>NC_030815.1:58391214-59747464 GCF_001704415.2 Capra hircus | reverse complement strand
GAACAAGGATGCTAAAGAATGCCAACTACGTGTGAGGCTCTGAAGTTCTTACAGGCAACATAAGGGTTCTTGAGCAGAGAAATCTCATGATGAAGACAATGTTTCATGAAGAATAACACGGCAACAGCAAGTATAATAGACAAGAAGGAGACCCCGGGCAGCAGGGAGACTAGTTCAGTGGCTAATAGAGGAGTAGGTCTAAAGAAATAACACTCTAGATTACAGTGGTGGTCAGAAAAATGGAGAGAAATTTTACTGAATTCTTAAGAAGGTAGACTAGTAGAGTGGAAAAAACAATGATTGGAATTAGAAGAGCTAGACTTCAGTTCCAAGACTGGAATTTATTAGCTGTGTGATATTTGGTAATATACTTTCATGCTCCATATCTTTTTCTCTGCCAATAAAATGAAGAACCTCGAATAGCAGGGCTTTAAGTTTCAGGGTTTTTATTTCCCAGCAAAACCCCTGCTCCTCGCATAGGGACGGGGTTCACAGCCCCAGCTCTCCTTAATTATACCTCCCAGCCACTTCGTTACACCTCTGAGGCATTCTTGAGAAATCAAGAGGACTAGGATACAAATTTGAGAAATCTTTAAAGGCTCTACTTAACTCTAATATTCAATGACTCAAGGGGGTAAGTTTGGCAGAGATGTCTAGAAAAACAGTAATGATTTTAATAGTTACCACAGAATCAAATTAGAAAGGATGAACTGACTTCTGATAAATCTACCTGTTTCTCTTTACATGCAAATCCAGCTTAACATCCACATCTTGTGCAAATGGTAATCCAACCTCTATGCCAGCAATACAGTCACAAATTGTTAGTCACTGCCTAACAATTCCACTCACTCCCATTTGAGATCCTCTAACGGTTCAAATGTTCTTCCCTGTTAAATCAAAACTGGTTCCCCATCACTGTCATCTGAAATGAAGGTCCTTATTCCACCTTGTGAAGCTCAGTTCAGTTCAGTCGCTCAGTCGTGTCCAACTCTTTGTGACCCCATGAATTGCAGCACACCAGGCCTCCCTGTCCATCACCAACTCCCAGAGTTCACTCAAACTCAGGTCCATCAAGTCAGTGGTACCATCCAGCCATCTCATCCTCTGTCGTCCCCTTCTCTTGCCCCCAATCCCTCCCAGCATCAGAGTCTTTTCCAATGAGTCAACTCTTCGCATGAGGTGGCCAAGGTACTGGAGTTTCAGCTTTAGCATCATTCCCTCCAAAGAAATCCCAGGGCTGATCTCCTTCAGAATGGATTGGTTGGATCTCCTTGCAGTCCAAGGGACTCTCAAGAGTCTTCTCCAACACCACAGTTCAAAAACATCAATTCTTTGGCACTCTGGCGCTCAGTCTTCTTCACAGTCCAACTCTCACATCCATACATGACCACAGGAAAAACCATAGCCTTGACTAGACGGACCACTGTTGGCAAAGTAATGTCTCTGCTTTTGAATATGCTGTCTAGGTTGGTCATAACTTTCCTTCCAAGGAGTGTCTTTTAATTTCATGGCTGCAATCACCATCTGCAGTGATTTTGGAGCCCCCAAAAATAAAGTCTGACACTGTCTATGCTCTCTTCTTGAGAAGAGCTCTCAAGTCTACTTTATTCCCACCCCCTACCACCCCACTTATTCTCTCTTGTTCTGGCCTGCCAGGAATGTTCCACAAAGGTGGCTAGCTCCACTTCTGGATCAAATCAACATTTTCTAAGCATCTACCTAAAAGGAGATCTGCACTTCTTCAAGGCTTTAAAGAGTTAATCAAATCAGATGGTCTTCCTTGAAACAAATGACTAGCTCTATAATAAAGTGTAAATAGAACCTACATTCATTATCTGCAAACCATTATTTTCTTACTAAACTTAGAAGGAAAGTTATGACCAACCTAGACAGCATATTAAAAAGCAAAGACATTACATTGTCAACAAACGTCCATCTAGTCAAGGCTATGGTTTTTCCAGTGGTCACGTACAGATGTGAGAGTTGGATTGTAAAGAAAGCTGAGCACCAAAGAATTGATGTTTTTGAACTGTGGTGTTGGAGAAGACTCCTGAGAGTCCACTGGATTGCAAGGAGATCCAATCAGTCCATCCTAAAGGAAATCAGTCCTGGGTGTTCATTGGAAAGACTGATGTTGAAGCTGAAACTCCAATATTTTGGCCACCTGATACGAAGAGCTGACTCATTTGAAAAGACCCTGATATTGGGAAAGATTGAAGGCAAGAGGAGAAGGGGATGACAGAGGATGAGATGGTTAAATGGCAACGCTGACTCAATGGACATGAGTTTGGGTGGACTCTGGGAGTTGGTGATGGACAGGGATGCCTGGCATGCTGCGGTTCATGGGGTCACAAAGAGTCAGACATGACTGAGCGACTGAACTGAACTGAACTGAACCATTAGCTGGGCCCAGTATGTCAGAAGTAGATTGCTAAATCTTTTAACCCAAAGCAAATTGTGAAAACATCTAGCTAGGGATTCAAAAAGATCTAAGACTCAAGCTCCAAAGAAACAAGTATAAATAACATAAATAAATGGAAGCAGCCTGACTCCAAGCTTGTAATCTCATCAGTTCTCAGGGGAATGTAATTCTCACAGGTAACAAAATTTAATTATCGCCAAGGTGACCTGGAATACCAATGTTAGTAAGAAAGCTTCATTCACAATTCTTCATCCACCCATTCCATATTCTACCATGAGGTCTGCAAAATCAGGGTGTGTAGCTTAGGCCTGTGTTTCTTCCAGTCTGGGTAATCTGGGGATGGGGATTAGGAAGTAGGACCGAGTCCCTAAGGAGAAAGCAAGCTGGCATAGCCAGTCTGTGATGCCTGTGGGAGTGCTGAGACTTTATGGTTTCCTGTGCCCTGGTTGTCCTAGTAACCTGAGGCCTCCCTATTTGTGTTGGCATTGTGGGGCCAAGAGCGGAAGCAAAGCTGAAGTACCAGGAAGACTTGCAGGGAAAAAATGCGGGTAATGCAGCAGTTATGCCACAGAGGGTCAAGCCTAGGGCATAAGAATTACCAGACTTTGGGGAAAGGGGGTAGTATCTTATAAAAATCAGATTTCCAGATTCTACTTCTAGCATTTCTGATTCAGGAGATATAGGAAGAGCTCACGAACCTGAAATTTTAAGAAGCTACCTCCTAAGACAAAGATCACACTTTTGAAAACTCGGGCTAAGCAAATACATCAGCAGTTGAGGAGAAAAAGTATCACCACTGATCAATTTCAGAAAGCTGATATTCTAGCATGGTAGTTCTAGCATGTATGTGGTGGGAGTGACGGACAGAATTTCCCTGCAGGGAACACTTGGCAATGTGTGGAGATGCTTTAGGCTGTCACATCTGAGAAGGTATCTCTAACATGCAGTGGGTAGAGGCTAAGGATGCTGCTAAACATCCAACAGTATACAGAACTACCCCTGCAACAAAGGATTATCCAGCCCAAAACAGCAATGCCATGGTTGAAAGGATATTCTGCCCCTCAACCCCGTCACCTCCCAATCCACAGAAATCAATGCTACCTACATATTCTTAGGTCATAGTACAGAGACTGATGAGACCCCCTGGAATCACTTGAGACCCCTAAATGATTATTTTAAATAGTGATTTAAAAAGAATGCAGATGGGGAGGTGGGCTTCCCAGGTGGTGCCAGTGGTAAAGAACCCGCCTGTCAATGCAGGAGTCATAAGAGACACAGGTTCGTTTCCTGGGCCGGGAAGATCCCCTGGAGGAGGGCATGGCAACACACTCCAGTATTCTTCCCTAGAGAATCCCATGGACAGAGGAGTCTGGCGGGCTACAGCCCATGGGGTCACACAGAGCTGGACATGACAGAAGCGACTTAGTACACATGCAGATAAGGAGGAGATGAAAATAACAGATGATAAAGAGAGGCATGTATGGACAACAATGGTGAGCTAAGAGGGGAATCAAGGGAGGACAAGGCAGAGTGACCACAGCGGGAAACGAACGCTGCACTCCTGGTGGATGTAGGCCATGAAGACCAGGGAAGAGAAGATAAATCTATCAGAATATCATAGAAGCAAAAAGAAAGAAGATGAAGAAACTGTGAAAAAGTAGTTTTAGAATTTGCCAAGAATAGATCTGGAATGAAAACAAAATGTTAGAGACACTTCTTCTAAACAGTGATAAATAAGGATTTCTCAGCAATGATTAAAAAAAAAAAGAGAGAGAGAGGACCCTTAGAAAGAAATCAGGAATTATGTGAAGAAAGGGAAAATACAATTATTTATGACCTTCTAGCCCTACTCACCCCCCAAGAAAGCTGGATGCAGAAAAAGTTCCCTGGCTTCACTGAGCAGAGACAATGAAAGGGAAGGGGAGCTGGAGGAAGTGCACGCCCAGGAACCCTTCTTCAAGGAGAAGGGGGCAAAGGTGGTGCTCTAAGAGCAGGGAGGAGCAAGGTCAGAGAGGAGAAGGAAGGGGAAAGGTAAGTGAGAGGGACTTCAGGGGCTCTCAGGGACAGAGATTAAAGGAGGGATTTTTGTTTTCATTGTTGCTTTTGAAATATAGGAGATGAGATATAACCTTCCTCTTCTATCTCTTCTAAGAAACGTCCAGTAAAACTGACATTACTCATCAGGGCTTTGGGGTCGGGTTTGTGTTTCTTTTTCAGTTGTGACCACATGTAAGACTGGCCTCCAGACAGATAAAGAGCTCAGTTACACATGTTTTACTGTGTCTGAGGTGACCATAAGATTCCTGGAGCAGCCGAAAGACAGCCAGTCGTGTGACAGTGTACTAACTCGTGGAGTTTGGAACTACACTAACACAAGAGTCACATCTGGCCATTTAAATTTAAATTAGCTAAAATTTAAAATTCCAGTCCTCAGTCACACTAACCACGTTTCAAGTGCTCAACAGGCACATGTGGCTTTGGCTACTGATTAGGCAGACAGGTAGAGAACACTTCCAGCATAATAGAAAAGTTCTATTGAACTGTGCGAGAGTAAAGGAAAAAAGCGTAAATAGCTAACAAAAAACAAACTCTTTCAAATCTTTAAAGAGCTGCTGCATTGAAAAACAAGTCAATTTCCCCATACTGTTTCAAAGAGCAGAACTGTGGGAATGGATGAGATGCTAGCAAGGCAGACTTCGGCTGAACAACCCACGAGTAACTTAAAGCTAGCTGACCACAGAATGGCCACTTCCACTACAGGTGGCAGTAATCCATTCCATTCAGTAGAGACAGTCAAGCAGAGACCTCCTTGGTCATATTTCAGAGATAATAAAGAAGCAGATGCCTTCTCAGTATCTAGTTTTGAGTCTATAACTTTAAGCAAAGAGCAATTCACAAGTGAGATAAAAATGAAAGTCATAAATGGAATTTCAAAGGTTACTATTATCACAAGTAGACTGTGGGGCAAGGTTGAAAAATTAAACCATCTAAATAGATGAGAAACTCAGAATTAATAGTGTTTAGCTGGGGGTTAATTATTAGTGGTGGAGGGTATCATTTACACAGCAATTCGTAAGCAGAAAAAGTTAAAAAGAAAAATTTGGTAATAGTTCCAATGGTACAGCGACAACACAGGGCAATTTCAATATAGGTTATCAATGGAAACCTGCCTATGGTTGAAATTGGTACTACAACCAAAGAATCTTTATGAGTTGTCTGAGTACAGCAACTATTTATTCTTCAGACTCTGGCCCCTTCATCCCATCCTCTCGCCATTCACCACAGCCTTACAAGTCATGTCTCTCAACTCTTGAAACTCAGTCGCCTTCAAACTGTCCCTTCCTCTCCAGAAGAATGATTCCTCTCCTCCTCATCTTAATATAGAATGGCAAAGGATATTGTCTCTTAACCTTCTATCCTAGCTATGAATCTACCCATGCTCACCTTCCACTCCCAAATGTATTTGGCTTGCTCATAATGTAAAATATACTGAATAGACATATTCATAGTCATATACTGACTTATGGTTCTATTGTCTGTGTACTTTGGTATGTGCACGTATATGAGAACATTCATGCACACACACATGATAACACCTGTTACTGGTAAGAATTTAGGAATCTGGCACCACGCTAATGAAATGCACTATACACTGCCTAGCACAACACCAAGCTTAAGTGGTCACTCAAGGGACTTTCCAATAATAGCCCAGTCATGCTTCTGGATGCAAAATGAGGGAAGATGAGACTGAAGTAGAAGTGAATTTGAAAACTTCTTTTGTCTTGTAGGAAATATAATGGGCAAAAAAAAGAATCTTATCCTATATCTACTGGAAGAATGTTTAGTCACAAGGAGAAGGTTGAACCTGTGCTGAAAGTAAGCATAATAGAGTGTACAGAATTCAGAGTAAGAAAAAGGTGATAGAAGAGGAAAGAAGACAGAAGTGGATCATGTAAATAAGGCCTAACCCTTTAAAAATCCCAGGTTTTACCGAAGAGAAAGGAAGAAAAAGATTTTCAATATGAGAGAGTTTAGAGTTTAAGATGGAAAAGAGCCAGAAAGGGCTGCAGGCTAAAAAAAAAAAAAAAATCAATGAAGAAGCAGTGGTGTATGTTGGCAAAGAGAAGTGTAGAGTTGAGAGGAGGGAGAGAATTTATGGTAGAGGAAGTTGGTGTGAAGTTTTCCTCTAAAGATGCCCAGCAGAGCAAAGAAGGAATGAAGGTAAAAGCCACTGGGAATAAGGTAGGGCTGGGGTTGAAACAGCGCGGGAGAGAGGAACAGAGCCCAAAGTAGGAAATTATTTTCTTTAAAAAAAATTAACCAACCCAGATTTCCTCATTTGGGGCCAAAAGTAACTGGAATTTAAGGATCTTTAAAATAAATTACAACGATCCTAATCCTTGCAATTGCCTTTGACCCAGGATAAAATAAATTTAAAAGATCATGATAGAATTAGTGTAAGTTTCTGACACTGTAGAGTTGATTTTAGAAGAGAAATCAGACTAACAAATTGCTATGTTTATATAAATATTATTGATAACACAACTTTAGCTGTATCTCTTTTTATCAGCCACAAGGTAAATATAGAAACTTTGTTACACACATGTCCACAGAAGATAATAAGTAACCTAACATATATGGTAAAGTTGTTACTTGTCTTTCTATACTGAATGCCAATGAAATGTTTTAATAGATTTAGGATATATAGTTGCAGGTTAAAGGGCTGCACAGACAAAAGTTAGAGTTAAAAATAAAGACCATAAGATGAGGAACAGGAAAAGAAGTTCTATGCCACTGACACAGAACTGAGGCATTAACAACACAAGAATTTCCAGTGACAGGAACAAGGCATGAAAGCAAGACACAGGATGCCAAGACACAAGACTCGATGCCATGTAACCAACCTTAGAGTTTTAAATCAAATACTGAATCAGATTCTTCAACTTTTCTATTTTAAGAAAATTCAAATAACTTAAGCTGTTTGACAAATGTAGCCATGCAATTTTAAATGACTATAAAAATTAGAGGATCAATGCTTAGCCCTTTGGCAAAGACCAAAGATGGTAGCAGTGCTAGACACAGATAACCTTGCCTCTAAGCTCCTCATTATTACTTAAGAGACCATCGATTCTACCTAAGAGGCCAATCCGAACTCCTTATCGCCATGCCTTAATCAAGGTCTTTAACGACTGCGTCACAATGGGACCCTTGGAGCTGTAACTCCCGCTCCTCTCTAACCTGCTTCTCACTCTCGGGGTGCACCGGCACCTGGGGGGTGGCCATTTTCCCTTCCCACCTGGGGGTGGCGGGGTGGGGGGGTGGTCTTCCATCTAATGCTCTGGCGGCCCAAGCCTGTCCAGCCAACAGCGATCTCGCTCCACAGCCCCATACTCCTCGCTGCCCTTCCCGGCCTCTCCTCTTCGACCTTCGCAATTGCCCCTGGGCCCCTCTCCCTCGGTTTGAGTTCTCCCGAGGGTTCGGGAGCTGTCGGGGGGCTGTCGGTGGGCGTCTGTTGGGTGTTCAAGCCCTGGGCGAAACCCAGACCCCGACCCCTCGGGGGCCCTCCCCCCAACTCTTTCTCGGCGCTTCCACGACCCTCCCCGGGCTCCTCACTCCCGGCCGCCCCTTGGGGCTCTGGCCCCCAGATCTCCCCACGGCCGCTGCCAGTCCCTCCTGTCCTGTCCGGCTGGGGCGTCGGAATGCGCTCACTTCCTCCCGGCGCGCACCTGCCTGCCGCGGTTGGAGCGCCGCCCGGCCGGGCCTCCGGCGGATGTTTTTCTGTCCCCGCGTAGGCAGCGCGAGCCAGCCGTCCCTCTCGGCCCGAAAGCCAACCGCCGCGCCCCCCACTACTGGCATCCCCGACAGCCATGCCCCAGGCACGCGCGCCCGCGCGCGCGCACACTCACACACACCAGCAAGGGTGGCCCTGGTCCTGAGAAGCTCCACAGGTGCACACATGAGCCCGCACAGCAGCAGGCTTGCAAGCAACCGGTTCAAGCAACACCACCCTGCCACACACCTACCCCGCAACTTCTTGGAGAGGGCTCCTGTCTCCGCCCCAGACTTCCTGCAGAAGCAGCCCCCTACTCCTGCCCCTGTGTGCCTACCTCCTCTTCACTACAGGTGGAAACTCGCACCCCTGTCCCATGACCTCACACACACCAATCCCCTCTGCCTACAGCATGACCACCACTCCCTTCAGGCTCTCTAGCTCTCTCACTAGTGTCTGGCCCCCACGGGGCTGGCGGCAAGTTGCAGGAGCAGAAGGAAGTCTATGGTCCAAGCACCAAGAGTGTCAGCTGCTGTCCCCACAAAGGCAGCAGCAGAGCTACTGGCCACTGACACGATTTCCGGGCCCTTGTGTTGGTCAAGCCTTTGAATCCACCTGCTCCAGCCCAGAGAATTCCAAGGCCATGCCCCCCACATGCCAGCCTACATCAGGGCACCCCGCTCCTGGTTTGTTTTTTTTTTCCTCTTGTTGCTCCTCTGAGATGGAAAGCATATCAGACCTGACTAGGGTGAAGGTGCGGTACAGTCCTCATCTCCGGCCATGTAAGCTGTCTTCTTGGAAAAGGATAGGGAGTTCGGAGGACTGATGAAGCTGTTTCTGAATGGTGACAAGGTGAGAGGGAGGGCAGTCCTCTAGAAGTCAGCCAGAAGTAGTTGGATTGGAACCACTGGGTTACAGGCAGCGGGAGTCTAGAGGTAAATGGAATTGGAGACTTAGAAGGAAACTAGAATAAGTGCCAAAGTGCTGACCCTGTGGGTAGGAGAGTGATAGCTGGAACAGGGGTCTTCGGAGTGTGAAATAGAGAAAGTAATCCGGTGTGGCTGTGGCAATTAATACCAAAGGCCAGCATTAGACACATGAGACAGGAGAACCTGAGAGTTCACAGGAGGATGGGAAGAAATAGTTCAGAAACCTTATGAGGAAAAGCAGGAGTCCCAAAGTTAGCCGGAAGGATGGAAAAAGAAAGGATATGTCTTCCCAGGAAGAAGTGAGGGGTCTTGACCTAGCAAAAGGAGGCTTATCAGCAACTCTGTTCTCAAAGTGGACATTTAGAGTTTCAAGGACACAAGGACCAAAACCATCCTGGAGGTAATTTTTGCAGGAACTGGTAGGATGAAAGGAGCATACACATGCAAGTGAAAGAAGTCTATAGCAGCCCCAACAGAAGCCGTGGGCCATGCACACAGGGCTCCTCCGCATCATTCAAAGAATGGAACATCTAACACCGACCACAGTTTACTCTTTCTGGAGGGCTATGTGCCAGGCACAGTGCGAGGAGCATGACATGCATTATCTCATGGAATCCTCTTGATGATCCTATGAGCTGGTATCACTATCCCAATTTACAGACAAGGGAACAGGTTTAGAGAGGTGAACTAACTTGCTCAATATCACATAGCTTTTTAGTAGAATTAGGATCTAAATCCAGAGTCTGACTCTTAATCACCTATCTTCAGGTTCTCCAGAACCTACAGGAAATCCAAAAGAGGATGTCAGAGGATACGTTCCTAAATCCTCATTCCGTAACATACAGAAGGAAAGAAGGGCCTCTCTTTGTGAAAACTGGAATGACCCATACGGTAAGGGCACTTAGAGATGTTCCTCTTTGAAAAGAACCACTCCCAGATATGGCAAGATCTTTTATTTGCTGTGTGTTTGGGGTGATGAACAATGGATAGTCTTATCTCTGGGATGCCTGTAAAAAAAAGGAGACACCTGTCCCCAGCCCCCCACCCCTAACCTCTGAGGGCCAGCCATGTCCCTAGGACACTGCAAGGAGACCCTGCCCTAGGGTCTGAGAGAAACATTCTCCACACCAGGTGCCTGTTTGCTCTCCTGGAGCCTCTGGCCGTCGCACCCTACTGCATCTCCTTGGTTTGGCTGGGGCACAGGATTAGCCATCCCCAGGAAATGCCTCCCTCCGGTCCAGGCAGGGATCCCAGCGTACACACCCCTGCAGTGTGTGTGTGTGTGTGTGTGTGTGTGTGTATTACGGGGCGGGGGGAGATGTGGAATGCTTCCTTCTCTCCAGGCCAGGGAGGGTCCTGGGGACCACCTGGGGGCCCTCACCCCGCCCCCTCCTTGCTGGGGAAGTGCCCAGTCCAGCGCCCCTTCCCCGGCCACCCTCCTCCCCTTGGCTGTGCGGGGGCATGAATCAGCTCTCACAGCTTATTAAAGCTAGACCTCTTGTTTTCATGCCCTCACCTCAGGAAACAGAGTTACGGCTTTTCCAGCTCCACTCAGCAGGGGGCCAGGGTCCTCACTTTATAAACATCCCCAAGCCTGTGAGAACAGAGGGCACGGAGATGGTGTAAGACAGGCGCCCAGGGGAGAGAGACCGAAGCTAAGGCTCAAGGAGAGGAACAGAGAAGAGCCAAGGAGACGAGGCCAGAGCAGCCTGAACGGAAGCCAAGAAGGGTCCGAAAGAGCTGCGCTGCCAGAATGGCCCCAAGGACACTCTGGGTGGGACAGGCTACGGGAACTCGGGGAGGCTGGGGGGTCATCTACTTGGTAGCATCTCTGCTCCTCCAGCACCCAGGAGTCCACAGCAAGTGCTACTTCCAAGCTCAAGGTAAAGCTGCGTGAGGCCTAAGGAAGGATGGGTGCAGAGGGCACTGGGAGGAAGGGCTCAGAGATGGTCCCGTGGCGGCAAACGCAGACTCCCTGGAGCGGGGACATAGGAGAGACCACACGCAGGGGCAGCGTGCCCTTACTGCTCCGCTCTGGCTCTAACGTTTCCTGTTCTTCCCCAGCCCCCTGCCACTATGAGGGGAAGTATTTCACCCTGGGCGAGTCTTGGCTGCGCAAGGACTGCTTCCACTGCACCTGTCTGCATCCGGTCGGTGTGGGCTGCTGTGATACGTGAGTGACCAAAGGTGGCCAGAGAGAATGGCTCCGATGTGAGGGACTGAGCTGGCCAGGGTGTGACTAGATTGCTCTGACGTGAGAATGAACGGAGTAGCAGTAAGAGGCTGGCTGAACCTGACGATACCAACAAGAAGGTGTGAGAGGCTTCAGGTTACAGAGTGAGGGGAGTTAGGTGGATCTGGAGGGAAAATATTCCTGCTCTGAAATGAAAAAAATCCATATATGGCAGGCAAGAGAAATACTGCAGGGCCAGGGGCACTGGGGAGACATGGGAGGAGCGCCGGGGAGGGGATTCGGGTCAGGGATAGAGGTGGACCTTCACTGTCCTGACCCTTCCCCCGTCCTTCGGTTCCCCAGGTCCCAGCATCCTATCGACTTCCCTGCGGGCTGTGAGGTACGCCAGGAGGCAGGAACATGCCAGTTCTCCCTCGTGCAAAAATCTGACCCTCGGCTGCCCTGCAAAGGGGGAGGGCCCGACCCAGAGTGGGGCTCAGCTAACACCCCTGTGCCTGCGGCGCCTGCTCCCCACTCCAGCTAAACGCAACTGACTGCCCTTCTGCTGACCGCCCACTGCTGCTGCCACTTCCAGGGAAACCACTAGCAGCTGCGGATTTATTCTGAATAAATAAGTTAACGCTCAGCCGAAAGCCTGCCTCTCATTATCTGTGCCACTGGACCCCAGGTGGAAACAATGGGCCCTACTAGAGCCCAGGGGCTGAGTTCTCAGGATCCTGAAGAAGGCTGTGCCACATGGGGCAGTTTCAGATGGTTATAGTGCTGGTGCTGGGGCCGGGGGCCGCATAGGAGGCCAGGGTAGGGCTTGTAGGCAGCACCTTGATGGGCAGGTCCCAGCTGAAGGTGTCCACAGGCACTTGCTCAGGCCCCGTCCAGGTGGCGGGCTCGGGCTGTTCCATGGGAGGTAGGAGCACCAAACCGGGTTCTCGGGAGGTGACAAACTCAAAATGCAAACGCCACTTCAAGGATACTGTGGTGGGGGGGTTGGGGGGGGTGGGGAGAGATAAAGGCAGAAGCATTAGAGGCCAGGAGTAAAAGCCAAAGACAGGATGTGGTTAGCAAATTAGAAAACAAAAACGAAACCCTGTATTCAGGAAGAGCGGGGAAGTCATGGGGCAGGGAGCCAGGATTGAGGATTTCGCTCAAGAAATCTAGTGTGTTGTCACTGGAAACGTGACAATAAGGACAAGAGCATCAAGCACCTAAGAACCCAAGTGTGGGACAGTCAGGACTTGGTAGCTTGAAGCAAATGCTCTGTGGAATCAGAGATAAGTGTACCACAGGGTCCCAGTGGGCAGGGGGAGAGGAGATTTGCACGGCTGTTAAGAATTTATGGGTGCGTGCACCTAAGAAACAGGTTGAAGTTCAGAGGAAGTGTTAAGGGTCAGAGGTTGGATGTGGAAACTTCTGGGTGTGTGTTAGGAACCAGGATCCATTATACTGTACCAAAGCACAGCATTTTACCCTGGGCTCCCCTCGCCCCCAACAAGGTCAGGGTCTCACCAATGGCTGTGCAGAAGCCTGGGGTGGAGCTGAGAGGGATGGGGAGAGAGAAGCTGGTTCTGGTCGTGTGTAGGCAGGACTCCTGGTGCCGGGCATGAGTGATGTGGGACACCGAGGGGGCACCTCCTGCCCCGCGGCGCCGTTGGTACTCAGGCTGCACACGCTCCTCCGTCTGTAAGCTCACTGAGAACTGCGATCAAGAAGACAAGGGTGTGCAGGCAGGCACAGGGACGTGCTGACTCTGGACGGGAGGGCAGCCCAACCTCACCCTGTTTTATCAGAGGGCCCTGGGTGACGCCCACTTCTCCATGCCACCTGTCTTTCTGCAGGCCCTCTCCTTCCACCCTAACCCTTCAGGCCCAGTTCCCCCAAAGTTCCTGCTCCTCTCTCACCTGCAAACAAGCTACAGTTCCTTCTCCTAAGTTTAAGGTCCCCACCACATCCTCGCCAAGTCTGTATACAGATTTGAAGATGCCAAATGTCCCAACTTTTCCTCGGCCATCACTGATGTTGTACAGATCTAGGGAGAGACGGACACAGTAAACCTGGGTCCATACTGGGGAGTCCAAAAGGTGGGCCTGCCTTTATGATCATGAACTATCTGTGGGTCCTCAGAAGAATCTGGCAGTTAGGAAAGTCTGGCTCTGAGACAGGAGTACTACAGGGGAGGAAGGGGCGGGGCAATTCTGGAAGGATCCTCACGGAGGCTCCGGCAGGATGTGGCAGCCATGAGGCGCTCTCCAGCCAGCTCGGTGAGCCACGAATCCTTCTTCCCACCTTCATCCTCCTCTAGGAATGGACTGGATGGGGCTACAGCCTCATCCTGGGGAAACCGGACATCTTGAAGGCCTAGAGAGAGTGTGGAGAGGTGGTGGGAGAGAAGAGCAGTGGTTAGGGTTTTAGATGCCAACCGTCAGGGTTGAAGGTACAGGGCGCCACAACTGAGGGGTAGGCATCTCACCTGTGCTCCAGGACATTCTCTCCCCAACTCCCTCACACCGTGACTAAGATCAGGAAGCTTCCCTCCAGCCCCTTTCACAAACTCTCTAAAGAGCATTACTGCTTTGGTGAGGCTCTTCCCCAGCCCCTCCCTCCAGGAACCCTTGCTTACCAGTGAGCACAAGAACCCTCAGAGGGACCCTCAGTAAAGTGATGGGTGAGTTGACACGCTGGCAGCCAATGGTCAGTTTGTAGACATACTTGACTGACTGACCCCGAAATGAGGGTGGTCCCTCTACAGGCAGCACTTCGCTGTAGGAGTCTGGTTGGAAAGCAGTAGTCAGGGCAGCCAGAAGTAGCCGGAGAGGTCCTCCCTCCAGGAGCCGCAGAAGGCAATCCAGGGGCCCAGGGGCAGTCACTCACATGATTTGGACTCTCCAGGGTCTAGCCTCAGGTCACAGAAGAGGATTTTTGGTGGAGTGGAAAGGATACACTGACCCCTCTCACCTAAAAAATAGAAGACTGCAACTTAATAACCTCATTGTCTAGCGCTGGAGAAGGCTAGCGCAGCAAGTGGGGACAGTAAGCACTGCCAACACGAGGCAAGCCATTCCTCTTTCCTCAAGGTGAGATAGGAACAGCTTTACGCCCCCTAGAGCAATAATTACACTCCACCACAACCCCAATAGGACAGAGACTGTAATGACCCACCAGAACAATTTGACAACTTCACCCTTGGGTAACAATGATTCCATCCCCCTCTGAAGGCAAAAGCCCCATCTCTAACCTCGGTGTGGAAGAAAGACAGTCTGGCTCTCAGGCTGGACATCCGGCTGACTGGAGTCGGGGGGAGGAAGTGCCACTCGACTCTCACTGGCGTGGAACTGGCAGTGGATTTGGGCACTGGCCCAGGCCAGAGCCTCACTATGGGAGGAGGAAAAGAGGGCATCAGAGGAGCTCCTGACCTCACAAATGCTCTCCCAAACTCCCTACCACACTGAGAAGACCAGCACAGAGAGGTGGCTGTCGTCCGGATCAGAGAATCCAGAACCCCAAAGAGAAACCATTATACACAGAGAAGTATACCATAGGTAGCAGGGGGAGGAGAGAAGAAAGGCGAGCTGAGGGCTATGTCACCCACATCTTCTGTTAACTAGCCCTTCCCTACAATGAGAGCACAATGAACAAAGTGGTGGTGCTGTAGCCACAGGATAGCCTGAGCTCTGGCTCAGCACTACAGATAGCAGGCTTCCTCCCAGAAGGGCCGTCTTCTTCAGTACCAGTGTCCCCACCTGGATGCAGAAGTGGCCGTGGGGGGCAGAGGATTGGTGACTGTAACCACACACTCCAGGGCCTCCCCTGCCAGAAACACAGGACCTCTGCTCAGCTCTGCTACCACTTCAATCATGGCAGCTCCGGGATCGGATCTAGAAGGAAACAAGGGGTATCAGAGGTCAGTACCACGGCAGGGAAGGGTGTCTCGGGCGAGCCTGGGGGTGAGGACCGAGGAAACGGGCGTTCAGTACCACGGTGTCAGAGGGAAGCGCCCAGGTTTGGAGTGCGGGAAGGCGGAAGGCAGGTACGGCGGCAGCTGACCGGGCACTGCAGAGGGAGATGGAGCCGCTTAGGGTCCCAGGCCCCCGCCCCTATCGGCTCCAGGTCATCCCCTCTCTTCCCCGCCGGGACCCCTAGGCCACCCCCGACCCCTTCCCTGGAGGTTCCACCTCCCAGCCCGGGGCCCCGGCCGCCCGGCACCTCGCAACCAAGCCCGGATACCCCTCAGATCGAAACAGGGGACCAGACTGAAACAGGGTACTCGGTGCCTCGAAGGCCTCGGCCGCCCGCCCCTCCGGGCCCGGGCCAAGTGCGTGGCTGCGGCCGCGGCAGAGGCGGGACTTCCCTCCGAGTCCCTTCCGGCCGGAAGCGCCGGGCCGGCTAGGCCGGAAGGGGCTCGGGTGGGCCGGCCGCCCTGGGTCACCTTCCCACGGGCTGGTACCCGGGCGCGGGCGCCGCCCCGGACACCGGCCGGCGGGACCCGGCGCCCACCGCGGGGGGGCCTGGTGCCGCGGCCCGGGGACGGGGCCTGGGCTGCGGCGAACTCCCAGGCCGGTCCCGGGGGCGGTGCCTGGAGGGCCGGCCCTGGGGGCTCCTCCCCTCTCCGCGGGCCCAGTCGCCCTTTGGCCGGGCCAGCTAATCACCGCGGCCCAATGACGTCGAGACCCGATCCTTCCCGCCCAGGTCCCAGAGAGACAACCGAGGGTGAGACCGTGGCGGCTTTATTGCTGTCGCCGCCGCCGCAGCAGCAACAGCTACCTGGTTGCACAGAGACACCGGCTCGCCTCAGCTTTCCCCAGTGGCCCGCTTTCCGAGACAACACCTAAAAACCATCCACGTCCACATCTGGGCTTGGCTGGCCAGATACTTGGTACCAGAAAGCTCGGGAACTGAAACCACCGAGGTCCTGGAGACCCAGGATCCAGGGAATATGGGAACCGGAGTCCCAGCCTCGGAGCAGACCAGCTGTGCCAAAGGGGATCCACAGGCTTCTTGCCCTGAAAATGGCACGGAGGCTGTGCAGGTTACAGACTGTCCAATCCCTGAGGACAGTCTACCCCAGCATGAACAGGGTTACAGCAGTGCGGAGGACTCCGGGCAGCTGATGGCTTCCTACGAGGGGAAAGCTAAGGGCTACCAGGTGCCTCCCTTTGGCTGGCGCATCTGCCTGGCTCACGAGTTTGCAGAGAAGAGGAAACCCTTTAATGCCAATGACATCTCGCTGAGCAACCTGATAAAGCACTTGGGCATGGGCTTGAGGTGAGTCGATCCCATTGCCTAGAGGACCTTGTGCCTCACTTTGTTCCAGCAGAGGCAGGAAAGGGTAAGAAAGCAGGAGGGTGCCTTGTCCTGGTCAGGTGGCCCCTATCTATACCCAACATCATCTAAGCCCATAGTTTTGGAGGGTGAGACCAAGTCAGGTCTCTTTGCAACCCACTTCCTTCCAGTAACTTGTCTTTTTAGCAAGAAGGGGCATTTGAGCCTTGTAGTAAGCCTTACACATCTAGGCTCCCTCTCAGGTGCTCTCTCTTCTCTGAAGACTGCCCTTTGGGATTAGTTATACTTTGTGACAAGGTAGAAAAGATACTCTGGCTGTTTCGGTATTGATACAATGTTGTCTTCTTGGAGGGGAGGGTTCTCAGCTCCAGATCCCCCTAAGCAACTGGAGTATTCACTGAACCTCACTCACTTAGGCACAGCATTTTATAGTCCCAACACCCTTTGGCTTCTTTCCTCAAACTCTGGCTCCAGGGAGTGGTTGAGAACTTGCCTGCTCTCAACCCTAAGGAGAGGGTGATGAAAGGTAATATTCACTCTATTCTGGAATAGATGGCCCCTGATATAAAAAGCAAAGAAGACCTTTGACCAGAATGGCCCTGCCTTAGGTGTTCCTAGAGATTAGTTATAATCTTCCAGAGCATTTCCTGGTCCCCTGCCCCAGCAAAGGGTTGCAGACAGGCTGAGAGCTTATCCTGGGCTGTAGGACTCCTCCGGATCCTCACTGAGTGTTGGGACCAAGACCCAGTAACAGAGACAGGTGCCTGTGAGGACAGAAAGCATCACCCTGAGGTCATCCTGAGTCAGTTGCCACAGTAAACACAGAACTGTGGAGGGAGGCTTCAAGTATGGGAAACCTAGCTTTGAGCCAGCCTCTTAAGTAGAGGTTCCTTCTCTTCTGCGGTCAGTGCTGTGGGGTTGGGGTGGAGAGCCCATGGACCTAACCCAAGCCCTCGGCAGTGGGGAGGGCCTGTTGCTGCCTGGGTGTCTGACTCCTTTGACAGTTCCTCTGGGTGGCCTGTACTAGAGCACAGTAATTCCTCCAGGCTGCTTCTGAAACTGACTTGGCTAGTTTTGACCCTAAAAGGCTTTGGGTCAAAACAGGATCTGGGGCCAGGGTACTGAGAGAAGCACCTTGGGGTGCATGTGGTGGGAACACTGAGGTCAAGAACCTGTCCATGGGCATCTTAGCCCCTCCATCCCTAAGTATAAGCTGAATCACAGATGCCTGAAGCTGTCCTCACCCCCTGGACTCAGATCCCCATCCTAGGACAGGGTGGGGATCACTGACACAGAGGTTTTGAGATGAGATGAGGTCCTGCACTGAGGAGAATGCAGGGGTGAGACAAGAATTCTGAATGATTAAGTTGAGGTTGAAATCATGGAAAAGGACAAATAGATCAGGAATAGCCAGCTGCTCAATGGTGTGAGAGAAACATAGGCCCTAAGAGGGAGCTGAATTGGGGGTACACTGATCAGGAGCCCCAGTAAGACAGAGTTCTCTTGGCCTCAGAATGGTAAGAACTCAATTTTGGTTGCTCTCCCTTTCAGCCCGAATCCATTCATTCAGTAAATATGTACTGAGTGCTTGTTCTGTGCTAGACACACCTTTGTTCTGCTATCTTCACATCTTGCATTTCTCCCTCACCACCCTAATCGGAGCTGTGCCCTCCCTCCATTTGGCAATCCTTTCTGGCCACCAGTTTCAAAGTCCAGTTTCTTCTAAACTGGCAAAGAAGAGCTGCCTTCCCACTGTTCGTCTTCCCTCCGTCTCCCCTCACTCCCAGAATGTACCCTCCTGTTCTTTAATCATATTTCTCCTTCACTTGCTCCTGTCCTTGTTTATTTCTCTTATGTTCCACTGTTTGTACATATGTTCTTTATAAACCCAGCAAATATTTGTTGACTGCAGACCAGGTGCCCTGCCCTGTGCTTGAAGCTGTGGGTAATAAGCAACAAGTCTTTGTCGCTGTCCCTTTCCCCAGGGAACTGAAAAGTATGTCAGACTCACATGAGGAACACTAAAGTAACAGGACAGTGTCTGATTGGGAGCTGAGATAGTGTGCGTACAAGTAATGATGATATGTGACATGGATATTCCACTTTGTAGCTTTCCTATCTATTGTGTCATTTGTGACCTTAGAAGGGCACAAATGTGCCAATAGAAGGTTATCTATTGTGCCCTTCCAACCATCCCTTGAGGTAGGAAGGGCAAGAGTATCCCCATAGATTCAGCAGGGTTACTTACCCCAGTACATAGCTATAAGCAGTGTGCTTGAACAATGGGGATAAATGAACGAACTGCCGAGGGAGGAGAGTGGAATTGGGAGAGAGTCCGGCAGGAAGGGGTTGCTTAGTGAGGACCCACTCTGAATGGAAACTGTAGAAGTATTAGGCTGGGGCTTTCCTGGTGGCTCAGATGGTAAAGGATCTGCCTGCAATGCCTGGGTGGGAAGATACCTTGGAGAAGGAAATGGCAACCCACTCCACTATTCTTGCCTGGAGAATCCCATCGACAGAGTGCCTGAAGAGCTACAGTCCGTGGGGTCACAAAGAGTCAGACACAACTGAGTGACTAACAGACACACACACACACACACACACACAGACACACACACACACAGCTGAGACAGAGGTTAAAGCCTTGAATCCCAAACAGACACACAGACACACACATAGACACACACACACACAGAAACACACACAGACACACACACACACACACGGCTGAGACAGAGGTCAAAGCCTTGAATCCCAAACAGAATCATTTTCCTATTGGATACAGAGCTGTGATAAGACCAGGATATATTGGGGTTTTTAGAAGGCTTTTCTGGGATATAATAAGAGAACAAATTAGAAAGCTTACAGTTTAAATGCTGAACTTAAAAAGAGAGACAGAAAAAGGAAAAAAAAAGAAAAAGACCTAAAAGAAGATGGCCCAAAATGTATATGGGTGGGATTTTTTTCACCTTCCACTTAGTGCATTCTCCAGATTTTCAACCTTTCATAATCAGAAGAAAAATCATTTTAAAAAAGAAGGAAGCTATTGCAGCAGCCTATGCTTGTTTATGGGGTGGGGATGATTATAAGTCAGGAAACTAACTGGCCCTTTCAGCACCTCAGACAGAAGCTCCTGGAATAAATTAAACCAGTGGTGGAGTCAGAGGTGAGGAAACATCAGAGAGCTCCTTCTAAGGACAGTAGAGAGGAGAAACAAAGATAGTCCCATGCCATGACCGGGGGTGACTGGGAAGATGAGAAGACCTTGAACTACAGAAAAGTCGAGAGAAGAAGTTTGGAAGTGAAGGCAATGGGTCCTTGGAATAGTTAAACATGGGAAGTCACGGCTGGGTGTCCAAAGAGGGAGGTGACTGCAGCCCCTTGCCCTGACCCACAGCACCCCTTGCTCCTCAGGTACTTGCAGTGGTGGTACCGGAAGACCCAGGTGGAAAAGAAGAAACCTTTCATCGACCTCATCAACTCTGTGCCCCTGAGACAGATCTACGGTGAGCCTCACTCTAGCCCTGCTCAGTCAGAGAGGGCAGCATCCAGGCCCACGTGGAGCTAGGCAAAGAAACCTTCAGCTTCTTTAAATTGCACTGACCCATTCCCTAGGGTTTCCCCCCCACCCCAGCTTTATTGAGATATAACTAACATAGAACACTGTATAAGTTTAAAGTGCACAATGTGTGAATTTGATATTCTCCCCTGACCCCCCATCCCAGGTTTAGGGGAACCCATCTCTATAGTCTAGAAAGTGATAAATGGGCTCTTTTTCATCTCCCATGCCCCTCTGACATCCTAATTCTTTCTCTAGGTTGTCCCTTGGGTGGCATCGGGGGAGGCACTATCACCAGAGGCTGGAGAGGCCAGTTCTGTCGTTGGCAGCTTAATCCTGGAATGTACCAGCACCAGACAGTCATCGCTAACCAAGTAAGAGCCAGGAGGTAGAGCAGAGGTCCCGGACAATACTTCCCAGGCAAGAAGGGTCTCTTGGCTAGTGTAGGATGTGGCGATTAGAGATGTACATGATTCCATCTAGTATTTTCATGATGTTTTCTGTGTGCCAAGCCCTGTGCTGGGATGTACTATAGGAATGAGACACTCAGAGTTCATGTTCCTTGAAAGAAAAAAGGTACCCCTATGCCCTTTATTTCTCTAGTAAATGCCTCCTACCTGCCTTGCTGCCCCAGCTCCACTGGTTGAGCCTGTCCCCAGCCACAGAGAGTCAGACAATTCCGGGATCACTTAACCTGCTTGAAAGATCAGAAGGGAAAACAAACCGAAAGTCTGCAAATGCACCGGAAAACATGCATGCACAGAGCACCCACTGCTTGCCCTGATCTGCCAGCCGTCAGCCACTTGTCACTGCTAGGCCTTTGATTGCCAGAGGCATGTGGGCTACCTTTCATCATCACTCTCTAGTGCCCTCCCATGTTGAGTTGTCCACCAAGTTCCTATTTCCTGTCTGAGGGAGGCCTCCAGCTCATCTTCAAAGGAGAAATGACTAGCAGACCTTGAATTCTATTAATGACACTGCCTTTCCTAGTTCAGGTTCACCAGCCCTGTCCAAGGCCCCAGGCTTCCTCTCTGGCTCATCCCTGAGGTATCCTGAGGCAAATGCCTTCCAGAATCATGACTCTTTTTTTGTATAATATTTAATATGTAAAGATAGTTCTATAAGGGAAGTACCATTATTATGCCCGTTTTACACATGTGGCAACTAAGTACCATGCCCAAGGTCACGTGGTTGGTAAATGGAAGCACTGGGATTCAGAACCAGTTTTCTCTGTGGTTATAAGCCTGTAATGTTAACCATTACCTACTATTCCAACAACATAAATTATTTGATGTATACATTAAAGATATTAGGCGTACTTTGAACCGAGGGAGGAGATATTAACCCCTCACAGCCCGTACCCTCCAGAGCAGTCAGGGAGTCAGAACGTAAACACATTATCACATGCTGACTGGAAGGGTAGGGGGACACACAGGAGAATGGCTCACTGCTTGAGGGGAGAGATGGCATTTGATCTAGGCCTTGAAGCATGAGGGGTTTTACCAAAAGGAGAATAAACACATGCAAAAGCATGGAGAAGGAAATGTATTGTGCTCAAGGAACAGTATTTGATACGACCAGAATATAAGGGCTTGAACAAGTAATGAATCTGATGGGCAGGGAGAGGCCACCTCAAGAATGTAACTTTGAAAGCCAGGTAGGTGAGTTTAGATTTTAGCCTGAGGGCCACGGAAGTCATTGAAATATTATAAACACAGACTAACATATCTTGAGTTCTCTGTAAGAAAGATCAGGCTGAAATCCAGATGGGGTGGGGCAGAGATGGTGTGGGGCTGTCTTAGGGCAGTTAAGACCAGAGCAGTGAGAAGGGAGAGCAAGCAGGGAGAAAGATAGAGAAGGCACGATTTTCAGTGATTCATTGAGTGTAGGTGGAAGGCCTGGGGGAGATGGAGTTAAACTGTGGGGCGCGGGTCACCACTGCAGGGTCTGCAGGGGAGAAGCTACTCTGAGGAGAAGGGGTCTCATTTGAGATACCTGTTACCCCATTCCAGCCCACATGCCTTCTTGGTTTAGTTCACAGTGTGTTTGCGCCGGAGAGGACAGACGGTGTACCAGCAAGTCCTGTCGGTGGAGCGCCCGAGTGTCCTGCGCAGCTGGAACTGGGGTCTGTGTGGGTACTTTGCATTCTACCACGCCCTCTATCCCAGAGCCTGGACTGTCTATCAGCTTCCTGGCCAGAACGTCACCCTCACCTGCCGCCAGATCACACCCATCTTGCCCCATGACTACCAGGTGAGGCTCCCTCTTGGTTTCCTCTGTGCTCTCCCTTCCCCAGGATCTCTCTCTCCTGGAAGTGTCATGACCTGTGCAAGACGGGGTGGGGCGTGAACTTCACGCTGGTTTCCTAGGACCATCACCCGATTGGTCTTCTGTCTCCTAGTAGACAGCTTGCCAGGCAATGTGGGGAGATGCAAGTGGAAGACACTGTATTAGCGGGTATCTGAGTCAGCTCCTCGGTGCCAAGGACTGATCCTGGGAAGTGCGGCCAAAGGGCTACACAGGGACCCTCTGAGTCTGACCTTCTGCTCCCAGGACAGCAGCCTGCCTGTAGGAGTCTTTGTATGGGATGTGGAAAATGAAGGGGATGAAGCCCTGGAAGTGTCCATCATGTTCTCCATGCGGAATGGACTTGGTGGTGAAGACGACGCCCCCGGGGGGTTGTGGAATGAGCCCTTCTGTCTGGAGCGTGATGGAGAGACGGTTCAGGGGCTGCTGCTGCATCATCCAACCCCCCCAAACCCCTACACCATGGCTGTGGCTGCACGACTCTCGGTATGGGGGTGCCTGCCCTATAGCACTGCCCTGAAGCCCTGCTGTCAGCCTGACCCGAGCCCAATCCCATACCACTGTGATCTCTTCACTTCCTCAGCTCCTGAGTCCTACCCTCACCATAGCCCTCGAGCCGGTGGAACTTGGAGGTGGGAAGATGTAGAGGGGAGTTAGTCAGGAGCCACGCACCTATGGAGTTTATCCTCACAAAGTCTTTGACCCCTTAACAGGCAGACACAACGGTAACCCACCTTACAGCCTTTGACCCTGACAGCGCCGGGCAGCAGGTGTGGCAGGATCTACTTCTGGATGGACAGCTGGACTCCCTCACTGGTGATGGGGGGTCTCACGGGGAGGTGGAGGGAAGAGAGAATGTCCCTGTCTTCAGAGCAGGGCTGGGAGGCCTGGTAACCAACAGCCTTCTTCCTATGTCAGGGATCTCTGTGGCCAAAGTGGGTACTCACTCATTTTGTGCTTCTCTCAGGAAAAAGTCTCCCTTCGCAGAAAGGAGTGGGCATCGCTGGGGCTGTGTGTGTTTCGGGCAAGCTGCCACCGCGAGGCCGGCAGCGCTTAGAGTTCTCACTGGCTTGGGACATGCCCAGAATCATGTTTGGAGCAAAGGGCCGGGTCTACTACAGGTGACGGGAACAGGAGTGTGCACGGATCATGGTGCTGGGGCTCTGAGTAGAGCCCATGTTCTCATGCCTCCCCTTCTGCCCACCTAGGCGGTACACGAGGTTCTTTGGCCCAGATGGTGATGCAGCACCCGCCCTCAGCCACTATGCCCTCAGCCACTATGCCGACTGGGAAGAGAAGATCTCGGCTTGGCAGAGCCCGGTGTTGGAGGACAGGTGCCAGTGGAGCCCGTTTCTTGCCTTTCTCCCAGACCCTCACACTTTCACTAAGACTCCCTGATTCACTCTCCACCACCAAAGTCAACAGAGGTGGTCTGGGATTCACTTGGGACCCCTACTTCACTAAACCCCAGAATCCTTCCTTTCCTGAAGTGCCACCTCATAAGACCATTACCTCCTCCTGCCTCCCCAGATCCTTGCCTGCCTGGTACAAATCTGCACTGTTCAATGAACTCTACTTCCTGGCTGACGGGGGCACAGTATGGCTGGAAGTTCCTGAAGACTCCCTGCCAGAGGCGCTGGTGGGCAGCATGGGTCAGCTCCGCCCCCTCCTGCAGGAGTATGGCCGGTTTGCCTACCTTGAAGGTACGAGCTGCCAAGGGGCGTGGTTTGTGTCCATGAGGCCAGTTAGTGCCCTGTTCCACGGCAGGAGGATGGGTTTTGCCTATCCCAGGGTACTGGCTAGAACATGAAGTGTGATGGTGCCCTACACCCCAATTCTAGAGGTGTGGCTAGGTAGGGCAGTATGAAGAAGCAACAGGAATCCTGGCAACGTGTTATCTCCTTCATTTCTCCAGGCCAGGAATACCGCATGTACAACACATACGATGTCCACTTTTATGCTTCCTTCGCCCTCGTCATGCTCTGGCCCAAACTTGAGCTTAGCCTGCAGTATGACATGGGTGAGAGTCCCTTTTGTGCCCCTTCTGCTTCTCAGTTCCCCACAGCCCTGAACCTTGGTGGTCCCTGACTTCTCTTCCACTGATATATGTGGATCCTGCTCACCAGTTCCCTTCGAGTCACACACACAGTTCTGTGTGCGACCCCAAGCCTACCCACTCCCTGCCCCGCACCCCCCCTTGTGTATCTGCTCCCCCAGCTCTGGCCACTCTCAGGGAGGACCTGACACAGCGGCGGTTCCTGATGAGTGGGGTAACAGCGCCTGTGAAGAGGAGGAACGTCATCCCCCATGATGTTGGGGACCCAGGTACAAGTCCCTCCAGCACAAGGGCGCGTCGCTCCCTCCGTTTCTGCACCCTCCACCTGAGCCCGCAGTGCAGATGACCACATTTCCTCCCCTCCCCAGATGACGAGCCATGGCTCCGGGTCAATGCGTACGAGATCCACGACACTGGAGACTGGAAGGACCTGAACCTGAAGTTTGTGCTGCAGGTCTATCGGGACTATTACCTGACGGGTGACCAGTGTTTCTTGAGGGACATGTGGCCTGTGTGTCTGGTAAGGGACACGTGTGCAGTGGTCTGTGTACCAGGGGCATGTTTCTGGGTGTCTGGGGAAAGCCCAGCTGGCTACTGTTGTCTTTTCTTAGTATCTTGGTCTTCAGTATCTTGATCCCTCTCTAGGCCGTGATGGAGTCTGAAATGAAGTTTGACAAGGACCATGATGGACTCATCGAGAATGGAGGCTATGCAGACCAAACCTATGATGGATGGGTCACCACAGGCCCCAGGTTGGGGGGTAGGGATTTCCAGGGCCTAAGGTGGGGAACTGGGCATCAAGGGATTGTGGGCTCAGTGTGCCTATTATATTGTATAAGAGTGGCTGGAGCTGCCAGGCTGATTCCCCCAACCTGTGTCCCTCATCAGTGCTTACTGCGGAGGACTGTGGCTGGCGGCCGTGGCTGTGATGGTCCAGATGGCTGCTCTGTGTGGGGCACAGGAGGCCCAGAATAAGTTTTCTTCCATCCTTAGCCGGGGCCAGGAAGCCTATGATCGGCTGCTGTGGAATGGTGAGTTGGGGGATCCTAAAGAATCTCAAGGCAGCTCTGGGAGGCAGGAGACTTACTGTGTTCTCCCTCTCCAGGCCGCTACTACAACTACGACTGCAGCTCTCAGCCTCAGTCCTATAGCATCATGTCTGACCAGTGTGCTGGCCAGTGGTTCCTAAGGGCCAGTGGCCTAGGAGAAGGAGACAGTGAGGTGAGAGACTAGGAGGAGAAATCCTAGAGAAAACTAAGGGTTTTTCCTGGGGGAGAGAAGCAAGTATAAAAGACCGTGTTTCTTCCCTGTCCCTCTAGGTGTTTCCTACCCAACAGGTGGTCCGTGCTCTCCAAACAATCTTTGAGTTCAATGTCCAGGCCTTTGCAGGAGGGGCCATGGGGGCCGTGAATGGCATGCAGCCCCGTGGTGTTCCTGACACATCCAGCGTCCAGTCTGATGAAGTCTGGGTGGGCGTGGTCTACGGGCTGGCAGCCACCATGATCCAGGAGGTAATTCACTCCCTTCCCCGGCTCTCTGCCATCTGTACCTTGGCTATCAGACTCCTAATAACCTAATTCAATGCCATCTTATCCATCCAGAGAGCCTCCCCCCTTCCTTGGCATGCATTCTATTGCCTGTCTTCAGGCTTCTGCCTGTGAGCCAAATTTATCTCCCCCACTAGCCAGGAACTCCCTGAGGGCAGAGACCCTATTATCTCCATCTGTCCAGCTGAAATAGCTATTCAAGGGTTGCCAAGTAATGACTTCCCTCTCTCCCCTACAGGGCCTGACTTGGGAGGGCTTCCGGACAGCTGAAGGCTGCTATCGTACTGTGTGGGAGCGCCTGGGCCTGGCCTTCCAGACCCCTGAGGCGTACTGCCAGCGGCGGGTGTTCCGCTCACTGGCCTACATGCGGCCACTGAGCATCTGGGCCATGCAGCTGGCCCTGCAGCAGCAGCAGCAACATATAAAGGCCTCTGGGCCAATATCCAAACGGGGCACAGGACTATGCACCAGGCCCAAACATGGACCAAAGGAAGCCATGGCAAACCCGAGCCCAGAGTGAGTCGTGTGAACCGGGGAAGGAGGCGCTCACAGCCCAGCCTTTAGCCTGACTTTTCCTCTGCCACCACCCCACCTCCAGTCTCCTGCAACCCTGAGCCACCAGGACAATCATGCCCTCCCTTCTACCTACCCACCGTGCCAGTAAAGAGGGGTTGAGGGTGAACCATGTATCAGAATCACTTATTTATTTCTTTCTTCACCCCATCCCCTCACTGCATGACGTGTTCAGGGAGGTCATCTGATTCTCCTAGGCCCTTTCATGGGGTGACAGACATACACAGGTTCAAATAAAAGACCCAGAAAACCAGTGAGTGTGGTGTGTTTGAGTCCTCAGGCTTCCTGACAGGGCACAGGACCTGAGGCTAGCCCTCTCCCATTCCCTTTCCTCCACACACAGACTAGGGGGCACCAGACACTGACAGAGGGCCCCCACATCCTCACATCTAGCCTGAGTATCTGCCTTGCAAGATAACAGATGTGGGCCTGGGAGTAGGGAGCCATCCTTCCTCTCTTGTGAGATTTGCATGCAGGGGAGAAATGGACTCTGGGCAGGAGCACTCTGAGAAACTATCAGGCAGTGGCAATTGCAGGGGAGGCACTGCTCTAGGAGCCTGGGGCATGAGATGGAAGAGGCAGCAAGAGTTGCTAGCAGCCTGGAGCTCATGGTCCAAGCTGTCCTTTGGTACCTCTGACTGCAGGGCAGGTGGCTCCAGCTGTGAGGGGTCCTCGCTGGGGAGGGCACGAAGCTGACGGGACAACACTGAGGAGACAAAGCCTATTCAGGGGCAGGCTGGGGCTCTCCCCTAGCCCCTCCTTAGTGGTATCCTCAAGGTGCTCTCACCTCTGTGCTCAGCCGGCAGGCTCCCCCTTGTGTCCGAGGAGTACATAGCAGGTACGAGGAGGAGACAGAAGGAGAACAGTAGAACCTGGAGCACAGGAGAAAAGAGATGAAGAAGGGCTCTGCGTTGCACCCCTCTCCCTGCCACCTGAGAAAAGAATATCTCCTTCCATCACCATCCTCACCAAGACACAGGTGCTGCCGCTGCTGGCTTTGTTGGCTGTCTGAATCACCATGGCCTGGAGTCTCCTCAGCTGATCCAAAAGGGACCTAGAAGAGGGGACAGTGAGCACCCCCAGCCTGGCACCTTGCCATACAACAAAACCCTCCTGTTAAGGCCATCCCCTCCATGTGTGCACTGGATCCTCTCTTACTTTTTGCAAGTGATCCCTTCTGTGACCAAAATACCAGACCTCATGAACACAAACACACACGTCTCTGCCCTGACTTAAACTTCTTTTGCAAACCCCTTCAGTGGTTCTCCACTGCCTGATCAACTCTGTATACAATCCTCACCAGGGATTATATTCTCTATCTTCTGGCCCAACTCACCTATTTTAGGGTTCCAGCCAGACTGGACTAGGCTGTGTCCTCTCTGCCTAGAATGCTCCCCACCCCCATCCCAGAATCATATCTTCTATCAAATGCCATCTGCCACATGAGGTCTTACTCCCTCTCTTCCTCCTTGATACTTATACTTGTGAATTTATTCCCCATTACTATGAGCTTCATGGAATCAGAGACCCACTAAAGACCAAGCATCAGACATATGTGAGAGATGCCCGGTGACAAATCAAATATGGAGCAGGAGAAAGACTGAGACAGTAGTAAGCGGGAGGGATGAGCAAACCCTGATGTGAAAGAGCTGCTTACAGATTCTGTTCCTCCAGGAGCTGTACTTTGTTCTGCAGCTCCAGATTCTGGGCTGTGTATTTCAGGACCCTGGAGGAATAACAGGGATGTGGGGACATGGCCTGTATCCTCCCTTCAAAAACCTCACACTTCCAATTACCTGTTTCTCCCACCCCCGAGTCCAGCTCCCTTTCATACCTGCTTTCTAAACCCCCCACATACACCTTCTTCTTCCTACGGCTCTCTTGAGCAGACTTTTTGTTTCGAATCTTCCTCCGCACTCGTTTCAGGACTTGTTCCTCCATCTGGGAGAAGACAGGAAAAGGGATCCCATCAGAGGAACATTAGACCAAAGAGTTTGAAGGCAACCGAGTTCAATCTTCTCAAAGCAGAGATTCCTTCTACAATTTCCCTGACCAATAGGCACTCTGCTTCTGTCTGAATGCTTCTGTCCTCACAAGCCAAACCATTGTAACAATTTTGTTAGATAATTTTTTTAAAAAACCTTCCTTATGAGCCAACATCTGCCTCTGTTATTTCTACCTGTTGGACTTACCTAGCACCTAATCTCTGGGGCCATAATAGAACAAAGGTCTTCAGCTATTTTAAAGCACTTGGCATTTCTTCAGAGTTTAAAAAAAAAAAAAACTGGGCAAAAATTTTAACTCATCATCTTATCTCTTCTCAGGATGGACTGCATCTTCTTAATATCTGTCAAAGATAATAGGCTCAAAACTTAAGAAGCTTTTTGGCCAATGTAAAAGAAAACAAGATAGTTACTGCCCTTCTAGTGGCAACACTATTAGATAACTGGTATCTGATGATACAACTGGGCTTCCCCAGTGCCTCAGCAGTAAAGAATCTGCCTACAATGCAGGCGACTCAGGAAACACAGGTTCCATCCCTGGGTTGGGATGATCCCCTGGAGAAGGAAATTGCAACGTACTCCAGTATTCTTGTCTGGGAAATCCCATGGACAGAGGAGTTTGGGGGCCATAGTCCATGGAATTGCAAAGAGTTGGACATGACTTAGCGACCAAACAACAACTAAATCTGATGATACAGCTTCTAAACCCCACTCTCTTCCTTAGTAGCCATATCACACTGTTGACTCAACTTGTACTTTTTTTTGGCCACACCTCGCACTTGTGGGATCTCAGTTCCCAGACCAGGGGACTGCACCCTGGTGCAGACCAGGATTGCACCCTGACCCTGAGCAGTGAAAGCACAGAGTCCTAACCACTGGATTGCCAGGGGATTGCCTCAACTTATATTTTTGAGAAATTAAAATTGTTAACCTTTCTGTTAACAGACATTGATTTCATCATAGTATCACAATACCGTGCATGTGAAGCTGCCACTCATTGCTTGAAACTCTAAATTTCACATTTACTCTTGTTATACTACTTAATTGTTATACTACTTGTTATACTACTCTAATACTTGATCTACTACTCAGCTACAAGTAAAGTAGCATGAAACCAGTGAAATATAAGTATCAGAGCCCCGCGCTTGTACAGTACTTTCCAAATCCCTTTACTAACATTACCCTGATAATTTTGAATTCTTAGTTAAAAAGAACACCAAAATTTATAAAAGCACTACCAACCAGGATCTGTCCTTGCAAGCAGTATACTAACCACATGCCCCAGCTTCCTACTCAAAATTGTGCTAATCTCTCACCTCAATTCTTTTTCAAGTTACTGATACAAAATTAACAGAACTGGCCTACTTGGAACTCACAACCCCCGTCCCCACAATGGGAGACTTACCTTAGTGAGTGGAAGCATCCCAGGCAAAGTAAGCCCCTCCTTCTCCAACAGCCTTTTCTCCTCCTCAGTCAGTATCAGCCTAGCAATCTCCTGCGGTTCCGGAGAGATGGGCAGCAGAGTTGCAAAGGGATTTCAGAAAGTAACGCGGAATACTGCCCCGACCCGCGCAATACGGAAATAACCCTCCTATAAATCAAGTCAAGTACCTGATCTGCCGGCTCCTCCACACACAGTGGAGTCATCTGAGCCCCCTCTTTTCCATAGCTCTCATTATCTGCAAAAGGGAAAATATGAGTAGTCAGGCCTCGGAGTCCTCTCCTTTCCCAAACTTCACTTATTTCAGGCTTACCTAGATCTATGGAGACATGCTCTTGTGAGAGAGAATAGGTGTGGTCATGCTGGACAAGACAGGAGTTAGAGCTGCTGAAAACGTTCAACGATGATGGGGGACTCGGCAGGCAGCTCAGGAAATCCTCCACGTCCCAATCGCTCAGAGACTACACAGGGTTCAAATTAACAGGCTTTGACCATCACCACCCCCTGCCTCAGGGACACCCCCACCCCGCCCACAAACCCGCCTCACGCCTCCCCGACTCAGAGCCCGCCACTCGCCTCAGAAAGTGGCAGCTCCCAATCCGGCGGAGACGCCAAGGCCTCGTCGGGCGCCGCACCCAAACCACCGCTTTCCTCTAGCAGAAAGCCTAGCAGGTCACGGTCACCCGGGTCCAACGCCAGCTCCATATGAGACATTTATGGAAAAGATGCGCAGAAACACAGGAGTTCACCTCGCCACCCGGACCCTATCCCCAACCAGGCGTAACCGCGACGGACTGTCAGTCGGCCCCACCTATCGGCTCTCCAGCGGCGTTTTCCTCCTAGCTGCTGGCGAAGGCTCTGAAACCGGGACCCGCCTTCCAGACTCCGCTCCCCGCTAGACTTCCAACAGAACACAAGTGACGCACCTACCCGCGAGGCATGCCGGGAGTTGGAGTCCCCCACCCCACCCCGACGCGGAGGCTGCCGCTGTACGCGCCACGTCCAGCGCGCGATGCAAATAGAGGGGACGTGCCTTCCGCCCCCGCAGTCCCTGAGGGCGGGCATTCTGAGGAAGCGGCTCCGCCCCGGGCTAGAAAAAGGAAGGATTAGAGCCTAAAAGGGAACTAGGGCGCAGTTCTGGCGCTTCCTCGGGACTGCACCGCACCCTCGTTTCCGGCTGGGGAGGGGCTGCCGGTCGTCAGCGGGCTCCCGAGCATCGAGAGCTGGGGCCAGAGCAGCTTCCTGCAGTGCCCGCGACCATAGAGCGCGGGCCCAGGGCGCCGCCCGCGGGTGGGGGACGTTCCCGGGACGGAAGTGGCCGAGAGTGTCGAAGGGAGGGCGAGGCCGCAGCCCGAGAGCCACCGGGAGAACGAGCGGGTTAGCGGGCCGGCGGGCGGGGCACAGAGCCGGGCAGCACAGGTAGGCCGGACCGGGCGAACTGGGGCCTCAGGGTGGGGCCGCGACACCAGGCCTGGGAGGCGGGCGGGCAGGGCCCCTGACTTCTGCGTCTGTTTCGGGTCATGTTGGAGAGGTTCGCGTCCGGTGTATCTCTGCTTGTGCTCTGAGTTAAATAGGCCGTTTTTCGGCAGCCAGGCCCTTCCTGGAGCAGTCCTCGGCCTAGGATAGTTTTGAGGGAGGGTGAGGAGTGGGTGGCAGTGTGACGCAGGGCGGGGATCGGCTTTGAGGTTAGCTGATAGCGGGTACGTGAGCAGGAACGGGTGAGTTGGAGATTAAGTGGAGTTGGGTTTTAGGAGTTAAGGTTAGCTTTAGGAGTGTACAGCTGGGGTTAAAATTTAGATTTATTAGTGTGAGGTGCGTTTTGTGTAGGTGAGGTTTGGATTAAGGGCATTATTTTGTTTTCTATAACGACCAACGTTAGAGTTCAGGTTAACGTATGTCAGAGTTCAGGTTAAGGGTCAACAACAGAAACTAAGTTAGAAGTCCACATTTAGGGATTAGAGAAGGTTAGCATAGCCAGTACAGGGGATAAACAAGAAAGGGGTGAATCAGGAATCAAGTGACAAATGAACTTTAGGTTTAGGGATGAAGATTCAGGGGTAAAGGTCCAGAGTTGATGCTACAGGTAAAAATTAGATCAAAATTAGGGATCAGGGATTGGATTCAGGTATGTGGTAGGACAGGGATGCCTGTCAAATCCAGTACTGGGAATCAGGAGACAAATTATGGTCAGCATTAATGTTAGAAATTTCAGGCAGTTTTCTGTGCTGTAGTTGAGATCAGGGTAGTTGACCTCAGGCAGGTGAAATTTAAGAGACTGGCAGTAGGTAGATGCCCTTGTTTTGTGGGGAAGGCTTCTTTGGCCCAGGGAAATGACAGACTAATTTCAGGCTAGGGTTCTGGGCTAGCTGGAATTGCTGGCATCAGGGATTCCAGCTTAATTCTATTTTCTAAGCCTCAGGCTCTTGCTGTGACCACCACAGTTGAGGGCGAGGGTTCTTGGATCCTGTTGTTTACAAGGTAGGAGTTAGAAAAGAGTTAGGGACCCAGGACATGTACAGGGCTTAGTAATCGTGGCGGACTGCCTAGGGGAGAAGGGACTGGTAATTAAGGGGGAAGCAGACCAAGGACACTGTTACCATGCAAGAAGAGGATGGCTTAATTCTCTGAAAGTTCAGCCCTACTGCCTCCATTTTCCCCAGTCCCTCGAAATTAAGCCTTCCTCTCCAACTCTGCTCCCTGGTGCTGCGTTTCACACCCTCAGGCGTACCCACTGACAGAACACTTCCCTTGCCTTTAGCTTTCCCATGCGGTCCACGTTACCTTCTCAGCTCAGTTCTGCCTCCCTTCCCACCTCATAATCCACACATCCCACCTTCATTTACCCTCATCCACATCTGAGCTTTCCCATCATTTTAAAGCACTCTCCCACCATATAGTTACCTGCTCATTCACCTACATATCTCCTGTTTATCTGCTAAATACCCCACCACCAGCTCAACACTGCTGCCAAGCCCTCACAGTCCCTGCTATATACCATTCCCTGATTCTAAGCCTCCTAATTTCTTGGTCCAGTTATAGATCCCCTTCCCCCACTCCCCCAACAGAAAAGAGGAAATGAGACCCAAAGAGGAAACTGGGTCTTGCTGATCCCACGCCCAACCAGGCCACTGACCACACCCCCTTTCACTCCCAGCCTGACCCTGCCGCTGACCACAACACTGTCCCCTACCCAGCTTGACCCAGCCACTGGCGTCAGCCCATCCCCCTCAACTCCATTTTTACTTAGACACTGCCAGCATCTCTTCCCTGTCCCCCTGTTCCACTCATTTTACCTGATTTAGCCACTGACCACACATCTCTTCTCAACCTCCTACCGCCTGACCTGGCCTCTGACCTCATTCCCTGTCTTAGCCTGGATTCACGTAATTGTTCTTCCTCTTCCCCCAGGCTGATTCAGTAACTTATTATATCTATATTTTTTCCTACTGTTATCTTCCCTAGCTTGTCCTTGCATTTTTCTCTTCCCCCATTTCCAGTCTGGTAGTAGTCACTAAGCCCATCCTTTCTGCCCCTACCTGACTGCTAACTGCATCCCCTAAGGCAGCCTCATGTTTGCATTCTTACCTCCTCCTGTCCTTTCTTTCCCCTCTCCCCAGTACCTTACCTAAATTCAGGCACTTTGAAGTACCTGCTGATGACTGGAAGCTGTGGGCTTCCAGCCTCACTTTGGGCCCTGGTTCCTGAGTTAAGCTTGCCATCAGATCCTGTTGGTTCTACCTGTTCAAATTTCTGATGAGTGGCATCCTCTCCTCCATTCTAATTCTGGCTTCATTACCTCCGACTTGTGCCAGTGCAGGGTCTTTATAACTAACCTCCCAGGTAGCTGCCAGAGTGAGTTTCCTGAAGTCTAGTTCTGGTTGTGCCCCTTTTCTGATCATCGCCTCCCTTGGCCTCCTGTTGCCCTCTTGTAGGTGAAATCCCGCATCTTCCTCCTGAGTCCACCCCTGCCTTTCCATCCTAACCTTGACTTCCCCATCACTGCTTACTTGCAGGTACCCTGTGCTTCAACCAGCCTGCTCCTCACTTCCCTGAATGCTCCTCCGTGATTTCCTGCTTTTCCACCTTTGCTTATGCTATTCTCTCTGCCTGGAATGCCACCCCTGACTCATCTCCGGCTGGCTGGAATAGTGGAGAGAGCTTGGGCTTTGGAGTCAGAAAGACCTGGGTTTGGATCCTGGCTTCACAACTTATTAGCTGTGTGACTTTGGACAAGCACCTTGAGCAAGTGTTTAACTTCTCTGAGCCTGAGTTTCCTAATCTGTAAAAATGGAAATAATGACACCTACCTTGCAGGGTTGTTGTAAGGATTAAATGAAATTGTGTACACAAAGCAATTGACATATCGTCAATAAAAGATAGATCATTGTTTTTTCTTATTATCTTTTTTTGTTTAAATCTTCACTTCAAATGACACTTTTCATGGAGACATTTTAGTCCCCTTTGCCTGACCTGAAAGGGATCTCTTCTATGAGCGCGTACTGTTTGGTTCTTACCTCATCCTGCCTTCTATTATAACTCTGTATGTAGCTATCCACTCTGCTGAGGGCAGACGTGAGTGCTTACCCTTCTTGGTTCCCAGCCACTGAGAACCAGGGCCTTCCCCACAACAGACCCTCAGAACTGCTAACTGGAAGACTGGAAGGAGAAAGCCCACAAGAGAGACATTGGGGCTGAGTGTTGTGTGCTTGACGACAGAGGTGGAGTCTTTATGGGAAGATAGCATTGTTGTGATGGAGCTGTGTAGGGGCTGTGTGCTTGAGATAATGTGTATGTATGTAGAGACTATAAGTAACTTTGTAGGAAAGAGCTCAGTGCATAGGCTGGGGTACATTTAGGGAGAATGAATATTCATGGATCAGGATGGAGGTAGGCAAGGGTTATGCTGGGGGAGGTCAGGTCCAGCCCTTCAGCTGCCCAGTCCAGCCCTAAATGAGCCTGCCGCAGCCTGAGGCCGGATATGTCAGTCTCACCCACAGCCCTCCCCTCCTCCCCGCGGTTACAGACTCAGAGGCCAAATTTGGTAACAGACTTGAGTGTTACTCCCCCCAACCCTCTTACATTCTGAGTCTGTCTTCAGCTTTTTCTCTCCCTCTGTCCCTCTCTATAACTCCCTGTCTCTTGGCAGCTCCCTCTGTAGGTATCTGCTCTGACTATATTCTCTATGTCCCCCAAATTCCTTACCCCCAGTACACTTACATTCCATTCCTTGCTGGGATTTGACCTCTGTCCTCTATCCTCCCCCCCACCCCCACCCCCCCCAATTGCCCAACTCCTCTGGAATGCATCTCAGGAATGTCTTGAGGGAGGAGGAGCTCTCTGGGAGGGGGACATGGTGGGGGGGAATTGTTGCTGTTCCATAAAACATGACAGAAAGTAGAAAGGGGAGCAAAGTTCTCCAGCCGGAACAGGAACTGGATAGCTTCTCCCCTTACTTCCAGGGGCCTGCTTCTGTGCTCTCATTGCCCCCAACTCATTTGATTCCTTTTGCTCCTTCACCCACTTGTAGCTGTGTGGGTGTCCACTCAGGACCAGCTTGAAAGTGATGGTAGCCATGAGTCAACTCCCTTATCGGGGGCTCAACAGAGGTTTCCGTGCTTAAGGAGGAAGGGGGGTGTCCATATATCCGGAGGAAATTGGGGGAGATGTGCAGTTTCAGCTGAGGGTGGAAGGTCTTTTCAGTGTGTCCTTGGCTTGACAGACCTTCCAGCCTTCCAGCGACCCTACAGCCAGGTCTGTCCAGCTCTCGGGAGAGGTGTGCCAGGGATGGGGAGGGGGGCAGAGACCTAGAACTGGGGAGAGTGGGAGGGTCCCCTCTTGTTGGGAGTAAGGATTGAGGGCGAGCTATGGTTTCTTCTTTTTGGAGACTCGAGATTATTTATAAGGTCAGAAATTGTCTGTCAGACTCCTGATCCAGACCTTTGCCACATCTGCCTCCTGTCTCCTGTTTCTACCTAGATTTTCAATCTCTCCTCATCTCTTCACCCTCCAAAAACACACCCCTCCCCAGCTTCCCTGGTTCTCAGCTGCTGCCTCTGTTTCCCACCTTCTGCTTCTAAGACCCCAACCTCCGCTTCCAAGCTTCCCTCTAGCTGTACTTTCTCCCCCTTGGGGCTAGCAGTTTGCAGAGAGGGGAATGGGCTGCCTGGGTGTGCGCACCTCTCTTAGGTAGGAGGCACCAATCCCTGGACGGAGCTGGTCACATCATCAGCTGCCAGGCAGACTTGCTGTCTGGTGCTCTGTGTGCCACCTCCATGGAGGGTGGAGCCTGGAGGGCGGGGGAAAGCTGGGTGGGACTAAGACACTGTCAGGAGAGGCAGCTGAGCTGGAGGGCAGTGTTTGAGAAGGACTTACTGAAGAGGACAGAGCATAGGAGGAGTTATGGTGAGAACTGGGTATTAGCCTGCTATCTTAGAAGGAGCAAGGCCTGAGGAGTTAAGAGGGACTGGGCTCTCTCTCTGAGCTGCCTTGAAACACACACATATCCAGTTTGATTCCCCTTCTGCAAAATTAAAGAGTTGGCTAGATCACTTTTGAGATCCCCTTGGATTAGAAAAACCATGATTCTGGCTTGACTGCTGGGGGAGCCAAATGTGGACCGAGCTGCTCTGGGAGGCCCCCAGCATGTCAAGTTACTGGAGAGCTGAGACACGTAAGCCAGGATGGCTTGAACAGCAGTGTTGGGCCTCCCTGCCAGACTAGCTCAAGTCAGTGTTTGCAGGGCTCAAGAGCCCTTGGGGATTATCTAATATAACGTCTTCATTCTGCAAAGAAGGAGAATAAAGCTGTGAGAGGAAAGATCACGTGATGAGTCAGGGCAGCGCTCTGGAAATCCCAGACAGGGAGAAGTCAGAAGGATATAGTAAGAGACAAAGAGAAAAAGACTGAACCAGGAAGGGTGAAAATAGGGCAGAGACAGGACTGGGAAAGGAGGTGAGCAGAGACAAGGGTAAGAGAGAAACACTTGGAAGAAAGAAGGGAGGCCCAGATTCCAGTGCTGGGGGTGGGGTGGTGTCCTCAGGTAACACTGTTTCAGACCTGCCTTTGTACCTTGCAGACCAACCTCTCCTTCAGAGGTCTCAGACACCTAAGACTAGTCCTTTTGATACAGCTTATCTTTCACTCTTTAATATCATTAAATAAAACAAGAACACACTCACTGTTTTCTGCTTTGGTGACTCCCTTTCCCGGTTCTCCATGTGGTGGGCCTCCTTTCCTCCAGTGAGGGTGTATTCTAATGCCCTGATGCCATGGGCCAGGTATAGCCAGGCTGGAGAGAAGAAGCCGCCACCATGGTTGCGCTTTCGCTGAAGATCAGCATTGGAAATGTGGTGAAGACGATGCAATTCGAGCCGTCTACCATGGTGTATGACGCCTGTCGGATCATCCGTGAACGGATCCCAGAGGCCCTGTCTGGCCCTCGTGAGTCTGACTGCCCAGGTGGCTGGGGCGGGAGCCCTGGACGCTTCTTGTTCCCAGGCTCTTGGCCTTGGGAGATGACTCTGTTGGCCCCAAGGCCTCTCATCTCTCAGGTCTGTGTTCCTTGGGCCCCGCCCTCCTCTTTAGGCCCAGGATCACTGGGAAGATAATAAGGGGTAGTGGAGTAGCCATTCAGCTACATTGGGGTTTTTCTTTAAGCCTAAGCTGACCCATCTTCTCTTTTAGCCAGCGACTTTGGGCTGTTTCTGTCAGATGATGACCCCAAAAAGGGTATATGGCTGGAGGCCGGGAAGGCTTTGGATTACTACATGCTCCGAAATGGGGTGAGTATCACTTCACAAGGACCACCAATATCCTCTGCCATCACTTCCCTCCTTCTGCCTCCTATTCAGCACCCATATCTGTTGTCTTTGAGCTCTCCCATGCTTTCTAATAATAGGCAGTCATAAGACTGTTTTCACACGGTCTTCCTTTTAGTAATCTACTTTCCTTCCCTCTCTGGCTGCCTAAAAAGAAAGTAATATCTTTAGCTTAAAGTGGGCCTCTCCTGTTCCTGACCCAATAGGACACCATGGAGTACAGGAAGAAACAGAGGCCCTTGAAGATCCGCATGCTGGATGGCACCGTGAAGACTGTCATGGTGGACGACTCGAAGACTGTCACCGACATGCTCATGACCATCTGTGCCCGCATTGGTAAGGGGCGTGCGGGGCTGGGGGCTCAGAAGGAGGCCTAAAAACTCTGCTGGGGATGCTACCAACCCACCCCCTCCCCCAGGCATCACCAACCATGATGAATATTCACTGGTTCGAGAAATTATGGAAGAGAAGAAGGAGGAGGTGACAGGGACCTTACGAAAGGACAAGACACTGCTGCGAGATGAAAAGAAGATGGAGAAACTGAAGCAGAAGTTGCACACAGATGATGAGTGTAAGCAGAAGGGGACTGGCGAGGGCATTTGAAACAACTGGGGTGTCGGGGGCAGCCATTTCTGCATTATTTTCTGAGTTTTCTTTTGCAAGGTACTGTTTAAACACTGGGGCTGCATCTGTGGTAAAACAAAGTCCTATGCTCATGGAATGGAACGTATTACTGAGAGGGTGGGACATGAAGAAACAAAAAATCAAAGACTGACGGTGTAAGGGCTGCAGGGACTTGGCACTGAGGGGACCCTCTGTGCCCCAGTGAACTGGCTGGACCATGGCCGGACCCTGAGGGAGCAGGGAGTAGAGGAGCATGAAACGCTTCTGCTCCGGAGGAAGTTTTTCTACTCAGACCAGAACGTGGACTCCCGGGACCCCGTCCAGCTGAACCTTCTCTACGTGCAGGTAGGGAGAGGATGGGCCGGGTGGTGGGCGGCAGGGAGAGAAGCAGGAGTGCGGTGGGGCGCCCCTGCTCCCCACACAGCATTTGTTTCTCTCTGTGTGCTTCCAGGCACGAGATGACATCCTGAATGGCTCCCACCCCGTCTCCTTCGACAAGGCCTGTGAGTTTGCTGGCTTCCAATGCCAGATCCAGTTCGGACCCCACAATGAGCAGAAGCACAAGGCCGGCTTCCTTGAGTGAGTGACCCTCGTCCCATACCTGTCAGGGCCCAGGACTCCCTGCCACTGCGGCCCTAGCATAGTGCGCCTGTCTCCGTCCCAGGCCTTCTCCCCTGCTTCCTCCTCTGAGTTCCCAGGGCCTGACCCCCACGGGGGCCTTTTCAACTTCCGTCCTCCACGTGTCTCTTTCCATGTGGAATGTGAAAGTAGTCCAGACTCTGCCCCTGCCCCCTACCTCTGAAGCAAGCATGTCACTTTTTTGAGAGTCTCTGAAGAATTGTGCTGCAATAGCCAGAGGCAAACAGGGTACATTTTTGTCACAGGAAACATCAGATTTCAGAAGTCTCATAGGTCTCATCCACTGATATTTCTCAGAATATATAGAGTTTGATGTGGCTTTCTCAGCTTCCTACAAGCATGGTCATCGTTCTAGTGAGCCCCTTCTGCTCTTGTGTCCCTAAAATTGTGATCTAGTCTTTATTTTCCCCAGGAAATGAGCCTCCAACTCAAGTTCCCACAGTCTCTTTCCCTGCAGAGAGAGATGCAGGCTGCATTCAAGAGTTAGTACTAAGTCACTTCAATTTCAGGGACAATCTAGACTCTCATGCCTTGAATCTTCCTTCTCCCCAAAGATAACACTCTCCTAGACATCTCCTCACACCCCCAGGCCCACAGTCCATGGCCCACATAGCCCTGATGCTGTCCACTACATGCTGACCCTCCCTTTTCTGGTGTAGCCTGAAGGACTTCCTGCCCAAGGAGTATGTGAAGCAGAAGGGAGAGCGTAAGATCTTCCAGGTGAATGGGGGCAAGGGACATGTTTGGGATGACCTGGGAGCTTTGCTGCCTAATCCTACTGACTGAATGGACCCCCTCCTCGTCACCCCTACCCTGCTTCCGCCCACCAAGCTGTTCTCCTACCTCTCCTGTGCCAAGAAAGCAAAAGACCTGGGCTTCTGGCCTGCGCTGCATCACTGCATCTGCTGTGGAACTCAGTTCAATAATCTTGTTTCCTTTCCTTTCCCTCTAACATGGGATAGCTGTCTCCCCTGAAGAGGACTGATAGGGAATCACTGTGAAGAGTAGATCTTTGTATAGACGGAAGGTGTTATCTCTGCTCTTTGAATCCTCAGCCCAAAAGGCCTTCTGTTTGACCTTCTACTTCCTAACTATCCCTTCACATCTATAGAACATGTCCAAGTCCCTTAACTGTATCCTTCGCTTCTTGAACCATGGCTTCAGCATATTCTATATCAGCCCATCCCTTCACCTTCTCATTTCTCATAGCCTGCATCCCCTAACTTTTTCTGTGTTCCCATAATACTCTCCTACCATAGTTCACATCCCACCTTAAGTTCTAGTCTGCAATGTCATCTTACTCAGATTTTGCTAAAAGTTTCCCCATATCATACTCGAAGGCGCACAAGAACTGTGGACAGATGAGTGAGATTGAGGCCAAAGTACGCTACGTGAAGCTGGCCCGTTCCCTCAAGACATATGGCGTCTCCTTCTTCCTGGTCAAGGTGGGTTACTGACCCTTCTCCCTGCCCACCCTTATCTCTGCTCTTACCCTTTCCTCTCTGAGTCTCTTGCCCTGCCCTGAGTCACATTTTCTGCCATTCCCCAAGAGTTTCATTTTGTTCCTTGTGAAAACTTGCCCCCTTGTCAGCACATCCCTCCCTGCCCTGCGTTTTTCCTCCCTTTCCCTTTATCCTAATGTAGCCTTGTCCAGGTCCATCCATAGACAACCCAGTTTAGCTCTCCTGCCACCATCAGCACCCCTTTGTGGTCTGGATCTGATCCCCTGACTAATAACATCCACGACCTCTGCCTCATAGGAAAAGATGAAAGGAAAGAACAAGTTGGTGCCCAGGCTTCTGGGCATCACTAAGGAGTGTGTGATGCGAGTGGATGAGAAGACCAAGGAGGTGATCCAGGAATGGAACCTCACCAACATCAAACGCTGGGCTGCGTCTCCCAAGAGCTTCACCCTGGTGAGCTGGGGTCTTGGGGGAGAAAGAGCTGTGTAGTTTTCAAAGAAGGGGCAGCCGCAGGGTCTCCCCAACCCCTCTGTGCAGAGGTAGGTACCCTGAAAATGATTCCAGAAAAAAGGAGAACTTTGGAGCTACTGCAGGAACTTGGAGTTTAGAATAGAGGAGAAACTCTGTACTGGAGAATGAGAGAAGCTAAAATGAAACATTTAAAAATCAGCAGAACCAAACTGTAACCAGCAAGCTGAGATCACAGGCCACTTGGAGTGAGGGAAGAAAAAGATGATAGAAAAATAAGCCTCCCTTCTTTCAGCAGCAACTCCTTACAGTAGCCCGCCTCTAGCTTTGTGTTTCGGCATTACTAATTGAAGACTGATCCCACCTTGAGGAAGTGCCCCACTGAGAAGGGAAATTAGTAAAGGCGATTTTTCCATTTTGGATACTAGTGCTCATCCTTAACTCTGGTCATTTAATGATGAATGTGTCCTCCCAATTTTATCATCAGGGTGACAGAAGAGAGACTTCCTAAATGCCATGTATTTGAAAATGTGTAGTGTAAAGGATACTCCTTAGAAATAAAGTATTTCCCTCCAAGGGAAATAGAGAACTAGGAGACGAAGAAAGGCTGTTGTCCCAGAGGCTGCTCGCACGGGAGGGCACCCTCAACAGCTCGGCCTTGGGCTCTTGCCCCACCAGTTCCTGTCCCAGGTTGTCTCAGGCTTCCCCACTGAGCCCCTTCCCCATTGTCCCCCTAGGATTTCGGGGACTACCAAGATGGCTACTACTCGGTGCAGACGACTGAGGGGGAGCAGATCGCTCAGCTCATCGCTGGCTACATCGACATCATCCTTAAGAAGGTGAGCACTGGCTCCCCGACCCGCACCTCCTCCATCTCTTCCTGTACCTTGCCCGCGTGCAGGTCCTTTAGAAACTGAGACCCAGGTTCTGGAAGATGGCTGGCTGGGGAAAGATTAGAGGCTGCCTTTTCCACTTCCCTCTTCTTTGATGCTTGTTCCTTTTTTCTCCTACAGAAAAAAAGCAAGGATCACTTCGGGCTGGAGGGAGACGAGGAGTCTACTATGCTGGAAGACTCTGTGTCCCCCAAAAAGTACGAAGGAAGCTGGGCCCATTCCTCGGGCAGGGAAGGCACGGCATGACCCCAAGGACTGGAAGGGTGGGGGGTCCTTAGGATGTCTCTCTGTCAAGTCTCAGGCTGTGATGAGGCCTCACGCACCCCCCCAGAGCACAGGACAAGCAGGGGCAGTAGAGCAGGTAGGAAGGGGATGAGAGGAGGAGGTCCTCGACATGCTCCCTGATCGTCTCCTCTTCAGGTCCACTGTGCTTCAGCAGCAGTATAACCGGGTGGGGAAGGTGGAGCATGGCTCCGTGGCCCTGCCTGCCATCATGCGCTCCGGAGCCTCGGGTCCTGAAAATTTCCAGGTGGGCAGCATGCCACCTGCCCAGCAGCAGATTACCAGTGGCCAGATGCACCGAGGACACATGCCTCCTTTGGTAAGAGTGCCCCTACTGCTGCCATGACTCTGCTGGGCCCACCTGGGAGTTAGGTAGCTACTCATATTCCTCTCCTTGGCCTCAGGCTCTCCTTTATCTTCTCCCTGTAAATGTTCCCTGTTACTCCTCCTTGTCTTGTAGACGTCAGCCCAGCAGGCGCTCACTGGGACCATCAACTCCAGCATGCAGGCTGTGCAGGCTGCCCAGGCCACACTGGATGACTTTGACACTCTGCCCCCTCTGGGCCAGGACGCTGTGAGTGTGGGATGGAGGAGGGCCAGTGGTGCTGAAGCTAGAACTCCAAGGACCAGGGTTGGGGTGAATTGGAGCAGAGCCAATCCTGAGGTTGGTTTCTCTTCCCCTCAGGCCTCAAAGGCCTGGCGTAAGAACAAGATGGATGAATCCAAGCATGAAATCCACTCCCAGGTAGACGCCATCACCGCTGGCACCGCCTCTGTGGTGAACCTGACTGCAGGTAGGCTGGATGCCCAGCTCTCTGGGCAGTGGGGGTGGGAGGGCGGGTGTGTGCAAGCAGGAATGTGACTGCACCTTGACTCACGGAAGGGACTGTGTGGGCGTCTCCCTCAGCGTGGGGGTGGGGGTGGGTGTCTGTGTCTGTGTGTGTGTGTGAGACTAACTGCCTGTGACTGATCTCGTCTTCCTCCTCCCGCAAGGGGACCCTGCTGAGACAGACTACACGGCAGTGGGCTGTGCAGTCACCACCATCTCCTCCAACCTGACGGAGATGTCCCGTGGCGTGAAGCTGCTTGCCGCCCTGCTGGAGGATGAAGGCGGCAGCGGCCGGCCCCTGCTGCAGGCGGCCAAGGGCCTGGCGGGGGCAGTGTCAGAGCTGCTGCGCAGCGCCCAGCCAGCCAGTGCCGAGGTCAGGGGCCAGGGTCCCAGCCCAGGGATCGCAGGGTGGAAACGGAACCATGGGTGTGTAGGACCCCTGGACATCTTGGTGGAGACTGGGCAGCTTCTGACCGGTGTTCACTCTCCACAGCCCCGTCAGAACCTGCTGCAAGCAGCTGGGAACGTGGGCCAGGCCAGTGGGGAGCTGTTGCAACAAATTGGGGAAAGTGATACTGACCCCCACTTCCAGGTTGGTGACTCCCCCAGCCCCCAGAACCCCAGCTTCTAGGAGGTGACCTCTGATCCTGAATCCAGCTCTAGTCCAGCTACTATAAACTGACCCCTCAGAACCAACCTGAGCCTCTTTCCAGGAATCACACTGGGAACCCCCTCCCAGTCCCTTTCTGGGGGGCTAAGAATTCAGAACTCCTGAATCCCAACTTAACCTATTAGTTCACCCTTGGCCCTTATTGGTGAAATTTTTTTTTTTTGGCCACTATCATCTTTCCCAGGCCTCCCCATATGTAGCCCTCACCCCAACTTGAGGGCCTCTTGAGGGCCCTTCTAATCCTTTAACCTCATACCCAGAGGATGCTGCCCCCTCCCCACCCCATGCCAGTTTCCTCAGCTGACTTGTCATCCTGGATTTCCCATGCAGATCTGTGCACCCAGCGGGGCTGGGTTTCCATCTCCCCCCGACCCCCCCACGGTAATGGCCTCTGGCCTGGGCCTTCCCAGCTTTGTCCTCTCTGAGCCGCATACACTCGCTCTGCCCCCTGCCCTGGCCTCCGGGGAGCAGAGCACGACGGGAGCTGGGGAGGCGTGGCACAGGCAGGACCTGAGAAAATGGGATCCAGAGGGTCATAAAGGGACTTGCTCCCGAGACTCCAGGGTGACTGCTTCCAACCAAAGGCGGAGAAGAAATAGAGGAAAAATGCTGGGGGTGGGAGGGATCCCCCCCACCATCCTGTTGTAAAGGCACTGCCCGCCCGCCCTCCCTCCCCATTGCCGTCCGGGTGTATCCGCCTCCCTTCGGTGTACACTGTATCTCTCGGTGTGGGTTTGTTCTTTGGTGGGGGTTCTGTCGTACTTGGTGCTCGAGGCAGGGGCTTGGGTAGGTTCTGGTTGCTTCTGCACACCGTTCTGTGATTGGAGGCAGTGGGACTAATGAAACAGCTTACGCCTCTGAGAAGGGCCCTTGGACCCCAAGCTGGATCTCGGGCCACGCTGACCGCTGGTTTCTCACAGGATGTGCTCATGCAGCTAGCCAAGGCCGTGGCAAGCGCTGCAGCTGCCCTGGTCCTCAAGGCCAAGAGTGTGGCCCAGCGAACAGAGGACTCAGGGCTTCAGACCCAGGTCATCGCTGCAGCAACACAGTGTGCCCTGTCCACCTCCCAGCTGGTGGCCTGCACCAAGGTGAGCCCCAACGGTGCGCCAGCCTGCGCCAAGAGGTGATGCTTCCACACACAAGAGCGTCTCATCTAGTCTCTTTGGCCCCCAAGGCCTCATTGTCCAACCTCACCACTGTTGTGAATACCGCAGAACCACAGACACCACACCTCATGACTCCTTTCCCTCGCCTGCCTCTCTGACACTCACTTTGCCCACAGGTGGTGGCTCCTACTATCAGCTCCCCAGTCTGCCAAGAACAGCTGGTGGAGGCTGGGCGACTGGTGGCCAAGGCTGTGGAGGGCTGTGTGTCCGCCTCCCAGGCCGCCACAGAGGACGCACAGCTGTTGCGGGGGGTAGGTGCGGCGGCCACAGCTGTCACCCAGGCCCTGAATGAGCTGCTGCAGCACGTGAGGGCCCATGCCACAGGGGCTGGGCCTGCTGGCCGCTACGACCAGGCCACTGACACCATCCTCACTGTCACCGAGAACATCTTCAGCTCCATGGGTGATGCTGGTAAGGACACCCCCCTGGGAAGACAAAGAACCCCAATGAGGTTCTCTGAGCCTGCTGGACTCTTTCTTGCAGACCTGCCACCACACCCCTGAGCACTCAGCACAGGGCTGAGTGTTCAGTCTTTGAAATCGCCAGTTGCCCATTTGTTAGGCAAGAATAGAATCACTGCCCTGCCTTCCTTGGTGCAGTTAAAGAGCATACGAAAGTATACACAAAAATAGATGGAAAGTGGCATTATAAGAGAGAGCTGTCCCACCTCCACTTCGTCACTCCCAAAATCCTTCACAAAGAGCCTCTTCCACTTAAGACTGTGGAAAATACTCATTGGAGACTGTCTTCCCACTGTCACCCCACCCCCGTCACCCCTGCCCCCATCAAAACCCACCAAGAGATCTGTCCCTTTCCAAGATCCTGAACCCAGAAAACAATAACTTCAGGGAAATCAAGAACTTTTGCGTCTGCTTACTGCCCCTAAAAGCCTCATCTACCTTGTCTGCATCTCTTTCTCCACCCTGACACCCTCTGAGCATCTCTGGCTCTGTTTGCTGACTGTGCCTATGCTCTCAGGTGAGATGGTGCGACAGGCCCGCATCCTTGCCCAAGCCACCTCTGACCTGGTGAACGCCATCAAGGCTGATGCCGAGGGGGAGAGTGATCTGGAGAATTCCCGCAAGCTCTTAAGTGCCGCCAAGATCCTGGCTGATGCCACAGCCAAAATGGTGGAGGCCGCCAAGGTAGGGAGCCTTCTGTGCAGACTCCCAGACTGGGCCCTGAGAAGGGTCCAGATAATCACTCATCTATGGGAGCAACCTGGGAAAAGCGGAAGATACAAGAGAACAAATACAGGAGCACTGAGGAAGTAGACGCACCCCTTGGCAGTGAGCGGATGGCACCCGACTTTCAGCCAGTGTGACTCGCAGAGTTCTTACAGACAGGAGACCATGCCCCTCTGCTTCCTCTAAGTCTAGGGTCCATGGTTCCAGCTGTTCCCTACTATGTGGCTACTGCTTGCCTGCTCCCTGAATGCTTGCACATGGGCGTTCAGTCCCAGGGGGTCCGTTGCTAGCAGCACAGAGAAGGACCAGGCAGTGGGACACAGAAACACCAGGTGTAGAAGGCAGCAGGAAGAAGCCAAAAGATTCTTGGGTCCCTGGACACTGGGCTCTTCACTTTGCATAGTAACCAGGGCCCCTGCTCTGGTGTTCTGAGATCCCTGCTCTAAACTGTGTCCTCCTTGTCCCCAAGAGCCCCTCACTCCCCTTTGCTGGTGGCATTTTTTGGGGAGTGGGGAAAGAAAGAAGGCTACTTCCGTGGAGGGGAAGCAGAAACAGTCCTGCCTAAGGAAGGGCTTTCAGCATCCCAGAAGGAAGCTAGGGCCCACACGACTCCCCATTTACCCACCTGAGGGAATTTGTCTCAACCATGATTACCTTTCAGCAGGAATGGTTAGAAGTGACTTTAAGAAAAGAAGTGTGAGTATGGAGACATAGAGAAGTGCTTACTTAGGATTCGCAGGGATTATGGGTGGTCACTGTCTCTGTCACCACCTCTCAGGGAGCAGCCGCCAATCCTGACAGTGAAGAGCAACAGCAGCGGCTGCGGGAGGCAGCAGAGGGTCTCCGCATGGCAACTAATGCCGCTGCACAGAACGCCATCAAGAAAAAGCTGGTGCAGCGCCTTGAGGTAAGGCTGGGAAACTGGCATGTGTAGGTGCTATGGGAGGAATGGAATCAGGAAGCATGTGCGGGGACATGCTCGTGTCCTTGGTGCATGTTGGCATCCTCAGTGCCAACGGTTATTTCCTCAGGGAATAGCAGGGGCAGGGTAAGCCAGGGACGGGGAACAGGAACGTCTGAGCCTTGTCCTTAATGTTCTGTCCTTAAAGCATGCAGCCAAACAAGCTGCAGCCTCGGCTACACAGACCATCGCAGCAGCCCAACATGCAACCTCCACCCCCAAGGCCTCTGCTGGCCCCCAGCCCCTGCTGGTGCAGAGCTGCAAGGTGAGACGCCAGGAAGCACATGGGGGCCGGAGGAGGCACGGGAGGTGGGGACTTCCCCCAGCCTGTGGGAAGGTGGTGCTCATGACATTTTTACCCACAGGCTGTGGCAGAGCAGATTCCACTGCTGGTGCAGGGTGTCCGAGGGAGCCAAGCACAGCCTGACAGCCCCAGTGCTCAGCTAGCCCTCATCGCCGCCAGCCAAAGCTTCCTGCAGGCAAGGCCCCCTTGTTGACCACTCAGACCACACCCTTCCCACTCCTCTTAGGGTCTCTAGATCTCATCAGTTTAAGTCTCTGCCCTTAGTCGCTCTCCCTGTACTGAACCCTAGTGCTCACCACATCCTGACCCTCATCCATCCCTGTACCCAAGCCCAGAGGGCATATGGTGTGCTTCATCTGCCCACCTATTCCCCAACAGCCAGGTGGGAAGATGGTGGCGGCCGCAAAGGCCTCCGTGCCAACAATTCAGGACCAGGCATCGGCCATGCAGCTGAGTCAGTGTGCTAAAAACCTTGGCACCGCATTGGCTGAACTCCGTACTGCTGCCCAGAAGGTATGGAAGCTGGCTATATTTTTGGAAGATGAAGGGGGTATCCTGGGATGATGGAGAATCTGTTCCAGGCTATCCTAAAATGGATAACTGTAACCTGAGCCACAAGTGAGACCCTGTGTACCTCCTACCCCTCGAACTCTCCCCCTTCACCCCGTGTGTTTGTAGGCTCAGGAAGCGTGTGGGCCTTTGGAAATGGATTCTGCTCTGAGTGTGGTGCAGAATCTGGAGAGAGACCTGCAGGAAGTGAAGGCAGCTGCTCGAGACGGCAAGCTGAAGCCCTTGCCTGGGGAGACGGTAAGTACTTGTGAGATCTGAAGTCTCCTTCTCACCTGTGTCCCAGAGCTGCCCTGAACCTTGGTTGAAACTGCCTGCTGACTCTCAGTAGCTTCTCAAGCTCTCTCTTCCCTGTTTCTCCTGTGGCTGAGTCCGAGTCTCCCTGTCATCCCTAGATGGAGAAATGTGCCCAGGACCTGGGCAACAGCACCAAAGCCGTGAGCTCCGCCATTGCCCAGCTGCTGGGGGAGGTTGCCCAGGGCAATGAGAATTACGCAGGTACGCGGTTAGGGCCAGGATGGGGCCTGTAGGGAGAAGGAATGGGAGCTGTAGGAGGCGTGGGGCAACACAGGAAGCCCCCAGCATCAGGGCTTGGCAGTGAAGGTACCTTTTTTCCTCCTTTCTCTCTCGTTGTCTCCCCAGGCATTGCAGCTCGGGATGTGGCAGGTGGGCTGCGGTCACTGGCCCAAGCTGCTAGGGGCGTAGCTGCCCTGACGTCAGATCCTGCAGTGCAAGCCATTGTGCTCGACACAGCCAGCGATGTCCTGGACAAGGCCAGCAGCCTCATCGAGGAGGCGAAGAAAGCAGCCGGCCATCCTGGGGACCCTGAGAGCCAGCAGCGGCTTGCCCAGGTTCGGTTTTGGGCTGAGGCTGCTTCCTCCCTCTCCCCCGACCCCCTCAGAAGGCTGCCTCGAGGGGGTGTCTCATCGGCACTGTGGCTCCTCTCTGGATTCCACCCTTCCTTCTCAGTCTGAGTAGAAGAGTCTCAGCGAAAGCGGGGCCTGGGCCTAGCCAAACACCACATTTGGGGAAGTTTGATACCCTAACTCGATACTCTGGCTGTTCAGCTATAGCACCCCCTTTCTGCTTTCACTTTCAGAGGCTCCCATGGGTGGAGGCGGGGATCTTGCAGTTGTTTCTGCTTTGGCAACCCGTCTCCCTTCCCACCTCAGGTGGCTAAAGCTGTGACCCAGGCCCTGAACCGCTGCGTCAGCTGCCTACCTGGCCAGCGTGATGTGGACAATGCCCTGAGGGCAGTGGGAGATGCCAGCAAGCGACTCCTGAGTGACTCGGTAGGAGGACAGGGGTGTGAGGGGACATGGGGACAAAGGACTCCAAGTATCTACCTCTAGACCTATCCATCACCCTAACTCCCCAGATGCACCCTCTCCCCTCACTGCTCCCCCAGGCCTGTGCCCACCTCCCCAAGCTCCCTCACCAGGCTCCCTCTCATGTCATCTCCCATCCTTGCTCCTGACTCTCTCTCTGATCCTGCAGCTTCCCCCCAGCACTGGGACCTTTCAGGAGGCTCAGAGCCGGCTGAATGAAGCCGCTGCCGGGCTGAATCAGGCAGCCACAGAGCTGGTGCAGGCCTCTCGGGGAACCCCTCAGGACCTGGCCCGAGCCTCAGGTCGATTTGGACAGGACTTTAGCACCTTCCTGGAAGCTGGCGTGGAGATGGCAGGCCAGGCTCCGGTATGAAGGGAAGCTGGGTACGGTTCAAGGGTCAGGGGTGTCTCTGTGACCAAGGAGTCCTGACCTGCTCCTGGCCCCCTCCCCTCCCCAGTCTCTAGCAGTACTTGGGTGTCTGAGACAGAGAATCCCTTTTAGAGACAGACAAGAAAAGATTGAACAATGCATTGCCCTTCTTGCCCTCAACAGAGCCAGGAGGATCGTGCCCAGGTTGTGTCCAACTTGAAGGGCATCTCCATGTCTTCAAGCAAACTTCTTCTCGCTGCCAAGGCCCTGTCCACAGACCCTGCAGCCCCAACCCTCAAGAGTCAGCTGGCTGCAGCTGCCCGGTAAGTGGGAGTTGGGAAACCAAGCCCTTGCATGTTAAGCAGACTGGGGAGGGGACGTTTCGTAAGAAGTCTCTGGCTCAGGAATTGTTCCAGACAAAAAAGAAATGGCTAGAGACTTGCTACGTGAGCAGGATGTAGAAGTGATGACCTCTGCACTCATTCACTCAACTTCCTGTTCCTCCCAGGGCAGTGACCGACAGCATCAATCAGCTCATCAGCATGTGCACCCAGCAGGCGCCAGGCCAGAAGGAGTGTGACAATGCCCTGCGGGAATTGGAGGTGGGCCTTGGCAGGCTAAATGGGGTTGAAGTTGAGGAAAGGGTTCTTGGCTAAAGGGCAGTGATGGGGCGTCTTGATCTCAATTCACCACCAACTGCACCCCCTTCCCCCACCCGACAGACTGTCCGGGAACTCCTTGAGAACCCAGTCCAGCCCATCAATGACATGTCCTACTTCGGCTGTCTGGACAGCGTCATGGAAAACTCAAAGGTAGGTGTACCCAGTCCCCTCCCAAGGAGGGGAGAGGGTAGGAAAATGAGCCAGCCAGGGGCTTCCCTCTCCCCCTGAGGACAAGATCTGACTCTCCCTATACCCTCTGTTCCCCAGGTGCTGGGTGAGGCCATGACCGGCATCTCCCAAAATGCCAAGAACGGAAACCTGCCAGAGTTTGGGGAGGCTGTCGCCACAGCCTCCAAGGCCCTCTGCGGCTTCACCGAGGCAGCTGCACAGGTTATCCTCCTGGGATGGTCCCTGGAACTCCCCTGTTGTCTCTAGCCCACCTCCTCGGACTCTGACCCACATGCACAGAAGACAAAGTTATAAAGCCAGCTGTGTGGACGATGGGGATCTTTCCCCACCTAAAGTAGAGGTGTTGGTCAGCAAGCATAGAACACCAACAGTTCTGATCACTGTCACCGCTGAGCCCTGGTGCTTTCAGTTGTGATTACACTGAACAACCACTGAATCTGGCCCCAGCTTGCCTGGTATATTCTGCCTAGCATATGCAAATTATTTTCATATAATTAGTACTTTTTTTTTGTGCTGAGCCACACGGCAAGCTGGCTCTTAGTTTCGTGATCAGGGATCGAACTCATGCACCCTGAGTTTGGAAGTGCTGTCTCAACCACTGGACCCCCAGGGAAGTCCACACATAATTATTACACTAAATTCCCAGTTACTTGAGTCACCACCTAACTTGCCATTTTCTGCATTATGAAGTATAAAACAATCCATCAGCTCAGAGTATTTTGCTTTTATTTATGAATCCTTAAAACAAACTGACTTGAGAGCTCATCCTTTCAGCCTGTTTCCTTCAATCTCCCTGCTTCCCTGTGCCCTGTTCTGTTGGGTGGGCTGCTGTATATGGTTTGACATATTTCTGGAGAAGCATGAGGAAGAAAATGCAAAGCTATCATGTGTTGGGTGAAGTAAGAATCAAACCTTACGATGATCTTCCAAGCAGAAACAGTTTTTGGCAACCATCCCTTCCCTCTTTCTAAATCTCTGAAGCTTGGAGGCGTTATGTGTTAATTAGCCTAACACCACCCACAGTTTTATTAGCCTCTAAAAGAGGCTGTGTGTGTGTGTGTCTTTCAAACTTTTTTTTTACCAGCACTTAGAATAAGCACTACTTTTTACCTTAAGGCCCAACATACAAACACAGAAACAGGTGAACTGAATTTTGATAAAAAGCTTACTGTGCTTCTTTTTTTTTTTTTTTTTTTTTTCATTTTTTAATCTGAGATGTTTGAACACATTTAACAAAACAAGAGAGGTTTTTCCCTCTTTTATACTATAATTGCAGTTTGCTAATGTATCTCCACTCACGTAGAACCCTGGCCACTGAACTTACCCCTGCTCCCTTGTCCCCACTGTGGCTATTCCAGTCCTACCTCAGGAATATTCCTTATTCCTCACCCCACTCTTCTCTCTCTACAGGCTGCATACCTGGTTGGCGTGTCTGACCCCAACAGCCAAGCTGGACAACAAGGGCTGGTGGAGCCCACACAGTTTGCCCGAGCAAACCAGGCAATTCAGATGGCCTGTCAGAGTTTGGGGGAGCCTGGCTGCACCCAGGCCCAGGTAACTCGGGGGTGCAGTCACTGTGAGCAAGCCTGGGAAAGGCTGCTGAGCCAGGACAGGCCGCCCCCGTGGTGGGAGAAGGTGCAGGACGTGCAGCGCTGGGTGGCGCCCCAGTGCTGGCCTCCTGCCCATAGCTTCTCTGGGCCACGGTCTTCTCTGGCTGTGTTTCTCATCATTCCTGCCGTTACTGCCTTTATTTCCATGACTTCTCTATGGAGGTTTGAGTTCTCTCTCCTTCTGAGCCTGTGAGCGATTTCTCCATTAGTGTGCCGGCTTTTCATTTTCCTTTCTCCTACACCCTGCGCATCTTTGGGTATCTGTCTCCCAGATCTTGACTTTCAGGTGACTCTGTTTTTCCTAATGAGGCTTCCAAAGGATTGCTGTCCATCCCCCAAGCTGAAGGGGCTGCTCCCCGGTGTAGACACGGCCCTCCTGCCCTCACATGGCTCTTCCACATCTCTGCCTCCTCAGGTGCTCTCTGCAGCCACCATTGTGGCCAAACACACGTCTGCACTGTGTAACAGCTGCCGCCTAGCTTCTGCCCGAACCAGCAATCCCACCGCCAAGCGCCAGTTTGTACAATCAGCCAAGGAGGTGGCCAACAGCACGGCCAATCTTGTCAAGACCATCAAGGTTCCCAGTGTTTGAATTCTCAACCTCTCCCTGACCTGTTCAGTCTTCTCTCCCCCGACCCCTACACCCCGTCATTCCCTGAGGCCTTCACCCAGTCCCACCTGCCTAAGCCCAAGGTCTTTCCTGTCTGCACTGGTCACCACCAGCCCTGCCCCGTGCCCTTTGAGCTCAGGAGGGAGACCTGGGCTTCACTGCCTTTGTCTACAGTCCATCCTGAGCTCCTCCTTGTCACTCCCACTTCAGGCGCTGGATGGGGCCTTCACAGAGGAGAACCGTGCCCAGTGCCGAGCAGCAACAGCCCCTTTGCTGGAGGCTGTGGACAATCTGAGCGCCTTTGCATCCAACCCTGAGTTCTCCAGTGTTCCTGCCCAAATCAGCCCTGAGGTGAGGCAGGGTGAAGGCATGAACTGCTGGCCACCTCATCTTGTTTCCAGGAGTCTTGAGACTCACCCCTCGGCCTCCCCTCTCCCCAGGGCCGGGCTGCCATGGAGCCCATTGTGATCTCTGCCAAGACAATGTTGGAGAGTGCTGGGGGCCTCATCCAGACAGCCCGAGCCCTGGCGGTCAATCCGCGGGACCCACCACGCTGGTCCGTGCTGGCTGGCCACTCCCGTACTGTCTCGGACTCCATCAAGAAGCTGATTACAAGCATGAGGTAGGAGGCAGGGTGGAAAACCTTGTGCCTGAGGGATGCATATCCCTCTGACAGAACAGAGGGATGGGCACTGTGGTGCAGTGAGATGGGCTAGTGTTGGAGGGCAGCTGTGGTCCAAGATTCGGGGTACAGGGAAAGGTGGGCCAGCCTTGTGCTCAAGAGGTGTACTTGATGTTGGAGACTGTGATACGTCTGCAGGGACAAGGCTCCAGGGCAGTTGGAGTGTGAGACAGCCATTGCAGCTCTGAACAGCTGTCTGCGGGACCTTGACCAGGCTTCTCTGGCTGCGGTCAGCCAGCAGCTCGCTCCCCGTGAGGGGATCTCTCAGGAGGTAAGGGGAGGAGGGAGGGCAGGCTTAAGGAAGGTGGGGGATCTGGGAGTGAGCTCATAGACACATAGAGGGTATGGAACATGCTGGGTACTGGGTCGGTTGGGTGTGGAAGGAAGAGTGGGGTCCTGTGCAGGTCACAGTCAGGGCTAAAGTCCACTTCCTCCCCAGGCTTTGCACACCCAGATGCTCACTGCGGTGCAGGAAATCTCCCATCTTATTGAGCCGCTGGCCAGCGCTGCCCGGGCTGAAGCCTCCCAGCTGGGACACAAGGTACCTGGGGCAACACATGGGCTTTGTAGGCTGAACCAGGGTACCTGGCCAGGCTGACCACCATCCTAACCCCTTGCCACAGGTGTCCCAGATGGCCCAGTACTTTGAGCCACTCACTCTGGCTGCCGTGGGTGCTGCCTCCAAAACCCTGAGCCACCCACAGCAGATGGCGCTCCTGGACCAGACCAAAACCTTGGCTGAGTCTGCCCTGCAGCTGCTGTACACAGCCAAGGAAGCTGGCGGTAACCCCAAGGTACTGAGCTAAGGCGCTGCTACTATAGTAAGAGAAGCAGGAACCACTACTCCCTGCCCCAGCTCACTTGCTCTGCCCCACAGCAAGCAGCTCACACCCAGGAAGCCCTGGAGGAGGCTGTGCAGATGATGACAGAGGCCGTGGAGGACCTGACAACCACCCTCAACGAGGCAGCCAGTGCTGCCGGGGTCGTCGGTGGCATGGTGGACTCCATCACCCAGGCCATCAACCAGGTTGGAGTCTTGGGAAGTGTGTGGATGGAGGTGCCTGTGGACAGAGGTGCCTGTGGACCAGTGTCCCTGAGCCCAGTCTTTCCCCTTCTGCCATTCTCCCCCCTCAGCTAGATGAAGGACCAATGGGTGAACCAGAGGGTTCCTTCGTGGATTACCAGACCACCATGGTGCGGACAGCCAAGGCCATTGCTGTCACCGTTCAGGAGATGGTGAGATTGGGAGCATACAAGAGGCCTGCTCTTGGAGAGTTTGGACATTGAGTTTGGATATCAATTCACTTCCTCCTGTCACCAGGTAACCAAGTCAAACACCAGCCCTGAGGAGCTGGGCCCTCTCGCTAACCAGCTGACTAGTGACTATGGGCGTCTCGCCTCCCAGGCCAAGCCTGCAGCTGTGGCTGCTGAAAATGAAGAGGTAACTTCCCCTGCCCCTGACAGAAAACTCAAGGCGTGCCCCTTGTCCCATGATGTCAGCTCTGAGGCTGTCCTACCCTCGGCCACTCGGGTCTTTCATAGAAAGGGGAACTCGTCCTCAGGGCTGCTCCATGAAAGAGTGATCAGGGCTCCATAAAGGGTGGGATCAAAGCCTCCATCACAGGGGTAAGGAGTAGCCCAGGGTCTAGAGATTGCCTGGGCTGCCACTATTTCCCCTGCTGGCCCTGATTGCCTGTGGCTGCTTCTCGGCTGTGCTGCAAGCCTTTCTTCCCTTCCTAGTTCTTCCATGTTGCAAAGCCCTGAAGCGCTTCCTTCCCTAAGCTCCTGGCTTTCCAAGAAAGCAAGTAATTGGATCTTAGCATGACACACCTAATCCCCAGCCCAAACCCCTCCACAGCCACACACGCCAAACTGTAAGCCGTGGCCTCTGCTTCAGATACCCCAGCATGAGGGCTTCTCCCCCTCCTCCTCGCTGTGCTTATTAGCACGGTCCTCACAGCTGGTGCCCACAGGCTAGTATTTTCCATGTGTGGGAGGAGACCTCCTGACTAAAGGCTGTGAAACAGGACAAGTCTGTGCAGAGTACTTCTCACTACCTATTTAGTGCTCAGTGAGTGTTTTTTTCGGTCCTTAGTGCCTCCTCTAAGTGCAGTGGACATCCCCGAATCCTCTTGTAAAATCCATCTCCCTGTTTCATCTACTCACAGATAGGCGCCCACATCAAGCACCGGGTTCAGGAGCTGGGACACGGCTGCGCAGCTCTGGTCACCAAGGCAGGCGCTCTGCAGTGCAGCCCCAGTGACGCCTACACCAAAAAGGAGCTCATAGAGTGTGCCCGGAGAGTCTCTGAAAAGGTGACTGAGCCCGTCCCCATGGCCTGGGGGCTGCGCTCCTCAGCCCTTTCCTCTGTCCCTTCTCCCAGACCCAGGACCTATCCTCTTACGGGGCCCCTACCACAGTCACCACGTGACTCTCCTCCCGCAGGTCTCCCACGTGCTGGCTGCGCTCCAGGCTGGGAATCGTGGCACCCAGGCCTGCATCACAGCTGCCAGCGCTGTGTCCGGCATCATCGCCGACCTGGACACCACCATCATGTTCGCCACTGCCGGCACGCTCAACCGTGAGGGGGCTGAAACCTTCGCTGACCACCGGTGAGGAGGGAACTGGGCCTTGAGCTGTGGGGGGCCAGAGGGGTTGGGGGAGGCCTGAGAAGAGCTGACTGGGCTGGGCTGTCCCCCAGGGAGGGCATTCTGAAGACTGCCAAGGTGCTGGTGGAAGACACCAAGGTCCTGGTGCAGAATGCAGCTGGCAGCCAGGAAAAGTTGGCACAGGCAGCCCAGTCCTCCGTGGCCACCATCACCCGCCTTGCCGATGTGGTCAAGCTGGGTGCAGCCAGCCTGGGAGCTGAGGACCCAGAGACCCAGGTATCTGCCCCACACACCTCACTCTGGCCAGAACCACTTCCTGATCCCCCCTTTCCTCCCACAGACCAGAGCCTCTGCTCTCGCACACAGGTGGTGCTGATCAATGCAGTTAAAGATGTGGCCAAGGCCCTGGGAGACCTCATCAGTGCCACCAAGGCTGCAGCTGGCAAAGTCGGTGACGACCCTGCTGTGTGGCAGCTCAAGAACTCTGCCAAGGTGGGAGGAAAAGAGAGAAGCTCCCCAGGCGGGGAGTAGACCAGTGTGCTTCTGCCCGCCCCGTCAAATGATGTTGCCCTCCCTCCTCTGATGCCCACAGGTCATGGTAACCAATGTGACATCACTGCTCAAGACCGTGAAGGCGGTGGAGGATGAGGCCACCAAAGGCACGCGCGCCCTGGAGGCCACCACAGAGCACATTCGGCAGGAGCTGGCGGTGAGCCCGTCTGCAGCCGGGCCTGGGCTGGAGAGCGGGGTCTGGGTGGATTGTGAATGTGCGCCGCCCACGCATGCACAAAGACGCTGCCGCTCAGCCTCCTCCCCCTGCCAGACTTCCTGTGCATGCTGCGCCGTCTCCCCTTCCTCACCTGTTTCCTCCTTGGCGTTTGACACCTACCCTCTTCATCCCCGCCTCTACTTTCTCTGGCCTCTCAGTTGCCACATTCAGGGGTCACTTCTTAGCCTTCACCTTCTTCAGTCATTTCCAAAACAGCGGACCCCCTAACAAGCCTCTCTTTGAAAGCCTTTCTTCCTTTGGCCTTTGTGACACTCGCTTTTCTGTTGCCCCCCACATCTCCTCTATAGTTGCACTCACCTTCAACCAGATAAATCTTAGAGGCCTTCCTGAAACTGCACCGATCGCCTTCGTACTCCTCTTTGGCAGGTTCAACCCTCTCATCATTGTTCTCTGACAAGCAGACTTCCAGTTCTGCGCTTAGTCATTTTCAGCCTCCTGGTTGACCTTAGCACTGAGCCACAGTGCCTTCCCACCAGCTACTCTTCCTACTAAGCATGGCCACAGCCTGCCATTGCAGCAGGCTCCCTCCCCATTGCCTGTGACTTCACAGCCTCGCTTACAACCTGCAGGCCATCGCCAGGTCCTGTGCCGCCCTCCTCCAGTCTCTCCCTCTCCTTCCTTCCCTCCCAGCCCACAGGCAGCACTCCCCCTCACTGTGACTGCTGTGCCAGGTTTTGACCTGGTCTCCTTGCCTTCAGTCTTTGTCATTTTCATCTTTTTTTTTTTTTTTTTTTGACTTATTTTTTGGCTACATTGGGTCTTCTTTGCTGCACGTGGGCCTTCTCCAGTTGTGGCGAGCCAGGGCTACCCTTCCTTGTGGTGCACAGGCTTCTCATTGCAGTGGCGTCTCTTGCTGTGGGGCACGGGCTCTAGGCGCGTGGGCTTTGCTTATGCTCACTGCAGTGGCGTGTCTTGCTGTGGGGCACGGGCTCTAGGCGCGTGGGCTTCGCTTATGCTCACTGCAGTGGCGTCTCTTGCTGTGGGGCACGGGCTCTAGGCGCGTGGGCTTTGCTTATGCTCACTGCAGTGGCGTGTCTTGCTGTGGGGCACGGGCTCTAGGCATGTGGGCTTCGCTTATGCTCACTGCAGTGGCGTGTCTTGCTGTGGGGCACGGGCTCTAGGCGCGTGGGCTTTGCTTATGCTCACTGCAGTGGCGTGTCTTGCTGTGGGGCACGGGCTCTAGGCGCGTGGGCTTCGCTTATGCTCAGTAGTTGTGTGCACAGGCTTAGTTCCTCCCCCGCATATGGGATCTTCCCAGACCAGGGATCAAACCTTTGTTCCACTGGCAGGCAGATTCTTAACCACTGGACCACTGGGGCAGTCCCCATCTTTCTAACTTCTAAATTTATCTTTCTCACTTCTAAATTTATCTTTCTCACTTCTAAATTTATCTTTCTCATCCTCTGTTTTCACTTCTCCTCAGAGATGTTCAAATTGAAATTCCTTTCTACTTACCAAACTTGATCATTCATTCCCTCCTCTTTCCCATATTGCTAAATAGCACCTTTCAGTAACTCAGTTCCTATTAAGCCAGAAACTCCGTTTTAACATCTTTCTCTCATTGTTCCCCACATCTGAGCTCATCAGCAGTTCTTTTAGTGTTCCCTCCAAATAGACCTCAATTTCTCATTTCCCATCTCTGCTACCAGCACCTTGTCAAAACCATCATCAGGCCTTAGCTGTGTTTATGTGACAGCATCTGTGTAAACTCCCTGCTTCTCCACTTACCTCCCCCTCCCCAGTCAATCCTCTCAACACAGGATAATTTTTTGGGGGGTGGGGGGGCGCCTCACCATGCAGCTTGTGGGATCTTAGCTCTTCAACCAGGGATTCAACCCAGGGCCATGGCAGTGAAAGTGCTGAGTCCTAACCTCTGGACCACCAGGGAATTCCCAGAATAATCTCTTAAAAATATAAATCAGGTTATGTCACTTCAGTGCTTACAATCCTCCAGTGACTGCCCTGGCATCTTTGGTAAAGTCCGCTCTCCACACCAGGGCCTTCCAGGCTCCAGGGCCCCTGCTGCCTTCCCCAGTCTCTCCTCACCCTTCTCTCCTCCGGGCCAGGGGCCAGGCCCCTGCAGTCTCAGCTCCACCCACTGCAGACCCTTGTTCTTACTCTTTACCAGTTTTTTGAACATCTGGCCCCTTCTGATCCTTCAGGCTTCAGCTTAAACATCCCCTCTGCCAGAGGCTTCCTTGACCACCTTTCTAAAAAAGAACTTCCTTTTTTTTCTCATCACAGCACCCTTTTTCCCCTTCACAGTGTAGTTTCCCTGCTCATTCACCTATTTATCATTTGTACCCAAAACCAGAATGTAAGGTCCATGAGGACAGGACCTTGTCTAGCTTATTCCCCGCTGCACCCTCAGCACCTCACGTAGTCTCCCACCTAGCTGATCTTTAGTGGGATTGAATTTGTTGGGTGAACACATACAGCAAAATATTTTTATGACTTTTACATACTGTGTAAAATTCTAAGTTCCTTGTTCTGATATCCAAGGTCCCAACAGCCTTTGCTCTGCCATCCCTGTGCTCTAGAACATTTCTTAATACTCTCTCACACTTGACATCCTGGTTATTTGTGCTCTGCCACTATGTCAGTGCACTCCTGTTATCTGTATCCTTAAGACCCAGCTCCTTACCCACCTTCACGACTTGCCACATTAAGACTTCTCTTTAGGAATGAAAAGCCAGCACAAAGGTACTTGCTTAATTTCAAATACACTTTCCCCAATCACTTTAGTCAGAAATGAGGACCAACTGCCTTCTGTTGTATTAGCTGTGAACGTGTGAAAGTCTCCTAGCGCTGATCTACAGTAACTACTCAGTGGCTGCTTGTTGACTGAGTACGCAGATGAATGAACCAGTCACACAAGTGCTGCACCATCTCACAGCCTCCCTCACCGTGGAGTTTTTCTTCTTGCTCTACCCCAACAGGTCTTCTGCTCCCCAGAGCCACCTGCCAAGACCTCTACCCCTGAAGATTTCATCCGCATGACCAAGGGTATCACCATGGCAACCGCCAAGGCCGTTGCCGCTGGGAACTCCTGTCGCCAGGAGGATGTCATTGCCACAGCCAATCTGAGTCGCCGTGCTATTGCAGATATGCTCCGGGCTTGCAAGGTAGAAATCCCGGCGGTGAGGCAGGAGTGTAAGGCAGCTTGAGGGCAGCACATGGTAGGGGAGAACCTGCAGGGACTTGGGAGCTCTTTGGGATCCTAAGGCTAATGTATACTCTGTGCTACAGGAAGCCGCCTACCACCCGGAAGTGGCTCCAGACGTGCGGCTCCGAGCCCTACACTTTGGCCAGGAATGTGCCAATGGCTACCTGGAACTGCTGGACCACGTGCTGCTGGTAAGGCGGGAGGTGTCTGTTCCTCACAGCGGCCTCCCTGAATACACAGGCCGCAGGCCTGCACTCTAATCTTTGGTTCAGATCTCCTCCCCACCCCCCATCTGTTCCCCGAGTGTGTCCTTGTTTCCATATCTCCCTTCCTCTGGGGCTCCATCAGTTTGAGCATCTTTGGTTCTCCCACTCACCTCCTCCTCTTTCTCTTGTCTCCTCTCTTCCCGCCTGCCCTCCCCCTCCTCTACCTCCTCATCTCTTCTTTCTTCTCATTTCATCCTTCTCCTGGCTCCTTGTCAGCCGGTGAGTGACACATAGCCTCACTGTCTTCACCATGCATGCAATGTGATGTCTGGCGTGCTCCTGGATAGACTGTGTACTGTTTAAGGCTGTGGTGTGGAGAGGCCTGGGGTAGGGGTGGCGGGAGGGGGTGGGCTCTCCCCTGTTTCAAGGGTCAAGGTAGAAGTTGAGATCTGATGCTCTCTGCCCCCTGCTCCCTCTTCCCCAGACCCTGCAGAAGCCAAGCCCAGAATTGAAGCAGCAATTGACGGTGCACTCAAAGCGTGTGGCTGGATCAGTCACTGAACTCATCCAGGCTGCTGAGGCCATGAAGGGTAAGGGGTGACCAGGGGCAGGGAGGGAAGGGAAACCCTTGTTCTGGGGAGAACTCTGCTTCTGGGAGGCTGCTCAGAGATGGCCTCTGCAGAGTCTTCACAGATGCCAGGGCCTGGTGACAGTAAGCACACTGCCCGGTGCTCCTGATCTCCCTGCTCTGCCTTAGCCCCTTCCCTCCTTGCTTTGTCCACCAGGAACAGAATGGGTGGACCCAGAGGACCCCACAGTCATTGCTGAGAATGAACTCCTGGGAGCCGCGGCCGCCATTGAGGCTGCGGCCAAGAAGCTGGAGCAGCTGAAGCCCCGGGCCAAACCCAAGGTCAGCCCTGCTCCCTTCTTCTCCCCTCTGCTCAGAGTGTCTGCACCTTCAGCCTCCCCTTACCCTGCATCTCTGTCTGCCACTTCTGTCTCTTTTTTGCAGGAGGCGGACGAGTCCTTGAACTTTGAGGAGCAGATACTGGAAGCTGCCAAGTCCATCGCAGCAGCCACCAGCGCCCTGGTGAAGGCTGCCTCAGCTGCGCAGAGGGAACTGGTGGCCCAGGGGAAGGTAAGGACTTGGATACCAGCAGCTTTGCCTTCCACATGGCATGATGGTCTCCTCCAGGAGGCTCTCAGGAGGGCACAAGTCTCAGCAGACTCCTGCCCTCCTCCACAGGTGGGCGCCATTCCAGCCAACGCACTGGATGATGGACAGTGGTCCCAGGGCCTCATCTCTGCTGTGAGTGTACAACTGCCCCTGTGCCCCTCTGCACTTCAGGGACTTGAGAGGCTGGAGAGGGGATGGACCAGGGCAGGAGGCACGTTCTAACCTAATCTCCCTGCTTCAGGCCCGGATGGTGGCCGCGGCCACCAACAACCTGTGTGAGGCGGCCAATGCAGCTGTCCAAGGCCACGCCAGCCAGGAGAAGCTCATCTCATCGGCCAAGCAGGTCGCCGCCTCCACAGCCCAGCTCCTTGTAGCCTGCAAGGTCAAGGCCGACCAGGATTCTGAGGCAATGAAGAGGCTTCAGGTGAGGCCCCCTGGCCCATCTCATGTGCCTTGAGCTGAGCTGCTTTCAACTGTCATCCCTGACATGCTTTCTGCGAGGGAGACAGGGGCCTTGCTCAGCTGGGACCTTCCCAAGTTCTCATCTCACACTGCCTGCTCTCTCTCTCTGCCAAGGCTGCCGGCAACGCAGTGAAGCGAGCCTCAGACAACCTGGTGAAGGCAGCCCAGAAGGCTGCAGCCTTTGAAGAACAGGAGAATGAGACCGTGGTGGTGAAGGAGAAGATGGTCGGGGGCATTGCCCAGGTAAGCTCTGAGGGACATCAGCGGGGCAGTCACGATGCCTGCACTCGTTCCCACTCCCCCAGACCTTGATGCACATACTCACTGACTGAGTCCCTGATCTCTGTCCCTCAGATCATTGCCGCCCAGGAAGAGATGCTTCGGAAGGAACGAGAGCTGGAGGAGGCACGGAAGAAGCTGGCGCAGATCCGGCAGCAGCAGTACAAGTTCTTACCTTCAGAGCTTCGAGACGAGCACTAGGGCAGCCGCTTGTGTGTATCACAGACCCAGCCCAGAGACTGTGCCTCACTACCAAAGCCTCCTGGGCTGTCGGGCCCAGCCTGCCCAACCCCAGCACCCCCAAGTGCCTGCCAGACCCTGGGCCTGGTCCTGCCGCACGTTCCCTGGCCCTTCCCGGACTCCAAGTGCCTTCATGCCCTAGGGCCCCCTAAGTGCCTGCCCCTCCCCAGAATATTAACGTTCCCAGAGTATTATTAACGCTGCTGTACCTCAGTCTGAACCTGCCAGGGCCCCAGCCCGCTCCACCCTGCCAGCAGCTTCCAGCCAGTCCCCACAGCCTCCGCTCTACTCATCCTTTTTTATACTATCCACCCCCCACCCCCAACTACCTGTGGGGGCCGGGGGTGTAAGCCCCAAACAGGTCATGCTCCAATAAAGGTGATTCTGCCTGCAGCCTCAGCCTGGCTTCATGAGGAGATACCCGCCCCGAGGGCAGGCGGGGAGAGAATGGGATGGAGTACTGTGGCCCAGCTTGATGGGCTCAGAAGTCTGCCCCGAGGCCCCTTGCTCCCACTACACGCAGAGCCGTAAGTCATCCTAGTCAGGAAGCTGTCCCTGAGCAGGCATGCTGCTGCTGTCCCTTGCCTCTCCAGCCAGCTCCCACGCCACACCAAATGTCATTCTTCTGTTCCTGGGACAGCAGCTGCCAGTGCTCTTTGTGGCTATCAGGGACACACTCTGTTCATCACCATTCATGTGAACAAACCTAGTCCCTCACCAAGTCCGAATTTTCAAGAAGCAGCTTTGCTGAAACAAGCCTATGGATACAAGTATCTGAGCCTAAGAGAACTACGGCCAGATTTGGTTGAGGCAGTTAACAAGCCAAAAATCCAGCCTGAGGCTGCCTCAGGTAGGCTCAACTGTTGACTGGGTTGGGCACTTCCAGCCCCTCCCTGGCCTTGCTGCCACTCCTGCCCAGAACAGCACTAGAAGAGAAGCAACTGAAAAAGCCAGACCCAAGCGTGAGGCCGCATCATCAGGGGCCAGAGCTCCCCTAATGGCCAGGCGGGTGCCAGGAGCCCTGTGCCAGCTGCCCCGCTCACCTGAAGGTTGAGTGGGGGAGGTGGGGATTGCCATGTGCTTCCACTTCCTCCCACATCTGCCCACATGGCCCACGCTGCCTGGACCACCTGGCAGCCCTCTCAGATCTGCCACTGTTTTCATGTATGATTCTTCAACCAGCCCTATTGCTCAGTATGTTACTTCCTTGCTTCTCCCTCCAAGTAGAACACAAACACCACCCAATCTGCTGCTATTCTTGTCACCTCCTTAAAGGCATGACATCTTCTACTCCTAGCCCATTAAAGTAGGTGTAATGTAGAATGACTTTGTCCTCCCCAGGGCAGCCCATCAGGGGAGGTGCCAGCTTCCTACTATCGCTCGTGTCACCTGTGATTAATTCATTCAATATTTACTAAGCCAGGCCCAGGCTAAGCACTGGAAAACAGATGTATTATCACCTCTCTGACACAGACTGGCAACTGCAGTCCATGTGGCTCTGGCCCCCTAACCCCAGATTCCATGTCCTGGCATCGTTGAGGACCTTAGAGATCAAATCCCTTTTACCACTTCCCCAACAAGTGGTAGTCCAGACCGTTTGAACTCCAGCTATGAGCCCAGACAGCTGCTGACCCCTGCTACCACTTCCCTGCCATATCCTCAGGAACTGTGACCAATCACGTTCCTCTTGATACTGATGCCTCAGGGAGTCTTCTGGGGAGAGACTCAAATACCTATTAGACCAGCAGTTCTTACAATGCAGTTGACCCTCAGGCCTCTAGGGGTCCATAAGGTCAAGATTATTTTCATATGGGTTTCCCTGGTGGCTCAGTGGTGAAGTCTGCCGGCCAATGCAGATGACACAGGTTCGAGCCCTGGTCAGGGAAGATCCCACATGCTGCAGAGCACCTAAGCCCCTGCACCACAACGGTTAAGCCTGTGCCCTGGAGTCCACAAGCCACAGCCACTGAGCCCACACATCACAACTAATGAAGCCCATGCACCCTAGAGCCCACGCTCCACAACAGGAGAAGCCACTGACTGCAGTGAGCAGCCCACACACTGCAAGGAAGAGCAGCCCTCGCTTGCCACAGCTAAAGAAAAGCCATGCAGCAATGGAGACCCAGCACAGCCAAAAATAAATAGAAAAAAGACTACTTTCATAGTAATACTAAGACACTATTTTCCTTTTTCAGAGTGTCAGCATTTGCACTGACAGTGAAAGAACATTTGGCGGGTAAGCTGCCTTAGTGCAAATCAAGGCAGTAGCCCAAACTGCACTGTAGTCACTGTACGCTTCACCACCATCCACTAACTGTACGATACAAATTCTGGCTTCTTCCTGAAGAATGTCCTTGATGAAGCAGCAAAAATTATTCGTTTTGTTAAGTCTTAGTCCTGTAGTAACAAGTGTTTCAATATTCCTTGTGATGAACTGGGGAGTGCGTGTAGAACTTTGCTGGTGCACACCAAAGTATGATGGTGTCTCAAGGAACGCACCTAGACAGTTCTTTGAGCTGAACTAGCTGCTTTTTTCATAGGCCACATTTACCTGCAGGAATGACTGACAGACAAACCACAGTTATCAGACTTGGGTAGCTGGCAGACTTTTTTCTCAAAAACAAAGTGTCACTTCAAGGAAAAACCTGCCAATACTTGTTGCCAATGATACAATTCAAGGTTTCAAGTGACAACTAAAATTTTAGAAAACTTGTATTTGCCACCATGAGCTTTAGGGCTTCCCCAAACTTAAAACAAGCTTTTCTGTTGAAACCATGACTTTTAAAATAATATATAATGAAATATGTTGACATTTGGAACACCTGCATAGCTCAGTGAATCATTTTCCAAATGACCAATGCATGCATGCTTACAAAATTATCCCTGAGTAAAAAAAAATGATCCAACCAAAGTCAATACAGACCAATGGATTTTACTGAAACATTGTACAGGAAGGTTATTGATATGGTCAGGTTCTTCCCTGCAGCTAACCTTTAAGAGAATAGTCAAGTGTTGATGTAGTATCAAAGAAGACTATCCACAACTGCCCCCCAAAAGCTACACATGCCACTGAGACTTGAACAACATGGGTTGTTACATTTGTATGGGGATCACTAGATATTTACAGTACTACATGATCAGTGGTTAGTTGAATCCAGGGATGCAGAATCATGTATATGGAGGAAGCAAGCAGAGGGTTAAGCTATGGATTTTCAACTCCACAGACCCCTGTCACGTTCAAGGGTCAGTGAATTATATTCTTTTTTCCAACTACGTATCTGTGCGAGACTAGATTTTCTTCATATAGAGTACTTCAAACAACCAGCACATAGCAACAGACAGAAAGCACAAGTAGGTTTTGAGAATCCAGCTGTCTATTATGGCAGATATTAAAGAGACTTGCAAAAATGTAAAACAACTGCCATGCTCTAATTTGGGGATGTGAATATACTTTTCATTAAAAGTATGTTAACACAGTAATGTGTAATGGGTTTGTTTTATTTTTAATGAATTAATAAACATTGAATTTTTTGTTTTAACATGATAAGTATTGTTAGATATAACCTACTCCAACAAAAGCTTTTTGAATCTTCAAACCCCACTCTCAATTTTTAAGAGTGTATAGGGTTCCAAAATGAAAAGGTTTGAGAATTGCCCCACTAGACCATGAGTTATCCACAAAGTATCTGCATGTATTCTGAACCTGGCACACAAAAAATTCACCTGGCAAATGTTGATCAGTGCCAACTTTATGCCTGATGCTATGCTACAGTGGGCATTCAGAACTGAAACAGAGTCCCTTCTCTGGAGGGTTCACAGACTGGTGGAGAAGCAAACAGGTACAAGAACAGTACCCTTATACTTAAGGGGGACTATGATGAGAATGTTAGTTAGGAGCCTGCAGGAAAAACATGCACCTATGAGGTGGAGAGGGTGGGAAGGAGGAGTCGATAGAGAAGACTTCTCAGAAAAGCTGACACCTGGTCTGTCTTTACAGCCACCAGGAATCAGCCAAGGGAAGGGAGGGAGAACAGAATGCATAAAAGGTGGAAGCTTTAAGAAAAGTATGGTGATGTCCTGCTCCTGCACTGAGCTCAGTATGAGTGCTACACCAGTACAAGTCTGCGCACTGGGGGTGAGTTTGGAAGTGAAAGAAGGTAGGCTAGAGCTGAAGCAGGCAGGCGCCAAAGCAAAGGGCCTTGTATACCATATTAAGAGATGTGGATTCTTAACATCAAAAGAGGGAGAGCTAAGGGAGGCATTGGCAAGGATTTTAGGGTCCCACTCGCATCAACTTTAAAAAAGATTTTTCTGTCAAGGAGAGTTGGGGAACCAGGAGCAAGACCACAACAGACTCAGGCAGGAGGTAATATAAGGAACTGCCCAAGGCAACCCCAGAGAAGTTTGAGAAGTCTTCCTTATCTGGAGGAAGTACCTCCTACAGGATTAAGGGGATGTGGGGAGTGAGGGACAGGGGAGCTATTAATGACTCCCCTGGATTTGACCCTGGCTACAGGGTGGCTAGAAGCGACTTTTTAAGAGTTTGGGGGAAACGGAGTCAGTTTTGTCCATATGTAGCAGCAGTCGGCTAAGCAGATCTATACATTTCCCCGCCCCCTACCTCCCCGCCCCGACCTCGCCCAAGCCGAGGACCCAGGATTCCCACGGTTTCCACCCCACCAGTAAAAGCCAGGCCTCCCACCCGCCTGCCCCTCGGGAACAAGGCTTCCTCCGCCTGGTCTCCCCTTCCCCCCTCCAAGGCAGCTCTCCGCTTCCTCTCCACCCACCCCCCCACCCCAACCCGAGGAAAAAACGAAAACAAAAACAAACAGCTTCACGCCCGTGCCCCAGATTTCCCGACCCTGGGCCCCGGCTCCCAGAGCCGTTTGTGGCGCGCGCGGTCAGGGGGGACACCTCCCCCGCCCCTCAGCCCAGCAGCTCAGAACTCTTACCCTTGCCCCTGCCTTCCTCGCCCCAGCCTGGCCCCGCCTCCCCACGGGAAACATCCCAAAAAAGGGCAGAAAAGAAATTTCAGCGTAAAGTTGGCTCATAAGGGAAGAGAGGAGAGTCCGCCGGGAGAAGGGGAGGAGAAGGGAGGGCGGCCGCGGAAGCTACGGGAAAACGGGGGTGGGTGAGGGTGAGCGGAGGGCGGTGGGGGTGGGGGAGTCCCGAGGAGGGACGGGGAAGGGACCGTAGGGACGCGTCCCAGTGGAGGTGGGGATGGGGGTAGGGAAGGCGCAGCGTCCTGCCTGGCAGAAGCCACGTGGAAAATATGCGGGGCACGTGGGGGGCGGGGCGGGCGGGCGCGGAGCTGGGATCCGAGGCTGGTCGGCAGTAGAGGAGGGGCCCTGGCTCCGGGGGTAGGGGATGGAAGCGGGGAGCGAGGGGAAGAGAGGTCAGGGCCGCCCTCGGGGGCAGCGAACCCGGCCTCGATCTGCACTGCGACCGGGCTTCTGGGCTCCCCTCCTGCCTCAGTTTCCCCAAGTCCCTGGCGAGACTCATCGTTTTCACTGCCGTGTCGGTAACACAAAGCCAGAGTCTGGAACTCAGGGTAAACTGAGGCACTAAAGCGGCAGACGAGCCCCGCCTCCCAAGAGACATTTAATCCGAGGGGATTTACAGGAAACTTCTAAATTAAGGGCAGCGGCTGCTGCAGTTGAGGGGGGGACACTCTGCACTCTGGTCCTTGTGCCCGGGCAGCTGCCGTGAGCTCAAGCCCCGAAATAGCCCCAGGGGCCCCAGCCGCAGCTGCCACAGGGCCGCGCTGTCACTCAGGAGAAGTGCGGAGCCCCCAGCCCCAGGGTCCCCTCCCCTCCGCGGCGCTAGTTTTTCCAGCCGACTATCCATCTACTTTCCCTTCCGACGGCTGCGGGCGGGGTGGGGGTGGGATGGAGAGGGGTGGGATAGAGGGGAGAGGCGGGGCCCTGAGGGGGCGGTCCCGAGGGGGTGGGCGCAGGGGGTGGCCGCGCCCCCCCGACCCTGCAGTTCTTCTGCCCCTACAAGGTTTGGGACGCAGTGGGGGAGGGTCTTGGCCCCCGGCTCCGCCCGGTCCCTCCCCGCCTTTTAGGCGCCCACGCGGCAGGGACATCCCAGTCCCGCTTGGTGCTCCTCGCCCGCCACCCGTGCGCCCAGTCCGCGAGGCCAGCCCAGTTCTCCCGGTCCGCACTGCCCGCCGGCCGGCCCGTCCCCCACCGCAACCATGGACGCCATCAAGAAGAAGATGCAGATGTTAAAACTGGACAAGGAGAATGCCATCGACCGCGCAGAGCAGGCCGAGGCCGACAAGAAGCAAGCTGAGGACCGCTGCAAGCAGGTGGGGGGGTCCCAGGCCCGGCGCAGCCCCCACCCCACCCCACAATGAGGGTAGGGTCGGCCCTGCCCTGTGCCCCCCAGCCACTGGCCTGCTCTCCAATGCTCTCTACCGTCCAGTGTGGGGGCTGCTGGGCCTTCACAGTACCCTGGGGGGTCCATCACCGGAGCCACACTTCATTCCACCCACCTTAGCCTGGGGAGCCCCAGTCCCCAGATTTCCACTGCTGCCCTTGCAGAGCCATGTTGGGCCTTCTCCTTGGGGCTGGGAACTTTCTCTCTACTCCCACCAGATCCCTACACACCCCTAGCTACACTGTCCCCCACTGTCCTCGGATGTCCCTCCTCCTCCCTAACAGCCTCTAAATATCTCAGTACCCCCTCACACACCCCCTGACTCTGGCCTGGGCCTGGGCCTGGCTGACTGAGGTTTTTCTCTCCCAGCTGGAAGAGGAGCAGCAGGCCCTCCAGAAGAAGCTAAAAGGGACGGAGGACGAGGTGGAAAAGTATTCTGAATCAGTGAAGGATGCCCAGGAGAAACTGGAGCAGGCTGAGAAGAAAGCCACTGACGTGAGTGTGGACCTGGGGGTGTGGGAGAATTAGTGCACTGGAAGGGATCCCAGATGGGGATGGAGGGGAGCTTCTTCACCAGGACTAAAAGGGTTTCCTTGCAGGAACCCAGGCTAGAGCAAGCTGGCACAAATAATTCAAGACAGTGGGTAAATCAAAACCACTTACCACTTCCCCCAGAGGACATAGCATTGCAATTCCATTGGGTTCCAGCTCTTAGAATGTACAGTGATCAAACAATGAGTCATCGTGGGGGTGGGTAGTACAAGAATTTACCCTCCATCTCAACTAATCCTCCAGTTGAAGAAAATGCAGAGAAGACTGCAGCTACATTCTGGGGGGTGTGGGCTGTGGGTGTAGGTGCTGTGGGCAGCGGGAGAGAAAACGAATCCAAAGATGGTCCCTGACTTGAGTTACACCCCTGGGGTCCATTAGAAATTCCCTGGCCTTGACCTCTGGCTCCAGTGGCCCTGCTGTGCACTAGGGCCCCAGCTCAGGTTCTGTCGGTCCCTTATTTACCCTCATTAAGCTGTCAGCCTTGAGACCATGCCAGGCCACAGGGCAGAGGGACAAGGCCACAAATGCCAGGGCAGCCACCTTGGCAAGTCCTGCTCACTCTGAGATTTCTCTGCCCACCCCACACCTCCTAACCAGACATCTCAACCTCCTGGCAGTCCCAACCCCCACCCTGAGGTAGGAGAATGGCCATAAGACTTTGGACTTGGTACTTTCTCTGCCTCCTGTTCCCTATTTGCCTTCCACCCAGGATTAAGTTTAAAATGAGGCTTCAACTTGGATGGATGGGGGGATAAGCATAAGCATGGTCTGAACATCTGAGATCAGAGATGACATTACTGTTTGTGTTGACCATTATCCATGTTCCCCATCCCCCTCTGCCACCAAGGTTGGTTTCTCTGACCTCCAGTCTTTGGTTTTGGTTCTTCACCCGCCCTGGCACTTGGAAGGGAACTGACCTGCAGCTGCTGGTGAAGGCGACCCTGGGCATCTGACACTCTATAAATAACTGCAGCCCAGTGCAGCTGGAGGCAGGCCTGGAAACCCAAGGAGCTGGGTGGGGGCTGAAGAGGAGGAGGGGAGGACAGGGACAGAGCTGGGGAAGCGGGGCAGCAGAGTAGGGAGGGAGTAGAGAGGAAGCACTGCCCAGACTTGTTGTATGACCTTGAACACAGCACTTAACTCACGCACTGCCTCAGTCTCTCCTTCTTCTCTTGCTTCCCGTTTGTGCAATGGGGACAGCACTGTCTGTCCCGTGGTTAAGAGAGCAGCATCCATAACTGGGAAAAACTTGAGAAGCACAAAACGGCAAAAGTCAGTCCTGTGATGCAGGCCCCAGGACTTCCCAGGTTCTCTAGAGTCACTTGTTACCCTATGAGCATGAAGAGAGGTTCCCTTTTACAGAGTCTCACCTCTCTCCAGACCTCCAGGATTCCTGAGTCATTCTTCCCAACCCCCAGTGCGGTCCCCAGAACCCTTCCACGTGGAGTCACCCAGCCCTGCGCCCAGGATGGGTTCCTGTCACTAGGTGGCCTTCAGCACCTGGAGTGTACAGGCAACACTGCTTTCTACACATGGTGCTGTTTCCCCTGTCCTACCCCCAGCGCTGCCCCCTGTCTCTCCCCTCTCACTCTCTTCTTCCCCTGCACTGGACCCTTCTCCTTTCCAGTCCTGAACCTCAGGGTCTCTATGTTTTGTCTTTGAGGGAGAGACAAGGGATGAGCTAATGTTTATGGGATGGGGACTCTGCAGGCAAATGCTCAAGTGCTTTGTGTGTGTTATTTTACTATTTCCCAAGATTGCTTATTATCAGAATCCCTGAGTGAATGAGTGATACTCGCTCAGTCATGTCTGACTCTGCAACCCCCTGCCAGGCTCCTCAGAATCCCGTGAAAGCTTTAAAAAGAAAAAAAAAAAGAAGAATTTCCAAGCCCCTGCCCTGGAGATCTCAGTTCAGTGGCTCCAGCATGGAGCTAAAGAACCTGGATTTTTGTTTGTTTGTTTGTTTTACCTCCCAATGGTCTGTTATTAATCCAGCATTAGAAGCACTGCATTATCTCAGAACATTCTACAAAGGAAGAACCAAGGCTTAGAGAAACTAAATAAGTTACCCAAGGTCACACAAGTAGCTCAAAGACAGCATTCTCACTCAGAGTGGATGCTCTTAACACCAAATTGCGCTGCTTCTCTGCTTTGCCTTTTTGGGATCTTTCTTGCTCCGTCCTCTTTTTCTAAAGGTATCATCCCTTTCTATGGACCATCTCCAAAACCTCCATGATTTTGCCTCTATATTGCAGGATCAGTGGCGGATCTGCCACTCACACTGCGCTTGCACTGCCCCCACTTGCATCCAGCACTGGCAGAGAGCCTCTTGCTACAGCCGTGGGTCCCTTAGCCTGGCTTGCCGCCTAAGCCTCCTGCTATGAGTCTGCCTGGCCGCCAGTGACATCACAGAGCTTGATTCTGTGATTGGCGGATTTTCGCAGCACTGTGGCCTGGTTGGCCTGATTCTTTCCCACCCCTTGCCTGAGCCAGACTCCGCCAAGGAGTCAGGGCTACCTCAGACCTGATCCCAGCAGTAGGAGCGCTCTCAGACAGGACGGGGTGGGGGGTGGGGGTGGCGGGGGGATTTGTGTGCAGATATCCACTGGAGACTCTGCACAGTGCTAGAAGAGGCCCCGCAGCAGGGGAATGGAGCTTGTCCAAGAGTGCATGTTTTGGGCTGGAACACAGAATCTGTGAAGAAGATGGTTTAGTGAAAAAAAAAAAAAAAAAGGTTGAATGTCTGGAGGCCAGAAAGCTTAGCTTTGTTCTGACAAGCATCTTAACCATCCTCTGATGCCTCTCTGATCCTCATCCAAGGCAGACACAGCCGTTCTGACCTCTGACCTTTGACTCACAGGCTGAGGCAGATGTGGCCTCCCTGAACCGCCGCATTCAGCTGGTAGAGGAGGAGCTGGACCGGGCACAGGAGCGTCTGGCTACAGCCCTGCAGAAGCTGGAGGAGGCTGAGAAGGCAGCTGATGAGAGCGAGAGGTGGGCAGGGGGTTCCTCAGAGGATGGGGCGGGGAGGGAGCCGGGAGCCTGTCCCTGCTGGGCCTAACCCCACCCCCACCACTCGCCCTGCCTCTCAGAGGAATGAAGGTCATCGAAAACCGAGCTATGAAGGATGAGGAAAAGATGGAGCTGCAGGAGATGCAGCTGAAGGAGGCCAAGCACATCGCCGAGGATTCAGACCGCAAATATGAGGAGGTGACAGCCCTGCTCCACTTTGTTCTCATACCTGAACCCCAGGCACCCCCAATCATTCACCATGAATCTCCTCCTCGCTCCCCCATCCCCACAGGTGGCCAGGAAGCTGGTGATCCTGGAAGGAGAGCTGGAGCGCTCAGAAGAGAGAGCTGAGGTGGCTGAGAGGTAAGGACACCCCAGGGTAGCAAGTGAACCTCGGCCTGAGCCCATGGCTGTGGGGCACTCTGTGCAGTGGGGAGGTGCTTCCCCAGGCAGGGGACCCCAGGGACAGGTCCTGCCTCTGACCCCTACCTGCTGCCCCCAGCCGAGCCAGGCAGCTGGAGGAGGAGCTTCGAACCATGGATCAGGCCCTCAAGTCCCTGATGGCCTCAGAGGAGGAGGTAGTCACCTCTCCGGACCTTTCTGGCCAATGGCACCTTCTCTCAGCTCACCTTCCCCTCCACCTCAGGCTGCCCTCTCTCAACCTGCTGGGGGTCGGGAGGGGCCTGGGGCTTCCAGTCTCTGGCTGCTGTCACTCTCACAACTTTGCTCTTCTCTTCTCTCCTCCACCCCTTCCCCACTGTGCCACCTCCACTGTCTCCCCCACTGTGCCCTCACATCCCACCCTGCCACACACCCCCCTGCAGTAAATGTGGGGACCTAGAGGAGGAGCTGAAAATTGTTACCAACAACTTGAAATCCCTGGAAGCCCAAGCGGACAAGGTAGAGGGGGGCAGAGGGGCAGTGAGGATGGGTTCCTTCAGGGAGGGAGGCGATGGGCCCAGGCAGGGCGGGGTGCAGTGTTTGATGGAGACAAAATCAGGAGTAGCCTGTGGGGCTCCGTGAAGAAATGAAGGTTTTGTGGGGGTGGTGTACTGATGACTGGTGTCTGTCCCTAAAAGTATTCCACCAAAGAAGATAAATATGAAGAGGAGATCAAACTGCTGGAGGAGAAGCTAAAGGAGGTGAGAGTCCTTCCAGTCTGAATGACCCTCAAGCCCCACAATCCCTACCAGAGACCTCCTGTGGCAGGGAATTGGGAGCGGGGGCAGAACAGAAGGTTGACTTAAGTGATAGTGTCTGGGAGGGCCTAAATTTTTGTTATTTTTCCCCATCTTGCCTTTACACCCAGGCTGAGACCCGAGCAGAGTTTGCTGAAAGGTCGGTGGCAAAGTTGGAGAAAACCATCGATGACCTGGAAGGTAAAAAGGATATTCCTCTGTACCCCCGAGACTTTCGAAATAGATCTGTACTACGCATGACTTATCTTCCTAGCCCATGAGACTTGCCAGCGGTAAATTAGGACTGGGTCCCCTAGGACTCCACAGGTTTTGGCAGTCTCTGCCTCCTGTCCAAGTAGATAGATGATGTAGCCCCATCAACCCCAGTGCTTCACAAACTTGAGAATCCCCTCAGAGAGTTTTTAAAAATACAAATTCCTGGGTCCTGCTCTGAAGTGACTGCTGACTTTGGACTGAATCTGTGTCTAACAAGCGCCCTGACAATGCAGATGCTGCTGGTCCTCAGACCAGACTCTGAGTAGCACTGATCTGATAACACTGTCTCCAAGTACAGCACCCTCTTTATTAAATAGAGAGCTGTTTGCTTTAATATCTAGGTTTTCATGAAAACATTAATGGAAAATACTATTCTAAGCTAGATTTGATGAAAACAAATATCCAGGTATTTGCTAGTCTGTAGCTGCTTCTCACTCTTATCAACAACGTTGTGCCTAAAACTGTCTTTCCCTTTTATTTCACTTTCATAACTCCCACATCTCTTGCTTCCAGCCCTCTCAGGCAAGCCTCAATTTTCTCTCCAACTTTAGACCTTTCTAGTTTGAGTGTCCTCCCCTTGCAGCAAGCACTTCTGCTTAGGCAAACCACTGTGCCCCCAGGTCCCTGGGGGGAGGCAGGAGCTCCTTGGGGAAGCACCAACTTGGGGTACAGAGAAGGATGAAAGACATAGGGGTACAGAGAGGAGACGAGGGGCCCCTGATGGCTGTCCAGCCTGTTCTCTGGCCTGTCTCCCTCATTCCATCTTCATCCACCTCTCTCTGATTCTTGTTCTCTCTATTACCCTCTCTCCTTCCACTCCTCTTTCCCTCCATTCCTTCTCCCCACACTCCCACCTGGCCCCCCTCTCCTGGACCCCCCACCAGATGAAGTCTATGCACAGAAGATGAAGTACAAGGCCATCAGTGAGGAGCTGGACAACGCGCTCAATGACATCACCTCCCTCTGAGCCCCTTACCAGTGTGGCCCTCGGCCCCCTCTCTCTTCTCCTTTCCATTTTCTCTATGGGAAGCAGGGCCAGCAGGAGGAGCAGAAATTGCCAACACTGCACAGCCAGGCTGGGTGCAGCCTAGGAGAGCCCCCGCCACATCCGCTGCCCATCCTGGCACTTGCTTCATCCTTCTATATCCATCCACTCCTCCCTCTACCCGCCGGCCTCCACCACTCTCTGCTGCTTAATAAACTCCATTTGGTCTCCATGCTGTTTTCCTGCCCTCTAAAGAGCACTGCCATCACCCCCACAGAGCACTGGTTCACTGCTGAGACCCCGGCTCCTATGGGCACCCCTAATCTTGTGACTCCCTCCCCTACTGAGCTCACCCACAGGACACTGAGGCCCACCCTAGAACCCCCTCTGCATGACTCTCTCTGCCGCATGTGGGCACGTATGACTGTGTCATTCACCACAGGCCCTCTGGTGCCTCTGAGATACACGCCCTTCTGCAAACCCAGGCATGTCACTGCCCTTGGAGCGCTCAGCTGAGATTCCAGGATATAAAGGAATGACTGGAAGGGGAGTGGGCTGGTAAGGTGTAGGGGAGGGGTGCAAGGTTGTTAAAGGTCCAGGATGACGTTTGGAATGACACTGGATGCCAGCAACGTGGGGGCTTTCGCTGCAGGTCTGTTTCCTGCCTCGAGTTTGTCTATCTGTCTGACACTCCCTTTCCTGGCTCAGTCTTTGTCTTTCCTCCTGTTTCCAACTCTCTTGAACCTTCTAAAGAAGGAGGGTAAATTAGTTTATGACTTGGGCCTTCCCATACACCTCCATGACCCCGAAGCCTTGAGTGAGGCATCCCTGTCTTGGTCAGTCTGTCTGTCTGTCCCACCCAAGGGGTCCTCAGATCCTTGAATGTTTGTGTCTTTGTATGCCTCCAACCCACTCCGTGTCTGTTTGTTACATCCCCTGTCCATGCCTCCCCACCCCACCCCTGCTCACGGGTTGCTTCCCCTCACAGAGACCTTGGCCAGTGCCAAGGAGGAGAACGTGGAGATCCACCAGACCCTCGACCAGACACTGCTGGAGCTCAACAACCTCTGAGGGCTGGCCCTGCCCCCAGCCAGGCTAGCTGCCACCCCAACCAATAAAACAGATGTTACCAGCATTATGGGGCCCGTTAAGCCTTTCTTGGGTATTGGCAGTGGTGGTGGTAATTTTCCAAAGTGGAGAAGGCGGAGAGGATGCCTCAGGGGAAGAGTAGAGTTGGAAGGAGCTCTGAGTGAGCCAGAGGGATGGGGGCACTAGGGTCACCAAGGAGGGGTTGTGAATGGGCTGTGTGGAGCAGAGAAGCCTGGCAGGGCTGGAGGAGCATTCTGGCCCTTATTACCCACAGGGCAGAGGAACTGCTGTCAGCGGCACTGCCCCATTCCAGCAAGTGGCTGGGCACAACACAACTGGAAGGCAAAACCACAAAACTACATTGGTTTCACTTGAGCAGGGTGAAAGCCCAAAAGCCTCACTGATTTTAAGCCTAGAGGCTGAGCCTGCCCTATAGACAGAGGGACAGACACAAAGTCATTCCAACACTATAGACAGACACAGACACACACACACGGTCATTCTAACACTATAGGTCATTTCTGCCCGCTTAGTGTCAGACATCTATGTTAGGCAGACTCCTGCTGCCTCATCAAAGATGTCCACATCCTAATCCTATGAAATATCACCTTACATGGGAAAAGGGACTTTGCAGTCACGTTGAGGATTCTGAGATGGGGAGATTATTCTAGGTTATCTGCGTGGGCCCAACATAATCACAAGAGCCCTTTCACGCAGTTGTAGGTGATGTGACAATGGAAGCAAGAGGTTGGAGTGATGCAGGGAAGGGGCCACAAGCCAAGGAATGCTTGGCTTCTAGAAGCTGAAAAAGGCAGGAAAATATTCTCTCCTCAAGAGTGTCCAGAGGGAACCATCCCTGACGACACCCTGACTTTAGCCCGTAAGATTCATTTTGGACATCTGACCTCTAGAACTCTTAAGAGAATAAATTTCCGTTACCATTAAGTTTGTGGTAGTTTGTTACAGCAGTGATAGGAAATGAACGCACCATCCTTTTGATTTAGGAGACAAGGATTTGCTTTCCACAGGTTTTATTAGAAATATTTAATTTTAAAAATATCTTTGGAGGTTTAAAAGGAAGTGGTGTAATGAACAGGACAGTCTTCAGCTGCCCTTCAGATTCCTCTGACCAGCTTCTCTAAGTATTCTCCAAGTGGCAGGCCTCTAGGCAACAGTCTCTGTGACCTCTGCTGGGTGGTAGCTAACACTCCCTTTGGTCTCACTTGGGTGTCTACACAACAGGGAAGCCTAATCAGAAATCTCACCAGGGATGAGCTCATTTGCATGCAATTTGCATGGAGCTGCTCTGGACTTGGGGATGTGGGGGCTGGGCCTGAGGGAGAGGGTCAGTATAATACCTTTGCTGCCTTCTCATTTGCACAAGGAAGGCGATGCTGGTAACAGCAAAGAGGAGGCCAAAAACCAGGGCCAGGATGTCGCCTGGAGGGAGGAAGAAAGAGACTGCTTCAGGGAGTGAATAGGAGCCTGTAGGATTCCCTCAGAGCTGCTTCCACCTGCACCCCACCCCACCAGCTCTGTCCGAAGTTCTGCCACTCCCTGTGTCCCCAGCAGGGGCCAGCTAAGGGAAGGGGGGGGGGCACAAGGAGGGGTAAGATAAGCACCCTTTTCCTTCTTAAAGACAAAAGAGGTGGCTTGGGAAGGAGGATTGGAGTTTTTTTGAGCTTCATTCTGACCAACTCTTGCTCTGGGGATGACAGGGTAAGCCCCACCTTGATCCAACACTATCCTATTGGGCTTGGAGTCTGTTCTACAGAAACGCAGAGGTAGCAATGGTGGTCCTGACTAGCCCCTGGCTGAACAGTGCCAAGGGTGGGGGCACAGACTCACCAGCAGCGAGACAGGAATTCAGGTGGACTGAAGAGAAAAAGCAGATGTTAGAGCTGAGGACTGTGACCACCACTGACAGACAAGTGAGGACACAAGAGAGGATGAGGGCCCTGTGGCTGGAGAGGGGGTCCCAGCATCAGCAGACAAAGTGGCACCTGGTTCAACAGTCCTAGGGCTGCCATCCACGCCAGCAGGGAAGGAGGCCTCAATTATTCGCCCATTCAAAGGCTGTGTAGCCCGGAAGTTCAGCTGCAACCGGGAGTCATCAGGTCCCCACAGGGAGTCAGAGAGGGTGTGGAGCTGGGGAGGACAGCAGAGAGTGGGGGGTGGGCTCAACACAGAAGCAAAAGGGTCAGAGGCTTACAGCCAGCACCTCAGGGCTCCACTGTCCAAGTCCGCCACTTCCCCCACACGGCCCCTTCATCTCTTTCTGCCTCCTCATCCCCAGTGTCACCTGCTTAGCACTCAGCTTTACTGTCTGGTTGAACACAGTCCAGATGACCCCCTGGGCACAGGGGGGTGTGGTGAGAGACCCCTCATATCGGAAGTAGCGGCTGAGGTCAGAGGGCAGCAGTGCAGATACATCCAATCCTGGGACCCAAGTCTCAGAGTCTGTGGAGAGGATGTGTCCTGAAGTCCAACCTATCTTGACCTCCCCTCATACACACACCAAAGCTCAGGGGTAGAGGGATACATTTTTAAATCCCAGAAACCAAGTTGACCCAACTCCCTCAGACTATTTATTCACTGAGTGTATCCCTTCCCATAACTCAGCACAGGACATGACTCAGTAGAAAGTAAAAGGTTTTGGGGCTCACAGAGTAAGAGAACTGCTACCCTGGCCCTTCTTCTGGGTCTTCACTCTTACTTTGCATACTGTGATAACATGCTGGAATGCAGATGTAAGCCCAGAGTGAATCAAAAGAGAAAATGAGTAATTTTCTGAATAGCTTGTAATTTGAATAATAATTTGTAAGTAAATACCTATAACTGTAAAAGACACAAAAACTCAAAAAGCATAGTTCTCTTCAGTTTAGCAAAATGTAGGATCCAGCTGGGTGAGGTTTAAAATGACCTAGAGTGACTAAGAAGGAAAAGAAGATTTCCAACATTATTTACAAATTTAAAATATTTGATGCTGGGCTTCCTGGTGGCTCAGTGGTAAAAGAATGCCTGCCAATGCAGAGGACATAGGTTCAATCCCTTGCCAGGGAAAGATCCCACATGCTGTGGAGCAACGAAGCCCGTGTACCACAACTACTGAGCCTGTGCTCTAGAGCCTGGAACCGCAACTGCTGAACCTGCACACTGCAAATACTGAAGCCCACATGCCCTAGAGCCTGTGCTCCACAACAAGAGAAGCCACTGCAATGAGAAGACTGCATACTGCAGCTACAGAGGAGCCCCCTCTTGCTGCAACTAGAAAAAGCCTGCACAGTAGTGAAGACCCAGCACAGCCAAAAATAAATAAAATTATTATTTTTTTAAGTCAAATATTTGATGCTTTGAAGGAGTAATAGTTCTCAGAAAAATTTTAGCTCTCCAGACTCTGGAGTTCCAAACACTGTTTTTTGGTTTTATTTGGTTTTCATCTTATCTTGGTTTCTGTTTGGTTTTTAAACAAAAAAATCTGTGGGCAGCAGTTTGCTTTGCCTGTTTGCTGTGTTCAGCTTCATAGTTATTATCAAGGTCACAGTAAGCCAGTTCACACTGCAATCCCCTTTTCTGTGGGAGGGAGCCCTTCTCCATCCTCAGACCTGAGGCTCCCCAAGGATGGTTCTTTATGACAAGGGTATCAAGGGTAGGAGCCAGACCAACAAACTGACCTTCCTCAGTGATTTCTCCCAAATGTGACAGCAGCTGTTCATAGGCACTGTTTTCTTCTGGGCCTTCCTAGGAGATGACCGTGCAAGACAGATGAATACATGTATCTAGAGTCATGGCTGGTGGCCTGTAGGTGATGTGGATTCCCATAATCCTCTCCCATTTCCCACCTCTGAGAATGCTGGGGAAACACAAAATCTTACGTATTATTACTCAAGGTCCATTTACTTCTTCTTTGCAAACTGACCTAACTAGGTGGACTCATTTTCAGTGGCAAATTGGAGGAAGAGGAGGATGCTGGGCCATTTTACTAGGATACAAGGCTGTCAACAATGGGCTCTACTTACTTTCCCAGGCTCACTTATCACTAACTCTATACATATTCCATGGTCCTGCCACAGACAACCCCAATAACCTTTGTATCCATGGTACCTCTGCATTCACCTTAATAATTCATGAGTTTGACTTTTGGATCCAGGACATGCTATTTCCAAGGTACTTCTCTGCACTGCTGTGTGAGGCTGGTGTTAATGAGTCAGGGAGACAGTGAGTCTAACAGGTGTTTCACCATCCACAGGTGTCTCACCACCCTTCCTTCCTATTAGCCTCTTCTAATCATTGTGTTTGGACAAAGAAGTCAAATGCTTCTCTAGACTCAGTGCATTTTGCAAAGGGGAAATTATGGGTTATAAAGGTATTAAAGAAATGACTCTTCCTTTTGACCATTCCCCACACCTGTCATTCCCCAAATGGGCCATATTCTGAGTCTTTGCGTGTACTGTTTGCTCTGCATGGAATATCTCTTTTTCTTTCCCACTAGCAAAGGCTTCAAGTTTTACTTCCTCTGTGAGGCCTTCCTTGACTACCTCTTTGACTATGTGTCCTGTGTATATGTCTACCCTGTCAGCCTCCCTCACTGGCTGTGGGGAGACAGGATCAACTGTTTCGGGATCTTTTTTTTTTGTGGCCCAGAGCCTGGCTCACAGTGGGCGTTAACGAAAGAACTGAATGAAGATGACAGTCAGGTGCGGGGATGGGAGCTTCTGGGGCAAGATACTCTGAGCCCGAGGGCGTAAGAAAGCAGAGGTGGGGGGTGTCCAGGGCTGGTACCTGCAGAAAGGCGGCCAAGACGGCCAAGCCCCCTGGGCGCCCCAAGGCCTCGTCAAATTCCTCAAATGCAGTGCTGAGGTGAACCACGTGAATCTGGAGAAGACACGGTAGGAGTGGGCGAGGTCCCTTACCCGGCACTCCACTTTGACACTTCGCGGACAGCTGCGCGCTCACCTCGGCAGGAAAACGGTGACCATCAACCGTGTGTTCCGAGCCCGGGCGACCCGCGGCCCCCCAGTGCAAATGTAACTGCAGGGCCCGGTACTCCTGTCCGGGACCCAAGGCCATCTTCAGCCCGGAAGGCAGACTCAGCTGCACTGTGTGGTGAGAGGCAGGTGAGCCAGGGCCCGCCCCACCCTCAGCCTAACTTCCAATGACCGTCCCCTCATCTCCAGGTAGACTCCGCCCCTTCCCTGAGGCTCCGCCCCGAGACCGCCTCACCGGTGTGGCCATTGTTGCACAGGCGCAGTTTTGGTTGTGGCGGGAGCTCAAAGCCAAGGAGTTCCAGGGGTTGCAGGGCTGGACAAAACGCAGTGAGCTCCGGGCGGATGTCTACCGGGGATTGAAAGCGGCCAGCGCAGGCTGGGGACACCTGGGGCCATGGCGGAGCGCCTGGAGTGGGCAAGTGTGTACAGGAAGTTTGAAGACAAGATCAGGAACTTTTAGGGAAGCGGAGTAGAAAAGGTGATGCTGTCGAGTCAGGAGGGATCCGGAAGGGAAACAGAGGTAAAGGATGCGGGGGTCGGGGTTGGCGGGGGACTGGCAGACGTGGATGCGGGGTGAGAGGGATGCGTGTACGGGCATCAGCAGAGCCGGGTGCCCAGATTGGGTCTCTTTAGTGGGTGGGTGTCTCACCTCCATAACGCCAATGACTGTGGCCATCCCCTGCATAAATGAGAAGAATGAAGAGGCTGATCTTTGAGCCCAGTTCCTCCCCGGCGGCCAAAAAGAGGTGGGTCATCCTCACTAGCAGCGTTCACAAACTCAGATTCTTACAAAAGCACAGCAGGTAACAGAAACACCACAAACAGGCACAAGAGGTTGCAGCCAAATAAAACGCCACAGCTTGATGGGCCACACAAAGATTCTACTAGCCCCGCTTGCACTGTCTTAGGGTCTGTAAAGTGGGTGGAGACCTCAGTTCCCAGGCCCAGGTTAGTAGACCATCTTTCTCCTTTAGAAATCCCTCCTCCCCACTCTCCCTGATTCCTTTCTGATCTCCATCTCCTTTTCCAAAGTTCCTGGCTTGAGGGTCAAGATACCAGGTTCCTCTACCTGCTGTTTCCCTCTTCCTAGGTCTCACTTTCCTCATCTGTAGACTGAAGATGCGGTGATTTCTACAAACCCTTCCTGCTCTTCCTCTGGTACCAGCCCCCTTCCTTCCTCTCCTGTCTCTTCATACTTTGCTCTCCACATTCCGATCTCTTCTCCTCTCCAACCTCCCCCTTTCTTTTCTGTCTCTTCCTGCTTACCTCTCTCCGTGTCCCTTTTTATCGTCTCTTCGTCTAGCTCTGAAAGAGGGTAAGGGGCTAGTGGCAAGGGAGCTCCTGGGGTTGGGAAAAATCACTGTCAGAGCACAGGCTCCTCTTCTTCCCTGAATAATCCCTCCCTGGGCTGGGGTTTAATGTGGGGGAAGCACCAACCTCCTGGAGCCTAGGTTTGCAGAGCTGATGACCACTTACCTTTTTCGTCTCTGTGGGCGTTATTCTGGGGGTCTTCAGTGTCCCTGGGTGCCTCAATAGTTGGTAGATCCTCTAACTTCAGAGAATTCTCTTCTCCTGGGTCCGTCTTCAATCCAGGTAGGTCCTCTTCTCCAGGTGAGTCCTCCTCTTCAGGTATATCCTCTTCACTGGGCAGGTCCTCCTCACCAAGTGGATCATCTTCCCCAGATGAATCTCCTCCCGTGGTGGGAGTACCCTGCATCCAGAGCAGGCTCTGGGGATGGGCAGGCACCAGAAGGAGCAGTAACAGCAGCAATTGCACAGCTGGGCCTGGGGCAGGGGTCGGAATCCACAGAGGGAGCCGGGGGCTGGGGCCCAGGGGAGCCATGCGGCTGACTGTGGGATGTCCTGGGACACGGTGTGTACGGGCTGGGGCTGTACGTGCATGGGCTGTACGTGCATCGGAAACAGGAGGTGGGTGGGGGAGGAGCAAGCCTGGAGGGGAGCAGGCTGACTCACAGAAGGCCCTTTTGGAGATGGAGCCAAAGTCCTGTGGGTCTAACTGGCCCTGTGCCCCCTCTCCGATAGCAAGGTGGGAATGGGGTGGAGTGAGGGGCAGGTATGTGCCTAGCCAGAAGGTTATCGGGGTCATGGGCTCAGCCTGGAACCCAAGGCACCACCTGGCACTATACAGGTTCTCCCTGGCACCGCCCGACTGCTAGTCAGCCAGCTTCAGCTAACCCTGGCCTGCTTCCCAGCCCCAGGCAGCTGGGGCCCCCACATCCTCTGGCTGAGAGGGGAAGCTGCCCATATATACATTCCTGGCTGGGCCAGAGAGCAGGTAAAGGGGTAGGGAAGGCTCCTGGGGGAGTCTGGGGGTGGGAGAGTGGATGGATGAATAGGTGGGATGTGAATTTGAATATGAATGGACAGCTGCATATATTCATGAGTCTCTGATGGGTTAAAACTGAATGTAATATTCATCATATTACACCTCTGCTCAAAAACCTACACTGGCTTCCCACACTCTGCAAAGTATCTTCCATCTGCCTATCTTCTCCCTCCAGATGACTTCAAGTCCCTTCAAAATCTTACCCAAGAGACTTTTCCATCTTATCTCCTACTACTCTCCCTCATATTCTAGCAAAATTAAACTATTCGTTTTTATCCAAACCTTTGTTCATCTATTTCTTTCTTTCACTCTTCTGTTTATTTAGCATCTACCATATGTCAGGCTAGAGGTATGGAAACAAGACACAGTCCCTGTCGTGAGGAGCTCACTGTCTGGTGAGTGAGGGCAAAACTATCATAATATTTGGAGGAGAGAGATGAATTCTTCCTCAGAAAGTAACACAGAAGTTGGCAAATCTGGTCAGGGTTTAAAGAAGTAGCAGTTCAATTGGTTAAAAAAAAAAAAGTGGGGGAAATGGGATCCTGGGCAAAAGAGAGATATCAAATACTTTGAGCAGGAGAGTGACAGAATTTGTATCTCACACTAGGTTATGTTGAGGGGTGGTGTGGAGCACGGATTGGAGGGGGAAAGTGGGTGCAAAGAGGTGAAGAGTGAGAGGACCCCAAGAATGGGCTGGGGGTTCCCAGTCTGCCTATTCACTTAACATTTGGTGAGCCCCCTCCAGTCCTCCAGGCATGGTTCTAGGCCGTAGGGACGCAGCGCTCACCTGGAGAACAGCCTCTGCTGTTCTGTAGCTCACATTCTAGGAAGGCCCCAGTGGCTTCGACAAACCGGAAGACAGTAAGGCCATCTCAGGAGATTCTTCTCTGGGGCTCATATTCAGTAGGTATGTACACCATTACGGTTGTATAGGCTAATAAAATACGTTGAACATTTATAATCTGGTTTGTAACTAGCCCCTAACTCCAGGGTGCTCCTGCTACCCCACTCCCCTCTGGGGACCCTCCTAGCCTTATGACCTCTTATCTAAAGAAGTAATGCTTAGCACAACACAGGCTCTGGACACCACTTGAGTGTCCCATCCAGTTTCCACTCTGGATCAGTATTTATATACCCATTACTGTGTTATATAGTTTTACTATCTCCTCTGTGTAAATCCCTTTTATTATTCAAGACTCAGCTCATACAACCACTATGGAGAACAGTATGGAGCTTCCTTAAAAAACTAAATAGAACTATCATATGATCCAGCAGTCTCACACCTGAGCATATGTCTGGGGAAAACCATAATTCAAAAAGATATATGCACCACCCCAGTGTTCACTGAAGCACTATTTACAATAGCCAAGACATGGAAGCAACCCAAATATCCATTGATAGATGAGTAGATAAAGAAGATGTGGGGTGTGTGTGTATGTGTGTAATACTACACAGCCATAAAAAAGAATGAAACAATAACATTTGCAGCAACATGGGTGGATCTAGAGATTGTCATAGTTAAGTAAGTCAGAGAAATAAATACCATGATATCATTTATATGTGGAATCCAAAAAAAAAAAAAAAGATACAAATGAACTTATTTACAAAACAGAAACAGATTCACAGAATTAGAAAAGACACTTATGGTTACCAAAGGGGAAAGGTAGAGGTGAGGGATAAAATAGGAGGTTGGGATTAACATATGAACACTACTATATGGAAAAGGATGGATATATGTGTATATATAACTGATTCACTTTGCTGTACATCTGAAACTAACAAAACATTGTATATCAGCTATACTCCAAATATTAAAAAAAAGACTCACCTCAAAGGCTATCTCCAGGAAGTCTTGCTTGACCAACTCTACACCACAGGAAGAGATATCTGGTGACTGAACCACCACAGTTCTTTGCCTGCCCTAATAATCTTGCTTACCATCCAATTCATATTAAGGTGATTTATGACATTATATCTGCTCTAATAGCCTCGAGGTTCATAAGGACAGGGTCCAGTATTTGACTGAGTCCATCTTATATTCAACTGTCTTTTATTATTGATCATTTTTCTCTTTTCAGATCACTGTGCCAGGGCTTAAGAAAAACCAGACCAAGATAGCTTCCCTGCCTTCAGGGAGCCCATTGACAATGACCTGTGTATGTCAAACCACAATTATTCCAGGAGTAGGGCATCACATTTATATAGCACCCTAAACTGTGTGCCTTGTCAGAGTGACTGTCATACTGTATGCCAAAACTTGTATGGTTCAACAACAGCTGTGCTCCAAGCAGTCATCTTAGGAGTCGGTCAGTCTACCAGTCTAGGTTGCCATTTCTGGAGCTAAATTAAGAGCCATCCATGGCAATCCAAGCAGGCACTCCTGATGGTCAGCTCATTGCCTTGGGCAGCTGTGTTGTCAGAACCTTGGTTGGACCCAGACACATGGAAGGTACATGATAATATCTAAATTGGATAGGCCTGGATAAGACAGAAGGAGATAATGACTAATCTAATTGAGATGGGGGAGGTCATGGGAAGGACAGAAAACAGGAACACCATGCTACCTGAAGTCTGGAGTTTGCATGTCCAGAACTTTCTCCAACACCAATCCTAGTTTTATTCCATATTCCCTTTCCAAATGTTTTGAATGTTTCCATCTTTTTCTGTTTTAGATCTCTGTCAGGGTCTCCTTGAACACTTCTCTGTGGTGTTTCCACACGTCTCCCCTCTGTCTCTGCTGCTTTTCCTCAGTATTTCAGAGTCCAGATCTACATCGAGGTGCAGCTCTGTGCTCCGGCTCCCTAATTTCCCAAGTGCCATTCTCCATGGGTGCTGTCTCTTGAGCTCTCCGTCTCTGTGTGACTATGTCTCTGGTCTGGGTGGGGAATGTGGACTCTGATCTGGCCTTTGCAACTGGGAGTCTGCCAAACTCTAGAACAGGTTTGAGCTCCCAGAGTCTTGTTTCCTGGGTCTCCCTAGGTTGGGACAGAGTGTACTCAGGGCTAATTGACTAGGTCACCCCCCTTCTCCTGTCTTGGCCTGGCACACACTTCTCTGTGGTTGCTTAGGGCCAAGACTTTTGTCATTAGGGTCTGTGTCTTAAGACATCGAGAGCCATGTCTCTTGCTTATCCCATGGCTGCAGAGAAGGGAGCTATGTACCAGGGAAGCAGAAGAAAAATCCCCCTATTCCCCAGACATGGACCGGAAGCAAAGACAAATCATAGCCCTTCTGGGGTGCTGGGGACTGCCCTGTAGTTCGAGCCCACCTCACCATCTATATTATTTTCCTAGGACTGCTGTAAAAAATTTCCACAAACTGGGTGGCTTAAAGCAACCAAGATTATTCTCTCACAGTTCTGGCGGTGAGGAGTCTGAAATTAAGGTGTTGGTAGGGCCCTGTTCCTTCTGAAGGTTCAAAGGCCTCTTTCAGCTTCTGGTGGCTCCAGGCATTCCTTGGCTTGTGGCTGCCTAACTTCAATCTGTGCTTCCGACTTCACATGGCCTTCTGTTGTCCGTGCGTCTTCTACTGGCTGTCGCTTTTTTTTTTTTGACGGGTAAGGAGATTTATTTAGAAGGAACACACTCCACGGAGTGTGGGCCGTCTCAGAACGTGAAAGCAGCCCTGGCTGTCTCTTATAGGAACACTTATCATTGGATTTAGGGCCCACCAGGATAATCCAGGATGATCTTAAGATTCTTAATTTAACTGCATCTACAAAAACCCTTTTTCCAAATAGGGTGACATCCACAGGTTTGAAGGGTTAGGACATGGACTTATCTTTATGGGGGTCACCATTTAGCCCACTGTACCATCAGCTGTTTTGGAACTGAACACAGGGTGATGTGTTGGAGACCTTCGTGCCTTCTGCCTATCTCTCTCTTCATGTTGTAGGCAATTTCATCTATTCCCATGGCTTCTGTAAACTGATGACAGCCAAGTATCCCCAGGTTGGACTCTGCTCATTTCAGATATGTAACCACCTACCTAATGTGTGTCCCCACATGGATCTCCCACAAGTATCTCAAATTCAACAGGCCTCTAGCCAAATTCCTCTGTTCCCAAAACTACTTCTTCCACCCTCTACCAAGTGGTGTGAGTCAGAAACCTGGTACCATCTTTTCTTTAATTTTTTCCTTCACCTCTGACATTGTTATCAAGCCCTACGGATTCTACCTTCTAAACTTTTCATCCTTGTGTTTCATCCTAATCTACACTTCGATCACCTCTTACCTGGATAACTGCAGCTGCCTCCTAATGGGTCTTGGTGAGTCCAGCTAGCCAGGGTGATCTCTCTAAAATGCACATATCATCTCACTCTCTACTTAAGACCTTTGAATGTCTCCCGTTGCCCTTAGGATAAAGTCCATAGTATTTGACATGGCCTTCAGAGGCCTGCCGTTGCCTTGTTTTCCTTGATGGGTTTGAACCTAGGTGGGGCCAATCAGAATGAAGCTCTGTGTTTCCAGTATTTGATGACTGAGGGAACTCACTTTCACTTTGTCCAAACATGGATAAGGAAGCAGACAACCTCTGAAACTGTGGGCAGCCACCTTGTAACCCGAATGGAAGCCAGCCTTAAGATGAAGATAAAACCATGAAAGACAGAGGAACTGTGGAAAGCAGTCCTTGGGGCTAAACTAACCCTAGAGCCTGTATCTGGACTTTTCAGTTACATGAGCCAATAAATTATTGTTAAGCCACTTTGAATTGATTATTTGTGACATAGTCTTACTGATATAAATTCCCTCTATAGCCTGTGTCTATGTCTCCAGTCTCCTTTCTCGTCATACGTACCTTTGCAATCTGTGCTCCAGTCTTACTAAACTTCTAGCAGTTTCTTGAATGCATCACGTGTGTGTGTGTGTTTTATCTCTAATCCCTTATCCATGCTATTTTTCTGTCTACCTCACCCACACTGCCAGCTCCGCCTAGTCAAGTTTTGTTCTGTTTATTCTCCTGGCATCCTTCAGTTCACATGTTACTTCCTCTGAGAAGCCTCCCTGACCCCTAGATTAGGGTCAGTCCCTTCCTCTTGCATGCTTAGAAGCCTGTATTTCCTTTGTAATGTGTATCTCACTTTATGGTGACTCCTTCCCTGTCTGTCGTGCTGGACTAAAAGCATTCATAAGGGCATGGGTCACATTTCTCTTACTCCCCATCTTCATGCCTAGCATAGGACCTGAGGCATGAGAGGCATTTAATATTTTTTAAATATTGATTTATTTGGCTCCTTTGGGTCTCAGTTGCAGCACGTGGGATCTTTGTTGCCTCTTGTAGGATCTTTCGTTGGGATCCATGAACTCTCTAGTTTTGGTGTGCAGGCTTTGCAGTTGCGGTGCTCAGGTTTAGTTGCCCTGCAGCATGTGGGATCTTAGTTCCCCAACCAGGGATCAAACCCATGTCTCCTGCATTGCATGGTGGATTCTTAACCACTGGACCACCAGGGAAGTCCCAAGGCATTTGATTTTTGTGGAATGACTGGTGGTTATTGTTTAAAGCATCCTGAGAGCTTCTCTAGCAGCCAGTTAGTTGAAAGCAGAGGTTAAGGGTAATTAAATGATAGAGGGGAAAAAAAATTTTTTTTTTTGGCTGTGCCACACAGCTTACAGAATCTTAGTTCCCTGACCAAGGATTGAACCAGGCTCCAGCAGTAAAAGCGCTGAGTCCTAACCACTGGACTGCCAAAGAATCACCTTCACTCCTTTACTTTTATTTTTTTAAATAAAGAAATATATATATATATTTTTTTAAGAATAGACTTCCCCAGTGGTCTAGTGGTTAAGACTCCACCTTCCAATGAGGGGGATGTGGGTTCAATCCTTGGTTTGGGAACTAAGATCCCACATGCCACAGGATTTTATTTTTAAAAATAAATTTTAAAGGATAGGTTGTTGGCTGCCCTCTGATCCTCCTCTTTGTCCCCTGCCCCTTCCTTTAGCTTTAGGGGAGACTGTGGGTGGAATCAGTTCCAGGCAGACTATGCTGTGCCTGACTTGCTCTGTGGGACGCTTGGTCCCCAGGGAATCAGTTGTCTCCAAGTGTCCTCAGTGTGTCTTGCTTGGCTTTGCCCTCCTCTGCCTCAACAGTTGAATGATTTCCCCACCTGAGCTCACAGTTGACTCTATTCCCATCTCCTCTTCCATCCACCTAAAGTACACGCACACTGGCAGGACACCCAGACACCCTCATCACCGACTGCGCCCCCAGGGGTTATGCTCTCTTCTCATCACCTGGGCTCATGGTGATGCCAGTTATCATGAGAGGACCTGTCCCCTTCCACCCTGCAGCTCTTGGTGTGGACTGTCCGACATTCACCTGAGGCAGTCTAACCAGTGCTCCACCTGTATGGTATCACCAGCTCCCCTGTGACTTGTCCAAGGTACAGTCTGACCCAAACTCTCTTACCTCCACCAAGCCCTTCACATTGTTTTTCCCTGATCTAAGTCCAGCATTTCTCTTTCCTCAGAATTCTTAGAATGTCAGAGAGCTAGAGGTGACCTCAGAACCCTGACAATACCCTGGTCTTTGGCTTTGGGCCTGGATTCCTATGAGTCCTCAGTGGTAGTAATGGGGCCTAAGGTTTCTAACTAACATTGTGGTTTTTAATAGCACTTTTTTCCCCCCTAATTTACATAGTAACACATGCATGCTCAAGCAGAAAACTTGGGAAAAGCAAAAAAGTATAAGGAAATTTTAAAAATCACCCTTTTAATCCCATTCACCCCTTTAACCTTAGTGATCCAGTACCTCTTACAGCTTAGGTGCTTAATAAATATTTGTTGAATGAATTACCTTTGGTCCCATCACCCAGAGATAAAAACCACAACTACCTTTCAATTGTTTATCCTTCCAGTCATATATTTTGTTGTTGTTCAGTTGCTTAGTCATGTCTGACTCTGTGACCCCATGGATTGCAGCACGCCAGGCTTCCCTGATTATACCTAAATAGATCGTATTATAGTTTTATAGCCTGCTTTTTTCCTCTTGGAAATATACTATGTGTTTCCCAAAATTAATGGCTTTTTTACATCATCTTCAATGCTTTCATATTATTCCTTCAAATGGCTGTACCATAATTTTCCTAGCTAATTCTCTACCATTGGGCATTTAAGTGACTTCCAGTTTTCTGTTGTTACAAACATTTTGCCACCCATCCTAGTATATATATTTTTGTCCTCATATCTGCTTTTTAGGATGCATTACTAGAAGTGGAATTGCTGGGTCATAAGAGTAGGCACATTTTAAGATATCTCATACATACTGACAAAATGGCACTGCTAATTTACCCTCCAGGGCTATTGCCAGTTTTCCAAAGACCTAACTAAGTAAGGAAAATATAGTACCTTTTAACTCTGACTAGGTAACACAGATTAATCAGCTCCAGGCTTTTACCTTTGGCCAGAATTACAGCAATTCCGACCCACCACGTTAGTTACTGACATTTGCTGATGGGAAGCTAACTGGCTATCGGGCTTTGGATCAGTATGAAAGGAGAAAACGAGTTAGTGACTTAAAACCGAGGAACTTTTGTCCAGCGGCCAAAATATTCAAAACCTGGTGACCTGTGAGGATTCTAAATGATGAAAGACTGGGGACAGCTGGACCCCAGCATTTGGCACGGGTCCACGACAGAGGCTCAATTCTACAGGTGGGACACTGCGACCTTGCCAGTGTCTAAACCCCCAAGTATCCTGACTGAAAGTCCAGGCTGCTGTCCCAACTTCAGTTCAGTTCAGTCGCTCAGTCGTGTCCAACTCTTTGCGACCCCATGAATTGCAGCACGCCAGGCCTCCCTATCCATCACCAACTCCCAGAGTTCACTCAGACTCACATCCGTCGAGTCGGTGATGCCATCCAGCCATCTCATCCTCTGTTGTCCCCTTTTCCTCCTGCCCCCAATTCCTCCCAGCATCAGAGTCTTTTCCAACGAGTCAACTCTTCGCATGAGGTGGCCAAAGTATTGGAGTTTCAGCCTCAGCATCAGTCCTTCCAAAGAAATCCCAGGGCTGATTTCCTTCAGAATGGACTGGTTGGATCTCCTTGCAGTCCAAGGGACTCTCAAGAGTCTTCTCCAACACCACAGTTCAAAAGCATCAATTCTTTCAGCTTTCTTCACAGTCCAACTCTCACATCCATACATGACCACTGGAAAAACCATAGCCTTGACTAGACAGGCCTTTGTTGGCAAAATAATGTCTCTGCTCCAATTTAGTGCCACTCAAAGGAGGGCCACCCACTTGCCGCACCCTGTCCTGCCCTGGCCGGAGCCGCCTACCTGTAGCGCCTCGCTGGCGCCGACCTGATGCGGTTTAGCGAGCCGCTGCGCATGCCCTCGCCTGCGCACAGCCTCCAGGCGCCAGGGGGCGCACTCCCCTCAAGGGCCCGCCCCAGCAGCCCCGCCCCCGGGTCCGTTTGGATTTGAATCTCCGGCGGGCTGCGTCCGGAAGTGGGAACCCCTCAGTCCGGCATGGAGAGCCTGGCCCCTGGTGCCCGGTGCCCGGTGCAAGAGCAGCGTGCCCGTTGGGAGCGGAAACGCGCCTGCACTGCCCGGGAGCTGCTGGAGACAGAGCGGCGCTACCAGGAACAGCTGGGGCTGGTGGCCACGGTGCGAACCCCACAGTCTCCCGTAGGGGGGCGGGGACCCCAGGGAGTGGGAGGGTGCCTACTAGGTCGGTGACCTAGCGGCGCCTTGGCACCAGCCTCCTCTCTCTGCGGACTACGTACCGGTATTCTCTCCTTCCGCAGTACTTCGTGGCAATTTTGAGAGCCAAAGGCACCTTGCGACCACCAGAGCGCCAGGCCCTCTTTGGTGCTTGGGAACTCATTTACGGCGCCAGCCAGTGAGTAGAAGGGAAGTGGGGAGAGAGGAGGAGGGAGACCTGGTTTCTGGCAGTGCAGAGAACTCAGTGTAGAGGAGATCCAGATTCACATCCAGAGTCTGCCAGTTACCTCCCCTGTGGTCTTGGCCCAGTGCCTTAATCTGCCCCAGTTCTCCAGCCACTTGCTGTTCAGTCGCTAAATCGTGTGGGAATCTTTGCGATCCCACGGACTACAGCAGGCCAGGCTCCCCTTCCTTCAGCATCTCCGAGTTTGCTCAGATTCATATCCACAGTCTCCTCCCACAAAATGGGGCCGTACTACCTCCGGAGCAGGGTTAGGAGAATTAAGAGAGGTGGTGTTTGAGTAGTTCCTGGGCTGCTCTTTTATTGTCCTGACCCACACAGAGAGCTGCTTCCCTACCTCGAAGGAGGGCGCTGGGGACAGGGGTTGGAGGGCTTCTGCAACCACCTGGAGCTCTACACCCAATTTGCTGCCAATGTTGAGAGGTCCCGGACCATCCTGCAGGTAACCTGGTAACTTCAAATCCTTCCCCTCCTCCTTTGTACATTTCCTCTTTATCTGGAGACCCAAACTTCATATTGTTCCTGCATTTATAGAGCCCTGTAGGTGCCCAGCCCTATCTTAAGTTTCTAGTAGGGAGATGGGGTTCTCTCAGGAGCATACAGCTTCCTGAGGGCCTGGGATGTATACACAGAAGAATGCAATATAAGGAGGCGGCTTCTCTCCCTGCTGCCAACCCTTTCCTCATCATTCTAGGAGCAACTAAAGAAGAACAAACATTTCCGGAGATTTGTACGACTTCAGGAAGGTCGTCCTGAGTTTGGGGGCCTTCAGCTCCAGGACCTGCTCCCTCTGCCTCTGCAGAGGCTCCAGCAGTGCGTGAACTCACCCTGACTCAGCTAACTTCCTTACAATTCTGCGTCTGTACGATGGCTGCTCTCAATCTTTGTGGGATTTCATGGGATCTGTCCCACTGTCTCTCTCCTGGGACAAATTGCTCCTCAAAGTTTTCTGCCAGTGTAAATGTGAACCTACTGGAGTACCTGGGCTGTGCAGCCTCAGGCCCTTAGCTGGGATTGTTTAACTGACTTAGCTGAAGTGAGGGGTCTGTGATAAGGCTAGTAATAAGGTTTTTGAAGATGAAAGGCTTAGAATTTCTGTCCCTGGGAATGAGTTAAGAACTTATAGTCAGTTGTCTGTAGCATCCTCCTTGGGTTGATTAACTTTCACCTTGGGATCTGGTCTGCCTCCCTGACTTCAGTGTGGGATGGAAGAGGGCCATATGGAGTGAACCTGGATCTGAGTCCCAGATGGAAGAGGGGGATAAAACAGCCACAGGCAGGTCTTTCCTGGTTCCCCAGCTGAAGTTTGTACAGGGGGTGATCTGTGCCAGGCAGAGAAAATTGTACCCAGCTCTTTCCCCTCATAGACTTCTAATTTCAGGTATGAGAATCTTGCTGTTGCTTTGGCTGAAAACACAGGCCCCAACAGCCCTGAACACAAACAGCTCACAAGTATGTTCTTGCTCTTCCACAGCATTTCTTGGAAATTGCTTCTGTTCCCTTTCTGGTTCTGACCTCCAACCATGTATGATATGCCCCAATCTCCCAATGATGTGTATACAATGTTCCTATTGCCCTACCTCTACTCTTCAAGAAATTAGACTCTGACCCTAGTCCTGTCTGGATTAGCCTGTCTTTCACCACTACCATTCACCCAAAGTCAAAGTTGTGCTGGGAGTGGGGCGTGGAATATCATTCTAGGGGCTGCCCAGCTGATAAGTGAGACTGCCCAGAGAGTTTACACCATCGGTCAGAAACAGAAGAATGAACAGCATCTCCAGCGCATCCAGGCTCTGCTCAGTGGACGGCAAGCAAAGGGGCTTATCTCAGGTAGTCCATGGGCATGCTTCTCCTCAATCTGCAAACTGCCCTTTTCTCACCCCCATCCTCTCTATTGCCAGCACATACCACCTGCCTCCCATTTTCTCAGCCTCCCTTTCCTTTTATTCTGTGGGTTGTAGTCCTGAAGCTGCACCAGAATAACGGATCTCCCACCTCTCAGGTCGCTGGTTCCTATGCCAGGGATGGCTATTGGTGGTGCCTCCCCGAGGGGAGCCTCGGCCCCGAATGTTCTTCCTCTTCTCTGATGCACTCCTCATGGCCAAGCCTCGACCCCCATTGCATCTGCTGCAGAGTGGCACCTTTGCCTGCCGGGCCCTCTACCCAATGGCCGAGTGTCAACTCCACAGGGTCTTTGGCCACTCAGGAGGCCCTTGTGGTGGACTGCTCAGCGTAAGTAACAGGCAAGAGCCCTTGGCAGGGTAGGAAGGGCCCAAGATATACCAAGTGCCTGTGCACCACTCATCTCCTTGGCCTAAGCCCCCCTCATAGGAACTGAGCCACCTGCATTCAGAGCATACCAGGGCTTGGGGTTCATACCTGGTTCTCACTTCAGCCCTAAATCACTGCCATGGAAATAGAAAGGCCTTTGGCTTAAGGCTGGACCTTTCTGAGCCATGTGCTAAGAGGTGATCTCTCTTTAGCTGTCCTTTCCCCATGAGAAGCTACTGCTTATGTCCACAGACCAGGAGGAGCTGTCGCACTGGTACCACAGTCTGACTTTGGCCATCAGGTAAGTTGTTTTCCCTCAGGAAGAGTGCTGTGGTGAGGCCCAGGAGCTGGAGATGGCACTTCTGAGCCTATTTCCTGTCTGGAACCCACCCCCACCCCCCAAGCACGCCCCTGTCCAACACCCCAGGCGATTTTGTCAGAATAGAGTGCTCATGCCAGTGCCTGAACTGTTTTCTCTCCACAGCAGCCAGAAGAACTAGAGGAATCTTACAAATTCCAGAGTCCAGGATACTGTGGGGATAGGTCAGCATCAGGGGTACAAAGGAATCTTACTAACAAAACAGACTCTTCACGGTTTGAGAAGAATCATTTTGTGTTTGCCTGAGACCAAGACACACCATGTCCTTTGACCAGCTCTTAAAGAATCAGGACTTCAAGTCCGACTCAGCTGAATCAGCTCTGCCAATACAGAGGAGGGGATTTGGGACTGATAGGTATGGTGCTGTGTCTGTGGACAGCTGTTTATCTATCAAGTTTGAAGCTTTGCAAGTGTGGCTGTTTTTATGTTGTATATAGTTTCTATAATTTATTTCCCCACCGGATTTTAGTAAAGTTTTTTCTTTTTTGAAGAAGCCATTTTGTCTTAGCTATGCAATATGAGAAAAGGGATTTTTGTGCCCTTAAGGCTGGCACCACTGTGGCCTCAGGAATACAAATAGAAGAACTGGAGCTCCCTCTATCTTCTTGGCTCCTTCACTGGAAGGCGGCCTCTTTATGTCCTAATAAGGGAAGCTTTTCAAGAAGGCCTGGTTGTTCTTAGGCACCTAGTAAGGGGGGGTGGGTGTGTGTGTCCAGCTGGAATGGAAAAAGCACACAGGAGTATCCAGTCACAGGAACAGACTCTGTTTTACTAAACCATCCACTGTTTTTCCTTCTTTCCAATGGAGGCTGTGACTGAGGCCCTGTGCTGCAGACTTCCTACATCTTCTCCTTAGCGCGGGCTCCATTTCCCTGGGAGGAGTTAAGTTCCTTGTCCCTGTGTTCCAATTTAGGGGCTCCTCCCAGGCCTGATTGTCACCAGCCTCTTCCTCATCCTCCTCTATACAGAAGTCCTCGGGAAAGGGTATGCTGGCCTCTGTGAAGGGGGAGATCAGGCATATTCAAGTTTCAGAGGCTTTGTCTCTACCTCCAGCAGACTCTCACCTCCCAACCCTGTACCTGGTTCTGGAACCTCCACACCCTTTTTCGGTTTACTGTCTTGTAACAGCTGGTGGATGGTCTGTAGCTTCATGTGCAGAAGCTCCTGCTGGGCTCCAGCCAGGGTAGTCACACTGCAGATATGTCCATTCAGAGGCTGCCCAATCTCTGTCCCCACCTCTTCCACCTACCACAAGCTCTCTCTAGCCACAGGGTCATTGCTCTCCTTACCACTCAAAAAGGGGGTCCAGCTGGGCCATCAGACTGTTCAGGTGTTGCTCTGTCTGGACAAGCTGTTGTGTCAGCTGCGCCAGCTGTTGCTCTGGGGATATGGGAGAAAAGAGCAACGGTTACTTACTTTCTGCTGTCCCTTAATCCCCAACCAAGCACAGACCTCTGCAAAACCCACCTGACTGCAATGAATCCTTGCCTGCCTCCTCTTGGAGAACAGCAGCCTCATCTTTCCCCTGCTGTGGAAAAAGGCAAGGGGGATACTGCAGCAACAAGGACCTCAATAACCTCAGTCTCCAAAGCCAGATAAAGGCCAAGGATAATTTCAGATAGACAAAACTAGTGGGTTTTTTATACTCTCAGAGAATCACAATCATACCTATTACAGCTCCTCACTCAGGACAGGAAGCAATGTCGGTACACCCCATGAGTGGTTGCTGTTCAATCTACTAAAACACCTCCAGGAAGGAGAAGCTCTATTGTTTGATAAATCTCTGGTTTAGTTTATACACAAATCCAGACACAGTCCATCGCTATCTTCTTTCCATGGTGCTGAGCAGAGCCTTCCCAAATCATCTTTTCAACATGACAGCCCCTCAGGAATTTGAAGGCAACGGTCGTACTCCCTGTCTTCTCTGATTTAATAGCACCAATGTTTTTCAGTCAGTGCTCATTTGACATGGTTTTCTCTGGGTGCTTTACTCTGGTTTAAGAGATGGCATTACCGACTCAATGGTCATGAGTTTAAGCAAACTCTGGGAGACGGTGAAAGACAGGGAAGCCTGACACGCTGCAGTCCATGAGGTCGCAGAGTCAGACACAACTTAGTGACTGAACCACAACAATCCTCTTAAAACAGTGCCCTTGAGAATTAAGTTTCTTTCAAGCTATACTTGGGTCCAAGAATAAATTTATCAATCCTTGTTAAATTTCACCATTAAATTCAGCCCCTCATCCTAGCCTGTTAAGTCTACTATGGATCATGATTAGCTAGCCCTCCTAGTTTCATGTCGTCTCTAAATTGGCTCAGTCCTCTATTTCCCAACGTGAGTGATAGGGCAAGAGAAAGCCCTGGGAGGTACTACTTTCCATTTCAACAGTTTTAATCCAACAAAATGTACTGTTAGTTCACATTTCAGGGCCTCCTTCCCGAGGATAACTTGAGACTCCCTAGTTCCTTGAACTCTTAAAAACTCTGGCTACAGTAATCAACTGCTCGTGCCAAGCCTGGAAACTCACTATGAACCACCCTTACTATAGTATACACATTTGCTGGGTTCAAATCTTAGGGCCACCAGTTACTATCTCTGAGTGACCTTGAGCAAGTGACCTCTTCACTAGATTGTTGGAAGGATTAAATGTGATGGTTACTATTTAAAATTAACCAAGGGCCCTTCACATCCATTACCTCGCTGGATGCTTTAACTAACCCCATCATGTTGGAAAGTCAGGGAACTCCTGTCTTCATTTTAACAGAATGTCGGGAAAACGTGTCTTGTTCTTGGTACCATGGCGCCCTCATCGAGATTCAGGGCCGGGGCATCCCCACCTCTGGTCGTCCCGCACCTGCAAACACTTGTACAGCACAAAAGCCACGGCGGCCGCGGTGTAGAGCGCCCCCAAGGGCAGCGCCCCGGACCGAGCCCGCTCGCGCTGGTTCTTGGACGGCGGCGACTGCCGCCGGGGTTCCGCGGCCCCAGGGCCGACCTGGCCGGCGTCGCCTGAGGAGGAGGGCAGAGGCGAGTCAGTACAGCTGGCGTTTGGGGCCCAGGGGCAGTCCCAGCCTCCCTCCAGCAGCCCTCGCTGGTACCTGGGTGTGCCCGGTGATCGGGGCTGCGGCCGTCTCCGAGCACCTCGGGCAGCGCAGACACAAGCAGCAGCCCCACCGTACCCGCGAGCGACACCACGCTCGCCATAGCAGGCCAACACCGGGAGAACGCTAGGCGCCCGCGTTTCCGGACGCACCGGTGCACGCGCACGCAGGCGCGTCCCCCAGCTACTCCCACTCCGGGCCTCCCAGGGAGGTCACGCCCACCTAGCGTGTGGGCGGGGCCAGGTCTTATTTGCATAGGACTGTGGGTTTAGCTGAGTTCATTTGTGAAACTAGTTCATTTCTTATCTCTATATAGGTATTCTGTTAGCCAAATGTCTCCAGAAGACTACATTCTTAGAAGGTTATACAGGGAAGTGGTTTTTATGTGCCACGCCACCAATCTCCTCACCCTAACTAGAATATAAATTTCCTCCTCGAGCTATAAAGGGCTTGAACGCTCCGTTGAAAGCGAGGTTCGTGCTGAAGGCCTGTTTCCTAGGCTACACACGGAGGACTAGTTCCTTGTTTGCGCCTAGGGGAAAGTCCCCGGACCTTGGGCAGAGAGTGCCACGTGCCTACCCTGCACGTAGACTTCCCCCGCTTCTCACGACTAAGTCCGCCAAGAAGCGATCCTACCCTGGGGGTAGGGAAGCCGAGCGGCGTGTTGCGGGTGTGTCATCCGTCAGCTTCTAACAGTTACGCAGGCAGTGCGCCTCCACGCGCACCAACCTCACGGGGCTCATTCTCAGCACGGCTGCTTTTGCATTTTATTTAGAAAGCGCGTCTCATTTTTACTTGAGACAACAAAATAACTAACTGTCTCTGGGACGTTTCGAAGTCACTCTGTTTCTGCACAGTTAACACCTATATACAACTTTCAGATCTCACTTTCCTCCTGTATGTGCGTGTTCCCTTCGTAAGTGGAAGTGAAAGTCACTCAGTCGTGTCTGACTCTGCGACCCCATGGACTATATACAGAACCCTTAACTTCTGGCTTATTCATTAGTGCAGCTATTGTACTTTCTTCAAACTACTATTGTATGTCAATTATATTTCAATAAACCATTTAAATTACTTAAAATTAATAAGCTAACATTAATTACAAAAAGCAAAACACAGCTAGATTGTAAATTTCATGAGAGCAGGGGCCATATCTCTTTTTCTTTACCATGTCATTCCTATAGCCTAGCACAGCACCTGATGCTAGCCGGCACTCAATGAATCCTTGTTGAATGAAATTAATGTGTTCAAAACGACCCAACAGGTAAATATAATTACAGTTTTCAAAGAATAAGAAAACTAAGGTTCAGGGAGGTTAAGTTGGTAATCAGGTAAGAGGCTGGCAGAGATTTCAACCCTTTTCTGTCTGTCTGCATAAGATCTGCCACTCATCACCACCCATCCAGTCTCTCCCGCTCCTTCTCCAGTCAGAGGTGAGTAATCGCTCTCCTTTCCACACTGTCTTTTAATTGTCTAGGATACAGAAGGCCCTATTCCTAATTAGACCAAGAACTCTTTGAGGGAAGAAACCATTTCCCACTCACATTTGTATCTCCAGACCTTGGCATATAAGCAAACAATCAGTATGTCTGTATTAAACAAATGAGGTATCAGTTCAGTTCAGTCGCTCAGTCGTGTCCGACTCTTTGCGACCCCATGAATTGCAGCACGCCAGGCCTCCCTGTCCATCACCATCTCCCGGAGCTCACTCAGACTCCTGTCCATCGAGTCCATGATGCCATCCAGCCATCTCATCCTCTGTTGTCCCCTTCTCCTCCTGCCCCCAATCCCTCCCAGCATCAGAGTCTTTTCTAATGAGTCAACTCTTTGCATGAGTTGGCCAAAGTACTGGAGCTTTAGCTTTATCATCATTCCTTCCAAAGAAATCCCAGGGTTGATCTCCTTCAGAATGGACTGGTTGGATCACCTTGCAGTCCAAGGGACTCTCAAGAGTCTTCTCCAACACCACAGCTCAAAAGCATCAATTCTTTGGCGCTCAGCCTTCTTCACAGTCCAACTCTCACATCCACACATGACCACAGGAAAAACCATAGCCTTGACTAGACAGACCTTAGTGAGCAAAGTAATGTCTCTGCTTTTGAATATACTATCTAGGTTGGTCATAACTTTTCTTCCAATGAGGTATAGGTGTGTTAAATAAATGAATGAAATACAGGTATATCTTTTTGTCCTTCCAGAAAGGGAGTGGGCAGGGCAGAGAGAGACCCTCACTCAGGACAGTTGTCCTGTCTGGTGGAATACCCAGAGGCAACCTGGCTTGGCAGTCTAAACCCTGACACTAAGCCAGTTGACATAATCAATGTAAACAAGTGATTCAGGCCGGTTGTAATATGATAAATGGCCCCCAGCTGATTGTTGCCTTTAGGGAATTCGGGCCCACTATTGCCCTTCTGATTTTTTTCCAATAGATCAGTGAATCGGGATTTCAAAAAACTGGAACTCTAGTTTTTAAAGGTTGACAATGAATCAGTGGCATATGAGTGAGAGTCGCCTCAGTCATGTCCAACTCTTTGCGACCCCATGGACTGTAGCCTGCCAGGCTCCTCTGTCCATGGAATTCTCCAGGCAAGAATACTGGAAGGGGTTGCCATTTCCTTCTCCAGTGCATGAAAGTGAAAAGTGAAACTGAAGCCGCTCAGTTGTGTTCGACTCTTAGCGACCCCATGGACCGCAGCCTACCAAGCTCCTCCCATGGGATTTTCCAGGCAATCATGACAATATAAAAAGAGTTAAAATTGAATTTACATTACAGAACAAGAAAGGGTAATGAATTTCTTGGCTACATTATTGTGTTTTTTGAGAAAGGGGTAAAAAACTTGTACCTACATAGTTAGCTGAGTAATTAATAACTCTAATTTCTTTTTCTAAAGTTAACTTCTGAAAATTTGTCAAAAATAATTTTGGCATATTCATATTCAATACAGAATATAGCTACATTTGTCAATTTCCACCCATAGTTGATTAAAGAATACCTTTTATTAATTTTCATTTCAATAAAGTTTCTTTCATATGAAGCAACAGACATACAAATGGGAAAAGAAAGTCTTAAACAAAGGGATGTTTGGCAGAGATTCATAAAAATTCCACTTCGCAGTAAATTCCAGACATTTTCAATATAAAAAATAACTAAGTGGTCACCTAGAATGACAGAATTAAACTACTCAAGCTCAGTTTATTTGACTTTTCAATCACTGTGCTATCATTGTTTTTAAATCTATTGGTTTGATGCAGGAATATGTAATATCATAGGCGTTGGACACAGAAATTGTGCCTAAACCAAAGAACAATTAAAAACTGTTAAGAACTAATTCTGGATATAAACACATGTAGCTCAACCTTGTGTCAGGAGCCAGCTGTATACCTAGGATTATACAGCTGTATAACTAGGATTCTACAGATTAACTTCCATGCAGATTATAATATATACATTAAAAAAACACACACACATTTATTTGGCTGTACCAGGTCTTAGCTGCAGCTTTCAAACTCTTAGTTGCAGAATGTGAAATCTAGTTTCACCAGGGATGGAACCTGAGCCCCCTGCATCGGAAGCATGGAGTCTTAACCACTGGACCACCAGGGAAGTTGTGGATTATAATATTTTTAAAGAGTAAGTAACACAAATGTGCTAATTTGAAGTTTCAGTTGTGTCCAACTCTGTGACCCCATGGACTGCAACACACCAGGCCTCCCTGTCCATCACCAACTCCCAGAGCTTACTCAAACTCATGTCCATCGAATCAGTGATGCCATTCAACCACCTCATCCTCTGTTGTCCCCTTCTCCTCCCGCCCTCAATCTTTCCCAGCATCAGGGTCTTTTCAGATGAGTCAGTTCTTTGCATCAGGTGACCAAAGTATTGCAGTTTCAGCTTCAGCATCAGTCCTTCCCATGAATTTTACATATTTGAAATCTGAATTTTACATAGTATTAAAACTCATCAGTAACCACAACAATTTAGAACATATATCTACAAAATATTTTTCAGAGGGCTTCCCTGATGGTCCAGTAGTTCAGAATCAGCCTTGTAATGCAGGGGTATCAGTTCAATCCTTGGTCAGGTAGATGCCAGCGGAGCAACTACGCCAGCACACCACAACTACTGAGCCCTCGCTCTACAGCCCGAGAGCCCAGAGCTTCGGAAGCCCCTCAGAGCCTGTGCTCTGGCAGCAAGAGAAGGCGCCGCACTGAGGAGCCTGAGCAATAAATTTAGATAAAGACCCTGTGCTGCAACGAAGACCCAGCACAGCCAAAAAATAATTTAAATACATTTTTCAGAAAGGAATATTTTATCATTGATTTTTTTTTTTTTAGAATTGCTGGAACATGGTGATAATGAAAAGGACACTGACTTTTAGTGAGTTTTGTTTTTAAATTCTTTACAAACAATACCCTCTTATTGCTTAGAGTGGCAGGACCTCTGCTACCATCCCCACCCCAGGCACACTGCTACAATGATTTTAAATCTTTGGGGAAAAAAAAACAACCATCATATGGGCCAGACAAACCAGATCTCTGACCTCTGGTCTGTTTATATTTGGCACTTAGAATCCCTCTTCTCACATCAGTAGCCTCCCATGTGGCTGGGCTGTTTCTGGGCGGGGCAGGTACTTGGCAGCTCCCTGGAGTGAACAAGTGCAAACACTGGGCTGGTTCCCAGGACAGGACTGGGGCAGAGGTTTCTTTACTTCAACTGACTTTTGAGGTTCACAGTTCTTAGGGACAGCTTGGATGAAGTGGACCAGAGGAGGGAGTCAAGCTTCCTCTATCCTCTAAATCTATTACTATTATACCAGTAATAATAACAATAACAAAAGTCATTCTTAACCCCTGTCCCTTGGTTGTGGGGCAGCCTCCGAATGCGGTGGGATTGTAGGCAGAAGGGGGCCTCCTCATCCCATTTTCACTTTTGTAGCATGCCCATTGAGGATTATGTCCTCCCTCTCCTTATTCTGTCAAGGGACTCAGCGCTGGAGGGAAAAGGCAGACACCCTGGGGCAGAAAGTAATCTCCATCATAAGGCCTGGCTTGTCTTGTAGGTCCTGCCTCATGCCACTTCTGCCTGACTTGGGGTCTTCATGAGCTCAGGTGCCCAGTGTTCCGTAAACTCAGGCCTGCCTCTTCTGACTGAAATGGGTACAGGGGAAGGGTGGGGGTGGGGCGGAAGCTTAAGAGCTACTGGGTGGCGCAGGTGCAGGCACAGGGCGGTGTCTTTGTTCTTTAACTCATCCCTCCCCTCCCCCTTGCTCCCCTCCCCCTTCCTCCCCGGAAATCGGCGACTTTGCCACCACCGGTATTGGAGATGCTGAGCTGTGGGGGTCAGGCCCAGAGAGGGGTGGGAGTAAACGGGGCTGCCACAGCTGTCAGATCATAAATCAGGCTGCTCCTTTGGCTCAGGGCAGGATGCCTGCAGGAGGTGGACTCTGCAATTGCACGGATCAGCTACCACCCAGAGATGAGCTACTGCCCGGTGAGCTGGGCGGGGCAGGGGCAGGGGGAGGGGTCACGTGGCCCAGTGTTCCACTTGCTGGGCCCTGGAGGGTTAGGCTGGGCAGTAACACTCCCTCCCCACTCTCTCACATCCACAGGAATCCCCTCTGTGACCAAGGGCTGGGGGCTGTGGGCCCTCTCAGGGGCTGTGACCCTGCTGCTCCTCATCTCACTGGCTGTGCACTTGTTCCAGTGGACCAGTGGCCGGAGCAGGGGCCATCCGGGACATGGGCGGTGAGTAGGGGGCAAGAAAGATGGGCTGATGGAGAGTTCCCCCCTTACCAACAAGTCATCTCTCATCCTCTAAACTCTGTGTTGCAGCTCTGGGGAGTCTGTGGAAGACGTCCCTCTATATGGGAACCTGCATTATCTGCAGACAGGTAGGAAGCTGGCCAAGGGGAGGGGTGCAAGTGGCCAGGTCCTGGGTGCAGGGGGAAGAACTAGACGTGACCAGACTCCTGTTCCCTGCCCAGGACGGCTGTCTCAGGAACCAGGGCCAGACCCACAGGATTCAGCCCCTGGAGGCCCTGCCAGGGTGAGTCAGTTGTGGCTGAAGAGGGGAAGGCAGGTAATGGGGGATTTCTCAAGGGTCCCGTGAGCTTCTAACAGCCTTGCATCTCCAGGCTGCAGAGGAAGTGATGTGCTATACCAGCCTGCAGCTGCGGCCTCCTCAGGGCCGGGTCCCCAGCCCTGGAAGCCCCATCAAGTACTCGGAGGTGGTGCTGGACTCCGAGCCAAAGCCCCAGGCCTCAGACCCTGAGCCAGAGCTCTACGCCTCAGTGTGTGCCCAGGGGCGCAGAGCCCGACCTTCCTTTCCAGACCAGGCCTATGCCAACAGCCATCCTGCACCCAGCTGAGACAGGGGGCCATTGCATTGGTTACTGCTATCCTGTCTGGGGCCATGACTGTTTCCCAACCACCCCCTGAAGACAGGCAGTCCTTCCTCAGTCACAGGACTGATGGTCCCTGAATTTCCTATCTGAGCTGTGAGGGAGACCTCTCAGAGGAATGGCAGGCCCCGTTTTTTGAGGATGGCGGAAGAAAAGGCAGTGGCCTCTCCCTCCACCTCCTTTTCCCCCCTCTATCTGTTCCTCTCAACCCCCAAGCTCCAGATCCTTCCCATTCCACACCTTTTAGTCTACCCCTGACACCTCCGTGTCTCCTCAGACACCAGAAGTGGGCAGTAGGGGAGGGGTATCCTCCTCAGGAGCCCACAGGCTGGACGGGGTCCTGGAATCTGGTGACCTGAGAAAGCCAAGCCTGGTCTCTGACTTGAGAAGCCTAGCAGAACACCAGTCTCCATCCTGTCGCCTCTGTCATGTGCCAAAGTTTTTAAATAAAACTTCTGAAAAAAGTGTTTCGATTTGACCTAGAGAGTGACACACACCTGCAACAGGCCCCACGTGGTGGGCATGTGAAATCTGCTCTCTGCGCAGAGCACTTCTGGGAGCATCTACCTGGGAAAGAGGGGCTCCAGCATCAATGATGCAGGGGTGGGTGTTACAGGTGAGGGCCGGAGTCCAGTTACTAGACCGTCCCCAGGATTTGCACACAGAGCCTCTCCACTCCCATCACCTGGGGTCTTCAAGCTTCCCAGGCTCTTACCTACTTGCCCAGGGCCATCACCCACGACCTGAGGTCTGGGCCATTCCCCCTTCAGCCTTTGTCGATCTCCTGACAGACTTTACTGAGGTTTGAGCGGAAAAGAGGGAGAAGCTGAGGCTTTTACTTCCAAACTTCTCTCCTTTACACTTAGAGTCCCAGAGAAAACCACAGAGTAGGTTTTTTAGGGTTCCTGGACCTCTGAGGACCCCAACCTGGGCCTCCCCAGAAGAGGTCCCGGTCGCGGTTAACAGCAGGCAGCTGGGGCTGCGTAGGAGGGAAGGTGGCTTTAGGGGCGGGTACCGGACGTGGGGAACCGCCGGCAGTGGGATATGGGGTTCTGAGAGCTGCTGTGCTAAAGACGACATAATTAATGTGCCCGAGGCCCGGGAGACATGAGACCGTGACCTTGGAAGACGCAAGGGCTGGGGTCCAGCCAACCTCCTGGGACAAGCCGGGAACCGTGGCGGAGGCCTCAAGCGCCTTCGATCCAGGCCGCAAACGTCGGCCCCTAGACACCTTCTCCTCACGGGATTCACACAGCGCCCACGGTCTCGGCTCGCTCAGAACTAAGCCCGGAGCGCCCCCTCCCGACGCGACGTGGCCTCGCCACCACCTCTGCTCAGACCTATGGCATCTCGGCCCACAGCATGCTGGGAGATGTAGTCCCGACCGTGCAGGACTGCCCTTCCGAGTCTCTCCCGGGACTCCGCGGAGCTCTGGCTATGCGGTCTGAGAGAGGCGGCCGTCCTTCTGAAGCTGGGTGCTGTTTGAACTTTGTTCTCCTTCCAGTTGCCAAAGCCTGGATCCTCTCTGCCTTCTCTTTCTTCTACAACTCTTGGATTTTTCTTACCTTCTCATCTCGCTTATCACCGAGGCTCGTGCCCTAGCCTAGGTCCTCGTGCCTGAACGCCAGGACTGTGGCAACTTACTGACTGATCCCTGCATCCAGGAAATAAGTCGGGGCATCCAGATCCGCCTCCGACACCTTCTAAGGTAGCCCGCGCCCCCTCTCCCCGCCCCCCCGCCCCCCCCCCGCCACCTCCACCCCTTGCCACGTCTCATTAGCTGATCATGAAATACCTGACAGTTCTCTCCCCTTCTACAGCTCCAGGTGCTTTCCTTAGCAGCTTCCTTTCCCTCTCTGGTGTCTATTTCCAGCCAGAAGGAGCGTCTTGTTCTACGCAAATTCCCAGGGGTGGAGTCTTCGGGGAAGTCACCAGGACTGGGGTGGGTGTGTGTGTGTTTGGGGGTGGGGGAAGGAGGTGCGTGTTGCGGGGGGTGGGGTGGAGTGGGGTGGGGAGGTGGAGCGGGGTGGGGTGGGGAGGTGGTGGTGGTGGCAGGAGGGCTTTCCCCCTCTTTCTGAGATTCCAGCTGGGAGGATAGGATTGCGCTAAAGATGCGAAGAGGCAGGGTCTTTGGGACAATCAAAGGCGCAATAATCTTCATAACTCTGGGAGATGGTGAAGGACAGGGAAGCCTGGCGTGCTGCAGTCTATGGGGTGGCAAAGAGTCAGACACAACTTAGCGACTGAACAACAAAGGAATTACTTCTAGGTGGGTAAGGGCCTCAGAAGCCCCTCAGCCAAGGCCCCTCCAGCGTTGGCCTTGCTCTGCACTGTCAAGATAACGCTAAATTTACAAGCTAGTTTTGGCTACAAAGGAAGGGAAACAAAGCTGAGACACGGAGACAGACCAAGTCTTAATGACTTCATTTGAAGCCTTGGATTCAGCCATGCCTAGAGCTAGACCAGCCTCCTGAACTTTTTGGTTATGCTGCTGCTGCTGCTGCTGCTGCCACTAAGTCGCTTCAGTCATGTCCAACTCTGTGCGACCCCATAGACGGTAGCCCACCAGGCTCCCCCGTCCCTGGGATTCTCCAGGCAAGAATACTGGAGTGGGTTGCCATTTCCTTCTCCAGTGCATGAAAGTGAAAAGTGAAAGTGAAGTCGCTCAGTGGTGTCTGACCCTTAGCCACCCCTTGGACTGCAGCCTACCAGGCCCCTCCATCCATGGGAGTTTCCAGGCAAGAGTACTGGAGTGGGTTGCCATTTCCTTCTCCATTTTGGTTATGTAAGCTAATAAATTCCCTTTTTTGCTTAATTCAGACTAAGTTAGATTTTTTTCTCTCTTGCAACCACGAGTTCTGACTAATTCTGTGGGGGAAAACCAGCTGATCAAGGCCAACTGAAGATGCTAAACCTTTGAGATCTTTCCTTATTGTTTAACTCCACCAACCACCCTCCTCTGATTTAATAACTAAATATTCTATCATGCCATTTGAGCCTAAGAGATTTCTGCATATGATATGAGTTAATCTAGTCTCTCTCTTGCCAAGCTTTTACATTTCTAGATGTGAAGGAAGCTGACAGACCTGAACAAAACTTATGCTCACTGCAGGAATCACCCTGTGAGCTTCCAGAGTTTGGGAACTCACTTCCTTACCAAACACTGCTTTCCAATCTTTCTTATTGTTATAACCTCTTTTTTTAAGCAGAAACTACTTCCCTGTTACTTTTGTCACCAGTTCTGCCTCCTGAGCTAGAGTTATACCGTCTTTTCCCTCCTGTACATGACAGCCCTGGAGGAATTTGGAGCCAGGCTTGATGGATGGCCGAGGTCTCCCCCTCCACCACCACTTCTTCCCAGGAACAGCTTTCTAAAGTTCCTTTTACAGTTCTTTTATAGACCATATTTGCAGCCTACTCATCCTAAGAAGTGGGGCCTATCTCTTTATTGGGCACTTAATCCACAGGACTTTTGTTGGAAAGGAACACACTCATTTAGCCTAGCTTAAGTAAAGCGTGTTTATTGTAAGGACACCTGGGTATTTACGAGGCTGGATGGAATGGGAATCCCATAACAGTGTCTGTGATCTGACTGGGCATATGCAGACTGTTATTACCTCTGATTCTGGCATCACTGGGGACCTTGGTGACAGGAGGATGTGGGTCTTCACACCCCTTCTCCTCCAGCTCTGTGAATCACTCTGTTTCTGCTTCTTTTATTTTTTCCCCGAATTTCTTACCACTTTGCTAACCTGCTTCCTGTCCCTTAATATGTATTCTCTACTTCATGCTTCTGCTTCCTCACAACAGTTTTATATTTCCTCCTCTGTCTCATGATCTCAGTTACATGTTTAATTATAGGAATAATGTGAACACATGATTTAAAAAATAAAATAGATCTAAAGGGTATACAACAGTGGTACTCAATCAGAAGTAACTGTGACAACCCCAGGGAACATTTGGCAATATCCGGAGACATTTTTGGTTGTCACAGCTGGAGAAGGAGTGCTATCAGTCTGTGGTGGGTGGAAGCCAGGGATGCTGCTTAACACTCAGATCAGTCACTCACAGCAGACAATTTCTGGCCCCCAAAGTTAAAAATGCCAAAGTTGAGAACTCCTACTAGAGGGGGAAAAAAAAAACAAAGTAAAAGGCCATCCCCCGCCCACCTCATTCCTACACCCAGTTGAACTTCCCAGAGGTACCTACTGTTAGTGACTTCTATGTTTAAGTCTTTGGCAAATATCATTGTGCATGTGTGCTAAGTTGCTTCAGTCATGGCCTACTCTTGATGATCCTATGGAATGCAGCCCGCCAGCCTCCTCTGTCCATGAGATTCTCCAGGTGAGAATACTGGAATGGGCTGCATGCCCTTCTCCAGATGATTCCCCAACCCAGGGACTGAGCCCACGTCTCCTGTGGCTCCTACACTGCCGGTGGATTCTTTACCACTGAGCCACCACCGGGGAAACCCTGAATATCACTGTATGTCAATTACACTTAGACTACCCAGAATGAGGAGATTCTGGGCATATGGCAACCCTACAGGAGCTTCCACACTTCTCTGGCAACTCCCAGCTACAGGTGATAAACTTTACATGGGCTCTCCTGAACTGGCTGCGAGAATTCCCTGCAGACAAATTTCTGGAGAGCAGCCTCAGGACGGCAGGAAGTCTCAGAACAGTCGACTTCCCAAGAACAATGAATAGGTTTGCTGAGTTTCCCTCACTCTCCAAAAAACTCTTGATGGATCAACTTTCTCTGTCCTTGAGGCTGGGAGAATGCAAACAAACCAGAGGGCAGAGAGACCTGCTACAGGAAACAGACGAACCTCCTACTGAAAAAATGAGATCCTGGAGGAGATGTGTGTGAAACTCAAACACAAAAGATTTCCCTGAGTCTGAAAATATGTTATCAAAACTAAAAATGTTCACAGATAAAGCAAAGGTGAAGCTAAAACTGAAAAACAGGTGTAGAAAAATCAAATAGATGAAATATCTCAAAACATGTAACAGAAATATGTGGATGCAAATCATGTGGTCAAAGATGGGAAACTGGAACAGACCCAGGAGAGTGAACTGCAAATTCTATGAGTTCCTGGAGAAAAAGGAACAGGAGAGGAGAGGTTATAATTAAATCAGTTCAGTTCAGTCACTGAGTCACGTCCAACTCTTTGTAACCCCACGGACTGCAGCACTCCAGGCCTCCCTGTCCATCACCAGCTCCCGGAGTTTACTCAAACTCCTGTCCATTGAGTGGGTGACGCCATCCAACCATCTCATCCTCTGTCTTTCCCTTCTCCTCCCGCCTTCAATCTTTCCCAGCTTCAGGGTCTTTTCAAATGAGTCAGTTCTTCGAATCAGGTGGCCAAAGTATTGCAGTTTCATCTTCAGCATCAGTCTTTCCAATGAATATTCACGACTGATTTCCTTTAGGATGGACTGGTTGGATCTCCTTGTTGTCCAAGGGACTCTTAAGAATCTTCTCCAACACCACAATTCAAAAGCATCAATTCTTCGACCCTCAGCTTTCTTTATAGTCCAACTCTCACATCCACACCTGACTACTGGAAAAACCATAGCTTTAACTAGACGGACCTTTGTTGGCAAAGTAATGTCTCTGCTTTTCAATATGCTGTCTAGGTTGGTCATAGCTTTTCTTCCAAGGAGCAAGTGTGTTTTAATTTCATGGCTACAGTCACCACCTGCAGTGATTTTGGAGCCCCCCAAAATAAAGTCTGTCACTGTTTCCCCATCTATTTGCCATGAAGTGATGGGACCAGATGCCATGATCTTAGTTTTCTGAGTGTTGAGTTTTAAGCCAACTTTTTCACTCTCACTTTCATCAAGAGGCTCTTTAGTTCTTCTCCGCTTTTTGCCACATCCATTGGATCATCGAAAAAACAAAAGAGTTCCAGAAAAACATCTACCTCTGTTTTATTGACTATGCCAAAGCCTTTACCATGTGGATCACAATAAACTGTGGAAAATTCTTAAAGATATGGGAATACCAGACCACCTGACCTGCCTCCTGGGAAATCTGTGTGCAGATCAAGAAGTAACAGTTAGAACTGCACATGGAACAACAGCCTGGTTCCAAATTGGGAAAGGAGTACGTCAAGGTTGTATATTGTCACCCTGCTTATTTAACTTATATGCAGAGTACATCATGAGAAATGCTGGACTGGATGAAGCACAAGCTGGAATCAAGATTGCCGGGAGAAATATCAATAACCTCAGATATGCAGATAACACCACCCTTATGGCATGATTAAATAATAGATGAAATATCCTTGAGCTGAAGAAAGACTTAACAGACTGTAACAGACTGGATCTATAGGAAAAGACACACACTTATGAAGGCAGTTGAAAGGCACAAACCTCCAGTTATAAGATAAATACTAGGAATATAATGTACAACATGATAAATAAAATTAAGTCTGCTGTGTGTGACATATGAAAGTTGTTAACAGAGTAATTCTAAGAGTTATCACAGAAAAGCATTTTTTAAATACTTCTTTAAATTTGTATCCATATGAGGTGATGAATGTTCACTAAACTTATTGTAATAATCATTTCATGATGTATGTACATAAGATCTTTATTTGTACACCTTAAACTTATAATGTTAATTATATCTTAGTAAAACTAGGAGAAAAACCACACTTAGTCGTATACAATTTAAAATTTCTAAGCTCTAAGGATATGGGAACTTATACACATTTTCATGCAGAAAGAAGTTCCTTTCTTCTTATCTGCTACTTTGGAAGTTAAAAGACAGCAAAACTGAATGTGAGCTAATTAAAAAAAAGGCCTGAAATCCAGAACCAGCCAAGGAAGAAAGAAAAGTATTTGAAAATTTGCAAAAATCACTCAGTATCTTATCTGAGAAATACTTTTAAGATTTTAATGAAACAACAAATGAATCGGAACAGAGACTTCAAGATAGAGGAAGATGAAGAGGAAAGAAAGCAGTGGGGAGCAACGAACCATGACCTATATTATTTATACCTATATGTGTATTTATAACATGTAATAAATTACTAAATAAGGACTCTTGGAACAGATGTGAGGGGCACACTGTGGAACACACTGTGAGGGAAATTCTAGTAAGGACTAAATTACATCAATAAAACTCTGGAATCAGGTGGTGGGAATAAGGGGAAGGTAAGTGTTCTAGTACCTAAAGGGGGAGGGGTTGGGAGGATGAAAGGGGGAGAGAGGGGGCAGGGAAAATAAGGAAGTGGAAGATAAACCGAGTAGGATGGAAATAGCTGTTCTCAGTTCACACACTGAAGAGGAATGAGTGCCTGTATAGAGGGCAGGGCAGGAATTGTTGTTGCTGTTGTTTAGTTGCTAAGCTGTGTCCGACACTTTTGCAACCCCATGGACTGTAGCCCGCAAGTTTCCTCTGTTCATGGGATTTCCCAAGCAAGAATACTGGAGTGGGCTGTCATTTCCTTCTCCAGGGGATCTTCCCCACCCAGGGATGGAACCCACGTCTCCTGCATTGCATGCAGATTCTTTACTGCTGAGCCACCAGGGCAAGGGATGATAACTATTAATAGAAGGATGAACTCCAAATAACAAAGGGGGAAAATGAACAGCATTCATTCAATCCAGCAAAGGTAAAGAAAAGAAGAGTTCACAACAGTGTTAAGAAATGTAAAATAAGGAAGATGGAAATGATAAATCAAATACATCACTCATTACAGTAAATATGAGTGGACTGAATTCCTCCATTAAAAGGCTGCCAGACTTTGTTATAAGTCAAATTCATATTATTTAAAATAAACACACTTTAAAAAAGTGGTAAAGAAACTTTAAAAATGAAGATGTGGGAAAAGGATGCTGCTGCTAAGTAGCTTCAGTTGTGTCCGACGCTGTGCGACCCCACAGACGGCAGCCCACTAGGCTCTGCTCTCCCTGGGATTCTCCAGGCAAGAACACTGGAGTGGGTTGCCATTTCCTTCTCCAATGCATGAAAGTGAAAAGTGAAAGTGAAGTTGCTCAGTCGTGTCCGACTCTTAGTGACCCCATGGACTGCAGCCTACCAGACTCCTCCATCCATGGGATTCTCCAGGCAAGAGTACTGGAGTGGGGTGTCACTGGGAAAGGGATAGTAAGCAAATAAACAGAAAGCGAGGGTAATGCTGATCTCCAACAAAGAGAATTGAGGTTCAGGCTGAAATTGCTGTGAAGACTGCCCACAAAGTGGTAGTAGAGAATGTTTGGGATGATAGGACTCTTCTGTTTCTTGGTTGTGGTTACATATGGTAAAACTCATAGGCTCATACACTTAAAAACTGATAAAATTTAATGTATGTAAAAAATTTTAACATATGTAAATTGCAATACAATAAAGCTGGCTTTAAAAAAAGAACAAATGCTGAATGAAAAAACAGTGTAATGCCAGAAACCTTCTCAATTACCCTGTATCCTATATTATTCAGTCTATCCCTGAAATACCATAAAGATACCAAGCTTTTTTTTAAAAAAAGAGGAAAAATAAAGGGATTACTTATTTCAAGAAATTAGAAAAATAACAAGAAAAGAAACCAAAGTAATCAGGAAATAACAAACGCTGACATGAATGGAATGGAAAATAAACAAAAATACTAAAAAGCATACACTTTTTAAAAGGTTCTTTAAAAGGGCTAATAAAATAGAAAAACATCTTGCAAGCATAAGTAAAGAGAAAATAAGAGAGTTAAAAATAGAAAAGATTAGTTATGAGAAAGAAGACATTATAGATAGAAGAGAGGAAGATTTATTAAGTGCAACTTAATATTCCTCAACAGCCAATTTGAAAATTTAGAGGAAATGGATACATTTCAGGAAAATATAAATTAGCAAAGTTAACCCAAAAGAGAAAAGTTTGAAAAGCTCAATTTATCTTAGAAAAAACTAGAATAGAAAGGTGATTAGGGATCTACCTTTGAAAAAGACTGCATTTAATTGATGCCACAACTGAGTGTTATCTAACCATCAATAAGAGTAATTTCCATGCCATTTCCATAGTCAAGATTATGGAAAAAAAGAAAGTCTCCCATATTTAATAAACAGAGCCAGTATAACTTAATACCATCCCCAATAAAAACTCTAAGTAAAAAGTATTTGCTGTTAGGAAGCCCTGACAGCAAATACCGTTCTTAATAGTGAAACACTAAAATCACATTATTGAAATAAAAATTTAGACAGAAATGCCTGCTATTACCCTTGTTGTTTATCATATCTTAGAAGTTTTACCTAATGCAGTAATACAAGAGAATGGATTATTATGATTATCTGAAAAATTATAAAGCTATCTATCATTTTTGCTGATATGATTGTATTATCAAAAACTTCAAGATGAGTAAAAAAAAATCTAGTAAAAAGACAATACAGGGGCTTCCCTGGTGATCTAGTGCTTAAGAATCGCCTGCCAATGCAGGAGACACAAGTTTGATCCCTGGTCAGGGAAGAGCCCACACGCCTCGGAGCAACCCAGCCCATGCACTACAACTACTGAGCCTGTGCTTGAGAGCCCACGAGCTGCAACTACTGAAGACCCGTGCCTAGAGCCCTCGCTCCACAACAAGAGAGGCCACCGCTATCAGAGGCCTGCACGCCTCACCTCCCTGACTGCAACTAAGCAGAAGGCCACACGCAGCAGTGAAGACCCGGCGCAGCCAAAAATGAATAAGTGAATAAGGTAGATATGTGTGTATTTAGATACATATATAGTGTGTGTGTATATATATATAAAGACAATATAATTAGGAGAGTTGACTGGATACAAGATAAAATAATGAAAACAAATTGCTTTTTCCCTCAGTTCAGTTCGGTCAGTCATGTCTGACTCTTTGTGACCCTATGGACTGCAGCACACCAGGCTTCCCTGCCCTTCCCCATCTCCCAGAGCTTGCTCAAACTCATGTCCATTGAGTCAGTGACGCCATCCAACCATCTCATCCTCTGTCATCCCCTTCTCCTCCTGCCCTCAATCTTTCCCAGCATCAGGGTCTTTTCCAAAGAGTTGGCTCTTCTCATCAGGTGGCCAAAGTATTGGAGCTTCAGCTTCAGCATCAGTCCTTCCAATGAATATTCAGGGTTGATTTCCTTTAGAATTGACTGGTTTGGTCTCCCCAGTAGTCCAAGGGACTCTCAAAAGTCTTTTCCAACACTACAGTTCAAAAGCATCAGTTCTTCAATGATCAGCCTTCATTATGGTCCAACTCTCACATCCATATATGACTACTGGAAAAACCATAGCTTTGACTATATAGACCTTTGTTGGCAAAATAATGTCTCTGCTTTTTAATATGCTTTTTTCCTACTCTAGCAATAAACAGCTCAAATTGAAAATGGGGAAATATGCAACTTATTGTAATAAAATTATCAAATTCTTAGAATAATAACAATTATAGTCAGCATCATAATTCCATGCACTCTTCTAAGCAATCCTCACAACACTCTCTTGAGATAGATTACTACTTATTGCCAATCTTGATTTGCAGAAAGGAACACTGAGGAATGGGGAGATTAAGTGATTTACCCTATATCACTAGCTAGTAATGCATTAAGAGTTGAAATTTGAATTCTAGTAGCTGGCACTGAGACAATCCTTGTAACCACTATAATACTGTACGTTAATTTTAAAAATTGACATATAACGTTATATTGGTTTCAGGTATATAACATAATTTGATATTTATATATATTGTGAAATGATCACCACAGTACCTCTAGTCAACATCCATCACTGCACATAGCTTCTTTTTTCCTTGTGATGAAAACTTATAAGCTCTACTTACTCTCCTAATAGGAACCTACTGTTTAGTACTAGGAACTCTACTCAATACTCTGTAATGGTCTATGTGGGAATAGAATCTAAAAAAGAGTGCATATATGCATATATATAACTGATTCACTTTGCTGTACAGCAGAAGCTAACACATTGTAAATCAACTATACTCCAATAAAAATTAACTGTAAAAAAAACCTTAGTAATTTTTAAATATACAATAGAGTATCCCTGGTGTCTCAGATGGTAAAGAATCTGTCTGCAATGCAGGAGACCCAGGTTTGATCCCTGGGTTGAGAAGATCCCCTGGTTAAGGGAATGGCTATCCACTCAAGTATTGTTGCCTGGAGAATTCCACGGACAGAGGAACCTGGCAGGCTACAGTCCATGGGGATGAAAAGAGGCTGGCTTGACTGAGCCACTAACACTCTCACAATATTATTAACTATAGTCATCATGCTGTACCTTACATTCCCAGGACTTCTTTTTTAAGTCTTTATTGAATTTGTCATAATACTGCTTCTGCTTTATGTTTTGGTTTTTTGGCTGCTAGGCATGTGGGATCTTAGCTCCCTGACCAGGGATTGAACCCTCCCCTCCTGCATTGAAAGACAAAGTCTTAACCACTGGACCACCAGGGAAGTCTCTAATTTTTTTTTTAATTGACTGGAAGTTTTATAGTGTATAAATTTAGTCAAGAATTGACTTCATACATATTCATATGTATACAATGAGTTATACAATATAAGATACAAAGTGAGCGTGGGACAAACAGAAAATCAACCATCTTCCAAGGAGTGAAAGTGCTGAGTCCTAACCACTAGACCACTAGGGAACTCTGTCAACCATCTCCTTGGAAAGGAAGATAAAGTATCAGAAGAAGGGACTTCCCTGGCGGTGCAGTGGTTAAGAATCTGCCTTCCAATGCAGGGGAAGTGGGTTCCATCCCTGATCAAGGAAACTGAGATCCCACATGCCACCAGGGCAACAAAAAAGGTCCCTAGGACTCAACCAAGATCTCACGTGCCACAGCTGAGACCTGACGCAGCCGAATAAAGAAAGAAACAAATGTTTTTTAAAAAACAGAAAAAAGTTTATTCTCCCCCAAATTAACGTACACTGTTAGTTACTATAGTTCCAATTTGTATCTCAAAGAACAGTCAAGGACAAATGTCTTTTTAAAAAGAAAGAGAGAGATTTGTCTTACCAAATAGATCAGAACATGCTCAAAGACTAGTTAATCAAATCAGTAAGTAGAAGGGAATCAATAAGTAAACAGGAATCAAAAATTAGGTATTTATGTGCATCAGAACACGGCAATTCAGTTCATTGGAGAAAGTAACGATGCCGTAAGAGAGGCCCTGGAACAGGCGGCTGTCCTTACTGAGAGCCACTGCCCGGCTGGGACTGTGTACCTGCTGGGCTTTTGTTCCAAAGCAGTGGTGCCTCGTGGGGGGAGAACACAGCTTCTCTTGCAGGACACTCACAGCATCAAAACTGAGGTACTGAGACACTGACTTGGGTTCCAGGCTGTCCTTGCGGGTTCTGGTCTATCCTTTCTCCCCTACTTTTCATCCACCTGCTTCCCAGTTGCCTGCCCTGCAGACCCCACACTCCAGCATCAGAAGCAAAGATAACAGCCTCCATAGACTGTTTAGCTCTTACAGTTAGTTGCTCAGTTGTTTCTGACTCTTTGTGACCCCATGGACCATACAGCCTGCGAGGTGCCTCTGTCCACGGGATTTCCCAGGCATGAATACTGGAATGGGTTGCCATTTCCTTATTGAGTAAGGGCAATTTCCTGTAGGGCTTTCCCTTGTGGCTCAGCTGGTAAAGAATCCACCTACAATGCAGGAGACTTGGGTTTGATCCCTGGCTTGGGAAGATCCCCTGGAGAAGGGAAAGGCTACCCACTCCAGTATTCTGGCCTGGAGAATCCCATGGACTGTATAGTCCACGGGGTCGCAAAGAACTGGACACGACTGAGCGACTTGCACTTCCACTTTCCTGTCACAAATCAATTTTCTTTCCTTTTTTTTTTTTTTGGACACAGAGAAAGCTTTATTTAGTGGCCAGAGAATGGAGAAGCAGTAGCTAAGTCCACAGATCAAATTCTCATCCACATGGGGAGAGGCATTTAAATTTAAAGGGTAAAGATAAAGGCAGGAGTTGTTTAGTTACTAAGCTGTGTCTAACTCTTTTGCAACTCCATGGACTGTAGCCCGCCAGGCTCCCCTGTCCATGGGATTTCCCAGGCAAGAATGCTGGAGAGGGTTGCCATTTCCTTTTCCATGTAACAAATCTCTTAAGTGAAAAAAAATTATGTGCATGTATGTATGTGATAGTCACTCACTTGTGTCCAACTCTGTGACCCCATAGACTGTAGCCCAGGCTCTCCTATCCATGGAATTCTCTAGGCAAGAATACTGGAGTGGGTTGCCATTCTCTTTTCCAGGGGATCTTCACAACTCAGAGACCAAACCCACATCTCCCACGTTGTAGGCAGATTCTTTACCATATATACATATAAATATATGTATATATGTGTATATATATATATGCATGTATACGCATATCTTAATGGTCTGCTTGTCTGTGCCATTGTTTATTGAGATATAATTGACATACAGCATCGTATAAGTGTAAGACGTATAATGTGTTGATGCGGTACATTTATATATTGCATTATGGTTACCACCATAGTTAGCTAACACCTCTATTATGTCACATAGTTAACATCTCTTTTATGTGGTGAGAACAGTTTGAGCTTTGACTGACATACTAGATGAAAGATGTATAAGCTTTCACTGTATTATTCTTTCAACTTTCCTTTAGGCCTCAAATTTTCAAAATAAAATTCTCAGGGGGAGGGAAATACAAAGGATCTAACATTAATAGAAGAGCAAATTCAACTGGTTAGCAAACTTGAAATATATCCAAATTTGTTAGGAGTCAGGGCCATGCAATTTAATAAGGAGATACCACTTAATGTCCACTCTGGAAATTTCCCCAGTGGAAAACTGGGGCTCACAGTTACTGGAGGCTTCTGAAAGCCAGGGTAGACTATGTGCCCCAGAGTTAGCCCCCCAGGGTGAGTTGCTAGGATGTACACCAGTTCCCACCAGTCATCAGTTAAGAGCTTTTCTGGCAGGAGGCACTGATTTCCAGCAGCTTCTCACCATCTGCCAATAAAAAGCTGCAAAGATCCTCGCGGTTGGAATAAGTGCACCCAGTGGGAAGGCCTGGGGACCGGGGATGTGTGAGGCTCTGTGTGCCTCCCCCTGCTCAGGTCCATTCATGCCCCTCCTGAGGTCACACTGTGACCACGTCTCCAAGGTCACAGCTTCTCACAAGCGGAGGAAGAGATGGGACTTCCTTAGTGGTCCAGTGGCTAAGATTTCATGCTCCGCATGCAGGGGCAGGGTTTGATCCCTGGTCAGGGAACTAGATCCTGTCCACCACAACTAAGCCCTGAGCAGACAATTAAATAATTTTTAAGGTATAAAAAAAAAGAGGAAGAAAAACTTACTCTAGGAGGGTCAGTGGGACAGTGGGACAAATTACAATGCTGTGGTTGGTGCTAAGGCTGAAGCTGAGATTCTTTCTCCTGTCCATCCATTCTGGACTCCCCCTTGCTCTCAAGCAGCACTGAAGGTGGTCTGGAAGGCTTGTCCCATGGGTAACCCAGACTGTCATTTCCAAGGGGCCTGAGCTGTGGTGGCCATCACTGCCCATGTGTGGATAATGTCTCACCAGGCACAGGGCACAGAGCACCGAGGGGTGCCCATGAACCTCCTGGGTGCTGATGCATTCTGCCTGCTCCCATTAGGTTGCAGCAGCCCTATCTAGGTTGGATTACCCAGGGAATAATCACTCAGGTCTAAGTGTGTGAGAGAGGAGCCAGGCACAACTGCTAAGCGTGGAGGGCTCTGGGTAGCACATAGTCCCTCGCTCTGCCTCCTTTCACTTTCTGCTCCCACTGCTATCTAAGTACTCATCTCCACATTCTCCCATTTAAATTCTTGAAAACTAAATTCTTTTTTCGTTTTTGGCCATACCACAAGCGTGGCTTGTGGGATCTTACACCTCTGACCAGGAATAGAACTCACATCCTCTGCAGTAGAAGCCTGGAGTCTTAACCATTGGACCACCAGGGAAGTCTCCTGAGAGCTAGCATCTGATAACCTCACATCCTCCCTGATTTCTAGGCCAAGCCACCCCAGAGGGGTGGTCTCTGGACTGACCAGCCTTGAATCTGCTGCCACTTGGTTATCTCAATCAACTGAGGTCAGAGGGGTTGGGAGGAGGGTCCATAATACAACACTGGGGATCTAGGCTGCCTCATCAGTAGGGGTCTGACCCCTTAGAAGGGGCTGTAGGTGTGGCCGGCTCAATATTTGGCATACGTCGTAAAGCAGCTGTAGTCCTACAGGGCAGCCTTTTGTCACCTGCCCTCCTAGTCATACGGCTAATTCATAATGAACTTATAGCCTACTGAGTGCAGTTCCGAAGTTGTAAAATAAGTGAGTTGAGCTCACTAAGATTCCTTCAAGCTCCAAAGCGACTGATAACTGCCTCTTGCCTCAAACATTTAACATAAACTATCGTTAAGCCAGGACTGCCTCCAACCGATGCTTACATAAATTTTTAAGCCTCAAATTTCATTTCTTCAATATATGCTAGCTGTTCTTGTCCATCTTTATTATATCTCATTCTGTGGTTGGAGCCATCATCTTGCGCTGCTGCAATGTTAGCCTTGCGGTGTATTTGCTTTTCTGTAGAGCTCTGGGCCATCACCGTATATGAATGTGCTTTCTGGGTCGCCATTCAAGACAGGGCCAAGCAGAGGCCTAAGGTGTCTCTGGAGACCTACTGGCACCCTGGTTTCCGTGATCAAAGGGCTGCAAACCCTCTTAATGATGCTGTCCTCTCTCCTGCCTCTGAAGCGATTTAACAGACTCAGTGACACTTTTGCTAAAATCGACATCTTACAACATCTCCAGACGGGATCCTCTTAACTGATGTCGGATATCTAGACAACCCCATATTTCACAGATAGGAAATTGTGACTTGCCCAAAGTGACACACTGCGGCTGTGCTGGCTTCTTTATCTATACCAAGTTCTTTCCATTACGTCATGCTTCCTCCACAGTTCAGGAAACTTATCTCCTGCTGCTGTAAAAAAAACTACCATGAACTCAGTGGCTTAAAAAAATACAAGTTTCTAATAAATGCTGGAGAAGGTGTGGATAAAGGGGAACCCTTCTATGCTGTTGGTAGGAATGTAAATTGTATAACCATTATAGAGAACAGCATGGAGACCCCTTAAAAAACTAAATATAAAATTTCCATATGATCCAGCAATTCTACTCCTGGGCATATATCTGGAGAAAACCATAATTTTAAAAGAGACATGCATCACCTCAATGTTCACTGCAGCAACGATTTATAATAACCGAGACACAGAGGGAACCTAAATGTTTATTGACAGAGAAGTGGATAAGATGTGGTGCATATATACGATAGAATATAACTCAGCCATAAAAAAGAACAAAACAATGCTGTCTGCAGCAACATGGATGGGCCTAGAGATTGTCACAGTAAGTGAAGTAAATCAGACTGAGAAAGACAAATATCATATGATATGACTTATCATATGACATAGCATGTGATATGATATGTAGAATCAAAAAAAGCTACAAACGAACTTATTTACAAAACAGAAATAGAATCACAGATGTAGAAAACACAGTTACCAGTGGGGAAGGATAAATTGGGAGATTGGATTGACATATGCACACTACTGTATATCAAATGGGTAACTAATGAAGACCTACTGTATAGCACAGGGAACTCGACTCAATACTCTGTAACGACCTATATGGGAAAATAATCTCACAAAGAGGGAATATATGTATACGTGTAATGATTCACTGTTTGATACGCCTGAAACTAAGACAACATGGTTAATCAACTATCCTCTAGCAAAAATTAAAAAAAAAAAATACAAGTTTCTTATCTTACAGTTCTGACATGTCTCACTGGCTTAAAGTCAAGGTGTCCGCGGGGCTGGTTCCTTTCTAGAGGTGAGGATCTGTTATTTTGCCTTTCCCAGCTTCTGGAGGCTGCCCGCATTCCTTGGCTCGTGGTCCCCTTCTTCTGCCTGCAGCGTCTTATTCATGTCACATCTCTCTGCCCCATCTTCCAGGGTCGAGCCTCTTTCCTCCCATGACCCTGAAAACTTCTTCCTTTCAAGGACTTATGATTAGATTGGCCTTCAGGGTAAAACAGGGTGATCTCCCCATCTAAAGATTCTTGTTAGTCACATTAACAATTTCATCAGGCAAAGTAACCTATGCACGGGTTCTTGGGGTTAAGATTGTGAGCACTGGGGAGAGGCCATTTTTCGCCTATCACACCCTGTCCGTAGATCAGGGCCTCCTGGAGTCAGTGGGTTAGGCTACTGAAGGTGGACAGAACCTGGCTTTCAGAGTCTTGGGAGACTTCCTTGACTTCCTGATATGGGCTGCACTTCACCAAGCCCTTTTCCACACAGCAAATTCCTTCCCGATGCTCCTAGCTTGGCTCCTTCTTCTTGTCTACTGTAGAACCACTCCCTGAAATGAGCATAGAGGATCAGGAGAGGACACAAAATGGACTCTGATGTTTGTTCTCTAGGATCTCAGCTGAAATTATGATCCTGGAAAAGCTGAAATGTACAGCACTGGCCCCTCAGCTCTGAGAAGCCCCCAGGCATTCCTGACATTTGAGCAGTTCAGGTGCGGCTCAGACTTTCAGATGTCCTTTCTGATGTCCAGCCTCAAAGGGAAATATGTGTGTCAATATCACAAAGATACCACGTGACACATTTGGGAAAGGAGACAGACTCTGCTCTCATAACCATCTTCCATACGATGATCTAGGACTGAGGGAATGCAGAGAGTCATAAGGAGATGTGTATCCATCACTAAAAGAGCTAAAGAGGACAGAGACACAGGCCAGGTGGCCTAAGACATCCAAAGCATTATGAGCGTGAAGCTCATTCAACCCCATTTGGGCACCCTGCCTCCTGAAGCCTCTCCAACAGGCGAGTTAGGCAGCATGCCCATTGACTTCTCTTTTGAGCACATAGTGGTAGCTTGCTTTTGACATTTTACCTGGCACCCAGGCCCTGTTCCATACGGGTTCTGAAAACTGGAACATTATCTCCAGTTTACAGCATTCCTGCAAGTGTTCCTGCAATTGATTTACACACCTGCTGTCACCCCTAAGCCCTGTGCTCCACAGATTCAAGTGCCCTGACCGCCCCTACTCACTGCAGCTGCTCTGTACACTCCCACTCGCTTTCACAGGCCCCCGAGGGCCCAGGGAGTCACAACACGCGCCACTGTCGCTGTCTGGGGGAGGCCCTGACCGCGTTCCTCCCTCAGGGGAGGGGGCTGGTTTGTTGGAAACTTTAATCAAGCAGGGACGGTTAACAGCTGCAGGGAAACACCTTAGGAAAGAAACCATGAGCCTTAAAAGAAGGAAATACTTGTAGAATCTGTCCCCATGACCTTTAAAGTCTTCCGAAAATGGCCAGTTGTTTCCCACCCTGGGAAAACACCACAGCCATCACAGGCACTGTTCCGGCCACAGACTCCTCCGGGCTTCACCCCGCGACAGGCTTGGGCACAGATGGTCACCCCGCACAAGACACCCCGACAGACTGCAGAGGCCTGGGGATGTGTATGCGTGCCTCACACTCACACCCCTGTGGACGTCTGCCTCCCCCGCCCCCCCGCCGACGTTTCTCAGGTGACAAATGTATTCTTCTGTGTCAGCGGCACTTTTTCTGGGGCAACCTGGGTGTCACCATTGGGCACGGCTCCCATCAGACCCACAGGCCCATCTCAGCGCCCCTCCACACACCACTAACCATACACTGCAAGCTGCTAGTGTGTGGCGAGGACCTCTTTCCCCTTCCTTTTTCCTCCTCACAGCTGCGGTGATGGGGGAGGGGGGTTCTGAGGGGGCGGACATCACCCACTTGGGGTGGGTTTTTCCCGATTCTGTACCTTGTCCCAGCTTCTTCTCACCCGCCAAGTGGGCCCTTTTAGGGGGGTCACATCCTGGTAAAAGAACTTTAGGGAGCACTCTGCTCAGCAACCGCCCCATTTCCTGTCCTCCATCTGCCAGGCCTCTCAGCCCCTGGTCTTTCCCCACAACTGCCCCCCTTTTTTATTGGAGCTGTGTGTAAAACAATATAGGGGCTTCTTTTTTTGCCCGTGTCACGTGGCTTGTGGGGTCTTAGTTCTCCATCCAGGGACTGAAATTGGGTCCTTGGCAGTGAGAGTATGGAGTTCTAACCACTGGTCTGGGTGCTAAGTCACCTCAGTCATGTCCGACTCTTTGTGACCCCATGGACTGTAGCCTACCAGGCTCCTCTGTCCATGGGCTTCTCCAGGCAAGAACACTGGAGTGGGTTGCCATTTCCTTCTCCAAGTTTCTCGACTCAGGGATCGAACCTGAGTCTCTTACCTCTCCTGCATTGGCAGGTGAGTTCTTTACCACTAACACCATCTGGGAAGCCTCCTCAACCACTGGACCACTGGGAAATTCCTGCAGGGATTTTTAAAGGAAGATTCTACTAGGAAAATAAGAGAGATGCCAGTATGCAACTAAGAAGATAGTAAAACCTTGGTTGGTCCAAAGTCTTCCTGCTCAGAACCCAGCCATTCTCCCTCTGAGAAGCTGCAGTCCATCTTCATCCCTATGAAGTCCTTTGTCCGTCTGTTCCTTGACTCCCAACAAGATGCATGAACAGTCAGTGGTGTGGGCACACACACAGGGGTGTCCCTTGCCCTCACCCCTAGCCCTGCTTGTCCCAGAGCTTCTGCCTCCTGGACTCAGCTTGCTCCATCTAGCTGATATCAGAACACAAGGGTCACATAGGCTGCCAAGCAGGATGGGACAAGGAAGGGGCTGATGGGCCACAAGGGTGACTAGTAGGGCACCAAAGGTGGAGGAGGCCAGAGAAAGACTGTGGAGTAAGAGTCTGGAGGGTGTTTACACAGGAGAAGCAGTTTGGTCCCAGATCCTCTGCATCCTCCAAAGGGCTGCCACATCTTCAGGAAGGGCTTGGAGTGAAAATTTCCCCAAGTGGGGGATTCCTGGCAGCTCTGTAGGACGACAGCAGAAAGGGAGCCAGGACCACCCTGAAACCCCTCAAACTGATGGAGAGAAAATGCCCACCAAGTAAGGGAACCCCATTCTGGGAACTCAGTGAAAGTGAAAGTTGCTCAGTCGTGTCTGACTCTTTGTGACCCCATGGACTATACAGTCCATGGAATTCTCCAGGCCAGAATACTGGAGTAGGTAGCCTTTCCCTTCTCCAGGGGAATCTTCCCAACCCAGGGATCGAACCCAGGTCTCCCTCATGGCAAACAGATTTTTAACCAGTTGAACCACGAGGGAGGCCCAAGAATACTGAAGTGGGTAACATATCCCTTCGCCAGCGGATCTTCCCAACTCTGGAATCGAACTGGGGTCTCCTGCAGGAACTCAGATCTGCTGGGAATCCCAGGATGAGGGAGAGCCAGGGTTCCAGACTAGGACCCCCCAATCTGATGGGAGGGTAGAGCCCCAGCCTGGAGCGGTGATTAGGAGACCCTCTGCGGTCAGTTGAGCATAACAGAGCTCCGACTGCACGTAGAAAGCCCAGGGACTGGGCAGCCACGAAAGGAGTGTGGGGCAAATCAGGTGACCAGGGTGGGTTGTTGGAGCCCAGCACTGTCAAGGCGGGTCTGGGATGCAAGAAGAAGGGGCACAGGCAAGACGCAAGGCCGGGCCGGAGTACTGGCTCTCTGACCCCCTCAGCCCCGACCCCCTGCTTTGGGCCTCAGTCTCCCCTCCCCTGCCCCTCTGCCCAGGGCTCAGGGATGCCATTTGCTTCACTGAGCCCATCTATCTGGAACGGGTTCACATCTTCCTCTTTTGTGACTGGAAGTCACAGGGCAAGGCGTGAAGCCGTCAGTCACAGAGGTAACACAGAGCCTCATCGTTTGAAGGGGTTGAGGGGAGGGGGCAGAGGGGAGAGCGGCAGGGTAGCCCCGGGCCGGTGGACGAGGAGGGGGACCAGTGGGAGCAGAGGTGCCCAGGACCATGGCTGAGGCCATCACCTATGCGGACCTGCGGTTTGTGAAGGCTCCCCTGAAGAAGAGCAACTCCAGCCGGCTAGGACACGGTAAGGGCAGCTGCAGCGGCTCCTTGATTCTGCAGCTCCATCCTACTTCGAGATCCCACTCCCACCCCACAGACCCCCATCCTGATCCCACCTTTCCTCTCCTCTCCAGACCCAGAGGCTGATGAAGATGGCGAACTCACCTATGAGAATGTGCCCCCAGGCACAGGAGGACCCTCGAGCTTGGCTTCCTCTGGATTACGGGATAAAGCAGGTCTGGGGAGCCTGGGGGATGCGTGTTTGTGAGGGGCTGTGTTTTGAGTTGGGGGAGTCCACAGCATTCTTGGGAGGACAGTATCCTTAGAGAAAGGATGGGGGTTCTCAGGAAGAGAATGAGGACCAATAACGGGAGCCAAGGAAGAATAAAGCTTCCAGTGGGGAGTGAGGGCTCTATGGAGGAATCAGGGCAGCCCTGTTGGGGTGCAGAGCTCCAGTGAGAAATGGGAATCCCTAGGGGGAGGGGAGAGAAGAGAAGAGAGGGAAGGAGGAGGAAGGGAGAGCACTTCTGGGGAGAGGATTTTGGCAGGCAGATGAGTGGCCCCAGAGGGAAAGATCAAGCGAGACCCTGAAGGGTTACAGAGGGTCCCTGGGGAAAGGTTAAGGTAAGACCTACGAGGGGCACGGGAGCCCCTGGGGAGATGAGGAGCTCCGGAGAGCGCTAAGGGTGGCCCCGAGCGGCGGCTGAGGGCACCTTAGGACAGACTGGAGTCTCGGCGCGGTGGAGAGGGTAGGAGTGGGAAGAAGAGGGCATTTCCTGGGCTTTCCCACCTTCACAGGAGTCTCTCCCTTCCGCAGGGGCCCAGTCGGAGCAGCCAACTGCTGCCTGGAGCCCCGTGACGTCACCAGCTGCTGGGCGGATTCTGTGGTGTGAGTACCCAATGCTCCCAGCCCCGCGCGCGCCTCCCGCTGCCCAGCTAGTGTTCCACGTCCTTCGCGGGATGCTCTTTCCCGCGAATCTCCACACCCCACCCCCTCGGTCTATCAATTTTCGTGGGGCTCACTGCACCCTCGCCCCCAACCCGCTGTCTCCCTAAGGCCATGCAGCCTGCATGCGGTACCTGGTTCTGGGCCTGCTCCTCATCTGCCTGCTGTGCGGGGTGGCTGCCACCTGTCTGGGAGTGCGCTGTGAGTATGGCTGCCCCTGGTTTTCCACTTACCTGGAACAACGTTCTCCCCCACTCTCCCCAACAGCTGCCCTTCCTCAGCAGGGCGGGAGTCACTACCACCACAGCCTCAGCCTGGTTTCTAGCCAGGTCTGTTTTCAGAGCGCAGTGACTTCCTAGATTGTCCTGACCTAACCCAGTGCCCCCTGAAGCTTTAGGGGGTCAGATTTTATATTCCATTCCAGCCTGTTAGGGCAAACTTGCAAGAAGCAGAAAAGGGACTGACGCTGAAGCCTCGGGTTACCAGGGCATGGCTGATGATGTCCTGAATCTCTCTTTATGGCCAAACAGATTTGCAAGTGTCTCGGCAGCTCCAGCAAATGAACAGGGTTCTGGAAGCCACCAACAGCAGCCTGAGGCAGCAGCTGAGCCAGAAGATAACCCAGCTGGGGCAGAGGGAAGAGGATTTGCAAGGATCCAGGATGAAGCTGGCCCAGAGTCAGGAAACACTACAGGTGGAACAGAAGGCTGGCCAGGCTACCAGACAGCAGTTGCAGGTTTGCCAGTCTGACGGAGAGAAGACGAAAGAGGCCTTGAGAAGTAAGGAGACAGAGAGGATGAACTTGGAGCAGAGGCTGAACAGTATGCAGGAAAGACTACAGTCTTTCTTCAGGTGCTCCTCCCCAGGTATCTGCTCTGGGAAAGGAGAGATGGGAGGGCCTGCCATGAGGGATGGATTGAAGCGAGGGGTCTGTCTATCTACTGGAGCGCCACTGGGTTGTTCAGGAAAGGGGTGGTGAACCAAAGTGCTGGCTGACATGGACGTGAGTTGTGCATCCTTGGCCAGCAGGGGGAAGGGTCTAGCCACCTACTGGATTTAGGGTTTGATCCCTGGGTTGGGAAGGTCTCCTGGAGAAGGGAAAGGCTACCCACTCCAGTATTCTGGCCTGGAGAATTCCATGGACTGTATAGTCCATGGGTGGCAAAGAGTCGGACACGACTGAGCAACTTTCACTTTCACCCAGCTCTAAGGTGGGGTCCTCTTGGGGAGAAGACGGTGGCAGCCAGCAGTGCAAATGATACAGAGCAGCAAGCTCAGGGCTCATCTGGCTCATCTCAGGGCTCGGGGCGTATCAGTGTCAAGGATCTAGAAACTCCCTGAATTTGGATGTGAAATTGATTGTTCACGTTTTTCTATAGAGAGGACCTATGCTGCTAGGTCACTTCAGTCGTGTCCAACTCTGTGCGACCACATAGATGGCAACCCACCAGGCTCCCCCATCCCTGGGATTCTCCAGGCAAGAACACTGGAGTGGGTTGCCATTTCCTTCTCCAGTGCTTGAAAGTGAAAAGTGAAAGTGAAGTTGCTCAGTCATGTCTGACTATTTGTGACCCCATGGACTGCAGCCTACCAGGCTCCTCCATCCATGGGATTTTCCAGGCAAGAGTACTGGAGTGGGTTGCCATTGCCTTCTCCGAGAGAGGACCTATAGCTTTACTTAATTCTTGCTATAGCTGAGCTTCCCCAAGCTGGTTTTAGAAAAGGCAGAGGAACCAGAGATCAAATTGCCAACATCCGCTGGATCATCGAAAAAGCAAGAGAGTTCCAGAAAAACATCTATTTCTGCTTTATTGACTATGCCAAAGCCTTTGACTGTGTGGATCACAATAAACTGTGGAAAATTCTGAAAGAGATGGGAATACCAGACCACCTGACCTGCCTCTTGAAAAATCTGTGTGCAGGTCAGGAAGCAACAGTTAGAACTGGACATGGAACAACAGCCTGGTTCCAAATAGGAAAAGGAGTACGTCAAGGCTGTCTATTGTCACCCTGCTTATTTAACTTCTATGCAGAGTACATCATGAGAAATGCTGGACTGGAAGAAACACAAGCTGGAATCAAGATTGCTGGGAGAAATATCAATAACCTCAGATATGCAGATGACACCACCCTTATGGCAGAAAGTGAAGAGGAGCTAAAAAGCCTCTTGATGAAAGTGAAAGAGGAGAGTGAAAAAGTTGGCTTAAAGCTCAACAATCAGAAAATGAAAATCATGGCATCCGGTCCCATCACTTCATGGAAATAGATGGGGAAACAGTGGAAACAGTGTCAGACTTTATTTTTTGGGGCTCCAAAATCACTGCAGTTGGTGACTGCAGCCATGAAATTAAAAGATGCCTACTCCTTGGAAGAAAAGTTCTGACCAACCTAGATAGTATATTCAAAAGCAGAGACATTACTTTGCTGACTAAGGTCCATCTAGTCAAGGCTATGGTTGTTCCTGTGGTCATGTATGGATGTGAGAGTTGGACTGTGAAGAAGGCTGAGCGCCAAAGAATTGATGCTTTTGAACTGTGGTGTTGGAGAAGACTCTTGAGAGTCCCTTGGACTGCAAGGAGATCCAACCAGTCCATTCTGAAGGAGATCAGCCCTGGGATTTCTTTGGAAGGAATGATGCTAAAGCTGAAACTCCAGTACTTTGGCCACCTCATGTGAAGAGTTGACTCATTGGAAAAGACTCTGATGCTGGGAGGGAGTGGGGGCAGGAGGAGAAGGGGACGACAGAGGATGAGATGGCTGGATGGCATGACTGACTCGATGGACGTGAGTCTGAGTGAACTCCAGGAGTTGGTGATGGACAGGGAGGCCTGGGGTGCTGCGATTCATGGGGTCGCAAAGAGTCGGACACGACTGAGCGACTGAACTGAACTGAACTGTGGTACAGTCTGGAGTTGGGGCAAGGCAGCTGAGGTTCTCTCAGAGAGCTTGGAGAGCAGTGAACTAGGGTGGAATTGCTCATCCCTTTTGAAAGGAGGAGTGCAGCAGTATGTGGGGAGGGGGACACACTGAAGGTCTGCCAAAGTAGGGTGAGGTTGAGGGAGGGTCTCCCGCCTGAGAGGAGGGGACTGCTTGTGGACTGGTTGTCTAGAGGTTAGGCTCTGTCTAGGTCATGGGCATCTGGATACTTTCCCAAAGCTTTAAACAAAGTGATTATGTATGGACATCTGCAGCCCTGGTTTCTTTAACCTTCTCATTCCCTACAAGCCTCACTTTCATGCCAGTACTGCCCGCCCCCACTGCCATCTCCCATTCCCACAGCTGAACCTAGACCTCAGCATCCCAAACCACGCTTCCACTGAAAGGACGGTTCAGATCTTCACTGTGACCACAACGGGCCCCCACACTTCTTCAATCTTACAGAGGCCTTCTACCTGCTGGCTCCCCTGTTTCCTCCCTTCTCATCAGCCATCACCTGTCTTCACTTCTTTCTCTACCCATCTTGATTTGAGGACCTGTCCCCTTACTTCAGCCACCCAACTCACTCCTTGGTTCCAGTGTCCTGGTATATCTGGTTGGCAATATCTCAACTCTGGATGAACACACATGCCTGCACCCAGGGGTGACAAGCTGTGCAGTCATTCTGCGTGGTGCCACAAAACTCTAGTCTCAACATCTGGTGGGACCCCACACTACTAGCTCTCTGTACCCCACTACCCTCTCTCTCACTCTCAGCAGATGGCCCTACTCTGCCAGAGAAGAATTTCCTCTGTTTTCCACCACCAGTTCTGTGTATCCATTTGCATTTTTGTCCATCCTCATCTCTTGCAAGGATACCTGCAACAGCTTGCTGAATGTTTTCTCTAAACATCCCTCCTCCAAATCCACTTTTAATGCTGCAGCCAGGAAAAACAAAAATCTGATCATGTCATTCCAGTTAAGATCATGTCAGTTAATTAATTACATCAAAAGTTACGGAATACATACTCTGTGTCCAGCACTGTGCCCAGGCACTTGGGATACAGCCAGAGAACAAAATGCCTCATAATCTAAAAATAAAAAATTCTCAGTCTGGTCCCCACTGCCCCTACCTACCTTTCAGTGTGCCGCTCATCCCTTCACCCTTGTTCATTTGGCCACACTGACTTCTATATTCCTTTAAGTTGCTGTAGGACAGTAACTCAAGGGAGTAGCTGGGTGGGGATGAGAAAATACGGCCAGAAGAGAGGGAATTGGAGGGGAAGGAATGATTTTTGGGGAGGTAGGATGGATGGGGCAAAGCAGCAGAGAGAGGTGGATTGGGATCAGGAGCACAGACTGGGGTGTCGGATATTAAAGAAAGAGGGAGGTTTATTTCTGACCAATAGTCAGGAGGAGAGAAAAGAGACAAATTTTGAGATGGAGGGGAGGAAAATGGAGAGAGTTCACACGTCAAGTGTCTGACAACTTCAACAAAGCAAGGTTGTCAACTTGTGGAAGACTGGAGGGGAAGCTAGTGGCTAGCAGCTTGAGGAATGAGGGCAAGTTTTGAATATGCGCTGGGGAATGCATTAGGGAGCTAATGAGACAATGAGATGAATGGGAGGTCCGTTGATCGCTTCTTTACTGGGGACCCAGGTGAGGTTAACCAAAATGGGGGGTAGACTGCAATTGTTCAGAAATTGGGGATAGTACCACCAGCCCTTTTCAAATAAGTCTCCCAGATTGAAAAAAGATTGATTGGTTTCTGGCTGTGCTGGGTCTACATTGCTGTGTGGGCTTTCTCTAGTTGCAGTGACCGGGGACTACTCTTCACTGCATAAGTTTCTCATTGCAGTGTCTTCTCTTGTTGTGGGCATGGGCTCTAGGTGTTCTCAGGCCTCAGTAGTTGCAGCACGTGGGCTCAGTAGTTGTGGGCTCAGGGCTTGTGGGTTCTAGGGCATGGACTCAGTTGTTCTGTGGCATGCAGAATCTTCCCAGACCAGGGATTGAACCCACGTTCCCTGCACTGGCAGGCAGATTCTTATCCACTGTGCCACCAGGGGAGTCCAAACCTCCCAGGTTTTAAGGAGTAAAATTGTTGACTATTAAAGGCTCTCACTAAGTATGCACAGGTATGGCATTTCCAGGGTAGTCAAAGAAAAAAAGATTACAAAGTTTAAGGACCAGACCAGTGAAGGCACTGAGGTTCCACTCCAGAGAATATTGTTAGCAACCGGGTTGCTGAGCATTGAGATCCCCCTCCGGGGTCTGGACAGTGCAGTGCTGTCACTCTCTTTCTGCTTTTAGATTCCTGCTGTCCCCTGGGATGGATACAGAGTGAGAGGAGTTGCTTTTACATCTCAGTTACTAAGAGAACCTGGACGGAAAGCCAAAGCCACTGTAAATCTCTGTCTTCTGATTTGGCCAAAACCAGCAGCAGTTCTTATCCATCTGCAGTAAGCAAACCCCTATTCAAAGACTGTAGTGGGTACTGTTGGGCAAAGGGACATATGTCGTTGAGTCAGGGATGGCACTGTGCAGCCTCTCAGCACAGAGCTCCAGGTGGCCCCACCTACTGATTAGGGCTGGCATGAGAGTTGAAACTTACAAGCCGTCTTTACTTTAACCTGTTTCTCATCCCAGCTTTCTGGTTCAGTTCTGGGCTGCTCAACAGGTTCTTTGACTCTCATGGTCTCCCAGGCAGACAGGTTCCATACCTGGCGCACTGGATTGTAGGGAATGGCTCCTTGTGACAAGAACCGTCCACAGAATGACTCTTCACAGGCTGGCAGAAATTCTTACCCAGCATGTGCGTGTGGGTATGCATGCATGCATGTGTAATGAGGGGTCAGCTTGTATCTGCAGGGTGGCACTTGAAGGGTGCGGGGATGGTCACCGATGAGGCGATGTCATGCACCAAGGTTGGGTACAGTCCTCTTGCTGAAGCTCATAGCCTCTCTAGTATTTCCTTCCTCTCCTCTTGACACCCCCTCTCTCCCCCTATTCCAATATTTCCCAGCACTCCTCACACACCTCTGGTCTCTTAATCTCCCTTCAGATTTCTCAGATTTATATCAAAAACTTACGGAAGGTGGTGCCACAAGGTGGTTCAGCTGAATACTGGGTTGGCCCCAGAAATCCGCCCTGGCAGCCTGATCATACAAAATACACTTGGTAAGTTTGTTAGGACTTTGGGGCAACAAAAATGCTCTACAATCCTTTCATAAAGACATGGTAATGAACTCTCCCTCCAGGTCATCCTCTCAAAACTTTGGATGTTATAATCGCCCATGTGTCCATTTCTTCTATTTGATTAATAACTCTCAGGGCAGGCATGCTCTGTATTCTGTCCCCAGTACCCAGCAGTCCCTGGCACATGCTTTACTTAAAAAAAAAAAAAAAAGACTAGTTTGGGACCTATATCATCTTTCTCTCAGGGGGATAAGTTGAGGATTTAGCTAGGGGTTACAGCTGATGAAGAACCTCGGGTCTTCTAACTTTACAGCCAACAAGGCTACCCAAACTGAAGTTGTACTTTTTCAGTCAAGTCCACTTGGGGCACCAGAGTTGCCCCAGAGAAGTGAGAAAGGAAGTAATTGGGGTAACTTTGAGGACCATCCCCAGGGACCTTGAAGCAGGGTAGTTACCTAACTGAAGTTTCCATCTTTGAAAACTTGGGCATTTTCTCCCTCCCTTGGTCCTATAGCCTCTTTGGGTCGGAGTCCAGACACCTATCCCTGAACCCTCCCACACACAGCAGGCAGGGTGAGTTAGGACTTGGGTTAGGTTTGTTCAGGGCAAGAGAAGGGAGGATGGGATAGGAGGGGTCAGAGCTTAACCCTGTGCTACTTCACTACCCTTTAGGTATTCCCCAAAATGTCCCAAGCTAGAAATCAACCGGAAGGATCTGGACCTGACGACAGGGGCGTGTCACCTTCCTTCTCCTTCCATCTGTGAGATGTCAGCTTTCAGGTCTCCAGACGGGGACCACTCTTTGCACTGAGCTGGGTAAGTGTGGGGGATGGGACTGAGGCATGGAGCCTGGGGGCAGAGGGTCTCACACAGAGGGCAGGGGGAAAACTTGTTTCTGGAGGCGGCAGCCATGTCACAGCCTCCAGGGGCTTGGTCTGCTTATGGAAGGGAGTGTTGGGCAGGGAAGGCCTGGAACTGAAGGGAGGCTGGTGACGCGGCTGGCCAGGTTGCTGGGGAGGAGGTGGGGTGAGCTGGATGAGGATTCTCAGTGGCAGTCAAGCGTGGAGCTCACTGATGCTTTAATCCTCCAGGTACTCAACAACAGGACCCTGTGCCCTTCAGCCCTAACCTGTAGCCTGCGGGTCCTAAGATCTGCCTTCCTCCAGTGTGTCTTCACTCTGCCCAGACAGGGCCCTGCCAAGGGCTGACCCAGGCCCAGCATCTCTAGGCAAGCCTGCTGGAGATCCTGTCCCAGAAACTGGACTGTTCCCAGGGAACAGGGAAGAAGCTTCTAGAAGAGATTTCGCCCCCTCCCCTGCCCCAAAATCTCTCATAGTAGAATGGGTGGGGAGGGCGCACGGGCTGAGTGGATGGGGGCAGCCCGGAGCCAGCCAGGCAGTTTTATTGAAATATTTTTAAATAATTTGCACGTGTTAGTCTCGTGTATCAGCAATGCATTGTCTGGTTCAGTGATCCCCACGGGAGAGCAAGCCCAGGGGTTGGAAAGGAAATGTTCTGTTCCTCGCGTCCATGTTGAGCCTCCCCTGTACAGGGGCAAGAGCTGCTCAGCCCATCCAGGGCTGGCGTGGGCCAGCGTGTGCTCGCTGTCCTCATGGGGCATCTTGAAGGCCAAGGTGGAAGCCAGAGACCACAGGCCCCACTGCTAAGAGCGTGCCCCGGGCAGCTGCAGGCTGGGGGTGGGTGGCTTGGCGTGGTGCCCTCGGTGGCAGAGGAGACTGCCTGCCTCACAGTTCAGGTTGCGGTAGCGGGCCACAGCTGGTGCGGGGCGGGGGCACATGGACAGGAAGCCAAAGCTGAAGGGGCTGAGGCAGCAGCCGGGGCAGGGCAGCCCCTCCTCAGGCTCCCGGGGAGCTGAAGGGGGCGGCGAGGGTTCTGTCCGCTCCAGGGCTGCTGCACGGGGCAGACTATGCTGGGCCCGGTTCCAGGGCTCCCCTGCCCAGCCTTGCGGGGAGTTCACCACCACGGCTGGGGGGTTGTTGTTAAGGGGAGGTCCTGATCTAGGGGACCAGGGCTGGGAGGCCGAAGAACAGGTGCTGATGAAGTTGTCTGTGGCCACGGCCACGGCCAGGGGCAGCTGCGGGGCTGGTCTTGGGGGTTCTGGCTCAGGGCTGCTGCCCTCACACTCCATCTGCTCTTCGGCTGAGGGGCCCACAGCAGGAGGGCCAGGACCCGGCAGTGCTGTCTCCATCCGTCGGGGAAGCTCAGGGGATGACGGTAGTGAGCGGCAGCGGCGGACAGGTGTCCCAGGCTGGCCCAAGGTCTCTGGAGTGGTCACCAGGGGCAGCTGGATGGAGGGCAGTAGCGATGGTGGTACAAGGGGTAGAGGGGCGACTGGCTTGCTGGGCGTGTCCAGGAGCTTGATCTTGCCACCTCTGAGGTCTTCCCGTAGTGAAAAGGGGTTGACTCGAGTCAGATTGTCCCCCCAGTTGGGGGGTGATTCTGGCGATGGGGGTAGGAAGAGGTCTGACCGGCTTCGGGAGAGCCGGGGGTCTGGCCTGGGGAGTGTGGCAGAGGGACCCCCTCTTGGAACAGATCCTGTAGACAGAGAAGTCTGTGGTCACTGTTCTCAGCACTCATCAGAGTTCCCTGAGGGCCTCATGAACTGACTGGGAGGCTGGTGGGACCAGAGCTAAGAAAAGAGTGCACCGGAAAGAGGGGGATATCCCCGCCAGCCTCCTGTATCTCCTCTTCCCTTGTTCCCCTCCCTCAGGCTCTAGAATTAGAAAACTATCTGCTTAGAGAGGGCCTCTCACCGCACCCCCACCCCCAGCCTTCTCAATAAAACACTCAGTCTCCTCAGATGATTCCGAGTTCTAAGGAAGAGAGGAGCAAAAGGACTTCAGTCGTGCTCACTTACCCTGACCGCGTGTCAGGGGGACCCGGGGGAGGGAGGCTGGCTCAGGCAGCTGCTCCAGGATCCACTCCAGGTGCTGGGTGATTTCAGTGAAGGGAGCGCGAGTGCGAGGTTCCATCTGATAGGGAGAGAGAGCAGCTTCACTCAGAGCTCCAAAAGCATGTCCCTGAGTGTTCCTCCCATCGCCTGGGCTGGCCGGGGGTGCAGGGCAGCGGGGAGAGTGGGGCTCTTACACTGCAGCAGTGGATGGCCAGGAGCAGGAAAGGCAATGGGCAGTCGCCCCCTACCAGGGCCCTGAAAGCAGGCACATCCAGCCCAAAGTCCTGTGGGGACAAAGATGAGACGCCTCCGAGTCAGCCTTCCTCCAGTTTTCCTGCTGCCCCCAGTTAGGGCCTCGACCTTCTGGGAACCCTCCATGGTTCTGAACTGCACAGTCTGGAGTGCGTCCTTTTAAACCTGGGCATATCACTCACCTCGGTCCGGGGTAGGTAGTCAGGGTCTGCAGGTACTCGTGCGATGAGCTCACAGAGGACAATCCCAAAGGCAAAGACATCAGCCTGGGGTAGGAAAGAACGTCCGCGGGATGCACTGACAGTTTCATGTCAGAATATGTCAGAATTCGGGGGAGTCTTGGCAGTTGCCATGTGTTGGAGGGGGTAAGAGGGGTAAGGTCTTGGGTCTTCTGAGTATCTCTCAGAGCTGCTGAGGAACTTGGGATGGGGCCTTACAAGAGAATCTCAGGGTCTCTGGAAGGCCTTGGGGACCTCAAGGGTTGATGTCTTACCTTCTCATCATACAGCTCGCCTCGCAATACCTCAGGAGCCATCCAGTATGGGGAACCCACCACAGCCAATGGCTCCTTCCTTGCCCCTTCCCTGCAGGGGCAGAGTGGTCAGGAATATCCCATCCAAACACCCTTCCCAAAAAAAAGGGGGTGAGGTCAGCCCACTCCCCACCCACACCCCAAAGGAAATGTGCCTGTGGGTTTTGCTTAGATAAGGGCCTTCTGGGAGGTTTAGGGGGATGGGGCATTCACCTCACCTATACACAGGAATCTTTTCAGCCAGCCCGAAGTCACCCACAACAGCTGTGAAGCCTCGGTCTTCCCGTCGGATCAGACAGTTCTGACGTATACATATAGCATCCCCACATACCCATCACCTTCTGTTCTCTGATCTCCCACTATGCACCTCAAAGACCTGTCATTCCAGAATAATCCCATCTTCTCTGACCTCCCAGTTCTCCAATGTACCCCAGTCTTGCAACATCACTCATCTCTTGGTTTAAACAGAATGGTTCTCAGTCCCTCAGAGCACTCCCCCTCATCCCAGTCCCCCATACTCCAGTGTCTTGCTCCCCCAACATCCTAATGTTGCCTGTTATCCACTTTCCAGTATCCATGGGCTAGTTACAATCGAATGAATCTCAAATCCCCTTTCATGCCTCCACCCACCTGGCCCGCCCACCTTGGATGTGAGGTCTCGGTGGAATACCCCTTTGGCATGCAGGTACCGCAGGCCACGGGCGATGTCCAAAGCCAGGCGGAGCCTGACCGGCCAGGATAGGGGCTCGGGGGAGCTGAGCAGCTGTTCCAGGGTCCCCCCGTTCATATACTGGGACACGGGAGGAGAAGGGGAACGAATATCAAAGTTTCAGTCTGTTCTCTAGGTCTCCCACTTTTAAGCCTGGGACACTCAGGAGAATCACAAAGGTCAATAGGGTGAGTCTGTGCTCTAGCGCCCCCATTCATATCCTAAGGCTGTCCGGACCCATACATGTACATCTATTTAAATTTAAATTATTAAGTTTAAAGAAAATTAAACATTCAGTTCCTGTCACAATAGTCACATTTCCAGTGCTCCTCAGCAACTTGTAGCTAGTGGCTATGGTTTTGGACCGCACAGATACGGAACATTTTTATCACTGCAGAAAGATCTGTTGTTGGACAGCACCCTTCTAAAGAGTATCAAGGATGGGACCAGCTGACGCCTTTTATTTGTGGTTTGCCTAAAGGGACGTTCTGGGAAGCCTCCCCTGGGTCCTGCCGCCTCCCAATACTCCTCTGCAGATGCTCGGGGCCGCTGACTCCCTCTCCCCTTGGTGGTGAGGGGGTCCCCCCGCTTCTTGGCCCATCCTCACCTCTGTAAGAGCGTGCAGCTGCCCTTGGTGCACGCAGACCCCCATGAACCTGGAGGAGGATGGGAAAGATAGCAGGGTAGGCTGTAAGAGCCTCGGCCTCTCCACAGTTCCCACTTTTCCCGCGGGATCTTTCCCCTCCCCCCAGCAAGCTTCCCAGCAAGCGGCTGGGGCCCGCTCACCTTAGGATGTTGGGGTGCCGAAGCCGGTTCATCAGCTGCACCTCCCGTAGCGTGTTTCCCCGGTTACTGGGGAGCCTGTTCATTTTCAGCACCATGACTTGCCCTGACTGTCGGTGCCGAACCTGCGGGCGGTAGCGGATGGCCAGTCCCGAGCAGGTTGGGAAGACTGCCAGGGTCCAGGCCCCTAGTTCCAGCCTCGCGTCTGAGGCTCGGTCCCGCCCCTCTGCCCTCTCTGCTGGTCCTACCTTGTAGACCTCAGAGAAGAAGCCGGCCCCGATCTTCTCGGCGCAGTGGAAATCGTCCACGCGTGCCAGGCTGGACACGGCGCTGCGGAGAGCCCGGTAGGAGGAGGGGCGGCCCCGGCCCGGGCCTCCTCCTGCGCCCCCCGGCCCCGGGGGCCCCTCCCCCGGCGCCTCTCCAGGCCCGGGCCCAGGGCCCCGTAGTGGGGGCCGTTCCCCGGCCATGGCCGGGCCCCCAGGCCGGGGCCTGCCTCACATGGCAGGGTCCCCGGGCCCCGGGCAGGCCGCGCTCGCCATGGGAGCGGGCCCAGACGGATCAGGGGCGCCCGGGTTCCCGCTCCCGCTCCCGCCCTAGAGAATAGAGGATTCGCCGAAGATCCTGGGCCCGCCCCCGCCTCGCCGGCTCGCTGGGCCCGGGTGGACGCTGCTCCGCTCCGCTCTGCGCAGGGCCTGGGCCTGGGCCTGGGCCGGGCGGTGGAAGTGGCGCTCCCGGGCGCCGGCGGGCAGGCGGGCAGGCTCCCCGCAGGCGGAGGCGGGCGGGCGGGCGGGCGGCGGCCGCTCCGCTTCGCCGCTGGGGCTCAGGCTCCGCGGCCTGCCGGGGGCGGGGCTGAGCCGGGCCTCTGATTAACTCCTTCGAGCCTGGCCTCTGGGCAGCGGCCACGCCCCCTCAGGTGCGCACCCCGCAACCTGAAGCTAGTATGCCCTAGGCGAGTGGGTCTGGGGCGTCGGGGTCAAATGAGGTCAGGCCTGAGCTGAATAACTGAAAGGAATTTAGGGCTGATTGTGCGCACGCGCGGGTCAAACGTCTTTTAACTGCCCTGGGAGTCCTTTCTCCTCTCCCTCCCTCAGGTCACTGGCGGTTGACTACTCGGCTCAGGGAGCCGCACGATTCCTGGGCTCAAAGGACCCGCAGGGTTGAAAAATGGATCCTTCAGGCCCAGCCACAATCAGAGGCAGCCCAGCAACCTACCTACCTTCCCAGCCTCCGCCCTGGCCCAGCCTTCCCATTTCCCAGGTCTCGACCTTTACACCTTACACCTCCGGACTCCCTGACACTTTCTACCTTCTCAGGGGATGGTGATGCCCCGAGACTGCAGCGAGCCCTTGGTCAGCCCATTCCAAGTGTGGCCCCGACTCCTCCTCATCCATCCCGCCTCCCTCGATAAAGTTCAGATTCCAGAGCCTCGTCAAGTGACCACCCAGCCTGCACCTTCCTTTTACTATTTCGACCGAATGCCCCTCTCTGTCAAAAGAGAAGACTTCACCTGTAGGGACGCCCCTCTAAGCTCAAGATCCCACCCCTTAGCAAAACCCCGCCCCTCAAGGAACTCTTTCCTTCGGAGACCTCTCTCAGTGACACCTCTCAGTATGACACTGCCAACCAACATCAGTTCAGTTCAGTTCAGTCGCTCAGTCGTGTCCGACTCTTTACGACCCCATGAATTGCAGCACGCCAGGCCTCCCTGTCCATCACCAACTTCCGGAGTTCACTCAGACTCACGTCCATCGAGTCCGTGATGCCATCCAGCCATCTCATCCTCTGTCGTCCCCTTCTCCTCCTGCCCCCAATCCCTCCCAAAATCAGAGTCTTTTCCAATGAATCAACTCTTCACATGAGGTGGCCAAAGTACTGGAGTTTCAGCTTTAGCATCATTCCTTCCAAAGAAATCCCAGGGCTGATCTCCTTCAGAATGGACTGGTTGGATCTCCTTGCAGTCCAAGGGACACTCAAGAGTCTTCTCCAACACCACACTTCAAAAGCATCAATTCTTCGGCGCTCAGCTTTCTTCACAGTCCAACTCTCACATCCATACATGACCACAGGGAAAACCATAGCCTTGACTAGACTGACCTTAGTCGGCAAAGTAATGCCTCTGCTTTTGAATATGCTATCTAGGTTGGTCATAACTTTTCTTCCAAGGAGTAAGCGTCTTTTAATTTCATGGCTGCAGTCACCATCTTCAGTGATTTTAGAGTCCCCCAAAATAAAAGTCTGAAACTGTTTCCGCTGTTAGTGTGTACCAGAACCCCTCAGTGTGACAACCCTCCTTTGTGTGTTCCTTCTGCCCAGAGAGACCCCACCTCTCAGAGTGACTCCACCAGCCATTGTGACCCCGCCTCTCAACGTGACTCCTCCCCTCAGTGTGGCCCTTATCAGTGTGACCCCTCTAGACAGGTACCGCCCCCAGTACGTAGGAATCGGGTCTGCCGGTTCAGGCGGCAGGAAGTTCTGCCACCGGCCTCTAGAGCCGCGCGAGGTCTCGAGTGCGCACGCAAGGTTCCAGGACCCGGTGCGCTCGCCGTACCCAACGCTTCTCTTCTCCGCTGGCTCCTCCCCACTGTCATCGGCGGTATAGCCAATCATCGCCTGGGTTGGATGACGTCACACGATCCCGGTGACAGGTCTGGGAAGAGTGGTGATGGGCGTCGGTGAGCCGCTGGCCACCTAGCGGCGGAGTGGAGTCCGGTAGGAGCGGAGGCTGCGGGCCTGGGGCGAAACAGTCTGCGACAGAGCTTGAGGGAGCAAGTCTGAATTCTTTTCAGAAACTCTAAAGTACTATTTTTATTTCTGTGGTAAGCTAAAAAGAAAATTAATTAATTGCACAGTCGGCATCCGTGTGGGTGACTACCTTCTAACAGACTCTTATCCCATGTTTATGGAGTGAGAGCCTCGTACTACTTAATTGTTAAGAGCCAATGAGAAAAGAATAAAGCAGTCTTAAATTATAAACGGTGCAGGAGAATCGAAAGAAGGTCAGATGCTGTCTCGGTACAAGGGAAGTTTTCGCACAAAGTAGGAGAAAGAGCCAGAGTGATTCACAGCCCTTCCACTGCCAGTATAGACAGGCCATATGCATCATATTCATTCCTCCAGAGGCAATTTTGTCTCAGCAAAACAAGCTCATTTGTCACGTTAAATGTTAACATCTAACCTATTTCATTTGTAAGTTTGCTTTCTGTAGTTAAGATCTGTGAAAAGTGAAAGTGTGTCACTCAGTCGTGTCCCACTCTTTGTAATCCCATGACTGTAGCCTGCCCCACAGGCTCCTCTGTCCATGGAATTCTCCAGGCAAGAATACTGGAGCGGATTGCCATTCCCTCCTTCTTAAGGGGATTTTCCCAACCCAGGGATGGAACCCCGGTCTCAGCATTACAAGCAACTTCTTTACCGTCTGAGCCACCAGGGAAGCCCAATAAACACTAGGAATTTATGCTTCCTTTTGTTTAAACAATATAATATTTTAATCTACTCGCGTCTGACCCTTTACCCAAGTCTGAGAATATGCGTAGTTGGTAATAGTAATTCCAAGCAGAGGAGCCAGGTTGCCCATTTAGACAGATTATTGTGGTGGTTGTATGGAGGCAGGAAGACTGATTAACAAGGAGGAGCTGATGATGCTTCATTGAGGAGAGGATGAGGGACTGAACTAGGATGGGGATAATAGAAAAGGGGAGGAAGAAACCTTCAACTAGAATGGGAAAACTTGCTGACAGACTAGTATCCAAAGTCAGTCAGTCCTGGGGAGGGAAAGAGCATCATCCAGGATAATTTTAAAGTTTCTTGCTTAGATGACTATCAACTGAGATAAAGAATACAGGAGGAGGACAGGTTGGGGGGCGGTTGGTAATTGTCATAAACAAAGGGGTCATGTGATGGAAAAGAAAACTATGAATGGGGATGCCATTATCCCAGTAGGGAGGGAGATGTAGACTGATAATGGACTTCTAGGGAACACCAATAGTAATAAAGTGTAGGTGGATGAAGAGAAGTCTGTGAAGGAAACAGAAGAAACATGCTGAAATATAGGAAGATAATTCTTTTGAGGGTGCATAAAATTCTTTATTTAGAATAAAGTATAAGTGTTTATAATGTAATTTCAAATTCAAGTGAAACTGAAAGTTGCCTTGCGACCCCATGGACTTTAGCCTGCCAGGATCCTCTGTCCATAGAATTCTTCAGGCCAGAATACTGGAGTGGGTAGCTGTTCCTTTTCTCCAGGGGATCTTCCCAACCTAGGAATCGAACCCAGGTCTCCCATACTGCAGGCGAATTCTTTACCATCTGAGCCACCTTCAGTTTCAAACTTCTGTATAAAAGGGTCAGGACCTTTACCTATTTTAAGAAGTACACATAGGGTATACACAAACACATTTTGCCTTTTTTATTTAATTAAAGTCATAATAAAGCTGTTTAGAATAGAGCTGACATATATTTACATTATAATATGAAACTCCAGTCTGTGACTGAGCTAGCACTATATCTGTGTATTCATCTAAATATCTGAATACTTTTCACTGACAATGATATAACAAATAGTGGCAAGTGGAATCCAAGGAATGGAGAGTTTAGGAAAAGTGGAATAATGAACAGTATTAAATAGTGCAGAGAGGTGTGCTAAGATGAGCTTGAAATGTTCCTTGAACTGGGCTGCTAGAAGATCCTTTTGTTGTCATTTTTCAAACTTTTTAAGGTGGAAAATTCAAATGTGAAAAAAAAGAAGGAATAGAACAATGAACCCTTATTTACCTTGGGTAAGACCATTTTGTTGGCGAAACATTGTTCAAAATCACTTACCCATGCCTCAGTTATACTGTTGCCATAAATGACTGGGTAGAAGTGAAAATATCTGCTTTTTTGTATCTTCTATGCCGGTGATTCTCCAGTAATCAGTTCATGGACAATCTTGTTTTATCTATACTACTGCTTTTCTCCCCCACCTAGTTATTTGGTGCATATTTCTGACATTGTCTTTTTATCAATAAATATTTCAGTGTGTTACCTCTAAAAGATAAGGATTCTTCTTTAAAACAAAATCACAGTACTATGTCATACTTAAAAAAAAAATTACTTAATACCATCAAGCATCTAGCTTTTCATATTTTCCTCATTGAATTACTTTAGTTTTTTTAAAAAAATATTTATTTATTTGGCTGTGCCAGGTCTTGGTTGTGGCACTCAGGATCTTCAGTCTTCATTGAGGTGTGCCGTGTTTTTAGTTGCAGCATGTGGAATCTAGTTCCTTGATTAGGAATCAAACTTGGGCCCCCTGCATTGGGAGTGCAGAGTCTTAGCCACTGGACCACCAGGGAAGTTCCCCAAATTGTTAATTTGAATCAAAATCTAAATAAGGTCCATACTTTGAGGCTGATGTCTCTTAAACCTTTAACTCCGTCCATTATCTCCCCTCCTCCATTTTTTTTAAGAAACCGGGTCATTTGTCCTTATGGAGTTTCTCAGAATCTGAATTTTGCTAAGCTTTTAGCATGTTCTTCAGTCCCCTGTATTTCCAGTAAAGGTGTAGAGACAATTAGATTTATATTTTATTATTTTGGCAAAACTAATTTGTAGGTGGTTTTAACACTTTTATCATGATGTATATACAGTGTTGGACTTCCCTCGTGGCTCGGATGGTAAAGAATTGCCTGCAATGTGGGAGACCTGGGTTTGATCTCTGGATTGGGAAGATCCCCTGGAGGAGGGCATGGCAACCCACTCTAGAATTCGTGCCTGGAGAATCCCAAGGACAGAGGAGCCTGGCGGGCTACAGTCCATGGGGTCCCAAAGAGACAGACTTGACTGAGTGACTGAGCAGACACACAGATACAGTGGTGGTCTTTGTGATGGGTTTCTCAAATGTGGCACTATTGATATTTTAAAAAATTAGTTTATTTTTTAATTGGAGGAAAATTGCTGTTATTGACATTTTGGACTGTAGAGGTTCTTTATAGTAGGAGGCTGTCCTGGTGCATTGTAGGGATGTTTAGCAGCATCCCTGTCCTCGACCCACTGAATGTCAGTAGCAGTTCCTCCAGTTGTAATCACTAAAATGTCATTTAGACATTGTCCCCCTGGGGGCAAAATTGTTCCTGATTGAGAACTTTTCCTTATTAAACTACTTGTTACTCAGAGACATATTCATATGGGAAAGGCAAAAAAAATAAAAAAATAAAAAAGCTTGTTTCTGTTTTATTTTACCAGCTTTTAAAGTAGTGAGTTGGTTCTCTAGCATCCTCCAACAGTGGCCAATGAGGTGTTTTTTGTAGTATCATCATAAACTCATAATTTAATACATATATGATATGTCTTAATCACTGGCAATTAAAAAAAGTTTTTGAGTTTTAAACTGTCCTATTTTGGCCACTGGACACATTCAAGCTGGCTTCTGAGTCCTTTTGACATGACTCTTAAGGTTTCTTGCTCTTTGATATAATAAAATGTTCTAGTCTCATTTTGTGAATTGCTAGACTGGAGCTGCTATCAGTTATTTTTTCCAGTGATTCATGATTCCTTTTCATTGGAAATGGTATTTAGAAACCTCAATATGGGTAATTTTTGTGTGACCCTTAGGAAGAGCAGTTAAATGGATATATTCATATCCTATTCCTTTTAAAATAGTCTCTTCCACTATCTCTTTATTTTGAAAAAATTCCAAACATGCAGAAAAGCTGAAGGAATACACAGTGAACATCTGTATGTGCATGCTAAGTTGCTTCAGTCGTGTCTGACTCTTTTCTACCCCATGGACTGTAGCCTGCCAGGTTCCTCTGTCCATGGGGATTCTTCGGTCAAGAATACTGGAGTGTGTTGCCATGCCCTCCTCCAGGGGACCTTCCCAACCCAGGGATCAAACCTGCGTCTCCAGCAACTTCTGCATTGCAAGTGGATTCTTTACCGCTGAGCCACCAGGAAAGTCTGAATAACTGAATAACCCTCAGCTCAATTCAACAATTGTTATTTTGTTATGTTTGTTCTGTCTCTCTCTGATAAAAAATTGTATGGTGTGGTATTTGATATAGTATGGTTATACTGTACTATTTAGTATGATTTTTTATTGTACCATTTGAAAGTACATTGCAGGCATTATGACACTTCATTAGTGTTATCTTCCAAGGTAATTTTCTATGTAACCATAATACCATTATCACATCTTGAATTACTTTCTTCATTTAGTTCCTTTTTTTTTTTTTTGTGGGGGTAGGGGGTGCACTTGCATGATCTTAGCCCCTCAACCAGGGGTAGAACCCAAGCCCTTAGCAGTGAGAGCTCAGAATCCTAATCACTGGACCACCAGGGAATTCCCCTTCCTTTAGTTTTTTGATTCTCCTATTTTATTGGTTCCTTCTGGGGCTCTTTTGCTGATTCTTCTTCATTATGCATGATTCAGCTACCTTATCCTACTCAATGAGGTAGTAACATTAGCTTACCATTTTATAGATGAGAATACTGGGGTCTGATGAAATGAATTTAGCCAGGGTCTGTATCTCTAGTGACTAGGATTTGAACTAGTGTTTTCGTTTTGTTTTATATTATGATACCTTTGACTCTAAGTGAAAGAGAAGTTGGAAGTGGCCTTAACAATAATGAAATCACTTCATAAGAAGGATGGTTAATTCTGAGACTCTACATTACCATCAAGGATCTAGGCCTTTCTATTCTACCATCCACCCTGGATGGATTAAGGCTTTATCTGGAGGTTAGCTTAGCTTTCCGCAAGATTTATGATTCCTGCCAAAGTTCCAACATCATATTCACAGAATTTCTCAAGGCAGGAAAAGACATTCCTTTTTGTCCATCTCTCTTTCTCTAATTTGTTGTGCATCTTTTTTAAGAGCAAAGAAACTTTCCCTAGGACCCTCCTTCATCCCAGCAGACTTGCTCTCATATTGTTCAGATTGCCACAAGCCCAAACCTAACCAGTCATTGGCAAGGGAAACGGGACCACTATGATGGGCTTAGACTAATCAAGACGCATTCCTATGGCTGGTTCTGAGCTTCCCTGAAGCTCCTGACTGCTTGGCAGAACAAAATTGAAGTCCTGTTAGGAAGAAGGGAGATGGGGGTAGGGAATAGGTATGAAGTGTGCAACCAACAGTGTCTGTTACAGAATCCAGGTTGTTAGCCTTGACATACTTCTGCTATTCTAGGCTCTGCCTTCAGCTCCCTCCCTCACTCCAGCATACTTCCTGTGAGCCACGCCCCCTACAGTTCTAGCTCTCATGACACATACCAAGGTTGTCCTTGGCAGAACAGTGAGGAACGTGAAATTTATTCTTTGGTGCCCAGTGCTCTTGTGCAAGCCGAAGAAGTCAGTGACACGTGCTTCGTCAGCCCTGGCACTGGCCGTGGGGGCAGGGAGGGGAGGAGGGCAGAGGTTCTGCCTTCTGGAAAGGTAGCATCCCCCAGATCTCTTTTTCTTGGTCTATACTTCTCTTAGAATCTGAATGGTTTTGGTAACAAATTCTAATTTGCCTCCTAGTTTTAACATTACCTTCATATCTCCTTCCCCTGAACTCCCACATTGAGGAAACCTGTATCCACTGAATTTACTAACCATTCACTGATCTCCCCTTTGTATTAGAAATTTAGAGATAATACTAAACAATTGGAAATGAAATTAAGTTTTAGAAGCTGTGTGCCAGGTGATGGGGTAAGTCTTTTCACACACACTATCTGTGTTCTTTTTTTTAAATTAATTTAATTGGAGGCTCATTACTTTACAATATTGTAGTGGTTTTTACCATACATTGACATGAATCAGCCACGGGTGTACATGTGTTCCCCAACCTGAGCCCCCCTCCTACTTCCCTCCCCATCCCATCCCTCAGGGTCATCCCGGTGCACCAACCCTGAGCACCCTGTCTCATGCATCAAACCTGGACTGGCGATCTATTTCACATATGATAATATACATGTTTCAGTGCTATTCTCTCAAATCATCCCACCTTCACCTTCTCCCACAGAGTCCAAAAGACTGTTCTTTACATCTGTGTCTTTTGCTCTCTCATAGGGTCATCATTACCATCTTTCTGAATTCCATATATATGTGTTAGTACACTGTATCAGTATTTTTCTTTCTGACTGACTTTACTCTGTATAATAGACTCCAGTTTCATCCACCTCATTAGAACTGATTCAAATGCATTCTTTTTTATGGCTGAGTAATATTCCATCATGTGTGTGTACCACAGCTGTCTTATCCATTCATCTGCTGATGGACATCTAGGTTGCTTCCATGTCCTGGCTATTGTCAACAGTGCCGCGGTGACTGACTGTATTCTTAACAGCATCTTGGTAGGCTAGACTATTTTTGCTTTCCTGTTAAGAGTTTAGGGATTTTAGGTTCAGAGGGAGCCACCTGCTTACAGTTAAAGGCCGCTAACTATTAGGAGCTCGTGGCTGCCTGACCTCACACCTATGCCCTTTCTCCTACCCCACCACTCTGGCTTCATGGTTTTTATTGTTACAAAGCATGTTTGTATACATTAATCTGAGGCTCGCAACAGTGGCAGGGTGAGTAGTAGTACCTGCATTTTATAAATGAGGATAGGAGGCTTCAGAGGTACTAAATGTCACTGCTTAGAGGTCTTTTGGTTCCTTTATCCCCTATCACCTCCCCTCTGGGCTTTCCTAGGAAATCACCTTCCACCAAGACTGAGAGAGAGGAGAATCCACATCTCCTCAGACAGGTGCTCAGAGAGGGGCTTAGGAATGGCGCAATGGATCTATCAGGTTTTGCTCCCCTGCCTCCCACTCAAGGGCTTCCTTCCGTCCTGCAGCGGGGAGGCTGTCTGTACTCAGCCTTCTCCCTGCCCCCAGGTGGCAGGACTGCATTTGTTCAGGAGCAGACAGACCAGCGAGCCTCTGCTCTCCTGGTCTGCTGGTCTTGGCCCTGGCCGTCATCACACCAGGGCTCCCGCCCCCTCTCCCCTCTGAGCCCCGCCTCCTGCCGCTGGCTCAGCCTCCCAGCCCTGGACACAGTTAGTACACACAGCCCAGAGGCTGAGCTCAAGGAGAAACAAAAGGAACTGCCAGGGTCCCCATGGCTATGGCCAGCACCTTCATACCAGGACTGAACCCCCAGAACCCTCATTATATCCCAGGGTAAGAGCATACCCGTTTGCTTCTGGGAGGAGAGGTAATAAGGATATAGAGTTGTGCCACCTCGGCCTTGGGGGCCAAGTGGACATTGTGGTATGGGCGGCTTATGGATGGGTTATCTATGATGTTGCATGGAAAAGGAAAAGCAAAGGAATAGTAGGAACCGGGCCTGCTGTGAAGCTTTGTGTTGTACTCTCCATGGCAACAGGGTAACAGCCGAGGGGAAGGTTGAAAACCCAGACACAGTACTAAGAAATGCCTGCTCCAAATATACACACAGCAGAGTCCAGAAATGATCAGGGGCTCAGCGGTCTCTGCTCCTCTGTCTGGGGATGGTGAGGCAGGGGGACTCTGGAGGTGAGCAGGTGAGACTTGTGCTGCAGGTACACTGGACACTGCCCACTACTTCGGTTCAGCATGGGCCAGACCTACGGAGAGATGACTGGGCAGCTACTTCGAGGCTCTCCTGGCCTCGCCTGGCCCCCCGCCCACCGCACACTTCTGCCTCCCATTCGGCCTCCAAGATCCCCCGAGCCTCGCAGGAGAAGCCTGCCTGTCAGGCGTGGACACGAAAGGCTCAGCTCCAGCATGGTCCCCGGGTACACAGGTTCGGATACGGGTATGAACAGGGTCCCCCATCCCAGAACACGGGCCCCACGCTCTAATGCATCTCCTTTGTCCCCTGCCCACCTAGGTTTTGTGCCACAGGCACAGTTCATCTTTGCCAAGAACTGCAGCCAGGTCTGGGCTGAGGCTCTGAATGGTTTTACTCAGTGGAGTGGAGGACAGGGGAGTCAGGAGCTGCCCAAAGAGGCCAAGGGAGAAAAAGACGTGGAGAAAGACCAAGAGCCAAAGCCGGGGGCAGAGCTGGAGGCAGAAAAGGAGCCGGAGCTGGGGCAGGAGGCGGAACAAGTGAGATGGAGAAGGCTGAGGCAGGACCCAGCGGTGGGAGCGGGGAGCCCCTGCCTCTGTGCGGCCGGGCCTGCGGCGGCCATGTGTAGGCTGGCTGTGGGTGCAGGGCCAGGCCACCAGCCCCACTGCCCTGGGAGCTTGTGCTATAACCCAGGGGCTGAATTTGTTTGCCGTTTCTCCTCTATCAATCTCCTCACAAGGCTTCGCCTTATTCCATGGATGACAGAGACCCTGGCAAGTTCTTCATGTCAGGTGAGAGGATGTGGGCAATGACCAGAGGCCTGGGGATGTGCCCAGAAGGTACCGACTGAGTGTTCCCGCCCCCCAGGCTTCACTGGTTATGTGCCCCGTGCTCGCTTCCTCTTCGGCTCCAGCTTTCCTGTGCTCAGCAACCAGGCGCTGCAGGAGTTTGGAAAGATGAAGTCACCGGGCAGGTCCCAGAAGGATCCTAAGCATCTCCCCGCACTGTCCCGGACCTACCCTCAGCGCCTGGGCCTTTTACCTAAATACGGGGGCTATGTCCCAGGTGAGCATGGCCCAGGAGGGAGGCTTTGGGGACTGGGATATTTGTGTGTGTGTGTGTGTGTGTGTGTGTGTGTGTGTGTGTGTGAGTGTGTGAGTGTGAGTGAGTGATAGATGGAGGTGGTTTGGGGGATGGGAACTAGTAGATACAGGGAGGGGTCCTTGGATCGTGAGGTTTGGCTTTATCACTGGCAGAAAAGGAACTGACATAGCTCCTAGTGGGGAGTGAGGACCAGAGTTTGGAGGATAACTTGGAGGTTCTGGGTAACTGGCTGAGAAATAACTTTTCTGTGCCTCTGGCTACAGATGACAGACTCTTTTGGCCACACAGGGTATAAGTTCCAGTTCGGCCGCACGTATGGGCATCTCACCCAGGATGCTCTGGCTCTCAGCGCCCTCCAGAAGCAGCTCCTGGTGTAGGTACCTGGCATTTAAGTTCTCTCTTCCCTTGTCATCCTATCCCAGCCATCCTTTTGGAAAGAAGAAAGGCGGGTTGGCAGGAGGAAGCACAAAGAGAGAACAGTTTGGAGGCCGAGCACCTTTTTTATTAATAGGTGTAATAAATAAATAAATAAATACATAAACAGAAGCCTGGGCTCCTCCTCCCTCCTTGACCGCCAGGCACTGGCCACAGCCTATTTACAGCTGGGGGCTTAGGGAACTGGCCCCAATACTGTCACACAACCTCCTCACCACCTGGCTGAGGGAACCCTGCAAGTGGGCCTTCTGGTCACCTCCCTCCACAGGGAAGTACCTGTCTGCACCCATGGGAGGACTGGCCAGATTGGCTGGGGAGACTCTGGCAGCCCAGTGCTGCATCCCTTCCCTCCTCTCCTGGGGGAAGGCCTGACGAGGTCACTGGGACAGGTAATGGGGAGTAATTAATACTGAGCACAGGGATATGTGGCCCCCAGCTCTCGGTCTACTCTCTGTAACCAGGCCAGACGGCTTGGGAAGCACTCTTAGGCGATGAGCCTGGGGGCTGTGAGGGTCCCTGAGGCCACCAGCATGCACAGGGCCTCAGTTCTGGCTGCTTCCAGGGCTTGGACTTGGAGTTGGGGTCAGAGTCACGTAGGCCAGGGGCACCAGGCCGGTGTCTGAGCCGCGGCTGCAGCGCAGCCAGTCCGCCCCGGCTGGCCCCAGCACCCGCAGGGTGTCTCCCTTGCGGAAGCTCAGCTGTCCAGGGCCTGTGGCCAGATGGTGGCACAGCGCCTTCACCTCACTGGGGAGACAACAAATGGAGGTCAGAGAAAGCCCATCCCGAGCCAGCCTCAGCCCCTCAACCCTCCGGTCTCCCTGTCTCACCATGGAGGCTTGGAAGGCAGGCCTGGAGAGGGTGGCTCCTGCAGACAGTCCTTGGGCTCTGGCTCCCGGCGGGCACCCACTGTTTGCGCCACGAGCTGGAACACAGACTTGTCCAGGCTGAGCCAGTCCGAGGGCAGCCTAGGGGACAGTGGCCAGGGCTCTGGCTTCATCTGTGCCAGTTTTAGAGCAGGCTCTCCACTCCCTAGTCCCCACCAGGGGCCACCTCTTACCTATTTGTGGGTCGGGCCTCCCGCTGAGCCTTCCGGGACCCAAAGAGGTGTCCCCACTTGATGCCCCCTGGTGAAGGTTCAGATGCTCCTTCCTCATTTTCGGCTGTGGGGGCAGCAGACCCCTCCCTCTCCCGGCTCCGCCTCAGCTCCGCCAGTACAGAATCAGGGGGGCTCCCCATCCAGAAAGGCCAGCCCCTCTCCCGGCCGAGGGTCTCCTCAGGGGCAGGGCAGGCCTCCGCTCCCTCCACGACTCCCTCTCGGGGGGGTGGCCCCACGCCTCCTGCGCCTTTCTTTTTCTCGCTGCTGCTACCAGTGCTGCTACCTCGGGGGAACCTAGAGCCCTCGCTGGAGCCGTCGATGTAGACCTGGGAGCTCTGCATGAGCTGGTACCACCAGCCAGCCTGCCCACTTCGGGCCCATCTGCCGCGCCCTGAGCTCCCGGCCGCCTCTGTCTCCCCCTCTTCCTCCTCCTCTTCTCCACCTTCTGGGGCACCCACACCCTTCACCCGCTCCCCAGGGGCCGCCCTGTCCACATCTCCGGGGCCGTCCTGGCCGCGGGAGCGGGCCAGCTGCAGGGTCGAGTGGGCGGACAATAGCAGGTCTTGGGACACTCGCAGCAATTCCTTGTGCTGCCGCTGCTGCTGGCCGCTCTGCAGCAGCCGGTGTTGGAACAGCAGGTCTAGGCTGAAGGGCAGGAGGGCCAAGGGTTGGAGCAGCAGCAGCAGCTCCTCAAAGAGGCCAGGGCACACTGTATGCGCTGCATTCAGAAAGCCCCACGGCTGGTAGTGGGTCTGGATGATATCTAGGGGAGAAAGAGAGAGGGACTGAGCCACATAGAGAAGCAGAGCCTGGCCTGGGGTGGGCCTCGGAAAGGCACGCTGGGCAGAGCCATCGCATACTGCTGGGCAGGCTGTGTACTGTGCACTGAGCTGCACTGTGGTGTGAACAATGCCTCTGGAAGTTGTGCGGTGCACACGCTCCATCAGCTTAAGCGGGAACCTCGAGTTCAGAGGAGAAGCTCCTCGCCACCCTGACTTCCAGATTGACTGAGTATCCTCCTGGCTCCCAGGCTCTAACATAGCAGAGGCTGGGAAAGGACTCGGGTAGAAGCCCAAGCCTCGAGATGAAAGCTTGTGTGGTTCTCCTCCCCACCTCTAGAGTCTGCAAAGACAGCAGTGCCGCCGCCCCCTTTTGATCCTCCCAGGACTGGCCTGTATTGAGTTGGCAAGACAGAGCAGGGTTCTGAGTGTTACCTTCGTGGTTATAGAGGTGATTAAACCAGAACTCCAGGGACCGGATGCTGCAGGGAGAGAGGTGAAGAGTTGAGTCTTGTGCGGCTATAGCCAGACCGTGAGGTACAAAGGAGACAGATACAGGGGGTCAGACATACAGCAGAAGTACAGGTGAACATCTCCCTTCTATGGCAGGGCTAGTTTCATGTTACATGGTTCTAGAAACTCAGAGGGGATGCAGGCGGGGGTGATTCACAAGCCAATCACTTCTTAGAATGGAGTTGACTTGCCCATGACTGAAGAAGTCAGGGCAGCTACTGATGAGAGGACAGGGCAGCTCGGGGCCAGAGGGGATGACCCTGGCTCATACTCGAGAAAGAAGGATACTATGATATACGTGCCCAGGTGGACTGGGTCAAGCAGGACTCAGAAGCAGTGCTGGAACTGAGAGGTTCAGGGTTACAATACCCATGGAGACTGAGAACCAGATTAATTTCCAAATGAGCCAGATTACAGATTTATAAAAGCAGAAGCCTGTATTGGTGATCAGAGTCATGGGTCTGGTGGGAAGCCTGTGACCCACTAAGAGAGGCTGTAGCAAGGTGGGGAGAAAGTGGGCCTGAGCCTGGCCACAGATCCCGCAGATTCACCCTTTCTGACTCAGTCTAGGGCGCTGGCTCTTCAGAGGTGCTGGGGCCCAGGGGAGGGGGCTGGTGGGCTGCAGATTTCCACACACTCACTTGAGCAGGCCGAGGATGAAGGCGTTGAAGCGCATGGTGTGACTGGTGAGCTCTGGGAACTGGCTGACTTTGTTGTACAGGCCATGCAAGACCTTGGTGGATGGGCCTGGGAGGAAGCCAGAGTCGGAGGTCACCATCTTTGGAACCCTGAAAATTCAGCTTGGGCTTCTTCCCTTGCCACCAGCACTGACCTAGCTGTGTGGAGGCCTCCACCACACTCCACGGTGTGTTCTTACGTTGCCCAATGATGACGTCCAGCACAAAAGACTTGAGTCCGTCCTCCAACAAAGCCCGCACCGCAGGGCACAGGTACTTCAGAACCAGGTGGCCCACATTGGGGCTCACAGAACTGTTCCCCAGCTTTGCCTGTGGATGCAACAGGGAAGTACAGGGAATTACCTGCAACCTGGGTCCTTTCTGACTGCCTTAGTCCTTACAGTACTTCTCTTGTGGTCCCCGTCCCTGAGGACCCAGCTCTGAGTTCTGGGGGAAGGAGAGCAAGGGACGGGGGCAGCACAGGATAGGTGACGGTCAGCAGAACGGAGCTCAGCTCTCCAGTCTCTTGCCTACCTTGACTCCGGGATCCCGGCTTGTGCCAAAATGGGCCACAATGAGGTCCACAGCAGTGTTGACAGCTTTCACCAGCCCTGCAAGTGAGAATTTGATGCACCAGGTCCCTAAGTGAGTCCCCAAGCAAGCTGGCTGGGAGTGGGCCCTCAGTGGGGAGGCCCCCCCCCCCCGCCCCACACACACACACTCTCTCTCTCTCTCTCTGTCCCTGCATAGATACCACAGGCCTTGGCTTCTTCCTGGTTTTGCCCAGTTCTCAAGTCCTTCCTGTTTTAACCTCACTGCCAAGACCCACCCCAATGATTCCATTAAGACACTCAACGTACTCACTTCCTTGCCCTTGTACTTCAAGCCTGGATCAGTCTAACTCTCCATCCTCTCCACTTTGAGAAACCAGGCTATTGGCTGCTGTTGGAGAAATTCCAAAGCTGTTCACCTAGGGCCTGGGAAGGGCACTTCTTTGATGTGTGCCTTGCAGCACCCTCTGCTATGCCCTCAGGTTGCCATGCCAAATCTTTATCCCTCTTCTCAAGCCCTTGGTTCTACTTCACTCAGAGAAGAGAGGCCACTGGTAATGAATTCAACTTCCCTCTCCATCCAAAAGATGGGATTACATCACATCTATCCTCCTTCCCACCTGCCCTCCCATACTCCCTTTCCATCTTGGAGGAAGGTGGCCATTCCCCTTATTGCCTAAGGTTCTTCCCTCTCGATGCTCTGAGTCCTCTGCTCTGCCTCTGCAAGGGACTTCAGCTTCATCTTTCTCCCTTTCACAAGCTCCTTCTCTTCAGCCCACAGTTATGCTCAATCTTCTCCTTATCATCTCATTTAAATGGCTCTGCTAAATAGACTGGTTCTCTGTCAGTCCTTATCTGATTAGATGTTATGATCAGGCTTATCCAAGCCACCTTGTCCTGTAGCACTTGAGCTCCCCTGGTATAGCACACAGGAGTCTCCCTCCCTACACATAGCTCCCTGAGGGAAGCGAATGGAGACTGAGTCTTAAGCATCTGATAAATGACTGTTGTTCACTTGCAGATACTCATGATCCATAGTACAGACTTCTGCCTCTTGCCCCAAAGCTTGTGCTAATTCCCTCCCAGCACTTGGAGTTCTAAGACAGGGAAATATTCTGAAGGGCTAGATAGTTGGGCCACAGGCATAAAAAGGTAGTAACAGCAGATTTTCAGTCTTGAGCTAGGAATGATATTCACCTTTTTTCTGAAGCACATCAATGGATACAGCCTCTGAGCTGCCATCTGGGGACAGGCAAAATTCAGCGGGGGGCTTCTCAGTCAAGGAGAAAGGGTCTTGGAAGTCAGGGCAGGTTAGCGGTAACGGTTTCACTACTTGACCTGGAAAGAAGAGAAAAATCAGTCCCAAGCAACTGTCTCCCTGAGTGGCAGCTCAGTTCTGTGCCTCATGTCCTCTGAGATGTGTTCTTTTGGGACTGATCCCTTCCCTCCCGGCTGTAGCAGAGCCTGCCCTGGGTTTTCTGGGGACCTGGCCCACACACCATTCAGCCGGCAGTTCAGATGGCCAGCAGCACCGAGGGAGCCGGGGAACTCAAAGATGGGGTTCCTTCGGGCCAGCCGAGCATCCTGTGGCCTTCGGTCTAGGCTCCCTGACAAACCAGGGGGTCCTAGAGGGTTCTTCCTCCTGTATTCTCGCCACTTGAGTGCTTGAGGGGATAGATGGTTGGCTGAAATCAGGAGAGATTAGCAGAAGAGACAGGAAATAGTTAAAAGACAGCATTTCATACCCACCCAGTGGGCCTATATAAAACCCGAGGGTTGGGATATTAGCTACAGATGGGCAAACTGTAACCTGTGACCCCATGTGGAGTACAGGAAATCATTCAAAGGGGAGGTAAACTGCCTAGGTGGGAAAGGGCGATGGGCAGTGAGCTTCATACCATTACTGGGCCTGGAAGCCATGCTGCCCTCGCCACCTCCCCGGACCAGGCTCTCTGCCCGGCTGAGGCTAGATCTCCAGGAGCCCAGAGGAGGCAAACTTCCTGTCCCATGGAGCCGGTACTCAGCCAAGGTCAGTATCTTCGGATCCTCCTTCTGCAGCTGCTGGGAGACGGCAGGCCGGACAGCAGGAGGACAGGAAAGGCCCCATGGAGGTGGGCTTTCTGTGGCTGTGGCCTGCTCTGGGAGAGGGGAGCACGAAGTGGAGGCCGAAGAGTCGGTGCTGGGCCCAAAGGGGCCAGTACTCCGGATGGGGGAGTAGCTGCCCAGGGGCGACGGCCGCAAGGTCTCTGGCTCAGGCCTGGCTTTCCTGGCACCCCTGTGGGTGGGCACCTGTGGCTCCCCTGAAGGAGCTGGGCCTGGGCCTTGAGCAGCGGGGGCAGCTGCGGGGGCAGGCTGCGGTGCACGGTTGCAGCCCGAGAGGCTGTAGAGCTGGGAAAGGCTGTGCAGGGCCCGGGCCTTGGCCAGCTGCTTGGGGAAGTGGTGCTGGAACACGAACGGCTGGATGGGCAGCGTGGTTGGCCTCTGCTCCTTGCTGTAGCGAAGGACCGGTCGGCTCTCAGCACCACCCCCTGCGGCAACAGGGATGGAGAAGGAATCAAACACTGAAATCACATGAGAGGAAGCAAAGAAGCAGTCAGGAGATGATGCTCACCAGGGAGAGTAAGAGAGGGGCAGGACCTGGGCTGGAGGAGCTGAGTAGGGTAGGGGTAATTGACTCTGTGGAATGTGCCACCACTGCTTCTCCCATCTTCTCCTGGTGTTTTCATAACATTGACTTGTCTCTTGGCTGTTTAGCTCTCTCTTCTTTTTCTTGACTTCAGATGTGGGTGCATCTTAAGGCCCATTTCTTATATTTGCCTTTACACTTTCTTCCGTGCGTTGTTCTATTCAGACAGTCATATAGGTGACTTCTGAACCCATGGCTTTAGCCTCAACCTTTCTCTTGATCTCTAGATCATTCTGCTTTAGGTTTCTGCTTCCAATTAAAATTTGCTATTTAAAATACCTCATTCATTCTCCTGATGATTTCCATTTCTGCCAATGACAGAACCACCATTTTCTTTGTGAAAGTGAAAGCGTCAGTCACTTAGTTATGTCTGAGTCTTTGTGACCCCCAAGGACTGTAGCCCGCCAGGCTCCTCTGTCCATTGGGATGCTCCAGGCAAGAATACTGGAGTGGGTCACTGTTTCCTTCTCCTCTGTATCTAAGGTCTAAAGGCCTGGAGTCAGTCACATACTTTCAGTGTCAAGATGTTAATTTACTTCAAGCTTTCACCCATCGTCCCCTCCTCAACTACAGCCCACATATTTCATTCTTGACCAGATCTAACCGTAATAAAATATTCCTTTACTTGCGGCCAGAGTCAGCTTCCTGTCACCCAATCTACCCCAGGCATACTCTTTCACTGATCCTAGCATTGGAACCCCAGAGTCCATATCTGCTCCCTCCACACAGAGGCGTGTTTCCCAAGGTTGGTCCTCTCCTGTTCTTTCAGCCAATCTTCTAGTCAGTGTCCCACAAAACATGTGTCTCAGAACTAAACACAACACTCCACAACACCGCACAGAGGCAAAGTCTTTGCGTATGGGCTGTGCTTCTAATTAAACACCGCGCACTGTCAACACCCGAATAAACACAAGGTGGCGCTATAACCACCCAATCACCTGAAACCCTGGGTGTGGCTCACTTGCACCCTGGGTTCAACAGCTCTGAAGCAGGAATTAGTATCCATTGTTAAAAGACCTGGGTATTGGAAATTTAGAGATTAAGTCGTTTGCCCAAGGTCACACAACTAGGAAGTGACACAGCTAGAATTCTGCCTAAGTCAGAGTTTGGCTTTGGGACTAATGTTCCCTCTGCCACATCGCACCACACATGAAATGGTATCAGGCTGGGTTTTCCTGCTCCTTGCCTTTCCGCATTTATTTACTTCGGCGAGTCTTAAGGGGATGGGGACCACAACCCCATAAGGCAGGTGTTTCAGAACCACTCTCAGGAGACGTTTTCAGACTATACTCTTCTGCCAGTCCCAGTCAGGGCTTAGCGAACAGCCCTTGTCAATCTCCCTTGCTCACTATGCTCCAGTCATACCTTCTTCGGTCCTTAAACATGTCAAGTTCATTAACATCTTGGGGTCTTGTGTTCCTTCTGCCTGAAATCAGCTAGGCATCAACTCAAGCATCACCTTCTCCTCAAGACCTCTGATTGCCCCAGTGCCTCGGGCAAGTCATGCTCTCAACACCCTGTTGTATTTCCTTTTTAGCCATTTCTCACTGTCAGAAATTATCTTATTTGTTTATTGTCCATTACTCCCTATTAGGGTTCTGGAAAAGCAGGGATTTTTAAATTGTTCCCTGCTGTATCTCCAGTGCCTAGAATAGACCTTGGTATAAGGTAGGTACTGAATAGAAGACATGAATGAATCCTCACTGTCACCCTTGGTTCAGTATGGTCTCGCTGCATCCAAATCTTACACGGACCAGCTCACTTCCTAGAACACCAGTTCTATTTCCTGTGGCTCTGCTGCCCATAGAACAAAGTCTAATCTCAGGCAAGTTGGTGGCCACACCTGTGGCAAATGCGCTACCCTCCCCATTGACACGGCTCATCCCACCACCCCTTTCCCGTTGCTTTTCTGGCTGGGAATGCCTTCATCCTCTCCACTTATTTAAATATCAAATTTCAAGCCTGAGCTGACCCTGGCTGTCAGATTAGGCCCTCCCAACCTCAGCTTTACTGTACATGCTATATAGAGTACGTTTGAATTAGACTATCTATTCCTACTTTTTAAAAATCCTCCCTGCTGAGTTCTCAGGGTAGGTGTGAGGCAGAGGAGGAAGACTGGGGAAGGGGGAGGGGTGACTACAGTGGGGAGTGGGTGTCAATTCTACCCTCTGGGAGTACAGGGGACAAGGTTTCTCTTGTTCTTTGAGACAGCCCTTAGAAACACTGGAGATAGAGATCGAATTCACTCAAGTCCATGTTGCAGGCAACAGAGCCCCAGTCCCTCAGTGCCCTCTTAAAATGGAGCGCCCAGAACCCCAGGTGGGCCCTAAGGTTCACAGGAGCAGAGGGGACTATCAACTCCTCCCTTCTGGAGTCTACAAATGAATCCAGCCATTTTAACTTTTTAGAATACCTTCCTAACTGCTGACTCATTCTGAGTTTGCAATCAATTATTAATAAATATCCCAAATCAAGAAGAGCACTTACATATCAAAGTTCATATTGGTCCTTGAAAGAACAAAACGTTTTTTTCCAGACTAGACAAAATCCTTTCAAAATCTAGATTCTGCTGCTCAGAATCTCAAAGAGATCTCACTTCTTTTGTCATTCATGAATTCATCATTTTTTGATTAAAAACAAAAAAGTTGTACAGAACAAAAAGAAAAGCCCTATGATAGGTCACTGGAGATTTATGGAACAAAAGTCTTATATTATTATGAAAAGTCTTATCTGATAGCAAAAACACTTTTAAAGCCTCTCCTCCCATATCTGATCAGGACTGACCTTGTCCTCAGAGTGCCAGCCAAGTACTGTCTGGGCCCAGATATACCCAGCAGGCACTGCAGTCTGAGAAGAGGGTGGGTTCAGAAGACTCTGGCTAATCCCTGCCATTTCTGAGCCCCCTCTGCCCTAGAGACCTTCTTGCATTTCTGGGGCAGTTCCTCCATGTGTGTTTAGGAGCCTGAAGTCATCTGATATACTGCCATCTCCCAAACAGCAGGTATAACACCATTTATGGGTTTTAACCCCTTTGAGTGGAGAAGGCAATGGCACCCCACTCCAGTACTCTTGCCTGGAAAATCCCATGGATGGAGGAGCCTGGTGGGCTGCCGTCCATGGGGTCTCAAAGAGTCGGACACGACTGAGCGACTTCGCTTTCACGTTTCACTTTCATGCATTGGAGAAGGAAATGGCAACCCACTCCAGTGTTCTTGCCTGGAGAATCCCAGGGACGGGGGAGCCTGGTGGGCTGCTGTCTCTGGGGTCGCACAGAGTCGGACACGACTGAAGCGACTTAGCAGCAGCAGCAGCAGCAGCAACCCCTTTGAGAAGCCAAAGGACCAACCTAAGGCTGAAAGTGAAAGTGTCAGTCACTCAGTCGTCGGACTCTTTGTGACCCCATGGACTGTAGCCTGCCAGGCTCTTCTGTCCATGGAATTCTCCAGGCAAGAATACTGGAGTGGGTTGCCATTTCCTTCTCCAGGGTGTCATCCCGACCCAGGGATGGAACCCAGGTCCCCTGTATTGCAGGCGGATTCTTTACTGCCTGAACCACCAGGGAAGCCCTAAGGCCACAGGCAGCAAATTCCCCATAATCGATCTCTCCTCTGCTTTATCGCCCCTTTCCTTCCAAACCCTCTGAGCTCTGCCTTCTGCCCTCATCACTCCCAAATGCTGCTTTGGGGATTTTCAGCCTTCATCCTAGTGATTTGTTTTCAGAACTCATTTGTTGAATCTCTTTTTGAAACTTTCTCCTTTGGTTCCTATGACTTCACTCTCTCTTGGTTTCTCCTCTATTTTCTTGGCTGATTTTTCTCAGTTTCCATTGAGGACTGCTCTGCTCACCCTTCAATCATTGTATCCCCAGGGCTCTGTCCCTTGTTCCCTTTATAACTCTACACATTCTCCCTGGATGTTCTCACCCAGTCATAGCTTCAACTACTATTTTTATTCCAATGACTCTCTGATCATGGTGGTCTCCTGACCTCCAGGGAGACATCCTTTCTAATCTACCTTCCATTCAAACAACCTGTGATCTTTCTAAAATGCAAATCAAAACAAGCCCGTTACAAACCAAAAAATGCCATTTCCCTAATTAAAATCCTTTAATGGTTCCATCCATGTTCTACAATGGCTATAGTAAATTATTTGCAGTTTCTGGAAAGCATCAAGATACTCTGTGCCTTTGTGGTTTTGTACAGACTATTGTGCGAGCCTACAATGTTCTTTTTACGAGTCTCCACAAAGCCTACTCCTCTAACATTTTTCTAGACTGTGCTTAAATGTACACTGTGTTAGCTCTCCTTCTCTGACATTCTGCTCTGTTTAGGTGCTCCTCTCAAAGGCCAGTGCCGTACAACTGCCACCTCTACAGTTTAATTGTGCTTCGTATTCTGTTTCCATCCTTCATCAGAATTCCTCGAGGACAGATATTGTCCCTCTTGTCTATCGCCAGCACCCACTCAACACAGAGCCTTTATAAAATAATCACTTAAGCGAAATGAAATAAACAGGGAAGAGCTGGCCTGGGAGGCTCAAAGGTTAAGTGTCAGGTCTCAGGTTCTTTGAAGAGTGGCTACAATCACTGACCACAGAATGAACTTACTGACACCCAGTGTGGTTTGTCTATTTGACATTTCTCTTAAACACAGCAAATTCCTTGATGTCCAAAATGGAGCTCAGGCCTTATTGCTTTCCCAGTAAATCAGTGTTTGCAGTCTCTACCCATGTATCATCATCTTTCCAGTCACCTGGGCTTAGAATCACAATCTTCTGAGTACCTGCTATCCCAATCATCGATCTCTCAGTTGCTGATTTCATCTCCTTGGTGTGTGCTTGATTCCCTATCCTCCATCCCCTATTATAACTGGAGGACATGCTCTGGACTGGAAAGATGATGGGTCTGGGCTGAGAAACCTCTAGTGGTAGAGGTGGGGTGGTTGGCAGGACCTATTACTGATAGGAGGCCATGCATACAACCTGCTACTCTCCAGCCACTAGGCTTCTTACCGTCAGCTTTAGCTCTTGCGTCCCTCTGGGTATGGCTGTTGGCTGGGCTCCCTGGGAGAGCAGGCCCTGGATCCATCAGCTGGGCCAGGGGCCCCTGCCCAGCAGCTCTGAGGCCAGCGGGTGGCATCTCACTGGACTGGGGGCCCTGACAGACCTGGGTAGACCAGGACTCTGGGCCAACCAGGTCCATGCCTGGCCCCAAGGGCATGGGTGGGAGGCTATGGCTACAGTGAGTGCCCTCATCTGGGGGGCCCACCCTGTCTTGCTGGGCTTCTTGGATGAGTGAGAACCCCTGAGAAGAGTCCCCAGTGCTTGCTCGCAGTGGAGGGGAGCCAGAGCCTGCAGCTTTCTTCCGGCCCTTGGCAAGTTCGGCAAAGGAGGTGACCCGCCGAGGTAGGGAACCAGGCCCAGTAATGGCAGTGGGGCCCTCACTGAGGCGCACTGGGCAACTCAACATGCGTTCCAGAGAGCCCAAGCGGACAGGAGGGCTGCGCTCTAGGCTGCGGTCGTAGCTTCGAGAGCGCTGACGTCCAGTGCTGAGGTTGGGGGGTGAAGTGTTGGTGTACACTTGCCCCTCAATCACAGTGCGGCCCATGGGAGCCTCTGCTTCCGCTTCAGAGCCCACTGCTTCTTGTTCCTCTGGCTGGACTTCCGGCTTCTGGAACAGGTAATACTCAGAGGGCTGGCTGGGGCCAGGGTCTGAGCCAGGGCCAGGGGCAGGACTGATCTTGGTGTGTTCCTCTGAGCAGCTGGTGACAGAAGAGCCAGCTGGGCTTGGGGAGGACTGGGAGGACAGGTCACAGGTGACAAGTTTATAGTAATTCTGTGTGGCCACAACAAGACGGGCCTGGCTCTGGAAGCAGGCTGTGAGGTCAGCCACAGCTGGGCAGGGCTCACAGTGTGGGCGGTAGGAGTTGCAGTTGGCATCAAGCTCAGGAGATGAGGCATGAGGACAACCATAGCCACCTTCCCTTCCTCCGCTGTCAGGGTGGTGGGACTCACAAGACATCTTCGACTCAGCTGGGGAGGGCTGCAGGTCCAGGTAGAAGGCGCCAGGGTCCGAGTGGCTGTAGAAGGAAGAGTCGCTGCAGGACTGCAGGGCAGAGTTGAGGTTGGCACGGGAGTTGCCGTGCATTTTGTTGTAGAGGGTGCTGAAGGTGACCAGCACGCCGTCTGAGCTGTTGCAGGAGGAGTCGCTCACATAGCCCATGGACTGGTCAGCCGCCTCGGACTGACTGGAGGTGCTACTGCAGCGGCAGTGCTGGGTGCCTGAGCCTGAGCATCTGGGGTTCCTTGGGGATTCATCGGAACTGAGCTTCCATTCCTGGTCGAAGGAGAAGCCAGAGGTGTCACTGGCTCCACCCCCACTGCCACTCCCACCGGGCCCCCCACACTCATCCAGCTCCATGGTCTCAGCTTCCGGCTCTGGCCGGCAGCAGCGGCCAGTGCTGCCGTGCGGGGCATCCAAGACGGTCACTGGCTCCTGTTCTTGCCCTTCCACCACTCCGGCTCGACTACGCGCTGCCCCCCATGGCCTGCCCACTCTGGGGCCAGGCGGTGGCAGCTGGAAAGAGGAGAGATGGAAGGTGGGCTGGCCAGCCCCGTGCAGGTGGAAGGACTGCTGGGTGGCACTGTCACTGATGCTATCCTCATATAGGTCACCAAGTCCTGGCTCGGCCACGCCTGCCTGCAGCAAGAAGGGGTTGTGTCGTTTAGGGGCCCCGGGGCCTCTTCCATCCCGACCCCTGCTCTTGGCACTATCAGCAGACCGTGTAGAGCCCCCCGGAGCAGACTGCAGGCTGCTGTACAGCAGAGAGTCGGCTTGTCCGAGGTCCTGATCAGGCTGGGTGATGCCCAGCTCCGGTGGGCAGAAGGGGTTGGGTCTTGTGCTCCCGCTACCTCCACCTCCCCCTCCACAGCACTGCCTGTCTGGGACTTGGCAGTGCACCAGGGGGATGTGGTGGACGATGAGGGTCTCTCCAGTCAGCTTTGGGGGACTATCCATTCTGGAAAGTTCGAACAAGGGCATCAACAGCACCAGACACTGCCCCTGGAGCCCAGTGGGGCAGAACACATTTCATCAGGAGAGCTTGGTACCTGGAAAGAGAGGGAAAGAAAGGGAACCTAATGTCACCTCCCCGAAGTCAGGGACATGCCCCTACCCATGTCATTTGCAGATGGCGAAGAGCCCAAGAGGAAGAAAGATTCAGTCAACATGGAGCTGGATGACTCAGCCCAATGGGGTACACGGCCTCACCATACAGGGCCAGCTCTCGAGTGCCCCCTTCTCTGTAAGTTCGCCATGCATCCACTCCAACAAAAGGCCAGGCCCCTGTTAATGCCATCTCTGAGGGTCTGGGGAATCTCAGGGACAGCCCTTTCTCCTCTTTCTTAGCAGTAAACAACGACCAGTCCTGAGTCCAAAAAAACTATGAATGATGACATAACCAAGAAAAAACCACCTAAGATGCCTGAGAGGGTGCTAGACAAAGGAGCCACGGAATTGTCTTACACACAGCTACAACACACACACTTCCAGATGAGGGGACATCACCAATAATACGTCAGGTATGCACAGCAATAAGCTATAATTTTGCAAGAAAGGTAATTTTTAATGTACTATATCACTTGGTCCCTGTGTCATCTTGGACCCCTTTCCCCTCCTGAGCCCCAGAATACCTGTCCCACTCTGACTGGCTGTGGGCAAGGATCCTCACTCTTCCTACTACTGTATTAGAGCTTCCTGAATAGCGACTGAGTTAGGCAGCAGACTTCTAGTATGGCTGATGCCATCCTCTTCCTTCCCAGTGTGAGGTCTGTTTTTATAGTTTTGTATTACTCCAGCACCACATCAGGTAAGGCCTGGCAAACACAAGGCATAATATATTCTTAATATTTAGCTAGCTCAGGGAACAGATCTTCTGAAGTGCCCCAGTTCTGTCTAGTTTTAGCTAGAACTTTCCCTATGAGGGTCCCCTAAAAAGTCTTCTCTTCCTGGTTTCACCTCGGATAGGCTAAGGTCAAGTTCTCTACACGGAGCCCATTCTGAGCTTCTCTGGTCTCTTGGCTGGACCATGGCAGAATGGCCCCCCTCAAGTTCTAGTCTCTGGTGCTGTCAAGGTCAGGTCCTCAAAGCCTTCATTTGCTCAGACTTCTCATACATAGTTTCTTCTAATTCATTCATTTCTCTCTTTCCCTTATCATCCCTGTCATTTTCCTCTACCTACAATGAGTCCAAATCCCTCATTGCCTAAGTTCTTCATCATTTAGCTGAACCTTTATGCCACCAATTTTTTTTAAAAGTGTAACTCATTTAGATCACAGGATCAGAGCTCTTCACACGGAGTACAGTAAAGAGCCAGACAAGTCACACATGTTTAAGGACACAGACAGGCAACACATAAAAGAAAAAAATTCAAACGGCTAATAAATATATGTATGAGGGACACTATTAAAATATGTTATTTGTGTTAAGTTAAATTACATTAAAATTAAAAAGCAAGTATTTACCATCTTTCTTCTTCCTTTCCTTTCTGAGAGGAAGGCTCCTCTGTTGGACTTCCAAGCCTTTGTGTGTTGACTAGGGTAAGGAGTAGACAGGCAGAAGGGCAGAAACCAGAGAGGCTAAATGAGCCACAAGACAAAGAGTTACAGAAGAAAATATGGGAGTAAATTCATTATCTTCGGTTAAGGTTATTATTGGATGCCTTCTTAGATAAGATACCAAAAGAACAAGTGATAAAAGAGAACCTAGATAAGGTAGATTTAATAAAAATAAAAAACCTTTGAGTCTCCAAAGGACATGATCAAAAAAGTGAAAAGACAAGTCACAGAATGAGAGAAAATATTTGCAAATTGTGTATCTGACAAGAGACTTAGAACCACAATATATAAACAATATACAACTCAACAATAAAAACTATGCAACCCAATTAAAAATTGGGCAAATAACTTGAATAGATATTTCTCCAAAGAATACATACAAATGATTAATAAGCACACGAAAAGAGGTTCAACATCATTAGTCATTAGAGAAATAAAAATCACAACAAGATACTACTTCACTTTCACTAAAAGACAATAACAAATGCTGGCGAGGATGTGGAGAAATTGCAACCCACAAACATTGCTTAAGACATTGTAAAATGGGACAGTCACTTTGGAAAAACAGCCTGGTAGTTCGTCAAAATGTTAAGCATAGAGTTATCATATGACCTAGAAGTTCTACTCCTGGGTATATACCCAAGAGAAATGAAAACATATGTTCACGCAAAAGCCTGTATACAAATATTCACAGTAGCACCAATCACAGTAGCCAAAGAAGTGGGAACAATCCAGATGTTCATCAAGTGATGAACAGATATACCACGGTATAGATACTGGAATATTATTTAGCAATAAAAGGAATGAAGTACTGATATATGATACAGTATGTCTGAACTGCAAAAAGGTAAGTGAAAAGAGCCAGTCATAAAAGGATTCTTTGCATGATGTTACATGATTCCTTTCACATGAAATGTCCAGAATAGGCAAATCCACAGAAACAAAACGTAGATTAGTGGTTGCCAGGGGCTGAGAGAGTGGAAAATGGGGAGTGACGGCTAGTGAGTGTGGGGGTTCCTTCCGGGAGTGAGGAAAATGTTCTGAAATCAGTCAGTGGTGATGGTTACCTGAGTCTGTGAATAAAACCAAAACTCCAAAGTTTTATGGAAAGTGAATTATATCTCAATTTTATAAAAGGGTGAGTTTTATGGTATGTGAATTATATTTTAATAAAGCTGTTATTAAAAAAAATTTAAATAGGAAAAAAGATTAAGGTTTACGGGAAGATTGAAGGAGAGGGAAGGAAGGGATTAGCAGTGGAGAGGAATGCGTATTTGCACAGATGAGAACACGAGAGGAAGAGCTGCCTTGAACTATTGGGATTTTTGTAGAGAGGGATAAAGAGGATTTTTAGGAAATTTTGCTATGAGGTACATGAGATAATTTCCCCTTCACTCTTTCCCATCTCTCTCTTCCTTTGCCAGGAAATCTTAGGGCTCAAATATTGGGTTGGCCAAAAAGTTTGCTAGGGTTTTTCATATGACATTATGGGAAAACCTGAATGAACTTTTTTGCCAACCCAATATATTAATATAAGCCACAAAGATAACAAAAAGTTAGGAACACCCTAAAATTCCAATAATAATCAATTTGAAAAGTAGAGAACATAGTATCATTAAAACAATGTTGTGTTAATTTCCCTATTAGTGACTTGAGAAAATATTCACAAAAGATTAAGTAAAAATAGCAGATTACAAACAATATGTACAGATGACACCATTATTGTGAATAAGTATATGCCTGTATCTGTCTTCAGGCTGCTATAACAAAATACATCAGACCAGATGGCTTATAAACAGCAAAATGTATTTCTCATGGCTCTGAAAGCTGGGAAGTCCAAGATTAAGATCAAGGTGCCAGCACGGCTGCATTCTGGTGAAAGCCCACTTCTTGGTTCATACGGGGCACCTTCTACACAGATTGTAAAGGACAAGGGATCTTTCTGTTTTATAAAAGCACTAATCTCATTTAGGAGGGCTCTACTCTCAAGACCTAATGTGGAGTTGGTGGAGGAGAGACACAGACATTCAAACCAGAGCAATACGTACGGAAGAAAACTTGAGAGCATACACAGTACCAAAAGCCAAGGATGCTCAGATCCCTTAGACAAAATGGTGCCGTATTTGCATATAACCTACAACTGTCCTCCAGTTTACCTTAAATCATCTTCAGATTACTTATAATACCTAATGTGAATGCTACTTATACAGTTGCCAGAACATGGCAAATTCAAGTACGGCTTTTTGGAACTTTCTGGAATGCTTTTTTCTTGAATATTTTTGATTCCCAGTTGGTTGAATGTATGCATGCACAACCTGTGGACTTGACAACAAAATGTTAACAATGCTTATTGCTGTTGGGTGCTTCTGGATTATTTTAAATTTTATTCTTTTTGTTTCATCTGTATTTTCTAAAAATAAGTGTGTGTTATGTACACAATTTGAACAGTTTTTAAAGCGCTTTTTTCCTTTAAGCACTACAGATACTGTTGGTCAGGGCTAGGGGAGGGGACATCCCCCTAACTAGAGTACTAGGCTGTCCCAGGGTCCAGGCCATAATTTGAGGCCTAGACTAAATGGAGCACAGAGAACTTTCTTGTACACACAGCAGTAATGTTAGGAGTACCTATGGGCTATGGCCATCACTTGCTCTTCAATGAATACCACTCCCATCCCCTTTTAATTTTTTTGGCTGCACTATGGCTGGCGGGATCTTAGCTCCCTGACCAGGGATGGAACCTGCACCCTCAGCAGTGAAAGTGCAAAGTCCTAACCATTGGACCACCAGGGAATTCCATTCCCCACCCCCACCATTCCTCTTTCAAAGCACCATTTTCAAATATATACACAGAAGAATGTGTCTGACCCATAAACCACTGACTGGGTGTCATATACGCATTCAAATAAAGAAACATAGCAACTCACAGAGCCTGGAAAGCTGACTCTCTCTGAATCATGGATAAAGCACAAATGGGTATGGAGGGCAATGGAGAACCTCAGGCAGGAGGGCACTGACAGTTTATTATGTTATGTTTACGTATCTGTCCCCAGACTAGAGCACAGTTCCTTGAGGTCAGTAACTGGGATATAGTCAACCCCTGGTTCCTAGAACCCATGCACAGTGCTTGGAACACAGTAGGCATGGTAGGTTAGTTACTGACTCCTGTTCTACCCATTTAAAAAATTGACTTGCTTGTCTTTTTATTATTGAGTTGTAGCAGTTTTTAAATTTATTCTAGATATGAATCCTTTGTCAAATACACATCTTGAGAATATTTTCTTAAGTGGCTTCTTCTCAAATGTGGCTTGCCTATTTGTTTTCTTAATGGTATTTTTAATTAATTGGTTTTTAATTTTATGAAGTTCCATTTATTTGTTTTTTTTCTCTATAGTTAAAGCTTTCTGTGTTCTAAGAAATCTTTGCCTATCCCAAGAAATTTTCCTGTTTTTTTTTTAAATAAATGTTGTATAGTTTTCACTTTTATATTAAGGTTGTGCTGCATTCTATTTTAAGTGTAAAGCTCTTTCACTGGCTGACTCCATTTTATTTTACATTTTTGTATCTCAGAGAAAGTCTTACTCTTTCCTGATCTCCACATGACCAGGGGAGATCTTGGCAATAGTTTCTCCACAGATAACTCTAGTTCAGCCAACTAAGGTAAATTCTACAGGCATCTCACAAGTCTCAGTACTCATGCTTTGGCCCCATACTTTCACAGTTTTTACAAAGCAGTTTTTATGTATATCAAAAGCTTCCCTGGTGATTCACACGGTAAAGTGTCTGCCTGCAATGTGGGAGACCTGGGTTTGATCCTTGGGTTGGGAAGATCCCTTGGAGAAGGAAATGGCAACCCACTCCAGTACTCTTGCCTGGAAAATTCCCTGGACTGAGGAGCCTGGTAGGCTCATGTCCATGGGGTTTCAAAGAGTAGGACATGACTGAGCAACTTCATTTTTTATGTATATCATCTCATTGATCCTGACAACACACTAAAGCAGGTTGATTACTTCATTTTTTTAAAAAATAAGGAAATCAACACCTAGAAAAAAGAAATGACTTGCCCAAGAACTCTCAGGAGATAAATGACAGAATTAAGACAGGAGTCAGCAATCCTAACTTTTGACCTTTTTTCTCCATCAGTTAGGAATGTAATGAGAGTATATGGTACATATGACTTGATTTCAATTTCTACAGAACACATTTACTAAGAGCATTTCTCTTAGACTTCTCCCCTGAGAGTGTCATGCTCTGTAAGAAGACCAGTTTAATACTGTGGCCCATGAGCTCTAAGAAAGGTGAAGAGAAAACAGTGAGATGGGAGAGTGCATCCCAGCCTCTTTCTGTAACCTGGTGAAATGGAGAGACATGAGAGATGGAGGTGGGGGGAATAGAGAACCCAGAAGAAAGTGGAAGAAGCACTCAGCTCAGGTGGACAGAGAAGTGGTGGGCTCACTCAACAACGTTACAAGGTCTAGAATCCCTAAAATTAGGGAAAGCTTTCCACAAGAGCCCTCTTCTTGGTTCTCATCACAAACAGGTCTCTCTTGGCCAGTCATCATAATGCTATTTATTAGTGATCGTTTACTGAGCATTTACACTCAAGGTGATTGACATACAGCATCTCTAATTCTACTATAATCCTTTAAAGTAGATATAATCATCCCCACTTTACAGAGGAGAAAACTGAAGCTTAGTAAGTGTAAACAGTTTGCCATAATTATATGGCTGAGATGGATGCAAACCCAGGTCTGCTCAATTCTTAATACTTTCCACTACAACTGCCTCTCAGAAAATGATCAGGGTCACACCCTCTTCCTAAAGTCCCTGCATTTACCCTGCTACCAACGCAGACACGTCCTACTTTTTCCTGGATAGGCTCACACTCCAGCTTCTACTTGAAAGTGAAAGTGTTAGTGGCTCAGTCGTGTCTCACTCTGCAACCACATGGACTGTAGCCTGCCAGGCTTCTCTGTCCATGGAATTCTCCAGGCAAGAATACTGGAGTGGGTTGCCATTTCCTTCTCCAGGGGGTCTTCCTGACCCAGGGATCTAACCCAGGTCTCCTGCATTGCAGCTAGACTCTTTACCATCTGAGCCACCGGGACGCACAGTTTCCATTTACAGTTTGTATTTACCCACTTTACTAGTCTCTGAACCCACAGTCCCTTTTTCATATTAATGCCCCAGGCTCTAATAACACTTTAATCCTACCTCCTGCTCCAGTTTCCAGCTCACATCTCCCTGTCCCACTCACAGTCCTCAATGCCCTTTTCCCTTGCACCATAGTTCACATTCCTAGATGCTTCCTGGGAACTAACACCTTCCCACAATTTCCCAATGTATTGCCCTACCCAATCACATTTTGCACATGGAACTACTGACTCCTAATAGTGTATGTTTTTGAATCCTCCACCCAGGTGATCAATGGAGAGGGAAATTTCAAGAATTCTTTCTATCTTCTCAGCAATAGAATTCTAGGTAATTCTGGGCAGGAAGAAGTTTTAAACTCCAGAGAAAGGTCTCCCTTGTCTTTGGCCATCAGCATCTTTCTGCCAGTCATAGAGCCCCTTCCCTCGTTTTTGGCCTCCTGAAGGAAGAGGGGAAGATAGTGATACTCATTGTTATTCTCCAGCAATCTGACCTTGACTTGAGGTCTGATGGGGAGCCTCAGTAGGACTGCTAAGCCTTTTCCTGTCCAGGTTCTCTCTTGGACAGGACTGAAGGGGGGAGAGCAGGAGGGTGGATTTGGGTGTATCAACTTATCCTTAGGTCTGTTCCTGTTAGAAATTTAAGCCTGTATAAGAAGGCCAATGATAACAGGCCAGGTGTCCTAGGCATTATATCCTCTCTCTCGCTATAATGTGGAGCCTCCTGATCAACATTCTTTCTTACTCCATCCTCATCTGTAGTCTTGTGGCTTCTGCAGCACCAGAAGACGTGGTATGTGTGTCTGTGTGCATGTATGTATGTGCACGGAGGGACAAGATGGGCTCGATGCTTCCCTTCCCAGTGCCTGCTCGTGAAGGCTGAGTGGATCCCTGCAGGTCTCCATCATGAACTTACAGGAGCTGTACGGGTGTCTCTTCCCATTAAGCCTTTGTGTCTAGCTCTGACTCCCTCCCTCCTGACCCACACTATAGCAGCTTCATTAGAAATGCTCAGAAAGGGAGAAGGGGATCTTCTCGACAAAATAGCATCAGCCCCAGCCTCTGTTCTTCCCACCTCTGCACCACAGCCCAAAAGTATGCATGGATGAGCTTGTCTAACGTTTGCTCTCCTGCTCGCTTGCTCGCTCGCTCTCTCTCCCTCTCGGAAAGACAAAGCCAGTCCTCAGAAGCCAGGGCCCAAATGTGCTGATCAGTTATTCTAGCGTCCCTGTCCTGCCCCTCCCCCCAGCTCCTCTGAGCCATACCTCTGTAAGGTGCCTTAGCTGAATCCCGAGATTTCTGTTCCGCGGCACTCCGACCAAGCTCTATCTTGACAGTTGGAGCTGAGGCACTGTTCCACAGGCCCGCACAGGGGCAAGTGGGCTGATTTCCTAAGAGCTGATTTCTGCTAATACAATGGCATCGTTGCTAATGCAGGGAGGCTGCGCAATCCCAGCCCAGTATCCTTGCCGCTGCCGCTGGTGCTGCGGTGACGTTGCTGCTCCGGGAAGGGGGGAAGGGAAAGGAACAGGCAGGCCCACAGTGCAGCCGCTCAGCCGCCCTCCCTGTCAGTCCCTGAGGGCCCTCTAGCCTGGGGAAGGGGGAGGGTAGAGACGGCAGTCAGCCTCAGAGGGCAGGCAGCGCTGCAAGGCGAGAACTCTCCCAGCGGCAAAGAGAAGCCTAGTGAGCTGGGCCCGGCTCCACTCTCATTCCTAGGAGTCTCAGGGAAAAGGTCTGGGAGGAGGCTGGGAGCTTCCTTCCTTCCTCAGGCCCCTCCTTTCAGATCTCAGCCAGAAAACCTCTCCCTCCTCTTTTCACCCACTCTGAATGACTCCTTGTTTTCTAGCCTTTTCCTTTCACTGGGATTCCAGACTAGCCTCAGGGTGGAGCAGCCAGCGGGGAGGGGGTTCCTGCAGGCCCCGAGGGAGGCTGTGGGCAGCAGTCATCATTCCACCAGCAGTAACACCAAGTTCCTAGACTTGACACTAGGCTATCTAGGGTGTGCCTCTTCAGAGAAATGGGATCTGAATCAGGAAAAAAAAAGAGAGAGACTGGGCCATTGGTAGGCTTCTATACAACTAGTGGTAGTGAGCCTTAGGATCAAGTTGGCTGCAGGCCCCTTCCTGCCACAGGGTCCAGTTCAGCTCCCTGGATCTTCAGAAGGTCTGCTGGTGTGGCTGGAGCAGAATCCTTCTGCCTCTCACCTGCATCAGTTTTTGGTTAGTGCTGAGCAGGGGCCAGCCGGGCCTGCGGGGAGGTGGTGTCCATTTGGTCAGGCCAGGGAGAAGGAAGTCTATTTTCCTGGAGAAAGGAAGGCTAAGAGAGAGGAGTGGTTTCCCCCAGGCCAGAGAGAGACCTCAATTCCTTCTGAAGCCCTACAGAGCCCTCCACCGCTTCCCTACTCCACCCTTGTCAGCTTCTGGGCCAGTTCTGTGGGAATCAGGAAACAGTGGAGAAGCCACAGCCGGAGCCAGGCGCCCTGTGAGCAGCAGCGTGTCTCTGGCCAGTTCGTGCCAGGGCCGCCCACGGGCATCCCCGAACAGGGACAGTCTCAAGCTGGGCTTGGCCCTCAAGCACTAGCCGTCACAGGGCTCCTTCCAATATGGACCACTATCTGGACTCCACAGCCAAGCCCTTGGATTTTCAGGCCCTAAAAAGAAGGCTTAGGTCTACTGGCCAAGACCACGTCAGCCACCACTCAGGATCCAGAAGAGATGTCCTTTCTTGCCCTTTATTGTTGCTTCTATTCCCTATGAGGAGAATCAAGTGCCCACTGATGTTATGCTGAGATGAGCTGAGTTAGAGAGAAGTGGCTAAAGACCCCCCAAACCCATCTCCAACCTTGACCTGTTTGAGGGGCCATGGCCTCATGATCCTACAAAGCAGAAAAAAGGAGAGAGGGAGGCTGCTGTTCATAAAACTAGCCATGAGTGGTCCCCTCTGGGATGTTGGAAGGTATCATCACTTTGCTTCCCTCTCCCCGAGCTGGAACAGACCTCAAAGGAGGCTGGATAAGCAGCCGTAGACAGGGGCTAAGTCAATCTCAACCAGTGCTTAGAGCTGCAGTTAGAGCTCTGGACCCAGGGTCTTTGTCCCTGAAATTTCTGTGAGGCTAAGCTGTGCACTGGAAAGCTACTTACTCTGGAAGTGTTTCCAGTTGCCTACAGCAGGTAGCTTAACTTACTTCACCACATCACAGACTACATCATCACCTACTTTCCACCAACTACTGCCAAAGATCTATAGGGCTTTGATGAGAAGATCAATTTTTTTTTCTGACTAGAAACAAACTATAAATGCCATCACATTATGAACCACAATGCCTCCTAACTAGTCTTCTCACCTGCAATTTACTTCCTACTTAGTACTGCCAGATTTATTACCCTGAAGTCTTATCTTTATTCAGCATTCACTCCTGCCGCTTTTAGTGGTATCCAATTCCTAGAGAATCAAGTTCAAACTCCTCACTCTGGCTTTCAAGTTCCCTCCATCTTGTCTGTCTACTGACTTTCTATCCAACCTTACTTTCCATCCTCCATTCATGTAGTCCTTCAAACCTGTTTTATAAGCTCTGTCCACTCAGCTGTCTTTGTTCAGATTCTCCTGCCTGTTACACTTGACTCAACCTACAAGGAATTATCCAGAACCTACAAGGCCCAGATCAACTCCTGCATCACGTCTTCACTGATCACCCTGAAGCCAGAAGTGATCTTTGTCTACTGAACTGTGGTTGCAGATTGTTGATTTTACAGACAAGAAAAAAATCCCACAAAAGCCAGGGGGTCAATACGGGCTGCCAATTTCTTGTACTGCCAAGTAAGATCATTAAAACAATAACAACAACAACAAAAACCCTTATGTTAATTATTTTCATCATTTCATCAAAAAAACATAGTCATTATTTTTCTCATTTCATTGTATACTGATGCAAACTTCATTGGAAACTAATATCAGTTCGTGAGAGGTTTTAATCAAGTAAATCACTTGTTACTTGACATGATTATGCTCCTTTTTTGCATATCCGCTTTAATGGCTCTTTTAGATAGCAAAGTCCAAGATATACTCCTCTTTGTATTCCCAATATCCAGAGTTTAAGATAGTATCATTTTTTATTTTGTGTTTCCTGTAATACTAGCAGTGTTTACATTGTAGAAGGTGGTGAGTCAAAGTCTTGTAGAATTAGAGTAGTCCAAAAAGAATGAGAGTGTAAATGAAAGTACGTGGTGGGCAGATCTGACTCAAAAGACTGACAGAGAAGACCCCTGCTGTTCATATGGGGGGGTGGGGAAGGTCTATTAAAAGAAAGCTTAGCAAAAAAGGAATAACCCTTCATAATCTTTCTTGAGTTACATAATGCATTCTTAGACATGATACCACAAGTACAAATGACAAAGGAAAAGATAGATAAGTTGGACTTCATAAAGGTTTAAAATTTTTGTGCTTTAAAGAACACAATCAAGATAGTGAAAAGAAAAAAAAAGGGGGGGAGACAACTCAAAGAATGGAAGAAAACATTTGCAAATCGTATATCTGATAAGGGACTTCTATCCAGAATACATAAAGTACTTTTATAACTCAACAAAAGATATATAACCCAATTTAAACATGGGCAAAGGATCTGAGCAGACATTCTCTAAAGGAGACAAACAGTTAATAAGCACAAGAAGAGATACCGAATATCAGCAGTTATTAGGGAAGTGCAAATCAAAAGTAAAATGAGATACCACTTCTTCCTACTAGAAAGGATAAATAAAAAAGACAGACAATAACAAATGATGATGATGTGGAGAAATTAGAACCCTCATATGCTGCTGGGAGGATTGTACAATAGATAGTTCAATCACTTTGGAAACCAGTCTGGTAGTTCCTCAAAACATTAAACACAGAATTACCATATGACCCAGAAATTCTACTCCTAGATATATACCCTAAAGGAATGAAAACATATCTATCTTCACACAACAGCTTATATATGAATGTTCCTAGCAGCATTATTTCGGAGAAGGCAACGGCAACCCACTCCAGTACTCTTGCCTGGAAAATCCCATGGATGGAGGAGCCTGGTAGGCTGCAGTCCATGGGGTCGCGAAGTCAGACACGACTGAGCAACTTCACTTTCACTTTTCACTTTCATGCATTGGAGAAGGAAATGGCAACCCACGCCAGTGTTCTTGCCTGGAGAATCCCAGGGACGGGGGACCCTGGTGGGCTGCCATCTATGGGGTCGCACAGAGTCGGACACGACTGAAGCGACTTAGCAGCAGCAGTAGCAGCAGCATTATTTATAGTAGCCAAAAAGTAGGAACAACCCAATATCCAGTAACAGATGAATGGATTAAATTAAATGTGGTAAATTCATAAAATGTAATATTATTTGGTAATAAAAAGTAATGAAGCAGTGAAACATGCTACAATGTAGATGAACCTTGAAAACATGCTAAGTGGAAGATGCCAGACACTAAAGGCCATGTATTGTTTGACTTCATTTCACCAGGGAAGCCCTTTTCATATGAAACGCCCAGACTAGGCAAATCTATGGAGATGAAAAGTAGATTACTGGAGTGGTTTCCAGGGACTTGGGAAAAGGGAAAACGGCAAGTGATTGTTATCGGGTATGGGATTTTTAGGGGGGATGATGCAAAGTTCTAAAATCAGGTTATGGTGGTGGGTTGCCATGCCCTCCTCCAGGGGATCTTCCCAGTCCAGGGACTGGACTCAGGCAGATTCTTTACCATCTGAGCCACCAGGGAAGCAACTGAATAGTATACTTTAAATGATGAAACAGATATCCGTTATGTCTCAACAAAGCTGTTAAAAAAAGAAGCTGCAGCAGTGAACAATGCTGTTTAACACCACAGAGGCAGAAGTCTTTACAGGCTCAGTAACTGGGTGGGCGTAGGGGTGGCAGGAACTCAGGTGCACTAGAAAATAGAGGGTATCACTGCCATGTCAACCCAAGGATCTCAGACAATTCCCTCTTCCATCTGTTTTTTTTTTCAATACCAAAATTCTTAGAAGGATGGACTATGTTATCTTTCTCCTTAATTATTTCTTAAACAATCAGAAGACTGTCTTCTTTTTATTAATAGCTGAACTGTCTAAAAGCAGTTCTAACTTTTAAGCTCATAATATTTAAATTGCCTGACACTTATCCACCCTCTCCTATTGAAACCCTCTTTTTCCTTTGGCTTCCTAGTTTTTCTTCTTAGATCATTCTTTCTTCATTGTTTAATACCACAATACCTGACCTATATTTAAATATAGATTCACAGCTGGGCTCAGACCTGAAATCTTTTCAACCTGAGAAGTGTTTAGCCCTTCCCAGTATTCTATTGATTTCCAAATCTTCATTCTTCCTGAATTTCCAGAATCAAATCTCCAATAGCCCATTAGGTACTTCTTACTCCCTCAAATGGAGGGACTTCCCCTAGTGATCTAATGGTTAAGACTGTGAGCTTCCACGGCAAGGGGCGTGGGTTAGATTTTTGGTTGGGGAACTTAGATCTTCCACTCAGCGTGGTGTGGCCCCCCAAACAAAAACCAACCAACCAATCAAAACAAACAAACAAACAACAAATTGATTTTTCTATTTCAAATCAGCTTTCTTTAAACTACCATTATACAAAATTGAGCTTTTCAAATCCTAAAAGATGATCCTAAGTTCTGCACTCAATATGCCAGCAAATTTGGAAATCTCAGCAGTGGCCACAGGACCAGAAAAGGTCAGTTTTCATTCCAATCCCAAAGAAAGGCAATGTCAAAGAATGTTGAAACTACCGCATAATTGCACTCATCTCACATGCTAGCAAAGTAATGCTCAAAATTCTCCAAGCCAGGCTTCAACAGTATGTGAACTGTGAACTTTCAGATATTCAAGCTGGATTTAGAAAAGGAAGAGGAACCAGAGATCAAACTGCCAATATCCACTGGATGATCGAAAAAGCAAGAGAAGACCAGAAAAACATATACTTCTGCCTTATTGATTATGCCAAAGTTTTTGACTGTGTAGATCACAACAAACTGTGGAAAATTCTTCAAGAGATGGGACTACCAGACCACCTTATCTGCCTCCTGAGAAATCTGTATGCAGGTCAAGAAGCAACAGTTAGAACTGGACATGGAACAACAGACTGGTTCCAAATCGGGAAAGGAGTATGTCAAGGCTGTATATTGTCACCCTGCTTATTTTACTTATATGCAGAGTACATCATGAGAAACGCTGGACTGGATGAAGCACAAGCTGGAATCAAGATGGCCAGGAGAAATATCAATATCCTCAGATATGCAGATGACACCACCCTTATGGCAGAAAGCGAAGAAGAACTAAAGAGGCTCTTGATGAAAGTGAAAGAGAAGAGTGAAAAAGCCGACTTAAAACTCAACATTCAGCAAACTAAGATCATGGCATCCGGTCCCACCACTTCATGGCAAATAGATGGGGAAACAATGGAAACAGTGACAGACTATTTTTGGGGGCTCCAAAATCACTGCAGATGGTGACTGCAGCCATAAAATTAAAAGATGCTTGTTCCTTGGAAAAAAAGCTATGATCAACATAGACAACATATTAAAAAGCAGAGACATTACTTTGTCCACAAAGGCCCATCTAGTCAAAGCTATGGTTTTTCCAGTAGTCATGCATGGATGTGAGAGTTGGACTATAAAGAAAGCTGAGCACTGAAGAACTGATGCTTTTGAACTGTGGTGTTGGAGAAGACTCTTGAGAGTCCCTTGGACTGCAAGGAGATCCAACCAGTCAATCCTAAAGGAAATCAGTCCTGAATGTTTATCAGAAAGAATGATGCTGAAGCTGAAACTGCAATACTTTGGATACCTGATGTGAAGGACTAACTCCTTGGAAAAGACCCTGATGCTGGGAAAGACTGCAGGCAGGAGAAGGGGGCAACAGAGGATGAGATGGTTGGATGGCATCACTGACTCAATGGACATGAGTTTGAGCAAACTCTGGGAGATAGTGAAGGACAGGGAAGCATGCTGCAGTACATGGGGTTGCAGTGTCAAACACGACTAAATGACTGAACAAGACTGTAGCCTGCCAGGCTCCTCCGTCCATGGGATTTCCCAGGTAAGAATACTGGGGTGGAATACCATTTCCTTCTCCAGGGGATCTTCCTCACCCAAGGGTTGAACCTGCATTTCCTACTTGGCAAGCAGATTCTTTACCACTGAGCCACTCGGGAAGCCAACATGCTAAGCATGTACATTGTCTCATTTTATACATATAACCACTCTCTAAGATAAGTATTATTATCTCTATTTTATGGATGAGAAATCTGAGGCTCAAGAATATTAAATGACCTTCCTAAGGTAACCTGGTCAGTTTGAGCAAACTCTCGGAGATGCTGAAGGACAGGGAAGCCTGGCATGCTGTAGTCCATGGGCACGACTTAGCAATTGGACAACAACAACAAAAGGTAACTCGGTCAGTAATGTCTGATCTGGCCAGACACAGAACCGTCTGACTCCAAAGTCAGTGTTCTTAACTACTTGTTACACTGACTTTTGAGTTCCCGTCACGACTTCTATCATCCGAGTTCAGACCTGCAGGCACCCCTCCTCTGAATTATCATACAGTCTTCTAATCAGTTTTCTTGCTTTCATTCTGGCTCTTTCCTCCCAGCTATCCTATATACTGACACAAGACTAATTTCCCCAAAGTACTGCCTCAATATTGGTACCCTCACCTTACTACTAAAAAGTTGTTAGTGGCTCCCCACTGCCTACAGGATAATCCAAATTCCTTAATGCGGTATTCAAAGTACCTTCCCACTTATCCAACCATGTTCCATCAGATGACAAATTTATTCTGAATTTTGGCTCACTCCACTGGGAAGATATCTGGAATGCTCTACTTTCCTTGCCTTTGTTTCTTTTTAAAGGATCTAGCTCAAATTCTACCATGTCTGGAAGTTTTTCTTTATCATGAAAGTCTTTATTCTGAACTTTTTCAATATCAACTGTCTGCACAACTCATTTGGTACCAAGTCTTGGCCATTTTATTTTGTTATTTATCTCTTGATGACAGCACACGTTTGAAGAGTGGGATTGTCTTATATCTTGATAAGTAATTCTGAGCCTAGAGTCTTGGCACTCAGTAAGGCACCACTGATGTTTGCTTGGTAAAGCGACTGAATGGCAAGCCCAGTGGGCTAGTTGGACTCAAGTCAGCTTTCAGAAGGTTAGCTTAGCCTGAGAATAGCTTTTTTTTTTTTTTTAACTTTTCAAGTCGTTTCTTTTATTCATTTATTTATTTTTAAATTTTCATTGGAGTATAGTTGCTTTACAATGTTGTGTTAGTTTCTGCTGTACAGCAAAGTGAATCAGTTATATGTATATATGTATCCCCTCTCTTTTAGAGTTCCTTCCCATTTAGGTCACCACAGAGCATTAAGTAGAGTTCCCTGTGCTATATGGTAGGTTTTCATTAGTTTATCTATTCTATACATGTGTATATATGTTGATCCCAGTCTCCCAATTCATCCCACCTCCCCTTCCCCCTCTTAGTGTCCATATGTTTGCTCTCTGCATCTGTGTCTCCATCTCTACCTTGTAAACAGGTTATCCGCACCATTTTTCTAGATCCCACATATATTAGTTAATCTACAATATTTGTTTTTCTGACTTACTTCACTCTGTATGACAGTCTCCTGCTTGCTTGCTTGCTTGCTGATTCGCGTCAGTCGCGTCCAACTCTGTGCAACCCCATAGACGGCAGCTCAACAGGCTCCTCTGTCCCTGGGATTCTCCAGGCAAAAATACTAGAGTGGGTTGTCATTTCTTTCTCCAATGAATGAAAGTGAAAAGTGAAAGTGAAATCGCTCAGCCGTGTCAGACTCTTAGCGACCCCATGGACTATAGCCTACCAGGCTCCTCCATCCATGGAATTCTCCAGGCAAGAGCACTGGAGTGGGGTGCCATTGCCTTCTCCAATGACAGTCTCTAGCTCCCATCCATGTCTCTGCAAATGGCACAATTTCATTCCTTTTTTATGGCGGAATAATACTCCATTGTATATACGTACCACATCTGCCCTATCCATTCCTCTGCTGATGGATGTTTAGGCTGTTTCCAGGTCCTGGCTATTACATGTATCTTTCAGAATTACGGTTTTCTCCAGGGCTATGCCCAGGAGTGGGGTTGCTGGGTCATATGGTAGTCCTTTTTTTAGTTTTTTAAGGAACTTTCAAACTGTTCTCCATAGTGGCTGTATCAATACACATTCCCATCAACAGTGTAAGAGGGTTTCCTTTTCTGCACACCCTCACTGACATTTCTTGTTTGTAAGAGAATAGCATATTTGATTGATAAGAGGCAAGGAAGGAAGGAAGATGAAAACCAAAAAGTTAAGCCTTAGCAAAGTGCTTAGTAAATAAATCTTCAAGGCCAAGATCTCTCTTAACCCCTCATTTCTTTCCATTTTCATACCAAGGATGGAAAGGATGACTGAGCAGCCATGTCTTCAGTCAGTACTTCACTACCGTTTATTTCCACAGTCATGATCCTAGAGTGAAGACTGCAAAGTGAGAGCCTGGTGGTCACATCTTGTATGTCGACAGATTTTATGTGGTTTGCACAAGCATTTCTACTGTGGTCAGAATGGCAAGCCTTGGACAACTAGAAAGGCAAGGGATAGCTAAACCCAAGTTAGTCTGAGACCCTTGAAGCAAGCTCATGTGATCCAGGGTTGATGGTTCCTCCAAACTTTTGAAGAAAAATATCTCCAACTTAAGTCGACAGGATTCTCAAAATTAAGGATTATGGAAAAATTAATTTGCATCAAAGATCACAAATATACATGGAAACAAGATACTATGAATGAATAACAGAAAACAACAAATAATAGATTTAAATTGCATGAACTTCAAATATTAAGAACATCTGAGACAGAACACAAATCAGCTATGGGTAAAATGCTTTAAATCAAGGATAAATTCTCACAGGTAAGCAGTTAGTAAGAGATTATTAGAAAGATCCAGGGGAGGTGAAAATAAAACATATTTGAATATAATCATTGGCTGCTGAGCATTCTTATGCCTGGACCAGGCTATGTTATAGGGACTTGCCAGGTGAAAAAAAGGATATGGAGGCTCAGGGGAGATAAACATCTTGTTGTAGATCTGAATGGCAGCCTATTCAAAACACTATGTGAAAATGATCTATAAATTATAAACATTTTACAGAAATGTAATGCATTGTTGTTACTCTTTAAAAATATCAGCATCCATTGAAGATTTTACCTAAATTATTAATAGTTATTTACTGTGATGGTTGAAAAATGATGATTTTCTTTCTCCTACATTTATTAGCTGGCATTCCAATATGAGAAAGATTTCCTGTTTCCTTCCTATTAATTTTTTTGGTATCTGTATAGATTCTTGGCTTTTTAAAAAACATTCAGTGGGTCATAATCTCTTGCTGGGTATTATTGATTTTGATGGTCATTATCTCAGATTTGGCACTATTTGGCTTTTTCTGTGTGAAGATTTTTATTGTTGTGTACAAACTTTTTAAACTTAATCATTAAAAAAATTTTTTAAAAATTATTTAGCTGCATCAGGTCTTAGTTGTGGCATGTGGGCTTAGTTGGCCCGCAGCATGTGGAACCTGATTTTCTTGACCAGGAATCACATTTGCATCTCCTGCATTGGAAGGTAGATTCTTAACCATTGGACCACCAGGGAAGTCCCCAAATTAACTATTTATTTTTGGAATAATTTTTAGAAAAGTAACAAAGATAGTTAGGAGTGTATCCCTATGTCTTTTCAACCAGCACCCCCTAATGTCACCATCTTATATAGTCATGGTGCATTTGCCAAAACAAGGAAATCAACACTAAGTACAGTATTACTATCTGAAGTTGCAGATTGTGAGGATTTTGCCAGTTGTCCCACTAACGTTCTTTTTTTTTTTTCTATTTGGCTTTTAAAAAACTATATATATATATACACACATATATAAAAACTATATATATATACACATATAAAACCTATATATATACACACACACATATATGTATATACACATGTATATAACTTTTATAAAATGTAAATTGTTTTAAAACAAAATAAAGCCCTCCTTCTCCCTTTCAAAAGACAGGTAGATATATACTGGAAGCTATAGATAAACAGTTTTGGACAGTGTTTTAAGTATAGTTCAGCAAATAAAAAGATCTGTATTTCCCATAATCAATACGTCAAGTGGTTTTGGAAACTATCAGGCAGGTAACTTTCAGTGAAAGTAGTACTGAAAAACAGATAAGACAATGCGATCTGAATACATTTCTGTCCCTAGCCTTTCCCAATCGCTCTGCTTACTTTTCACCTCAGGACACTTTTCTTTGGACATTAGCAAGAAGTACTTGCCTGTGTTGACCTAGTCAGGTATCCTCTACACCAGAAACCATCTATGTTAGGCAACTCCTTTTGGCCATGTTTTTGCCTCAGACTGCATGAGTGATTCCAATAGGAAAGGTCAGAAGTACCCAAATCATACTGAATAAAAATAAACCACGATTTACCATATACTCTTTTCTCAGAGGGAGAAGCATCCCAAGGCCATGAATTAACATCATCTCAAGAGTCAATCAATCAATCAAATAAGTCATAAGTATCCACTGTACACACTTCTGCTGTGTACAAAGCACTGGGCTGGGTGTTTAGGGGTAAGAGCTCAACTTGAGGGGCTCATAATTTTGTTAAAATCATTGCCAACATGCCTCTGTGGATGGCTAGGGAAGCAAGAAAGATGTTTCAGGATGTAAGATAAGGGTCAGAGCAGTGGTTTCAAACTTTTAAGCCCCAATACATTGAACAACTCTGGTTGAAGCAGGGAGGGCCTAAAGCCCCATATACGCCACCTCCCTCTTTCCACTTCAGAGGGGCCCCCCAAAGGCACTTCCAGGGGACCCTAGGGCTCAGATGAAAAAATTCTGAAAATCTCTGGGCAAAGGCAAGACTGAGCATGGTTGGTCGGGATCGGGGAAATGGGGAGTGAAACAAAAACTGAGAGAAATCATCTTTTTTACTTCATGACTCTCAAATCATATATGCTTGGAAAATGATGTCAATTAACTGCATCAGCAGCAGACTTACTTCACAGTACAGAAAATAACTTTCTAAGTTGTTGGGAGGCAGCGTGAGGAACTCCGCCCATGGCAAAGGTCATGAGGAAGGAAGCTTGGCATACACAAAGGCGTGATCAAGCCACAGGAAACCCCCTGTTCCCGAGAATCTACCCCCAAAACCAGAGTACTTTACGGGGGGCTCTCCCCCATAACCATTTCTCTCAGAGAAGGAGTTAACTTGCAGCTCCAGTTAATAAAAATTCCTGGGCGTGACAAGAGTGTTTCAACTTAAGAACTCTGAAGGTTCTCTGGCCTGCCTGATCAGGCTCATCCGGCCGCATGTGATTGTTTACAGCCTCCCAACTGTGAGAGGCACGGGATGTTTTAAAACTTTCTAAATACAGACTCTTTTGAGAAGTTAGAAGATCATTAGTATAGTATTAGTGGGTCGATTAGGAACTATATTGGTGAAGGGTTTTTTCATTTGTCGTGCCAATAATTATTGCTAATTCCCTGCCCTGGGTGTGACAAGGATGTCTCAGGTCAAACTTCTCTGCTGACAGACTAGCTCGTGTTACAACCTCTCAACCATAAACAGCACAGTTTGGAGTATTAGCATAGGGCTTTTTTCATTGATGAGTCAATGATTGCCATCAGGCCTCCGTATCCTTAGGCACCTGGGAATATATTAATCAATGTATTTGGAATATAGAAAAGGAAATATAGTAGTTTTTGATGTTAGCAATACTAGACTTTTGAGTTAATGAATCTTCTCGTTTGTTATAGATCACTGTACTTTGTTATAAATCACTATAAATCACTATGCTATGTAAAAATGTAACTTTATCACTATCTTAAGATAAAATAGATCTTAAGGGAAACATTGGTGAAGGGTTTACATTTGTTGAGCCAATATTTGCTGCTAAATCTCCATATTCCTCCCCTTATAATGAATATAACTAGCATATAGGAGAAATAAGTATTAACCTTTAAGATAAATCATGTTAAACCTTAGGTTAAGTAAATTCCTTTCTTGATTGTAACTCACTACACCCTCACCCTATAGGAATGCAACTTTATTTGGAGGATGGCGCCTGATTTAAGAAAAAATCACCCCTGGAAAAATAAGTTTTCTGGTTAACTGACCAGTATCAGAAACGGCCATAAAATGTCAGCAGACCTCATGGCTAGAAGATGATGAAACTCATAAGACCTTTGTATAATTTTATATGAAGCACCTGATTGTGACAAGGGTCAGGTCTGCTGACCCCCACGTGACTCTGTATTCATCCCTATGTATAACAAAAAGGTATATAAACAAACCTGAAAAATAAAGAAATCGGATCAGTTTCTGGAAAGACTGATTCCCCCGTGTCATTTCTTTCTCGCTCCCCATTTTCCTGGCTGTATTCCCATCTGAAATGTGGGTACTCACCAAGCCTGCTAATTCTGCCTGGGCTTCTGAGATCGGACCGGGGAGGCCTCAGTGTCTCCTCTCCTTTGGGAGAATGGAAAGACGCCTGTGGCCTTCGTAGGTGGTGATTAGTATTCCATGTAAACCAGTTATTTAGCCTCTTTTCTCCATTAATTCTCCTACTACACAATCTGTTTCTAACCTCCCTCTATATCTGTAATTAAATAAGTTTTTTCCAGGACACCAACTCTGTCCCCACCTTCGAATTACCCTGGATCCACCGGGGCTGGACCCCGGTACTAAGTGAATTCGGAAAAATCAGTTTGTGTAATTACCCCCATGCCTACTAAGGTTCTATGTCTTTATAGGCCATGAGATTTGATGTACACTGAATTTCCTCTAAGATAAGTACTTCACACTGAAATGTGTGAGAGATGCTGAAAGAATTTGGAGATTTAAGAATTGGTGGTAATAGTGATGCCTGCAGTCTCTGGGCTGAGTTGCAAGGAAGGATAAACAGGCTGTTAGCTGCCTGAGAGCACCAGGCTGTGACATCAGGAGTCCGATTCCACAAATGGAACAGCAGCCAATGCCCAGGAGCACGGCTGTCTTTCCTCCAGGTTGTGTGTAGCTGCTCCGAGCTGAGAAGGCCACTGTTCTGAACTGGCATTAAGTTATTTTGGACTCCAAGTGAGGCCAGCCAGTGTGCTGGGTGTGTGCTGGAAGCGGCCTAGCCTGAAAGGCTGTCCCAGACACACCCAGCTGCTTCCTTATCAGGCCTCCCTAATGTACAGTCTTCTTTCGAAGCACAGAACTTGCTTTGCGTTTGGCTTCTAAAATATGTTACAGAAAGGTTCAGCTAAAAGTCTACCCCCCCAAAATCAAATAGATTCTAGAAGAGGCCTGATTCTGAAGTACAACAGAATGGGCTCTTTCCTAGGACTACCTGGTGTGGGTTTATCTCCTTTCCCCCAAGTCTTATTATTGTTCAGTTGCTAAGTCATGTCTGACTCTTTGTGACCTCATGGACTGCAGGATGCCAGGCTTCCCTGTCCTTCACTATCTCCCGAAATTTATGTCCATTGAGTTAGTGTTGCTATCTAACCATCTCATCCTCTGCAGCCCTCTTTTCCTTTTGTCTTCAATCATTCCCAGCATTAGGGTCTTCTCCAATGAGTTGGCTCTTCGCATTAGGTGGCCAAAAAGTCTATCTCCTCCCTTATGATCTGGAAATATGTAGGCACCTTTAGTGGAACCAAAAATCACAGACAGAATATGTTGGGGTGAAACCCCCAACAAGCTCCAAGCCTTTTACATCTCAGGCTCAGTTATGAGGAAAGTGCAGCACTAGGAATTATACCCAAGAAAAGAATAATCCAGAAGCCACCGATCCTCATGGAGCTGTAAAGGGTCTCTCCTTTATTCCATAGAAATACCATGATAATCAACTCAGCTTTGTTCCAGTTTCTCCTTCTGCTCAAATGGGATTACACCTAGAAAAATATTCTCTTCCAGTAATCCAGCCAGCAAGTGCATGCCCTTCTCCATTAGATCAATCATTTGATTCCCTTCTTAGCTCAACTCTTAGCACCTGTTTGGAGGCAGGAGGCTAAATCAGATAACTTCTTAAGGTACCTTTCAACTCTAATTATAAATTAAGCTAAATTAAAACCTTGGGCCCAAGGGAAGGTCCCTATGCAGTGTGCTAATAAACGTCTTCCCTCTCAACATAAATATATGGATATACACACACAGAGAAAGACACACAAAGAAACACACACACACACACACACCCCTATACTTCCAAGTGCCTGGCTTCTAACTGCCACAGTTAGAAGTCTCTAAGGACTGAGAACTTGCTGTAAATCTGCCTCTTTTGAGGATGTAGGTTAGGGAGAGAGCGGAGGACTACCGAGAATTAGGAGTCAATTCCTACCTTGACAGGTTGAGTTCTTCAGACGGAGGGGGTGGAGGATGCAGCAGTGCATAAACAGACAGAGAGAGAGCCTCCTAACACTTGGTGCAGGAGAGCAGCAAGGAGCAGGAAACCACCAGGACAGAGACAGTGAACCAGGGGTGAGTGCTCAAAGGTCTAGCGTGGGCCGCTCTACTTGGAGGATAGCTCTCAAGTGTATATTTGCAGAAGCAAGTTAGCTGGGACAAAAAAGGCCCTATGCTGCTCCACTGTTCAGTGTGGTCGACCCTTTGCTCTTCCTTTGGCTGCTCCTTTTGGCTTCTAGCCTCTAGGAAGCAAAGCCAGAATGTTTTCTGCTTCCCCTCCCCCAAGGCAGTGGACTGAGTCGTGCGGGGCGGGTAAGCTGCTATCCAATCAAACTCTCGAAAGCTGTAAATAAAAGGCCACATATGCACAGTGAAGTAGGCTATGAGAAGAATCTAGATTGAATTACCACAAGCCAGTTGTGGAGCCAGGGTGGGGGAGGCAGGAGAAAGAGGAGAGAGACGCCTAGCTGCCCTTCAAGGAAATATTTAAATTCAAGCACACTCCACCCTCAGCAGGACTGCTAGAAACCATCAAAGCCTTGCTTCCCGGGAAACTGTGTTCCAGTCTCACCCCAGTCTCAGCAGAGGGATCACAGTCCCTGAGACACCTCAGTCAAGTCAAAAGCCTTTTCCCAGATGTGACTTACTTTCCAATAGACTTGAAATGACAGTCTCCAAGTCCAGCTCCCAATGCCTGGTAAAAGCAGGCAGCAGTGAAGACCATTCCTGTGTACCCAACACTGTATTTGCTTTGGTTATAAGACTAAAGTGAGAGCAAACTGACATTTACTTTAAAACCTTTTAAAGCAGGTGGCAAGAATCTTGCCTGGGCCCAGAATATTCAGGACCCTAGGTTCTGTAATGATTCAGAGCATGGATTTTGGCATGGACAGGTTTGGATTCAAATTGGACACTCTTCCTGCCAGCTGTGGGCTTCGGGAAGTTACTCAACTTCACTAAACTTCAGCTTCCTCATTTGCAAAACTATCATGATATTTTCCCTCAAGGGCTTGAGGGAGAATTGAGTAAGATATTACGTGTAAGTGCCTGACACAAGGTGAGCGCACAGGCATGGTTACTATTATTATTAGAGCTTTGTCAGATGACCAGTGGAGTCCTTACCTCTCTCTTTCCTTTCCCAATTTCCCAGAAAACCTAAAGGCTCCAGACCTAGGGAACTGGCAGGACAAAACCTCTTCAAAAGAGCCAAAGGAACTGAAAAGAGTAATTTTTTTTTTTCCCTCCCCTGCACTAGGACTGAATTAGTAAGCCTGTGCCCATTACACTCTAGACTCACCGGCCACCCCTAGGAACCTAAGGCTCTCCCAAACCAAAGATACTAATCCATCTCTAGTGTTACCTGTTGTGGGGCATGTTCCCAGACTGATGGTGCTTCTCCAGGGCCCCCAGATCAGATTCCAGTAGATGTAGGAAAGAAACAGTCTGATCCCAAGTTGGCAGGATAGGTCCGGCCAGGCTGTTGTCTGCCCATCACAGCTGCCTGTGAGGCCTATGGGTTAATAATAGCAACTCTGATGCCAATGGATTAAGACAGCACTGTAGGAGGTGTTTATTTTTACACTCTGGCGTCAGTATCAAGTTCTACTGGTTACTGCCCAAATCTAGGGCAGCTTCCTGCTACAAGAGTGGCCTCAGTCTTCTCCAGGATGCTGAGTTGCATTCTGGAGGAAATGAGCCTTGTTGAAAACAGTTTAGTACTAACAGGGACAGGGAAGGGGAAAAGGAACAAACAGAGCTGTCATAGGTCCAGCTGTCTGGTCCCAAATCTCTGGTACCAGGTGGACCTCAATTGAGAGCTGTTGTTCACAGCATCCTCCTGAGTCAGGAAGGCCCTGGACAAGGGACCTAATATGTTATTTACATTGTTTTGGAAGGCTGGGTGTATGTGTGCATGCATGCGCGTGCAGGCACGCGCACACGCACACACGCACACGCACACACACACACACACACACACACACACACTGGTTGCACTGAAATGATCTGAATAAAATTAAGGAAAGACTGTTACTTAACTAAGCAGAAGCTCCGCCTCATCAGTCACAAGTCCCAGATTAGCTCTGTGAGTGCTGACCTTGTGCAAAAAAAGAAAAACCCCACCTGGGAAGGTTTTATAGGATATTTCAAAGAAAGGATGGTTAGGCTGGTCATTATTTGATTTGCACAGCATTTTCAGCAGGTATATTGAATCCCTTGAAAAATCATTTGGCTAGAGCTTCTTTCCTAGAAATGACACAATAGGATAGAAATACCAAGAAACCAGCTCTCATCCGGCCAGGAGTCAGTGCCTAGAAAAATCTTTTGCGAAAGCCTCCTTCTCCCCCAAGGCATAGAGGTGGAGTTCCAGGGACCTTATACTTTGAACACAGAACCTGGGACTCTGTGGATATCCCCGAAAGGCAGTCCTAACACAGATTTCATCTAGTCCCATCTGGCAGACAGGGAGGTGAGGAGGCTGGCAGCTGGACAGCTGATGTAAATAGATGGGTCTGGGCTACTGAAGGGTCCTGTGCACAGCAGACTGCTGTGGAATGACAAAAATGTACCACGTACCAGGTAGGAATGCTGAAGTGCAAAGAAAGCAGCAGCCAAGCGCACAATAACAGTGACTCCATCATCTTCCCGCCTAAGGCTGACTCATAGCCATCGTCAGAGACACAACATAGCAACATCTTGAGGAGTAAGAAGGTAGGCTGGTGAACCACCCATTCAGTACATTTTTTCTCCTGCCATTCAAGGCTTATCTACCTGGTCATCAGAACAACAATGCAGCCTCAGAATCAACCAGATTTGATGACTCAAGATATGTGGTTTGATCTCAGCTCCATCTGGAAGCTACTCATGCCTAGGATAGTGGCAGGATGCCCAGATAGGAACACTGCTTTCATTCTTGGCTTTTTCTCTGACTTGCTGGGTCATCTTGGAGCAGGGTACCTGTCCTCTCCAAGTTCTAGGTTTACCATTTAGAGAAGAAGCTAATTGTATCCACCTTTTGGTGAGATGGCAAGAAAATATTTAAACAATCAAATAATAAGTAGTAAGAATACAACTTGAGATTATCACATAAGTAAAGTAAGTCAGAAAGAGAAAGGCAAATATCATATGATATCACTTATATTGGGAACCTAAAATATGACACACACAAACCTACCTATGAACAGAAACAGAATCACATGTGTAGAGAACAGATCGGTGGTTGCCAAGGGGGTGAGGGGGAGGAGGAATGGAGTAGAAGTTCGGGGTTAGTAGATGTAAGCTTTTATATATAGAATGCATAAACAACAAGGTCCTCCTGTATAGCACAAAGAACTATACTTGATATCCTATGATAACCCATAATGGAAAAGAATATTTAAAAAAGAATATACATATATATGGGCTTCCCTGGTAGCTCAGCTGGTAAAGAATCTGCCTGTAATGCAGGAGACCCTGCTTCGATTCCTGAGTCAGGAAGATCTCCTGGAGAAGGGATAGGCTACCCATTTCAGTATTCTTATGCTTCCCTGGTGGTTCAGATAGTAAAGAATCCACCTCCAGTGTGGGAGACCTGAGTTCGATCCCAGGGTTGGGGAGATTCCCTGGAGGAGGGCATGACAACCCACTCCAGTATTCTTGCCTGGAGAATCCCCATGGACAGAGGAGCCTGGCAGGCCCATGGGGTCGCAAAGAGTCGAACACGACTGAGTGACTAAGCACAGCACAGCACAGCACAGCATACTGTATATAAACACATATGCATATAAACTGAATCGCTTTGTTGAAGAGCAGAAATTAAAACATTGTAAATCAATTATACTTCAATAAAAGATAAGTAGCAAGAAATGTAAATGCTATAAATTCTTTGGACCAAAGTATTTTAAAACTATGACTGTCACTCATGCATATAATAGAGAGGCCTGGTCTTGCATATTTTTCTTCTTCTAGGTCACAGAGGCCATGTTGGGAAGTGAACCTGGCTTGTACTTGGAGGTACAGTTCTTTTCTTTCAGGGATATAATGCCCACCACTGGCTTGAGGAACAGTTGAAACAGTCAGGAATCTGCTTACCTAGATACAAGCTATTAATTTCCACTAATGTGTAATAGAGAAAGTAGAAAAATGCAAACAGAAAGAAATGCCTCTACTCACCCACTTGCTCCATCTAAAGCCCTGATAAAGCAGTGTCAATGAAAGGATATATTCCACTGCTCTGTTAGAACAAAGGCAATAGTGTATTCTAAACCCAATACAAGGCTTCACTCTTTCTGGCCCAGCAATCATTAGTTTGCCAGGTCCCCAGCACTTTTGGAAAGTAGAAATAGAAATTTATTTGTCATTGATGCTGATACCTTTTTTTTCTGCAAGTGCCTACCCTAGGGTTCAAAACAGATTTTCCTGCATCCTCCAGCTTCTGGTGAGCTTTCAGGAAACCCTCCTTTCAGCAAACGCTGTCTGTAAAGGCCCAGACAGTTACTCCTTAGGCTTTGTGGCTGTAAAGTTCTGCCATATACTCCCTTCTTCCTTTTTTAAAAAAACAATTCTTTAAAAATGTAAAAACCATTCTTAGTGTAAATGTAAAAACCATATAAAGTTATTCTGGCATGGACCATAATTTGCTGATTTCTATTCTGGACTTTAAAGGCCTCTCTATTCAAAGTCTGTTTCTCAAAATTCTGACTCTGCTGGGCCTGCCTAGGGATCCTCTTTCCTCTTCCCACATGGTTGTTGCATATATTTCAGAGGCAGCTCCCCTGTAAGGAGCCACTGAGGAATGTGAAGGAAGAATTCTGAGTTTATTTGTATTGGAGCTGACAGACTGGCTAATTCCCTTCATATAAAGTGCTTCAAAAACATCTGTGGAATTTAGCTTATTGCATTACCATTCTGGAGTGAGGACTGAGCCATACACAGCCCCTATCTTTCTGTTCCTAGTTAATAACACTATCCCATGCCTCTACCAGGCCTTTTTCCTTTCTTCTTCTCCTGCTCCTCAGGTTCCAAACCCACACTTGAACTGACCTGGGTCTCAAGCCTTCTCTCTTACCTACCCCTCCCATTTCTATATGTGGTATGGTTGTAGATAGCAAGGGAACTATCGACAGTCGGATCAGTTTGGATATAGTAAATATGGATGAAAGGCATGAGGAGAGAGGTGAGCTTATTTTGAGCAAAGACATAGAGCTGTAAATCTAGGCTCTATTACTAATAGTTAAAATAGCTTTGTAAACAGGGCTTAAACGACTATAAAAGCAACCTAAGGACAATGTGTAAAGAGTCAGGAATTACCAGAGTTATGCTGGAGAAGGGATAGGCTACCCAATTTAGTATTTTTGGGTTTCCCTTGTGGCTCAGCTGGTAAAGAATCTGCCTGCAGTGTGGAAAACTGGGGTTCGATCCCTGGGTTGAGAAGATCCTCTGGAGAAGGGACAGGCTACCCACTCCAGTATTCTGGCCTGGAGAATTCCACAGACTGTATAGTCTATGGGGTCGCAAAGAGTTGGACATGACTGAGCGACTTGCACTTTCACTACCTTACCACACAGCATAGACTGGAAGGGGATGACTTGTAGCTAAAGAATACTACTTACAATGACAGTAGCCATTATTTATTATCTTTGTGATATTTATTATTTCACCTGATGTGAAGAGCTGACTCATTGGAAAGGACCCTGGTGTTGGGAAAGATTGAGGGCATGAGGAGAAGGGATGAGATGGTTGGATGGCATCACTGACTCTATGGACATGAGTTTGAGCAAACTCCAGGAGATAGTGAAGGACAGGGAAGCCTGGCATGCTACAGTTCATGGGGTGGCAAAGAGTCAGACACAACTTAGCGACTAAACAACAACAACAATAATAATCTACCAAGCTACTGCTGTGCGAGATGTTTGCCTAATACTTCATTTGAGAGAAAAAGCAAAAGGTACAGGGCAAATACTTATCTAAGGCAAATCCTAATTCAGTGAAAAGCTATTTGTTATTTTGAAAGATTCAAGTTACATTCAAAATTCTAAAATGCCTCATATCAGCTTGAGGAAATTATGGAAATAAGAACAATTAATATAAGAATATTCTTGAAAGTTGTGCCTGTCTATTTCATGTATAATTTAGAAATATAATGGTCACACCTGAAAAAGGCAGATTTTCTTGAATTTTTGTTTGTCATAAATTAGCAGGCCCCTAAGTTCACAAGCAGACATAAAACTGATGGTTACCTGTATAAGAGTTAAGAATAAAAGAAATACATAAAAAACACAAGACTATATGGCAAGGAAGTATATTATAACTGTTTATATACATTTTCTCTCCTCCTTGATTGCATGTTAAGGACAAAGACGGTCTTATTCATCTTTGCAATCATTTAACCTATCCTGGATGGCATCACTAACTTGATGGACGTGAGTTTGAGTGAACTCCGGGAGTTGGTGATGGACAGGGAGGCCTGGTGTGCTGCGATTCATGGGGTCGCAGGGAGTCGGACACGACTGAGCGACTGAACTGAACCGAACCTAGCCTAGAGTCTGGCACATGGTTTAAAATGTTCACTGAACTGAACTAAAGAGGAACTGAATCTTTACCAAACTAAATTGGGAAAATCTCTTTTTCCAGAGCAGAATTTGGTTCATTACAATTGTGGATGTATTTATACACACTAAGTTCTACTCCTCCCTAGTGGGATGCGGGGTGCTGAGAGGACAAAGCTGGTACAGTGGCTGGCCTTGGAATGTGCAGGGCAAGTATCCCCAGGTATGGCTCCTCTCCTTGCACCCCCACACCGCACTCCCTTCACTGCTAGTAGGAGCTGCAGCATGAAAACCAAAATAGCACATTCCAGCCAGAACGCCCAACAGATGTCCTCTCTGTCTCTTGTCATCCATCCCCGTTGAACCTCTCCAGTCTTCAGCTCTGTTCTGTGAGCTGCTGAGACTCTAGGAAAGAATGCAGGATGTGCCTCAAAAAGTCCAGCACTAGCTGAGGAACTGTTTGTTTTTTTCCTAAAATCGGTCAGTCCATAAAAGTTACATAAGACTCGGCTCTCCTCACTGGGAGCTTTTCCAACTCCAGCTGAAGAGACTCCTCAAGCTGTTTAGAGTTCAGGAAAAGGGTTTGGAATTTCCTGATTGGCTAGCCTCCTATATCGGAGCCATCTCTGGGTAGCAATGGGGAGGTTCCAGCAGAGAACACTGTAACTCTTGTGCTCTCGCTGCCCCTCAACTGTGGCCCCTTTGAGTTCCCCAGGGGACAGGAAATAGCACAATTTGTTTACAGTTAACATCTCAGAACAAAGATGAGCCCCACTACTGAAACCGGAGCCCCACTGCTAAAACCAGTGGCATCAAGTCTTTGAGGCTCCACCCAAAGGAGGCAGAACCTAGGGAGTCTAATTCTAATAGCTCACCCCAGAAGCACAACAAGGCTCTGGGAGGCCTTCCTCCCCTGCTTTGGGCAGATGTATAGAATTTGTTTGTGGCCCTGAGAACCTCAGATGCCAGTCTTGCCCAAGGACTAGATGAATGAGCCAATAAACATTAACCAATCATCTATGAATTTCAAGGCACTAGACTACGTGAACAAAGCAGATCTGGGGCTGGCCTTCATATAGTGCTTATAAGTTCGCCTGGGGAGACTAAACAAACAACTAAATAATTATGACCACACAAACTATGAAGTAGGCCTTTGGAATGTGCTATATTCAAAGGATACACAGTTAATCCATAAAAGCCGTCTCTGTCCATGGAAGGCAGTTAGCATATTTATTAAATCAGGGACCAGTTTATGCTGAATTGGCAACCAAAATTATGTGTTGCCACAAAATCTGGCCTTTCAAGTAGTCACTGCTACTGCTGCTAAGTTGCTTCAGTTGTGTCCGATGCTGTGCGACCCCACAGATGGCAGCCCACCAGGCTCCTCCATCCATGGGATTCTCCAGGCAAGAATGCTGGAGTGGGTTGCTATTGCCCTCTCCCAAGTAGTCACTAGAATCTATCAATAACTTGCTCTCAGTTGAGCCCCATTTTTATTCCCATTTATTCTGCAGGAGTTCAGTCCCTATTTACATCAAACACTTTGTTTAAGGCATAAGAACTCACTTCAACCAAGAAACTGCTGTTCATTTACAATAAAGAAACTGAACTCTGATTTGCTCTCTCCAGCTTTAGGCCAAGCACTTTTGTTTCCTTCTGGTCAACATAGACCTTGACTTGTGCACATGCTTAGTCATGTCCAGCTCTTTGTGACCCCATGGACTGTAGCCTGCCAGGCTCTTCTGTCCATGGAATTTTCCAGGCAAGAATACTGGAGTGGTTGCCATTTACTCCTCCAGGGGATCTTCCAAACCCAGGGATCGAACCCATGTATCTTGTGTCTCCTGAATTGGCAAGCAGATTCTTTACCACTGTGCCACTTGGAAGGGAGCTAAGAAACGGCTGGTATATAACTCTGCTCCTAAGGACTAATTCTGGTGGGATCCAACATTCTCCTGTTGATGGCTGTTTGGCAGCTAGTTGCGATTTTGGTGTTCTTGCAGGAGAAGGTGAGTGCACGTCAGAATGGCCATCATCAAAAAGTCTAAAGGCAAATTATTTGACTCCCCTCACTTTCTTCACCTGTACGTGGGGCTAATAATACCTCCTCTTACAGGGTGCTGGAGGAAGTTAAAAGATATAGAAAACATGTGGAACAGTGATTGGCATTTAGCTCAGATGACACCACCCTTATGGCAGAAAGTGAAGAACTAAAGAGCCTCTTGATGACAGTGAAAGAGGAGAGTGAAAAAGTTGGCTTAATGCTCAACATCTGGAAAACAGATCATGGCATCCGGTCCCATCACTTCATGGCAAATAGATGGGGAAACAGTGGAAACAGTGGCTGACTTTATTTTTCTGGGCTCCAAAATCACTGCAGATGGTGACTGCAGCCATGAAATTAAAAGACGTTAACTCCTTGGAAGGAAAGTTATGTCCAACCTAGACAGAATATTAAAAAGCAGAGACATTACTTTGTCAACAAAGGTCCAACTAGTATGGTTTTTCCAGTGGTCATGTATGGATGTGAGAGTTGGACAATGAAGAAAGCTGAGGGCCAAAAAATTGATGCTTTTGAATTATGGTATTGGAGAAGACTCTTGAGAGCCCCTTGGACTGCAAGGAGATCCAACCAGTCCATCCTAAAGGAGATCAGTCCTGGGTGTTCATTGGAAGGACTGATGTTGAAGCTGAAACTCCAATACTTTGGCCACCTTATGTGAAGAGCTGACTCATTTGAAAAGACCCTGATGCTGGGAAAGATTGAGGGCAGGAGGAGAAGGGGACGACAGAGGATGAGATGGCTGGATGGCATCAACGACTCAATGGACATGGGTTTGGGTGAACTTCAGGAGTTGGTGATGGACAGGGAGGCCTGGCGTGCTGCGGTTCATGGGGTCGCAAAGAGTCGGATACGACTGAGCAACTGAACTGAACTGAACTGAAGGCTCAGTAAATAATTATAATGAATGTGAATCAGGAATGTCTTCTTTCCTTGAATCTAAATCTTTCCCATTGCCTTCTGAGGCTGCACTACTGTTCAATTTACCAATTAACAGCAGAGAATCTAGTCACTGTCATACCCAGTGCCTTTCAACAGGCATGCCACCTCGAAGTCTTTAACCCTCACGGCTCTATTCTTTGTCCCCTAGAAGCTGGAAAGTGACTCAATCCCAGGAAACATCACAAGATAATATACAGAGAAAGTCAGAGTGAATATGCAATTTATCTATGAATCAAGATTTTCCTACCCAATGAATACAGGTACATGACTACCTGAATTATCTGTTAGCAGAAGACAGTAAAGGCGAGTCCTCTACATAACTTAATGGGCTGACAAGATTCTCTTTAAAAGGTCTAATTATTTCCAAATATGTACCCCAGGAGACCCTATCCAAGTCCCATAGCTTCTGCTGTAGAAAAGCGTCTCTAATCTATCCTCTCTTTTAATTCCTAAAATCAGTGCTCTACTTCTAGGCCCTCCTGAAATACCTCTTTCAAGGATTATTATTCAATCTTTGGTTAAAGATTCCTATTGGCTAGGAATAGACTATTGCTAGGAATACAGTGCTAAACAAAACAGATATTATCCCTGCCCTCAGGAAGCTTACAATCTAGTGGAGGAATGCAAACAATCACATAAATAAAAATACAATTATGAAATGTGATAAATGTTTTGAAAATAAAGTGCAGAGTATTAAGAAGATCTGAGTAAGACTGATGATAGATGTGATTAAGAGGTCAGGGAAGGCCTGTCTGGTAAACTGTGAAGGCCTCTCTGTAAATTACATGTTGAGCCTTGAAAGGTTAGCTGAAAGGAAGTTAAACAGGTGAAAAGGTGGGGACAAAGGTGGGGACAACATTCCAGGCAGAGGGAATGACATGTGTGAAAAGCCCTGAGGCAAGAAAGTGGTTGGTGTCTTAGAAAAACCGAAAGAAAAAAGTGTCATCCAAACTGTCCATCATATTTGGCAACCAGGAGTCCAATGATGATCTTGACATAAACAATTTCAGGAAAGTGGTTAGTGGAAATGAAATTAGGCTCCAGAGGGTGGAAAAGTGAATGGAAAATCAAGCAGATTGGTTGGGTGGTCAACAAAGGTTGGCTGTTACAGTACTGAGACAGTTACTACCCAGAGGGTGATATGGTGTCAGGGGATTTATTTTAAAAAATAAAGACTGTATCAAATAAATATATGCACATGGTTACAAAGTTAAATGTGAAAGGGCTTCCCTTGTGGCTCAGCTGGTAAAGAATCCACCTGCAATTTGGGAGACCTGGGTTACACCCATGGGTTGAGAAGATTCCCTAGAGAAGGAAAAGGCTATCCACTCCAGTATTCATTGTACTATAAAGCTTATGATGAATAGTAGAAATCCACAGCTCCAATCCCCTTCTATCTCTGTGTCATTTTCCACTACTTTCAAATCTTTTAGCTGTCTCATCTGGCATTTATGTTCATGTTTATAAATCACATGCATATTTAATTATTTCTTAATTTTAAACATTCTTTTTTCACTTCCTTACATCCACCTTCCTCACACTTTCTGATTTAATTAATATCCAGTGTTTGCTATGACTTGGTATAGCAAATAAGAGCCTATTTGTTGTTGCTCAGTCACTTAGTCATGTCCGACTCTTTGCAACCCCATGGACTGTAGCACGCCAGGCTTCCCTGTCCTTGATCTCCCGGAGTTTGCTCAAACTCATGTCCATTGAATCAGTGATGCCATTTGACCATCTCATCCTCTGTCCCCTTCTTCTCTTGCCTTCAATCTTCCTAGCATCAGGGTCTTTTCTCATAAGTCAGCTCTTCGCATCAGGTGACCAAAGTATTGGAGCTTCAGTTTCAGCATCAGTCCTTCTAAGGAACAGTCAGGGTTGATTTTCTTTAGGATTGACTGGTTTGATCTCCTTGCTGTCCAAGGGACTCTCAAGAGTCTTCTCCAGCACCACAGTTTGAAGGCATCAATTCTTTGGTGCTCAGCCTTTTTTGCTGTCCATGGAGCTGCAAAGAGCTGGACACAACTGAGCAACTTTCACTCACTCACTCACTCACTCACTTTTCTCCTGTCCAGCTCTCACATCCATATGTAACTACTGGAAAAATCATAGCTTTGACTATATGGACCTTTGTAGGCAAAATAATGTCTCTGGTTTATAAAATGCTGTCTAGATTGGTCATAGCTTTTCTTCCAAGGAGCAGGAGTCTTTTAATGTCATGGCTGCAGTCACCATCTGCAGTGATTTTGGAGCCCAAGAAAATAAAGCCTGTCATGGTTTCCATTGCTTCCCCATCTGTTTGCCATGAAATGATGGGTTGTAACTTTAATACTTGACTCTCTTTAGTTTCAGTTCAGTTCAGTCGCTCAGTTGTGTCCGACTCTGCGACCCCATGAATCGCAGCACACCAGGCCTCCCTGTCCATGATCAACTCCCAGAGTTCACTCAGACTTGCGTCCATCGAGTCAGTCATGCCATCCAGCCATCTCATCCTTGGTCGTCCCCTTCTTCTCCTTCCCCCAATCCTTCCCAGCATCAAAGTCTTTTCCAATGAGTCAGCTCTTCGCATGAGGTGGCCAAAGTACTGGAGTTTCAGCTTTAGCATCATTCCTTCCAAAGAAATCTCAGGGTTGATCTCCTTCAGAATGGACTGGTTGGATCTCCTTGCAGTCCAAGGGACTCTCAAGAGTCTTCTCCAACACCACAGTTCAAAAGCATCAATTCTTTGGCGCTCAGCCTTCTTTATATTTATCCCTAATTCTTCCCAAATTCTCTAGCAGAACTGTAAAAATTGCTCTCAATCTAATTTTCCAAACGGTCAAACATAGTTCCTTTTTTTTTCTCCTGGACCATAATCCTTCTGGAACTTTCTGCTCTCCTGGTACATTCTGAACTGACTCTCCTCTACAGTTTACAACACCACTGTCATGCTGGACATCTCTTTATCCTCATCCTAGGAATTTTCTTTGCCTCTCTTCTCTTAGTTGCCCTGTGTTCCCATGCCCTAGATCCCATGATTTCTTCTCTCTTGTTTATATTCTCATTTTGCTGAAGCATATTCTGTAATAGCTTTCTAAGAAAGGATACATAGTAGGAATATTTTTGTAATGAGTATCTGAAAGTATATATTTTAAACTCTCACAGTTGATAATTTGGCTGAGCATAAAACTCTAGGTTAGAAATCAATTCCTCTCATGAATCTGAAGACACTGCTCACTGCTTACTAATTAGATTCCATCCTTGTTGAGTACAGTGCCATTCTGATTCCTGATGCTGGTATGTAACTCAAAAAAAAAATGCCGGTTTAAAATTTCTCTATATCCCTAGTGTTCTAAATTTTCATGACGAGTTACCCTAGGGTATGGTATTTCTATTGGTTGTGCTGGGCACTCAGTGGGCCCTTTTGATTTGGAGACTCTTCTTCAGTTCTGGGAAATACACTTTTACTCTTTCTTTTCTTTTTCGTAACTTTGTCTCCACTGACATTAAAGATTTAGAAAGAGAGGAATTAAACGATGAAGCAACATCCTTGAGAAGTAGTTAGGCGCTCAAATTTTTAATATTTTTATTCTCTTAAAAAATTTTAAAGTATACAGGCAATATTGCTAACCATAGCATAATGTACAGCAGATCTCTAGAACTTATTCGTTTTGCATAACTCAAACTTTATACCAGTTGAACAGCATCTCATTTCCCCCACTCCCAGCTCCTGGCAACCACTACTCTTTTTCCTATATCTGTGACTTTGACTATTTTAGATTCCTCATACAAATGGAATCATGCAGTATTTGTCCTTCTGTGACTGAATATTCCCTTGAAACTAAGATCATAATAGGAAAATGGGCAGGATATGAGCAAACATTCCATAGAAGAGGGAACAGAATATAGCTAATAAGCATACAATAAGATTTAAAACACTATTAAAATATTGCTTTTGTTCATCAATTATCAAACAAAATAGTAACAGTTAATCCTGGTGAAGACAACTAAAACAGGCATTTTCACACTTTGTCAATAAAAGCATATTTGGGTACCTTTATATTGAGGTTGGGGGAAAATTTATATATATATATCCAGTCTTAAAAATATTCAAATCCTCTAACTCCACCTCCAGAATTCTATACTAAAGAAATTATCAATGATTTTTTTTATAAGGTTATTAATCTGAACATTTTTCAGAAAAGAGAAAGCTGCTTTTAGAAACCTCAAATGTCTAACATTTGTGTTAAGTAAATTATGGTAAATTCAAACAATGGATTTGTTACCCAATTATTAAAAATTTGGTTTCCAAAAACTGTTCAATGATATGTTGTCATTTTATACTTGTCTGTATTTTTCTAGATTTTCAACAGTGAAAATATATTTCACCTATAATTACAGAAAGAGACAAACACTTTCTCAGAAAATATTTTTAAACAAAACAGACAAGATTTATTTGTTTCAAAGGAAAATATCATAGTATCCTTCATTTCGTCTGTCTCCATAAAAACACAGTTAAGTTTAAACATTTTCTAGGTTAAAATCTGAGCAGTGAATAGCATTTCTTTGGACTGTATTCTCCACAATCTCTTAGTCTTAAATGAGTAATAGGTTTATAAACCTAATCTCTTAAGGAAGAAAACACAGGGTGGAAATGATATGCCATAAATCACACTCTTAGTGGCACTATTTGGCCTTTGATTCCTGGGTCTTATGCATTAGAGTCTTTTCAATTCTTTCAAAACCAAAACAAAAACCTTTCTGTTGATTAAATCTGAGAACCGCTTATCCAGAAGCTGAGACTAGAGTTTGGGTCTAACAGTAGTTCTACTCAAAGTGTAGTCTATGGACCAGTAGAATCAGCCTCTCCTGGGAATTTACTAGACTGGTAAATGGTTGGACTTACTGAATCAGAATTTCAGGAGTGACAAGTGATTTTTATGCAGCCTCAAGTTTAAGAATTAACACATATCTAGAGGAAATTAAGCAAAGAGGCTAACAGTAGGAAAAGGGAGGGAGGTACAGAGCCCATCCAGTGTTCAATGTATATCAGTTCAGTTCAGTTCAGTGCAGTCACTCAGTCATGTCTGACTCTTTGCAACCCCATGAATCGCAGCACGCCAGCCCTCCCTGTCCATCACCATCTCCCGGAGTTCACTCAGACTCACGACCATCGAGTCAGTGATGCCATCCAGCCATCTCATCCTCGTATATACATATATTTAAAGCATGTACATTATTATAAAATATTCTAAAAACAAACTTTTTCCATACTATAAACTAGAAGTTATGATTAGAAAATATTTTCTTGGATTTGGACTAAAAAAGGTTGACAAATTAGCATAGGTCTTGGATCAAAGGGTAAAAAGAATCTGTAATTCATTCCTGGTTCCAGACAGCTCATTAAGTTAAAGCTAAGTGTTTCACATAGGAATTTAGGTATGTATGCAGTAAATATTTTGGCTATATTTCTGTCAAACCATGATTGGTTACTCGCAGTTGATCAGCTGAAGATGATAGGATCTTCACTTCTTTCAACCTCTTTCCATTTTGGAGTCATGACTCAGTAGGCAAAACTCAGTAGTCACCGTGACTGGCTTAAAGTGTGCTTTACAGAGCCCTTCCAATGACAATGAAAGGGAAGTGAATGGGATGGAAAGAAAAGGAAGGAGAGATGAACAGGATAGACTCTACTTCTCCCAACCCCTTGCTTTCAACCAAAAGAGCTCAGCCTTTACCTTTTTGTGTCCACTTATCTGTGGAATATACTTGAACAAAGATCTCCCCTCTAAAAAAACATTTTGAAAATTTCTATTCTTTACTACATATTCTCAACAACCCAATAAAAAGCCATAGCTTAACAAGGAGCTGTTAGTGCTCCTTGTTAACTATCTATCACCACCACCTAGCTGTCGAAAGGACTCACAATGCATAATGGGCAGGTGGTCCTGCTTCCAGGACTCCCTTCTCCAACCACTATCATTAGGGATGAATAAACTAATAATGTTTCAAGTTGCTGTGTTGGATGTGAGGCTAAGCATATTACATAAATCAGCCTATAAACTCAACTTGACATTACACTATCTAAGGAGTAAAAGACTGGGGGCTGCTGTTCCAAATAACAGTAATGTAAACATTGCTGTCTCATGTATCAGTTCAGTTCAGTTCAGTTCAGTCACTCAGTCGTGTCCGACTCTTGGCGACCCCATGAACTGCAGCACGCCAGGCCTCCTTGTCCATCACCAACTCCTGGAGTTCACTCAGACTCACGTCCATCGAGTCAGTCATGCCATCCAGCCATCTCATCCTCTGTCGTCCCCTTCTCCTCTTGCCCCCAATCCCTCCCAGCATCAGAGTCTTTTCCAATGAGTCAACTCTTCCCATGAGGTGGCCAAAGTACTGGAGTTTCAGCTTTAGCATCATTCCTTCCAAAGAAATCCCAGGGCTGATCTCCTTCAGAATGGACTGGTTGGATCTCCTTGCAGTCCAAGGGACACTCAAGAGTCTTCTCCAACACCACAGTTCAAAAGCATCAATTCTTCGGCGCTCAGCTTTCTTCACAGTCCAACTCTCACACCCATACATGACCACAGGAAAAACCATAGCCTTGACTAGACGGACCTTAGTCGGCAAAGTAATCTCTCTCCTTTTCAACATGCTATCTAGGTTGGTCATAACTTTTCTTCCAAGGAGTAGGCGTCTTTTAATTTCATGGCTGCAGTCACCATCTGCAGCCTCATGTATATATTACTGTATAACAAACATTCCACAACTTAGTGGCTTACAACAATGACTGATTATATTTCACAGTTTTGTGAGCTGGCAAGGGTTTTTTTGCAGTTCCAAAAGATGGGTTCTGGAAATGTTTTGAATAGAAGCAGAATAGCCCTGTCCCACCAAATAAGAGAAGTCCTTCAAAGTAATCTCCTTGGGAGACAATTCACCTAGCAATGCTCAATGCTCCTATTCAAAACATTTCAAGAACTCATCTTTTGGAACTGCGAAAAACCCCTTAGTCAACTCACAAAACTGGATACAATCAGTCATTGTTGTAATCCACTAAGTTGTGGAATGTTTGTTAAACAGTAATATATAAGCGAGACAGAAATGTTTAAATTACTATCCTTTTGGAGCAGGAGATAAAAAGATGGTTCCCAACCTTTCTGGCACCAGAGACCAGTTTCATGGAATACAGTCTTTCCATGGACCCGGGGGATGGGGTGGTGGCTGTGGTTACAGAGTGATTCCAGAGCATTATATTTATTGTACACTTTATTTCTATTGTTATTACATCAGCTCCACCTCAGATCATCAGGCATTAGATCCTAGAGGTTAGGGACCCTGATCTGGAGGATATTTAAAAGGAAATGATTAGCCCTGCAGAAAAACTCCAGCTATCTAGAACCTTCAGAGACTAGGTTGGTCTGATAACAGTTTGGCTGTATCTTTTTAAACAAATTTATTTATTCGGCTGCTTCACGTTTAGTTGTGGCACACAGGGGATCTTATTTTGCGGTGCTCAGGCTTCTTTTTAGCTGTGGCTCTAGGGCTTCAGAGTGTGAGGCTTCAGCAGCTGTGGGGTATGGGTTTAGTTCCCCAACCAGGGATCAAATCCACATCCTCTGTACTGGAAGATGGATTCTTAAACACTGGACCACCAAGGAACTCCCTGGCTGTATCTTTAAATAAACAGATCCTTGTTATCCTTCAGATAACAAGAAAATAACATTTTGGAAGTGAAACAACTCTCAGATGAATGGGATCAGCAGTGGGTTCCCAACTCTCCCATCTGGAGTTTTTGCTTTTTTCCTTGGGATCTTCTGAATCCTATCTATACTGACTTTAGGAATACTCTGATCTTTCTTTTACCTGAATATGGGTAAAAACAAATTTTCTATTTTTCCCTAAGGACACTAAATATAAGGTTCTATTTTCTTTCTTAAAATAATTATACAAGAAAAGAAAGGAAGTACAAAAGTATAAAAACAGATAAACAAGTTAAACATAGATTTTAGGATCCTAAGATAAACTTAAGTATAAACTTTGGATCCTAAAATAACTAAATCTAGCCAGAAGTTGGCTGACTCTTTTTCCCTCTCCACCCAGTTATCAACTAGTCGTCCTTGACCACAGGATTTTCACACAAGAGGCCAAAAACAGCATACATTTCAGAGCTCAAAGTCTCATCTTCCAAGAATTCCAGAGAACAGCAATTTTCTGTTTTAAGTATCAAGAATAATTTTTTTAAAACTTAGGTATTTCAGTAGAACTTTTAAAATGTACACTTTTACTTACACACTTTTGTTTTACACACAGTATATAGACTATAACTTAACTTTTCTTTGATAACTCTCCTGCCAATGCAGGGGACCTGGGTTCAAACTCTAGTCAGGGAACTGGATCCTACATGCCACAACCAGGAGTCTGAGAGCTGCAACTTAAAGATGCCACGTGTTGCAACTGAGACCAAATAAGTAAATTAATGTAAATAAATAAATAGTTTAAAAATACACAAATAAGGATGAGAGAAAAAAATTTTAAAATCAGTTTAGTGTTTCTAGACAAAATAATGAACAATCTGAAAAGGAAATTAAGAAAATAATTCTATCTACAACAGCATCACAAAGAATAAAATACTTAGGAATAAACTTAACCAAGATGGTAAAGGCTTGCACACTGAAAACTATAAAATGCTACTGGAAGAAATTAAAGAAGTAAGTGGGAAGATATCATGTGTTCATGGATCATAAGACTTAATATTGTTAAGATGTCAATACCTTCAATATGTGACGCCTGCAATATGGATGGACGTTATGCTAAGTGAAATAGGCTAAAATCACAGAATGACAAATACTGCCCAATTCCACTGATGTCAGGAATCTAACATAGTTAAATTCATGAATCAAAGAGCAGAATGACTGTTGACTGGGGGAGAGGGAAGTGAGGAGTTGTTGCTCATTGGGTATAAAGTTTCAGTCAAGCAAGATGAATAAGCTCTAAAGATATGCTGTAAAACAATACACCTACAATCAACAATATATTGTAAACTTAAAATCTGTGAAGAGGGTAGATCTCATGTGAGGCTTCCCTGGTGGCTCAGATAGTAAAGAATCTGCCTGTAATGAGGGAGACCCAGGTTCAATCTCTATGTTGGGAAGATCCCCTGGAGAAGGGAATGGCTACCCACTCCAGTATTCCTGCCTGGAGAACCCCATGGACAGAGAAGCCTGGTGGGCTACAGTCCATGTGGTCACAAAGAGTTGGACATGACTAAGCAACTAACACTGTGTTTTTTCTATAATAATGAAAAGATGTCAACTGCCCAAAGAAATCCACAGATTCAATGAGATCCCTTTCAAAATCCTAATGATAATTTGTACAGAAATAGAAAAATTCATTCTAAAATTTGAATGAAATCACAAGAGATCCTGAATAGTTAAAGTTGTAGGATTCATGCTTCCTTACCATGCAGCCTACAGTCATCAAAAGAGGAGGGTACTGCCTCATGAGGGTCAGAATGGCCATCTTTAAAAGTGGGGACTTCCGTGGTGGTCCAGTGGCTGAGAGTCTATGCTCCCAGTGCTGGGTGCTAGGGTTCAATCCCTGGTTGGGGCACTAGGTCCCACATACCATAACTAAGAATTCACATTCTGTTACTAAGACCTGGTGCAGCCAAATAAACAATCGAAAAAAAAATTTTTTTTTTAAGTCTACAAGTAACAAATGCTAGCAAATGGTGAAAGGAACCCTCCTATACCATTAATGGGAATGTAAGCTTGTGCAGTCACTGTGAAAAATGGTATGGAGGTTCCTCAGAAAACTAAAAATAGAATTACCACAAAAGTTGAAAGTGTTAGTCGCTCAGTTGTGTCTGTTTGGGACCCTATGGACTGTGGCCCACCAGGCTCCTCTGTCCATGGGATTTCCCAGGCAAGAATACTGGAGTGGGTTGCCATTTCCTTCTCCAGGGGATCTTTCTGACCCAGGATGGAACCTGGGTCTTTTGCATTGCAGGCAGGTTCTTTACTGTCTGAGCCAGCAGGGAAGCCCATGATATGATCTAGCAATCCCACTCCTGAGCATATACCCAGACAAAACTATAATGCAAAAAGATACATGCATTCCTATGTTCAGAGCAGCACCATTCACAGTAGCCAAGACACGGAAACAGCCTAAACGTCCACTGACAGATGAGTGAGTAAAGAAGGTGCGGTACGTACATACTATGAAGCACTGTCGCTAAGTTGTGTCTGACTCTTTGTGACCCCATGGACTGCAGCACACCAGTCTTCCCTGTCCTTCACTATCTCCTGGAGTTTTCTCAAACTCATGTCCACTGAATCGGTGATGCCATCCAAGTGATGCCATGAAGTACTACTCAGTCATAAAAAAGAACAAAATAATGCCATTTGCAACAACATGGATGCAACTAGAGATTATCATACTAAATGAAGTAAGTCAGAAAGATACAGACAAATACCACTTTTATGATATCACTTATATGTGGAATCGAAAATATGACACAAATGAATCCAAGAAACAGAAGCCAAATCAGGGGCATAGAGCATAGACTGGTGGTTGCTAAGGCGTAGGGAGTGGGAGGGGTGGATTCAGAGTTTGGGATTAGCAGATGCTAACTGAAAGATGAGGCTGTGAAAGTGCTGCACTCAATATGCCAGCAGATTTGGAAAACTCAGCAGTGGCCACAGGACTGCAAAAGGTCAGTTTTCATTCCAATCCCAAAGAAAGGCAATGCCAAAGAATGCTCAAACTACTGCACAATTGCACTCATCTCACATGCTAGTAAAGCAATGCTCAAAATTCTCCAAGCCAGGCTTCAGCAATACGCGAACCGTGAACTTCCAGATGTTCAAGCTGGTTTTAGAAAAGGCAGAGGAACCAGAGATCAAATTCCCAACATCTGCTGGATCATGGAAAAAGCAAGAGAGTTCCAGAAAAACATCTATTTCTGCTTTATTGACTATGGCAAAGCCTTTGACTGTGTGGATCACAATACACTGTGGAAAATTCTCAAACAGATGGGAAGACCAGACCACCTGACCTGCCTCTTGAAAAATCTGTGTGCAGGTCAGGAAGCAGCAGTTAGAACTGGACATGGAACAACAGACTGGTTCCAAATAGGAAAAGGAGTACGTCAAGGCTGTATATTGTCACCCTGCTTATTTAACTTCTATGCAGAGTACATCATGAGAAATGCTGGACTGGAAGAAACACAAGCTGGAATCAAGATTGCCGGGAGAAATATCAATAACCTCAGATATGCAGATGACACCACCCTTATGGCAGAAAGTGAAGAGGAACTAAAAAGCCTCTTGATGAAAGTTAAACAGGAGAGTGAAAAAGTTGGCTTAAAGCTCAACATTCAGAAAACGAAGATCATGGCACCCGGTGCCATCACTTCATGGGAAATAGATGGGGAAACAGTGGAAACAGTGGCAGACTTTTTATTTTGGGGGGCTCCAAAATCACTGCAGATGGTGACTGCAGCCATGAAATTAAAAGACGCTTACTCCTTGGAAGAAAAGTTATGACCAACCTAGATAGCACATTCAAAAGCAGAGACATTACTTTGCCGACTAAGGTTCGTCTAGTCAAGGCTATGGTTTTTCCTGTGGTCATGTGAGAGTTGGATGTGAGAGTTGGACTGTGAAGAAGGCTGAGCGCTGAAGAATTGATGCTTTTGAATGGTGGTGTTGGAGAAGACTCTTGAGAATCCCTTGGACTGCAAGGAGGTCCAACCAGTCCATTCTGAAGATCAACCCTGGGATTTCTTTGGAAGGAATGATGCTAAAGCTGAAACTCCAGTACTTTGGCCACCTCATGGGAAGAGTTGACTCATTGGAAAAGACTCTGATGCTGGGAGGGATTGGGGGCAAGAGGAGAAGGGGACGACAGAGGATGAGATGGCTGGATGGCATGACTGACTCGATGGACATGAATCTGAGTGAACTCCAGGAGTTGGTGATGGACAGGGAGGCCTGGGGTGCTGGGATTCATGGGGTCGCAAAGAGTCGGACATGACTGAGCAACTGAACTGAACTGAACTGAACTGGTATATACAGAATGGATAAACAACAAGGTCCTACTGTATAGCACGTGGAACTATATTCAATATTCTGTAATAAACCATAATGGAAAAGAATATGAAAAAGAAAGTATGTATGTGTATAACCAAGTCACTTTGCTGAACACTGTAATTCAACTATACCTCAATAAAAAATAAATTAAAAAAACAAAGAGAGTGGTACTGGCATAAAGACAGACATAGAGACCAAAGAAAGAAAATAGAGAGCCTAGAAATAAACTTGGCATTTCTGGTCAATTGATACTCAACAAGAATGGCAACACTATTCAAAGGGGAAAGGACAGTCTTCAACAAATGGGTGTTAGGAAAACTAGATGTCCACATGCAAAAGAATGGGCCCTTTTCTTACACCCCTTTCAAAATTTAACTCAAAATAGATCAAGACCTAACCATAAGAGATAAATCTATTCAAGAAAACTTGGAAGAAAACATAGGGAAAGAGCTTCATGACAGATGAATGGATAAAGAATTGAATTTGGCAATGATTTATTGGCTATCGCACCAAGAGCACAGACAAATAGAGAAAAAATAGGTAAACAGGACCTCATCAAAATTTAAAAACTTTTGTGTATCAAAGAATCACAAAAAAGTGAAAAGGCAACCCCATGAAATGGGAGAATATATTTTCAAATCATAATACCATTATAAGGGACTTCTATCCTAAATATATAAAGAACTCTTACAATTCAACAATAGAAAGATATAACCCAATTTAAAACAGGCAAAGGATTTCTGATTGACTTTTCTTCAAAGAAAATATAAAAACAGCCATAAGCACAAGAAAAGATACTAAACATCACTAGTCATTAGAAAAATGCAAATCAAAATCACAATGAGACACCACTTCAGACCCATTAAAGTAAGTAAAGTCGCTCAGTAGTGTCCGACTCTTTGTGACCCCATGGACTGTAGCCTACCAGGCTCCTCTGTCCATGGGATTTTCCAGGCAAGAGTACTGGAGTGGGTTGCCATTTCTTTCTCCAGGGGATCTTCCCGACCCAGGGATCAAACCCGGGACTCCAGCATTGCAGACAGATGCTGTACCATTTGAGCCACCAGGGAAGCCCTCAGACCCATGAGGCTGACTATTATTTAAAAAAACAAAACACAAAATAAGTGTTGGCAAATGTGTGGAAAAACTGGAATGCCTGATAGTGCTGGTGGGAATGTAAAATAGTACAGCCATTGTGACAAATGGTATGGCAGTTCCTCAAAAAATTAAATGTAAAATTACCATATGATTCAGCAATTCCATTTCTGGATATATATCCAATGGAATTGAAAACAGGGACTCATATCTGTACACCAATGTTCAAAGCAGTTTTATTCACAATAGCTAAAAAGTGGAGGCAACCCAAGCTTTTATGTGGATAAAAATAATGTGATATATACTTAAAACGGATATTATTCAGCCCTAAAAAGGAAGGAAATTGGGATGCAAGCTACCACATGGATGAACCTTGAAGACATTTTGTTAAGTGAAATAAACCAGTCACAAAGAAATAAATATTGTACAATTCAATTTACACGTAGTACCGAGAGTAGTCAAATCATAGAGAAATAAAGTAGAATAGTGGTTGTCAGGGGCTGGGAGAAGAGGAAATGAGTTATTGTTTAATGAGTATGCAGTTTCAGTCTGAGAAGATAAAAAAAAGTTCTGGAGATAGGTGGTGGTGATGATTGAACAACAATGTGAATATACTTAATGACACTGAACTGTACATGTAAGAATTGTTTAAATAGTAAATTTCATGTTATATATATTTTACCACAACTTAAGTAAAAAAGAATAAATGTAATACCAGAGAGACTCTGCTATGAGTTATAATTTTTCATTAGCATGCATCCCATTCTCCACCCTCACCCCCTGAAGTCAATCTCGGAGCAATGTTTATATGTGGTCATTCAAAACAATACACTCATTTTGCATGACAGACTCATTTGACAGGAACTACAATATCATATGTCAATGTCTGAGTGGGTGTTTTCTGGGTAACCTCAACACTGATCGACTGGACTATCTCTACAGAGCCTGCCCTTACCCTAACATGCAGTCAGTGAGCCATCTCAGTCAACTGACTTTTAATAAGTGCTCAGTCATTGTGTATGAGTAACAGAAAAAAAGGGTGAGTTATTGTCCTAAAGTTACACAGAGAAAAATAGAATACATAAACCTTCCCATGAACTAGGGAAGCAAATAAAAATACAGGATACTCTGTTATTTATCTGAAATTCAAATTTAACTTGGTATCCTGTATTTTATCTGGCAACGTTCTGCCATATTGGAAGTGAAGAGAAAATAAATTATCCAGAGTGTTTTGGGGATACTGAGGTCTTAACAGGGACCTAGACAGAGTAGTGTAGAAGACATATTGGTTAACCGCCCCCCCCCCCAAAAAAAAAAGTACTGGTCTCTAGACTCCATGCTTAATTCTGCTCAGGAGTCCCTTCCTGCTTTGAGTATCTGTGATCCAAGACTTACTTTCTAAAGTTACAAAGTCAGAGAATGGGAGAAAGAAAAAGTAGAGAAGGATAAACCAAAGCTAGAAATGAGTGAGAGCATACCCAGCTTCCAGTCAGGAAGGACTGGCCTCAAAAAGGGACCTTAGACACGTAACATAAAAATCAGAGGAATTCAGATTTTGACCTGGCTCAAAGCAGAAGAGAAACAATGATGGTGAATGCCCTACAGCCATACAGTAGGAGGGACACGCAGAGTCGAACATGACTGAGCACATATGTGAGTGAGGAGGGACTGGCATAGCAGAACACCAGAGACAGCAGTGCAATCTCCCAATTCCCTGAAACCATTACCATTAGTAATTTCCATGGAGCCCCTCAAGAAACTCTAGTCACAATTTTTACCTACTAATACTCTGAATTGACACTTTCGAACTGTGGTGCTGGAGTAGACTCTGGAGTGGACAGCAACGAGATCAAACCAGTCAATCCTAAAGGAAATCAACCCAGAATATTCATTGGAAGGACTGATGCTGGAGCTCCAATACTTTGGCCACTTGATGCCAAGAGCTGACTCATTGGAAAAGACCCTGATGCTGGGAAAGATTGAGGGCAAGAGGAGAAGGCGGTCACAGAGGATGAGATGGTTGGATGGAATCACTGACTCAATGGATATGAGTTTGAGCAAGCTCAGGGAGATAGTGAAGGACAGGGAAGTCTGGTGTGCTACAGTTCATGGGGTCGCAAAGAGTCAGACACAACTTAGTGACTGAACAACAACAGTACTCTGAGCCCCGGTGACCATAATGCCTCTAGTAGTCAGGCAACTACTTCTTATAAACTCCTGCAGCTTTCCAGCCATTGTTTCATCAGTCAGTAATATCATCTATTTCCCCATGGACCCTGGGCCAAAACTGAGATCGCTGAACCCCGTCTTAGCTTCAGGAACTTGAATCTGTTCACGTCATCCTCTTAGGAATCAACAAAAACAGATTTCAGGCTCTCTGTTCTTTGAGAATTCCATCTTTAAAAGGCCTGTGTTCTTGTTTATTACTGACACTATACAGATAGTGTTAATCCCTGCCTGATGCTGGTCTCCTGAGATATAAATGGCTCATATGGCCTGATCATACTATAGTAGTATTTAGGAATCTTTGATAAGTCTAACACTAGGCCAGGCTGGGATGTCTCCCCTCTCCAGTGGAGGAAGGGGGAGGGGAGGTATCCAAGAATTAAAAGGGTAAAGTAACTGAGGTCATTCCTCCAACCTGTCCTGAAGCACCAGCTGATCAGGTACACTGAATCAGGTTTGAAGGATGTAGCTAGCCACCACAATTCTTCCCTAGAGGGAGCAGATAGTCTCTAGGGCAAGAGGAGGGGGGTCACCTGGGTAAAGCTCTTTAAAGATTATCTGGGCAGCCACTGAAGGACTGACCAATAAAAATTTCTGCAGCCTTGGACCTTAATTTTTTCTTTTTGGTAAGCATAACATAAAGGTAAAACAGCTAATAAAAAGAAGCTTCTCCCTCCGAGTCCTCGGAGGGAGAGGGAGAGGGTGGGATGATTTGGGAGAATGGGAATTCTACCATGTATACTGTCATGTAAGAATTGAATCGCCAGTCCATGTCTGACGTAGGGTGCAGCTTGCTTGGGGCTGGTGCATGGGGATGACCCAGAGAGATGTTGTGGGGAGGGAGGTGGGAGGGGGGTTCATGTTTGGGAACGCATGTAAGAATTAAAGATTTTAAAATTAAAAAAAAAAAGCTTCTATGTAAATGAAATTAGATGCATCAACCGAGAGACGAGTATGTTCAGTTTTATGCTCCCACCATGAGCACCGCAAGTAATCCCCAGACGCCCTTCGTTTTCCCCCCATTCATGTAACTGGTGACACGTCTTCCCATGAAACACTGCCTCACAGCCTCTGCACTGGTTTCATTCATTCACTCACTCATCAAATATTTACCGAGTCTACCATGTGCCAGACACTGTGCTGGGCACTGGAGATACAAACGAATCGTGTACGGTCTTGCCTCCAGGGCAGCCCCCTGGTATCCTCAGGGCCAGCCTGGCATCCCAAGGCAGCCCTGGGCAACGGGATCACGGTACCCTTTGCAGCAGGTAAGCGTGGTAGCAGGGGGCTGGCAAAATGCCAGGCCACAGGTTTTCCCAAGGTAAAACTGGATGTGAGAGAGCGATCCCAGCCCAGCTCAAACAGGCATCAAGGTGGGAACCAGGGGCCAAAGGGGCGGAGGGTGCAAACGACCCGGCGTGCAGAGGACTCCCGCCGCAGTCGCCGGGCTGGGTGCTGAGCGGCCACGCGCGCTCCTCCAGGGCCGTCACAGGAGATGTGGGGACAACGATGACCCCTGGGCGCGAGTCAGCTGAGGGGGTGTCTCCAAGGGACAGTTTGAGGAGACGGTTAGGGTGGATCTGCGGTGATGCCCCAAATGATAGCTTGTCCTGGGTGACTGAGGATTCAGTGGATGGCGGAACTGAAAGGATAGGACTGAAGATGAGGTTGGTCCAGAGGGTCAAGCAAGACCGAAGGGTGGGGCTGACGGGACGAGGGGGAAGGGCTGAAGGGAAGGGAGGGCGCGCTAAGGACTGGATAGGTGAGCAAACTGAGGGCCTTTCTCCCAAGGGATCATTTGGAACGCGAGGACAGCGGATCTCCGGGACCTCGCCTGCCCCAAAGACGCGTCCTACCTGGTTTCTCGTCTCGGCGTGGTCCTACCGCGCAGGAAGCGGCAGCGTCTCTCGCCCTGCAGGGGCCGCGTTGCAGCCGGGACAAGCAGTCGTCCCCCTTCTCTCAGACAGCTTGGTAACGCCCGGTCCTCCCCTGCAGCTGTGGCGCCGATGGTCCGATCTGAAATGCCCTCATGTCGCCCCTTGGGATGGCCCGTCGTTCGGCCCGCTGTGCCAGTGGGGGTGCTCGCCCACCTCCTGGCACCCTCTGCATTGAGCGCGGCGAGTCACGCGCAGTGCTTTCCCGCGAGGGGAGCCGCGGCGCTTCTGCCGTGGCCCCGCCTTCTGCGGCCTGTGCCCCGCCCCTTCGGGGTGGTGCCGGCTAAGTGGCTGGGCTGTGCTGGAACCCAGAAAATCCTCGCGCGCGGCTTAACTGGCGTGTGGAAGGCAGGTGCATTTGCGCATCCGCCATCGCCTAATGGAGCGATTCTCTGCCTGACACCGCAGTAGAACCTCTTGGGAAAAATAGAAAAACAAAACTAAAGCCTGACCTCAGCAGAGACCAATTGACCCAGAAGCACGGGTAGGGTGGAGTAGGGGTTGGGTGGTGCCCAGCCTCGATATTTTTAAAAGCACTCCAGCATAGCCAGGATGAAGAAGCCTGGTAAAGTCTAGAACGGAACAAAGACTGTCTCCTTTGGCCAAAAATTTAATCAGGTTCTTCTGAGTCGGCCCTGGACCAGGCTTGACTTTGGGCTTCCCTCTTTGTCCTTGTAGAATCCAGTTTGAGCAAGAATCCTATTAAATCAGTTTATTGGAAATTCTCCGCTCTTGATATCTGACCGTCCTTGGTATTTATCACCTTGGCCTGCTTTCAGCAAGAATTCTGTTGAGTTGATCTACCAAGAATCCCCCTTTCCTCTGATGTTTCTTCTTAGTAGTTGCTATGCTCATGTCCCTCCAAAATTCTTATGTTGAAATCCTAACCCCCAGACATTAGTAGGGTGTTCCTTTGAGAGGTGATTAGGTCATGAGGATCTTGTATGATTAGGATTAGTAGCGTCACAGAAGATATCTCATGGAGCTCCCTAGCCCAGTCCTTCAGATGGGGAAGTAGCTGACCAGAGAGCACCTAGTGGCCAGGCTGGCACCTTGGTCTGACTTATAGCCTCTAGAACTCTGAGAAATTTGTTTATAAGCTACTCCGTCTGTAGTGTGATGTGTTTTTTAGCCATGCCATGCAGCATGCGGGACCTTCGGTCCCAACCAAGGACCAAACCCCGGCCCCATGCCTTTGGAGCACAAAGGCTAACCACTGGACCACCAGGGGAGTCCCTGTGGTGTTTTATTATAGCAGCCAGAATAGATGAAGGCTGTAATTTTCCAGCCACTGACCTCTACCCTGCTGCTTGGCTAATAAATTATCACTTGTCTTTGTTGGGATCTGAGTTGAGCTCAATCTCTTCCCCACTGCAGCACCTCATTGCGGTGGTTCCTATAGCTATTCCATGATCCCCGGCCCACTCCCTACCCTCCCCCTTGCCCTGCCCCTGCAAATAAAGTTTGCCTTACCATCTTTAACAAGTGTAATGAATATTTTTTTCTTTATCAGAACTCATGTGCTTCCTGCTCCCAGGCAAGGTGTATGTGAGACACTGAAGACTGTTGTCTTCTTGTATCCAAAGGGGGGTGGGGGCAGGTGGTCTTTCAATGGATAGTTATTAGATCCTCACTAGGTTCCATCCTCTGTGAAAGAGAGTCTGAGACCCTGTGCTCTAGGCACTCCCAGGCTTGTTAGGTCACAGTCAAGGAAGCAGATAAATGTCATATTGTGTAATACATCCTGAGGCCTCACAAAAGTCATGTGAGCTGAGCTTTGAATAATGAGTGGGAGGTAAAAGGTGTGGGGGAAGCATGTACATAAGAAAAATGGGGCAAAGCAACTGATATGATCGAGATGTGGGACCGATGCAGAGAGTATAGCAAAGATAGTCAGGGCTATGATAATGAAGAACCTTCCATGACAAACTAAGGAGCTGGGACTCATCCGGTAAGCAGTGGAGAAATACTTTATCTGGAGGCAGGATGGTAAATCAAATATGAATTTTAGAACTACAATTCTGGGGGCAAAATGGAGAGGGCTTTAGTCAGGGAGACCAGTGAAAAACTGCATGTTTGTGCAGATAAAGGGTCCAGGGTGGGGTCTTAGCCTAAGCTAGGCCAATTGGAACCCTTTCCCTGAGAATTTGGACTTGGGGGAGAGAGAATTACACTTTTATTCATGGTTAGACTTACCATGGAAATTTGAGAGTGGTGTCAAATTTTACTTGTCAAATGGCCTGAGTTGCAGAAAAAAACAATTTGCTGAGAAGTATGTTTGTTGCCTAGAGAGGAGTCAAGTGAAGATACAAAGAGACTACTCTCCAGGTTCTTGGGGCCTACAGTAGCTGATTCCACTTCTCACTGAGGCCGTTTAACTCTTACCCTGGGTTGATGATGCATCCTTCTATCCATTCATACAGTCTTATTTTTGACCTCAGCAAATGTGGGTTACTTCCTGTTATTTGTGTTATGGGATAATTTTCAAAAAGTTAAAAGCATGAATCTTATACAAATATAAAATAAAGCCATATTTAATTCACTAATCAATGAGAGAACCAGTAAGACACTAAGACTGGTTCACAAGGGTATCTGACTTTTAGAAATGTAAATTCTTTTCCAGACAAAATTAATTTGCATCACTGAGAGAAGGAATTATTTGCATTGTTAAAGGCAGAAATATTCTGCAATATTATCAGTATTTGAACAGATATGAACTTTATTAACCTCACTCCAGTCACAGTGTGGATACTGAATTAGAGGAAAGAGACCAGTTAGGAGACTGTGGTAATTGTGATGAGAAATGGGAGGGTGTGAATTAGGGCAGTGGCTGAGGGGTTAGATCTAAGGATATAGATTCAAGAGACATTAAGGGTATAGACTCTATAGGACTTAACGATTAATTTAATGTGTCACTGGGGGTTGGAGGTAAAGAAGAGCAAATAGCCTCAGATGACTCCCAGGATCCTCCAAATGCTGAGTTTTCTCCAAAACCCTTGGTACACCTCTTAGAAGACTTGGAGCTAGAATTACAGGGAAATGTTGGATCTAGGACAATGCTCCCTTGTTTCTCTGTTTCTGGCAGTGGTAAATATGGTCTTTCCCCAAACGTTCTTAAAGATGCAGGAAGAGCCAAATCGTCCCATGATCTCTCCCTATTCCTGAGACACTGTAGATGAGGAACAAGTATAAACCTGGCCTATGTACGCTAGAATCACCTCTCTGGTTTTGCCTTTGGCAGTTATTCCATCTAGCGCAAGTGAAAAGATCTCATAACCCATCCAACTTCAGAAAACCCCTCAAGGGGTGCTCTTCTGAAATGAAATAATGTCTCATCTGTTTCTGTTTTATTATTCTCTCTAGAAACCAGACACATTGCCCCACTCATCTTCATACTTACAGCAAGTCATGACCACTTCTCTTTCCGAAACTATATGACCTTTTAGCAACTATTCTCATCACTGACTTAATTTCTCAGAATTCTAATTACAAGAAAGATAACATCGATTGGGGTCACATATCCACTCTTGGCCAACTGTGGCTAGGACTAGTGGAGTCAACTGGCATGGACACGACTCATCCTGTCACCAACAGCTGAGTGGGAAGAGCCAGTAATCTATGGATTTAGCACTGTTGAGTAAATCAAGGAGCTTATTTGACAAACCAGTGCCTGCATCTTCTGCAGCTAACCCACAGAGTCCTTTGGTTTTATCTTCAAAATGTATCCTCTACTCATCCACTTATTTCTTCACTGCTTCCATAGTCTAAGCCACCACCATTCCATGCTTAGACAATGTAACTTCCTCCTAAATAGTCTCTCTGATGTCACTTTTACAGTCCTGTTGCCCATAGAATGGCTTAAACAATCTTTTCAAACTGGCTTTAAAGTCATCCACTGCATCTTATCATACCTCTCCAACCACTCTCCCCTTTGCTCATGATGTTTTATCCACATTAGACTTATGTTTCTTACATACAAAGCTTGCTCCTATCTTAGGGACTTGAATGTCCTTCCATTAGATTTTTGCAAAGCTAGATCCTTTTAGTCATTCAAGTCTCATGTCACATGTTACTCCCTCAGAAAGTCCTTTTCTGACCACCAGAAAAGGTGGTCAGAAAGTTAGCTACCCCTCTCCACTCACAGTCTTTCACTGTTAAACAGCCACTGTTGTATCTTCATGGCACTTACTATCTGAATGATCTTGGTTACTTTGATACTGTCTCTTCTTCTAGAAGGTAAGCTCCATGATAGTAGACATCTTTTTTGTTGTCTTTCACTCTACGGGCAGCATTTAGAACAGTGCTCAGACATGGCAGACACTCAATAAATAATTGTATATGGATGAATGTGATAGAAGGCTGTGTGTGTGTGTGTGTGTGTGTGTGTGTGTGTGTGTGTGTGTGTGTGTGTAATTGGAACTTTGAAAGAATGGCATTTGTGGGGTCAGTATCAGATTCTTTACTGTCTGAACCACCAAGGAAGCCCATAACCATGAAACCATTTTATATTGTCTCCTACTCTTTTAACCTATTGCATGAGACTTTATGAATTTTCTGGTCACTTTAAGGTAGCAATCAGTACTTGTTACTTTGAATATTTAAGATGCCTGAGGTAATGAAAATATTTTTTAAATTTCATACTTTAAAATTAAAGTTTTTCTTATCTCTCAGCTTGGCCCTATTGCAGATGGTGCATGTTCAGTGGGGCTTAGTAGATGTCTATTGTTCCTCACTTATCTCTTTTCCATGCCCTAGTTTGCTAATCTTCTTTCTCCAGTGTTTGAGCAGGGTGGAGGGAGAAGAAGGTTCTTACTTGACTAATACTGTCACAAACTAGTTTTAGTGTTTGGCAGGTATCTAAAATCATTTGTTTTTTGACAGAGAATTCTTTCTTTGTTGGTGTAGATAATTCTCCTATACCAGTTTACTTTAAGGTAAGTGCATTCAGCTCCCCTCAGTCAGTTCAGTTCAGTTGCTCAGTCGTGTCTGACTCTTTGTGACCCCATGAATCGCAGCATGCCAGGCATCCCTGTCCATCACCAACTCCAGGAGTTCACTCAAACTGATGTCCATCGAGTGATGCCATCCAGCCATCTCATCCTCTGTCGTCCCCTTCTCCTGCCCCCAATCCCTGCCAGAATCAGGGTCTTTTCCAATGAGACAACTCTTCGCATGAGGTGGCCAAAGTATTTCAGCTCCTCTAGCTAGCTGATCACTTATAGCTCCTTTAGAAATCTCTGCTGCTGCTGCTGCTAAGTCGCTTCAGTTGTGTCCGACTTATAGCGACCCCATGGACTGCAGCCCACCAGGCTCCTCTGTCCATGGGATTTGCCAGAGTACTGGAGTGGGGTGCCATTGCCTTCTCCGTAGAAATCTCTAGGCAGTTAAAAAATCAACTTTATTGAAATATGATTACACAATAAAATGCACAGATTTTAAGTTTGATGAGTTTTGACAAATGTATACATACACCCATGTAACCACCTCTGAAATCAAGATACAGAAAATTTACCTTATGCTCTTAGACAGGCAATCAATCCCACCCTCAGGCAACCTTCTATCTATTTAGAAATATCCAGGCATTTGACACCATATCTCTTGCTTCCTTCTGAGGAAGTCTCCTCAACCTTTTAGATAGTCTCTCCGACAAGATAAAGAAACCCTAACTAGGTTTCTTTTATAGCTCATATCTGATCTATGGGGAGCACTTATGAACCACTAGTCCTGAAAAATAATGCCAATCTTACCACCACTATTAATATCTCCTCTTGCTCTACTGTAGAACAGATAGCTAGCTCTTCTCTAACTTTTGAGATTTTCCAGGCATGAGTCAGGCATGAGTTCTCTGTATTCCCCCCACCCATTAACTGTGGGCAAGTTATTTCCTTATACTCTTTCAAAACTGAACTAGGGTGGGACTCAAAGCCCACTAGTAATTCTCTCCAAGGATACTTTTCCAATGTCTGAATTTCTGGCCCTTTTCTCAAGGTGGGTAAGGAATTAAGACTTTGAGACTTTTCATATCCCATTTTTTGGCAAGTCTTACATGGTTATCTAAAACTTCACCTTGGAAAGAAGCATCTGCTGTTTTGGATCCTTGAAAAAAAGTCATGTCCAATTCTTTGTGACTGAATGGACTATACCCCACCAGGCTCCTCTACCCTATGGAATAGGAATTCCTGTACGGAATTCTCCCAGCAAGAATACTGGAGTGGATTGCCATTGACTCCTTAGTAGAGACCAAGACTCAACTCTCCCAAGATGCATATGAGCCATCAGGGAGGGTGCCAAATGTTCAGGAGTTGGGTGGGATATTATTGACCTGAAGGGGTGTCAGTTCTTGGGTCAAAGAGAAGTTCAGTTCAGTTTAGTCCATCAGTTGTGTCCAACTTTGTGACACCATGGACTGCAGCACATCAAGCCTTCCTGTCCATCACCAAATCCCGGAGTTTACTCAAACTCATGTCTACCAAGTCGGTGATGCCATCCAACCATCTCATCCTCTGTTGTCCCCTCCTTCTCCTGCCTTCAATCTTTCCCAGCATCAGGGTCTTTTCAAATGAGTCAGATCTTCGCATCAGGTGGCCAAAGTATTGCAGTTTCAGCTTCAGCATCAGTCCTTCCAATGAACATTCAGGACTGATTTCCTTTAGGATGGACTGGTTGGATCTCCTTGCTGTCCAAGGGACTCTCAAGAGTCTTCTCCAACACCACAGTTCAAAAGCATCTTCAGCGCTCAGGTTTCTTTATAGTCCAACTCTTACATCCATATATGACTATTGGAAAAACCATAGCTTTGACTAGATGGACCTTTGTCAGCAAAGTAACGTCTCTGCTTTTTAATATGCTATCTAGGTTGCTCATAACTTTTCTTCCAGGGAGTAAGCGTCTTTTAATTTCATGGCTGCAATCATCATCTGCAGTGATTTTGGAGCCCCCAAAATAAAGTCTGCCACTGTTTCCACTGTTTCCCCATCTATTTCCCATGAAGTGATGGGACCAGAGGCCATGATCTTCGTTTTCTGAATGTTGAGCTTTAAGCCAAGTTTTTCACTCTCTTTCACTTTCATCAAGAGGCTTTTTAGTTCCTCTTCACTTTCTGCCATAAGGGTGGTGTCATCTGCATATCTGAGGTTATTGATATTTCTCCCGGCAATCTTGATTCCAGCTTGTGCTTCATCCAGTCCAGTATTTCTCATGATGTACTCTGCATATAAGTTAAATAACCAGGGTGACAATATACAGCCTTGACATACTTCTTTCCCGGTTTGGAACCAGTCTGTTTTCCCATGTCCAGTTCTAACTGTTGCTTCCTGACCTGCATAAAGGTTTCTCAGGAGGTAGGTCAGGTGGTCTGGTATTCCCATTTCTTGAAGAATTTTCCTCAGTTTGTTGTGATCCACACAGTCAAAGGCTTTGGCAAAGTCAATGAAGCAGAAGGAGATGTTTTTCTGGAACTCTCTTGCTTTTTCCATGATCCAGTGGATGTTGGCAATTTGATCTCTGGTTCCTCTGCCTTTTCTAAATCCAGCTTGAACATCCGGAAGTTCATGGTTCACATATTGCTGAAGCCTGGCTTGGAGAATTTTGAGCATTACTTTACTAGCATGTGAGATGAGTGCAGTTGTGTGGTAGTTTTAGCATTCTTTGGCATTGCCTTTCTTCGGGATTGGAATGAAAACTGACCTTTTCCAGTCCTATGGCCACTGCTGAGTTTTCCAAATTTGCTGGCATATTGAGTGCAGCACTTCCACAACATCATCTTCCAGGATTTGAAATAGCTCAACTGGAATTCCTTCACCTCCACTAGCTTTGCTCATAGTGATGCTTTCTAAGGCCCACTTAACTTCACATTCCAGAATGTCTGGCTCTAGGTGAGTGATCACACCATCGTGATTATCTGGGTTGTGAAGATCTTTTTTGTACAGTTCTTCTGTGTATTTTGCCATCTCTTCTTAATATCTTTTGCTTCTGTTAGGTCCATACCATTTCTGTACTTTATTGAGTCCATCTTTGCATGAAATGTTACCTTGGTATTTTGAATTTTCTCGAAGAGATCTCTCGTCTTTCCCATTCTGTTGTTTTCCTCTATTTCTTTGCATTGATCGCTGAGGAAGGCTTTCTTATCTCTCCTTGCTATTCTTTGGAACTCTGCATTCAGATGCTTATATCTTTCCTTTTCTCCTTTACTTTTCACTTCTCTTCTTTTCACAGGTATTTGTAAGCCCTCCTCAGACAGCCATTTTGCTTTTTTGCATTTCTTTTCCATGGGGATGGTCTTGACCCCTGTCTCCTGTACAATGTCACGAACCTCCGTCCATAGTTCATCAGGCACTCTATCTATCAGATCTAGGCCCTTAAATCTATTTCTCACTTCCACTGTATAATCATAAGGGATTTGATTTAGGTCATACCTGAATGGTCTAGTGGTTTCCCCTACTTTCTTCAATTTAAGTCTGAATTTGGCAATAAGGAGTTCATGGTCTGAGCCACAGTCAGCTCCTGGTCTTGTTTTTGCTGACTGTCTAGAGCTTCTCCATCTTTGGCTGCAAAGAATATAATCAATCTGATTTCAGTGTTGATCATCTGGTGATGTCCACGTGTAGAGTCTTCTCTTGTGTTGTTGGAAGAGGGTGTTTGCTATGACCAATGCGTTTTCTTGGCAAAACTCTCTTAGCCTTTGCCCTGCTTCATTCCGTATTCCAAGGCCAAATTTGCCTGTTACTCCAGGTGTTTCTTGACTTCCTACTTTTGCATTCCAGTCCCCTATAATGAAAAGGACATCTTTTTTGGGTGTTAGTTCTAAAAGGTCTTATAGATCTTCATAGAACCATTCAAATTCAGCTTCTTCAGCGTTACTGGTTGGGGCATAGACTTGGATTACTGTGATATTGAATGGTTTTCCTTGGAAACGAACAGAGATCATTCCATAGTTTTTGAGATTGCATCCAAGCACTGCATTTTGGACTCTTTTGTTGACCATGATGCTACTCCATTTCTTCGGAGGGATTCCTGCCCACAGTAGTAGATATAATGGTCACCTGAGTTAAATTCACCCATTCCATTCCATTTTAGTTCTCTGATTTTTGGAATGTCGACGTTCACTCTTGCCATCTCCTGTTTGACCACTTCCAATTTGCTTCAAATTCATGGACCTAACATTCCAGGTTCCTATGCAGTATTGCTCTTTACAACATCAGACCTTGCTTCTATCACCAATCACACCCACAACCGGGTATTGTTTTGCTTTGGCTCCATCCCTTCATTCTTTCTGGAGTTATTTCTCCACTGATCTCCAGTAGCATATTGGGCACCTAATGACCTGGGGAGTTCCTCTTTCAGTATCCTATCATTTTGCCTTTTCATACAGTTCATGGGGTTCTCAAGTCAAGAATACTGAGGACTTCAACTTGACTAGAAGCTTTAGGGGTTAAGGAGTTGCTGGTTTGAGGCTCAGTTGTCTCTGATTCTTTGCGACCCCATGGACTGTAGCCTACCAGGCTCCTCTGTCCATGGGATTTTCCAGGCAATAGTACTGGAGTGGCCTGCCATTTCCTTCTTCAGGGGATCTTCCCAACCCAGGAATTGAACCCGGGTCTCCTGCATTGTAGACAGATGCTTTACCGTCTGTGCCACCAGGGAAGTCCTCAGCCTGGGGACTGTCATCAATGGCCATGCTATACCTCCTCAGGAGATACTCAGACACAGTTCTGTCTCAGTCTCTGGGTCTTGATGCACACAAAGTATGTTTGAGCTTTCTGAGCATCTCTGGTGGGTATGGGGTTTGATTCAAAATGCAATTTCACCCCTCCTACCATCTTGCTGTGGCTTCTCCTCTGCCCCTGGATGTGGGGTATCTCCTCAAAGTCACTCTTCAAAGAGAAGAGAAGGCGGCAAAATCTTGAGCTGTCCTACCAAGGCGAGAACAATCTCCATTCTTTTTCTGGTCCAGAAACTCTCCTTTGGCTTCTTATGACCAACTGTTCACAGCTGCCTCCTCCTTTTGGTATCCAGGCTAGCGAAAGACTCACCCTGAATCCCTCAGATAAACCTGGTAAGGGCACCTGGGTGAATATGCTTGTGCCGGGCCCTGGCAAATTTTATGGTTGCTCTGGGTATGGGAACGATTATTAGGTCCTTCTTTTCTCTTCCTCACATTCCCCCTCTTCACCCATTACTTCTTTGACAGGAGAGAAAGGGGCAGGGCACAACTTTTGAAAGAGTTCACATAACATAAACCAATTAGAATCAAATGGGATCAGGCAAAACTAGATCTTGATCCTCAATCAGCAAGTGAAATGACACACCCAGAAGTGCCATGACAGTTCCAAGGCACTGTTGAGAGATCAAGGAAAGGGTAGTGGCCCAAATCCTGGAAATCTCCGACCCTTCCTCCAAATAGTCAGAATCCTCCCACTCATTAGCATATTACATTGCCCAGCCTATAAAAACTAACCATGCCACATTTAAAGGCCACATTCATCTTCTGCAGTGGCCCACACTCTGTCTGTGGAGTTTGCTTCTTTCTGTATCTGAATAAATCCACTTCTTACCTATCACTTTGTTTGTCTCTCACCAAATTCTTTCTGCAATGAGATATCAAGAACCTGAACTTCATTAGGTCCAGAAACCAGGTACTGTGGGTTTTGGCTGGGTTTGAGTCCCAGCCATGTGGGTTCAAGTCCCAGACTGGGTTTTGGATGGTTCGAGTCCCAGCACATGGGTTCGAGTAGAAATCTGTGGTAAACAGTTTCACTTCCACATGTGCTTGTCCAGATTAGAACTTGGAAGGGTTGGTAAAGGGAGGCCTGACATGACTTTTTCTTGAAATGCTGTAATTCTGACAGATGTCTGGGCTTATCCTTTACCTTGCTTTGCCTTACCGGGGCACAGCCTTTTAGGGAATGAAAGGGCTGAGCCCCTGGAGTGAGAGTGGAAGTGTGGTATTACACTGGTTTCCAGGGGCTCTGATCTCTCCTTAAGTTGCATAAATCCAAGAGAGGAAGAGGCTCTAATGGCCTCTAATCAGGAGGCCATGAGTGACTGTGTTTCATAAAAAGAGGCCTGCAAAGTATAACTGGAAACTAGATCCTGAAGGATAAAATTCACATTGAGGGGACAGGTAAAAGACAGTTTTAGGAAAAATAAAAGGTAGCAGATTTAATTTACTTACTAATTGAAAAACATTAATAATCCAAGCGTTAGCATTTTGCTTAGTTATTCAAATTAAAAAATGAAACAATTGTTATCCTCAAGGCAATCATCATGGCCTAGCAGAGGTGAAAACCACAGTAAAATAGGCACGTAAATGATACACAGTCAAATCATGGGAACCAAAAATAAGAAAAATGTGTAAGGTGGTCTTTTGCAAGGAAGAGGCATACAACTCAGAGTAGGGAATTGGGTGTCAGTGAAGGCTCCCAGAGGAAGTAACTAAAGCTACGAGGTTGAAGATCAGATAGACCTTAGCTAGACAAAGGAAAGAATGTATTCTAAGAGGAGAGAACAGAAAGGGCCAAGGCACAGTGGCTGCTGAAGATAGTGGGACCTTTGGGGGAATTGCAAATAATTTTGTACATGCAGCACAAAGTGATAACGAAGCTGGAGAGGTAGACACGCCAAGGCAGGAAAGCTCTGATGATTCACTAATGGACTTTAAACTGGCAAATGACATGATCTGATTTGGATTTTTGAAAGATCATTCTCTGTAGTGTGGATAATGGATTGGGAATAAGCAGAATCAGAGGCAGGGAGATCTGAGAGGAGGATGTTGGCACAGTCTAGGCAAGGAACAATGAAATCTATGGGATTGGGAACAAATATGAGGAGAAAGACTTAAAGATATTTCTAAGACAAAGTGTATGGAACTTGGTAACAGGATAGATTGGATTAGAGGAACGGAAGGGAGCTGTCTAGAAAGACTTCAAGTTTTCTGGTTTGAGCAACTGGTTGTTAGTGCTATCAGGGAAACAAAAATAGAGAAGCAAATTTCAATATTCTTTCATTTTATTTATTCATTTATTCAACAGATATTTATTAAAGACCCATTATATATTGTGCAGAGACAGGTAAATTAGTGATTATAATGCCTTGTGATAAATATCACTGATAGTGACATTTATATACAGGGGATACATTGGACAGACATATAAAAGTCACACTGAGGAATTAGGGTAAGCTCTTACAGGAGACAGTGCCTAATCTGAGTGTTTATTTATTTATTTTTAAAAAATTGAGGTAAAATTCTAACACAAAACATTCTCATAACACTTTTTAAGTATACAATGCAGGGGCACTTGGTACATTCACAATGTTTTTCAACCATTACTTCTATTTAGTTCCAACTATTCTGAGTTTCTGGAGGGTGACTAGAAGTTTGCTAGATGAAGAAGGGAGTAGGGAAAGCATATTAGGATATGACAACAGTATGCTGATGACAAGAAGGCCAGAAATAGCATGACTGGAGTGAATGCAGATGGGGGAGAAGTAGAAGACAACACTGGAGAGGGCCCAATAATAAAACATGCAAATTCTACCTAGATCCTGAGGCGTGCAAGACTCTTACAGGATGCTAAGCTGGGGCTTGACATAATCAAGTTTGCAGTTCAGAAAGATGACTCTGGAAATGGTACTGGTGATACTTTAGACAGGGGAAAGCCAGAAAGATGAGTGGGGAGATTTTCTGCAGTAATCCAGGTGAGAGACGATCCAAATATGAACAAGGGCAGTGGTAATAAAGGAGGGAACTGAAAGCAAGGCAATGGAGATGCTGAATTTATATTACTTGATGACTTATTAGACATCAGACTATACAGGAAGAGTATAGTATTCTGCCTTGGGTGATTCGGATGACAGTAATGACATCCTAGGGTGAAATTTGGGAGGAATATATTTAATACAGGTTGGTGAGCTTCCTGAGATTCAGTTTGATAAATGAATCTGGACCTCAGAAGAAAGACCTAGGATAGAAAGAGAGTTGAGAATCTTCTTTTTATTGGTAAATAAAACCATGACATTATAAGAAGTCACTCAGCAAAAGTGTACAGAGAAAAATGAGCAGAGAACCTAGGGTTGAGCTTTGGGAACGAATATTTAAGGTGTGCAAATAGGATATATATATACAGTTAAAAGATGCTGAGGCCAAGACAGAGTTTAGTAACAGGGGGAAGAAAAGTGGAATGGAAGTAAAGAAGTAGAAAAAGAGTGGGGGAAGGGAAACACTGGTCTCATTTGAAAGGGGGCAGGTGTCAGGAGTCTACAGACTGATGCTATTGCTTGGCTTGAGTTACTATCACTGGGGCCCCAAGAGACCATGCAAATCTTTCCACTCCAAAATAAGCAGTTTATTACTCATCTATAAACTTATTAGAAACAGTTTCTCAAGTACATACAATTTCTTCTCAAAATAATTTTATGGAATGAAGACAAATGTTCACCAGTTATGGCTTATGTTCCTCAAGAAAAGATTTTTTAAATCCCCTACATTTCCCCGGTCCCAGTTCTGATGCCTGAAAAGGTGTCAGTTCTTGGGTCAAAGAGAAGAGAGAGTGGCAAAATTTTGAGCTCTCCTACCAAGGCAGGAACAATCTCCATTCTTTTTTTGGTCCAGAAACTCTCCTTTGGCTTCTTATGACCAACTGTTCATAGCTGTCTCCTTTTGGCATCCAGGCCAGCAAAAGATTTACTCTGAATCCCTCAGATAAACCCAGTAAAGGTGCCTGGGTGAATATGCTTGTGTGGGGCCCTGGCAAATTTTATGGTTGCTCTGGGTATGGGAAAGATTGTTAGATCTTATTTTTCTTTTCCGTTCCTCTAATTGCCCCTCTTCACTCAGTATCTCCACATGTGCTTGTCCAGATTAGAACTTGGAAGGTAGGGGGAGGCCTGACATGACTTTTTCTTGAAATGCTGTAACTCTGACAGATGTCTGGGGCCCTTTCTTTACTTTGCCTTGCCTTACTTGGGCACAGCCTTCTAGGGAATGAAGAGGCTGAGCCCCTGCAGTGAGAGTGGAAGCGTAAGTTTATGCTGGTTTCCAGGGGCTCTAGTCTCTCCTTATTAAGTTTTGTGAATCCAAGAGAGGAAGAGCAATGACTGCCTCCTTTGGGGCTTCCCCAAAGACCTCTATCTTTTATAATGAGAGCTGTTTCTCTTGGGCAATTTGGCCTTCACGGTCTTGCCGGAAGTGATGAGGGCCCCAAAGCCCTGTTTGTGGGAAAATGCGTAGGCAGAGCGTCGAGAGGCTGTGTGTTTCAGTTTGGTCCGGATTGGGTATGGCAGTGGATGTCTCATGCAGTGATGAATTCTGTCAATAATCTATAGTCAAGAGCATGGGGGACAGGATTTTTATCCATAGAGGCAAAGGCTAAGAGGGTCATGAATTCTATTTGGGTAGATTCCTGTTGCACTCACCTGGTCCACACTGACGGGCCAGAACAGCGGTTTGAGAAACTGGTACCCAATCACAGGCAACATGCAGAGGATTATGCTGAGGACAACACTCAGCCACATCTGTGGCAGGTTCAGAGTGTTCCTGGCCACACCTGTAAACAAAGAGCCACAGAGGGAAGGCGGGACCAGAGCCTGGAGGGAGGGGGCTACCAGCCTGAACTTCAGTCCAAAGAAAGAAGTTACTGATTTGGAAACAGTTTAGTCTCCTGAGAAATAATATAGGTGCTAAAGGACTGTACTGAGGTCCTTGGTGTAGCCAGTCACTGTGAATTCACATGTCTTTGTCTCCCTCTAAAGGCCAGGCAAGGCAGCAGCGGTGAGGGTAGGTTCTAGGAGTCCTAGAGCACTGACCGGGACACAAAAATGGGATAGGGGGTTTTGGAGGGGAAAAATGAGTGGCTTGACAAAAAACAGGAACCAGTTATATAGAGTAACATCTGTCTGTTATTTTGTCCTCATCAGAGTGGAGATTAACAAGGGGAAAATTAATACAGGAGCTAAGAAGGTATTATGTCATAGTAGGAAGGACATCTGACTGGGAATCAGGAGGCCTAGATTTGAGTCATTAAAAAAAACTTCCAGTCTCTAAATTGGTGCAATAATTCTTGCCCTGTCTATCTCTCAGTCTGCTTGTAACGCTCAAATTAGGTAAGAAACTTAAAAATATCTTAGAGACTCTAATAAGGTAAAGTATTTTCCCTAGCTAGATTTTTGAGTCCTTTTAGGGCTGAGATCATGTCTCAATCATATCTATATCCATGGAGTCTAATACATAGCAGTAGCTGCTCGGCAAACATTTAATAAACAAACAGACTTGGTTCACACTCCCACCCCCAGCCCCAGCCCCTTGCCACACTGGGCAGGATATTACCTAGGAACTGGAAGGTGTCGGGGAACAATAAGCATAAGCCATCGCTGTACAGGAAGAATAAGATGCAAAAGTAGAAACCCAGGCTACCCCAGGTGAAGACATGGCTAATCATCGTCCAGTAGGTTGTCTCCAGTGAAATCTGAAAAGCACCCTCTTATGTACATTAGTCTACAACTCAGGATCTATCAGTCACCTCCCTTCTCCCATTTCATAAAAGGGGACACTCCCTTCCTGCCTTCCCTCCCTCCTTCCCTTCTTCTCTTCCAGACAGGCTCCCCACGCAATCCCCTTACCCCACCACCGGCCACACCTGCATTGTGACCACACAGAGCAAGGAGGTCTGCACTATCAGGGAGAAGGACTGGTAGTCGGAGATCTCCTTCCCGTCTTGGCGCACTGAATTGTAAACAGTCCCCATAGGGATAAAGAACAGCACAAAGGAACTGTAGATCCCATGCAACAAACACTTCACAAATTCCTTCTTGTTGAAATACAGGTTATGCTGGCCTGGCTCATACAGCTCTGGGAAGCGTAGGCTCCATGTTTCATTCACGTCCTGGAAGCACCAGAGGGTAAGGAGGAAGGCTCAGGGTCTCTCCAAAGGTCCCATCTCCAGCAGAGTAGAGGCTTCTCCCCTCACTGAGTTTGCTGTTAGGCTGCCTAGGAGATTCCTTATGGATTACTTGAGATGTGGAACCAGAGAACAGAGCAGTGACCAGAACCTTTCTAAAGCCCTACTCTCTAGGCAGGGATATACACGGTGGAAGAAAGCTAAAAGGTCAAGATGGGGAGTTAAGAAAGGGGGCAGTTAGGATTGGGAGTAGAGGGAAGGAAGGACTGGAGCTTGGGTGGGGAGGCACCTGGGACATGAGTCCCTAGTTGTAAGTGCTCCTTTGGCTGAGTATTCTGTCAAAAGCCAGTGGGAGGCAAGAGGAGGCCAGTGGCATTCAGTCAGCCCTTTAGAGGTATTTCTGTTCTGTGATGCTCCTCCCATTCCCATAGGCACTGGGGAACTCAGCTGAGGGAATTGTCTATGAGGATGACATGGGACCATCTTCATCTCCTAAATTTAAAACTCTGGGTAACAAGGATTGAGGCTTGTTTTGAGAGATTGTGGATCCCTAGATTTAGATCACCGAAGCTGTACGGGACTGCTGAATGACAGAACTCATCGTCTTGCTGCTCTGAGGCTGGCAGCTACTTCACGGAGAGTTTCCTTCCTACCCTGATGGAAACCAGGAACCATGATCCCATGATGTCCTCTTTCAGCCACTTTATTTCTCTTTGGAGGCTCCCTTTTTGTTCCAGGTACCCAGGACTGGAGGTTGGGTAGAAGAGGGAGGGGTAGGGCACCAGGACCCTCGATGCCCTGGGAAATTTCTGAAAGGACTAGGCAGTACCCCCCAGGCTGACTCCCTACGATTTGAGGAATCATACCCATACTCCAAGCTTGGCCTTGAGGATTCTCGCCTAGGCCTCACTGCACTGGCTTATCCCATTATCTCTTTATGGGTCTATCCTTTCTGGAGCCCCTTGATTTACCTAGTCCTGCCCCAACGACTATTTCCTTCCACTTTTGTACAGACTCCATTTACAGCACAGCACAATGTCTGTGTTTCTCTCTATGAAGAAAAACTTGACACAGGAGAATTTGGGTTTCTACAGCCGATGATCATTCTCTGTGGCAGAGGATACTTTACTTTGTCCAACGATACCTCTCTAGGTGGTGAGCTCCCTCCCTTGTTCTAGAAATGATTCTATTTACATTTGACTTTGGAGCCTATCTCTTGGCTGCTGCTGTCCTCTTCATTCCAGGGAATATTCTTCAAGGGGCCAGGGGCTTCAGCCTTGACTAAGAGGTTTGTTGCTTACCTGATCAAACAGACTCAAGCCCAGGACAGGGAGGGAGGTGTAGATCAGGTTGTAGAAAGTGATAAACCAGGTATCATAAACCGTCTGGAAGAACACCAAGGAGATTTCTTAGGAGGTTTCTCTTTTCCAAAGTCTCAGCTCTACCTCCCAGCTTTAAGAGAACCCCTTCTGCCCTCCACCTGCTCATCACCGTGATAACCTAGAACATGGTTTGGATTTCTGAAATCTGACTGAGAAAGCTGACTGCAGACTCTGGTCCCTGGGCCCTAGGCTGGGGCAAGGCCACATTACACTTGTTTGGCCAATCTGATGAGGCTGATTTAGACCAACTCTACCATGACCTGTACTGCTCCTCTCTGCATGGAAAGGACCCAGGGTGGCTGTTAGGGAACGCTGAGTGTACCCCTGCACTCCCAGGCATGTAAGCCTCTGTGTTCTTTATCTGCTTTACGGCATTCAGTAGCTCCTATAACCCTGGACACCTTCTGACACTGGCAAGCAGAACAGACCCATGAGCCTACAGTAGGCTACTTTCTTTCCTAGCCACAAGAGGTCAGCAGTAACATGTACATATACATACACCTCCCACAAGCCAGACTGATGTTACTAGACACTAGGGGCAGACAAGCTCACTATTGTCTGCTGACTGGTCTGTTTTCCTGGAGCCTAAGGTCACAAAGGTAATAGGGATCTCCCAAGATGATCGTTCCAGAGGTTGTTTCTCTTTGGGAATCCTGAGAAACTATTTATAGGAAAAAGGAATTCTCATAGAACATCAACATCCAAGGGCTGCTTCTCCCCACTTCTGTGGAGATTTCACACTCATTAGAGCAACAACAGTGTTTGGCAGGGTGGTATGTCTGGGTGAGGAAGGAGAAGTAAAGAGAAGCTGTGTTTCCAAGTGTGGCTACAGGTAAATGCCAGAACTGGCATGTCTGGCAAGACCCAAAGGCCTCCTGACGCTTAGCCTGTTCCATAAAGATTACTCTGGATCCTAAAAAACTCTCAGATCCAGGAATCTCACCCCCACCACCCCCATCTCCATTACATATGTTTGGAAATTCTAGGTCTCTATGTCATGGGAAAGATGAAAATATCTTCTGGGAGAGTTCTGTGGGTAGAAGTCAAGGCTGAGTCAGAGCCAGGACAGAGTTTAGAAGTCTAAGGTTAAGTGCAGGATTAGGAGATGGGATCATCATGGGTGAGGAGTATAAAGGATGGATGGTGCCATGTCATACACAGGTCTCCAGAAGGGAAAAAGGGTCTGAACTGGCTGAGGTGGAGGAAGATTAGAGAAGACCCACTTGAACAGAGTAGAGAATGCCATTTGAGCACTTACCTGTGCAGAGAACCCACTGTAGAAGGCATACCAGACGTGCACCAGCGTGAAGGCAAAGTTTTTGTAAAAGAAGTAGCTTAGAAACTTGCACATGCGATTATAGGACCAGCGGCCATGAACCAGGAGCAGACGCTGAAGATAGCGAAACTGGGAGAAGGCGTAGTCGCTGCTGAGCATGGCCTGCATCCCCTCCTGGCCACTGATGCCGACCCCAATGTGGGCAGCTGCAAAGGAACCCCGGCAAATTCTCAGCCTAAGAGTTTGCTCTCTGGGCTCCCCGCCTGGGAAGTGTGCGATTAAGGCTGAGATCGGGTTTCATGTACCTCTTATTTTACACCTGAAAAACACTGGTAGGCCCAGCTGAAGCGGTATTTACTTAACGGAGTCTTTTCTCCTTAGTGGATTTCCCTTCCCCCACAAGTCAGAAAACAGCCCCTTCATTCACGCTTTGTTTTGGATGCTGCCCCTCGAGATTACCAGGTATGGCTAGCATTATTGTAGATGTCTGTCCTTGATGGTCTTCGTACTTACTATAGCCATCTGGGCTCTCCCCTACTGCCAAGATCCTCAGGTAACAAATTTCTTGTTATCTCCTGAGGCCACTTAAAGATTCAGGATGGATATCAACCTAACACATTGTTTATTTATCTAAGTTTATCTAAGGAGCTAAACTTCAACTGTTGGGAGAACAGTGATGGACATACTTTGTTAGCAAGAAATTAGTTCTTCAGGAAGCTTAAGGTGTCTTTTTCTGGATAAAGCAAGGGAGACTCGGGTTCAATCCCTGGGTCAGGAAGATTCCCTGGAGAAGGGAATGGCTATGCACTCCAGTATTCTTGCTTACAGAATTCCACGGACAGAGGAGCCTAGTGAGCTACAGGTCATGGGGTTGCATAGAGTCAGACACGTCGAGCAACTAACACTTTCACTTTTATGCTTGATGGAAGATAAGACCTAAATTTCTAAAAGTTTTAATTGGCCTGTGGTAGTATAGATTAAATTCTTTGATCTTCTGGTACATACCTATTACACTGCTTAACAGAATAACTAAAACCTCTGAGGCCCTAAAAGTTAAAGAAGTTCTAGAAACTGGAGAAAGAGAGCAAGAACACTTCCTAGTGTTGAAACTGAGGCTGGCATATATGCTAGTGTCTTCAGTATGGGAGAGAGGTTGGGCTAGAGGACCCCTAGGTGTGATCACAGCTCACAGAACTATAAGCTGCTGGAGGCTAACAGCGTTCAGCTGAAATTAACACCAGTTTCAGCCATTTGCTTCTATTACTCTGAAGCATCAGAAAGTTTGCTATTCTTCTCCAGCCAGGGGAGTCAGGGAAAGCTCTTGGGAATAATGCCTCAGAGAGGAAAAGATCCCTGGATCAGGCTGCACAGCTAATTCCCTGGTTGGGCAGCCCTGCTGTCTGCCTAACATTGCTCAACTCTACAGCCTTCAAGAAAGGAACCAACCATGACTCCGGTCCCACGGTCCTTTCTGTGGGCTTTGATGCCATCTCAACAAGATGGGTGTTGTGGTTGCACAGCTTGTTCTCTGAGTATGTGCTTGTGTTCTTGTTGGAGCCGTGGGTATCTGAGTGCATGAGTTACATGCATGAGTCTGAATGTGTGTGCACGACTGTATGTAATGCTGTATAAATAAGTGGGTACTCAGGTGCCGAGGAACATGAATGAAGTTGCAAAACAGTATAAATGTACAATACATACAGGAGATATGCAGGAGAATGAACCAGAAGCACAGTGCCATGCACATCTGTTTTGCCCATGGAAGAAGGAAAGGGTGAGCCCATGGCTAGGCACTACTGCCCCCGAGCCCTCACATGCCTTTGATCATGCTGACGTCATTGGCCCCATCCCCGATGGCCAGCGTCACCACCTTCTTGTACTTCTTCACCAGTTCTACCACCTGGGCCTTCTGGAGGGGCGTCATCCGGCAGCAGATCACCCCCTTGCACATGCACGCCGTCCGCAGCAGTTCCAACTCCAGGTTTCCTTCTAGAGCGTGGGCCTGCAGCGCCAGGACACATCTACATTCCAGGCTGCCCCAAAAGCTCTTGGGACAGAACCTTCCTCGGCCCTCTCTTTCCCCTCCATTCTCCCCTCTCAGGCAGAGCTGCTCCCAAGATGCTCCATTCCCAGTGAAGCCAAGCCCCCAAGTCAGTTCTAGGCATCCTGACCCAGCTTCCAGTGGGAAACCATGAGAGTCTCTCACTGGGTCAAATTGGTTGACTGGGTTATAAGGCCCAGAGACCTTTTGGAGGACCTGGTTCTGCTCACTTCCCCCCTTCCTCAAGTAATGGGCCACACCAGCAGTGAAGAATTTGGAGAAGGAAGGAATAAGCCCTTGGCTTCTCTTTCCTCATTACTCCTGCCTAGAGAAGGCCAGGGAAAGGTGTCTCACAGGGAGGGGGACTAGGGTAACTCAAGGAATAGCAAAAGGATCTTGAAATTTCCCTGAAGTGGGTTGGACCTAGGAAAAGAGCTCCTTGGAAGAAGAGAACAGAGTTGTAGATCTGTGTTGCCCACCAGACTGTAGCCATTGATGATTAAGCCATAGCTGCCACTGGGCACCTCCTCAGGTATTTTGAAGGGTGGCTGGGGCTTTGTGGTGAGGTAACTGTTTACGGGGTCTGATTCCAATAGAGAGCCAGGTTTCATCTTTTCCCTTGCTGACCTGTAAGTCAAGAGTGATGATTAATGTCTGACCAGAAGCCCTAGAGCTTAGGAAGGAAAAGGTGTCCCAAAGTGAAAATGGGCCAGATGGATGCAGAACCTCTGCAGAGTACCTCCCAGGGCCTCAGACGCAACCATCTTCTGAGACCTGCCCCCGCCTTGCGTGTTATCTACACATGACACTTCTCCACTTCCGCGGACTCCTTGAGCTCTAATGCTTCTTCACAAAATTCTCTCAGATATTTTAGGATTTTTGTTTTGCCCTCCCCCACTTCTTCTCTGTCCCTTCTGGTACTGTGGGAGGCATACTGAGGGAAGAGATGGGTGGGAAATCTTGGTTCCAGTGACAGGCTGTGGCAGTTCGTCCCTCATACCTGAGTTCTCCTCCAACAGTCTCACCATTGTTGCCTTCCACGATAAATATCTCATCCATCTCATCCTCGAATATGTTACAGGCATAGGCAATGTTCACAGCAGTCTCTGCAGGGCAAGGGGGAACACAGGTCGCATTCGGCTGGGACAGGGTCTTTACAGTTCACAGGCATAAGGTGCAGACACACGGGCTGCAGACCCCATGTGTCCTCATTTGCCATGGATGCATTTGAACGTGTTTTTCATGAGTCAGTAGAGACTATATTCAAACATCCACAGGACAGACTTGTAAGTTATCAATCAATAACTAGGATCATTCTGGCTTAGCTTCCTCTAGGAAGCTTTCCTTATTACTTAAAGCAATTCCAGTCTGTACTCACTTCTCCAGGCAATCTGGATATACTTCCTTGAATAGTACTGTGCCCATTTCTATGCTAGATTTTATGGGGGACTGAGATATATTTAGGCTGTAGCATTGGTCAGGCAAGGAACTCCCCTTACCTTGCTTGTCTCCAGTTAAAACCCAAATTTTAATTTTGGCTTTGTTCAGAGTGAGGATCGTCTCAGGTACTCCATCCTGCAGCTTGTCTTCTATGGCTGTGGCCCCTAACAGCTTCGAACAGAGATATCAGTGAGAGAGGGAAAGGAAGAGACTCATGGCATTTTGTTGTTGATCAGTAGCTCAGTCATATCTGACTCTTTGTGACCCCATGGATTGCAGCACACCAGGCTTCCCTGTCCCTCACTATCTCCTACAGTTTGCTCAACTCATATCCATTGAGTCGATGCCATCCAACCATCATCCTCTGTCACCCCCTTCTCCTCCTGCCTTCAATCCTTCCCAGCATTTAGTGGTACCCAACAACTTGACTGGCACCTTAGTATCCTCTTTAGTAAGCTGGCTCTGTCCTGGCACGAGGGCCTCAATGGCATAAAACTCACGACCTTCTGCCCTTCAACAGACACACTTCTTCAATCACACACTGACATCAAATTTAGAAACAGAATATAAGGAATCAAAGAGGGAAAAGACTGACTAAGTCGTACATGAAGCTTTGTGCCACTTCTAAACCCTCTGTTTCTCAACACACTTTTCCCTCTCCCTTGCTTTCAGAGCACGTTTCCTGGCTTTGGTCTCCAAAAGTGGTATGTCTCAGACAAGGGACGCCCAAATCCAACTCTAGCTTTCCAGCTCTAAAAGAGTTCGGATGAACTTCATTTGTTTGTATCTACTGAGAGTTTCTAAGGTTTTCAAGGCCTTTCCCACACTAGATCAAAAGCATGTTGGTCCACACCATGCTTTCTTCTCCGTGATATCCTACTGATCACAGGGATGGGCACCAACACTGAGTCTGAGGAACTGACAGACGGACAAACTACTGACTGATTGCTGCTGGGCCTCTAAAAGGACAGACTAGAAACACTCACCACAGAGCTAACAATGGAAGGAGATTTGTGACCTTTGGCATCTCTAAATTTTCCCGTTTAGTAACAGCAATTTCTCTTATTTTTACGAAACTAATTTTATTTATTTATTTTTGGCTGTGCTGGGTCTTCATTGCTGTCTGGGCTTTTTTCTAGTTGTGGTGCGCAGGCTTCTCACTGTGGCAGCTTCTCTTGATGAGGAGTACGGCCTCTAGGGCAGGCAGGCTTCAGTAGTTGCAACACATGGGCTCAATAGTTGTGGCTCCCAGGCTCTAGAGCGCAGGCTTGGTAGTTGTGGCACAGGAGCTTAGTTGCTCCATGGAGTGTGGGATCTTCCCTGATCGGGGACTGAAACCATGTCTCCTTCACTGGCGGATGAATTCTTAACCACTAGACCACAGCAATTTCTCTTTTTATAGCAGAGCATGTATCAATCTGGTCAAAAATTTTGGGGTCATCCTTAACTTTTTTTTTTTCGTTTTTAAAATTTATTTATTTATTATTTTTAAAAATTTTATTTTTACTTTATTTTACTTTACAATACTGTATTGGTTTTGCCATACATTGACATGAATCCACCACGGGTGTATACGAGCTCCCAATCCTGAATCCCCCTCTCACCTCCCACTTAACTTTTTTTTTTTTTTTATCATATTCTATAATCCACCAGCAAATTCTGCTGGCTCTACTGTTTAAAAATGTACATAATTTGACCATTTCTCACCACTTCCACTACTTCTATCTGATCCAAGCCATCATCATTTCTCTCTGGTACTATTGCAGTTACTTTCTACTTGGTCTCCCTGTGTCTGCACTTGCTCCTTTACAGCATAATCCCCACATGGCAGTCAGACTAATCATTGTAAAAGCTATCACATCACTCCTCTGGTTGAGCTCTTCAGTGGTTTTCCATGTCTCATGTAAGTCTTTATACCAGCCTGTCAAGACTTGCTACTGCTTCTCTGTTTCAGGTACTTTTAATCTCTCCTCCTTGCTTACACTGTATCAGTCACATCAGCTGCCTTGCTCTTCAACTAACAAATTAGGTCTGCTCCTGTTTCAGGGTCCTTGCTTTTACTATTCCTTCTTTCTGGAAAACTGACTCCCCAGAGATCTGCTTGGCTTGCACCTTCTTCAAATCTCTGCTCAGATATATTTTTCATAGTGAAGACCAAGTGCCTTTTTAAAAATAGCAGTTATGCTCTGTCTTCTATTAACACACACACACATGCATGTGCTGATACTCCCAACCTTTCTTCCTGGCTTTATTTTCTTCCACAGAACTGTCACCACCTAACATACTATGTATATATATTACTTTTTGGTCTGTTTTGTCTACTACTACATGCTCAGGGCTTAAAACAGTACCTGGCACAGCACTTAATAAAATGTTGTTGAATGAAAGAGTGAATACTATTGTCTTGATTATTCCATCAATTAATTCTGGATTATCTAATTTGTACATCATCAGACCTTGATTTCTTCCAGCTTACTTAGCTTCTGTGGACATCTTTGGGATAAGAAACACTGCCAGAAGGATGAAATTTACAACCAATGCATTTTTCATTATTTATGGATTACAAAGATCCATGATATCCTGAGTCAGCTTGGATTCCAGTATCCAGAGACAGCCTGAACCTATGATTTGCTGGAAGGCATTCTCAGAGTCTCTGTTCAGTCTCCCAACTGCTCCCCTGCCCCCAATCTGTCCCTGATTTTCGCACACTAACCATAAGGTCTCTTTCAATCTCTTCATAGACAATTGATATTTTATTTTCCCGGTTCTCCAAAGACAAGCAGGCTTCACTGTGCTTCTTGCTCCAGTCCTGGAAGAATGCACTGTCCAGTTCTCGGTAGGCCAGCATGAGGGTGCGAAGGCCATCACTGGCAAAATCCTGGAAGACATGTGTATGCAGAGTGGACTTGGGCTGAGACAGGGCTGAGTCAAGGAATAACAGACTAGCCCCACAGGCTCCCTCTGCCCGCAAGAGAGGGTTTATTGCCTAGTATCACAGGGCTACTACCTAGCCTAACCAGAAAACACCTGTTTTCTTAGTCTGATGCCCTAAAGATTAGGCCAGCATAGCTGGGTATAAAGTCCGAGAATACTTCTGAGAGACAGAAGATTCTAACTTCTACCTATGGTTAGGTAGTTTGCTGTGACCATGGTAAAGAATGAAGCCTTCAGATTTCTTCTAAAATTGGGATAGTTAATTCACCCTCCACACAGAAGATAATGATGTTTATAATATGAGAAAGAAGGGAGTAATAAAGTAAAAAGGAATTTTATAAAAAATAAGGGTGTTACTGTTGTTTTTTTTTACAAGCATACATTCATTTATTTTCGTTTCTCCCTGCCTTCCTTCATCAAGTATTCAGTGGGCATCTTAAATAGCAAATTTGTGTATCTGTCTACAGCTGGTTGGTTTCCCAGGTGGCTCAGTGGTAAAAAATCCACCTGCCCAAACAGGAGATGCAAGTTCATCCCCTGGTTTGGGAAGATGCCCTGGAGAAGGAAATGGCAACCCACTCCCATTCTTCCCTGGGAAATCCCATGGACAGAGAGGAGCCTGGTAGGCTACAGTTCATGGGGTTGCAGAGAGTCAGACATGACTTAGCAACTAAACCATCACCATCACCTATAGCTGGTTGGCTCAGCTGATTAGTCACAGCCAAGAATGCTAATGAGGCCACTGCTGAAATGCCCTCTGGGTAAGTTAGTACCTTTTGTTCTTTGGCCACCAATGTATCCTGCTACTGCTGCTGCTGCTGCTGCTAAGTCGCATCAGTCGTGTGTGACTGTGCAATCCCATAGACGGCAGCCCACCAGGCTCCTCCGTCCCTGGGATTCTCCAGGCAAGAACACTGGAGTGGGTTGCCATTGCCTTCTCCAATGCATGAAAGTGAAAAGTGAAAGTGAAGTCGCTCAGTCGTGTCTGACTCTTAGCGACCCCATGGACTGTAGCCTACCAGGCACCTCCGTCCATGGAATTTTCCAGACAAGAGTACTGGAGTGGGGTGCCATTGCCTTCTCCTAATGTATCTTAACAAACCACAACTATCTTGCAGAAGTATACCCTTGGTTACAAGGAAAGCAAGGTGACAGTGTGGGTAGTTTGGGGAACAATCCATATCTAACTGAAAGTGGGTTAGAAGCAGACTTTGTGTGTTGAGAACGGCAAATGAATAACAATTTGAGCTTTAAAATAATTCACTTTGGCATCATAAGACCAAATAGAAACAGAATTTATCACCTTGATATTTTGTTATTAGTTCTCTGTATAACTCCTGAGTACTTCATGTTAGCTGTCAGATAAAAATAACATCCAGGAATATCTGTAAAGAATCCTATCTCTTTAAAAAATTAATTAACTTATTTGGCTGCGCCTAGTCTTAGTTGCAGCATGTGAGATCTAGTTCCCTGACCAGGGGTTGAACCCCTGGTCCCCTGCACTGAGATCGCAGAGTCTTAACCACTGAACCACCAGGGAAGTCCCAAGAATCCTCTCTCTTAAATCTCTTTACTGTTGACAGGTGAAGCGATAAAAAAGAAGGCTGAGAGATGATCTCAAGAGATTTCTTACAAAGGAAAAAATCTTCATAGTGCTTTTCCTAATGGTTGTACCAGTGTATATTCCCACCAACAGTGTATGAAAGTTCCCTTTTCTCCACATCTTCACCAACCCTTGTTATTTCTTGTCTTTTTGATAATTTAAAATAGAATTACCATATGATCCAGATCCAGCTATTCTACTTCTGGGTATTTATATTTATCCAAATAAAACAAAATCACTAATTCAGAAAGATACATGCACCCTTATGTTCACTGCAGCAATTTTTACAGCACTCAAGACATGGAAACAACCTAAGTGTCCACTGATGAGTGGAACACTACACACTCATAAAAAGTAGAAATCTTGCTATCTGTGACAAATGGATGGACCTTCACAGTATTACGTTGTTTGAAATAAATCAGATAAAGACCAGACACCATATGATTTCACTCATATGTGGAATCTAAAAAACAAACAAATGAACAAACAAAACAAAAACAAACTCAAGATAAAGAGAACAGATGGGGGGTCACTAGAGGGGAAAGGGGTTGGGGGGTGAAAGGGGGTCAACTGACAGGGATGGGTGATAACAAGACAAAGTGGTAATCACTTTGAAGTATATGCAAGTATCAAATTATAATGGTGTATGCCTAAAACTTATTTAATGTTACATACAAATTTTACCTCAATAATATAAGTACATATATGCACATATATATTCAGGAATTAAAAGTATACATCAGCCATTTAAAAAAAGAAGGAAGAGATATGGCAGAAATTGATCTTGCGTGGTGTACTGATAAGAGGACTTGGCAAGCTTAACAATACATTGACAGATTCTTAATCCGTTCAACAAATACTTTAGCAGTCTATCCTTAACATTATTTCCTACATATCTCTTACTTGTATGTTTTTCTTTTCCCTTGTGGGGGGCAAATTGGGGTTCTGGGGTCCTGACTGCTGCTTGTTTTGTGTGATCTGTTTGCTGGATTCCTGTCTTAGAGAGCTTGGAGCTCTGCTTCTGCATGAATGGGTTTCTGGAACTTGACTCTTACAGAATATTCTGTGGTTAATAGACTAATGTAGTCAGGCTCCACTATGGTATCTGTTAAGGTTGGTCAAAAGTGGGTTAGATCTGAAAAAAAAAAAAAAGTTCCAAAAGATCTGAAATGGTTTTATGATTCCCCTTTGAATCCAGTCTGTGGAAATGCTGAGAAGATACCCTAATTCATGTAGCTCTGGATGGTTAAAAGATAAGGGAGGTTTTCAGAGTAGCCTATAACACACACACACACACACACACACACACACACACACACACACACATACACACACACTGAAGAAACAAAACTGTAACCTCAGGAAACCAGTATGAGAGTTGTACTATGAGGGACACGTCAGTGGTTTTTTTCAAAAACTGGAGATGCAATGTTATGTACCATAAAAATCACCCTATTAAAGTACATAATTAAGTGTAATATACAGGTATACAATTAAGTACACAATTATGTATAATATAATGTATATGTATATATATGTATACACCTGCAATGTGGGAGACCTGGGTTCAATCCCTGGATAGGGAAGATCCCCTGGAGAAGGGAACGGCTATCTACTCCAGTATTCTGGCCTGGAGAATTCCAGGGTTACAAAGAATTGAACATGACTCAGCAACTTTCACTTTCTATGTATCTATATGTATATATACTGATAAAGTTGTGCAACCATCACTACTATCTTAATCCCAAACATTTTCATCATCTCTGAGATGATGAAACCCCATCACCTATTAGCAGTCATTCCCATTCCCTTTTCTTATAGCCCCTGGTAACCACTAATCTACTTTCTCTTCTACAGATTTGCCTATTCTGTACATTTCATATAATGAAATAATAAAATACTGGCCCTTTGTGCCTGGCTTCTTTCACTTAGCTTAATATTTCCAAGATTTATCATGCTACACATTGTAGCATGTATTAAGTATGTCATTCCCTTCTGTGACTGAATAGCATTCACTGTACAGATTTATCACATTTTATTTACTCATTTATCCACTGATGGGGATCTGGGTGGTTTCTGTATGAATAATGCTGTTATAAGCATTAGTGTACACGTTTTTGTGTGAATGTAAGTTTTCATTTCTCTTGGGAATATACCTAGGAGTGGAACTGCTGGGTCAGATGACAACTCTGTGCTTAACTTTTTCAGGAAAATTGCCAGATTGTTTTCCAAAATGGCTGCACCAATTTACATTCTCATCAGCAATGTGTGCAGGTTACAATTTCTCTATATCCTTGGGAGTACTCATTATTATCTGGTCATCTGTTTGATTTTAGTTGCCTTAGTGATGTGAAGTAGCATCTTGTGATTTGATTTGCTTTCCCCTGATGGCTATGACATTGAACATCTTTTCATATGCCTATTGACCATTTGTTCTCTGATTTCTGACTACGTGTTAATGTAGGGCCATGCCAAAATGTCCTAATAAAATAGCACTTCCTCCAAACTATTTCTTCCTTAAAATACTTCTCTGATCTGCCTCTTCCCCCATCACATCCCTTGTCCTATCCCCCCCTCCAACCCTTGATATATCCAGGTTTAGGGGTAGAAACCTCAGTGAGCATGAATATGGTTTTCCTTTCTAATGTTAGCAAACTGGAGCTATTCTCTCTGTTACATTTCAAATCCCAGAAGGTGCAAGTGGAGTGGGGCAGGTAGGTACCCGTGGGGATTCTAACCCTATAAATAACAGAGGATGGTGTCACACAGTCACCTACGCAGTCCAGGCCTGGTGATTTCTGCTCCATACCTAAAAGCAGTCTGTTCCTGTCATGACTGGGCCAGGAATCACAGAGTGAACTGTCCTGATTGTAGTAAATGTTCCTACAACACATTCTCATCATGCCCCCTGGGATCCTGGCCCATTCAACTCCTCACTGCAGAAGCTGGCAACTTGGTCAACGAGAATCCCACAGAAGGAGGTAGTTTTTACTCTTCTCTCAATTAAAGACACAGATACCAATCCACCTCATACTGAAACACGCTGACACGGGGACACACATGCGGACACACATCCAGATACACAGAGCCACCTGCTGCTCTCCTGCCCCGCAACCTGAACACTTACATCTAGATGGTCCATGGTTATGTCTTTGAGGGATCTACAGGATGGATGGAGGAGCTGACAGAGGATCGTGTCTGCACCCTTGCAGAATAACAGTATGCGATTTTCAGGTGTTCTCACTGAAAATAAGCAAAGTAAGCAAAGTAACCACATGGGTCCATTGTCACAAGAACATGTTGGAGCCACTGAGGGATGGCAGAAGGCTGTTCCCATGATGTTTGTTTCTGATACCATGGGAGGCTAAGCACTCAGTGAGTGGTCACACAGGGTGAATGATGAGGGCTGGTGAGATATGAGAGAAGATATTTTGGAACCAGTTTTTCCATGGGTTCAACATCACCTATGGAAGACTGATACAGAATCACATTTAGCTTCTCAAGTCCAAGTTCCAGACCCTGCCCATATCTAGTGAGGACCAAGGAATAAAAGTGACCTTCCTCTTCAGTCTGAGGCCCAAACAAAGAGCAAGATAGTATGAATTTCCCCCATAATGTCCACCCCCATTTATCATTCCAAGTTCAGGCTTTATGAGTTTATTCTCCATTCTTATCTTGGCCTTGAAAGTTATGACAAGTCACTATTCAGGATCACTAAATAAGGGGCTTAGCATGTGGTTGTTAAGTTTATATATGTGTATAGAAGGAAATACAAAGAATTATGAGAGAGAAAGTGGGAATGGCTGTGTTTGTATTTGTGGCAAGAGTGCCTTGGAAATGGCATGTGGGTGAGAGAAAATATTTGTGTGCAGACAGAAAAGAAAAATCAATGTATGAATGTATATGAAAGACAGAGAAGGGGAGAAGACTGACAAGGAGGGGCACCCACCAATAACTGACATCCTCTTGCGCGTATTGCTGAAATCCAAGATAGCCAGCAGTTGATAGATTCTCGTTTTCCCCATTTCGACTACCATGATTGTCTCAGACGTGCGGGAACGGAATACAAAGCCAAAGTTCCTGGCAGCAGTGACCAGGGCACCTTCATCTGGGGACTGAGCCTGGTAAACCAGCTCACCTGGCAGGAGACAAGAGGGGAGCCAGAGCCCATAGAGACGTGCGGATGAAGTCCACCCAGAAGTTAGACTGTCTTCCAAGTGGCTGACACAAAGATGGAGCCCAGGAGGGGCATCTTTCTTCAAAATTTCCTCATAGGTCTGGCCCTAAAAGGCCAGGTTGCATAGAACAGGTCAGTTTCTTTTTTCTTTCTAATATTTTCACCTCATTTCACAGACCTGAGTTAGTATTATAGAGGTACACAGTACATGTACACAAACAAAACAGGTAGCTACTTTCTAAGAGGGTAAAGGTGGCTCAGGAGGTTGTTAAAAATGGATGACCCAGAGGGATGGTACAGGGAGGGAGGTGGGTGGGGGGTTCAGGATGGGGAACACGTGTACACCCGTGGTGGATTCTTGTTGATGTACGGCAAAACCAATATGATATTGTAAAGTAATTAGCTTCCAATTAAAATAAATAAATTTAAATTTAAAACAAAAGAAGGTTCCTGGGTCTGACCCAAACTACTGAATCCAGAATTACAAAATCTGGGAGGACAGCCCAGGAAATTGAATTTTAACAAATCTCCTGAGTGAGTCTCAGGCAGATGGGTCTATGTAAAGTGCCTCTGCATAAGACTGGCTGCACTTTGATGAACACTGCTACAGGTAACAAGACTGATGGTTTAGTATGCAATTAAAAAATATATATGAATGAGTACTGTCGCCTTTGAAACTCTCATCCTGGGAAGCTAAATGATTTACTCTGTTGAATCAATCTTTCAACCTGATATTACTCAAGACATTTCTGGAACTCTTCTTTTAGAATACCTCCATAACCTGAGCTATATTTTGGATTATTTCTCTTTTGAAGGCCAATTTAATTTTGAAAAACAATTATGCACCACCAAAATATTATACTTGAGAATAATGTAGATAAGGCAGTATAATTTTAGGTCAGACATAAAATGTGTCCATGGGATAACAAGACTATTTTCTTGTGTGTTTCCTTCCTTGTCACTCAAGGAAGTAAACAAAGGTAAGACCAAATATGCTTCAAGTCATAGCAATTTATTGCTATATCCTCAGACCTGGAGAGGCCTTGGTGGGGTGGGAGCTTATGAAGCCAGATGACACAAGATTTGGGTTCTTATCCCATGTTTGCCTTTCTTAGCTATAGGATTTTAGTCAAGTCACTTAATTTCTTTTAGCTTCAGCTTACTTCGCTATAAAACAAGGATCATTCTTCTTATTCTGCAGAGGGCTGTCGTGAAGACTGTGAGATGTAAAATAAATGAAAGCAACTTGTAAAATTATAAAGTGATGTAAAAATATAAGGTGTTACTCATGGTAGTATTCTATTAAGTCAATTATATTGACTTTAAAAGATGTGATTTACTTGGCTGCCTAAATTCTTGTTTGTTAAGGAAAAAAGTCTTTTAAATTTAAAAATCAGTCATTTCTCATTATTTCTAAAAAAGATTTCAATAAATTCATGGATGACGTTGTATTTGGTGACTGAAGAAATTAGGGTATATGGGGATACATTTAAATTGTGAAGCAACAAGAGGATGACAACTCATCCTTTAGGAAGTCTTGTCAGAGGTAGTGGAGTTGATCTGCGCAATAAATTAGTCAAACTCTGTGCCAGAACATTAGAGAATTTCAAGTTCCCCAGATAGCACCAAGTTTGATCCCTATCCAATGACTGAATCTTCTTTAAGATCAAGAGGTTGTTTTCTAACTTGAATATATCCAGGGACTAGGAGCTCACTACTTTCCTTGACTATCCATCCCATTGCTGGACAACTCTCCCTATTACAAAGTTCTTTCTTAGATTAAGCCATTACAAACGATATCAACCCCCACCCCCAAATCAGCCTAGACTCGACATTCTCAGTCAATGAGGCCTCATGATTACTCACCTTCTACTTTCTCTTCTGATATCACGGTATGACACAATGAGAGTGACAGGAAAAACAAATGTACCCAGTGATCTCCCTTTTTCACCACTTCAACCAAAGTCTTGTCATAAAATGAAAACTTAGGATCAGCCAGTTTGTTGTAGGAGAAGTCAACCTTTTCTCTTTTCTGGAACACATAAGCCAGAATGAACTTCTCAACAGCAGCTTGATACTTTATAGAAGGTTAACTGATTTAGGGGCAATTTCTGGGATGTGATGAGAACTCTCAGGAGGATGGGAAAAGAAAAGCAAGATAAGTGAGAGAGATCCTGTGCTGGTTTCTGAGGCCTTTGTACTCTGACCTGGACCATCCATTCACTCAGAAAAGATCCATCACACAGGAGAGAAGCTGAGCACTTCCTGGCAGACCCTTCTTGCCCCCTTTCAACTCCAGCTGTCCTAAATGATCAATGGGCATCTTCAGGCTCTATTCTTCCAAGTCCCAAATCCATGACAAATCAAACCTGAGGATACAAGAGGGTAACTGTTCCCTATGAGTAAATGGTTAAGTCTTGTCTCTAGCTGTCCTCTACCTGATTTGGGGAGCTGGGGAGGGAAGGAGTAAGGTACAATGATATCCCTGTGTTGCACTATTCCTATTTTAGCCCACAAAAGGGCTAGAGAGGAATATTACAAGATAGAGGCAAGGATGTATAGCAAGGAAGCTTCAGTATAGACTTCTCACTCACAGACTTAATTTTGAACCATTTGACTTGACCCATCAGCACCCCTGACTCCTTCCTGCCTCTAGTCCTCAAGGTTATTGATCTTGCCTCAATCTTTAGACCTAATATTCACTACCATTTTCTTGGCTATGGGCTGGCTCCTTTAAATGTTGACTGTCATTCATTTCAGGTAGGCTGCTGGTAGCCACCTTGGGTAGACATTCTTTTCTGGCTTCAGTTTGGTCCCAAGACTGTCTTATGCCTATCCTGGAGTGCAGTGTTGTTAACAGACTTCTCCAGGCCATACCAGAACTCTCAAGGATATATAACCAGTTTTTTGTAGTTGTGGTACTATTACACCAGAACTGGGCTTGGCCCCAGTGTGTCAAGTACAGACACAATTGTCCTGCTTGGTGATAAGTTGGGGAAACAGTAGTCTGTAGTGGTCTATACTGGCTCTTTTCTCTGTCCCATCTAGAGGGGTTTTTGTCATGATAGTGAGAGAGAATGGTCAGATCCAGAGCCAAGTTCTAAACCTGGCCAAACACAGAATTGCGAGTTCTGGTAAGTTTGTGGGTTCAGTAATTTAAGATAACTCATTACATAGCATCCTCTGAGGCTTTTCTAGAACTGGGCTCTTGTACTGGTACATTCTTTGAGACTAGAAGCTGGTGAGTGATGAGAGAGAAGTTGGAGAGGTAGGTATGAGGCAGATCCTGCATTATCATATTATATGCAATAGGGAACCACAGCAATTTTATGCTGAGAGTCATATGATCAGATAGTCCTCTGGTAGCACCATGAAGAATATATTGGAAGTAGCAAGACAGGAGGCTGGGAGACCAGTTAGTAGGCCACTCAGTAATTCACAAAAGAAATCATGAAGTAGTGACAAAATAAATATTAAATTCAGGGCATGGTTTGAAAATGTTTTTGACAAATTGACCTGGGGATACCTGAAGGGCATACAGGTAGTAACAAAAGCAGGTACATATAGTTTTGAAGCTCAGGTAAGAGATCTGAGCTAGTTTCTAATCTCCTGTTACAGACAAGCAATGTTTGAGAACACCAGACCTAGTTGGGTACAAGACTGAGGCAGGGATGGTTTGGAGCTGCAGTACAGCATGATTTAAGAGGTATTATTCATGAATTACTCTGAAATTGGAAGTCAAACATTCAGTTGAATAAGACTGAATGGCAAATCCAAGTCCCAGACAAAAGGATGGAAACCAGATAAGAGGAAATGAATATAGAATAGAGGGTAGATGATACAGTAATGAATTGAGGAAGCTCTTTGAGATGCTGTGACACAGCTATAGTTATCATAGGATATCTTTAGCCTTGGTCATGAAAGGGGAAGGAGATAAAAAGGGTCCCTGGATACGTGGATTTGGAGTTCATTAGTAAGTAGGCAGTAAGGTCAGTAAAAACATGATACTATAAAGATGGAAAAAGAGGTACAATAATAGAGCCCTGGGGGAGAAGGGAGTGAGATGTGGTTGAAAGCCTGAGGGTGGTGAATTTGGGAATAGCTAATAAAAAGAATTAAGAATTAAACTGACCACAAATAGATTAAAAAATTATCCAAGCGGCCCTGGAAACCCAAAAGAAGTTGGAGTCTCTGAATTTGCAAAGGTTTTGTGATCTCCAAAAAGTACTTGGCATTCTGAGATTAGAAACAGAGAAGCGTAGATGGCTTGATTAATTCAAGATTGAATTTTATTGGGAGATCAAAGAGGGGGAAAAAAGGGAGGTGTTGAAGATGCTCATGATCTTGGGTACAGATGGGGGAAAGGAAGCAAAGTCACAAGGGATTGACAGACTGGAGAAAAAGGTGAACAGAGAGTGTGTAAATCTTCCTAGGATAAGAAAGTAGGTACACTAGGAGTCAAGTACGAAGAAGACTGGAGGAATAGGTTTGTGACCAGAGATCACGACAAGGGAGTTTACAATTTCATAGTACAATTCTGGATGGTGACATGATGACCCAGAAATGGATGATACAGATTTTTTTTTTGAGTCCAAGAAGTAATCTGAAAGATTAATTCTTTCAGACACCTGAAAGCATCTATGGTGCTAGATCTCCCATAAAGAAACCAATACCACCAAGATGACAGCAGGGACTGGGCAGAGAGGGAAAAAATGAAAAAGGTTCAAAGTGCTCAAGATGAAGTGGAGAAGCCAGGAGATCTGTAAATGTCAACGAAAGGAAGAGAGAGGAGGATGGCCAGAAGGCATCACAACACATTGTATCACAGGAAGAAAGATTATATGAGGGAGAAAAAGTAATAGTTTATAAGTGGCACAGGAAAGAATGTCCCTGGTGGTCCAGCGGTTAAGAATCCACTTTCTAATGCAAATCAAAACCACAATGAGGTACCATTTCAAGCCAGTCAGAATGGTTGCGATCCAAAAGCCTACAAGCAATAAATACTGGAGAGGGTGTGGAGAAAAGGGAACCCTCTTACACTGTTGGTGGGAATGCAAACTAGTTCAGCCACTATGGAGAACAGTGTGGAGATTTCTTAAAAAAACTGGAAATAGAACTGTCATATGACCCAGCAATCCCACTGCTGGGCATACACACTGAGGCGACCAGAACTGAAAGAGACACGTGTACCCCAATGTTCATCACAGCACTGTCAGGACATGATGTCCATCAGCAGATGAACTGATAAGAAAGCTGTGGTACATATACACAATGGAGTATTACTCAGCCATTAAAAAGAATACATTTGAATCAGTTCTAATGAGGTGGATGAAACTGGAGCCTATTATACACAGTGAAGTAAGCCAGAAAGAAAAACACCAATACAGTATACTAATGCATATATATGGAATTTAGAAAGATGGTAATGATAACCCTGTATGCGAGACAGCAAAAGTCACACAGATGTATAGAACAGTCTTTTGGACTCTGCGGGAGAGGGAGAGGGTGAGTGATTTGGGAGAACAGCCTTGAAACATGTATAATATCATATAAGAAACGAATTGTCAGTCTAGGTTCGATGCAGGATACAGGATGCTTGGGGCTGGTGCACTGGGATGACCCAGAGGGATGGTATGGGGAGGGAGGAGGGAGGGGGGGTTCAGGATTGGGAACATGTGCACACCTGTGGCGGATTCATGTTGAAGTATGGCAAAACCAATACAATATTGTAAAGTAAAAAAAAAAAAGAAAGAACCCACTTTCTAATTCAGGGGTCCCAGGTTTGAAGCCTGATTGGGGAACTAAAATATGCTGCCAGGCAACAGCCTGTATAGTGCAACTAGAGAAGCCTGTATGCCGCAACTACTGAGCCCACATATTTAGAGTCTGTGTACTGCAAGAAGAGAAGTTCATGCACTACAATGGAGACCCAGTGCAGCCAAAAGAGAAAAACGTGTCACAGGATAATGAGGACAATATCTTTGGGATTTTGGTATGCTGAGCGTGAGAGATGGAGGAAAAGGAATACTCTCAGGGAAAGTTATCTTTCATTCAAGGTAGGTAGAAGAAAGCATTTTTAGGAAAAGATTCCATTGATCCAGAGGAAAATGTGTTATGGTCACACAGTAGTGAAAGGAACAGGAAGAGAAAGGATGCTCCACGGTAACAGCTTACTCCCTAGAAGCAATCTTTGTTGATTTTGCCAAGGTCATTAGCAGAGTCCCTGCCAGAGGATTGAAGGCAAATACTGATTTTATTTCCCATTTCCAATCTCTCTGGATGGATAGGGTGAGGCATTAGTTGGGAGCTAGAGTTAGCTGTTCAGTATGTAAATCAAGTGGCTAAGGATTTGGAATTGGTCCTGATAGGAAAAGAATAGGGTGAAGAGTACCCTGAATGTAATGAAAGAAGCCTTATGAAAGAAGGTTTAACTCAAATTCATAAATAGCCAAGATCCAATAATGGAAAAAAAGGGTAAAAATGAACCAGCCTGAGACAGGAAGAATGAAAAGGAAAATATTTTTACAATTGTGTGGGTTAGGACTTTTGAATATGTCACAGATCCTGAACTTATAAAAGAAAAAGATTGATAGAATTGGTTACATAAATTAAATACTTCTAATCAAAAATTTACAAACAAAATACAAAAATGGAAAAAATAATTGTAATATATATACCAAAGGAAAAGTTGATATTTTTACTGAATAAAGACCCCTTGGAAATAAGAAAAAAACCTCAAAGAATATGAACATGCAATTCACAAAGTAACAATATATAGGCAATAAAGTGATTGGGAAGAAGAAAGAAACTAAGTATATAAAAATGATTCAATCTGATTAGTAATCAAAGAAAGGTAAATTAAATCAGATATAATTTTCACCAATTAAATTTCTAAAGATTGAAATATTAACATCTAGTACTGACAAGGACATGATAAAAGAGGAATTTTCCTATAATTTTGGTGGGATTATAAACTGATGCAGTCTATCCAGAGGGCAATATGGCACTATTAAATGCATTAAAACTCTAGCCACCCTTTCAGCAACTAATTCTCTTACAGGACTTTATTCTAAGGAAATAATTATCAGAAGAGGAGACAAAAATGTATGTACCTGGGTGCTTATCATAATGCTATTTATAATAGCAAAAGACAGCAGAATAAAAACAGGGGATTGGCTACATCAAGGTACATCGATATAAGTCAATGGTGAAAAATTGAAAGCATTTCCCCTAAAGTCAGGAACAAGACAAGGGTGCCCACTCTCACAACTACTATTCAACATAGTTTTGGAAGTTTTGGCCACAGCAATCAGAGCAGAAAAAGAAATAAAAGGAATCCGTATTGGAAAAGAAGAAGTAAAACTCTCATTCTTTGCAGATGGCATGATCCTATACACAGAAAACCCTAAAGACTCCACCAGAAAATTACTAGAGCTAATCAATGAATAGCTCCAAAATTGGATCTTTTTTTGGGCTCCAAAATCACTGCTGATGGTAACTGCAGCCATGAAATTAAAAGACGCTTACTCCTTGGAAGAAAAGTTATGACCAACCTAGATAGCATATTCAAAAGCAGAGACATTACTTTGCCAACAAAGGTCCATCTAGTCAAGGCTATGGTTTTTCCTGTGGTCATGTATGGGTGTGAGAGTTGGACTGTGAAGAAGGCTGAGTGCCAAAGAATTGATGCTTTTGAACTGCGGTGTTGGAGAAGACTCTTGAGAGTCTCTTGGACTGCAAGGAGATCCAACCAGTCCATTCTGAAGGAGATCAGCCCTGGGATTTCTTTGGAAGGAATGATGCTAAAGCTGAAGCTCTAGTACTTTGGCCACCTCATGCGAAGAGTTGACTCATTGGAAAAGACTCTGATGCTGGGAGGGACTGGGGGCAGGAGGAAAAGGGGACAACAGAGGATGAGATGGCTGGATGGCTCACCGACTCGATGGACGTGAGTTTGAGTGAACTCTGGGTGTTGGTGATGGACAGGGAAGCCTAGCGTGCTGCGATTCATGGGGTCGCAAAGAGTCGGACACGACCGAGCAACTGAACTGAACTGAATCAACGAATATAGTAAAGTTGCAGGATATAAAATCAACACAGAGAAATCCCTTGCACTCCTATACACTAACAATGAGAAAACAGAAAGAGAAATTAAGGAAACAACTCCATTTACCATTGCAATGAAAAGAATAAAATACTTAGGAATATATCTACCTAAAGAAACTAAAGACCTATATATAGAAAACTATAAAACACTGGTGAAAGAAATCAGAGAGGACACAAGTAGATGGAGAAATATACCGTGTTTGTGGATCGGAAGAATCAATATAGTGAAAAAGAGTATACTACCCAAAGCAATCTATAGATTCAATGCAATCCCTATCAAGCTACCAACAGTATTTTTCACAGAACTAGAACAAATAATTTCACAATTTGTATGGAAATACAAAAAAACCTTGAATAGCCAAAGCAATCTTGAGAAAGAAGAATGGAACTGGAGGAATCAACCTGCCTGACTTCAGGCTCTACTACAAAGCCACAGTCATCAAGACAGTATGGTACTGGCACAAAGATAGAAATATAGATCAATGGAACAAAATAGAAAGCACAGAGATAAATCCACGCACCTATGGATACCTTATCTTCAACAAAGGAGGCAAGAATATACAATGGAGAAAAGACAATCTCTTTAACAAGTGGTGCTGGGAAAACTGGTCAACCACTTATAAAAGAATGAAACTAGAACACTTTCTAACACCATACACAAAAATAAACTCAAAATGGATTAAAGATCTAAATGTAAGGCCAGAAACTATAAAACTTCTAGAGGAAAACAATGGCAAAACACTCTCCCACATAAATCACAGCAGGATCCTCTATGACCCTCCTCCCAGAATATTGGAAATAAAAGCAAAAATAAACAAATGGGACCTAATTAAAATTAAAAGCTTCTGCACAACAAAGGAAACTATAAGCAAGGTAAAAAGACCGCCTTCAGAATGGGAGAAAATAATAGCAAATGAAGCAACTGACAAAGGATTAATCCCCAAAATATACAAGCAAATCCTGCAACTCAATTCCAGAAAAATAAACGACCCAATCAAAAAATGGGCCAAAGAACTAAACAGACATTTCTCCAAAGAAGACATACAGATGGCTAACAAACACATGAAGAGATGCTCAACATCACTTATTATTAGAGAAATGCAAATCAAAACCATAATCAGGTACCATTTCACGCCAGTCAGAATGGCTGCTATCCAAAAGTCTATAAGCAATAAATGCTGGAGAGGGTATGGAGAAAAGGGAACCCTCTTACACTGTTGGTGGGAATGCAAACTAGTTCAGCCACCATGGAGAACAGTGTGGAGATTCCTTAAAAAACTGGAAATAGAACTGTCATATGACCCAGCAATCCCACTTCTGGGCATACACACTGAGGAGATCAGAATTGAAAGAGACACGTGTACCCCAATGTTCATCACAGCACTGTTTATAATAGCCAGGACATGGAAGCAACCTAGATGTCCATCAGCAGATGAACTGATAAGAAAGTTGTGGTACATATACACAATGGAGTATTACTCAGCCATTAAAAAGAATACATTTGAATCAGTTCTAATGAGGTGGATGAAACTGGAGCCTATTATACACAGTGAAGTAAGCCAGAAAGAAAAACACCAATACAGTATACTAACGCATATATATAGAATTTAGAAAGATGGTAATGATAACCCTGTATGCGAGACAGCAAAAGTCACACAGATGTATAGAACAGTCTTTTGGACTCTGTGGGAGAGGGCGAGGGTGGGATGGTTTGGAAGAATGGCATTGAAACAAGTATATTATCATATGTGAAACAAATCGCTAGTCTAGGTTCAATGCATGATACAGGATGCTCGGGGCTGGTGCACTGGGATGACCCAGAGGGATGGGATGGGGAGGGAGGTGGGAGGGGGTTCAGGATTGGGAACACATGTACACCCGTGGTGGATTCATGTCAATGTATGGCAAAACCAATATAATATTATAAAGTAATTAGCCTCCAATTAAAATTAAAAAAACAGATATATTGATATATCTGGATATGACAGTCATTCAAAATGATATAGATGTAGACATAAATTTACCTAAATATATGGTCATGGAAGGAGGGCCACAATATATACTGTGTCTGATGAATAATAAGAGGCTGAAAATAGCATGGATGCTGTGATCCATCCATCCTTCCTTCCTACTTATCTATCTATCAGACCAGATGTATATGTGTGTATATATACACATGAAAAGCATCTGAAAAGATAAATACTCCCAAATTTGACACTGGTTATCTAAATGAGACTAAATCATTTTTAACTTTCTTCTTCATACATTTCAATATTGTTTGAATTTCTTTTATTATGAGCACAGATAACTTTTTTAAACAGAAAAAAACCCAATAAAGCTATTTTCAATTTATTTACTTATTTACTAATAAGTAAATAAATGTTTTAAAGGAATTTTAATAGTACTATTGAGAAAACAAGTAATATTTATATGCAGAACTAGAATTTATTCTCGAGTAATGTAATGTCTTCCAAAAAAGTATCTTAAACCACTATTCATTTGCTGTCCTAGATCATTTTTATGAGCTTACGGATTTATCCCTTTGCTGGCTTCTTCAGACATCTTGACTTTAAAAATATTTATATATCATTTGTATGTAACTATATACATAATAACCTTCTTATAAAAAGCTATTTTCATTTAAAAACACAAACCTAAATCTGCTCAAATAAACAGAGGTTATTTCCATTATGCATTCTGATATTACAGGGCCAATAACAGCTGGGGTATTTCAGGGGCTTGGTGAGTCCCGGTCTGTACTGAAGATGATGCTGTAAAGCACAGCCTAGCTCAGCTCCCGCATGCACTTCACAGGGAGCTGTAAACACTCACCTTCGAGACTTCCGTCCTAGGTCCGCTTTTGTCACAGACATCACCTGTTGGTTAAGGAAACAGAGGACACACTTGGCAAAGGTTTTAAAGAAGGATTTACATTTCTTTTTATTGTGGTAAAAGATATATAACATAACTTTTCATTTTAACCATTTTTCAGTTAAATAATTAGTATCATTCACAATGTTGTGCAACACTCACCATTATATATTTCTTAAACTTTTTCAGCATCCTAAACAGAAACTCCTTACTTTCCCTTATTCCCAGCCCCTGGTAACCTCTAATCTGCTTTCTGTCTCTATAAATTTGCCTATTCTAGATGTTTTATACAAGTAGAATGATACACTATTTCCTATTTTGTCTGGCTCATTTCACATAGCATAAAGTTTTCAAGAATCATTCATGTTGTAGCATGTGTCAGAACTTTATTACTTTTTATGTTGGAGGTCGTGACATTGTACAGGACACAGGAGTCAAGACCATCCCCAAGAAAAAGAAATGCAAAAAAGCAAAATGGCTATCTGGGGAGGCCTTACAAATAGCTGTGAAAAGAAGAGAAGTGAAAAGCAAAGGAGAAAAGGAAAGACATACCCATTTAAATGCAGAGTTCCAAAGAATAGCAAGGAGAGATAAGAAAGCCTTCCTCAGCGATCAATGCAAAGAAATAGAGGAAAACAACAGAATGGGAAAGACTAGAGATCTCTTCAAGAAAATTAGAGATACCAAGGGAACATTTCATGCAAAGATGGGCTCAATAAAGGACAAAAATGGTATGGACCTAACAGAAGCAGAAGATATTAAGAAGAGGTGGCAAGAATATACAGAAGAACTGTACAAAAAACAACGTCATGACCCAGATAATCATAATGGTGTGCTCACTCATCTAGAACCAGACATCCTAGAGTGTGAAGTCAAGTGAGTCTTAGAAAGCATCACTATGAACAAAGCTAGTGGAGGTGATGGAATTCCAATTGAGCTATTTCAAATCTTGGAAGATGATGCTGTGAAAGTGCTATACTCAATTTGCCAGCAGATTTGGAAAACTCAGCAGTGGCTACAGGACTGAAAAAGGTCTGTTTTCATTCCAATCCCAAAGAAAGGCAATGCCAAAGAATGCTCAAACTACCACACAACTGCACTCATCTCACATGCTAGTAAAGTAATGCTCAAAATTCTCCAAGCCAGGCTTCAGCAATATGTGAACCATGAACTTCCAGATGTTCAAGCTAGATTTAGAAAAGGCAGAGGAACCAGAGATCAAATTCCCAACATCTGCTGGATCATCGAAAAAGCAAGAGAGTTCCAGAAAAACATCTATTTCTGCTTTCTTGACTATGCCAAAGCCTTTGACTGTGTGGATCACAACAAACTGTGGAAAATTCTGAAAGAGATGGGAATATCAGACCACCTGACCTGCCTCTTGGGAAACTGATATGCAGGTCAGGAAGCAACAGTTAGAACTGTTGCTGGAACAACAGTTAGAACTGGACATGGAACAACAGACTGGTTCCAAACAGGAAAAGGCGTACGTCAAGGCTGTATATTGTCACCCTGGTTATTTAACTTATATGCAGAGTACATCATGAGAAACGCTGGGCTGGAGGAAGCACAAGATGGAATTAAGATGCTGGGAGAAACATCAATAACCTCAGATATGCAGATGACACCACCCTTATGGCAGAAACTGAAGAAGAACTAAAGAGCCTTTGGATGAAAGTTAAAGAGGAGAGTGAAAAAGTTGGCTTAAAGCTCAACATTCAGAAAACTAAGATCATGGCATCTGTCTGCATCACTTCATGGCAAATAGATGGGGAAACAACAGAAACAGTGTCAGATTTTATTTTTCTGGGCTCCAAAATCACTGCTGATGGTGATTGCAGCCATGAAATTAAAAGACACTTACTCCTTGGAAGAAAAGTTATGATCAACCTAGATAGCATATTCAAAAGCAGAGACATTACCTTGCCAACAAAGGTCCATTTAGTCAAGGCTATGGTTTTTCCCGTGGTCATGTATGGATGTGAGAGTTGGACTATAAAGAAAGCTGAGGGCTGAAGAATTGATGCTTTTGAATTGTGGTGTTGGAGAAGACTCTTGAGAGTCCCTTGGACTGCAAGGAGATCCAACCAGTCCATCCTAAAGGAAATCAGTCCTGAATGTTCATTGGAAGGACTGATGCTGATGCTGAAACTGCAATATTTTGGCTACCTGATGCGAAGAGCTGACTCATTTGAAAAGACCCTGATGCTAGGAAAGATTAGGGGCAGGAGGAGAAGGGGACAACAGAGGATGAGATGGTTGGATGGCATCAACGACTCAATGGACATGGGTTTGGGTGAACTCTGGGAGTTGGTGATGGACAGGGAGGCCTGGCATGCTGTAATTCATGGGATTGCAAAGAGTTGGGACATGACTGAGTGACTGAACTAAACTGAACTCCTTGGAAGGAAAGTTATGACCAACCTAGACAGCATATTAAAAAGCAGAGACATTACTTTGTCAACAAAGGTCCATCTAGTCAAGGCTATGGTTTTTCCAGTGGTCATGTATGGATGTGAGGGTTGGACGATAAAGAAAGCTGAGGGCCGAAGAATTGATGCTTTTGAACTGTGGTGTTGGAAAAGACTCTTGAGAGTCCCTTGGACTGCAAGGGGATCCAACCAGTCCATCCTAAAGGAGATCATTCCTGGGTGTTCATTGGAATATACAAATGTGAGAGCTGGGCAGTAAAGAAGGCAGAGCGCTGAAGAATTGATGCTTTCAAACTGTGGTACTGGTGAAGACTCTTGAGAGTCCCCTGGAAAGCAAGGAGATCAAAACAGTCAATCTAGAAGGAAATCAATCCCGAATACTCTTTAGAAGAACTGATGCTGAAGCTGAAGCTCCAACACTTTAGCTACCTGATTCAAACCGCTGACTCATTAGAAAAGACCCTGATGCTGGGAAAGATTGAAGGCAGAAGGAGAAGAGGGCAAAAGGATGAGATGGTTGGATGGCTGATTCAATGATCACTGATTCAGTGGACATGAACTTGGGCAAACCCTAGGAGATGGTGAGGGACAGGGAAACCTGGCTTGCTGCAGTCCATGGGATCACGAAGAGGCATACATGACTTGGTGACTGATTAACAGCAATATTCCATTAAATGGATATATTACAGTTTGTTTACCTATTCAATTGCTGATGGAAACATGGGTTGTTTCCACCTTTGGCTATTGTGGATACTGCTGCCATGAACACGCATACATCTCTCTGTTTGAATCCTTGTTTTCTTTTTCCTCTTTTTGGTATATACTTAGGAATGGAATTACTGGGTCATACAGATCTGCCTGCAGTGCAGTAGATCTGGGTTTGATCCCTGGGTTGGGAAGAGCCCCTTGGAGAAGGAATGGCTATCCACTTCAGTATTCTTGTCTAGAGAATTTCATGTACAGAAGAGCCTGTTTGGCTACAGTCCATGGGATCACAAAGAGTTGGACACTACTGAGAGATCAATACTTTTACTTTTTTTTCATAGTAATTTAAAGTAGGACTTAAAAAACATTCATTTATTTGGCTTCATTGGGTTTTAGTTGCAGCGTGCCTGCTTCTTAAGTTGTGGCTTTTGGGTTCCAGAGGGCTCAGTAGTTGTGGTGTAAGGGCTTAGTTGCTTCACCATATGTGGAATCTCAGTTCCCCTATCAGGGATCAAAATCAAGTCTCCAGAATTGGAAGGTGGATTCTTGTGGAACTTGAATTCACTTGGAATTAGGTTCTTGACCAGTAGATAGCATAGACAGATTGAGGGTGGAAGACAATTTGATGCCAAGTGCAGAAACACCCAGGACCCTTTGCAACCCTTCCTAGCATATGATCAGGTCTCACAATGAGTTAAAAATTAAGATCCTCACCCAAATCAACCACCCAAAAAGAAGCTTTCAGAGTTTATACATGTGGAAACTTGTTTGGCAGGAGTAATAGAAAATATTAGAATGCTCTAGCTTTTAAAAATATTTTAACTTTAATTTTTAAATTTAATTCTTAAATTTAAAAAAATCGTACATTTTAAAGTGTACAATTCAGGGGCATTTAGTGCGTTCACAATGTTTTGCAACCACCACATCTTTCTAGCTTCAAAGCTTTTTCATCATCCCAGAAGAATATTCCATGTGCTCTAGCTTTTTCGATGTGATTGCTTTCCTTCGCTAGTTACTGCCATAATGTTCATACATATGAACACTTAACACTATCACAAAAACAAGCTCCTCTAACACAGGAAATAAATGAACAACTGGGTATGGGAGACACTGATCAAATTCTGAACACCCTTTGATGGCTTCTTTCTAGACTGTTTATTGGACTGAGGCAGAATCAGGAGAATAGCAGCTTCAGTAACATCCTGGTTGCACCATCTGATTTAATGTGAGTAACTAACATTCCCAAGACAACGGCAATTCTCTGAAGACAGAGATTAAGTCTCATACATCTTTATATTTCCAGTGTCCCACACAATGGATGGCATCTATAATGTGCTACATAAGTGTTTTTTGGTTAGAACTGAATGGACTAGGTGATCTTTGCTTAGCGGACAGCAAGTTGTAAGAGTAAGAAAATATGAATTTAGAGACATATAAATTTAGAGATAGATTATTCCTGAGAACAACCTGCAACGTAAAATTTCCCCAAGATTAAGGGAAAGCAGAAAGACATGCATACCATATAATATCCCGTTAATTGAACACTTGTTGAAAATCATAATGTTTTGAGTCAGGGTCCCTGTTTTGTCAGAGAACACGTATTTGACCTGGCCGAGCTCCTCATTAAGGGTGGTGGTACGAGCCTGTGCTGGCATGTTCTTCGGTTCATAAAACATCTTCTGATCCCAGTTGATATAGAAACTGTTGCCCAATCTTATTATCTCAACACTAAGGAGAAAGCAAGAAAAGAAGGGTCCTGGGTCAATGCAGGGCAAGTAAATTCATCCCCCTGGTTTCCTTCTTTCCAGTCCTGTGGTAGAAATGAAAATCAGAATACCTTCTCTCAGAACCTACAGTCTTGAAGGACCCTTCATACTATCCAACCCATTGTAATTCTACTTTGATCATTATCACTCAAGTCTTTACTTGATTACCAGATACACTGATTAACTTTGCTGAAGCATATTCCTTTTATACTACTTCTTTCAAAATTTTAAAAATTCTGTAACAATGCAAGGCCTGACAGAGTTAAGCTAGTTTATAAAAGGCAACCAAAGCTTAATTAGAGGGGTATTGCTGCTGTCACATAAACTCATTGATGGGGAGGAGAGATACTTGAGACTGGAGACAGTGCTTCTTTGTTTCAGAAGAGGAAGGGGAAGATCTGCGAGACTCAGAAACAGCTTACAGGAGCTGATCCTCTGATAAATTTCTCGGCAGACCAGCCTGCCGGTAGGGTAGCTTTTTACTAAAACAGCTTCCTCTCCATTTTTATCTGAATTTTCCCAGTTGTGTGAGTCACATTCCACTTTTATTCTACATAACATGCTTTATGGATTCCCTATGGCTTCCCTCGTGGCTCAGCCAATGCAGGAGATGTGGGTTTGATTCCTGGGTTGGGAAGATCACCTGGAGAAGGAAATGGCAACCCACTCCAGTATTCTTGCTTGGAGAATCCCATGGACAGAGGAGCGTGGCAGGCCACAGTCCATGGGGTCACAAAAGAGCTGGACATGACTTAGCAACTAAAAAACAACATGGTTAACAAGCATCTTCATTTTAAAACAGTGCAGACTTTTTAAGTGCCGTCCTTCCTATCATCATTCATATTTCAGTTCAGTTCAGTTCAGTCACTCAGTCGTGTCCGACTCTTTGTGACCCCATGAATCACAGCACGCCAGGCCTCCCTGTCCATCATCATCTCCCAGAGTTCACTCAAACTCATGTCCTTCGAGTTGGTGATGCTATCCAGCCATCTCATCCTCTGTCATCCCCTTTTCCTCCTGCCCCCAATCCCTCCCAGCATCGGTCTTTCCCAATGAGTCAACTCTTTGCATGAGGTGGCCAAAGTACTGGTGTTTCAGCTTTAGCATCATTCCTTCCAAAGAACTCCCAGGGCTGATCTCCTTTAGAAAGGACTGGTTGGATCTCCTCGCAGTCCGAGGGACTCTCAAGAGTCTTCTTCAACACCACAATTCAAAAGCATCAATTCTTCACCCCTCAGCTTTCTTCACAGTCCAACTCTCACATCCATACATGACCACGGGAAAAACCACAGCCTTGACTAGACGGACCTTTGTTGGCAAAGTAATGTCTCTGCTTTTGAATATGCTATCTAGGTTGGTCATAACTTTTCTTCCAAGGAGTAAGTGTCTTTTAATTTCATGGCTGTAGTCACCATCAGCAGTGATTTTGGAGCCCCTCAAAACTAAAGTCTGCCACTGTTTCCACTGTTTTCTCATGAAGTGATGGGACCAGATGCCATGATCTTTGTTTTCTTAATGTTGAGTTTTAAGCCAACTTTTTCACTCTCCTCTTTCACTTTCATCAAGAGGCTTTTTAGCTCCTCTTCACTTTCTGCCATAAGGGTGGTGTCATCTGCATATCTGAGGTTATTGATGTTTCTCCCGGCATCTTAATTCCATCTTGTGCTTCCTCCAGCCCAGCGTTTCTCATGATGTACTCTGCATATAAGTTAAATAACCAGGGTGACAATAGACAGCCTTGACGTACGCCTTTTCCTGTTTGGAACCAGTCTGTTGTTCCATGTCCAGTTCTAACTGTTGCTTCCTGACCTGCATATCGGTTTCCCAAGAGGCAGGTCAGGTGGTCTGGTATTCCCATCTCTTTCAGAATTTTCCACAGTTTATTGTGATCCACACAGTCAAAGGCTTTGGCATAGTCAAGAAAGCAGAAATAGATGTTTTTCTGGAACTCTCTTGCTTTTTCGATGATCCAGCAGATGTTGGGAATTTGATCTCTGGTTCCTCTGCCTTTTCTAAATCCAGCTTGAACATCTGGAAGTTCATGGTTCACATATTGCTGAAGCCTGGCTTGGAGAATTTTGAGCATTACTTTACTAGCGTGTGAGATGAGTGCAGTTATGTGGTAGTTTGAGCATTCTTTGGCATTGCCTTTCTTTGGGATTGGAATGAAAACTGACCTTTTCTAGCCCTGTGGCCACTGCTGAGTTTTCCAAATCTGCTGGCATATTGAGTATAGCACTTTCACAGCATCATCTTCCAAGATTTGAAATAGCTCAACTGGAATTCCATAACCTCTACCAGCTTTGTTTGTAGTGATGCTTTCTAAGGCCCACTTGACTTCACATTCCAGGATGTCTGGCTCTAGATGAGTGATCATACCATCATGATTATCTTGGTCATGAAGATCTTTTTTGTACAGTTCTTCTGTATATTCTTGCCACCTCTTCTTAATATCTTCTGCTTCTGTTAGGTCCATACCATTTCTGTCCTTTATTGAGTCCAACTTTGCATGAAATGTTCCCTTGGTATCTCTAATTTTCTTGAAGAGATATCTAGTCTTTCCCATTCTGTTGTTTTCCTCTGTTTCTTTGCATTGATCACTGAGGAAGGCTTTCTTATCTCTCCTTGCTATTCTTTGGAACTCGGCATTCAGATGCTTATATCTTTCCTTTTCTCCTTTGCTTTTCACTTCTCTTCTTTTCACAGCTATTTGTAAGGCCTCCCCATGTAGCCATTTTGCTTTTTTGCATTTCTTTTCCATGGGGATGGTCTTGACCCCTGTCTCCTGTACAATGTCATGAACCTCATTCCACAGTTCATCAGCCACCCTATCTATCAGATCTAGGCCCTTACATCTATTTCTCACTTCCACTGTATAATCACAAGGGATTTGATTTAGGTCATACCTGAATGGTCTAGTGGTTTCCCCTACTTTCTTCAATTTAAGTCTGAATTTGGCAATAAGGAGCTTATGATCTGAGCCACAGTCAGTTCCTGGTCTTGTTTTGGCGGACTGTATAGAGCTTCTCCATCTTTGGCTGCAAAGAATATAATCAATCTGATTTTGGTGTTGACCATCTGGTGATGTCCATGTGTAGAGTCTTCTCTTGTGTTGCTGGAAGAGGGTGTTTGCTGTGACCAGTGCGTTCTCTTGGCAAAACTCCCTTAGCCTTTGCCCTGCTTCATTCCGTATTCCAAGGCCAAATTTGCCTGTTACTCCAGGTGTTTCTTGACTTCCTACTTTTGCATTCCAGTCCCCTATAATGAAAAGGACATCTTTTTTGGGTGTTAGTTCTAAAAGGTCTCATAGGTCTTCATAGAACCGTTAAACCTCAACTTCTTCAGCGTTACTGGTTGGGGCATAGACTTGGATTACTATGATATTGAATGGTTTGCCTTGGAAACGAACAGAGATCATTCTGTCATATTTGAGACTGTATCCAAGTACCGCATTTTGGACTCTTTTGTTGACCATGATGGCTACTCCATTTCTTCGGAGGGATTCCCGCCCACAGTAGTAGATATAATGGTCACCTGAGTTAAATTCACCCATTCCATTCCATTTTAGTTCGCTGATTCTTAGAATGTTGACATTCACTCTTGCCATCTCCTGTTTGACCACTTCCAATCTGCCTTAATTCATGGACCTAACATTCCAGGTTCCTATGCAATATTGCTCTTTACAACATCGGACCTTGCTTCTATCACCAGTCACACCCACAACTGGGTATTGTTTTTTGCTCTGGCTCCATCCCTTCATTCTTTCTGGAGTTATTTCTCCACTGATCTCCAGTAGCATATTGGGCACCTACTGACCTGGGGAGTTCTTCTTTCAGTATCCTATCATTTTGCCTTTTCATACATTCATATTTAGTGTGTGTTATTTCATTGCTTCATTAGTAACCCCTGTCTGAGACAGCTGCATTGAGCAACATGAATCTTTTGTTTGAGGTGAGGGAGGTGGTGCTCATGCCCTCATTATTGACTTTATTAGTCCTCATGTGTTGAGTTTTGACCCCTCTCTTCCTTCACCATACCAGTCACCATAGCAATCTCTCTAAACTCAGACACTTAATGACATTATTTCTTTCCTTAGAAAGATCTCTGCTGCTTTTAGGATAAAGCCCAAACTCCTTGACCTAGCATTCAAGGTTCTCCTGAATCTAATCCTAAATTACCATCCAACACCTCAGTCTAGGCTCACTCACTGTTCTATGACCAGATCAAGCTTTTACAAACCTCTAACCTTTGTACATACTGATCTTTCTGCTTGTAATATTATTTTTGTATTTTCTTATTGGTAAATGGTCCTCTTTTCTCATGTATCAGTTTGATGATTTCTTTTTCTGTAAATCCCTAAGACTCTATAGGTGGAACCAACCTATTCCTTTTCTAGGCTCCCATAGTAATTTCTATTACATCATTCTTCATATTGTTCTTAATTATTTACCTAAGTATCTGTTTCCATGGCTATGGTGTAAGCTTATCTAGAGGAAGGGCTGTCTTATTATTCATGTATCTTTCTCTGTAACCTAATATAGTGCTTGGCACATAGTCAGTTCAGTCACTCAGTTGTTCAGACTCTTTGTGACCCCATGGACTGCAGCATGCCAGGCTTCTCCATCTATCACCAACTCCCGAAGCTTACTCGAACTCATGTCCATTGCATCGGTGATGCCATCCAACCATCTCATCCTCTGTTGTCCCCTTCTCCTCCCACCTTCAAATTTTCCCAGCATCAGGGTCTTTTCCAATGGGTCAGTTCTTTGCATCAGGTGGCCAAAGTATTGCAGTTTCAGCTTCAGCATCAGTCAGTCCTTCCAATGAATATTCAGGCACTTCCTTTAGGATGGGCTGGTTGGATCTCCTTGCAGTCCAAGGGACTCTCAAAAGTCTTCTCCAACACCACAGTTCAAAAGTATCAATTCTTCGGCACTCAGCTTTCTTTATAGTCCAACTCTCACATCCATACATGACTACTGAAAAAACCGTAGTTTTCACTAGACGGACCTTTGTTAGTACCTTTGTTGGTAACATAGTAGGTGTTCAATAAATATTTAATTAGTAAGATAATTTAGCTAACTTAGCACACACGCATATAGGGTGCTTTTAGGGTTGGGATGCCACAATGTAGGGTTTAGAAAACCCGAAAAGGAGGCAGAAAATGCGTTTGGGTCCGTTTATGTGAAAGGGAATGCTGGAACTCGAAAAAGGGGATTAAAATACAGTAAAAACTTATTTTATCTATATTTCAAATTTTTGTCCAAGGTGCTCATGAAAAGGGGAAGGAAACATCCTTTCAGTTCAGTTCAGTTGCTCAGTCATGTCCGACTCTTTGCGACCCCATGAATCACAGCATGCCAGGCCTCCCTGTCCATCACCAACTCCCAGGGTCCACTCAGACTCACGTCCATCGAGTCAGTGATGCCATCCAGCCATCTCATCCTCTGTCGATCCCTTCTTCTCCTGCCTCCAATCCCTCCCAGCATCAGAGTCTTTTCCAATGAGTCAACTCTTCACGTGAGGTGGCCAAAGTACTGGTGTTTCAGCTTTAGCATCATTCCTTCCAAAGAAATCCCTTCTCCAATTTTTAGGAACCAGAATTTAAGTCATAATCACACCCACCTGCAGTTTGCTACATTGTTTCTGGGGGAAAAAGCATTCTGAGTTCTGAGTCATTTACAAATGACTGTTTAGAATCTGGGTCATTGATAAACTAGGGGCTGCCTAGCTTGTACTTAAACACAAAATTTGTGGGCATTGTTTTCTAATTATTTCATGTGTTTGTATGACTTATTTAGTCATGTACATTATAAATTATTTGAGGGTAGCAATAATTTTTTTATTATATAACCCACATAGTATCTAGCACAGTATTCTGGACATAGAAAGCATTTATGGAGACTCTAAATATTTCTCACAGTGTTTTGTGCACCAGGCACTCTGGAAAGTAAAGAGTTAAAGAGCACAGCATCTGTGTTTCCTGAAAGTTCATAGTCTAGTTGGGGAATAAGAAGGAAGTATCCTCCCCCAGAAGAAGTCAGCTCCTTCCTCAGCTGTCACAGAAGCCTACCTGACGTAGAGGGAAATAGGCACCATGGTGTTGAGGATAATGAAGTAGGACCAGAAGATAAGGGTGGCAGAGAAAACTGATGAAGAGACATAGTCTTCCCACGGCAGATAATCCTGGAAGTAGTAACCTTTGTTGTTTTCCCAAATGTAATGACCAACTGCTAGGAGAAAACACATGCAGCCTAAAAACAGGAAAATCTAGAAATCAAAAAAAGAATTAAATTAACATTTCATCCAAGATGTACTGCTTTAGTTCTACCATCTGGAGTCTCTCTCTCAACAAAGCTTCTCTCTTTTCTTGGAGGGCGGGGTGGGGAGGTACCCCCTGAAGCTCACAGTCTCTAGGCAGTAGCCTACAAGACAGAAAAGAAAGCCCAGCAGGAGCTGTCCTTGGGATTTTGATAGGACAAAACAGTAACTAAAATGCATTAAGTATTAAGTGCCAATAACAGTGCTAAGTACTCTATGTGTATTATTTAATATTATTCTTGTCTTTTAATAATAGATAATAAACTTGATATTAAGAATGGAAAAGTATTTTGCCTGAAGTTATCTGGCTACTATCCAGGAGAGACAGGTTTTGGACCAGTTCCAGAACCCAAGCTCTTAATTACTCCATTATTGAAGTGAGGTTCTGCTTTAACAAAAGTATACAAAGTGTCACACTGGATTAGCAGTTGCAGGTGGGGAGGTGAGAAGGAAATGGATGTAAAAGGTTGACAATATGGCACTCATGTTTACAGAAAGAAGATGGTAAAATAGGAAGGCAGACCATGTGCCTACTGAGCCTAGAGCTCTAAGGGAAGTGGTTGGAAATAATTAGAATATTAGTGTGTGTGGGCTGACTTTGACAAAGGAAAGATTTGAAGTAGGCGAATAACTGCAAGAGGAATAGAGTGAAATTTGAGGTTTCCCTGTGGCTCAGACGGTAAAGCATCTGCCTGCAATGCAGGAGACCCAGGTTCAATCCCTGGGTCGGGAAGATCCCCTGGAGAAGGAAATGGCAACCCACTCCAGTACTCTTGCCTGGAGAATTCCATGGACTGAGGAGCCTGGTGGGCTACAGTCCATGGAGTCACAAAGAGTCAGACACGACTGAGTGACTTCACTTTCACTTTCACTTGGGTCATCAAAGAACTGGAAAAGCCTTTACTTTTAGACACTAAAGAGGAAAAAAGAGATAAGATTGAGATCTTAAGCAAACAAGGCCCAATAATTCTTTCTAACTGAATAAAATGAATCAGCCTAGGGGTAATGTTCAGATTAAAGACGATACCTTCTTATTGAACTAAGATTACTGTTCTTTTCTAGATAACATCAACTTTCTTGCTATTAGTCAAGAAGTGAAGTCACTTAGTTGTATCTGACTCTTAGGTTGAGAGAAAGGACATGGAGGGAAAATGCTGCAAAGAAATAAGATGGGTTTGAGAACTATGTTTAGAAAAGGACTTTGAGGAGGAGGGGATAATAATCCTGAACTCATTTTACAAGGCCAGCATGACTCTGGTACCAAAGCCAGACAAGGACATTATAAGAAAAGGAAACACAGGCCAATATCCCTGATGAATGCAAAGTTTCCCAATAGTAAACCAAATATAACAGCATTTTAAAATGATCATACACCATAATCAAATAGGACTGAGGCATTAATGAAAGAAACTGAAGAAAACAAGTAAATGGAAAGATATCTCATGTTCACAGACTGGAAGAGTTAATCATTGTTAAAATGTCTGTACTATTCATGCTATCTATAGATTCAATACAATCCCTATCAAGATTTCAATGGCAATTTTTTTTTTTACAGAAATAGAAAAAAACAATCCTAAAACTTATATGAAAGCATGAAAGACTTCAAACGGTCAGGGTAATCTTGAGAAAGATGTAAGGTGAATGTATCTCATTTTCTGATTTCAAACTATATTGTAAAGATATAGTAATCAAAACAGTAAGGTACTGGCATAAAAACAGACATATAGGCCAATGGAACAGAACTGTGAGCCCCCAAATAAACCCATGCACTTCTAGTCAATTAATATTTGAAAGAGAGACAAGATGGTATTGGAAAAATTGGACATATGCATGCAAAAGAATGAAACTGGACCCTGATCTTATACGACTCACAAAAATTAACTTGGTATGAATCAGAAGGTTTAAATGTGAAACCTCAAACCAAAAAACTCCTAAAGAAAACATAGAAACAGGGAGAAAAAACTCCTCGACAGAAGTCTTGGACATGATCTTATGAATATGACATCCAAAGCACCAGCAACAAAAGCAAAAATAAACAAGTGGGATTTACATAAAACTAAAAAGCTTCTGCACAGCAAAAGAAACAATCAACAAAATAAAAAGTCAATCAATTGAATAGGATAAGATATTTGCAAACTATGTATCTGATAAGGAGTTAATATCCCAAATATTTAAGAAAATAACTCAATAGCAAAAAAAAAAATCAATTAAAAAATGGGTAAAGGTCCTGAACAGACATTTTTCCAAAGATGTTCAAATGGCCAATAGGTACATGAAAAGATAAACATCAGTAACTATCATGATACTCTTGGTGGGAATGTAAATTGGTACAGTCACTTTGAAAAACAGTACAGAGGTTCCTCAGAAAATTAAAAATAAAACTACTATATAACCCACCTCAGGGTATATATCCAAAGGAAATTAAATCACTATCTTGAAGAGATATCTCCACTCCCATGTTCATTGAAGCGTTATTTGCAATGGCCAAGACATGGAAACAATCTGTCTATTGACAGAAGAATGGATACAGAAAATGTGATACACACACACTCACACACACAGACACAAACACACACACACTACAATGGAACATTATTCAGCTATGAAAAAGGGAATTCTGTAATTTTTGATAAGTGCCCAACTCTTTAAGAAACTGCCAAATGCTTTCCAAAGTGGTTATACAATTTTACATTCCATCAGCATCATATGCCCACATATCTACAAAGAAGACATGTATTATGTTACTGTGAACTTCTAAGTCTACTCAGAGGTCTTCAAACCTACGCCCTTTGTCACAAGGTGTGAACTGTTCAAAGTAACCCATCTCTACTGGTAGAAAACTGTAGGTCTCAACTTTGAGTCACTAATAGAAAGTCTTTGAAGACAAGAGTATGAAGTCAGAAGAAGCAGATCTAACTAGGACCATTCTCAAAAAATGAGATTTAAAAATCTTTTTTATTATAAAAAACTTCAAACACATATTAAGATATTAAATACTATAATGAACCCCTATGTACCCATCACCCAGCTTCATCAATGATCAATTCATGGCCGGTTTTATTTTATTCCAAATCTCCCCTTCCTGTGTCCTCTCTTTTATTTTAAGCAAATTTCTCACATTATATAATTTTATTTGCAAACTGTTTAATACATATCTTTAAATGATCTTACTTAAACACAAAATCATGATACCTTTATCACTTAAAAAGTTAGTAATAAACCCTCAATATCATTCAATATTTGAGATTTGAGAGTTGAATGAGGGATGAAAGAGAATAAAACAGGTGCATTAAGATAAAAAAGAACAAAATCTGCTTTTATTCTTAGCCTAATGCAGATTCCTATTGAGTAGTTCCATTCTTTGTGATGCAGATTTCTTTGGGGTCATAAAACTCTTCTTAATCTTACTCCCTCTTTGTTCTGCTTCTCTTCACTGAGTTATGTGACAGAATGGCTTATCCTCATAGCTCAGATTAAACTTTAATGATGAGTTCTACTGGCTGTGCTTTCCTTTTGAACCACCCATGTCAGTTCAGTTCAGTCACTCAGTCATGTCTGACTCTTTGCAATCCCACAGACTACAGCACACCAGAATTCCGTCCATCACCAACTCCCAGAGCCTGCTTGAACTCATGTCTATCAAATCGATGATGGCATTTAACCATCTCATCCTCTGCCGTCCCCTTCTCCTCTTGCCTTCAATCTTTCCCAGCATTAGAGTCTTTTCAAATGAGTAAGTTTTTCCATCAGGTGGCCCAAAGTATTGGAGTTATAGCTTTAGCATCAGTCCTTCCAATGAACATTCAGGACTGATTTCCTTTAGGATGGACTGGTTGGATATCTTTGCTGTCCAAGGGACTCTCAAGAGTCTTCTCCAACACCACAATTTAAAAGCATCATTTCTTCAGTGCTCAGCTTTCTTTACAGTCCAACTCTCACATCCATACAGGAAAAACCATAGCCTTGACTAGATGGACCTTTGTTGGCAAAGTAATGTCTCTGCTTTTTAATATGCTTTCTAGGTTGGTCATAGCTTTTCTTCCAAGGAGCAAGCATTTTTTAATTTCATGGCTGCAGTCACCATCTGCAGTGATTTTGGAGCTCCCCAAAATAAAGTCTGTCACTGTTTCCATTGTTTCCCCATCTATTTGCCATGAGGTGATGGGACCAGATGCCATGATTTTAGTTTTCTGAATGTTGAGTTTTAAGCCAAATTTTTCACTCTCTTTTACTTTCAACAAGAGGCTCTTTTGTTCTTCTTCACTTTCTGCCATAGGGTGGTATCATCTGCATATCTGAGGTTATTGATATTTCTCCTGGCAATCTTGATTCCAGCTTGTGCTTCCTCCAGCCTGGCATTTCTCATGATGTACTCTGCATATAAGTTAAATAACCAGGGTGATAATATACAGCCTTGAGGTACTCCTTTCCCAATTTGGAACCAGTGTGTAGCTCCATGTCCAGTTCTAACTGTTGGTTCATGACCTGCATACACATTTCTTAGGAGGTAGGTCAGGTGGTCTGGTATTCCCATCTCTTTCAGAATTTTCCCCAGTTTGTTGTGATCCACACAGTCAAAGGCTTTGGCATAGTCAAGAAAGCAGAAATAGATGTTTTTCTGGAACTCTCTTGCTTTTTCAATGATCCAGCAGATGTTGGGAATTTGATCTCTGGTTCCTCTGCCTTTTCTAAATCCAGCTTGAACATCTGGAAGTTCACGGTTCACATGCTGTTGAAGCCTGGCTTGGAGAATTTTGAGCATTACTTTACTAGCGAGTGAGATGAGTGCAATTATGTGGTAGTTTGAACATTCTTTGGCATTGCTTTTCTTTGTATTAGGAGTGAAAACTGACCTTTTCCAGTCCTGTGGCCACTGCTGAGTTTTCCAAATTTACTGGTATATTGAGTGCAGCACTTCCACAGAATCATCTTTTAGGGTTTGAAATAGCTCAACTGGAATTCCATCACCTCCACTAGCTTTGTTCATAGCGATGCTTCCTATGGTCCTCTTGACTTCACATTCCAGGATGTTTGGCTCTAGTCCAGTATTCACACCATTGTGGTTATCTGGGTTGTGAAGATCTTTTTTGTATAGTTCTTCTGTGTATTCTTGCCACCTCTTAATATCTTCTGCTTCTGTTAGGTCCTTACCATTTCTGTCCTTTATTGGGCCCATCTTTGCATGAAATGTTCCCTTGGTATCTCTAGTTTTCTTGAAGAGATCTCTAGTCTTTCCCATTCTGTTGTTTTCCTCTATTTGTTTGCATGGATCCCTGAGAAAGGCTTTCTTATCTCTCCTTCCTATTCTTTGGAACTCTGCATTCAGATGCGTATATCCTTCCTTTTCTCCTTTGCCTTCAGCTTCTCTTCTTTTCTCAGCTTTTTGTAAGGCTCCTCAGACAACCATTTTGCCCTTTAGCATTTCTTTTCCTTGGGGATGGTCTTTATCCCTGCCTCCTGTACAATGTCATGAACCTCCGAACCTCCATCCATAGTTCTTCAGGTACTCTGCCATACAGATCTAATCCCTTGAATCTATTTCTCACTTCCACTGTATAATTGCAAGGTATTTAATTTACATCATACCTGAATGGTCTAGTGGTTTTCCCTATTTGCTTAAATTTAAGTCTGAATTTGGCAATAAGGAGTTCATGATCTTAGACACAGTCAGCTCCCAGTCTTGTTTTTGCTGACTGTATAGAGCGTCTCCATCTTTGGCTGCAAAGAATATAATTAATCTGATTTAGGTATTGACCATCTGGTGATGTCCATGTGTAGAGTCATCTTCCATGTTCATTTCAGTTCAGTTGCTCAGTTGTGTCCGACTCTTTGTGACCCCATGAATCGTGACATGCCAGGCCCCCTTGTCCATCACCAACTCCAGGAGTTCACTCAGACTCACGTCCATCGAGTCCGTGATGCCATCCAGCCATCTCATCCTCTGTCGTCCCCTTCTCCTCCTGCCCCCAATCCCTCCCAAAATCAGAGTCTTTTCCAATGAGTTAACTCTTCTCATGAGGTGGCCAAAGTACTGGTGTTTCAGCTTTAGCATCATTCCTTCCAAAGAAATCCCAGGGCTGATCTCCTTCAGAATGGACTGGTTGGATCTCCTTGCAGTCCAAGGGACTCTCAAGAGTCTTCTCCAACACCACAATTCAAAAGCATCAATTCTTCAGTGCTCAGCCTTCTTCACAGTCCAACTCTCACATCCATACATGACCACGGGAAAAACCATAGCCTTGACTAGTTGGACCATAGTCGTAGTCGGCAAAGTAATGTCTCTGCTTTTGAATATGCTATCTAGGTTGGTCATAACTTTTCTTCCAAGGAGTAAGCATCTTTTAATTTCATGGCTGCAGTCACCATCTGCAGTGATTTTGGAGCCCCAAAAAATAAAGTCTGACACTGTTTCCACTGTTTCCCCATCTATTTCCCATGAAGTGATGGGACCAGATGCCATGATCTTTGTTTTCTGAATGTTGAGCTTTAAGCCAACTTTTTCACTCTCCACTTTCACTTTCATCAAGAGGTTTTTTAGTTCCTCTTCACTTTCTGCCATAAGGGTGGTATCATCTGCATATCTGAGGTTATTGATATTTCTCCTGGCAAACTTGATTCCAGCTTGTATTTCTTCCAGCCCAGAGTTTCTCATGATGTACTCTGCATATAAGTTAAATAACCAGGGTGACAATAGACAGCCTTGACATATTCCTTTTCCTATTTGGAACCAGTCTGTTGTTCCATGTCCAGTTCTAACTGTTGCTTCCTGACCTGCATACAGATTTCTCAAGAGGCAGGTCAGGTGGTCTGGTATTCCCATCTCTTTCAGAATTTTCCACAGTTTATTGTGATCCACATAGTCAAAGGCTTTGGCATAGTCAATAAAGAAGTAGATGTTTTTCTGGAACTCTCTTGCTTTTTCCATGATCCAACAGATGTTGGCAATTTGATCTCTGGTTCATCTGCCTTTTCTAAAACCAGCTTGACATTAGGAAGTTCATGGTTCACGTATTGATGAAGCCTGGCTTGGAGAATTTTGAGCATTACTTTACTAGCATGTGCGATGAGCGCAATTGTGCAGTAGTTTGCACATTCTTTGGCATTGCCTTTCTTTGGGATTGGAATGAAAACTGACCTTTTCCAGCCCTGTGGCCACTGCTGAGTTTTCCAAATTTGCTGGCAATTGAGTATAGCACTTTCACAGCATCATCTTTCAGGATTTGAAATAGCTCAACTGGAATTCCACCACCTCCACTAGCTTTGTTCATAGTGATGCTTTCTAAGGCCCACTTGACTTCACATTCCAGGATGTCTGGCTCTAGATGAGTGATCACGCCATCGTGATTATCTTGGTCATGAAGATCTTTTTTGTACAGTTCTGTGTATTTTTGCCACGTCTGCTTGATATCTTCTGCTTCTGTTAGGTCCATACCATTTTTGTCCTTTATTGAGCCCTTCTTTGCATGAAATATTCCCTTGGTATCTCTAATTTTCTTGAAGAGATCTCTAGTCTTTCCCATTCTGTTGTTTTCCTCTATTTCTTTGCATTGATCGCTGAGGAAGGGTTTCTTATCTCTTTTTGCTGTTCTTTGGAACTCTGTATTCAGATGCTTATATCTTTCCTTTTCTCCTTTGCTTTTCACTTCTCTTCTTTTCATAGCTATTTGTAAGTTCTCCCCATGTAGCCATTTTGCTTTTTTGCATTTCTTTTCCATGGGGATGGTCTTTATCCCTGTCTCCTGTACAATGTCACGAACCTCCCAATATTAAATTTGAAAGCATATTCCTCTACTTGCCACTTCTCCTGCCCCAACTCTATCAACTCCAGTTGATAAAAAGGAAGGAAGGTAAAGTGATGATAATAAATTACTGTTGCTATTGCTATTGCTAAGTCACTCAGTCGTGTCCGACTCTGTGTGATCCCACAGATGGCAGCCCACCAGGCTCTCCTGTCCCTGGGATCCTCCAGGCAAGAACACTGGCGTGGGTTGCCATTTCCTTCTCCAATGCATCAAAGTGAAAAGTGATTACTTACTTATAAATATAAGTTTATTTCTAATTATTTTAAATTATTAGAATAAATAATTTGACACCCTCTAAAGTTGTGGGAGAAAATTACAGAGTGACCTTCAACACTGCTTCTGCTCCATCCCTGTTAATGACCCATCAGTCATTTCTAGGGCTGTGCCCTCCCCTCAACCAGAAAGGAAATCAGCTGTATCAGACCAAGCCCCGGAGGGCAGGGCTTCTCCCACTCAGAAAGGCCTGCAGGGGCAGTACACAATCTGCTCTTTCCTCATTCCTAGAGCTTTTCCTGTCATCCTGAGACTTTCTAAAATCTTGCAGATGGTGTCTTTCTTAAGAAACATTCATGCTGTGATGGGGTTTATTGGTGCTTAGTCTCTAAATCTTCACAGTGCTTCCTCTGTATAAGAAGAAAGAAATAAGAAATTGGTTGTTGCTACAAAGCCCAGACATTACTTTGTTTATTATAAGGGCCAGTCAGACCCAAGAAGAGCAGATAACCTCCCATTTTACACTATGTCTCCAGTAAAGGCTGAAAGAGAGTCTCAAGTCTGTCAAGAACTAAGGCCATTGCTGATCACAGTCATAGGCAGCCTGTAAAAAGAATACTCCTCAGTCCTTGGGCCCTTCACTTCTGTGCTTTTCACTGTACCTTCACTCTAGAAGTACAGCCTGGATTTCTGGCATCATTTAAATTTCAAACATTGATTTTTTTTTTTCTTTGCCCCACAAATACAGTCCTACTTAAAGAGACTAGGGTTCACAAAGCATTGTCACTGTGAGCTCTGGGGAGCTCTGGGCACAGGGAAAGGACGAGACTCTAGCTCAGCTATGGGTTTATCAAGAAGCATCTTTACTCATCTTGCTTCCTGTCTCTGTCAGAATTTCCCCTAAGAATCATTTCTAAAAATGGGGAAGAAATGAAGTGTTCAAATGGGGAAGAATTTCTGCTTCAGCTTGAGAAATGAGAGTGCGTTATATCTAACTACACTGACAATGTCTTGGCAAAAATACCACATAAACAAAACTGCTGAGCTGATAAGAACCTAGCAAATTCAAGAATATTTCTTCATTTAGTAACCATTCAAAAGATACTTCCCGAGAACAGCTTTGTACAAGACACTCCCAAGGATGTAGAGATGGATATAATTTCTACCTTAGAGGCTCATAATTTGGTAGCTCAGGCACTCATTTGTCTTTCTCACTAACTCAGCACAGAATAATGATGCTTCTATTATGTGTTATTTTCCAGTAGTCATGTATGGATGTGAGAGTTGGACTATAAAGAAAGCTGAGGGCCGAAGAACTGATGCTTTTAAACTGTGGTGTTGGAGAAGACTCTTGAGAGTCCCTTGGACTGCAAGGAGATCCAACCGGTCCATCCTAAAGGAAATCAGTCCTGAATACTCATTAGAAAGACTGATGCTGAAGCTGAGACTGCAGTACTTTGGTGCCCTGATGCGAAGAGCTGACTCATTTGAAAAGACCCCGATGCTGGGAAAGATTGAGGGCAGGAGGAGAAGGGGACGACAGAGGATGAGATGGCTGGATGGCATCACCGACTCAGTGGACATGAGTTTGAGTAAACTCCGGGAGTTGTTGATGGACAGGGAGGCCTGGTGTGCTGCGATTCATGGGGTCGCAAAGAGTTGGACACGACTGAGTGACTGAACTGAACTGATTCTATGTTAAACACAGTTCTAGGGACTGGGATACAGTGGTGATAAAAGACAATGTCTTAACTCTCAGGGGGTTTATAATCCTGTGGATATAGGTGGAAAACAAACAAGAAATGAAAAATACAAGTTAACTAGTGCTAAATGCTGTGAGGAAAATAAAACAAGTTAACAGAATAAAAAAGGTCTCGGTGGAGGTGGTGCCCACTTTAGATGGGTGGTAGAGAAGGCTTCTCTGAAAGGGAGACATTAAATCCTGAAAAAGAAGCAAGCCATGCAAAGGCCTAGGCAGCCCTTGCCAGCCAGAATAAAGTTCCCATGAGAGGAAGAAGTCTGCTTTCTCACTTGATTTGTAGTTTGCCTGGGTGTAGATTTCTAGGTCAAACTAAGAACTTTGAAGGTATGAACCTCCTGGTTTCCAGGACTCAGTAGTGCTGGTGAGAAATCTGCCAATCTAATTCTCATTGTTTGTTCGTATCTTACTCTTATCTCTATGAAAACTTTGAGGTACTTCTAAACACCACTGGAGCTCTAGAATTTCATGATGTTTAATGGATGTTTTAAATCTGAAAATCACGTTCTTCTTCAATTATAGGAAATATTCTTCTATTATTTCTTTGACAATATAGTTCCCTCCATTTTTGCTTTCTGATACTCCTGGGAGATCCTGTGGGGGTTCTTGGTTCGTCCTCCAATTAAAAAAATTATTTATCTCTTAGATTTTTAGTTTTAAGGTCTAGGAGTATTTTTTGACTCTTTATTTCAGCCCTTCTATTGATTTTTTAATTTCAGTAATTGTTACTTTCCAAAATTCTTTTTTGTTGTTCTTAGATTGCTTATTTTATTCTTTGATTAAAAAAATTGTAGGGAATTCCCTAGCAGTCCAGTGGTTAAGTTTCCACACTCTTGCTGCTGGCCCAGGATTGATGCCCAAGCCACAGCATAGCCAAAAAAAAAAATTCAGTCTATTCTTATTTGTGCAATTGTTTCTTCTAAGAATAGTGAAATTCTTTAGAATGTTCTTTTCTCTTTTGAATTATAATGTTTTTTCCAGAGTCAGTTATTCTATTTATCCTCATCCTCTTCTTTTGTGCACCTGGTTTTTAGTAAAAGAGTAGTTTGACCATTATAGGTTGGCTTTATTTCCTTTGGATAGTTTTATTTCCCTAGCAGGCCATTCCCCTGAATGGGAAGATGGAACCACAAGGTCTGTGTAGGTAGGCAGAATGTGTTAGTTCACTGCTTTTACCCTAGGATATAAAAGGAACTTGCAGGCAAACTTGAATCCCCCAAATTTAAAATAAAATGGGTGTTACTCAGAAGTGATGACACTCACATCAGAAGCCCTAGCCCTCTGCAGAGGTTGTTAAATTTCTTCAGAAAGCAGTTCTCTTGTTTGAGACTGGAAGTCAAATACATTTGTTTTTGCTATATGGATGCCTATGGGGTGGTAGGATGGTACAGAGGGCCAATGGTTGTCCAAGCTGTTTTATGGGCACTTTTAAAATTAGTTGTCCTGATTATTATATCCACATATCTTATTCCTGCTCTCCATTCCTGCTCTCTCAAGCTTGGAACTACTCTTGAGGAATGCATTGCTGCTGAACAGGAATGCATTGCCACCAAAGCTTTCACTATTCTGGCTTACCTATCAGTACAATCTAGCAATTTTCTGCTTTCCCAAAGCCCATCAACTTCTTGGGTCTGCTGACGGTTCTTCATCCTCTGTCAGAGAATTTATTTTCTATTTGTACTTTCTCACAGTCATTGTACTGGGCTCGAACAGCAACATCCTTCTTAAACTAGATGCCCAAGAGGAAGCATGTGACCCAAGATAATATTCCCTATTTTCTAAAGGAAAGATTGCATGAAAGCTCACAAATGTAGGAATTCATAGCAGCTACTTGGCTAGTGTAGTTACTCCGGGCATCTACACCACTTCTCTGCTGAATCCACCTTGTAGGAATTTGAATAGAGAACTACATTCTCTCTTTGAAGACTTTCACTGCAGATCTCTCCACGCAGGCGTGCATGCTAAGTCGCTTCAGTCATGTCCAACTCTTTGCAACCCTATGGACTGTAGCCTGCCAGGGTCTTCTGTCCATGGGGATTCTCCAGGCAAGAATACTTGAGAGGGTTGCCATGCCCTCCTCCAGGGATGGAATCCAGGGATGGAATCCTCATCTCTTAAGTCTCCTGCATTGGTACCACCTCAGAAACCCGGATACCTCTGCTTTAATCTGCTCTAGGCCTGCTATTCATCTACTATCCTAGGACTTCCTTTCAGTGTTTGCATGTTTCCTGGCTTCCAAATCTTTCTTGGTTTATTCTCTTCTTTTGCTTGAGTATACTTTAGAAACTTCCTAAGAGAAGATACGTAAGGAGTAAATTTTTTTTGAGTCTTTGCCCATACTGAAATTTCTTTATACTTGCATTTTATTGACAGTTTCAATGGATTTAGAATTAGAAGATGCAAATATTTTTCTGGCAGACTTTCAAAGGCAACAACATTTACCTTCTGCTGTTGCTGTTGAGAAGGTCAACGCCATTCTGATTCTTGTTTATGACCTTTTATTTCTCTCTGAAAGCTCTTAGGATCTTTTTAAAAATTTTATAATTTCTTCACATGTGGTCAGATTTCCATGTTAAATAGACTCGTCACATGTTTTAATTTTATCTCCACAGGGAGATAGCAAGCATAGCAGAAAAAGAATTGACTCTTAAAAGTTATGCCTAGATGGATAGGTGTGATTATTGAATAAAATTATGTATGTAAAGCATCTGGCACATATTGATACTCTATCTCCCTAAAGTGAACGTATATACTTGAGAGCTGGACCCAGGACTTATAAATCCTTATGGTCCTCATAATACCTGGCACATATTAGATTTTCAATAAAAATGACTTCACCACACCATACACAAAAATAAACTCAAAATGGCTTAAAGACTTAAACAAAAGACCTCATCATAAAACTCCTAGAAGAGAGGATAGGCAAAACACTCTCTGACATAAATTGTACTGATGTTTTCTTAGGTCAGTCTCCCAAGGCAATAGAAATATAAACAAAAATGAAAAAATGGGGCCTAATCAAACTTACAAGCTTTTGCACAGACAAGGAAACCATAAACAAAATGAAAAGACAACCTACAGAATGGGAGAAATTATTTGCAAATGATGCAAGTGAAAAAGGCTTAATTTCCAAAATATACAAACAGCATAAACAAATGAACAATAAAAAACAAACAATCCTATCTAAAAATGGGCAGAAGACCTAAATAAACATTTCTCCAAAGAAGATACACAAATGATTACTAGACACAAGAAAAAATGTTCAACATCACGAATTATTAGAGAAATGCAAAGCAAAACTATAATGAAGTACCATTTTAACTGGTCATCATCAAAAAGTCTACAAATAACAAATGCTGGAAAGGGTGTGCAGAAAAGGGAATCCTCTTACACTGTTGGTGGGAATGTATATTGGTACAGCCACTGTGGAAAATAGCATAAAGATTCCTCAGAAAACTAAAAATAGAATTACCATATGATCTAACAATCCCACTTCTGGTCATATACTCAGACAACACTATAATTAAAAAAGATACATGCACCCCTAGGTTCATAGTAGCTCTATTCATAACAGCCACAACACGAAAACAAAGTAAATGTCCACTAACAGATGAATGGATAAAGATGTGGTACATATATATAACAGAATACTACTCAGCCATAAAAAAGAATGAAATAATGCCATTTCCAGCAACACTGATGCAGCTAGAGACTGTCATATTAATACTAAGTGAAGTCAAAAAGAGAAAGACAAATATCATATGATTTCACTTATATGTGGAATCTAAAATATGGCACAAATGAACCTATTTATGAAACAGAAATAGAATCACAGACATACAGAACAGACTGGTGGTTGTCAAGGGGGAAGGATGGAGTGGGAGGTTGGGGTTAGCAGATGTAAGCTTTTATATATAGAATGGATAAACAACAAGGTCCTACTGAACAGCATAAAAAATTATAGTCAATATCCCATGATAAACCATAATGGGAAAGAATATTAAAAAAGGAAGTATATATATGCATAGCTGAATTACTTTGCTGTATAGCAGTAATGAACATAACACTAAATCAACTACACTTTAATAAAAAAATATGACTTGACAATGAGTCTTTGACATTATTTCTCTGTGGGCCTTTATGTTATTTATCTTTACTATGACTTGCGTGTATTTGTCAGTGGGAAAAATATTTCTTGACTTATTGTTCATAGATGTTGTGAAGCTGCTGTAAGTGAATGTGAAAATATTCTAAAAAGTTAAAACTCTTCTACAGGTGTCAAGTATTATCACTACCTTTCAGATAGGTTACCAGGTAGTTGAGCTTTCTTAGGCATATGGGAGATACCTTGTTTTAAAAGACAACCCTAGGCTTAAGTACCTAGCTTATTCCCTAATGATATACTCTCTGATACTGTCAAAGGCATATTTACCTCTGTTGCCTTTCTGAATTCTCAACTATGATTATCTTCTTCATTAAAAAACCAGGAAATGTCACTTTGTTTCAACTGCTGAAAGCTATGCAGACAGTATTGGAAAGAAAAAGATAGTGAATACTAATCTCTGGTCTCAAAGATGAATGAACCTTCCTAATTTTCTAAAATCCCAGGGGTGCTAGTGGTAAAGAATCTGCCTGCCCAGTGCAGGAGATGCAAGAGACACTAGTTCGATCCCTGGGTTGGGAAGATCCCCTGGAGGAGGGCATGGGAATCCACTCCAATATTCTTCCTTGGGAAATCCCATGCACAGATGAGCTTGGTGGGCTACAGTCTGTGGGGTCGCAAAGAGTTGGACATGACTGAACATGCACACACACATATGATAAGCATGGAAATTAACTAATTAATCTTCAATTTAAACTTTTATTCTCAAAGCTGATTATCATCTACTGAGTGCTTTTTAAAAACATTTTTATTGGAGTATAGCTGATTTACAATGTTGTTTCAGGTATACAGCAAAGTGAATCATTTATACATATATCCACTCTTATAGATTCTTTTCTCATATAGGCCATTACAGAGTATTCAGTAGAGTTCCCTGTGCTATACAGTCCTGTCCTATAGGTCCTTGTTAGTTACCTATTTTATATGTAGTAGTGTGTATATATCAATCTCAATCTCCCAACTTATCTCTCTCCCCTCACCCACTAGTAATCATAAATTTGTTTTTTACATCTGTGACTATTTCTGTTTTGTAAATAAGTTCATTTGTACTTTTTTTTTTTACGATTTCACATATAATCAGTATGTACTGAGTGCTTTTCAAATTTCATTTCTTAGCAGTAGAATCCTCTATTCTCTAACTGAAATTTTACAGAACAGATAAATGTGAGACTGCTCTTTTTGAAGCAGGAACTTCAGAATGAAGAGGTCAGAACAAAACTCTTGATCTTCTCTATTCCCCCTGCAGCAGACCTTAGCCTTCTCTAAGGAAAGAGAGTTTGAAAATCATTAGTTTAAGTGAGGTGATCTTATTAATTTAAGTAAGATCTTATTGAAGTGGTCATGAGTCAAACTGGCTATGAAGAAAAAGGGAAAAAAGTGTCAATGAGTTTTCTTCTTATCTGGTCCAGATATAAGTTTGTGGGGTCCTAAAACTGCTTGAGACTTTCAGACAAGTAAATTCTGACTTGAAAATACCAGCTACTGCTGTAGAAGGAAGAGAAGAAGGCCTGTTTGTAAAAATACAGAAAAGAGGTCTTTAACTTACCCAGAGCACAAGGACATTCATGAGGTGGTCTATGTGTGTCCGTTTAAAGGTGGACTTCCCACTGTTCTGCATTACTTTGGTGTCTGGTCCTAAGTTAAACAGGGAGACATCATCTCTTAGAATCACTAAATATTCTCAAGAGGACTGAAATTGGGTTAAAATACACATTTATGATCACTTTATCAAACTTCTTTCCAATGCTAAAGGATAAAGCCTTGGAGAAAGACTTGTGGTTGGTGCCCCAAACTCAAAGAATGGAAAATTTATTTCTTAGGATAATCCCAATTACTTCTGCAAACTGCATTAATGCTGATACCTCCCTCTCTTTGCAGCACCTTAGACAGTCTAGTTTTTCATTGATAAGTCAGAATGGGGGCCTCAAGCTTCTCTCTCATCACCATCTGGTTTATTTAGCTTAGAAAAAGGGTCTTCTGACAAGGAGATCTTCACCTTCTTTTGAGGAAACCCATAGCTGGACCAGGCTCTATTTAAAGTTTCTAACTAGGAAATGGAGAAAGTAAAAGGCAATGGCAAGTGATTTCTTCTGAGGTGGGAGCTGAGATTTCTCTGAAGCTGAGCGATAGAGACTTTGAACTTCATGACAGGACAAACAATAAGTAGAAATAAAGGACTTTTAACGACACACTGGGACTAGAGCTGGAAATTATTGCCTTACTGTGGTTGTTGCCACCAATACTCACCGTCACCGAGGGCATAGGGAGCACAAAAGCTTCCTTCATTTTCGGGCACTACATTATAACTCCAGAAAATCCCTCACTAAGTATAAAGGATTATGGTTCTAAATGCCATCTCAGGATGGGCCGCTGCTCAGGAGCCACATGTGCATTTTCTCTGGCATGAAGACTTCACACTGTATTTTATCTTTTCCATAATGAGCACCATGTTTATTCTCTCCTCATGTGAGTAATCCACATGTACACCCTCCCCTTTCACACTGTTCCCCTTTCAAACGCTAATTCTATGTATACTTCTATGTGTGTACCTTGTCTAGTGTCCAGATGTGGTGAGAAAGACTCATGAATGTTCTGTGGCCTTGCAATACAAAGCCTTCCACTATCAAAGGCGGGGCTGATATGCTGGCAGCTCAGTGTTTCGAAAAAAAGTCATTTTTTTTTTCCCCTAAAAAAAAAGTTTTTTCTTAATTCCTTTATCCACCCATCTATCTCCCTGCCTCCCTTCCTCAAAGCCATAGTGTTCTGGTATATATCTGAGCATCATATCTACATCATGAAAACTAAGTACCCACAATGTGGCTATGAATGGAAGCCAGCAGGCTGGGGGTTTGTGACTCCAGAAAGACGTACCAGTGAAAATCACCAAGCCATAGCACCAGTCTGTATTCCTGATGACACAGCCTCGGAGAATCAGTCTGTCATGATTCAGGATGTAGTTTTTTCCCTTATACATGAGTATTCCTGTGAATTTGTCCAACTTGTTATTGGGAGACTCACACCTCACCTCTCCTGAAAAAAAAAAAAAAAGGAATAAGAGTTCTGACTCTGTAATCTTAATTATTTCCTAACAGGAAGTTCAGTTCAGTTCAGTTCAGTCACTCAGTAGTGTCTGACTCTGTGACCCCATGAACTGCAGTACGCCAGGCCTCCCTGTCCATCACCAACTCCCGGAGTTCACCCAAACCCATGGCTACTGTGTTGGTGATGCCGTCCAACCATCTCTTCTTCTGTCATCCCCTTCTCCTCCTGCCCTCAATCTTTCCCAGCAAAGAGGAGGCTTAATAGAAAAGAGGAAAGAACAAGCCTCTTTCAAAATATACATACATCTTTTTTTCCTATCCTTTCTCAGCTACTGCCCATTTCTCAGCAGCTCCCTTTAGAAAGGCAGACAAAGGGTTCTTGGCCTCAGAGAAGAGTAATTCTGTGACATGGGTTATCCAGAAAGAGAACAACCCACACGATAACTTATTACCATTAGTACTTCCAGATCAAATGAGCTAAATCTGAATAGATTCAGAAACTACCTAAAGCAAACCTAGACTTCTTTTTTAAATGGAAATAAGTTAATTTTTTCATGATTAGTAAACTAAAATATGCCTTTTGTAAATATATATATACAACATTAAAAAGGAGAAAGTAAAATTTACTCATTGCCTAGAAATAAGTATATCTTTTATAGTACATCTTTTCAAGATTTTTTCTATACATATACTCATAAACATATATTTATTTCCAAAGACAAATTTATGTTACATTATACTATGCATAGTGTATTGAAATCTTTTTACCTTATATGTCGTGAATATTTTTCCATATAAGTAAATATCAACTTGTATACTGTTTTTTATGAGTTATATAGAATTCACTATATGGCTGTATCAAACTTTAACCACACCTCTACTGATAAAAATTTGGGTTGGCAAATCTACTTCAAAACTCACCATCTGCTCTTTCGTCTAGGCCGCTGACATGCCATCCAGACTAAGGAAAACCCGGAAACTTAGGGGCCATATGAGCCACAGCCACGGCCGCATCGGCAAACACCATAAACACCCAGGAGGCCGAGGTAATACTGGTGGCATGCATCATCACAGGATCAACTTTGACAAATATCACCCAGGATACTTTGGGAAAGTTGGTATGAGGCATTACCACTTAAAGAGGAACCAGAGTTTCTGCCCGACTGTCAACCTTGATAAACTGTGGACCTTGGTTAGTGAGCAGACACGAGTAAATGCTGCCAAGAACAAGACAGGAGCTGCTCCTATTATTGATGTGGTGTGATCAGGTTACTACAAAGTTCTGGGAAAAGGAAAGCTCCCAAAGCAGCCCGTCATCATGAAGGCCAAATTCTTCAGCAGAAGAGCTGAGGAGAAGATTAAGGGTGTAGGTGGGACATGTGTCCTGGTGGCTTGAAGCCACATGCTGGGAAATTCATTAAATGTTAAGTGCTTTTCAAAAAAAAAACTCACCATCAAAAGCAGACAGAAGCTTCAGGTTATCTTCCATCTCACTGGTAACTGAGATGGCCTGCTTCACTTTCAAGTTGGTTTCACTAGAGCAAAGAATGCACATACGTAACAGCAGTTCAGGTCCAGTTTCTCCTACTTTAGAAAACAGCTGTTGCCAATAGAGCTTGGCTTTCAGACTGGAGTTGTCAGAGTCACTCCTATTGTCATCGTCTCTCAAGGACGGTATTGAGGTGGAATGGTTCTGCTGCTAAGTCGCTTCAGTCATGGCCGACTCTGTGCAATCCCACAGACGGCAGCCCACCAGGATCCCCCATCCCTGGGATTCTCCAGGTAAAAACACTGCAGTGGGTTGCCATTTCCTTCTCCAATGCATGAAAGCGAAAAATGAAAGTGAAGTCGCTCAGTCATGTCCGACTCTTAGCGACCCCATGGACTGCAGCCTACCAGGCTCCTCCGTCCATGGGATTTTCCAGGCAAGAGTACTGGAGTGGGGTGCCATTGCCTTCTCCAGGAAGCTAAATATTAGCCCACTTGCTCCCCTCTCTCCCTGAAACACATATCAACTACTTTAACCAACCTATGCGATCTTGCTGGTGGAGCTACTTTAGAAAAGCTGAAGAAACATCACAAAATAACCTGAAGGTGGTACCTACTCCCTTCAAGAGTAAGGTCCTGGTAAGAACCTGTGAACACTTCCAAGTAAACGTACTCCTCGTCTCACAAATGTTTATAGGACCCATGAAGGGATCCCACTTAACCATTATTTGATACAGAAATGCAGAGACAGAAGTAAAAAAGAAGCCATATTTCAAAAAGTTTGTGGGTACTAAGAGGAAGAGTTGTAAGGATGCAGATTAACATAAAACTCCACAGGACAAGCTCTCTGAAGATGGCCTCTGTCTTCCAAAGATCTTAGCTTTTGCACATTAATGAATTTCTGCCTTAAATCCTTTCCAGAACATGGTTTATCAGTACATAATTATCTCAGTATTCATTCCCCCACCCCAAGAAACTTTGGAACTATATTCTGAAATTTCATAGTCTGGTTAACCTCTTTCCTACCACTCAGTATTATTGAATATAGTCAGACTGAATGTTTCCAATTTGAAGACGGAGAATATTTGCCTAGATTCTGCACCCAGTTGGATGCTCAATTCTCTGTCAAGAGCTCAGCCTTAGACTTGAGGCCTCCTATCTTACCTGGATATTTCTAGCTTTTAGCACTTCATTCTCTGCATCATGCCCTCCCTCAATGAGAAATCACTCTAAGCTGACTCAACCATCTTAATGGACTATGAGGAAGGAACACTCACCCATCCAGTTCTGCAGTTTCTATATATGTCAAACTGTAGGGCTCACTGCTCGAGAGTAATAGTATGTCAGCCTGTGGTCAGGAAAGGCAGAGAAGATAAGGAAGGCAGACTTTTAAAATTACAGTGTGGTGAAAGCAATTACCTCAGGAACAACTATTCAGTCTAAGAATTTTATAGACATTTGGTTTACTTTCTTTGTCTCAAGACCCATCACTGGTAACACACACCTCCTTTCTCAAAGCCAGTCATACTTTACCTGGGGTTGTGGTGAGAAGTGGACAAGAACAAATTTCTTACCATAGGAGCTGGTGATCTCTAGATGCACAGTGAAGCAGGTGAATATCACCAAAAGGAGTGGTCACAGAAGTGCTAAAAAGGTTTCTACTCAAGCCCAAAGAGAAAAAGCCACAGCCCAAAGAGGTACTCACCGTGACAATCTGATTGTTTTCTAGTTTAATTATATCTCCCACTTGGACATTCATCCATTTTTCTGTCACTATCCTGCAAGAAAGTGAACCTTGAATGCCTGCATGCCAGCTCTGAGAATTTCACTACAGTCTTATTTTGACAATCGAGGGGGGAAAAAAAGCTGAGATGAACTCAAAGCTCAGAGGAGGACCAAACTGCTTTGGGATACTCCTTGCCCAAGCAGTATCAAGAATGGGGCCCATTTCTCTTGATCAGGCTATAAGAGTTTTCTAAAACTCTATAATGGTATATGTAGATATACAGGCACATAATTTTTCGTTAAGAAAAGCAATATATGCATATGGTAAAAATACAGTTCAAATAATTAAAAATATAGAAAAAGAAAAAGTAAAGTCTCCTGTCTCCCCAGATTATAGTTTTGTCACTTAGAGCAATTTTTTTGCATTTCTTTTGAGAAAATGTCAATCCATATAATCACATACAAGATATACATTTAAAAATGACATACTAGATACATAATTTTCTGGTACTTTGTGTTTTTCATTTAATAATATATCTGAGAGAACACTAAGAGAGGTGTGGCTCATTCCCCTTGATAGCTAAAAAAATGTGGCTTTTAACTAAAGATGTGCTTGTAGCCAGAATTACTGACTACAATGACAGAAATCACAACTCAAAAAACAAAATTTTTCAAAGGTATTAATAACTCTGTTCAAACACATGTGCTCTACAAAAAGGACGCCACTTTCTGGAATATAGACAATTCATCTCAAGTGTTAAATAAATCAGACATTCACTGGCTTACAAAGGTTAACCATTAGGGCCCTGCTTGTGAACTCCTACTCTAAAACCACTCTATGACAAATTCTTCTGTAATAGTTTTATAAAACCCAAGTGCTCAAGCTCCTTGGGAAGTTCATTTGACTAAATTCATTCAGTAACTGCTAGCTTTACAAATTTCTTACACTCAGTTTTATCTTTTTATTTCTATAGCTTTCTTTTTTTAAATTTTCTTTTTAATCACAACTAACTTTTTTCGTGATATCTTATGAGAGGCTTCAACAGATCAAAACACTTGAGGAAATAATCCATCATGAGTAAGAATCATCAAACACAATAAATAACAGAATCAGATGCCCAACAACTTCCCATACTAGAATTCTATGATTAAAACTATAGTTCTTGATACATGTGTGCTTAGCCACTCAAGATGAGTCCAACTCTTTGCTGGCCCCAAGGACTGCAGCCTGCCAGGCTCCTCTGTCCATGGGGATTCAAGGCAAGAACACTGGAGTGTGTTGCCATGTCCTCCTCCAGGGGATCTTTTGAACCCAGGGATTGAACCCAGGTCTCCTGCATTGCAGGTGGATTCTTTACCATCTGAGCCACCAGGGAAGCCCAAGAATACTGGAGTGGGTAGCCTATCACTTCTCCAGGGGACCTTCCTGACCCAGGAATTGAACCAGGGTCTCTTGAAATCCTATTCATCCATAAAAAATAATGAAAATTTTCCATTTGCAACAACATGGATGGACCTGGAGGATATTATGCTAAGTGAAATTAGTCAGACATATAAAGACAAATACTGTATGATATCACTTATATGTGGAATCTAAAAACTACAGCAAACTAGTGAATATAACAAAAAATAAACAGACTCACACATATAGAGAACAAACTAGTGGTTACCAATGGAGTCAGAGAAGGGGGAGGGGCAATACATGGGGAGGGGATGAAGAGGTACAAACCATTACATATAAAATAAGCTACAAGGATATACTGTACAACACAAGTAATATAGACAACATTTTATAATAACTATAAAGGAAGTATAACCTTTAAAAATTGTGATTCACTATATTGTATACCTATAACATATAATGTTGAACATCAACTGTAATTTAAAAAAAATTTTAAAAATATAAATATAAATATATATATATATATAAAACTATAGCTACAGGGTGTTGTGTAAGGTCACCATGAGAAAGGACTGGACCTCAATCTTGAATTTCCTCAGATCTGTACTTGTTTGTGATCTTGCTTCTGCAAACACTGGTCACTTCTCCTTTCATATCATCTCTGTTGAATTCTTCCCCATCTTTTAACCACAAACATCATCTGTTCTAGAAAATCTTCCTTGATTTCTTTAGCCAGTTATGATTGCCTATTTTTTATTAATTCCTATGATAATTTTTGTACCTCTTAGGATAATCTTCATATTTTACTTTATATAAAATTATGCCAGTCTCCCTCTATCCCTGCCAAAGGTAAATTGCTCCAATTTTGCAGGACCCCACAAAAAACATAAGCATTTACCCATACTTTAGATAGATAAGACCAAACACTACAGCAATGAGGTCAACACCAATATTTTCTTTAGACTGTTAACAAAAAGATGTCCTAACCAAAGGCTACAGTAGAATGGTCAATAAGTCATGTAGAATCCACTGATGCACTAAAGACAGACATCTCCATGCTGACCACTGTACTGGTAATAACCACTTGCATACTAATATCATGTCATAATTTGTTAATTTCTTTAATATATATTATTTTGTTTTCATTTTTGTAAGCATCCTCTAAGGTAAAGAATATTATTTTCATTTTATAGATAAGAAATATGAGGTCCAGAGAGGCAACTTCAGGGCATACTAGAAACAAACTCTTCCTATGTCCAGCCCGAGGCTCTTTTCACTGTCTTAAATCACCTTTCCAAACACATCAAGTTTTAGCAAGGTCAGTGCTCTCCCAGAGCCGATCCAACCTAAACTGGCTTCCCAAGAAGCACTTACCTGCCATTCATCAGCACCAGAACAGAACGATTGTTGACTTGATTATCATTTTGGTGCCTTTTCTAAAATCATACAAGAAAATGTTCAGGAAATAGACATAGAGCAAACTATATTTAGAAGATTAATATTTTGAAGTATTATTCAATGTAGTTCCTCTTCTTTGTAATTCTCCCTTACCCCCACTTCTTCTCCACCCTACCCCCCAGCCCCTGGCCAGTTCCAAGTTCTTCCACTGTTAAAACCAGACCAAGAAGCTGATTGTCTCTGAGAAGCTGGGAAAGGACGTCAGAAAGAGATTCAAGTGAGAAGAAAGAGATAAACTCTTTGTTTTAATATCAAGAGCCAAAGCCTGGGGTGATAAGAACAAATAACTTATGTTGAAAGCCACAGAGGAGAGAATGCAAAATGATGGGGCTACACCTTGGTAGGTGGAGGGAAGTTATATATTCACAAGCATACCAATACCCCTACCCTCAACCACAGCCAGCATAAGAAGCTTCTACCATGGATGCAATGAGGAAAGAGGAATAGAGGTCTATTCAAAGCCCAAATAAGAGGGTGACAAATAAGGGTATGTCCTGATGCTAAGAGTCACATGAGTCCCTTTCCTTTCAGTTGAGATTACTCCCTGGGAAGAGGGTAGAAAGAATCCTGAATTGGTCAGAATATTTTCTCCTAAAGACATGGAATTCTAAACCAGAAGGAACTGCGTGGGTTATCCTGAATTGGCAAGTTTAGCTTTCGGCTCTCATTAAAAAAGGGCTGAGATGGTGAGGTGGTGGTTATGAGTTACACTGAGTTTAGTTATGGAAAATTAAGTTATATTTTTGCACATCTGAGTTGTGCCTGAAATTTAAACCACTATATATGTTAATTCTGGGTTTAAAGAGTCACAGAGTTGAAGAGCTGGAGAAACACTCTGCTCTTAAACTTTGATATAAAAATCAGAAGGACTCTCTTTGGGAAGCTCCAAACAGGTCAACACGGTGGGCTTCCCAAATCCCACTGGTAGGCATAGCACTGGTTCCCCACCTTTGCCCTCCCACCCCCTGCTGTGAAGGAGCATGCAGGAAGCTACGCTGCACTTGCTGAAAGCCAGCTTCTCCCGCCAAGGCCAGGAAGGAGCCAGCCTCTGTTGAGTCACGATGCTCTCTAAACCCAGAGGGTTCCTAGCTGTGTGCACCTGATAGAACCGAAAGCTGGAGAGGGCAATATGGAGAGCTGGAGAGGAGAACAGGAATGCAGAAAGGGGAGATAAGACTGGAGAAAGCAAGGGGGACAGGAGGAAGGGAAGAGGAATATAGAAATGGGAGAAGGGTGAATGGAGAAAGAAGGGTGAGAGTAAACCCAGAGAGAGCTAAGTGAAGGCAGAGGTGGGTTATGAAGGAGATGGAAGGAAACCTGGAAAAGGCGGCAGTAAGAAGACAGAGAAAGGCCTTGCATGACCCCTTTCTGGCCATGGATGGCTCACCAATCTTGGGCTTAAGGGAATCTCATATTCCTCTGGCACAGATAAGGACATAGGGAAAGGAAACACCTCTTTCCTTCTTCCTTCTAGTATTAGGCAGTTCTGGGGAGTCCTTCACGCTCCCTCCCTCCCCAGCCTGACTTGGTACAGTGAGGGAAGAGAGGCCCTGGAAGCCACTTCACCATATCATCGATGGCATCTTTCACTGCTGTTATGGACAGCACCACCATCAGGGGTACCACAGTCGTGTACCATGCCAAGGAGGAGATCTGAGGAATCAACTGGGAGAGGGAAGGGGAGAGAAACATGGGTCAGAAAGCTTAAAGGACAATGTATTTCCTCCCAACCCCCACTGTACCACCATTTCCGCCTCCCTAGACTCATAATAAGTTCAACAATCCTAGTTGCTTTCCACTGTTATAACCTCCAAATAGCCACCCCATTATAAGCAAACACCTCCTAAAGATGAAAGAAGAGGAGATGATAAATTGCCAGGTACTTTCCTGAACGCTAGTATCTTTGTCTTGATGGCAAAGAGCCATTCCTCTTCTGATAATGAAGGTGCTGGGGGGGTAGGGCATTAAGTGTGGGCATGGGAGAACCACATAACCACCTACACCCCTTCAGCACAAGGGGAAATGAGATGACCCGTCTCTCTCTCCCAACTTGTGCCTACCCCGCCCAGCTTCCGTGCCCTGTGCTGATGTTCTAAACCATTCTCCTCCCTTGGTGCTCCCATTTGTTAACTTTCTGTCGGGGAGGCTGAGACAAGAAGGAGGAATGGGGCTGCAGCTGAGGCGGGGGTGTAGAATCGAGTCTGTGGCCTTTCACGGTTAAGCTGAACTGTGGTCATGCAGTCGTGGTGAGGGAGTCCCCTTATTTGGGACTCGGCGACCTTGTCTCCTTCATCTTATAGAGGCTTGTTTCACCCTGGCTAATCCTGACCACTGCTATTCTAGGAAACTGGCCTGAGACTCCAGCCATCCATTCGCCCATTGTCTGAAGAGAGAAGACATCTCTCAGTTTAAGGAGGAGATGGACTGATTACATAACCTGACCCCAGAGAAGTTGATAAAATATTCTGTGGAAAAGGTCCTAAAAGGTAATACCTGTAGAAAAAGCAAAAAGAGGAAATACGCATTTGCAAGTCTCTGGAACTGTTCAAACAGGTTCATAGGCAAGAAGTTTAAGGCATTATATTTTGAGGTTTTGACGCTATTATCCTGTTAGTAAAAGAACACAAGCACAATTAGAGTAACAAAAGACTCCACCTCCAAGTCTTAACAAAAAGGACCAAGACCACTTCATAAAATAGGAAAAAGCAAATAGCTTCCCAACATAGTGAGGGAAGGAAGGAAGAAGGGTTTGGCTCCAGACTCTTTTCTTTGAGGCCTAGAGAGGCCTATGTATGTATGCCAAAGATGGCATGGTTGATAAATATGGGACATTTTTAGGAGGGGCAGGATGTATTTATGCCCTGAGTAGAATTCTTTGTTTATTGATGCTATTGATAATAATGATGATAATAAAATCAACAACAATCAAAACTTATTAAATATTTACTATGTGTAAAGTAGTATTCTGAGTACTTTAGTACTATTCTAAGTATTTTAGAAAAAGCAACTTATTTAATTCTCAAAACAACCCTAAGAAGGGAGTAATTTCACCTTTTCAGGATGCGGCAACCTAGGCCCTGAGGTTAATTTATTTGCTGAAGACCATCTAGTTACTTGTGGAGTTGAGATTGTACTGTTCCCTGAGCCCCAGTTCACTTGTGCAACCATCCAAATGCTTTCCTTCCTTGGAATCAGAAATCTTTCTGTTTCATCTTATCCTCTGACTCAAGGTCCTTCTCAGTGCCAATCAGAAGGCAAGTTTGCCATTTGTGTTCACTCTACTCAGAGCTCTCTACTGAAGCTTCTCTTAAGTCTGGCAAACCCATTTCGGTGTGTCTTTACATTTTGCTTTCAGTGCTGAAAGGTGTCAGATGCCAAAAGCAAATGACTGTCTTTCACCCTTAGCCCACTGAAGGTTCCTACGCTGGTTGCTTTCAGCACTGGAGAATCACTTGCCCCTTAATTGTCCTGGGGGAGGTCTGAACAGTTTTGGCTTACATCTAAGCTATCATTTTGCTGAGTAAAAATGGGAACTTGCTACCTCTTCAATGCTAGTCTCAAGATGTTGACAAGACCATCTTACTTTCTACTTTTGGATCTTCAGTTGTTTGACCTAAGATATAAGGGTTTGAATCTATGAGCTTAAGAAAAGTAGGAGAATGAGACCAAATAATCCCCTAAGGACAAGGCTTCTCTCCCACCTCCTCCATCTATAGGGTCAAACAAAAGAACAAACCTACCCTGCAGTCCTGGAAAGCAGACATTGCTTAACCATGAAGAATCTCTTTCTGGGTCCTACCTTGGGAAGACATCTGAATACTCTTGGAGAACTAATATTTTTTTGTCCTAAGGCTAAAATTGGCCTTGGAAGACTAGACAGGCAATCCAGTCAAGTCTTGCTTAAGGTCTATTTCCCTAGGGAAGAGAAGCTGGTCAAACAGCTTAGCACTTAGGAGTTTAGAGATCCAAGTTAAACCTAAGATTTCCTTGGTGTTTCTCCATGACTTTTCAATTAATGATCAATCAAACACTACATTTCTCAAAAGGTTTGTTCTGTTCACAGCTCTATACTGGGCTATACTAGTAGAGATTGAAAAACAGTTAAAATCTGTCCTGGAAAGTTCACAGGTATGTCTTGAATGGAGTTCTAACTAAATGACCTCTAAGGCCCCTCCCAACCCTGAGGGTAAGTTATTCTAACATATAAATGGTTTTCTTTGATTTTAAGATACCCTGAATTTCTTAGTGTCTAAGTCCAGATGACTCTGATACTTGGACCCAAAGATCTTTTGATCTTTTACCTTAATAAAGCAGCTGGCTTTAGTAAATTTTCCATTTGACTTTACAGTTAATGTATTTTGGTTTCTACTTATTTGGGTAGCATTTTTTTTAGAAAACAAAGACAAAAGCTATGCTGATTCTGCCCCAAGATAGACAAATCAGTACTTCTTTACTAACTTGGCAACTAGTGTTTTGTCTTACTCTTAAATGTCAAGCCAGAAGCAAGATCTTGAGGATGTAGAACATTTGCCTAACTACAGAATTCTTGTGTTTAATTCTTCTGACATGATAGAGATGCTAGATTTGGGTTTCGGGTATTTATTTATTTGGGCAGGGATATTCCCTGTGGCTCAGACAGTAAAGAATTCGCATGCAATGCTGGACAATGGGGTTTGATCCCTCGGTTGAGAAGATCTCCTGGAGGAGGGTATGGCAACCCACTCCAGTATTCTTGCCTGGAGAATCCCCAAGGAAAAAGGAGCCTGGTGGGCTACAGTCCAGGGGGTCACAAAGAGTCGGACATGACTGAGTGACTAAGCACAGCACCTGACTGACTGCTAGAGTGGAAAATTGAAAACAGAAGGCCAAGGATATAATGAGAATCAGTAGTTAGGGGGTTGAAAAGAGGAAAAGGAGCAGTGGCGGTGGTGGTTTAGTCACTAAGTCATGTGTGACTCTTGCGATGTCTGTGGGATTTCCCAGGCAAGAATACTGGAGTGGGTTGCCATTTCTTTTCCCAGGGAATCTTTCTGACCCAGGGATCAAACCCGGGTCTCCTACATTGCAGGCAGTCTCCTGCATCACAAACGGCTTCTCTACCACTGAGCCACCAGGGAAGCCTAAAAGGAGTAGGAAGGGAAGAAATTAGAGAAATAGGGAAAAAATGAGCAATGGGTGGGGCCAGGGAGATGCAATGGTTGTTAAGTACATAAGAATCAGTCAAATCTGTTTACTTGTTCATCATTTATTTGCATACATTTATTGAATTTCATTTATGGGCCAGATACTGTGATGGGAACAGTAGTTACAGAGATGAATGAAATTTGTACCCTTCTGTTAAGGGGTAACAGATTTTTGGTGAAAGAGAACTAACATTTTCACAACCATATTTAACTCTAACAACCACCATGTACAGTGAACATTATTATGTTCTTTTTATAGATGAGGGAACTGAAGATCAAAGAAGTTAAAATAAATAATGTGCCTAAGGATACAACGTTAGTAAGGAGTAGAGCAATGTTCAAACTCAGAGTGATGCCAAAACCTGCACCTTAGAGTTACTTAGAAAAAGTTTAGAGAGTGGAAAAGGTAGAGAAGGGGAAACCTATTCTCACAGCCATATCCTAAATATTGTTATTATCCAGAGCCTCTGTAACTCATAAATCATAAACTAGTATCCTATAGAGACTACTGTATGTATATAGTATATATATATATATATATATACACACATGCATATAGACATACACTATATACATAGTATATATATACACACACGCATATATATCATATATAGTATATATACACATATATATTATATACTTACAACACTATATATTAGTATATCTACATATGCATAAAGTAACATATATGTAAAAATTGCTTATAATTGTAAAAGATTGGAAACAATCAAAATGTCAATTTGTAAGAAAGTGGTTACATAAATTATGCTATCTGCCAGGGAAGCAGTTGAAAAAAGAAGGAAAATGCTACTATGAAATTATAATTATGGAAACATCTCCAGGACATAATGTTAAGGTTCAGAATAGTTTAAGAAAGTGGGAAAATGATAATATATACATGCGTGTGTGTGTGTGTGTGCATGTGTATGTGTGTGTATTTGCTTTATTTGCACAAAGAAGCACTGCTGAATATATGATAAACTAATAAAAGTGATTTATTCTAGGGAGCAGAGATGTGGACAAAGATGGGGTATTGGAGCATGACTTTTAAACATGTAACTTTTTATGAGTTACTTATTTATAAATAAATAAGTGAAAATGAACAATCTAATAGAAAATGGGCAAATACCATTAACAGTCATTTCCATAAAAAGATGTACAAAGGCTAATTAACATAAAAATTATTGCTCTCACTCAAAATTAAGGAAAGATAGGTAATGAAATGTCATTTTCCACGAAAGGGTCTGGTATAGATAAAAAGACTGACAATACCAATTTGGCAGGAATATGGAGAAGTGAGAAGTCTTTGCTATAGATAGAAATATAAATAGATATAACATTTTAGAGGGCAATCTGGCAATATGTATCAAATATTTAATGTGTTTCATTTTTGATCTGGCCAATTCACTTCTAGGAAACTCTCCTAAAGTATATTCACACAAATGTAGCAAAGTATATGGCATTTAAAATGGTGTTCATTTAGGACCATTTATTGCAGCAAAACATTGGAGAAATATTTTTTGGAGGGGGCACCTGGATATAAACGGAGACACTTAAAATGTTAATCATTAAGAAACTGGTTAAATCAATTAAGGTATATTGATACAATGGAAAACTATGTTGCTATTAAATGAATTAATATCAGGAGGATAAGAGGATGACAGAGGATGAGATGGTTGAATGACATCACCAACTTGATGGACATGAATTTGAGTAAGCTCTGGGAATTGGTGATGGACAGGGAAGCCTGGCTTGCTGCAGTCCATGGGGTCACAGAGAGTCAGACATGACTGAGCAACTGAACTGAACTGACAGCTAATATTGCACAGGGTTTTTGAATTGGGTCTACTTGGCCCTTGAAACACTCGGGTGTTAAGCACAGCAACACCTGTGCAGTTTAAAATCTGTGTATAATTTATAGTTGGCTCTCAGTATCTGGGGTTTCACATCCACTGATTCAGCCATCCTTGGACTGAGTAGTACCATAGTACATATTTCTTGAAAAAAAATCTGTATGTCAGTGGACCCATGCAGTTCAAACCTGTTATATTCAAGGATCAATGGTAAACAGTTGAAGAGTCTTATCCCTAAGAGTGTACCATGTAAATTGTTATAGGTCTTGGCCTTAACAGAAAATAGTCAAAAAATATGGAAATGTGGTTAAAAAATCAAATAAAAATTATAACTTTAAATAGTAATGTCATTAATTTAAAGTCTTCTGATATTTGATATTCTCAGAACACGATGATTCACTGTGAAAAGTTCTGACTCCCTTTTAAAAACTCATAAAGTATTTAAAAGGTTGATCATGTAAGATTTTTAATAATGATGAAATAAATTGGCAAAACAGAAATAATGAATGTTAATAAATTCTAGTCAAATCGTAAGATATGGGTTGAAAGTGTTTACAAAATTTACTTTGACACATGTGTATTTGAAATGATAAATAGATTATTCTTACTGTAATTTGCATATTTATTTGCTTTTCCCCCTTCTTCTTAGGAATTAGATACACTTAAACAACATCTAGATTCAATGAATATGCAAAAAGAGAGCTTGGAAGCTGTAAGTATAAACTGAAGTAAAAGTTTTCATATTACTCAGTTGCAAAAGGTAATTCAGTTGAATATATTAATGGAACTCATTCGGGTACATATTTATTTAGTAGTTTACTAACAGAAGTATTTTTTTTCCCATTCAGAATTTCAAATATCCTAGTTTAGTAAAAAAGTAGATTCAGTGGGCATGGCAACCTATTCCAGTATTTTTGCCTGGAGAACCCATGGACAGAGGAGGCTGGCAGGCTATAGTCCAAAGGGTCGCAAAGAGTCAGATATGGCTGAGCGATTGAATTGAACTGATTAAACAAATTAGGAAGGTCTACATGTACTATCACAGAGAGATGTCTAAGTGAAAAAAAAAAAACTATGAAACTATGCTTTCATTTGTTCAAGCTACAGTATTTCTTTTCGAGGAGCTATATATAAAACCAAAATTTGAGACACATCCTCCCCTGAGCCTAGGTCACTGGATTAATTTGGTTTCTGAGCCCTCACTGCACCAGCCCTCATTGTACAGGAGCTTGAAAGAAAGTAGAACCTATGTTGTAGGATTTACATCTACAAGGAATTTCCTGCCTCACTGACAATGGGGAATATTAGAGGAAAACATCAGCCCCCTCTTGAAATAGCTAGAGACCATATACTCACCGGGTATCCAAACAGACTGTTAAATTCTCTGTTGTTGGCTTGCAGATATCTCTCGGGTGCTGAAAAAGACGAGAGAAATGATGAGCACGATGCCCCTCTGAGATGAGCCTGGGATGCTGGTTGCCAGTGACTTCACTAGCATCTCACACATTCTCACCAAGAATATCTGTCCACAAACAGGTGTTGTCTCTTTGTTCAAAGAATCAAGCAATACGGTAAAAATGGAAATCCTCAAGTGTTCGAGCCTTCTGGAGGCAAGAGGACAAGTAACTTCTGAGGAGCTCTCTACCATTAATGCTTCTAGTAACCCTAGACTATGTTTCCACAGACAACAGGCTGGCCTGCATCAACATTATTGCCAAACACAGAAACCCAATCCTCCTTCAGAAGTTAATTACAGCAATAGTTTAGATATCTGAGGTTCTTTCTAAGGCTAGCCTTTCCTAAATCTGCTCTAAATTAATAAATCATTACCAGTATCTATTGCACAGAAACCAGTGTGCTGGATGCTGTGAGAAGACAAAAAGATAAGTAAGGCAGAGTCCTTACTTCAAGGGACTTGGGATTTAGTGGAGTCGGCCTGATAACAACATCACATCAAAACACATAGATGTCACAAACTATTACAGATAGCTCCTTACTGTGTTATAAAACATCTCAAAAATATAAATTATCAACAGATCTTTCTGAATAAAACATTCCTATAGCCTCTTGAATTCTTCATTGGTTCAACAAGCATTTACTGAGTTCTTGACAGGTATTAAGCCCTGTGTTATGAACATTCATGTACGAGTTTTTGTGTGGACGTGTTTTTATTTCTCTTGGGTATATACATAGGAGTAGAATTACTCAGTCATATGGTAACTCTGGTTTTAACATTTAGAGAAGCTACCAAACAGGTTTTCACAGCAGTTGCATGATTTTACATTCTTACTGACAATGTATGAGAATTCCAATTTCTTCATATCCTTGCCAACACTTGTAAAAGACTGTGCTTTTTTATTTTAACTATCTTAGTGGATATGAAGTAATGTCTCATTGTGAGTTTGATTTGCATGTCCATATTGACTAATGAGGGATTCCCAGGTAGCTCAGCTGGTAAAGAATCTGCCTGCAATGCAGGAGACCTGGATTCAATCCCTGGGTTGGGAAGATCCCCTGGAGAAGGGAATGACTACCCACTCCAGTATTCTGGCCTGGAGAATTCCATGAACTAATTAGTCCATTAACTAATGATGATATTGAGTATCTTTTCATGTATTTTATTGAACATTTATATATCTTCTTTGGAGAAATGTCTATTCAGATCCTTTGCTCATATTTAAACCGGGTTAATTATCTTTTTATCACTGAACTATGAGTTCTTAATATGTTCTGAATAGAAATCAGTTATAAGTGACTTGCAAATATTTTGTCTCTTATTTTAAATGTCACTTTTATAATGTACCAAATTCTAACATATTGAATATAATTATGGGTTTTCTTAAGCCTCCTGCATTGGCAGACAGGTTCTTTACCATTAACACCACCTGGGAAGCCCTAATTATGGGTTTTCTATTAAGTTCTAGTCTATCCATCTTTAAGAAAAAATTTTAAATTGAAGTACAGTTGATTTACAATATTGTGTTAGTCTCAGGTGTACAGAAAAGTGATTCAGTTGTTTATATATATATATGATTTTTTCAGATAATTTTCCATTATACGTTATTATGAGATACTGAATATAGTTCCCTGTGCTATACAGTAAATCCTTGCAGCTTATCTATATTATGTATAGTAGTTTTTATTTCTTAATCCCATACTCTTGATTTATCCCTCCCTCCATTCGACTCTTAAATTATGTAACTTGTAATATAGGATAGAGAGTCTTCTATTTTAACATCTTTTTGGCTATTCTTTTTTTAAAAAGTAATTAATTTGGCTGTGCTGGGTCTTAGTTGTGGCATGCAGGATCTTTAATTGTGGCATGTGAACTCTTAATTGCAGCATGTGGGATCTAGTTCCCTAACCAGGGATCGAATCTGAGCCTGGTGCATGGGGAGCGCAGAGTCTTAGCCACTGGATCCCCAGAGATGTTTCTTCTTGGCTATTCTTGTCTATTTTCTCTTCTAGGTAAACTTCAGAATCATTTTGGCCAATTTGCTTAAGACTGGAGTTTTAATTAGAGGTGAAGACAAAGAAAATTTCAGAATTAACACCCCAAAAAGATGTCCTTTTCATTATAGGGGACTGGAATGCAAAAGTAGGAAGTCAAGAAACACCTGGAGTAACAGGCAAATTTGGCCTTGGAATATGGAATAAAGCAGGGCAAAGACTAACAGACTTTTGCCAAGAAAATGCACTGGTCATAGCAAACACCCTCTTCCAACAACACAAGAGAAGACTCTACACATGGACATCACTAGATGGTCAACACCGAAATCAGATTGATTATATTCTTTGCAGCCAAAGATGGAGAAGCTCTAGACAGTCAGCAAAAACAAGACCAGGAGCTGACTGTGGCTCAGATCATGAACTCCTTATTACCAGATTCAGACTCAAATTGAAGAAAGTAGGGAAAACTGCTAGACCATTCAGGTATGACCTAAATCAAATCCCTTATGATTATACAGCGGAAGTGAGAAATAGATTTAAGGGCCTAGATCTGATAGATAGAGTGCCTGATGAACTACAGAATAAGGTTCGTGACATTGTACAAGAGACAGGAATCAAGACCGAAATGCAAAAAAGCAAAATGGCTGTCTGGGGAGGCCTTACAAATAGTTGTGAAAAGAAGAGAGGTGAAAAGCAGAGGAGAAAAGGAAAGATATAAGCATCTCAATGCAGAGTTCCAAAGAATAGTTAAGGAGAGATAAGAAAGCCTTCCTCAGCGATCAATGCAAAGAAATAGAGGAAAACAACAGAATGGGAAAGACTAGAGATCTCTTCAAGAAAATTAGAGATACCAAGGGAACATTTCATGCAAGGATGGGCTCAATAAAGGACAGAAATGGTATGGACCTAACAGAAGCAGAAGATATTAAGAAGAGGTGGCAAGAATACACGGAAGAACTGTACAAAAAAGATCGTCACGACCCAGGTAATCATGATGATGTGATCACTAATCTAGAGCCAGACATCTTGGAATGTGAAGTCAAGCGGGCCTTAGAAAGCATCACTACAAACAAAGCTAGTGGAGGTGATGAAATTCCAGTTGAGCTGTTTCAAATCCTGAAAGATGATGCTGTGAAAGTGCTGCTCTCAATATGCCAGCAATTTGGAAAACTCAGCAGTGGCCACAGGACTGGAAAAGGTCAGTTTTCATTCCAATTCCAAAGAAAGGCAATGCCAAAGAATGCTCAAACTACCGCACCATTGCACTCATCTCACATGCTAGTAAAGTAATGCTCAAAATTCTCCAAGACAGGCTTTAGCAATACGTGAACCGTGAACTTCCTGATGTTCAAGCTGGTTTTAGAAAAGGCAGAGGAACCAGAGATCAAATTGCCAACATCCGCTGGATCATGGAAAAAGCAAGAGAGTTCCAGAAAAACATCTATTTCTGCTTTATTGACTATGTCAAAGCCTTTGACTGTGTGGATCACAATAAACAAATAAAAAAAATTCTGAAAGAGATGGGAATACCAGATCACCTGACCTGCCTCTTGAGAAATCTGTATGCAGGTCAGGAAGCAACAGTTAGAACTGGACATGGAACAACAGACAGGTTCCAAATAGGAAAAGGAGTACATCAAGGCTGTCTATTGTCACCCTGCTTATTTAACTTATATGCAGAGTACATCATGAGAAACACTGGACTGGAAGAAACACAAGCTGGAATCAAGATTGCCGGGAGAAATATCAATGACCTCAGGTATGCAGATGACACCACCCTTATGGCAGAAAGTGAAGAGGAGCTACAAAGCCTCTTGATGAAACTGAAAGAGGAGAGCGAAAAAGTTGGCTTAAAGCTCAACATTCAGAAAACGAAGATCATGGCATCCGGTCCCATCACTTCATGGGAGATAGATGGGGAAACAGTAGAAACAGTGTCAGACTTAATTTTTTTGGGCTCCAAAATCACTGCAGATGGTGACTGCAGCCATGAAATTAAAAGACGCTTACTCCTTGGAAGAAAAGTTATGAGTAACCTAGATAGTATATTCAAAAGCAGAGACATTACTTTGCCGACTAAGGTCCATCTAGTCAAGGCTATGATTTTTTCTTTGATCATGTATGGATGTGAGAGTTGGACTGTGAAGAAGGCTGAGCACTGAAGAATTGATGCTTTTGAATTGTGGTGTTGGAGAAGACTCTTGAGAGTCCCTTGGACTGCAAGGAGATCCAACCAGTCCATTCTGAAGGAGATCAACCCTGGGATTTCTTTGGAAGGAATGATGCTAAAGCTGAAACTCCAGTACTTTGGCCACCTCATGTGAAGAGTTGACTCATTGGAAAAGACTCTGATGTTGGAGGGGTTGGGGGCAGGAGGAGAAGGGGACAACCGAGGATGAGATGGCTGGATGGCATCACAGACTCGATGGACGTGAGTCTGAGTGAACTCCAGGAGTTGGTGATGGACAGGGAGGCCTGGCGTGCTGTGATTCATGGGGTCGCAAAGAGTTGGACATGACTGAGCGACTGAACTGAACTGAACTGAACTGAGAATCTGGGGATGGAGTGAAAGTGGGTTATTAGAAAATGCAGAGCTCCCTCCCATGGGAAGTACATTCTGGTCTGGAAAATCACATTGCATTTCTCAGGAGGCTAAGATAATATGCTTCTGAAAGCTGAGGAGAGAGCCAGTGATAAGACAGGGACTTTTATGGTTCTTCATGTAATTTCCTTTATTTATCCTCTGGTTATCAGCAAAAATTACTCAAGATCATGAAATCAGAACAAGACTAAATTTATTATAGAAAATATCTAAGGGGCCAAAGTCTGCACATTGGGTAATGAAGTTCAGAAATTGCACAAATTGCAGGAAAGGTGAAACTGGGGTGTTTAGTTCCTTTTACCCAAGGATTTACATATATAGATTTCAAAACTACTATGAATTTGGAGACAGATGACATTTTTGCACTATTAGTCAGTCCCCCATTCAGTAGCATACTATATCCCTGGAGGGAGCCTGGTATGCCCCCAGGAAACCACTTCTTTGTACACGGTGATCACATCTGTACAATCACCTTGCTAACAATACATAGATTCAAGGGATTGGATCTGATAGACAGAGTGCCCGAAGAACTATGGACGGAGGTTCATGGCACTGTACAGGAGGCAGTGATCAGGACCATCACCAAGAAAAAGAAATGTAAAAACGCAAAATGGTTGTCTGAGGAGGCCTTACAAATAGCTGTGAAAAGAAGCGAAGCAAAAGGCAAAGGAGAAAAGGAAAGATATACCCATTGAATGCAGTTCTAAAGAATAGCAAGGAGAGATAAGAAAGTCTTTCTCAGTGATCCATGCAAACAGAGGAAGACAATAGAATGGGAAAGACTAGAGATCTCTTCAAGAAAATTAGAGATACCAAGGGGACATTTCATGCAAAGATGGGCCCAATAAAGGACAGAAATGGTATGGACCTAACAGAAGCAGAAGATATTAAGAAGAGGTGGCAAGAATACACAGAAGAACTGTACAAAAAAGATCTTCAAAACCCAGATAATCACAATGGTGTGATCACTGGACTAGAGCCAGACATCCTGGAATGCGAAGTCAAGTGGGCCTTAGGAAGCATCACTATGAACAAAGCTAGTGGAGGTGATGGGATTCCAGTTGAGCTATTTCAAATCCTAAAAGATGATGCTATGAAAGTGCTGCACTCAATATGCCAGCAAATTTGGAAAACTCAGCAGTGGCTACAGGACTGGAAAAGGCCAGTTTTCATTCCAATCCTAAAGAAGCGCAATGCCAACGAATACTCAAACTATTGCACAATTGCGCTCATCTCACTCGCTAGTAAAGTAATGCTCAAAATTCTCCAAGCCAGGCTTCAACAGTATGTGAACTGAGAACATCCAGATGTTCAAGTAGGATTTAGAAAAGGTAGAATAACTAGAGAGAAATTGCCAACATCTGTTGGATCATTGAGAAAGCAAGAGAGTTCCAGAAAAATATCTACTTCTGCTTTATTGACTATGCCAAAGCCTTTAACTGTGTGGATCATAACAAACTGAGGAAAATTCTGAAAGAGATGGGAATACCAGACCACCTGACCTACCTCCTAAGAAGTGTGTATTTAGGTCAAGAAGCAACAGTTAGAACTGGACATGGAACAATGCCAGGGTCCAGCCCCAGTGGATCCAGGGTAATTCGAAGTGGGGATGGTGTGGCGAGAGAGATATATAGATTTAGAGAGAGATAAGGAAAGAGTTTGCAGTTAAGAGAATAGAGGAGAGAAAGAGGCTGTATTCCTTGGTTTACATAGAAAGCCATCAAGCCTCAGACAAGAGACTTACACCGTCTGTGTAAGGCCACAGGCGCCCGCTTGAATAGCAGAGGGTGCCCCATCTTGGGCTCCCTCTCGAGTGGGTCTTATAAGCCCAGGCAAATAAGTAGACATGATGAGCCTCTATGCTCCAGATGGGAATCAGCCAGAAAATAGAGTAAGAAAGAAAAGAAGACACAGGGGAAGCCAGATTTCTTAGAAACTGGTTCATCCTTTATTTTCCAGGAAAGCTATTATACTCTTTTTGTACATAGAGATCAATGGATAATACAAAGTCATGCAGGGTCAGCAGCCCTGACCCTTATCAAGACCAGGCTTTATCTCTGCATACCTAGCCTTATACACAGGTCTTAGGTGATTTACATCATCTTCTGGCCAGGAGGCCTACTACCATTTTATGGCCCTTTTCTGATAAGGGTCTGTCAAACAGAAAACTTATATGCCCTTAAAGTGTTGTTCTTACTAAAGTCTGGTGCCACTCTCAGAAAGCACTAATTAAGGTTACATTCTTACATAGCAAGGATACAACAATTTATAACAAGGAAAGAGGAGTACAGTGATTTATAACAAAGAGAAAATTCATTAACTCAAAAGTCTAGTATTGCTGACATCAAAACTACTATATTCTTTTTCTACATCCCAATTACATTGATTAATATCCTCCAGGTGCCTAAAAGACAAAGGATATGGAGGCCTGGTGGCAGTCATTAACTCAACAATGAAAACCCTCCACCAATATAATTCTTAGCTCCTTAAAATGGGCTCTATATCTTTAAGATGTTGTTTTAAGCTCGTGCCTCTCACAGTTGGGGGGTTGTAAACAATCACATGCGTAGTTGTGAAAATCTGGGTAAACCTGTCAGGCAAGTTAGAGAGCCATCAGAGGGGTTTGAGCTGAGACACTCCTTTTATATGCAGGAGACTGTTAACTGGAGCTCTAAGTTAACTTTTCCCAGAGAAAGGGGGTCGGGGATAGCCCCTGTTAATGTCAGAAACGTTGGTGAAAGTCATAAAATAATAAGACAGACAGATTCTGGTTTTGGGGTAGATGCTCGAGAAGGCCCAGGGGGTTTCCTCGAGGCCTGATCTTGCCTTTGCCTATCAGGCCTCTTCCTCATGACCTTTGCCACGGGCGGGATTCCCCATGCTGGCTCCTGGCAGAACAACACACTGGTTCCAAATAGGAAAAGGAGTATGTCAAGGCTGTATATTGTCACCCTGCTTATTTAACTTCTATGCAGAGTACATCATGAGAAATGCTGGGCTGGAGGAAGCACAAGCTGGAATCAAGATTGCCGGGAGAAATATCAATAACCTCAGATATGCAGATGACACCACCCTTATGACAGAAAGCAAAGAAGAACTAAAGAGCCTGTTGATGAAAGAAAAAGAGGAGAGTGAAAAAGTTGGCTTAAAACTCAACATTCAGAAAATTAAGATCATGGCATCTGGTCCCATCACTTCATGGGAAATAGATGGGGAAACAATGGAAACAGTGACAGATTTTACTTTGTGGGGGCTCCAAAATCGCTGCAGATGGTGACTGCAGCCATGAAATTAAAAGATGCTTGCTCCTCGGAAGAAAAGTTATGACCAACCTAGGCAGCATACTAAAAAACAGAGACATTACTTTACCAACAAAGGCCCATCTAGCCAAAGCTAAGGTTTTTCCAGTAGTCATGTATGGATGTGAGAGTTGGACTATAAAGAAAGCTGAGGGCCAAAGAATTGATGCTTTTAAACTGTCATGTTGGAGAAGACTCTTGAAGAGTCCCTTGGACTGCAAGGAGATCCAACCAGTCCATCCTAAAGAAAATGAGTCCTGAATGTTCACTGCAAGGACTAATGCTGAAGCTGAAGCTCCAATACTTTGGCCACTTGATGCAAAGAACTGACTCATTTGAAAAGACCCTGATGCTGGGAAAGATTGAAGGAGGGAGGAGAAAGGGACGACAGAGGATGAGATGGTTGGATGGCATCACAAACTCAATGGACATGAGTTTGAGTAAGCTCCAGGAGTTGGTAATGGACAGGGAAGCCTGGCGTGCTGCAGTCCATGGGGTTGCAAAGAGTCAGACACAACTGAGTGACTGAACTGATCTGAACAACATAAACAAGTGGCTGTAAGTCTTTGCTGGGCTAGTTTACCACCCAGCTATGTAGCTTATAGTTTGTTCTTCTGGACTAGTGTTTCTTTCTTATTGTTTCATTCTTGCAATTACTAGGATTAGCTTAATAAAGGTGGGGGAATTTGAGATGGGACTGACAGAAAGTTTGGTTGCAGTTTATTTTGACTAGTTAGTGGCTTATTTACAACCTAATGATATGAGAGCTTCTGTTAACCATTATAACTTAGGTTGTCCAAAGCAATGGAACATGTATGGCTCAGACAACTTAGATGCATCTAGGATTTAGAGGTGCTACATGGCCTATGCTCCTTGTACAGGAACTTTCTCAGGGACCCAGATGGCTGCCTGATTAAAGCAGAGTACCAGGGTAGAACTAGTGTTTCTATGGTATTAAGGTGATCTAGTCCATGAGCAGGTTGCTTTTCTACTATGTTCATTCTCAATTTTCTCAGGCATTGGTTAATAAAATCAGTCTCTCCTCTGGTGTTTGCCTTTCCAACCAAACCCGACACACCAGCACAGCCTCTAAATTTTTTCAAAAATATTATTTTGTGCTGCTCGGTAAGTTTCTAATATTTTCTTATTAAACTTCACATTTCTTATTAAATTTAATCCTAGATATAACTATGTTTTATAATTAATTTAAATTGGAGGATAATTACTTTACGGTAATGTGATGGTTTTTGCCATACATCAGCATAAATCGGCCACAGGTATACATGTGTTCCCTCACCCCCATACTAACTATGTTTTTAACTTAATAAAGGTCTAACAGGTTTTTCCAGCAACTTATCCGGGTGTAGCAAGCTATTCCATCCAAGTGTAGCAGCCCCAAGGGATACATGGAGTTGAGGCTCTGTAAACAACTGAATACATACCTCCCTCTTTGAGTTTAGGAGTAAAATAAAGCAGGCAGATCCCAAAGTTCAGAGCCTGAGTTGGTGGAGACAGACTGAGACTTCAAAGTGGGTAATGGGATTAACCAACACCTAGTTCTGGCTCTTTGTTCCCAGACCTGCTATGAAAAAGAAGAGTAGGATTTTCACCATGAAGGAAAGAAAAAATGAGGCCTAGAAAGTTGAATTTCTTAAGATGCCTCTGAAAAAAGGAAAAGCTGGAACAATGAGAAGAGTGGTTAAAACTTCAGTTTGCACAATCATCTAGGAGAAGAAACTAAAAGTCTGAGAAAAAGAAGACAAATTTAAGGAAAGAGAGTAGCCAGTCATGTTTGAGATGCTAAAGGCAGAAAAAAAAGTTTTAGATGAGACAATAAAAGATTAATCAAGATTCCCTAGGGCTTGTGAATACTGTTAAGAAAAGACTGGGATGACCAAGTGTTTTCCCCATCGCATGTTAATTCAAAGTTTATTTGTGTTTGGCTGAAACAAGAGTGAGAAAATGTGAATTACAGATGAGAAGTTAGAACTATAGAAGATTGAAAATTAGCTTAGACAAGGAGAGTCTAGGAGATGGTCTAGTTGAAGTAGTCATGGCTATGGAATTCAAGGGGACAAACACTTATCTCTTTTTATGGCTGAATAATATTCCATTTAGGGTGTGTGTGTGTGTGTGTGTGTGTGTGTGTGTGTGTGTGTGTGTAGGAGCTGAGATAAAAGGAGCTAAATACACACACACACACCACATCTTCTTTATCCATTCATCTGCCTGTGAACATTTAGGTTGTTTCCATGTCTTGGCTATTGCAAACAGTGCTGCTGAAAACATAAGGGGTGTGTGTTCTGATGATGGCCATTCTGACAAGCATCAGGCGGGTACTTCATTGTAACTTGATTTGCATTTTAATAATTAGCAATGTTGAGCACCTTTTTCATGTGCCTACTGGCTATTTGCACTTCTTTTTTGGAGAAATGTCTAGGTATTCTGTTCATTTTTTGATTGGGTTGTTTGGCTTTTCTGTTGCTGTTATTGAATTGTATGAGCTGTTTAGAAATTAAGTCCTTGTTGGTCACATCGTTTGCAAATATTTTCTCCCAATCCATAGGTTGTCTTTTCATTTTGCCTATGGTTTCCTTTGCTGCACAAAAGCTTGTAGGTTTGATAAGGTACAATTTATTTTTGCTTTTATTTCTATTGCCTTGGGAGACTGACCAAAGGCATTGTTGTAACATTGTTACAGTTTATATCAGAATGTTTTTAATATGTTCTCTTCTGGGAGTTTTATGGTGTCATATTTTTAAGTCTTCAAGCCGTTTTAAGTTTATTGTGTACTGGTGTGAGGGTATGTTCTGATTTTATTGATTTACACTATCCTGTATGTTTTCTGTTCGTAAGAAGATGCAGGAGAAATTGGTCAGTTAGCCTGTTTTCCTCAGCCCTCTCTCAGCAGTTCTGAGAGTACAAGCAGATTCACTTCTTTTTCCCTCTGTTGGGAGTTGCCTGACTTCCTCTTCCTGGAACTAGGGCCTCTGTCCTTGTCATGGGCTACTTCCAGGAATCAGACAACTGTGTTAATAACAGAAAGTAAAGAAGGTGTAGTGTGGCCTTAAATCAGTGACCTAATTTCATTCTCTGTATCTTCTCCATTCCTCAATAGGAAGCCTAAACATAGAACTACAGGCTGGTTTGCTTTCTCAAAATTTTATGTCAGGAAAAGATTTTTTTTTTTTCATGTCAGGCTGGTTTATCCTTAAAGATGCCTTGGCTGTGATAACCCCAGCTCCTTTTAGTACTTATATTCACCACAGGAAAGCATGAAAGTGGTACAGAAATCCTCTCTCACACCATAGCCAGATTCACTAGCCCTGTCTGTAAAAAGTCTACAAAAGCTGACCTTATCTGTTTCAGCAACTGATTTTTCACATTGACCGCTTCTCTTTTAGCAAGAGGCAGTTGTAAACAATGGGGAGAGGAAAAGGAACACATGTTTTCCTGTTCAACTTCCAATAAAAGTACAAAAGATGAGCAATTGTAACTACTTAAAATAAAATTTTCAAAAGGCAAAATGGTGGAGCCTCTCATTTTAAGTACAAAGGATTTACTTCTGCGAAGTATATTTCCTTTCCTGGTCAGTTAGCTCAACTGGTAGTTTGGTAGGTTGGCAGTCTATTTATTTGTCCTATATGTGAGTGCACACACATGTGCAAGCATGCGTGCACTTTTTAGAGGCAATAATGATGTACAGACTTAAGAGTTCCCCTACCTCCATTTTGTTTGTCCTCACTTTCCTTTTCAGATACAGACATCGCAGGGTAGTTTCAGTTATTATTCCCCGGAATTTCTGTAAGGAAATAAAAACATTTAGAATGAGAAGTTCTCATTGCCGATACCATTTGACTTAAACATATACTTGAGAAACTTGGAACTTGACCTCTAAAATCCAAAATAAATCTACCTCTAAAAATACATATGCTAAATTTTAGAATTCATTTCAAACATCCTTATCATAAAGTTATAGTTTTAAAACTTGGAAATAAATTCTACTTTCTAGCAACCAAATCTAAGCTGATAACTATAATCTGTCAGAAAAATTAGCTGAAACTTGGAACAAGGAAAAAGAAATTATTAGGTGATCTTTCAGTGAAGTTCTGGGCCTATACCTTTGATTAGTTTTTTACTGACTAGAGTATTCTATAATTCCAGCAGGCAGCAGTTAACTTATGGATTTTCATCTAACATAGATACAAATATTTTATGTCTAGTGAAACAGATAATACCAAAATTTAGGACTAACTATAGGTGCCAGTGAGTTAATAATAGTTGGATGTAAAATGAGAAATGAAGTGCTGATTATTGTGACAAATTAATCAGTGCATGCTTTCTATAAAAGTATCCAAAATTTTTAAAAAGTAAAATGAAATATTGTGTATGCCAAAAAAACTCACATGTGCTGCAAGTTTTGTACCCCAACCTAAGATCTGTTTCTTCTGCCAGCAGAATCTGTGTGCTCCTAACCAACATTCGCTATTCTAGCATCACCACTCTTGAGGCACCCTGAGAAATCTCAGGAACCCCCACAGTAGGTTCAAATCCCACAGGGCCATCAGCAGCTTTGAGAGGGTAGCTTGGCTAAATGCACACAAGCAGTTCAGCTCGGAATGTGAAATGGTTATGACATTTAACAGCCAGCCAGGGACTGACTAATGAGTATTTAGCTAGAACCAGGCATTCACCCAATCCTCTGATGCTCTCTGCATGCACATCACATAATATAGCAGCCAACTGGAAAGTACATTTAAGCTGTTAAATTCAGAGAAGGAGTGGAAAAATGTGAGGGAAGGGAAGAAGAAATGCAATGTGGGAGGAAAAAGGGAAGAGATGAGCAAAAAAAAAAAAAAAAAGATTAGGAGCCAGAGAACTGGGTTTCATATCAAAGTCTGCTACTAATCAACAACATGTTTGAGGTCTTTACTGCATTAGTAATAAAGAACATTTTCTTGAAAAATAAAAAATAACAATGTGACTTGAGACAAGTTATTAACCACTTCATGTCTCAAATTTCTCCTACAATGAGACTATTAAAAAAACACCCAGAAAATAAATTAAGCAGATACAAGATGGAGGAAAAACTTGATAAGGAATAAATTTGCCAGAGAGAGGTTTAGAGGTAATTATGCATGACAAACTAAATACAACATTAGTTTCCATTAGAGGGCTAAGATGACGACCTGTGAGAGGATTAAATAACATATGACAACATCTCCCACAGTAAAAAAGTAGTCAGTCAATAAATGTCAATATTTTAACATTTTAATATACATGCCTACAGCCCTGGGTGTCCTTTGGAAGGAATGATGCTAAAGCTGAAACTCCAGTACTTTGGCCACCTCATGCGAAGAGTTGACTCATTGGAAAAGACTGATGCTGGGAGGGATTGGGGGCAGGAGGAGAAGGGGACGACCGAGGATGAGATGGCTGGATGGCATCACTGACTCGATGGACGCAACTCTGAGTGAACTCCGGGAGTTGGTGATGTACAGGGAGGCCTGGCGTGCTGCGATTCATGGAGTCGCAAAGAGCTGGACACGACTGAGCAACTGAACTGAACTGACTGACCAGGTTGGTGAAAAAAAATTTAAGTCTAATAATACTATGTCTGAGAGAAAGTGGAACTACTGGAACACTTACACACTGTTGCTGATATTAAAAACTGGACAACTACTTTGGAAAACAATTTGGCCTTATCCCATAAAGCTGATGGAGCATTTACCCTATAACCCGGCTAGTTCATCTTATGAATATACCCAAGGGAAACTGTCATAATACATCACATACAAGGATGTATGCCGCTAGCACCGCTCTCAACGGCAAAACTGGAAACCAACCAAATGGCTATAATGGTAGAAGAGAGAAGTAACTTGCGGTATATTCATAAAATGGAAGGCTACATAGTAGTGAAAACGAGTGAGCAAAGTTATACATGTTAACATTGTTAAATTTCAGGAATATAATATTTAGGGAAAAAACAAACTGCGAAAGAATACATAAAGTATTATTCCACTTACATAAAGATCATGCAAAACTATATCATCAGGGATAAATACGTTCAAGGTAAATCTATAAAGAAAAACAAGGGAATGAAAAACACAAAATTCAGGACAGAGGTAGGGAAAGGGAGGGGAAGTGGAATGGAAAAAGCATACTGAGCACTTCAAGCTACACTCGTGCTCACAGTGTTATTCTTTAGAACTTACAATTTGTTATAAACTTTATATCTATTCAATATATGATAATAACAAAAGAACTGAAAAATTAAAGTGAACATGGCGGTGGTGGCTGAGTCACTCAGTCGTGTCCGACTCCTGTGACCCCATGGACTGCAGCTGCCAGGCTCCTCTGTCCATGGGATTCTCCGGGCAAGAACACTGCAGTGGGCTGCCATTTCCCTCTCCAGGAAAGCGAACATATCAGGTAGGAAATACTCTTCCCCTCTTACTCAGGAAAGTCATTTTCTAAATAACACTTATTAAAAGAGTAGGCCCAATTCAGGTTATTACATTAAAATTTTTATTTTGAGATAATTTTAAACTTACAAAAGAGCTGCAAAAATAGTATATAGAGGATTTCCATACACTCTCCACCCACCTTCTTATGTTAATATCTTATATAACCTTAAAACAATGAACAAACTAAGAAATTAACCTTGGTATAATACTATTAACTGAAGTATAGAAAATATTTATTTATTTACAATTCTTCCCATTAATGTTGTCATGTTGTTGTTCCAGGACCTAATCCAGGATCCCATGTTACAGTTACTTGTATGCCTCATTCAACCTGTGAGTGGTCCTCATTCTTTCCTTGTTTTCATAATCTTGACAGTGTTGAAGGGTACTGGCCAGCTCTCTTACAGAATGTGCCCCAACTTGAGTTTGGTGTGCCCTTCTCATTGTGTCATATCAGGGGGTACATGTTGTCACATGCACTCCTAGTGATGTGAACCTGGAATGCTTAGCTAAGCTGGTGTCTGCCAGAACTTCCCACTGCAAACTTACTATTTTTCCCTTTACAATTACTAAAAATTTGGGAGGGAGAAATAAAAACATTTTAAAAAGAAGATTGAAAAACAGAGTCATAAATAAGTCATCAAGGAAAAGTCAAGAAATAATAATACCAGCCTTTATAAGACAGTTATAGAAACAAAAGCTCTTTTATTTAGACATGAGAATCTAATGGTAGAAATGAAAGGTCCCACCTTGAACTGATAACCTCCAAGCTGCCTAGACTTTGAAATGAACTGTCTAACATAGAAATGGGGTGGAGGGTGGAGTACTGATCTACCAATCTATTAGATTAGAGTTCCAACTGGCATCACACTGCAAACCAACTTCAAGTTCCCCCAAGCCACAGCTGTGATTCTGTACTGCCAGCATACAGTAACCTCCCTACACTTATATATAAAAACTAGTGAATTTACAAACTGCAAAGTATTAGAGAAAGTCTTTATAATTAGCATAGTCTGAAAACTGCATAAACTAAAACACAGTGTAGTCTAGCAAGGGCATATTTGTGATACAAACATAGCCAATGACTCAGTACTAGAATATCACAGACAGCATGCACACAGTCATTACTGACTTTCAAAAAGCAAATCTGTCTTCCAGAGAAGAGAGCTCTTTACCAACGAAGGAACAAACTCTGGGTTGACTTGAATGCTTATGAAAATCTGAGGGAAGGACTCTCACATAGAAGAGATGTGCCCATCATCCCTGGATTAAAAGAAGAGCTACATTTCCCCAAAACAGTTGTGTAAAACCATGGATGCTTCCAGTCTACTCCATTAAGGTTTCTCTGTGTTAGCTATTATAGCCGATGCACAAATCCCCAGAGTTACCCCAGAAATCAGTGTTTCTCTGTCTCAATCCCCACCCCCATGAATCTCAGCAAAGGTAATAGAAGGTTTCTGCTTAATTCTTTCTTCTTTTTTAAAAAACTCAACAGAAACACCTGTACTAAGGGCTGCCCTGGTGGCTCAGAGGGTAAAGCATCTTCCTGCAATGGGGGAGACACAGGTTTGATCCCTGGGTTGGGAAGATCCCCTGGACAAGGAAATGGCAAACCACTCTGGTACTCTTCCCTGGAAAATCCCATGGACGGAGGAGCCTGGTAAGCTATAGTCAGTCCACGGGATCACAAAGAGCTGGACACGACTGAGCAACTGCACCTATACTAAAAAAAAAAATCAAAAGCAAGTCTTACCCTGAAAGGCTTTTAAAAGGCACAGCCTGAAAACTGCCAGAACTCCACACTACACCTCTCTTCTTAGTGGGAGTCCTTGCCTTACCCCTCCCTTATTTTAACCATAAATTCTTTCTGACAGGAAAACACTCTACGAAAACAAAGATCTTCTAAACTTAGCAACTTTAAACCTGTGGTTGGGGAAGGAAGAGGTTGAAATACCTACTAGTCTATGAGGCCACTTAGATGGCTAGATCTCCTTCAGTTTCCTGTGTCTGATTCCTGGCTTCTGGGAACTTGTCAAATTCTGTGTACGTGTTTGAGTGTGTATTTTAAAACTGTTTCCTTTAAATAGGGAAAATGAAGAGAGCTTCAAAACCCTTGTCTGCAATCTGCTTCTTCCAAAGGTGGTTCATGGATCCCTCATAACCTTCCAATTAACTTGGATTTGGTTTCAAGTGGTTTAAAGCAAAAAGAATATAGGATGAATATAAAACAAAACTTCAAACACAATGGAACAGAAAAAATCCTGCAAAACAGAACAGTTTCTTAGCCACTGCTTTTACTTTCAAACTCATGGTCTTCCCCAGGAGTTATCTGCTCAGCCTATAAGACAGGCTTTGTAAAGCAACTGTGTACTACAGAACCCCCTCTTTTCTGCCTAGAGTTTTAATTTGGGTCTGAACAAATGTTGGAGTCCACATAATCTCCTGGCACTTGTAATTTTGCTGTCTTGCAGAGAAAGTTCCTTATTAGGTAGTGTAACACTGGGGCTTTGGGATAATTAATTTTCCCTTTCTTTCAGTCTATAAAAATGAGTCAGTGTTTTACTAAGCTGGTCTTGACTATTTTACACATACATGTAGTTAACAAGTATCTGTTCAATGGAATCTTAGAAACTAAATGCTATGTTCTTTTTTAAACAAATTTTATTTGTTTTAAAATTGGGAGCAAGAGTGAGATAATAGAAAGAGTGCTGACTATTGGGGAGCTTGGACATCCCTGTACTATTCTAAGCTGGATTTCTAAATTATCTGTACTTAGGCATCTCAGGTAGGGCTAGTGGTAAAGAACCCACCTGATAGTGCAGGAGACATAAGAGACTTGGGTTCAATCCCTGGGTCGGGAAGATCCCCTGAAGGAGGAAATGGCAATCCACTCCAGTACTCTTGCCTGGAGAGTCCCATGGCCAGAGGAGCCTGGCAGGCTACGGTCCATGGCGTCGCAGAGTCGGTCACGACTGAAGCAACTAAGCACAGCATAGCACAAACAAATGATACTTCCCCTCAGTTTTCTAGCTTTTCTCATCTATAATAAAAGGCAATACCTGTCATTTCCCTTTATCACTCCCTGTCCCACCAAAATTTAATGTAAAGCAGGTTTTTTTTTCAAAAGCTATTATGTAGAGCAAGGAGGTTTCAGAACCCTATTCTGAACTGGATTAAGGGTAGAGGGGAGAAAGGAGAAGGGACTTCCTCTCCTTCAACTTGAATAACTCTGACTTTATCTGGGATTTTTCTATATTCTAAATGGAAAAAATAGTTTCTCCTGCTAAAAAAATGTTGGAAGATCAGGTGCTGCTTCTGGGGTAAGTGCTTACTTGAGCAAGTGAAAATGTATGTTTGTAGATGGAACTTAACCTCTAGCTATTCCTTAAACAGCCTCTTTCAGGGTACCTAACACTGGCATCTATGTGGTCTTAAACAAATTACCAACAAAAGCTGGAACTACTGGGAACCACGGAAAATATTTCACCTCCTCACCCTCATCTTTTCTACTCCCACAGTCACACCACAGTTCATTAAGACATTTAGTCTTCTCTTCCCTTGTTTACATGACAATTAATTTGGTTTTCCTCCATGCCTCTTTGACAGCTCTGCAGTGTGATGTGGTAGTTATGTACAGATGTGAGAGCTGGACCATAAAGAAGGCAGAGCACTGAAGAACTGATGCTTTCAAACTGTGGTGCTGGAGAAGACTCTTGAGAGTCTCTTGGACAGCAAGGAGATCAACCCTGAATACTCACTGGAAGGACTGATGCTGAAGCTGAAGCTCCAATACTGTGGCCATCCAATGCGAAGAGCCAACTCATTGGGAAAGACCCTGATGCTGGGAAAGGTTGAAGGCAGGAGAAGAAGATAACAGACTGGACAAATTCTGGGAGACAGTGGGGGATAGGGAGGCCTAGCATGCTGCAGCCCATGGGGTCGTAAAGAGTCGTACATGACTTAGTGACTGAAAGCTGAAACTCCAATACTTTGGCCACTTGATGTGAAGAGCTGACTTATTTGAAAAGACCCTGATGCTGGGAAAGATTGAGGGCAGGAGGAGAAGGGGACGACAGAGGATAAGATGGTTGGATGGCATCACCAACTCAATGGACATGGGTTTGGGTAGACTCGGTAGTTGGTGATGGACAGGGAGGCCTGGTGTGCTGCGGTTCATGGGGTCCCAAAGAGTCGGACATGACTGAGCGACTGAACTGAACTAGCGACTGAACTGAACTAGCATCTGAACAAAAGTGTGATGTAATAGAATTAGGCTGCGCAGTTCAGCCGCTCAGTCGTGTCCAACTCTTTGCGATCCCATAAATCACAGCACACCAGGCCTCCCTGTCCATCACCAACTCCCGGAGTTCACTCAAACTCATGTCCATCGAGTTGGTGATGCCATCCAGTCATCTCATCCTTTGTCAGCCCCTTCCCCCCCTGCCCTCAATCCCTCCCAGCATCATGGTCTTTTCCAATGAGCCAACTCTTCGCATGAGGTGGCCAAAATATTGGAGTTTCAGCTTCAGCATCAGGCCCTCCAATAAACATCCAGGACTGATCTCTTTTAGGATGGACTGGTTGGATCTCCTTCGCTAAACCTTGGAGGCAGCACTATCAAGTGTATGACCTTGGTTTAGTGAGATAATCAGTCTGAACTTCTCCTTATCTCTCACATGAGCATAATCACTTCACCTTGGTTGCAAGGACTCTTTGCAACACAGAGGAGCCTGAGAGGTTCCTCTGTCCATGGAATTTTCCAGGCAAGAATATACTGGAGTGGGTTGCCATTTCCTCCTCTGGGGGATCTTCCTGACCTATGGCTCGAACCCAGGTCTCTTACATCCCCTGCACTGACAGGTAGATTCTTTACCACTAGCGCCACCTGGGAAGCCCTCTATGTAAGATAAAGTATCAGTTCAGTTCAGTTCAGTAGCTCAGTCGTGTCCGACTCTTTGTGACTCCATGAATCGCAGCACACCAGGCCTCCCTGTACATCACCACCTCCCGGAGTTCACTCAGACTCACGTCCATCGAGTCCATGATGTCATCCAGCTATCTCATCCTCTGTTATCCCCTTCTCCTCCTGCCCCCAATCCCTCCAGCATCAGAGTCTTTTCCAATGAGTCAACTCTTCACATGAGGTGGCCAAAGTACTGGAGTTTCAGCTTTAGCATCATTCCTTCCAAAGAAATCCCAGGGCTGATCTCTTTCAGAATGGACTGGTTGGATCTCCTTGCAGTCCAAGGGACTCTCAAGAGTCTTCTCCAACACCACAGTTCAAAAGCATCAATTCTTCAGCGCTCAGCCTTCTTCACAGTCCAGCTCTCACATCCATACATGACCACAGGAAAAACCATAGCCTTGACTAGATGGACCTTAGTCAGCAAAGTAATGTCTCTGCTTTTGAATATACTATCCAGGTTGGACATAACTTTTTTTCCAAGGAGTAAGCGTCCTTTATTTTCATGGCTGCAATCACCATCTGCAGTGATTTTGGAGCCTTTCAAAATGAAGTCTGCCACTGTTTCCACTGTTTCCCCATCTATTTCCCATGAACTGATGGGACCGGATGCCATGGTCTTAGTTTTCTGAATGTTGAGCTTTAAGCCAACTTTTTCACTCTCCTCTTTCACTTTCATCAAGAGGCTTTGTAGCTCCTCTTCACTTTCTGCCATAAGGGTGGTGTCATCTGCATACCTGAGGTTATTGATATTTCTCCCACCAATCTTGATTCCAGCTTGTGTTTCTTCCAGTCCAGCGTTTCTCATGATGTACTCTGCATATAAGTTAAATAAGCAGGGTGACAATAGACAGCCTTGATGTACTCCTTTTCCTATTTGGAACCTGTCTGTTCCATGTCCAGTTCTAATTGTTGCTTCCTGACCTGCATACAGATTTCTCAAGAGGCAGGTCAGGTGATCTGGTATTCCCATCTCTTTCAGAATTTTCCACAGTTTATTGTGATCCACACAGTCAAAGGCTTTGGCATAGTCAAAAAGCAGAAATAGATGTTTTTCTGGAACTCTCTTGCTTTTTCCATGATCCAGCGGATGTTGGCAATTTGATCTCTGGTTCCTCTGCCTTTTCTAAAACCAGCTTGAACATCAGGAAGTTCACGGTTCACGTATTGCTGAAGCCTGGCTTGGAGAATTTTGAGCATTACTTTACTAGCATGTGAGATGAGTGCAATGGTGCGGTAGTTTGAGCATTCTTTGGCATTGCCTTTCTTTGGGATTCGGAATGAAAACTGACCTTTTCCAGTCCTGTGGCCACTGCTGAGTTTTCCAAATTTGCTGGCATACTAAGTGCAGCACTTTCACAGCATCATCTTTCAGGATTTGAAACAGCTCAACTGGAATTTCATCACCTCCACTAGCTTTGTTCGTAGTGATGCTTTCTAAGGCCCGCTTGACTTCACATTCCAAGATGTCTGGCTCTAGATTAGTGATCACATCATCATGATTATCTGGGTCATGAAGATCTTTTTTGTACAGTTCTTCCATGTATTCTTGCCACCTCTTCTTAATATCTTCTGCTTCTGTTAGGTCCATACCATTTCTGTCCTTTATCGAGCCCATCCTTGCATGAAATGTTCCCTTGGTATCTCTAATTTTCTTGAAGAGATCTGTAGTCTTTCCCGTTCTGTTGTTTTACTCTATTTCTTTGCATTGATCACTGAAGAAGGCTTTCTTATCTCTTCTTGCTATTGTTTGGAACTCTGCATTCAGGTGCTTATATCTTTCCTTTTCTCCTTTGCTTTTCACCTCTCTTCTTTTCACAGCTATTTGTAAGGCCTCCCCAGACAGCCATTTTGCTTTTTTGCATTTCTTTTCCATGGGGATGGTCTAGTATTTTTTTTTACAGTGTCTTGCACATATTTAGGTGAGCTTCCTCCAAGGCACTGTTCTTATCCCTGTTTTTTGTGTGGGTTCTTCTCTGAGTTATGTATGATATCATATCCCCTCACTGCATCTCTAGCCCTGGCTCCTAAAGCTATCTCTAGTACCAAACTTAAACAGTTGGACATTTCCTCTTAGGTGGTCACTTGCATCTCAAGATAAATATATTCCAAAATTACATTGCTTACCTTCTCTGCTAGTTAGCATATCTGTTCCTCTGCCTTATTATTCTGTAACTTGTTTGTAAAACAAGTGTTACCCTCTGTTCCTTCTCTGATCACCTGTCAGATTCTAGAAATTCCATCTGAGGGTCTCCTGAAGCTATTAACTTCTTTGTAATCCCTCTAGTAGATCAGATTCTTTATATTTACTCCTGGATTCAATTTCTTTTGATTTGCTTCCAATTTTATAAGCTGTCCACTGCTGCCCTAGAGCGGACAGTGGTCATGACTTCTTACCAGCTCAGAAACCTTCAGTGGCTTCCCATGGGTTACTGAATGAAGTTCAGCCACACATACAAGATGCTCTAGTTTGAACACAAACTGCTCTTTTATCTTTCTTTTCCACTATTTACCTTTACTCAAAATGGCCTATGTACTTTTCCCTCTATATGGCCCATGCTTTCCTGCACCTATGCCATTGCTCACACTGTTCCTTCCAAGGCTAATGCCCTACTCTGTATCAGTCAAAATCTTTCAAAGGTTAACTTACAAAGGCCTGTTCAAATCCCATGAACTTCTCAATGATGTTTCTCTGCTTCCCTGATCCAAAAATAATATTTCTCCCATTCCAACTCCCATACCACTTGGTTGACATCATTTCCCTAAAACTAATAGTTGTTCTTGTACTATAATTATTTTTCTCAACTTCATCCCTCTTGGCAAGTGTGAAAATGCCTACATAATTTCTGTATCCTCTAAAGCCCTAGCAAAGGGCTTGGCTTCTAAACAGGAGATCAGATGTAAAAAAAAAAAAATTGTGAACTTGAAAAAAGAAAAGACCAGCAATTGGTGAGTTCATTAAGAAAATCAGACCAAGGAAATCCTTTCTGAATAATACATGTTATAAGATGTCTCCTTCTAATAATTTCATCAAGACAACTGCCATCAAGAATACATTTTATCTGATGATTTATCCGGGATCTGTACATCTCAGTTACAACCATCCCAAAGAGACATTCTCATTAGCTGAACTACTTCATTAGATACACATGTGGCAGCCAGAAAGTGGGGACAATCTGTGACTTACATAACCTCAAATCCTAGACTCTAAGGGATTTTCTGGCTCCATGTGCCACTTCTCTGCTGGTGGTCTATGCTCCATTACTCTACTTCATAGTCGAACGCAGAACATTTCTGATGCGACCAGGTCAACAAGCTGTGGGAGTTCAAGTAACTCCCATATGAGGCTCCTGGTGCCCACATATCCCCAGGAAGCCCTGGCTTTGAGACTAAACTGGCAGTTGACAACTAAAGCTGTCAAGTCATTTTCTCATGTCAAATGGGGTTTTATTGGATCTAAGGAGAGTGAGCCACAGGGGGATCAGACTCAATCAAACTAAGCCCAAATGAGAAGAATCACATCGCCTTCCACTCCCACCAGGCATGTCTGAGCTGGGAGCCATCCTGGATCTTGTGTGGCCTCTCATGGTCACTTTGGTTCTGAAAATTACAGAATTCCACAATTGGAAAAGCACTGGGAGATAAATGGTTCATTCTCCCACTCAGAGCAATCATCCCCAGCAACCCTGACCACCTTGCTTAAATACTTCCAGTGAAGAAGAAATCACCGTCTCTTAAGATAGCCTCTGCATTTTCAGACAACTCTATTTATAAATTCCTTTATTCATTAGATTTCTCCTGACCTTAAGCCCTGGAGGTAAGCAAGCGCCAACAATAGGGCCTGCCTGAATTCTATCTTATCCTAGCTTGTGAGCACTGAGATGAACAAGCATGCAGACCTTGAGGGTGCTCCTTTATATATTTACCCTTCACCTACCATCACCTTCCATCATGTGGCAATGTGGTCACCTGTGAGCCCTGAAATCTGGCTGATCCACCTACTACAAAAGCAGCAGCCAATAAAATGAACTATGAGCACCTTATCTGTTTTTCAGCACAGATCTAGGACATCTTAGCTTTGCTGCTTGCCCTAATTCTTAAATGCACTCAACTCCAATCTTATTCAACCTCAAATCCTTTTAGGGATTTCAATTCTCTATTTTAGCTCCCAGAGATTTCCAATAACCTAACTCTACATATTTCAATTCCAATCCAACAAATTCAAATCATGTGCTAGCTCAACTGGTTGGGCCTACTCAGACAAATGCTATGTAAAGCAAGAGTAATACTTCTGCTCATTGCAGTCCTGACAACAGATTGAGCAGGTGGACACAATTATTTATCTTACAGGCTTCCTCAGCAACTCCAATTAATGGAGAATCCCTACACTCCTGTAATTTCAGTAACTTCTGATGGACTTCTTCTGGGTTATGCTGAGTGGTCAGTTGTATGGTTGATCTCAGGAAGCTGTGGGGTGTTTGATAAGGAAGCTACAGGATCCAAAAAGACAAATATGGTAAAAATTTGGGAACCAGATTTTAAACATGCTCACCCACGCCCTTGAAAGTTAACAAGAACTCAATATTCATGAATGTTTAACCATCTATGGAAATATTTTCTGAAGTAATCTGCTTAAGAGATGATTTACAAATGTGCTGATAAGATTAAAGTACAGCCTAAATAAATCTCAGCATGGGGCTTAGGTCCCTCTCTAAAAAGGGAGGCATGAAATTAAAATAGAACTAATCTAAGAGAAACTCTACTCATTAACAGCAACATGTTGGTCATGAGAGAGTGAAGGAGTGACTGTTTTTAGAATAAAAATTATTCAACCACTATTTCAACCACTGCCTGGGGAAAAGTTTCTCTGATAATAATGCCAATGAGAATTATTTGGAAAGAAGTATCACTAGAACAGAACAGTTTATCAGACTATCAGAATACCATATCTTAATGTAACTACCATATAGAAACATCCAGTTCTCTTTGTTGTAATTCTGGGACCTTGAATTTGGTTTCCTGGGTAGAGCTGGCCACTTGAAAGCAATGACCTAAACATTACAAGATTTCCCATGGTAAAACTTCTAAATTAGGTGTTTTGTTGATAAATTATTCTTTCCAAGAAGAAAAGAGTGAATTGATCCCCTAGGACCTGATTAGTCTTAGGATAAGCCATAAATTGAACTAAATTTGTAAGCCCTGGATTGGTGATGACTACAGCAGGGTATAGATTTGAGAGGCCCAATCTTAGTAGTTTGTTGTCTCAGTCTCACTACCTCATTTTTCCACAACAATATGGTATTTATAAAATGCAATGATTAGAGATTCATGAACTCTAACATTTTAACTCAACCCTGAGTCTGAGTCTTCTCATCTATACATAAGAAGGTTGGACAAGATAATTTCTACTGCCCTTTCCGGTCTTAGAATTATTCTTGCTATTAGAAATAACAAGATTTCAGTAAGGTGCCTAGTTACAAACTAAATTTACAACTAAACGGCCTTTCTAGATACTTATAATAAACAGTTGGGGAAAAAATGGGAAAAGTGCCATTTACATAGGGGGTGTGTGTGTGTGTGTGTGTGCATGCTAAGTCACTTCAGTCATGTCCAACTCTTTCATAAGGCAAGAAGATTTAAAACAACTAGGAATATGCCTAACAATAAATGTATAGATCAATACAAAAAGTCACAAAATTTTACTGAGGTCTGTAGAAGAAGACCTGAATTAACATAGAAATAACATGTTCCTGATAGGGAGACTCAACATTGCAGAAATATACACTACCCCCAGATTAAGCCACAATTTCAATACAATCACAACCAATGGAACTTTTTTGAAACTGAATAATTTAAAAATGTATATGTAAAGAGAGCACTCATTTAGTATCTTTCCAATTGGGGTTTCCTAGAGGAGGTACAAGTTTCTAAGTTCTTTGTATAAAAGAAAGTCTTGTATACTTTTTGAAGGCAAAATCCCCACTTTTCATTGCTTTAATACATCATCAAGCCTAGAACATACATGTAGTACTGTGAACCTGGCATTCTTAGATTTAATAGCTGTATAAAGTCAGCTTTCATAAGCAACCTTGAAAGCTCATACTATACACTGCTGTTACTGAGGCATAAATCTGAACTGGGCGCTGTGTTAAGTCAGTGTACAGTAAAATAATGAGTGAGCCTAGCTGACTGCCTAGAATTTGCATCTCAAAGAGGCTGATTTTTGTGTGTATTCTACGAGCTATCATTTATGTAGTAATTTTCATTTAAGACCCAGAAGCTACTTCAGTTCATTTCAGTTTAGTCACTCAGTCGTGTCCAACTCTTTGTGACCCCATGAACTGCAGCACACCGGGCCTCTCTATCCATCACCAACTACCAGAGTCTACCCAAACCCATGTCCATTGAGTCGGTGATGCCATCCAACCACCTCATCCTCTGTCATCCCCTTCTCCTGCCCTCAATCTTTCCAAGAATCAGGGTCTTTTCAAATGAGTCAGCTCTTCGCATCAGGTGGCCAAAGTACTGGAGTTTCAGCTTCAACATCAGTCCTTCCAATGAACACCCAGGACTGATCTCCTTTAGGATGGATTGGTTGGATCTCCTTGCAGTCCAAGGGACTCTCAAGAGTCTTCTCCAACAACACAGTTCAAAAGCACAAATTCTTCAACCCTCAGCTTTCTTTATAGTGCAATTCTCACATCCATACATGACTACTGGAAAAACCAAAGCCTTGACTAGACAGACCTTTGTGGACAAAGTAACGTCTCTGCTTTTTAAATTTAAGTTTTAATATGCTGTCTAGGTTGGTCATAGCTTTTCTTCCAAGGAGCAAGTGTCTTTTAATTTCATGGCTGCAGTCACCATCTGCAGTGATTTTGGAGCCCCCCAAAATAAAGTCAGCCACTGTTTCCCCATCTATTTCCCAAGAAGTGATGGGACTGGATGCCATGATCTTCGTTTTCTGAATGTTGAGCTTTAAGCCAACTTTTTCACTCTCCTCTTTTACTTTCATCAAGAGGCTCTTTATTTCTTCTTCACTTTCCGCCATAAGGGTGGTGTCAACCGCATATCTGAGGTTATTGATATTTCTCCCAGCAATCTTGATTCCAGCTTGTGCTTCCTCCAGCCCAGTATTTCTCATGATGTACTCTGCATATAAGTTAAATAAGCAGGGTGACAATATACAGCCTTGACATACTCCTTTTCCTATTTGGAACCAGTCTGTTGTTCCATGTGTGTTTGTGTGAAGTTGCTCAGTTGTGTCCGACTCTTTGTGACCCCATGGACTGTAGCCCGCCAGGCTCCTCTGTCCATGGGATTCTCCAGGCAACAATACTGGAGTGGGTTGCCATTTCCTTCTCCAGGGCATCTTCCCAACCCAGGGGTCGAACTCTGGTCTCCTGCATTGCAGGCAGACGCTTTATCCTCTGAGCCACCAGGGAAGCAATAGTAAGTTGTTCCATGTCCAGTTCTAACTGTTGCTTCCTGACCTGCATATAGATTTCTCAAGAGGCAGGTCAGGTGGTCTGGTATTCCCATCTCTTTCAGAATTTTCCACAGTTTATTGTGATCCACACAGTCAAAAGCTTTCGCATAGTCAAGCAGAAGAAGCTACTTACCTTTTCAATTATATTTTCTTTAATATTAATTTATTTTTATTCAGTTACATTTTATTCTACAGGAAGAATTATACATTCAAAAGAGTCAGATACGACTGACCAACTAACACAACAACAGGAAGAATTATACATTACAATGCCATTCACAAATTTATGACACCTGACAATCTTTTCATGAATGGATACATGCACACACACTCACACACGATGGGTGGTTGGCCATAGGGCTCTGAAGATGCAGATGAAGAACATGACAAGTTCAAAGTGGGAACAAAAGTGGCTAGGGATGAATTGTCAAAGATCAAGAAGAAAATACAGATCGGGGAAATGAAAGGAGACTGCAGAAACTTTTTGAAGTTTAAATGAAATGAGTAAGGTTATAGAAAGGCTCATAATTTTATTTAACAAATGTGTCAAGTATTACACTAGGGCTGAAGAAAAGTTATGACCAACCTAGATAGTATATTCAAAAGCAGAGACATTACTTTGCCGACTAAGGTCCATCTAGTCAAGGCTATGGCTTTTCCTGTGGTCACGTATGGATGTGAGAGTTGGACTGTGAAGAAGGCTAAGCGCCGAAGAATTGATCCTTTTGAACTGTGGTGTTGGAGAAGACTCTTGAGAGTCCCTTGGACTGCAAGGAGATCCAACCAGTCCATTCTGAAGGAGATCAACCCTGGGATTTCTTTGGAAGGAATGATGCTAAAGCTGAAACTCCAGTACTTTGGCCAACTCATGCGAAGAGTTGACTCATTAGAAAAGACTCTGATGCTGGGAGGGATTGGTGGCAGGAGGAGAAGGGGACGACCGAGGATGAGATGGCTGGATGGCATCACGGACTCGATGGACGTGAGTCTGAGTGAACTCCGGGAGATGGTGATGGACAGGGAGGCCTGGCGTGCTGCGATTCATGGGGTTGCAAAGAGTTGGACACGACTGAGCGACTGAACTGAAGGGCTGCAGAACAGGATCAAATACTACCCCTATCACTGCCTTGAAGTGATAGTAGGGGAGACATACAAGGAAAAATTGCAGTGTGGTGGGTAGTAGGAGAGAGGTAAGGACAGGGTGCTACAGAAGTGTAAATGCGAAGCATCTGAACCAGATTGCAGGGATCTGGTAATGTTTCTCGAGCAGATCCTGAGCTGAGTCTTCAAGAATAAATATTAAGTTAGCTTAGTGAACATGGTGGATGGGAGTTTTCCAGGCAGGAGCGAGGCACAAAATATGAAATGGCATGAAGTGAAGTACATTGCAGAATGCCACTGAATACTTTAAAAGGTTAGTTTACATGATCAGACTTGTGATTCAGAAAGATACAGCATCAGAATGGAATCTAGCTTGACTGATGGCCCGGAAATGAGTTAAGATGCTGCTATTTGTAATTGAGAGGAAAAAATAATGAATATATGAGTTAAGGCATTTGTAATGAGGATGGGAGAAGGGGTGACATTTGACAGTTTTTCTATACGAGGTAAAATATCCATGAAGTGGAATTTACCTTGTGATTCACTATAAAGTCTAGGATGTGAACTTCAGTTTCTAGACTCAGAAACTTGGTTTTGGCTGTTCACTGAGACTGAATCCACAATTCACATTAACACTGATAAGGTTTTAGAGGCTAATTAAGATCAGAATGGCAGATGATTATTTGTAATGAAACTGATTAATTGTCCCAGTGACTATAACTTTTACTTTGGCACATTCAGATATTTTCTCCTTGGAAAAAGATATATATATATATGAAAAACCAATCATTATCAGATGATTGCTTGATCAACACGGAATTAGAGAATAGGGAAATTAAATTGTGTGCTTTAAACATTTAATAACATCAGGCCACAAAGCAGCAAGAGAAATGTTCAAGTTTGTGACCTACCTACCTTCTCTCCCCTGGACAGTACTTGCACAGGCACAACCAAAATATGCTTCTCACTCTTGTGTTCCTATGTCATTTTGTTAACTAATAGCACTTTATGAATATTCTTTAGACAAATATATTTAGTCAACTCTTAATCTGCCCAGGCTGTCTTTTAAGGGTGATTTTTGGGTAGCTTTGCCTTGATTTGTGCTGAATTTACAATTTAATTTTCAGGTGTAAATCTAGTTTCCCTCATTTTCAAGATCTTAGAAATGAAAGTGGAAGAACAACTGACTTCTTAGTCACCATTTACAGCCTACAATCCAAGCAAAAGATGAAAAAGACAATGGGATAGGAGGGAAATGAGTAGGATCCAAACAAAATGTAGTTTACAAAGAGATGGTTCTTAAGGCATTTAACCATAGGCTGGATATATAAAACTTCACAACTCAAACAAATTAAATACATATGCAACTTATATATGGGCTTCCCTGGTGGTTCAGACAGTAAAGAATCTGCCTGTAATGCAGGAGACCCAGGTTCAATCCCTGCATTGGGAAGATCCCCTAGAGTAGGAAATGGCAACCCACTCCAGTATTCTTGCTTGGAGAATCCTGTGGACTGAGGAGCCTGGTGGCTACAGTTCATGGGGTTACAAACAGTCATACTAACATACACACAATATTGAATAATTACATTGTACAATGTGTTAAATGTCAATTATATCTCAATAAAGTTGGGAACAAAAAAAGAAGCAATCATGTACATGTTACAGTGAAATACCAAAATGAATAAGATTGTGAATGAGGAAGATAATGAGATCTAAAAGTACAAACAGATATAATGCAAAAATGATAAATGCTTTAAGGAGATTTGGAGAAGATAGTAAACAAAATGCCAAAATAGTTCTGAAGGAAGAGTTATTCTAGGTGGAGAAGTCAAGAAAAAGTGGCATTTGTCTTACAGAAGCAGTGAAAGTCTTGGTAAAAACAGATTCAAATAATTTTTTCCATTGATAATCAAATAACCTTTAAAATCAAAGATATGTCATATTAATTAAAATTTTATCATTATTTATTAATACTTATAGCCAGTTATGAAAAACTTTATGGATATAATTAGATATACATTTAAAAAATGGAAGATACAAAGGGAAAAGCTAAACAGAAAAGTAAATAAGGTGGGGCAGTCCATGGGGTTGCAAGGGGTCAGATACAACTGAGCAACTGAACTGAACTGATATGGAATACTACTCAGCCATAAAAAAGAATGAAATAATGCCATTTACAGCAGTATGGATGGACCTAGAGGTTATCATACTAAATGAAGTAAGTCAGAAAGACAAATATCATATGATATCACTTACATGTGGAATCTAAAATATGACACAAGTGAACTAATCTATGAACCAGAACAGACTCACAAAGAGAAGAGCCTTTGTGGTTTCTAAAAGGGAGGGGGGGGTGGGGGAGGGATGGATTGGTAGCTTGGGATTAGCAGATGCAAACTATTATATATATGTACAACTGAATCACTTTGCTGTATACTAGAAACTAACACAATTTTATAAATCAACTATATTTCAATAAAGTTAATTAAAAAAAAATTTCCTGTTTGGCTCTTTTGGAGGTCAAGCAGTTTTCTTACTAGTGGGCTCTCTCAAAGGGATGACCAAGAGATGAAAAAAGAATTTTTTTTTCTTAAAAGGTATATTTGGGACCTAAAGGGAAGGGATGGGGGAAGCGAAGGGACACTCAAGAGGGAGAGGATATATGTATAATTATGGCTGATTCGTGTTGTTGTATGGCAGAAACTAACACAAGACTGTAAAGCAATTTTCCTCCAATTAAAAAAAAATTTTAAAAAGAAAAATGGTATACTTGGTCTTATCAACCCACGGATTTTAGAATTTTATAATTATACTATTCATTAAGCTTCATTTTATTGTTTTAAACCTACTGGATCTTTTATTTTAGTAGGAAAATATACAATTCACTACAACAGTAACTAAAGGAGTAAAAAATCCGTTAACTATTATACTTTTCTCCCCCATCAGTTTCATCTCTCTTCATTTTATATTCTCAGAAACACTCCTCATTATACAGAACATTATGCAATGCTCTTTGCATCTGATCATCAGAGCTAGATCAATCATTGCTTAAAAAAAAAATTCCTTTAAGTTTCTGAACCATGAATAAACGATAGATCACAAACCTTTTGAAGACTATTTTTCCTTAGCACAAAAATGATAACAAGAAATAAGGGAAACTCATCATTTGCATTTGTTTAGGTTTTATGGCTTATAAAAATTATCTTATTACGCTTGAGATATAGAGAAAGGTAATTATCCATTTACAGCTGAGAAAACTAAGGCTCTGAGAAATATTAAGTGGAAAAAAAACAGACCTGGGAATCAAGCTTTTTGATTCTAAGTCCTGAATTTAAGGCCCGTTCCTATCCTTTGGGTGAACATTTCTCCATTTTAAACCACAGGGATTCTTTTTTGTTGTGTAGAATGTCTCCCATTTTTTCAAGAAAATGAAGGTCTAATCTCCTTGGTTACCTTGCCTGAGGCAACATATGTGGCCACCAAGGTTGTACACTGCATATCTTTAGTGGTTACTATTCACAGACCACAATGGGAACTGTGTCCCTGGAGTTGTATAATGTCATGATACTGGTATGGACGTTTCTAATACTTGCTAACAAGGCCTGTACTTGAATTTCTATCTTGTACTTGGTCACTGAGTGACAGTGCGGCAAACTCTTAAGAAGTCAGGCTTGGAGAGAAGACAGTGGCATGCAAAATGAAAGATTATACATTAGTAGCTTTGGATCTGTGATTTTTTTTAGTAGTAGATTCAGTTTCCTAATTATGCTGGGCTTAGCTCATGCCAAAAGTATTTGAATTTGAAATTCCTTAAGGACTTAACTGAGAATGAAAGCTAACATATTAAAGGCATGTTGACCACCGGGCAGCCAAAACTAATGACAAAGTGTCTACGAGCTAAAAGCTTAGGCATTTTACATAAATAGGCAAGAGGAGAGCTCTATTATTAAACTTAATAATAAAAGTGCTAAGTCGCTCGATCATGTCCAACTTTTGTGACCCTATGGACTGTAGCCTACCAGGCTCTTCTGTCCATGGGTTTCTCTAGGCAAGAATACTGGAGTGAAAGGAAGGAAGGAAGGAAACGCATTTTCTTCTCCAGGGGATTTTCCTGACCCAGTGATTGAAGCTAGGTCTCCTGCATGAAAGCAGATTCTTTACAATCTAACCTACCAGGAAGGCCAATAATAAATGCTGCTGCTGCTACTGTGACTGCTAAGTCGCTTCAGTCCCAGGCTCTTGCCTGGGATTTTCCAGGCAAGAACACTGGAGTGGGTTATCATTTCCTTCTCCAATGCATGAAAGTGAAAAGTGAAAGTGAAGTCACTCAGTTGCAATCCCATGGACTGCAGCCCACCAGACTCTTCCATCCATGGGATTTTCCAGGCAAGAGTACTGGAGTGGGCTGCCATTGCCTTCTCTGAATAATAAATGCTGCCGTTGCTGCTGCTGAGTCACTTCAGTCGTGTCCGACTCTGTGTGACCCCATAGACGACAGCCCACCAGGCTCCCATGTCCCTGGGATTCTCCAGGCAAGAACACTGGAGTGTGTTGCCACTTCCTTCTCCAATGCATGAAAGTGAAAAGTGAAAGTGAAGTTGCTCAGTCGTGTCCGACTCTTAGCGACCCCATGGACTGCAACCCACTGGGCTCCTCTGTCCATGGGATTTTCCAGGCGAGAGTACTGCCATTGCCTTCTCCAAATAATAAATGAGGTAACATTAATCCAGAGCTCATTATGTTGTCAGCGCCTACATATTTTTTTTTCACTTAACCCTTAAAATAACCTTATGATTAGTATTACAATCATGAATACCACTGTACTATTAATACCATTGTATTATTATTTCCAAATTACAGATGATGAAACTAAGGCAAAGGAGAGGCTAAGTAATTTGCCCAACATCACTCAGCTCAGTATCAGTTTGTTAGGACCAAACTGGAGCCAGGACAGGCTCTAAGGGGCAGGCTAGGCCTGAGGTTTACTCTCTAGGAAAGCTGAGGCACTGGGAACTCCGGCAGGCAGTGTAGCTCAACCAATCAGAAAAATCCCCGTAGTCCCCCGCCCACACCAGACCTGAGCCAATCCAGATAGGGATGCAAGGTTAAAAGTCCCGTGTGCGCGTATGGTTTAGCCAATCAGCTATGCTGTTACAGGAACAAAGAACCGTCTGTATAAAAGTAGATGTGATTCAGAGCTCGGGGCTCTTGTCGGATTCCACTGTGCTGGATGAGACCTGGGCCCTAACTTGAGCTAGCAATAAACCCCTTTATGCTTTTGCATTGCTGTAGACATTTTATTCTCTCAGTTTTGGGGACTCGGACTCTGGGCATAACAAGTTCAGTTCAGTCACTCAGTCGTGTACAATTCTTTGCAACCCCATGAATCACAGCATACCAGGCCTCCCTGTCTATCACCAACTCCTGGAGTTCACCAAACTCATACCATTGAGTCGGTGATGCCATCTAACCATTTCATCGTTTGTCATCCCCTTCCCCTCCTGCCTTCAATCTTTCCCAACATCAGGGTCTTTTCAAATGAGTCAGCTCTTTGCATCAGGTGGCCAAAGTACTGGAATTTCAGCTTCAACATCAGTCCTTCCAATGAACACCCAGGACTGATCTCCTTTAGGATGGACTGATTGGATCTCCTTGCAGTCCAAGGGACTCTCAAGAGTCTTCTCCAATGCCACAGTTCAAAAGCATCAATTTTTCAGTGCTCAGCTTTCTTTATAGTCCAACTCTCACATCCACATATTCAGTTCAGTTCAGTTCAGTCGCTCAGTCATGTTCGACCCTTTGTGACCTCATGAATCGCAGCACGCCAGGCCTTCCTGTCCATCACCAACTCCCAGAGTTCACTCAGACTCGCCTCCATCGAGTCAGTGATGCCATCCAGACATCTCATATTCTGTCATCCCCTTCTTCTCCTGCCCCCAATCCCTCCCAAAATCAGTCTTTTCCAATGAGTCAACCCTTCGCATGAGGTGGCCAAAGTACTGGAGTTTCAGCTTTAGCATCATTCCTTCCAAAGAAATCCCAGGGTTGATCTCCTTCAGAATGGACTGGTTGGATCTCCTTGCAATCCAAGGGACTCTCAAGAGTCTTCATCCATATATTACTACTGGAAAAACCACAGCCTTGACTAGACGGACCTTTGTGGACAAAGTAATGTCTCTGCTTTTTAATATGCTGTCTAGATTGGTCATAGCTTTTCTTCTAAGGAGCAAGCGTCTTTTAATTTCATGGCTGCAGTCACCATCTGCAGTGATTTTGGAGCCCCCAAAAATAAAATCAGCCACTGTTTCCACTGTTTCCCCATCTATTTCTGATGAAGTAATGGGACCGGATGCGATGATCTTAGTTTTCTGAATGTTGAGCATTAAGCCAACTTTTTCACTCTCCTCTTTTACTTACACCAACAGGCTCTTTAGTTCCTTCACTTTCTGCCATAAGGGTGGTGTTATCTGCATATCTGAGGTTATTGATATTTCTCCCACCAATCTTGATTCCAGCTTGTGCTTCCTCCAGCCCAGCACTTCTCATGATGTACTCTGCATATAAGTTAAATAAGCAGGGTGACAATATACAGCCTTGATGTACTCCTTTTCCTTTTTGGAACCAGTCTGTTGTTTGTTCCGTGTCCAGTTCTAACTGCTGCTTCCTGACCTGCATACAGATTTCTCAAGCGGCAGGTCAGGTGGTCTGGTATTCCCATCTCTTTCAGAATTTTCCACAGTTTACTGTGAGCCACAAAGCCAAAGGCTTTGGCATAGTCAATAAAGCAGAAATAGATGTTTTTCTGGAACTCTCTTGCTTTTTCCATGATCCAGCAGAAGTTGGCAATTTGATCTCTGCCTTCTCTAAAACTAGCTTGAACATCTGGAAGTTCACGGTTCACGTATTGTTGAAGCCTGGCTTGGTGAATTTTGAGTATTACTTTACTAGCGTGTGAGATGAGAGCAATTGTGCGGTAGTTTGAGCATTCAGTGGCATTGCCTTTCTTTGGGATTGGAATGAAAACTGACCTTTTCCAGTCCTGTGGCCACTGCTGAGTTTTCCAAATTTACTGGCATATTGAGTGCAGCACTTTCACAGCATTATCTTTTAGGATTTGAAATAGCTCAACTGGAATGCCATCGCCTCCACTAGCTTTGTTCATAATGATTCTTCCTAAGGCCCACTTGACTTCACATTCCAGGATGTCTGGCTCTAGGTGAGTGATCACACCATTGTGATTATCTGGGTTGTGAAGATCTTTTTTGTATACTTCTTCTGTGTATTCTTGCCATCTCTTCTTAATATCTTCTGCTTCTGTTAGGTCCATACCACTTCTGTCCTTTATTGTGCCCATCTTTGCATGAAATGTTCCCTTGGCATCTTGAATTTCCTTGAAGAGATCTCTGGTCTTTCCCATTCTATTGGTTTCCTCTATTTCTTTGCCTTGATTGCTGAGGAAGGCTTTCTTATCTCTCCGTGCTATTCTTTGGAACTCTGTATTCAAATGGGTATATCTTTCCCTTTCTCCTTTGCTTTTCATTTCTCTTCTTTTCACAGCTATTTGTAAGGACTCCTCAGACACCCATTTTGCTTTCTGCATTTCTTTTCCATGGGAATGGTCTTGATTCCTGTCTCTTGTACAATGTCATGAACCTCCCTCCATAGTTCATCAGGTACTCTATCAGATCTAGTCCCTTAAATCTATTTCTCACTTCCACTGTATAGTCAATCATAAGGGATTTGATTTAGGTCATAGCTGAATGGTCTAGTGGTTTTCCCCACTTTCTTTAATTTTAGTCTTAATTTGACAATAAGGAGTTCATGATCTGAGCCACAATCAGTTCCCGGTCTTCTTTTGCTGACTGTATAGAGCTTCTCCATCTTTGGCTGCAAAGAATATAATCAATCTGATTTCGGTGTTGACCATCTGGTGATGTCCGTGTGTAGAGTTTTCTCTTGTGTTGTTGGAAGAGGGTGTTTTCTGTGACCAGTGCGTTCTCTTGGCAAAACTCTATTAAATAGTCTTTGCCCTGCTTCATTCTGTACTTCAAGGCCAAATTTACCTGTTACTCCAGGTATTTCTTGACTTCCTACTTTTGCATTCCAGTCCCCTATAATGAAAAGGACATCTTTTTTGGGTGTTAGTTCTAAAAGGTCTTGTAGGTCTTCATAGAACTGTTCAACTTCAGCTTCTTCAGCATTACTGGTTAGGGCATAGACTTGGATTACCATGATACTGAATCGTTTGCCTCGGAAACGAACAGAGATCATTCTGTTGTTTTTGAGACTGCATCCAAGTATTGCATTTCAGACTCTTTTGTTGACTATGATAGCTATTCCATTTCTTCTACAAGATTCCTGCCCACAATAGTAGATATAATGGTCATGAGTTAAATTCACCCCTTCCAGTCCATCTTAGTTAGCTGATTCCTAGAATGTTGACATTCACTCTTGCCATCTCCCGTTTGACCACTTCCAATTTGCCTTGATTCATGGACCTAACATTCCACGTTCTTATGCAATATTGCGGGGGCAGCTGAGAGGAGCTACCCCACACCCAAGGTCAGGGACGGCAGCCGAGAGGAGCTACCCCACATCCAAGTTAAGGAGCAGTGGCTGTGCTTTACTGGAGCAGGTGTGAAGAGATACACCATGTTCAAGGTAAGAGAAACTCAAGTGAGATGGTAGGCGCTGAGAGAGGGCATCAGAGGGCAGACAGACTGAAAACAGAATCACAGACAAGTATCCAATCTGATCACATGGACCACAGCTTCTCTAACTCAATGAAACTAAGCCATGACATGTGGGGCCACCCAAGATGGACGGATCATGGTGAAGAGGTCTGACAGAATGTGGCCCACTAGAGAAGGGAATGGCAAACCACTTCAGTATTCTTGCCTTGAGAACCCCATGAACAGTATGAAAAGGCAAAAAGATAGGACACTGAAAGATGAATTCCCCAGGTCACTAGGTGCCCAATATGCTACTAGAGATCAGTGGAGAAATAACTCCAGAAAGAATGAAGGGATGGAGCCAAAGCAAAAACAACACCCAGTTGTGGATGTGACTGGTGATAGAAGCAAAGTCTGATGCTGTAAAGAGCAATAGATGTTGTTAAGCTGTTAAGTAGCTTCAGTCGTGTCTGACTCTATGCAACCCCAGAGATGGCAGCCCACCAGGCTCCCCCATCCCTAGGATTCTCCAGGCAAGAACACTGGAGAGGGTTGCCATTTCCTTCTCCAATGCAGAGACGGCAGCTAACCAGGCTCCTCCATCCATTGGATTTTCCAGGCAAGAGTACTGGAGTGGGTTGCCATTTCCTTCTCCAATCACTCAGCTAGTACGTGGCAAAGCCAGTACGGAACACAGATAGTCTGATTTCAAAGCCTGTGCTTTTAACCACATTATTATGATTAATATAAAAATGTATACCAACAACTAGGGGATAACCAGGAATGGCAGGGAAAATGTGGGGAGAAAAACTGTGAGATATGAATAGAGAAGAAGCCCTCTTCTATTGTCTTCCCTGAAGTCCAGTCACTTTGTATTATAGCAGCCCCTTATCCATAATATTCATATCTGGCAGAGAGCTGGTGGTAAGCAACAACTAACCATTGAACAGCCAATGTAGACAACATAAAATTTATGCACTAAAGTATTTTAATTCAAGCAAGGAGGGGCTATTTAATATAGTAACAAAAGGGGCTTTCCTGGTGGCTCAGTGGTGAAGAATCTGCCTGCCAAAGCAGGAGATGTGGGTTCGATCCCTGGTCGGGGAAGATCCCACATGCTGCGGAGCAACTAAGCCTGTGTACCACAACTACTGAGCCTGTGCTCTAGATCCCGGGAGCTGCAGCTACTGAAACCCTCGCACCTGAAAGCCTGTGCTCAACATGAGAAGCCACTGCAATGAGAAGCCCACACACTGCAACGAAGAGGAGCCCCTGCTCGCTGCAACTAGAGAAAAGCCCACAAGGCAATGAAGACATAGCACAGTCATAAATATAAACAAATATTTTAAAAACTATAGTAACAAAAGCCACATACAATTCAATAGCTCCAGAAGGCACTAGAAATAATAGTTTCATAACATGTACACTGAATCATCAAAATAAAGGTTAAAATTTGTTTAGTATATTGTATTTAAGAAAGCGAGAAAACATCTAAGAAATTTTAGAAAGTGTTTTGTCTAAAATGGTTAGAACAGAAACATTGCTGAACAGAAAATAAATTTTGTTATCTGAAAAAATCATTTATTTTCCAGTGATGTTTACTTACTGATGTTTATGTACTTACTTCTGCCATTCCACTCTTTGGGAGTCTTCCGTTCAATCGTTCAGTCATGTTCGACTATTTGCAGCTCTGTGGACTGCAGCACATCAGGCCTCCCTGTCCTTCACCAACTCCCAGAGTTTACTCAAACTCATGTCCATTGAGTCAGTGATGCTTGGGAGTCTTAATTCCTTCTTAATCTATAATCTTGAGGTATGGGAATTGTATTTTCTTTCCCTTTGAATACCTTCCAAAAATCCTAGGGACTGGGGCTCTACACACAGTGAGAATTAGATTACCCCATCTTTATACAGAAATATGGAGAAGGTGACAGCACCCCACTCCAGTACTCTGACCTGGAAAATCCCGTGGCTGGAGGAGCCTGGTAGGCTGCAGTCCATGGGGTTGTGAAGAGTCGGACACGACTGAGCGACTTCCCTTTCACTTTTCACTTTCATGCTTTGGAGAAGGAAATGGCAACCCACTCCAGTGTTCTTGCCTGGAGAATCCCAAGGATGTGGGAGCCTGGTGGGCTGCCGTCTATGGGGTCACACCGAGTCGGACATGACTGAAGTGACTTAGCAACAGCAGCATGCAGAAATAAAGGGCCATGAAATATTTCAAGTTATTTTCATTTCTTTAAGAAAGGTTTTTTCCCCACAAATAATACATTAGTACATTCTTATTTTAAAAACTCATAAGACAGAGGTACACAAAGTAAAATAGTAAAGTCCCTTTTCATAATATCCACCACTACATCCCACTTCCCTTTCTAGAATCACTGTTAATAGTTTGCTATTCCTCTTGCCATAACTTTTACTTTGCATTTATGCATATTTATACAAATAAGGTACATAGTTTCAGGATTTTTTTTCCATCTACAAACATGCCTATATTTTGTCATTTATTCAGGCCTTCTTTTTGTCTATCAATAAAGTCTTACAGTTAAGTTTTCTGCATTTCTTTTTATGTTTATTCTTAGACAGTTTAAGATTTTGTTCCTAATGTGAATGGAATCTTTCTATTATATTTTCTAATTGATAATGCTATTGAGTAAGAAAACTTTTGATTTTTGTATAGTGATTATATACCTGCTGCTGCTGCTGCTGCTGCTGCTGCTAAGTCGCTTCAGTCGTGTCCAACTCTGTGCGATCCCATAGATGGCAGCCCACCAGGCTCCCCCGTCCCTGGGGTTCTCCAGCAAGAACACTGGAGTGGGTTGCCATTTCCTTCTCCAATGCATGAAAGTGAAAAGTGAAAGTGAAGTCGTTCAGTCGTGTCCGACTCTTTGCGACCCCATGGACTGCAGCCTACCAGGCTCCTCCGTCCATAGGATTTTCCAGGCAGGAGTACTGGAGTGGGGTGTCATCACCTTCTCTGGATTATATACCTAGAGGTCTCTTAATTTTCATGAGGAGCTATCAACTTTATCCCCAGCTTATGTGGTTTTGGTATCTGAATCTGCCCTGTGTCGGTAACAACTCCCTCCTCATACAATGGTGCCTTCAAAGCTTCTTAAAAATGTACCACAGTCTCAGGATGTCTTCCCAGGTTTTTGTATGCAAAACCTACTCCAACACATTCATTAGGATGGCTACTATTTTTTAAAAAAGAAAAAAAATACTATTGGCAAAGATGTGGAGAAATTAGAATGCAATTAGAAATTAGATCCTTGTGCACTGTTGGTGGAAATTTAAAATGGTACAGCTGATATGGAGAACAATATGGTGGTTCTTAAAAGAATTAAAAACAGAATTAGCATACAATGTAGCAATTCTACTTTGGGGTATATACCCAAAAGAACTGAAAGCAGGGACTTAAAGAGAATTGTATACTCATGCTTTTGGCAGTATTATTCACAATAGCTAAGGAGCAGAAGCAACCCAAATATCCACTGACAAATAGCTAAACAACATGTGACATGTTAAGCAACACACATATGTATATAACAAAATATTATTCAGCCTTAAAAAGGAAGGAAATTATGACATGCTACAACATAAAGGAACCTTAGGAACATTATGTTAAGTGAATAAGCCAGTCGTAGAAAGATAAATACTGTATGATCATACTTTTATGAGGCACCTAGAGTAGTCCCATTCATAGACACAGAAAGAAGAGTGGTGGCTGCCATCCCAGGGGCTGGCAGTTGGGAGAAAGGGGAGTTATTGTTCAATGGGTACAGAGTTTCAGATTTAAAGATGAAAAGATGAACTTCCCTGGTGGTCCTATGATTAGGAGTCCTTGAAATGCAGAGGACGTGCATTTTTTTTAAATTTAATTCAGTCCTATTTCTAAAACCCTCAATTTGGGTCAATGGTCCCTTCTAAGAAAGATCTGACAGACAAAGCACACAATTCTAGAATATAGACTCTTTACTTCAGGTATAACTCTAAACTTAGTGATGTTCAATATATATTAAAAGCTTCAGATACAATATTTATGCAGAATTACTTGAAGGATATACACCTTGTCCACTTCTTAGTATGAGTTAGTTTTTTTTTTTAATGCCAAGGCTTGACAGATGAACTCCAGAAACTTTGTGAACCTTCTAAAATTGTCTATACCTGTGCATTTCTTCTGGGGAGAGGTCCTAAGCTTTTAAAACTTTCTTAATATGCTTTTTTTTTTTTAAAGAGCTAAGACTCTTTATGGACTGTAAAATTTGTTCTTCCTTGGATTGAGACAGACAATCAAAGCTTTACCTCAATCTCATTGTTTTGCCCCAAACTCAGACTGGCTTTTATGGAACAATGCTTTGGCACTATGCCAACAGCCTATATTAAAGGACATTAAGCGAAAACAGCTTCAGGCCTAAAAATGTGTTTAGGTAAATACTACAGGCTCTCATAAAGACAGAGCAAGACAAAGATGGGCATAGATCTTAACCAGATAGTATGTCTATAAAGGCACAAATATGCTGATGCCATCATTAGACAAAAACAGATTATGAACAGGCCAAGAAGAGTGAAATTTCCTATGGAAGAAAATTAGAGTCAAATCAAATACATAAGCTTAAAAAGAATTCAAACTCCATAAGGTTTCATGTGAAATATTAAACAACTCTCCCTTCTCAATCTCAGGATAATTCTCTTTTATACAACCCTCATATTCCTCTATTTAGCTAAAATCCATCCACCCATCCTTCAAAGCTCAGCTTTTAAAATTATAATAACAAGTATAGTTCAAATGGAACTGATTTTGTTTTACCAAGCCCAAAATAACTTCCTGTCTTCCTCAAACACACACACACTCTTTGGAAATCCCATAGCTCTTTTATTGTTTTTCAAATTCTTTTAAAGCGTGTATGTCTACAAAGAACTACAAGAGAAGATTTTCCTTCTGTTAGAGAGAATCCTTGGTTGGAATTATGTCAAGAGTTTAGTTCCAAACCTTGCTAGAAAATCTAAGCTTTCTCCAAAATAGCCATATCAGAAAATGATATTAATATGACAAATTATCACACTAAAAATGCAAAGTACATGGTCCAGTTTTAAAGAAATTAGTTATTAAGTTAGGCCTCTATAAAAACAGAAACAAGTTCAACAAAACCCTTCAGTCATCTTACCTTAAACTGACATGGAAAAAGGACTAATGACAGGAGGAGTATTCAAATCATGATTCATTTTATAGAATGTTAATAATCCAAATTAATTCAATTAGCCCAGTGAAAGTTCCTATTGGTCCATTTCTATTTCCCCTGCAAGTTCATATATGGAAAACAGTTTCTCATCTTCAGCTTTTGCTAAAGACACTTCCACCATGGTTATCACAGCAGATCTTTGGTGTTCTCTCTTAAATGCCTTCAAAATTAAAGCACTCACCTGTCTGCCTCAAGTCTATAGGTAGAATATCCCTCTCATTGCCCTCTAAAAAGAACACTGAAACACTCCTCTCAAATGTGAGTTAATATCATCAGTGGTTAAAACCAAAAACTTTCTATAATAATTTCAACTCTATAATTTTTTTCCTCCCACCTTTGCAGCCAAAAATAGTCTCAAGCCAGGTCAGAGCGAAGTCAAGTCTGAGTCTTGCATCAAGAAGTTTCTTGGAAATATAAAATTGTAAGGAGCTTCTTGGTGGGCTTCAGTTCAATTCTGTGAGTACTCTGAGAGCACAAGCTGCCAATTTCCTGGCTTTCTGAGTAGAACGTGGTACAGCGCAGTACTAAGTAAATACTATTGTTGATTACTGAACTTTGGGTATCTCAGCAGATATGAGCTAAGCACTTACCTGAATTAAAAGGTTTTATATATTTAATCTCAGAGAAACACCACCTAAGAATAAAACAAAAAACTCCTTGTCAGTTAGCTCAGGCCCTGCTGATAGAATAATACCTACAATTTGACAAACTTTACTGTGTGCTGGATACATTCCTACATGCTTTAGGTAGATCATCTTGCTTAATTTTTACTAAAATCTAGGCCTAAGAAGAGGGTATTATTCTTTTTAAAAGAGGAAAAATCCGAGGTTTAAGGTTAAGACGTGCTCAGGGACATACAATCAGAGAGTGGCAGAGTCACAGTGATAGAGATTTGAATCCTGCTTGCCTGACCCCTGGTGACCATGATTCTGTATCATCCTTCTTATACACACGGCCCCAGATGAAGAGGTGATTGTCCAACAGAATGATGCTCAGCTGTGTTTTTTCTATAAAACTTAATAAGTGATTTAAAAAAAGAGGTGATTGTCAAATAGGGATCTGTGGCGGTTACTGAGAATTCTGGTCACATGCCTGGTTCAGAAGTATAAATCAGAGCCTTAAATGCCCAGATGCTCCTCTTTGATAGATCTGGCACTGAGTTCAGGATGAAATCCAGCGTTCTACTATGACCCCACATTTCATCATTCATTACTGCTTTACATTTGACCCAAAATCTCTTAGGACAATCTTTCCCAAAAGTATCACTCATGGATCAGTTGTTTCAAAGACAATTGAAAAATCTTTGTAGAAAATAGAGATATCTGGCCCCCACCCCGGATGTATTGGATCGGGGGAGGTATGACAACAAGATACCCTAGAGGTGCTTTTGCCTACTGAATTTTAGACTACTCATCGCCTCGGAGCAAAAGAGCCAGGGTAATGAAAAGGAAGTAAATGGAAAGCTAACCTCCAAGTCAGGCTGGTGTTAAGAAAAAGGACAGAGATCTTGTGAGTAGACCTAGAGCCAAAATCTACTTTGGGAACTGGAAAAGATCTTGGAAATTGTCTATTTCAATGGTTTTCTATCAGTGTTCCATGTAGCCTTAGGAGTTATAAAATGGGATATCAGAAAAAGGAACCAGTAGTCAGAGTTTAAAGTCCTAAAAAAGTGACTGCAGAAGCCCTACTGATAGATGTTTTGTAACCTGGATTCCTGTATAAAATTTAATCTGAGTAAACAGCTCTGCTGATTTAAAATAAAGGGGAGTTAAGAAAAAAAAATCTCAAGACCCAGCATACATCCTAAACCAACTAAATCAAGTCTATGCAAGTTGTATTTTTCAGTATCAGGGGATTCCTATATATATCCAAAGCTGGGAACCACTGCAGTAATCTGATCTGTGCTGTCATTCAAGATAAAAGGAGACTAAGACCCAAAGAACTGAAAGGTGATCAAGATTCAAACCAGTATCTCTTGACTGCTAGCTCACCATTCTATATTATTCTCTCTCCTCAATCAGAATGAACCAACTGTTCCTCTAAGGTAAGAGCACACAAATCAAATTATTATGTAAGTTCACATTTTCAGATCTCTCTGTATTTTTTTAAAGAGTACTTCATATACATTTTCTCTTTAGATTTTTACACAGGGGAAGTAGGCAGGGCAAAACTTATGTTTTAGAGATGGGGAAATCAAAGGTCAACTAAGTTAGCTTTCAGTGGCTTAAAGGTAGGGCCAGAATTTAAATCTTTATATTCTAACTTCTAGATTAAGTAAATTAAATTTGGCAAGTGATTACTGAGTGCCTAGTACATGTTAGCTAGTGAAGTGACTCTTTGTGTCCGACTCTTTGTGACCCCATGGACTGTAGCCTACCAGGCTCCTCTGTCCATGGGATTTTCCAGGCAATAGTACTGCAGTGGATTGCCATTTCCTTCTCCAAGACATGGTCAAAAATGCAAAAAAATATCATCCATGCCCTCAATTAGTATACAGTATTCTTAGAAAGACAGAGACAACTAAAATACTGCACTGCCTGACTTAACCCTTGGATTGGCAGAAATTGAAAACTTTCCTTGACTGGCCTTGATGACAAAGTCCATTTCTCTTCAGAATCAGTCTGTGGCTTTTAATTTGTTCCTGACTATGGCTATTTATTCCAGGGGACACAAGGATTTGAATATAGCTACTGCATCTCTAGACATGGCCATGCAGCTTAATATTCCTTGACAGGGGTAGAGAAAAAAGAATGGTGCAATTTCAGTGAGATTCATTTCATATTCTCCAAAGCCAAGAATATGACTCAGCAGAAGACTGGGAGATTCCAAGACAAAGGACTAGGTAGAAAATAAAGGGTATTCACAAAAATATTTTCCTTTCCACAGCAGTTAGGTAACTGAACAGTCTACAATTTATAGATAAACACAGTTATCTATAAATAAACAATCTTTACAGTTGTTGAAGATAACTCCTGCATACTAAAGGGGGAAATAGCATGTAGGTACTAATATTTGTATCTATGATTAGGGATGACAGAGAAGGTCACAGATGGACAAGAGTACTCAAAGAAAACTTTTTCATGAGGAATTCATCAGCCATTGCAAAATGTTGCCATGAAGATTTTGTTACATATAAGATAATGAGAAAACCAGGAACTCATGTTTTATTACTGGACTGAGAGAGGTGGCCAGGAATAGTCCACCACAGTTTTTCTCAAACTTTAATATGTATCAGAATCACCTGGTGGCTGTGCCCCTCTTTCCCCCCTCTTCTAGCCCTTGACCACAAATTCTAATTCAGCAGGTCTATGGTAGTGCCCAAGAATTTCTCTCTCTTACAAATACAGGTGATGCTGATGCTGTTCAGATCTAATATTTTGAGAACTGCTTGTGTATCAGAAGGTCTACACTATACCGGGCTTCCCTGATAGCTCAGCTGGTAAAGAATCCACCTGCAATGCAAGAGACCCTGATTTGACTTCTGGGTCTGGAAGATCTGCTGGAAAGGGGATAGGCTACCCATCCCAGTACTCCTGGTGGCTCAGCTACGCATCCCAGGCTTCCCTGGTGGCTCAGCTGGTAAAAATCTGCCTGCAATGTGGGAGACCTGGGTTTGATCCCTGGGTTGGGAAGATCCCCTGGAGAAGGGAATGTCTATCCACTCCAGGTATTCTGACCTGGAGAAGTCCATGGGGTTGCAGTTGCAAAGAGTCGGACACGGCTGAGCGACTTTCATTTTCACACTTTCTACATTATATTGGATTCACACACACTTGTAAATTATGGCAAGTTAGTTAACTCCCTATTGTTGACTTTGTAAATGATACTCTCTTTACCCATCTAACAGCCAAAAAAGATTACTCAGAGAGAAGTTATGGCTAGTCACCTAACGAGACAATCTGTTCTAGAGCAGAAATACACCTCATGCGAAGAGATGACTCACTGGAAAAGACTCTGATGCTGGGAGGGACTGGGGGCAGGAGAAGAGGACGACAGAGGATGAGATGGCTGGATGGCATCACTGACTCAATGGACATGAGTCTGAGTGAACCCTGGGAGTTGGTGATGGACAGGGAGGCCTGGCGTGCTGCGATTCATGGGGTCACAGAGTCAGACACGACTGAGCGACTGAACTGAACTGATATGCATATGTCACTCAAGACAATAGGCCCCAGGTTGAGAACCCCTTACTTGTATGCTAATGCTTCAAAAATATGTATCTTCAGCCTGAATTTTTATCTTGAGCTTCAGTAGTACATATTCAAATATCTATTTAACATCTGTATTTGGATGTCATACAATTGTCTCAAAATCTACATGTAGATTTTTGGATCGCAGCCATTCTGACTGGTGTGAAGTGGTACCTCATTGTGGTTTTGATTTGCATTTCTCTAATAATGAGTGATGTTGAGCATCTTTTCATGTGTTTGTTAGCCATCTGTATATCTTCTTTGGAGAAATGTCTATTTAGTTCTTTGGCCCATTTTTTGATTGGGTCGTTTATTTTTCTGGAATTGAGCTGCAGAAGTTCCTTGTATATTTTTGAGATTAGTTGTTTGTCAGTTGCTTCATTTGCTATTATTTTCTCCCATTCAGAAGGCTGTCTTTTCACCTTGCTTATATTTTCCTTTGTTGTGCAGAAGCTTTTAATTTTAATTAGATCCCATTTGTTTATTTTTGCTTTTATTTCCAGAATTCTGGGAGGTGGATCATAGAGGATCCTGCTGTGATTTATGTCTGAGAGTGTTTTGCCTATGTTCTCCTCTAGGAGTTTTATAGTTTCTGATCTTACATTTAGATCTTTAATCCATTTTGAGTTTATTTTTGTGTACGGTGTTAGAAAGTGATCTAGTTTCATTCTTTTACAAGTGGTTGACCAGTTTTCCCAGCACCACTTGTTAAAGAGATTGTCTTTACTCCATTGTATATTCTTGCCTCCTTTGTCAAAGATAAGGTGTCCATATGTGTGTGGATTTATCTCTGGGCTTTCTATTTTGTTCCATTGATCTATATGTCTGTCTTTGTGCCAGTACCATACTGTCTTGATGACTGTGGCTTTGTAGTAGAGCCTGAAGTCAGGCAAGTTGATTCCTCCAGTTCCATTCTTCTTTCTCAAGATTGCTTTGGCTATTCGAGGTTTTTTGTATTTCCATACAAATCTTGAAATTATTTGTTCTAGTTCTGTGAAAAATGTGGCTGGTAGCTTGACAGGGATTGCATTGAATTTGTAAATTGCTGTAGTATACTCATTTTCACTATATTGATTCTTCCGATCCATGAACAATCTGCAAGCAATAAATGCTGGAGAGGGTGTGGAGAAAAGGGAACCCGCCTACACTGTTGGTGGGAATGCAAACTAGTACAGCCACTATGGAGAACAGTGTGGAGATTCCTTAAAAAATTGCAAATAGAACTACCTTATGACCCAGCAATCCCATTGCTGGGCATACACACTGAGGAAACCAGAATTGAAAGAGACACATGTACCCCAATGTTCATCGCAGCACTGTTTATAATAGCCAGGACATGGAAACAACCTAGATGTCCATCAGCAGATGAATGGATAAGAAAGCTGTGGTACATATACACAATGGAGTATTACTCAGCCGTTAAAAAGAATTCATTTGAATCAGTTCTGATGAGATGGATGAAACTGGAGCCGATTATACAGAGTGAAGTAAGCCAGAAAGAAAAACACCAATACAGTATACTAACACATATATATGGAATTTAGGAAGATGGCAATGACGACCCTGTATGCAAGACAGGAAAAAAGACACAGATGTATATAACGGACTTTTGGACTCAGAGGGAGAGGGAGATGTGGGATGATTTGGGAGAATGGGAATTCTAACATGTATACTGTCGTAAGAATTGAATCGCCAGTCCATGTCTGACGTAGGGTGCAGCATGCTTGGGGCTGGTGCATGGGGATGACCCAGAGAGATGTTGTGGGGAGGGAGGTGGGAGGGGGGTTCATGTTTGGGAACGCATGTAAGAATTAAAGATTTTAAAATTTAAAAAATAAAAAAAAAATTAAAAAATTAAAAAAAAATCAAAATCTACATGTATTGAGGAGTGACTGTTTGATAGGGATGGCATTCCTTCTTGGCAGATGAAGAAGTTCTGGGACTTCCTTGGTGATGGAGTGGACAAGAATCTGCCTGTCAACGCAGGGGTCACAGGTTCAATCACTGGTTCAGGAAGATTCCACACGGCATGGAGCAACTAAGCCCCTGCAACATAACAACTGAGTCTGCACTTACTGAGCTCACAAGCTGCAACTACTGAGCCCAAGTGCCACAACTACTGAGTCTGTATGCCACAACCAGTGAAGCCCGTGTGCCTAGAGCCCATGCTCCGCAACAAGAGAAGCCGTGGAAATGGGAAGCCCGAGCACCACAACGAAGAGTAGCCCCTGCTCACTGTAATTAGAGAAAGCCCACACAAAGCAACCAGTACAGCCAAAAATACATAATTATATTAAAAAGTTCTGGAACCAGACAGTAATGATGGTTGTGAAACAGTGTGAATATACTTTAGTTCAGTTCAGTCGCTCAGTTGTGTCTGACTCTTTGAGACCCCATGAATTGCAGCACGCCAGGCCTCCCTGTCCATCACCAACTCCGGAGTTCACTCAAACTCACGTCCTTCAAGTCGGTGATGCCATCCAGCCATCTCATCCTCTGTCATCCCCTTCTCCTCCTGCCCCCAATCCCTCTCAGCATCAGAGTCTTTTCCAATGAGTCAGCTCTTCGCATGAGGTGGCCAAAGTACTGGAGTTTCAGCTTCAGCATCATTCCTTCCAAAGGACACCCAGGACTGATCTCCTTTAGAATGGACTGGTTGGATCTCCTTGCAGTCCAAGGGACTCTCAAGAGTCTTCTCCAACACCACAGTTCAAAAGCATCAATTCTTCGGTGCTCAGCTTTCTTCACAGTCCAACTCTCACATCCATACATGACTACTGGAAAAACCATAGCCTTGACTAGACGGACCTTTGTTGGCAAAGTAATGTCTCTGCTTTTGAATATGCTATGTAGGCTGGTCATAACTTTCCTTCCAAGGAGTAAGCGTCTTTTAATTTCATGGCTGCAATCACCATTTGCAGTGATTTTGGAGCACCAAAAAATAAAGTCTGACACTGTTTCCACTGTTTCCCCATCTATTTCCCATGAAGTGATGGGACCAGATGCCATGATCTTAGTTTTCTGAATGTACTTAGTGTCATGTAATTGTACACTTTCAAATGGTATACTTAACATAACATGCATTTTACAATGCAAAATCTACATTTACAAAACTGATATTATCACCTCTATTCTCAACCTCCCACACACCCCAAATTTGTGCTTTCTCTTATATTTCCTGTCTTTGGACATTTATTACTAGTCTTATTATTTACCTAGTAGCCCATGCCAGATATCCGAGTCATCTCTGACAATGCTCTTTCATTCTCCCACTTAACAATCAATCATGAAGCTCTGTACTTTTTCCCTCATTAATAAAACGTTAACTTGGAATAGTCCTCTATCACTGTCCCCAAAGCTTCTACTTAAGTTCAGGCCACCATTATTAGCCTCATAGTCTCCAGCAGTTTTGCACCTTCCCACCTTCCATATAAACCCCACTTCAACTGACTCTTCTTCATCTTGCCAGAGTGACTTATATCATTTTGCTTAAAAACCCACCATTGCCTTTAGGATAAATTCTTCATGATCTGGCCTCTGTTTACTTCTCTGTTTTATCTCTAACCATTGTCCTACACAAAGCCAAAATGCAGTGATATAAGCTTCCTGCAATTTCTAGCTCATCACCAGCTTTTTTTTTTTTTTAACCCAAGTGCACATATCACTCCAAACCCCTAGCACTTCATTTCCCTCAGTTTAGACTTGGCTAAATTCTACAGGAAAGATTGAATTTACATCATCATGCTCAGGAAGCCTTTCAGATGCCCCAAAGATGATGTCCTTATTATGAGCTTCTATGTTTACTCATATCTTAATATTATATTTAAGTTAAAGTCATCTGTCTCCTTTAAAGACCACATTATGCTTGAGGGTAGGGACTACATATCAATGTATCTCCAGTGCCTAAAACAGTACATAGCATGTGGTATGTTCTAAATAAATATTTTTAAATGAACAAGTGATGCCCTAGTGAATAATAGGAATCCTGATATCAGAAGCTACACAACTTCCCAATGACTTCCTACCTTACTCTGATTAAAAGCCAAAGTCATTACAATGGGCTACAGCGTTCTGACTTCATCTCCTGGTATTCTCCCCTTCATTCACTCAGTTCCAGCAACTCTCTGAAGCCTTGACTGGAAAAGCATTTCAGCCAAGGAGCCATTGAGGCACATGCATTAAGGAAGGAACTAAACACTGAGCCTCCAGCATGTGCTAGGCACTTGCATGTGTCATATCACAGGACCCTCACAATCGCTCTAGGACAAAGGAAATACTACCGCCATTTCCATGGACTGAGTGAAATATTGGACAATGACAGCTAAACAGACTAAGCCTAAGAGTAGATTTTGAATTTAAACAGAGGGATAACTTCCTTGGAAAGAGTCCATAGTGGTGACTTTTCCTCCCCTAGATATCTTGTATGCTGGTTATTCTGTTTGCTGGGCCTCCTTCCAGCCAACTCCCTCTGCCCTGCTCTGGGAAGCTGACCTCAATGAACTACATTACCCAAACTACCTTGCCCCTGGCTTCTGTCTGGGTTTTGTCAATTGCAGGCACCAGCTGGAGACGAGAGGCCAAGAAGAGAAAGGTTAGGGGATTATTTCTCTACTTTCCTGCTGCCTTGTCTAAGTCCTTATAACAGCTGCTTAACACTTATGGCTATAGCTTCCTGTCAGACAGTCTCCCAAATTGTAGGTCTCACTGGGCCCTAGCAACAACACTCCCCTTTCTTACCCTTGAGGCCTAGGAGTGCTACTGATTCCCACTGTTGGGTTTCATCATTTCTTTTTAGTTTTTGTTAACAATGATCATACGTCTGTAAATCATCCTTTGGTTAAACTCTTCTTAAATTCTTTTGAAACCACCAATTATTTTCCTACAAGGACTCTTGACTGATACACTAGAAAAACAATAAATGGCATGTTCTTCTCCTTTGTTCTTCCACTCATTAAATTTCTAGTGTCTTCAATCAAGTCTCCTTCCTCTCCTTTTATCTGAAGCTTCCCATCTTTCCATGTCTACATGGTGTCCCAAGAAGTCTAAGCATTCTATTACCCACAGAGCAACACTGCTGTTACTATTCTGCTGAATCTCAAGTGACATTGGCACTCTGTTGTTCTTGTAGTTCTAAGACTGGTTGACTCTGTTAGTCTGACCATCCTGGTAGGACAATAAACTCATTGCAGGGAAACTGAGCAATTTTAATCTCCAAACAAACAAATTTTAGCTCAAAAGAACCTTAGACTTTACCTTGTCTGAAGTGAAAGTCACTCAGTTATGTCTGACTCTTTGCAACTCCATGGACTGTAGCCCGCCAGGCTCCTCTGTCCATGGAATTCTCCAGGCAAGAATACTGGAGTGCGTAGTCATTCCCTTCTCCAAGGATCTTCCTGACCCAGGGATTGAACCCAGGTCTTCTGCACTGCAGGCAGACTCTTTACTGTCTGAGTCACTAGGGAAGCCATGTTATCACTCAGTCATGTCCAACTCTGTGTGACCCCATGGACTATACAGCCCACCAGGCTCCTCTATCCATGGAATTCTCCAGGCAAGAATACTGGAGCAAGTTGCCAATCCCTTCTCCAGGGGATCTTCCCAAACCACTGATCAAGCCTGGGTCTCCCACATTGCAGGCAGATTCTTTACTGACTGAGGCACCAGGGAAGACTTTACCTTGTCTAACCACCTTACTTTACAGATAGGAAGGTTCAGGCTCACACAGAGAAAGACTCTCACAGCTATACAGCTGCAGACCTAGGTTCATCATCTAAACTCTGCCTACTATTCCACCAGGCTGTGATACTGCACTGGGTACCTAATAGGCACTCAATATGATTACTCGCTCCTAAATTCATGTGGGCTTTGCTTTGTTCAATACTAGGCTCCATGCCTAGATGAGTACCTGGTACATATGATACACACAGCACATATTTATTGATTTTGAATCCAGGACACAGAAAGACAAATTCCTTGGAAGTTATCAGAGCTCAGAGGATCATCTGTAATAATGATAATAATCCTTCATACAAAGAAAATGTATAGTTTTCAAAGTGCTTTCCAATTTTAAAAAGCCCATTTAATCCCTCTGAGGTAAACACAGCAGGATGCATAGTCTGTTTAACAGATGCAAGCAACAGCCTCTGAAAGGTTCAAAGTCAAGGTCCCCTGACTAGTATGTTGCAGAGTGGAGGCTCCTGTTCAAGTTTTCTGACTCCCACTTCCCTCCACTACTCCATGTTGCTTCTTTAGCTTAGCCATGCTGCTTCAAGAAAGGGGGGGGCGGGGTTCATTCACGGAGCTAGCCCAAATAGTCACAATGACTAGATGAATTACACACTTATGCTGATAGAAATGATTTTGCTTTTTTAAAAAAATCCACTTAAAGGTACTTCTATTCCACTTCTGATTAGATACAGTCTGCAGAATACCTCCAACTCTTGATACTACAAGGCTTGTTATTTTCCACAGAGAGGACAGTTACCATCTGTGTGGTCTGGAGTGAAGGAGACAGCACTTTTGAGACATCACTTTCAGTACAGACCAAAGTCAGGCCCTTTCAAAACCAGGTGTTCAGAGAAACAGCATCTTGTTTCTCAGCCTGACTCCACCAGAGAGGGGCTGTCACATGATTTCTTCAAGATTAAATGCACCAAGAAGCCATCTGCAGTTTTTCTGACTGAATTCTCTTATGAAGAACTCTTTAATACAGATTTCACCCTGGGTTTTAACTACTAGTATGATCTCTGATACTAATCAGGGTATCACAGAAACCAAAGATAACCTAAACATATATGCAGCCTCTTTGGATTTTAGTTTCCATTAAGAGCTCAGAGTAGAATATGGGTACAGAGAATTACCCAAAGTCTTACATCAGGGATTATAAACTCAAATGCCTCCCAGGCACCAGGTAAATAATGTAAAATCCAGTATGACAAAATAAGGAATAATGGAGTCTACTCAGTGCTTTTAGGCAGGGGGCGAGCATTACTTGTGGCATGCAGGATCTTAGTTCCTGGGCCCATTCCCCCTGCATTGGAAGCAGTCTTAACCACTGGATCACCAGAGAAGTCCCTGGAGTCTATATAAACTGTAGAAAACTAATTTGCTAGTTGCTTCTGAGCTCCAACCACCTGTCACTTTTTGGGTACATGAATTAACAGTTTTTCCCCCAAAGCAGGAAATATGCACTTTTTAAATGTTCTTTAAAAGTTAGTTACTAATTCAAATATGGAAGTCTTTTGTAGGCTATCAGCCAGAGTTTGTACTTTTCCTTACGGGGTAGGTTTCCTGCTCCATATGAGAGAGGAATAATAGCAAACGTCCCACTTTCAAGTCAAATATAGTATAGGATTCACGGCTTCCTTCTCAGAGACTCTGTGGACAGTGCGGGAAAAGTGGACAGAAAACTCCTTGAGTTAGTAGGAATGTACCTTGACTGGGGGATATCTGCTTTATTAACTAGACAAACAGATACCCTCTGGAAGGAATTTGTGGGGTAAGATCCCCTCTGTTAGGTATCTGGGCAGATAAGTCTCTGAAGCATCTAGAAAACCCATATTCCAGTATGGGGATGTGGAGGATTGGGAGAACAGTTTACAAGAAAGCATAAAGACAGAGAGCTACTGGGAAATACAGAGTACGATATGAGGGGTACAATTTCTTCAGTCTTGGGAGGGAGAAGGTGATAACCTTTCCTCGGGCGCCACCTTCGGGTGCCTCTTTCTCACCATCGCTCCGCAGCCGTCGACTCCAGGGAACGGCCGCCATCTTAACGCACCTTTCTGCGCAGGTGCCCGGGAGCCCAGAGAGAGCCCCGCCTCCCGCCACACCCCTCATCCTCACTTCCGCCGCCCACCACGGCCCCTTTCTCAGAAATCTGCCCTTTCCCCTAGCTGTGTTAGGCTCCTCCGCTTGTGACTGCAGAGAGGAGGAAAGAGCCGCTGGTCTAAATCTATCATTATATTAGAAAGTCATTTCTACAGCTTTCCACACTTTACTGGAATTACCAGATCCCAAAGGCTGCTACAAGATAATTTATTACAGACTAGTCAATAATTTCTTGTGACAATGGCACATACAATTTAAAACAGCAAAGATGCTTCGTTTCTTGTTTCATGTAATGGCTAATGCAGAGTCCTCAAGAAGTCCAAGAGGCTGCTATGAGGATACTGAAGGATCATGTCACATCTGTGGGCAAGGGCCTGGGAAGTGCACAACTCCCCGGGAGTGTTGAGCCCCCCTCCCCCTCTGCTCCCCATCCCTCCACCCCCAATCTAGCCTGTACGGAGGGATCACAGTCTAAGTTCCTTCTGTAGAGTTGAATGGTTTATGAGGGGGAGAGCAGCTGACCTAAATGAAAGGGAGTGAGGACAAAAGCTGGATTCTGTCTGCAAGGGGAAGGACCACCAGAAGGCAGTGGCCATAGCTGAATAGGACTCCTTCTAGACTGATTTCCACAATTTTTGGCTTTGTTCAGGGCTTATCTATGAAGAAGCCCTCTCTCCTGGATTCTTCAGCTAGCTCTCAGATATGTATACTTAAGAGCCTCTCATGTCCTGAAGCATCACTCCCCTTCCTAAAGGAGTGAGGTAGGGAGACTCCTGGGCAGGTGGCCCCTGGTGCTTGGGTTCCAAAGAAATTCTGCTCAGGCCTCTGAAGCACCATGTGAACCTGGTTCTACTCATGAGAGCTAATCTGGGGGAAGGGATTAGCATAGCTCATTGCTGAAAGGTATCTTGTTCAGTCTCAATGCCCTGTACTCACTTGAGCTACTCTACACTGCTGGGTTCTGCTCAAGGGATGGTCTGCATTCTATTCTGTGTGTTCCTGCTCTGGCCATACTCCAGTTCAGACTACAGGGCTCAGGAATTACCTGTAGACTCAACGGATTACTTACCTAATTAGGCAAAAGCTCCAGGCCCTCTAAACGTGTTCCTCTAATGATTGGTACATATGGATCTAACTGGATTAGGTGTGGTATGGAGAGGGGGAGAAAAGGGGTGTGGGAGTGGAAGGATCTCTACCAAGAATGGCTGACACTCTCAGAAATGTCTTCCCCTCCATGAAAAAATCTCCCTGTGTGGTAAGCCCCATAGCCCAGCTCCTAGCACCACAGACCTGCTGGTCAAGGATTCGGACCCCTTCTGTGAAAAGCCACACTCGCATCACCAGATTTTCCCTTACACTTTCCTAACTGAATGAATCAGCCTCTTGACTGAGGATCTAAGATGACTATGTAGTAACTCCCATTATCCCTGGCTTGTGGAACTGGTGCCCTCTGGTTGGCACAGGAGCCTGGGTGCTCAGCTCCCCTCTTCCATGGAACGAGACTCCGATTTGAGCTTCACAAACTCCCGGGCCACTTCATCATTGCTCCTCTGAGACAGAATCCGGAGAATGGTCACGCCTGTCTCATCCATGTGGATCTTCCGGCCCAAGGGGCACCAGCAAGCACAGCTGCCCTTGGCTGCCACATCCCTCAGAGGCATCACAGCCAGCCCCAGCACACGGTCCTCCCGGGCAAAGCAGTAATCCTTCACACATATCTGCAACTCATAGGCTTCTGGCCCCTCTTCATTTCCCAGGAGGCTGTGAGGACAGGGCAGATGGAAGATAGGAGACCAGAGATGAGGGCGTCCTCAAATGAATTCACTCCAGACACCATCCAGCCCATCCCTTCTCTCCTCTCTTAATTCTTACTCCACAGATCACCCCCATCCCAAAGTCCTTTAGATCCCCCAACCATAACTTACAAGTGAAACGTCTCGTTGTACTTGGGAGCCCAGTTGTTACTTTTTGACTTGGTTGTGAACTTCCTCTTTTTATCACTTTGGTGAGGGCCAACCATGGTGACTTCAACAAAGGGCCGGAACATACCTGCCGTCTGCCACTTGAGGTCATTGGCAGCCACCACTACACAAACATGGAAACCTGTGAGGCAACCCATCACGCATTCCCAGTTCTTGAGCCCCCAGGTGGGATTCCCCTTGGAGGAGGGCTAAGCTGAAGGACTGGGATAAGCAGTGCCTTTGACTGATAGGGCCACTGGGCAAGAAAAGGTCTCAAGCCTGTGCATCCATGCCACTCACCTTTCACTGTGACCTTGTGCTCCCCAGTTCCAGGATGTGTAAACAAGTCCACCTGAATAGAGACTTCTCCCACAGGATCATCCACACCGGACCCTGGCGGGCAGAGGGACAGATGGTTCCCTATTGGAGAACTTGAAGACTTTAGGCCCAGTTACTCCAGGTAAAACCAAGAGCTGGGAGGCTACTATCCTACACCCTAAAGCAAGAAGCAGTCACCCACAGAAGCTATGGGGATGTGAGCCACAGGGAAAGGAAAAGAAAGGGGATGAAGAATGAGGCTGTGTATAAAAATACAAGTCAGGGTGACAACATTTTTGGTGAAATTTCTTCCAAAACTACAACTGGAATCTCTCAGGTTCTCCAAACTTCTCTTATCTCCTGGGCTAAAGAATTTTTCATTGAAAGATGTTGGGAAAGAACAGTGCTGCCATCCTATATTTTAGTCTGAGAATTGTGTCCACCCCATGGTTTCTCAGCAGAACAATGCGGATCCCATCTAGCCCAAAGCAGCACCTTCCCACCTATGGGCTGCCCTGCACACAGTGACTTCTTCCTACTCAAACCTGGACCTCTCCACACACAGCTCTCCAGTGCCCCCTGGCCAATCTGCAGGCTCCCCTCAGTAGAGGCTTCACTTTATTTTGGGAAAACCCCAGTACCCTGCACCCCAGATAAAATTTTTTTTGTCCTCAGATGGAGAGGTGGGGGAATTCTGAAGACAACTATTGTTAACCCCATCTCGGACTGTACAAATACACTGCCTATCTCTGAGACTTGGGCTAGAACTTCTGACCTTTGACATCTGGTTCCCTCAGCCCCACCTGAAGCAGCTCATTTTAGTTCACAGGGGACAGTGTTAGCCCGTATTAGATTCACATCTGCACAGTGTATAACATACCCTTTTCCGGCTGAATGTCCTCATTAGCAGTAAACCTAATACCTTTCCCATCATGCACTGAGTGAGGACAGGCAAGTCAAGAGGTAGCAGCAGTAGGACAGAGAAAGAAGAATCAGTTAGAGTCTAAGAAGTTCACAGGCATTCAGAGCAGCTCTACACATATTCTGAGGGAGCACAGAGGTGGAGCAGAGTGCAGAGAGGAGTCTAAGAACTGGGGCCAGTGAATGCTCCAAATTATACTTAACAGTTTGCACATCAATGAAATCACAGACAGAGGCAGTAGAAAATACAGCAAGTTTCTGAGACCGGCAGGACACAATAGAGAAAGCTGTAGGCTCTAATTTCCTAGGCTCTAAATGACAAAGCAGTGGGTAGAACACACACACACAACTGCAGACTCCCTGTGGTCACCGCTCTTGCCTGGTCTTACTTCCTATGTGCCCAGTCCAGCCTCGCCTCATCTTTATATCTAGCTCAAAGCTCAGTGTCTCTGAAAAACCTTTTAGATTAACTCCTAGCCTCGCTGATGTTATGGACCTTTACACATACTCATCTCTGTGAAAGATCCCCCTATCTTGCTGAGCAAGGCTCATTACTCCTTTTGCTCTTTCTTCTCACTCTGGGCTTGAAATAAGAACACACGTGGAAAATGAAACAGTATTGCAGGTTCCCCTGCATTTTTTCACCTTCCATCAACCCCATCCTAACTGCTCAGATTCCCACCCTCTTCCAATCTGGGTCAGTTCACAGCTCAGTAAGGCTTAAGCCTTCCCACCCCCAGGCCCCTGCCAGGTTCACTCCTCCAGGCAGCATGCCTAGGTTTCCCTGGAAGGAGCAATTAATGATTGCACCTTGAAGGTCCTTCCCAGGAGGACCTCCTCAGGATCAGGGTCTAAATTTCAGTCTGAGCCGTGTTTGTGCAGATGTGTTTTGTTATGGATGGGCCTGCCTGGAGACAGGGAGGGGTTCTGAGAACTGAAAATCGTTGGGAGGGAACCAGCTGCCTCGGTGCCCCGTGCACTAGCATCATACATGAGGCTGGAACCTCAGGTCTGTACAGCCCTGTGATCCGTACCCTCCTTTCAAGTCCTCCCACAGATCACCCCTCTTAGTCTTCTTCTCATTCACACTGGAGAATCTGGGAAATCTTTGGCTCCCAAAGCTATAAGACTTCGTGAGTATCTTAACCACTCATTCTCAAGGCTTCCTCACACATTTTCCCTATCAAACAGGGTATCCTGCTTGAGGTCAACATACATGCACTGGCCGGATGATGTTGGGAAATGAAAGCTCAGGCACATCTCCCAGATCTCTGGGATTCCTATCTGGTATGAGTCTGGGGTAGGTAGGGGTAAGTACTGGGGTCCATCAAGAAAATCCTGATGTCTGTATGTGAAGGGCTTTCTGAAGAAGTACCTGGAGCCTCCCTGAGGGCTACAGGAGACTGACTCCCTAGGGGCAGAGACATAGCAGGGAGGAGAGTGGGGACCCAAAACCCTTGGGCCTTACCTTGGGCAGTCTGTGAGCGCACAAAGGTCTTGATGAGGGTGTCTGTGGTCTGTGTGTACAGAGATAGGGCATAGCGCAGGGACTGCAGATCTGGGCTCTTCTCCAGGAAGGTTTTCTTCAGCCCGTTGCCTCCGGCATGAAAGTATTGCTGAAAGACAAGAATAACTGCTACTGCGTCATCCCCCTTCAGAGAGGCAGCTCCCCAACAATATCCTCAGAGAAAGGACATCCAAGCACAGGCCAGCAAAGATGCCAGAAGAGGACCGGGAGTCATTCAATAAACAAGATCAGGAATGCCACACAGAGCCAGGGTCACAGTCTCTCAGGTGCAGAGTCTTATGTGAGTATCTAGCAGGAGTGGTAACGGATAGCCATACTTCTGGATGTGATGTCTGATGGATGAATCTATATGGACAGGCACAGATACGGGACAGAAGCTTTTCAGGCAGAAGCTTTTCAGTCAGAAGTGGTGCTTTACTCTTGGGAACCCTTAGAGCACTTTATACCTATGACCTACCTCTGTCCCCAGTGCCCTGAATCACAGCCCATGTGTACCTGCCTTATTACCACCTTATACCAGGTGATAGTTTGGTTATCACCAAATTATACCAGAGTATCCTGATGCAGGAACCATATCTGATTCTCTCTGCATCCTTCCTAGTGTATAGTGCCTAAACACATGTTGTCTGGTTGAATAAATGAATGCATTGTAGGGGAAAAAAAACCCTTTGAAACCCAAATGATTTTAAACATAAATGAAGAGGTTAGCCCGATCTGGGATATTGGATCTGGAAGATTAATTCCCAGTGGGAAATATTCCAGAATGACAACGAAGTTACTAAGTGAACTGATGTGTCCTCAGAAGCCAAGAATAAATGTTCCAGGTCTTTGGTGATTCATCTGAGGCCACACAGGAGGTACCATTTTGGTTGCTCCCAAGAGGAATGTGGACGTAACAGAGAAAGATACAGACACAAAACCCACTCTCTCCTGGATGCGGGGTGGCAACAGCCTGAGGGACCCCTAATCTGGCCAAGCAGAATGCCAGGACCAAGAGGGTAGGGTAGGAAGGCAGTATGGAGGAGGGGGTCCTCCACCTTGATGGTGTCCAGGGCGAGGTCAAGGACAGCACACTGCTTTGGAGTCAGATTCCGTGTTTCCTCTCGCACCATGTGGTCCTGGAGCCCCAGAGAAAGCAACAACGTCAGGACAGCTTGTGGCCGTCATGAAAGTCCCCCACTTGTCAGCCCACAGCTGCATGCCCCTCTCCTTCTCCTCCTCTTCAGTCTTCAGAGCTCGGATTTCCCCTCTCCCAGGCAACCCTGCCCCTCCCATCTGGCTGCAAAAGGACCCCACGTATCCAGAGTACCTTGAGTTTGGAAAGTTGGCTCAGCTCCTTGGCAGCAGTGAAGATCAGCTGGGTGCCCTAGGCAGAGAGAGAATCATTCAGAGCAGAGAACTGCAAACTCCATCAGGAAGCAGAGAACTGGGTAAGGGAGACACAGCAGGGGGAAGTGGAAAGGAGCTGTCCTTACCGTCTGGTCAGTAAGTGGAGGCAGAACAATCATCCTTTCCATTGTGTTCATTACCACCCGCCAGAGCTCCTTCAGTACCCGCTTCAGGACCGTCTTCTCACACACAGTGGCAAAAAGTGTGAGGCTGCAGGGCCAGGCCACAGGTCAGGATGGGGTGAGTGCTCGAGAGGCCCCCTCCCTGAGCAGCTCCTCTGATTGCCTCTACCTGCTTCGTCCCTACAGGACAGTGCTGGGTGCTATACTCACTTGCCGTCCAGGAAGTCCATGAGAGGCCGGAGCACACTGTCTGCATCCTGAGTCACCGAGGCCCTTGTGTTGGGGGACGCGTTCCCTGGGCCCCGCACCTGGCTCAGGATGTCAGCCATTTGTCGCACGCACTCGTCAATCCGCACCTGGAAACTACACATGTGCCCACAGTGCAGCCCTCCTCGACCCCCACACACACGGGCTCTAAGCAGCTCCAGCTGCTCGGTCCCACCCAAGCGCACACGTGGTGCAGCCCCGACAGGGCAGGCCGGTAGGAAGAGGGGAAGATGCACAAAGGTGCGCTGGGCGGAGGCCAGTGGGGCAGGGGCTCCGGGACTGGCCAGGCACCACACCTGGCTCTGAGGGCTGTGTGTTCTGGGGCCACTGACCTGTTTCCAAACACCATGCTGAGCTCATCCAAAACTGTATTCAGTTTCACCTGAAGCTCCTTCAGACTGTCTGCAGTTTCAGGGTCCAGCTGTATCCACAGGAGGCAGGCTTGGCTAAGCTGGTTCTCTTAGGCTTTTCTCCCCTCCTGTGCCCCGACCCCTCCCTCCTAGGGCCTCTACCCCAATGCCTACTCAAATCTCTCAGCTAAAACCAGTCCAAATCCCAAGCTAAACTTCAGGTCTAGACCCAGTCAGGAGAGGGCAGAGTTCTATGGCTGAGGAGCTCGAGAACAAAGGAAGAATGCAGCAACCCTGAACCTCAGACCTACCTCCTTGCCTCCCATGGCCTCAAACATCTTCTCCAGCTGCACCCTCAGCTGCTGCATGTTGTTCATCAGGATGCAAGGCTGTGGGGACAGACAGAAGTGTTAAGTCTTAGCTCCATTCAGCACAGAACTCAATCTAGGGCCCCTGCCTCTATCACATGACTCCAAAAACCACAGGGAATTTACAGCACATGTTATACCTGTCTCTCCCTAAGCACTGAGATCTGGAAGCAATGCTGACAGCTCTCCTTAAAGGAAGACTAGAAGCAAATGTTTCTGCTTTAACCCTGAATAGGGGGGCCCCAGGTATTCATGGGATTACCCTTTATAACTCTCTGAATGTATTAAAAAAAAAAAAAAGCCTAAGCAAAGGGTCTCTAGCTCAGTAGAGGATAAATTACCAAATGGAGGCTCAAAAGAACTCCTTATCAGGTTCTTGTTATTTTGTGGCATAATCTCAAGCACAGCCCTGCTGGGAGTCACAAGTCAGGAGCATCACCCCATCCTCCTCAGCTCTGAGGACAGTTTCAAAAGCAAAAAGCCTGGCCCTCACCATTTTCTCCTTTGTGCAGTAAGCTGGGAAGTTCTTTGATAAGATGTCTGCATATTCCATGAGCACCTTCCCGATGGTCTGAGAAGAAAGGGGAAGAAGAAGGAGAGGGGACCCTTAGCTTTCCCCATGAGGATCGTACCTGGGGTCACACTTCTCCCAGAACAGTAACAACATGTACATAAAGAGGAATCTCAAAGTAGGGGACCAATCTCCCTCTCTACCTTACTGAAACAAACCCACCTATCTGCCCCAGACTCAAGTAAAGGAGCATGGGGTGATGCCAGGCTGTACCCAAAGGCCATCACAAAGAGGGGTTGATCTCATGTCTGTAGATAGGCTGTGAGTGTCATGGAGTAAGGGGAAAAGGGTAGGAGGGTCATGGTACCTTAGCAAATCTCCTCATGTAGTGGGCAAGGATGTTGGGGTCTGGGCATTCCAATTTCCGGATGATCTCAAAGCTCTGATTGAGCTGTGTGAAGACATCCACCACAGAGCAAGAGAAGAGTGCGTGCTCTGATGTCTGCTGGAACTAAGGAAGGCCACACACAGGGTCATCATCTGCAGCTGCTACCTCGTCCCAAGTCTGTAAGGCTCTGAAGGGCTCTCTGCACAGGAAGGGTGGCTCCATGGCTCTGGACAGCCCTCCGTATGGACTCCACCAGGCAGGGACGGCCATCCCGGCTACAGCCCAGGAACTCCTGCTGACAGCTAATTGCTGGGAGACCCGGCTAGACACCTGTGAAGTTCAAGCCCCTGACTTACCCCATCCTTCTTATCTCGTTCCAAGGCCCCACGCAGGAATTCCAAAGACACATCCTCATTCTCGTCCAGCCACTGCAGGACAAACTGCTCAAACCATCTGCAGCCAGGCAGGAAGATGGAGGGGTTGGAGCTAGTGGTTGGCAGCTGCCATGTGCCTGAGAGCAAGGATACTGGCAGTGCCCAGCCCCTGAGCCCCCCTTCCTTCTGCAGCCCCCCACATGATGACTCACGCTGGGTATTCGGGCACCTGGCCCTGGAGGGCAGGCAGATCCCGCACGTATTCATTGTGGAGCCACTTCACCTTGAAGTGCAGGTTCATGTAGTCAGCACTCTTACACAGCCTGTCTTTCTCATGCTCTGGTTGGGGGGAGAGAGGCGGGGTCAGGTACCAGCAGTGCAGGCCATGCTTCCTGAGCTTTCCCAAGGCAGATCCAGTTGGGTGGCGCTATCAGATGTCTTAGAAGAAGGGTGACTTCCCAGCACCTCCCCACAGCCACCTCCCCCTAGCAGTGAGTATTCTGCTAAAAGCCTGACCCAAATCTTCCTTTAGAGGCTAAGTCAGACACCCAGATAAGGCCCACAGTCTTCCTGTGCTGGCTTTTGGAAGTACTAGCGAGATACCGGCCACTGGTGAAGAAGGGGAGAAAAGGATACGGGCGCTAAGGCTGACCTGGGGAAACGGCCCAGGACATGAGAGGGATGACACTTTACTTTACGCTTTATCTTCCAGGGCTTTACTAATCCTAGTAGCTGAGCCATTTCCTCAGATGGACTTAAATGCAGAGATGAGCAGTCATACATGACATACATGGGTTACTGACAGCCACATAGAGACAGGGAAAACCAAAGTGGGCCCAAGCTAACAGGAAGAGCAGTTGAGCAGCCACAGCGTAACAGAATCCTGAGGTAAACTGGACGGTGCCAGAGCAGAGCTGAAACACTGGAAAATGAACTCTCGGAGAAGTATGAAATCAGTCAGTGTGGAAACCGTGGAAACACAGCCAGATGAAAGAGCCATCCTGCTACAGGAAATGGGATGCTTATGTGAAAGGTTATACAGCCAAGTCTGCAGAGGCTTCTGGAAAATCTAGGATAAAGATCACCAACAGCTTGCCCAGAGAGTCTAGAGCACTGGCCACACCCACAGGTTTCCTTCACCTACCCCCTTTAGAGATGAAGCATTAATTTTGTTTGAATAATAAAAGCCAACTGTGTGCCTACATATAACATAATGGTGAAAGCAAGCAAAATGGGGAGAGTACTGAGTGACAGGGAGGGGAAGGTCGTTGTCCTCGGGAACACTACTGCTCAACTCCGAGTTGCCACGGGTGATGCTCCTCCATGTCAAGATAGAACAGCCAGTCTGCCCTTGTCAATCAGTACAGCAGACACCCAAGGAGGAAATGGGAGACTGGGATTCAGCCTCAAAAGGCTCCTTTGTCCCAGGAATGTCATCTCCCGGCACTGAAGGCAGCACCGCCTCAACCCGAGGTTGCATTTGCAGACTCTTCTATGAAGCAGTGAGCCAGAGAAGAGGAAAAAGGAGTAAGACTAGAGGTATAGGGACAACAACCAAAAGTGCTTACCACCCAGAAAGAGGACTTTTCGTATACGAATGACAGTGGAGGCTTGTGACAGAGCAGAGACGCCAATGAGCAACACAGAAAGTGAAAAAGTCAGGGACACCAAAGAGACCCTCCCAGGGCCTCCCCCTTCTCTCCCACCCTGCTGTCCTTAAACCAGGCCAAGAACCTAGAAACATAAACAGGAACCACCAGGAGGGCCCTCTCTCCTTTCTGGTCAACAACCCACTGGGAGAAGGGGCAGTGCTGCTCTATCCCTTCAGAGCTACCTGATTCTTTTCTTCTAGGGACCTTCAAGCTACTGCGTTTGCAGAGAATTCTCACTTTCTCTGTCAATCCATAATCCGTACTCTGGCCTCAATCCCTAATTTCTAATTAACTTCTATGGTACAAAACCTAACAGGATGAATGATGAAACATTGCTGCTGCTGCTGCTGCTGCTAAGTCGCTTTAGCTGTGTCCCACTCTGTGCGACCCCATAGACTGCAGCCTACCAGGTTCCTCCGCCCATGGGATTTTCCAGGCGAGAGTACTGGAGTGGATTGCCATTGCCTTCTCTGGATGAAACACTGGCCACACTTTATTCTAACAAGTCTCATGGAGTCATGCTCCAGCAGTTACTTGAGGCTGTTGTTGGGGGCCAGGGGTGTTAGAGGATGGTTCATCTGTTAAAAAGGGGCAATTGAGTATCTAAACCTTCTCCTGCCCCTGACTTCCATGTTCCTCCCTCCATTCATCTTTCTCCCTGGAGAGTTCTTTCAGCCTCGTGATTTCAGCTACCAGACTGCTGACATCTCCTCCAGATCTCTCTCTGGTTCTGGTAATGTCTGTTCAAGTCTTTGATGGAACATCTCACTTTGCCTGGGTTTAACTCCAGTCACCATCTTTGCTATCTTAACATCTTCACCTCTTGTTTAGTACTGAGCATCATCTTCAAGTCTTCCTTCTTCCTATCTATTCATATCCATTTAACTCACCAATCCCTGTTAATTTCATCTCTAAAACTTCTCTGAAATTTATCCATTTCTTTATAGTCACACTTGTACCTGTCTAGGTCTCATTACCACCATCTCCAACCTGTATTACTATAATAGTCTCCAATCTGGTCCTCCTCCAACCTATTCTCTATATGGTAGCCAGAGTAAGTGGCTTTTCTATATTAAAAATGTGGTCATGTTAATCCCTTGTTTAACCTGGGTTGCTGTTCAATGGCTCTCAACTGCCTCAGGATAGAGTCCAAAATCCTAAATATGGCTTAAAACTTCCTGTATGATCTCGCTTTATCCTGCTTCTCTGTCTTCACCTCTCACGCATCTCTTCCCCTACAAGCTAAAGTGTTAATCACACTGAATTACTGTATCCAGTTCCCGAAGCATGCCAGCTCTCTCTAGAACCCAAGTCTCTGAACATACTGTAACCTCTGCCTAAAACATCTGTCTCTCCCTTTCCTGTCACGAATGCCTTCCCTCCCCACCAGCTAAGTTCTATCATCCTTCAGGTGTCAGTCAGTATATCACCTCCTAGAGAAAGCCCTCACAGGTGCTCTTTCCAGGTCTGGGTTATATGATTCTCAGCACCCAATGCCTATTCCCTTGGTAGCACTTAAGTTTGAATTGTAACTGCCAATTTATAGGTTTGTTATCTAGACTGATCTGAGCTTCTCACCAGCTAGGACTATGCCTCATGTATCTCATTGGGGTTCCAACAACTAGCACAGTATGTGGCACAAAGAATGTACTCAATATGCTTGGTGAACAGGGTGTGGATTTCCTGAAGAAACTTTCTGTTCTGTATCATAACTGGGACAGTAGTTACACAGGTGTACTTATTTGTCTAAACTCACCAAATTGTACTTAGAGTGTTATTTTATTTTATGCATATTATATCTCAATAAAGTTGACTTTAAAAAGGCTGAGTGAATGGTAGCATTCTAACAGCAGCAGTCAACACTATCCTTTTATCAACCAGGTCTCCAAACCCCTCCCTTTCTCTTGCCCTTCGCCATCCTGACAATCACCAAGCCCTGTCACAGCTTCCTTCCAACGTCTATCCACGCCCATTCTTCCTCTAAGTTCTCTGCTATAATTCGAGCCTAACCCCCTGCCATAAACTATCACATTGTCTGTACCCAGCTTCCAGTCTCTCCCTGTTCTGCCTGCCCCCATTTTCCACTGAGGTAAAATCTTATAAAAATGCTATTGTGTTAACACTGCATCTCTGCTCATGAGCCTTTAATAAATGTCAGGCAGTATTCTAAGTATGTCACATACATCTCAGCTGCTTCATTAGCTCAATGAAATAGATGCCATCATCACTCCCATTTTATAGATGAATAAAAATGGGAGCTCACAAGAATTAAGTAGCTCAGTCTAGAACACACTGTGGAGTAAGTGGTAAAACTGAGATTTGAAACCAGGTCAACATGAGTTCTTTCTTTAAAGCAGTTTTCAACTCTTTTATGTTTCTTTTAAACATCAGCAGAATTCCCCTTTTGAAAGAAATTTCATTTAAAGCCTCATATAAAATTGATAAAAGCAGAGCTGACTTGGCAGGCAGCAAGTAGAAGTCCTGGAGTTCTAGCCCTGCACGCCCCTCTCCTGCCCCCACCTCCACCCTCCTCTTGCCGTTTCCCCTTTTTACTTAATTCCTCTGTTTGAAAAACCTCTGTCCAACCTTACACTATTCCTCTTGTGGAATCCATACATTTTTCACAGGTACTTGTCTTCCCGCCCCCGCCACCCTGCCCCCCGCCCCTGCCACCCTGCCCCACGCCCCAAATTCACTACAGCTGGAGTTCTTTAAGAACTGGGGCAACACTCCTTGTTGCACTCACCACGTGCTGCCTGGGGGAAAGGGACAGGTGACCAAGTCAGAGGCCTGACCGGCTAAGGCATGGGCTACAGCCCCAGGCATGACCCAGCGCGGACAGGAGGCAGCCTGCTCTGGGGAAGAATTACAGAGTGTGCACGGACAGGACGTGACTGTCTCAAACTAAGCACAGATCTGCAAGGTTTCTTTCAACCTCCAAAGTTACTGCTCCTAAACCTCAAAAGTTTAAAAGTCTGAGAGGGTTACCCATTTCCTACCACCCTACCCAAATAACACAGGCAGACTCTGGTCTGTCCTTGCTCCGGACTGCTCCCCTCCATCTAGGTCCACTTTAACAGACTGAGGAGATGACTAACATAACATACAGCAACAGGAAATGCAACTGAATGAGCGAGCGCAGATGAGTGGAAACAGGAAGGTCTGACCCAGGAAGGTCTGATAGGGAGTGGCATCTTTGTGGGCCAAAGTGCGGGATGAGCAGAACAGCAGAATGAACAAGATGAGTAATAACTGGTTCCATGGAAGTAGTGAGGAGAGAAGCATCTTTCTGGGTTTGTCATGCCAATCTAGAACAACTTTCAAAGAAAGTCAGGCCAAGCAGTCTATGGTGTGAGAAAATAACCTTATCTATGTATTTAAAGTTCCATGACTCTGTAAAACTGTAAAGGCAAGTGTCATAAGGCCATTCTCTAGGGAGTGGGCCACTTGAGAACACCCAGCATGGGAAGAGTTGATCTCTGGGCTGGGAAAGTGTGAAATAGGTACCTGCTCTGGAGCTGGAAGGAGGAACCTACATCCACACAGCAATTTCCATTACTCCTTTGGCTGAAGCTTTGCCTACCCAAGGTCTCCTGAGGCCTATCACCCACTATGCCTAGAATCTCTCTAGTTTCCTACTACACTATTCACCTAGAACGTGTAGTTGTCTGGGAGACGAAAGGGATGGCAAACAGGTGCTTTGGCTAGGGGTTTGCAGCCCACTGCCATGGGCACACCCTTACCCTCCAGTGCATATTTCATGTCTTGGGCAAAGAGTTGCCACATCACTTCTGCGCTGACTTTTCCCACATTCAACTCCTGGGGAAACCTGGATGATGGAAGGAGACACAGTCAGAGAAGAAGGCAGAGGCATTTGATTTGATTAATTCTTTGATTTGATTAATTCATTCTGAGGTCAGATTGAAGAGAGGAGAAGCCTAGGAAACAGGGCTAGGCTCCAACTGTAGAATAAGGACCCAGGGCCAGTGGTAGGCAGAGGGACACATTGGGGCAGAGGATCCCCTCAGGCAAGGTGGCCCTAGGGGAGATGATGCCTAGAAGGCAGGGAACTCTGGCCAAGAGGAGAAGGGCTGAAAGACAAGCCCAGGCTAAATAAGCTAGAGCAGAAGGAGCAAGAAGTTGGGCATCAGAAGGCCCTCTTTATTCACAGCAGACGGACACATACACGCCTGGCCTCTGGATCCCCAGGGACTCCTAGGGCAGCCACTCCCAGAGGTCTCTCTCCAGGGAGGCTGGCTCAGTCTGGGCGGGGCCCCTCATTATGTTTCCACACCTGTCTCCAGAAACAGTTACCCAGACAGATACAAGGGACAGAGGGACAGACGGACGAACAGGAGGAAGAGGTGGCACTGTGAACACACAGAGACAGGAAAGAAAGAGGCTGTTAGACAGGTGGACAAACCAACCACCAAACAGAAAGGCCAAGTGAGGTGATACTTACTGGTTCAGAACGAGGGTGTAGGAATTCTTATCTTCCTCTATGATTGACACAATGAGTGTGATGAGTTTGGGCCAGAAATCCAGGTTCCTAATGCTGGGCCCCTGTTCTTCTGGAGGCAGCTCCTGATTCTTATTCCCAAGAAGATGGTGATAGATAGAGAGAGTCAGAGAAGAATATGGAGTCTTCCTCTCCCCCTTCCCCACGCTGTGGCCCTTCCTTTAGAATCAGGCACCCTTCCTTTCCCATACCCTGTCTTCCACAAGATACCACCACCCGTTCTATCAGAGCGATGACCACTGGGAGGTCCTTGAACAGAAAGAATCTGTCCCTGAGAACTTCTCTCCCAAGCTCCAGAGCATTGCTCTAATAAGCTTGACCAGTCCAGGAGACATAAAGATGCCTGTCTCCCTTCCTTCTTCTCCAAGTAGCTAAGAGCATAGTGAATTCCTGGTTGAAGTAAACAGCCCCGTCAGTCTAAATAGGTCTAGTTCCCTGTGATCCCCACTGGCAGTTCTTTTATTCTAGTGGTGGCCCCCTCTAACATTACCCACTGCCCCACCACACATAAGTACATCTCAGCACTGAGAAGTTCCTTCAAGTTCTACAGGAGCTACAGAACAGTTCCAGCATGCAGGCTGGCCCAGCCCTCAGGGAAGCAAAACCTCCCTTAGCCCCCTGAAAATCATTAGGGGAAAGAACTGCATTTGGAAGTTATTTGCCTAGCTGGATAAGAAAAGGCCTTGGGAAGCCAAGAATATTCAATGGGGAAAGGATATTCTCTTCAATAAATGATGTTCAGAAAACTGGATAGCCACAAGCAAAAGAATGAAATTAGACCCATACGTTATGCAGAGGCCATGTAGCTCAGAGGGTAAAGCGTCTGCCTATAATGCGCGAGACCCGGGTTTGATCCCTGGGTCAGGAAGATCCCCTGGAGAAGGAAATGGCAACCCACTCCAGTCCTCTAACTCAAAATGGATTAAGGACTTAAATGTAAGACCTGAAACCATAAAGCTCCTTGGAAAAAAAAAAAACATGGGAAAAGCTCCCTGATAGTCATTTTGGATATGACAACAAAATAAAAAATCAAAAAGACTATATCAAACTAAAAGGTTTCTACACAGCAAAAGAAACAATCAACAAAATGAAAAGACAACCTACAGAGGGTGGAAAGTATTTGTAAACCACCTATCTGATAAGGGGTTAATTCCCAAATAGATAAGGAACTCAAATAACTCAATAGCAAAAAACAAAACAAACAAAAAAACGCCCAATCTGGCAAAAAAACTGGGGGAAGACTTAAACAGACATTTCTCCAAAGGAAATACACAAATGCCCAACAAGTACATGGAGAGGTTTTCAAATCACCAATCATTAGGGATGTGGATGTGATTGGTGATGGAAGTAAAGTCCGATTCTGTAAAGAGCAATACTGCATAGGAATGGAGAATGTTAGGTCCGTGAATGAAGGCAAATTGGAAGTGGTCAAACAGGAGATGGCAAGAGTGAACATCAACAATTTAGGAATCAGTGAACTAAAATGGACTGGAAGGGGTGAATTTAACTCATGACCATTATATCTACTACTGTGGGCAAGAATCCCTTAGAAGAAATGGAGTAGCCATCATAGTCAACAAAAGAGTCCAAAATGCAGTACTTGGATGCAATCTCAAAAATGACAGAATGACGTCTGTTCATTTCCAAGGAAAACCATTCAATATCACAGTAATCTAAGTCTATGCCCCGACCAGTAATGCTGAAGAAGCTATAGTTGAACGGTTCTATGAAGACCTACAAGACCTTCTAGAACTAATACCCAAAAAAGATGTCCTTTTCATTATATGGGACTGGAATGCAAAAGTAGGATGTCAAGAAATACCTGGAGTAACAGGCAAATTTGGCCTTGGAGTACAGAATGAAGCAGGGCAAAGGCTAATAGAATTTTGCCAAGAGAACGCACTGGTCATAGCAAACACCCTCTTCTAACAACACAAGAGAAGACTCTATACATGGATATCACCAGACGGTCAATACCAAAATCGGAGATGGAGAAGCTCTGGAGAAGCTCTATATAGTCAGGAAAAACAAGACTAGGAGTGGACTGTGGCTCAAATGATGAACTCCTCATTGCCAAATTCAGACCGAAATTGAAGAAAGTAGGGAAATCCACTAGACCATTCAGGTATGACCTCAATCAAATAATTTATGATTATACAGTGGAAGTGATACATAGATTCAAGGGATTCGATCTGATAGAGTGCTTGAAGAACTATGGATGGAGGTTGATGACATTGTATAGGAGGCAGCGATCAAGACCATCCCCAGGAAAAAGAAATGCAAAAAGGCAAAATGGTTGTCTGAAGAGGCCTTACAAATAGCTGTGAAAAGAAGAGAAGCAAAAGGCAAAGGAGAAAAGGAAAGAGAATGCAGAGTTCCAAAGAATAGCAAGGAGAGGTAAGACAGCCTCCCTCAGTGATAAACACAAACAAATGGAGGAAAACAACAGAATGGGAAAGACTAGAGATCTCTTGAAGAAAATTAGAGATACCAAGGGAACATTTCATGCAAAGATGGGCACAATAAAAGACAGAAATGGTATGGACCTAACAGAAGCAGAAGATATTAAAAAGAGGTGGCAAGGATACACAGAAGAACTATACAGAAAGATCTTCATGACCCAGGTAATCATGGTGGTGTGATCACTCACCTAGAGCCAGACATCCTGGAATGTGAAGTCAAGTGGGCCTTAGGAAGAATCATTATGAACAAAGCTAGTGGAGGTGATAGCATTCCAGTTGAGCTATTTCAAATCCTAAAAGATGATGCTGTGAAAGTGCTGCACTCAATATGCCAGTAAATTTGGAAAACTCAGCAGTGGCCACAGGACTGGAAAAGGTCAGTTTTCATTCCAATCCCAAAGAAAGGCAATGCCAAAGAATGCTCAAACTACTGCACAATGGCACTCATCTCACATGCTAACAAAGTAATGCTCAAAATTCTCCATGCCAGGCTTCAACAATACGTGAACCATGAAATTCCAGATGTTCAAGCTGGTTTTAGAAAAGGCAGAGGAACCAGAGATCAAATTGCTATAATCCGGTGGATCATGGAAAAAGCAAGAAAGTTCCAGAAAAACATCTACTTCTGCTTTATTGACTATGCAAAGCCTTTGACTGTGTAGATCACAACAAACTGAGGAAAATTCTTCAACAGATGGGAATACCAGACCACCTGACCTGCCTCCTGAGAAATCTGTATGCAGGTCAAGAAGCAACAGTTAGAACTGGACATGGAACAATACACTGGTTCCAAATCGTGAAAGGAGTACGTCAAGGCTGTGTATTATCACCCTGCTTATTTAACTTATATGCAGAGTACATCATGAGAAATCCTGGACTGGATGAAGCACAAGCTGGAATCAAGATTGCCTGGAGAAATATCAATAACCTCAGGTATGCAGATGACACCACCCTTATGGCAGAAAGCGAGTAAGAACTAAAGAGCCTCTTGATGAAAATGAAAGAGGAGAGTGAAAAAGTTGGCTTAAAACTCAACATTCAGAAAACTAAGATCACGGCATCTGGTCCCATCACTTCATGGCAAATCGATGGGGAAACAATGGAAACGGTGACAGACTTTATTTTGGGGGGCTCCAAAATCACTGCAGGTAGTGACTGCAGCCATGAAATTAAAAGACACTTGCTCCTTGGAAGAAAAGTTATGACCAACCTAGGCAGCATATTAAAAAGCAGAGACATTACTTTGCCAATAAAGGTCTGTCTAGTCAAGGCTATGGTTTTTCCAGTAGTCATGTATGGATGTGAGAGTTGGACTATAAAGAAAGCTGAGCACCGAAGAATTGATATTTTTGAACTGTGTTGTTGGAGAAGGCTCTTGAGAGCCCCTTGGACTTCAAGGAGATCCAACCAGTCCATCCTAAAGGAAATCAGTCCTGAATGTTCATTAGAAGGACTGATTCTGAAGCTGAAACTCCAATACTTTGGCTACCTGATGCAAAGAACTGACTCATTGGAAAAGACCTTGAAGCTGGGAAAGATTGAGGGAGGGAGGAGAAGGGGACAACAGAGGATGAGATGGTTGGATGGCATCACCCACTCAATGGACAGAAGTTTGAGGAAGCTCTGGGAGTTGGTGATGGACAGGGAAGCCTTGCGTGCTGCAGTCCATGGCGTTGCAAAGAGGCAGACAAGACTGAGCGACTGAACTGAACTGAATCAGAAAACTAAGATCATGGCATCCGGTCAGTTCATTAATCAGTTCAGTTCAGTTCAGTTGCTCAGTCATATCCGACTCTCTCTTTGCAACCCCATGAATCACAGCACACCAGGCCTCCCTGTCCATCACCAAATCCCAGAGTTCACTCAGACTCACGTCCATTGAGTCAGTGATGTCATCCAGCCATCTCATCCTCAGTCGTCCCTTCTCTTCCTGCCCCCAATCCCTCCCAGCATCAAAGTCTTTTCCAATGAGTCAACTCTTTGCATGAGGTGGCCAAAGTACTGGAGTTTCAGCTTTAGCATCATTCCTTCCAAAGAAATCCCAGGGCTGATCTCCTTCAGGATGGACTGGTTGTAGTCCAAGGGACTCTCAAGAGCCTTCTCCAACAACACAGTTCAAAAGCAGAACTGAATCAGTAGGGAAATGCAAATCAATGAGATATCACCTCATATCTGTTAGAATGGCTTTTATCAAAAAGAGAAGAGATAAATGTGAGTGAGATGCAGATTATATCCCTAGCACTTGACCTTGTTCAAAGAACAGATAGATGAATGAATCAAGGACTGAAGGTCAGTAGAGGGAAATGAACGACACCAAGGGTTTACTTCAGGCTTTCCTGAGAGCTCAGTAGGTAGAGAATCCACCTGCAATGCAGGAGACCCCAGTTCAACTCCTGGGTCAGGAAGATCTGCTGGAGAAGGGATTGCCTACCCACTCCAGAGTTCTTGGGCTTCCCTTGTGGCTCAGCTGGTAAAGAATCCACCTGCAACATGAGAGACCTGGGCTCGATCTCTGGGTTGGGAAGATCCCCTGGAGAAGGAAAACACTACCCACCCCAGTATTCTGGCCTGGGGAATTCCATGGACTCTATATATGGGGTCAGAAAGAGTCAGATACGACTGAGTGACTTTCACTTTCACTGAGGGTTTACTTCAGTACAAATAATGAGAAAGTAAGAGTGAAAGAAAGTTAAAAATAAAACAACAGCAAAATAGAAAAGCTAAAGAAAGTCCTTGAATGGTTTATAAGGCCTCTTTCAAAGTCTAGATTTATCTAAAACTAGGTCAGATTCCTCTTTGTGATCCCACGGACTGAAGCCAAAAGGCTCTTCTGTCCAAGAATAGTAGAGTGGGTTGTCATTTCCTTCTCCAGGGGATCTTCCTGAGTCAGGGACTGAACCTGGGTCTCCCTGATTGCAGGCAGACTCTTTACCAACTGAGCCACTAGGGAAGACCTAGGGAATAGAGACCAAGTATTCAGACAGACTCCTGCATAACTGAAAGATAAAAGCTAAAAACAGTTTCTTTCCCCAACAGAGAGAATCTGTAGATGGATGGCGAAGCCTTGAGTGCGGCAAGCTAAACAAAGGCTCCAGTAGCTCAGATCTCAGGGGAAGGGAGCCTGGAACACAGAGGTGTTTACGTGAGTCAGAATAAAATTAACCTCAGGGGGAAAGCAGACTCTAGAAAGGACTAAGAATTCACCTACTCACTCCCTGAACTGAGTTCAAATTTAGGTCCTTTTCTTCAATACCAAAGTAAAATTTATTGTTGCTGTTTCTGTTCAACTCAGTTATGTAACATCTTATCCAATGGTTCCTATCCATCTACAAATGTCTCACATGATCTAGATGGGCCCCACTCCACAACCCACTCACTCCCGAGAACATCAAGGACTTTTCCTGAGCTCCTTTCCACCACAATCATAGGAAAGAAAGCTGAGGCTTCAAGAACCACTGATAGCTGGCCCCACCTGAGTCCGATCCTCTTACCAGCTGGTACTGGCGACTGTACAAGTCATGGCAGTTGTTGAAGATATACTCATATGTTGAGTTCAAACAGGCCTTCACACAATCTTTTACTACCTGGCTGGCTCTTGGAGGGCTCTGAAGTTCTTGAACCTGCCAATTAATTAAAAAAATATGGGTCCAGGGTCCTGCTGACCTGAGTGAGATTTCTTCCTAGAAGTGCCCCCAAACTTGCGCTGAGATGAAATTGTCAGCATAGCTGACGGAGAGAACTACCTAGTCCATCTTTCATGATCTATGATCTTCTTGGAAGTAACTCAGGAACAGATGTATGGAAATATAAGTTTAGAGGTGATGGATCTTATAGCCTTAGACTATATACTCAATGAGTCTTAGCTTCCATGTCCTGAGGCCAGGTCCCCAGCCTAGCACCACCCAGCCCAAATTCATCTCTTACCTTCATTCGGAAGAAAGTAATGCTGGTCAGCAAATCCACTGTGGACTTTAAGTCCTGAAGTCGCTCAGGGCTCCCAGCAGGGAAATTATTCTGTTGCGAATCAAGAAAATGTAAGAGAGGAACAGAAGAATATGAAAGCCTTCCCTGCGAAAAGCAAGGGATCAGAAGCTTCCTAAGGACCACCCATAGGGATCTCTCCTAGTGAAGCAGAACAAAAATGCTGTAAGACTACATCTCTCTCTCTCTTTTCCATGGACTCAGGCCCTTGCCAAAAGCAGGTGTTAATAACCCCAGGCCCAGAAAGCAACACGTCCTACCCTAAACCCTACTTCCCATGCAACGTGTGAGTATTTGCACAAATAAACATACAGACATTCACACACACACACACACACTTTTTTCTTGGGTGAAGAGTCTTACACCCAAACAATGAGTTCTTCAGAAGTTACAATCTAACTGTATATCATGGAATATAAGTGGAGCCACACTACAAAAAAGACTGGGATCCAGGACATATACTTTCTGTACAGTGGATCTTGGTTACTCTACCATTCTGGAGCCAGCAGATGGCAAAGCTCTGAGCAGAACTGCTTTTGGAGTGAGTTCCTTAGGCTCTTTCCACCTTAGGATCTTTCTTTCCTTTTGGCATGAGTTTTAGGGAGAAGCTGCCAAAGAGAGCTTAAGGAAGATGCTGCACCACTCTCCATTTTAAGGGTTGCTTTTTTTAAACCTTCAAAGGGCTACTTATATGCCAAATACAAGATATACAGTCAACTCTCCATTATTCGTGCAAATGGAGGGCACTGAAGGTGCAGATAATTAAAACTGCACTTCTTGACTTTGAGGTTGTTTTATACTTACTTTTTAATGTGGGTATATTGCCTGTTCTGGAAATTCACAACACTTTAAAGCAAGTAATGAAGTCATTCTAAGGCTTAACTTATGAAGAACAAAAAAACTGCCCATTTCCCTGTCCTGATCTAGACACTCAGCTTCCTGGTATATCTCTGTCCTCCCTCCATTCTAGAAATGGACATATCTGCTACAAATTACTTGCCCAAGCCAAGCTACTCTCTCTTCCCTTAGCCAGATTCGCACACCTTGCCTGGAAAATGAGGAGAATCTGGCAAGACACAATAAGAAAACATAACTATCTATGTTTTAAAGGGCATTTCTGGAAGAGATTATCCTTAGGAGACTCCCTGATGGGAATATCATCAGAGAGTTTGGTAGAGTGACATGTGTGGGGTTAGAAAGCCAACTATCTATAAAGAGCAACCACACCTGCTACTGTTTAAACACTGCATGGTCCCTGGAGTTGGAGGACCCACAGGTGTCAGTGATGTTGGCCGTACTCAGATGTGATGAAAAGGACTAATTTTCCTTGCCTTCAATTTTTATAGTTGTGATTGGCCCATAGTCTCTCTAGACTGATCTTGATATTATCCTCGTCCTACCCCACAGCCATGTCTTCACTCACCCTGTAGGTAGAGAGGTCAATCCTCAGTGAGTTGTGCAGCTGGTCCAGGAGTTTCACAAATCTCTCTTTCTGAGGGTGGTAAACAAATAATGGAGAAGAAAAAAGATCAGTTCATGAGCCCTCAGACTGTAGCAAAAACAGCACCATCTCGAGGTGAGGAGAAAACACTGAGTTGGGGACACATCGGGTCTCATATTTGCCAAAGAGAACTACAAACCACGCAGAGAAATGGGATAGGTCGTTCTTGTTCCATCTCTTAGCATTCAGACTGGGGACTCTTCCCACACTGACAAAAGGAGATACGTTTCTGGGACTGGAAACAGCGCTTAATACAAATCAAGAGGAGATGACCAGTCCATCTCCATCCCGCTGGGACTCTAACTCATCTCAGGAAACTCTAGACACAGTCTCCAACTTATTCCTGAGTCTGTGGTGTCCTAACTTATCTCAGGATAGCTCTTAACAGTGAAACAGCCACTGCCTGGCAGTGACAAGGGGAGAGAGAAATAGTGATACATTTGGAAGGTGATCAGTGATATATTTGGAAGGTGGAACCACATTCCACATCATTTCCCTTAGTTTACGCATTTTAAATATCAAAATAAATAACGAATACTATTTGATAGTTTATTTTTATAAAAGTATAATTAAATACAGAATAACGTTCCTGTAGGCTATTCATACAGTGGTCCTAGAACTCACATATTGATAATATTATAACATTAGATATTAAGTAAATATACTGTCAAGAGACAGAAAGGAGCAGATATTTGACTGGCTTAATCAATGACACTAATTCCTCTACAGAAAGACTATCAACATCAAAAAAGTGATTACTACCAAGGAAAAGCACTCAGAGATCAGAGATACTGATTTGGGAGTATCAGTAATATTATCTCTAAGAGTAGTCTTTGTGGTGGATCAGAAATATTCCATCCAGCTTATATTGAACTTACATCAGGTGACATTACGAGCAATGATTCAACTTCTCAAATACTTTAACAACAGGAAAGGGTATACCCTGGATCAGGAAAACAGTCCAGACACTAAGAAAGGGTTAAGTTCAGGTATGTACTGGTATTCTTGCTTAGATGTCAGACCATATGAACTTAAGTGGTACGAATCTGTCAGAGAGAGACTGAATAATAAGAAGGTTCCTTTGTGAACCTGCAGGGCTGAGGAACATGGTGACTCAACCAAGCTTTTGGCCCAGAAAGTTCTCCCTCAGCCCACGTCGTGCCCCTACCAAACCACCATGGTGCTATTCCACCTTTTCTCATTTATCCATATCTGAGGAGAGTCTACTGGCATAGACTAAATACCCATAAGGAAACAAGTTCACTATCTAGGTGGCACTATATATTTGAATTTTTAGGCATATCAGCAGTACCAATTGAACAATCAAACACTTGTTAATTGATAACAATCAGGTAACATGTCTTAATATCACACTCACCCCAAAGTTGGAGGCTGCAAAACGATCAGATGCAGAGACATTGGTGGAGGCAGTTGTGTGGGCATAGTAGGCATTGATGTTGGCCAGTAAGGTGCTCATCACTGCTGGCACACCAGGACACATGTACTTGGATGACAAACATGCAAAATGCCTGAAAAACAGCATCTTCAGCCTCAAAGACTCTTCAGGGTTTGTGGTAAAAGCCAAGTAATCAAAAGATCCCACTCTTGTGTATGAAGCTTATGATCACCTTGGCAAACAAAGATTTTCATAATTTATTTATTCAAATATACATTCAATGAATACCTACTATGTGCCAGGCCTTATGTTAAGTTCCAGAATCCGAAAAGGTGATAGCCTGGCAAGTGTCAGAAGGTAAGTCAGTAACTTAAGGCATGCTATACAAAAATTCTGTGGGAACATGCAGGAAGGTCATCTAAATTAGAATGGCTGGGGGCTAGAACAGACTAGAAAAAAGGCTTCTCAAAGAAGAGATAGTTGAAACAAGTCTTAAAAGATAGTAAGAATTAATCATTGGAGAAGTATGCGGGCAAAGGGAAACTGTATTTCAAAACCAAATCTCTTCATGGATAAAGTCGTTCATTTGGGAAACCTTCCGTATAGCCCTTGTGCAAGTGTTTGATAGACAAATACTAAGGAATGACAGAGGAGCAGCAGACAGAGAACAGACAGTAAAAGGAGTTTATCCGAGATGCTATGGTACTTTTTAAACAAAGGCTTACTGTGATCAGATTAGTTTTTCAAGAAGGTCACCCTGATGGTAAATATCAGAAAAGAAAACTTGGAGAGAGGTAAGACTAAGACAGAAAGACCAATTGAAGAGTTATTGCAATCACTCAGAAAGGAAGCAACAAGGCACCAAATGGAACAAAGAAATGGTTAAGAGCATAGACCCAATAACCAGACTCTAGGGTTGAGTCACAGCTCCACCACTCAGGGACTTTAGATCAATTACTTCAACTTCTTTATGCCTGTTTTTTACCTACAAAATGGAAATAATAATGACCTGGGGATGAAATGAGTTAACATTCATAAATTACTTAGACCAGTGCCTGGCACGTAAGGAAATGGTATATAGAAGTTGTTATTATTATCATTATTACTGAGCTATAGCAATACTGATAGATTAAAAATGTTTCTAGAAGGTAGAATCTAGAGGTTTCAGACTGATTGCATGGTGGTAGTAAGAAAAAAAAGTTTAAGCTGACATCTGAATTTCTGTTTGGATAACCGTGTAATAAACTGTTCCATTTACTAAAATCAGAAATACAGGAAGAACAGAACAGATTTGCTGGAGACAACATTGATTTGGATTTTGATCATATTGAGTTTGCAATGCCTGTGGCAATACCCAGAAAGCAAATCAAAATGGATCTGAAACTCAGGAAAAGATCTGGTCTGGAGAAAGAGATCTGGGAGTCCTAAGCTCAAAAGTAGTAGTTGAGGTTATAGGCTTGAATGAAGTCATCCAGGGAGCGTGAAGAGAGCAAGAAAGGCAGAGGGGCCATTCTCTAACCTCATTCCTCAACATGTTTCTCCCTCTAGACTAAACTTCTTGTAATTCTTTGAATAGTCTATGCTCTGCTGAATCTTAGCATCTCTGCACATGTTCTACCAGAAATGCCCTTCCCTCTTTTCTGTATTTCAAGTGTCAGCTCTTCAACAGCTTCCCTCACAGGCCTCCCCTCAAATTTAGATGCTCTCATCATTTAGATGCTCTCATTACTTCTCGATAGCAATTATCACATTATAATGCAATTGTTTGTTTACTGGTCTGTCTCTCCAGTATTCTTGCCTTGAGAATCCCAGGGATGGAGGAGCCTGGTGGGCTGCAGTCCATGGGGTCGCTAAGAGTTGGACACGACTAAGCGACTTCACTTTCACTTTTCACTTTCATGCAGTGGAGAAGGAAATGGCAACCCACTCCAGTGTTCTTGCCTGGAAAATCCCAGGGTCAGTGGAGCCTGGTGGGCTGCTGTCTATGGGGATCGCACAGGGTCAGACGTGACTGAAGTGACTTAGCAGCAGCAGCAGCTCTCCTGCTCCACCAAGTTCCCCAAACACAGAGGCCCCCTTATTCATCTTCGTGTTCTCAGCATGTGGCACAACATATGACACATACAAAGAACTAAGTCAAACTAAATAAAAGCAGCACAGCCAGGGCTCTAGCTACCTTCTGCTTTCCCAGCGCTGTTTCCTTTGCAGCCCCTCTGACACAGAGCCTGTAACTCTTCTCACAGTGGGGATTTCTGTCATAGCACGTGTACCCTGTATGCTCAGGCCTGTAATGACTGGGCAAGTCTGTTCTCATATACACACCCATGCTCTGTGAATTTTGGGGTAGACAGACAACTCCCCTCTCCTTGAGTTACTGATAAACACACTCCCTTTATACATATACTCCATCTGCCTTGGGGAACAGATCCACTCACTCAGCTCAGAGAGGGAAAGCAATGAATTACTGCATACTACCCAACTAGGGACCTGTCCACTCCATCAATGTACCTCCATCAGCTATTTCAAGAGTTAGTAGCCATTTCCCAGGGCCCCAGGGGAGCCTTACGTCATGGCCTGATATATGGACTCAATGCCATAGCGCATGGCAAATTCATCCACAATTTCCTGGGCAGTCTCATCAAAGTACACCTTCCACGCATCGTCTCCTCGAGCCTCAGGGATCTGGACTCCTCCACTGCCCTGAATGTCCGTAAGGTAATGGAAGAGGTTCTGTAGGAGACACAGTAAAATATATATTGATATTAAAGAGTTAAACTATATATTAGGAAAAACCCCTGTTGGTAAAGACCAGGAGAGCATGAATAGGGTTCAACAGAAATTCTGTCCTTAAGTCACTGCTTGGTAACTCCTATGGCCCCAGTAGTCTGTTCTCGTGTTAGTAAAAGAGAACTGAGGCTGGGACTGTTTCTTGGGCTTGTCCGCCACACACAGTGAGCCAAGAATAAAATAAAAATGGGCTCCAGAACTTCAAGTAGCAAGCCATCCTACTTATTGTCAAAGGCACCTCCCAACCTAGCTTTCTGGCACCCCATCTCCCAAGAGCGGGCTCACCTCATGGAGACACGTATACTGCACATGATATGGGGCTACCTTCTCCTCCCCCTTGATCTCCACGCTGATTTGCAGTCGGATGGCCCCCGAGACAGCTGACTTGTCTGTCCTCTTCTCTAGGAAGGAAAGAAGACTGGAGACTGACTACAATGCATCTGCAGACAGCACCCACAGCTCCCATCCCGGCTTAACCCAAAGGAAAGGAGGCACCGACACAAGCGTTCACCAAACAGGCGAACTCACTGCAGTGAACGTATACTTCACAAATACCCCAGAACTGCCTGCATGGGAGAAAAGAAGTGCCCAGTGGGCTAAAGGCACTATGGGTGAGATCTCACTTTCTAAAAGCTGGAAAAAATGTTCAGCCAGAGTCCACCCCAGACACCCCCAGGCTTCTGTCCCCGTCTCTATCTGTGGTAGGTTCTCTGCTGGGAAAGCAAGCTCTGTATGGAGATGTGAATGCTCTGGGGACTGAGTGGTGGACTCGGTAGACACGGTTTTCCTCAGGTTCCCCAGTCATGCTCTCCCTTCCCAGAAGCTTTCTCTGGTCCTGCTTCCTCACCCAAGTTGTACCAGACGTCCATTTCGCCACTCAGAGTTCGAACCTCAATGATGGTTTGGCCAAGGAAATCGTCAGACTCTCGCTTTAGCCGCTGCTTTACTCGTGACTTGATGTCATCATCCTCATCCCACACACGTACCTTAATGCGGTCGGAAGAGTTGTGGCACTCACTGTAAGAGAGTCAGGCAGGTTCTGTTATGGATGGACCCAGCAACCCTCTCTCTTATGACTTCCACTTCCTTCCGAAAGCTCTACCAGCTGCACTTGAGGCTGACAGAGGAAGAGGAGGAGTCAAAGAACGCTGGTACTCAAGTCCCCAGTGAGTTGGGCTATCTGAGCAAATGGCTCTCCAGCCCTTAGCCTGGGTAGCCCTCGTCATGCTATTATCCAGTCCTGACTGCGCTGGACAGAAGCGGGGAGGAGAGGAGTAATTAGGGACAATGTTGATTTCCTGCCAGCTAGCTATATAAACAAAACCAACAGAAAGCAGCCTGACAGATGCCACAGAACCCTAGGAAGCAGCTGGTAGTTCCCTCCCCAGAGTCCTATATGAAGTCCATAAAGATGTTAAATGTTCATGGTAAGCCCATCTGGTCATATTTGCTTTAGTTTTCTACCTAACATCCCCATATATCTGGGAATGTGCTTGGTGGACTTCTCTCATTCTCCTTCTTCTTCTTTTTTTTTAATCATTCTTTAATATCCACTTGACTTGTCATTTTCTCTATGGTGCTTGCTTTGGAAGGGTAGCTTGCCAGGTACCTCCCTCACACTCTCCATCCCCAGCAGTTGCTTTTTGGATCCCCATTGCCTTATCTAAAAGTTGTACTTGGCAGAGTCTGCTGCTCCTTACCCTATGTTCTCATAATGTCTTTGTACATTCTGTTAAGATATTATAGGATAACTACTGGTCTACTGAAAAATAACAGACAAATCATCAATAAGCCTCTTAAAGCCAGGCATTGTCTTACACATTTTTAGATAGACAATATCATGTTGGGTGTCTTATACAGAATACAAGTGTGTGTTAGTCACTCAGTCATGTCTGGCTCTTTGCAACCCCACAGACTGTAGCCCACCAGGCTCCTCTGTCCGTGGAATTCTCCAGGCAAGAATACTGGAGTGAAAGTATCCCTTTCCAGGGGATCTTCCCAACCCAGGGATTGAACCTGGGTCTCCCAGACTGCAGGCAGATTCTTTACCATCTGAGCCACCAGGGAAGCCCATACAGACTACAAATTGCTTACTAAATGAAAAGTGGGCAAAACTGACTATAGAGCCAACTCATTTAGAATTAACTGTAAGTATCGCTTCTTGGCCTTTTGCCAAGATTGAGTGTAGAATTAACCATAAGTAATATTCAAGCAGGAACCAGTCAGCTTCTTGAAAAACAGGTGCTCCCCTCAGTAACTATTGCCTCTGGACTGGAGATTGCTTTTATAGGCCCCAATCCCTTTTCCCAATCTCCTTCCAAGGAGCCAAGAGAAAGGTCTCTACATAAGCTGCTTGTTTGGCTGATTCAGACTCAAAGTCCTGGTCCTAGGCATTAACGGGGGTGTGATAAAGCATCTGGCTACAGCTTGCCATTTTTCAGCAGTCATCCCTTGCTGTCATATGAAATAGCCTGTACAAAAGTGAGATACTGAATAAAGGAGAAGGGAGTGGAAGCTGAGGCAGAAAGAAAAGCAGAGCCCTTTAAGGGAAATGGAAAACTGTCCAAATCCAAGGTTTCTATCTTCAAGTCTACCCACTTGTAGGACAAGCTGTTCCCGCCCTACTCCCTAGAAGAGACTAACTCTTCCTAGGGGTTAGAAAAATGCAAAGTCTAGCTTTACAGGATGGCAGGGCTGCAAGGCACACAGTTGCATGGCAGTCTCTGGAACTGTCATTCAGCTGTAGTAAAATCTTGCCAGCACTAGAAAAAGCAGTATGGTTTGCCTAGGGGCCCCTTTAATAGCCCGAGTTAAGACTTGAGTGCAGTAACCCTGATACAACAGTCTATGAGAAGGAGACCTAGGAAAAGAATAAATGCTATCCAATTAAAGCAAGTGAGAAATGGGTTTTCTCCATTGCCTCTACCCCATCTCTCTTAGAGTCCAAGTCCAGAATAACAGGATTTAATGCTGTTCCCAAAATATACACAGTCCCAGGAAAGATGACTTTCTCACTACGACTTACAAATGGAACTTCTCCTCCCAAACAGGATTCAGGTTTCCAAAAATGGTCTTGGTACGCTTCTTGGTTTTGCCCACTTGCACAGTCACATAAGGGTCACTGGATCCTGTCTTGTCCTTGGCTTGTAGGCCCTGGGCACATACCACTGCAACCCAGACACACATAGAAGAAGGCTTCAGAGTACACTCCGGAAATCATGAGCCCTCCAAAGAACGACTCATACTTCCCATCTTAGAGCACCCTCTATCTGCTCCTCGTACAGGAGCAGATTTCCTCACTCCTCCACTTCTATTCATAGCCCTAAGCTTTTCCCTCAAAGCCTAGCCCAAGAATCCTACCTCTTCCCTGGACCATAACTGACCGCGTACCCAGACAGGTCCTTACCTGTTCTGATACATGCATGCTTCAGTCATATGCACCCAGCTAATAAATCACTGGTTAACTATTCCCTGATCTCCTGCCTGTCCCCATTCCCCTAGCCTCCCAGGTCTTATAACATCAAACTGTTAACCAAGTCTGTAGTATCAGATTGTTACTAAACCCTTGCATTATCATTCAGATTGCAAGTGTCAGTCTTGCCTCTCCCAGCACCACTGGCATTGGAGTCTAGAAGAGGAGGCGTGATGAACAATGAGGGCTTCATTCTGTGTTCTTTCCCCGCAAGTCCCTGCTTCTTCATGCTCAGGATGCTTCCTGCCCAGGCTCCTCCCCATAGCCAAGGCCCTCCTGTCCCCTCAAACTCTGGCCTGCTCACCAGTGATGGTGATTTTGGCTGACCATTTGGAGGTGCCATCCAACACACTCTGCTTCACAGTTTTCATCTGTTGCACATGAGCGACTTTGCTCACATTGAAGACATCCCGGATCACTTCAAAGATCTCCGGCTTATTCCGCTCTCGGATCTTCATGCGGTCCTTCATGGCCATGATGATGTTCTGGGTCCGGTCCTCCGCTCCATGTTTAGAGCTCTTTTCTGCAGCCCCTGAAGAGTGGCCAGGGACAGAAAGTAGGGTAACCAACAGGTCACCTACCAGATCAAGGATCAGGTTGAAGACTGGGGTGTAGGAGGTGTCACTGAGCAGTGTGAGAAGCTTAGGAAGACGTATTTTTCTGGGGAAAGTTGGTATCTGTGGGCCTGCTAGAGTTTAATGCCTGGCCAGTGGAGTTTAAAAGGCAACTCAAAGAGTAGCAAAAAGTTGATCATTGTTGTATGTTAACAATATAACTAATATGTTATATCAGTCCATTCTATTTAGAAACATATTGAGTTTTTCATGAGAAAAGGAAAAAAAAAAAGGTAGCTCAGTCTGCAGTTGGTTTTGTCTTTCTTCCATCCACATGGCTGTTGAGAGATACCCTCTAAGTCTAAGGCCAAAATATCAAAATGGGTATCCCAGTTATCAGGGAACAGTTGTGGATAGGCAAAACTCCACCAAACTCATCCAAATGCCAAGTCATGATACAGATCTCAGAATTCATCACAGCATGTAGCTGGGCACATCCTACTCTGTGGCTCCAGTGTCTCAAATCTCAAAACATTGTGGTATGGTGAGAAAATTATGGCTTTGTTATCTGACAGACTTGGGTTCCAATCCTGACTCTACTACTCCCTGCTGGGTAAATACATTTCTTCTATGAGAAGAATGTGGCACCTATCTCTCAAGATTTGTAGTAAGCATTTTATTAGCATAAAGCATCCAGCCCAGTGCCTGCCATCTGACCCTGAGCTAGGTGCTTTATTTATTGAGTAATAAACACTCTCTACTATTGTTACCATCAGTATTATCCTGGCAAGGTCAAGGTCCATTTTTATCAGCCATGACCCCAGCCAGCTCATCTCTGCTGTCCTAAGGATTATGGAGGAACAGAGATTTCCTCCAGCGTATTTCACCAACCAGGTTTCTCAGGCAAAGGATTCATCCTTTCTTTATTGGCAGATTGGCTCTTAACCTCTCTCCAGTCTCCAAAGGCTCAGGCCTTAACTACAAAACTTGGAGCAAAGAAGAAAGGTCAACATTCACCTCCTAACCCTGGGAGGATGGAAAGCAGATTTTCTGTCTAGGGGTCTACAAAAGGGCATTTAATTCCACTCTGTACTTCATAGAAGACTTAGATAAATGAAAAGTGACCTGGGCTGCATCTACTCTTGCATTTAGCATATCCCATGCAATGCTATTTCCCTGGAAGGGGATCTCGGAAAGGCTCTTAAAGAGAAGATAAGACACCCTGGCTATTACAGAGCACCACTTTAGAGGCTTCCAGCAAGCAGCCTATGCAGCCAGTTGCTAGTTCTCCCAATTGAAGCAGGGTGCTGCTGGCACCTGTCCTTGTCACCCTCTCATGATGGGTTTGGGTAAAGTCATCGCCAGCACCTAACTCTTCTGCTACATTCAGCCTGTCTCTTCATGTCCATTACAGCCATGTCACTGGCATCAGTCTAGAGTTCTTCAGAGAATGACATTTTAAGTCAACAATTCCTCAAGGCCCTTTTAGGTCTCATATCTTTCCTTGGGATAATGAAGTGCTTGTGAGTCTAAAGGTGACCTTCCTTTCTCCTACCATAATTCTTGAAGCTTTCATTGCTGTGGCGTGGCAATGACGAACACCTGAAGACCTGGAGGGTGACAGAATACTTTCCCACCCGCCCACCCCTGCTCTTCCCAGGGTCTAACGATAGCGGTGCAAGCCGAGCAGGAGTGGAGCAAGGAGATAAGAACTTGGAGCACTACCACCTCCTGTGCCAAGACTTGCTGCTTTCCCTGCTCCTGTTCTTCCCACTCAGATGGTGGCACAAGTCACATGTTTAGCAAGGGCTTTGGGAGTTACACATTCTCCTTCTGGACCTCTGCCTCATCCATTTGAAGATTTTGTTCTTGGTACTGATGTCTAAAATCTCCACCTAGAAGCAAGGAGTAAATTCTACCTTCCCTGAATCTGGAGGTCTAGACCTTAGGAGGCACCTCTCTGAGGCCTAGAACCCCAGAACTCTCTCTTCCTATTAGTTCTGGACCCTGATTAAACATGCTCTAGTCTTTTGGGCAATACAGCCATCATGGTGTGTACAATACCCAAGTAGAGCCTTTGGGATCACCTGAATCCTGGAAGAAATTCTAACTCTATCCAAATGCCATAGGAAGCTCAATGAATTTTTTCTAAAGGTGTTTAAGCGAGTGTTAACAAGACCTGTTATTTGGAAAGGCAATGTCTCTTGACTTAGGAACCTACTTTCTCTAAGAAGGAAAGAGCTTCAGAGTCAGGTAAATTGGAGGGATGATGGCTCAGCCATCCTGGTTCCTTGTTGTCAGGCTATGCTGGAGAGGCCCTGCTGCCCACAAGCCCCCTCCCCAACCTGTCACCCCACAGGTGTACTCACGCTGCAGGCAGTCGGCATTGAGCAGGTCCTGGCACTTCTCATGGCACTTGACTCCACACTCGCTGCAGCGCATGCCCTGCCGGGCAATGCCCCAGAGCAGGCCTTCGCACTCATAGCAGTAGGTGGGGGTGGTGGCTGACCACACCTCAAAGTTGTGGGGTGTGGTGCACGAGATGGGATAGATTAAGGCCTGCAGGGTTTTCTTATATACATGTGATTTCTGAAAAACACATATCCCATCACCCATCAGTGACTTTAGTTCTCGGCTGAGAGATACCACTACTAAGCCCAGTGCATGGCTATCAAGACCTCTGGCAGTCAAGGAGATGCTTCAGCCTGGCAGAAAGAAGCCCCCAACATCATGTGCTCCTGGTCATGCAAGGAGCACATCCATGACCTGAATGCTGGATTTGAGCCTTGCCCCAGCATTCAGGCTTTTTAGGGAAACAGAGAGTACTAGGCTCACCATAAATCCCTGACATGAGTGGTCACGTACTCCAACATGAGATTTAGGTTTACCCCTGGTCTGGACCTTTGCTTCTCCCAATGTGGAAAACTGGATGCTATAATATCTGTCTGTTTCATTAACAGAGTCCGCCCAGAACTGTTGAATTCCCAGTGTATAGCTACAGAGATGATCACTGGGCCATAGGCAAGTGAATTCATGAAAGCCCATGGGGTCACTTACCAGCTCTTCATCTTTGAGAGAGGTGCGTGTAGCCATCGCAGAAGTAATGCCTGCTTTCCGGGACTGGACCAGTGACTGTGAGAGAAGACTTGCTGTCAGCCCTGGCTACTACCAAGGGCTGGGCAAAGTCCTGGGGAGGGAGTTTCAGTGACCAAAGCTATCTGATGATAACTTACTACTTTCTATTTTTACTGTCATTCACAGGGGACTCTCCACAGGTAATGGGTAACAAGCACCTGAGGTTAAGATTCAAATCAAGGCCCTCAGGGAACTGTTCTAACAATGATAGAATAGCACTTCTCTCAGGGTACCTGTCATCTAAAGAGTTTCTCCTTCCTCCAATATTTTTAGGTATCTGCCTCAAAGGAAAGCAGAGGAAAATGAAAAGTCTAGAATTACAGTATGAAACAGGTCATTAAGAACAGGACAGACACAAAACTCTGTCAGAGTCACATTCAAGAACCATCACTGGGAACAATGATGCTATACTAAATCTCCAGTCCTGAGCACCAGCCCATGCCCACACTATCCTAGGTGGCTGTGGAGGCCAACAGCCCAAATGAGCAGGGCACTGAGTGAAAGGGGGCACTGTAGCCTCACTGAAATCACACAGGGCAGGGGGTTCACATGAGGTCTAGGATGCCCTGCTAGAAAGGCCCATGAGTCTGCCAACGCCAAGCTTTAGGGGCAGCCTCCAGAGAGGCACACGGTTTCCTTAGGCAGTGGACACCAGGCAGACGGAAGTCATTACATCAGCCTGAGAAGCAAGAATAGTGGGGACGTGCCCAGGGAGGTCGAGATTCGGGCTTTTATAAAGGATGGAAACGGGCTCTGGAGACACTCACCATAGCCTGTGCAGAGGACAGCAGAGAAAGGAATAACATGATGTTAAAAGCCCCACAAGGGCATGAAAGCTTTCAGACACAACTGAGAGGTTCTTCCCTGAAGTCTAAAGCAGGACACATGTCCCAACCCCCCCCCACCCCCCCACGTCTCTATCCTCTATCCACCGTATCCAACCCAGACAGCTTCCCAGGGCCCAAGGCCTAGAAGGAGAGTCATGCCATAAAGTGAAATATGGACAAGGTTAAAAGACAAAGGACGGGAAACAAGAAATGAGTAAGATACTGCCATCCACTCGGTTAAGCAAAAAAAACTGGTGAGCAAGGAGGGAGAAAGTGAGAAAAAGCAGGAAGAAAAGAAAGAAAGAAGAGAAAAAAGAGGAGATGAAAGACAATGAAAGAAGGTAATCAAGAAGAGTTGACATCATCTTCAACCAGCCAGCTAGATGAAGCGTTGGTGGGATAAGAGGTGCACTAGAAAGGAGGAGACAGGGAAAGACGTATCAACAGCAGCAGGAAAGGGAAGGAAAGAAAGAATGATGAAGAGAAAATGGCAAAGGATACTTGTATTCAGTCAGTTAAGAAGGGAGAAACTGGTAGGGAAAAAAGAGCACAATATGGAGGACAAATAAAAAAAGGAGTGGACAAAAAAAATATAAAATAGATTGAATAGGGAGAAAAAAACCAGGAATAGAAAAAGGGTTCAAGTCTTACTGAACATGTGGTTCTGGGACTCTAGGGTACCTGGGTGCCACTCTAAGCCCAGTGAGATCATACAAGGTCCTACTGAAGCCATCACTAAGTCATTAAATGAGGCTTTAAATGACTGATCATCAGACTAATACCTGCTGCTGAAGGCCCCACTTCCATTCCTGACAGCTCACTAAGATCGCTCACTCACCAGGTCGCTGACAAGCGGCAGTGGCTTCTTTCTGCGTAGATCCGGCATGCTGTCAATGCCATAGAGCCCTCCAGCTGGCCTGAGGAGAGAGGAAAATATGTCAGGACCGTTAGTCTCCCCTTGAGTTACTGGCAGGTTCAATGTTCCATTCTCCTTGCTCATCCTCTCCCCAAAGAAGGATGAACTGACCCTCATCATGGGCCTTTAAGAGGAGAAAGGAGGACAGAAAGTGAGGGAAATAAAGCCATGGGATGACAAACAATGGAATCTGCTCTCAGTCTCCTTCTAAGGTGTTAGCCAAGGACTGAAAGGTCTTTTATCACACTATGCCAGTCCAAGGTACCTTTGTTTATTTGAAGACCCCTGTGCTCCAGGTGGGAATTGATGCTTAAGATAGCTTCTCCCTACACTCAGGCCAGAGACACTGATGCCTAAAGTTAAGTCTTTCCGGACCTGTGCTAGAATAGAGCCCAGGAATAGCTCTACAGAAGAGGTGCTGCCTAGGTGAGCAAGACTGACAAACAAGAACATGTAGAAGCAGACCTTCTCCATCCTGAGGAAGAGTCCCCAGTTCTGTCTATCCAAGCCTCCTGAAGAAAAAAGAGTCTCTGGAAAGGGGAGCCTGCATAATCAAATGGAAGCAGGAGAAGTAGATGAACTTCCCAACCCAGGAATCGAACCTGGGTCTCCTGCATTGCAGGCAGACGCTTTACCGTCTGAGCCACCAGGGAAGCCCTTTAGAGGGGAAAAAGACCATTTAAGAAGGAAACAGCAGGGAGGTGGGAGGGGGGTTCATGTTTGGGAACGCATGTAAGAATTAAAGATTTTAAAATTAAAAAAATAAAAAACTAAAAGATTAAAAAAATTAAAAAAATTAAAAAAAAAAAAAAAATTAAAAAAAAAAAAAAAAGAAGGAAACAGCAAAGTGACTCAGAGTGTGGCCTAGCCCTATGGTCACATCAACAGAAACCAGGGAAAAAAAAATATAGCTAGAGCAACTGAAAGTGAAGTGAAAGTGTCAGTCACCCAGTCATGTCCAACTCTTTGCAGCCCCATGGACTATAGCCCGCCAGGCTCCTCTGTCCATGGGATTCTCCAGGCAAGGTTATTGGAATGGGTTGCCATGCTCTTCTCCAGGGGATCTTCCCCAAACAGGGATCAAACCAAGGTCTCTTGCACTGAAGGCGGATTCTTTACCATCAGTGTCACTGGGGAAGCCTATGAGCAACTTAAGATTTCTAAAATTCTTATACTTTTTTTATACTTATTAACTTTGCTGTTCTTCACCTCTTATTCCATATAACAATGCACAATAAAAATACAGAGAATTTCCTAAAAAGAACATCATTCTTACATTAAGATGATCTGGATTTTATCCCCAACTCTTCTACTAATTCACTACATATCCTCTGCCAAAATTCCTTCCTCTCTCTGGATGTTGGTGTCACTTCCATAAAATGAGAGGAACTATAAAATCCTCTCTGACCTTTCGGAAATTATCCTTCTGAGCTTCAATTAAATTAACTCAGGTATTTGGTTTTCAGGTAAGCAATGAGGTGGGGAAAGAAGGGTGGCTGGGTTGTACACCATAGCTGGTGTGAAAAGAGAAATGTCACAGAAGAATAAGTACATACTGCTAGCTATATGGGCAAAAAATGGAGCCACAAATTAGGTCAAGGTTAGGAGTTGGAGCAGGCAACCCTATATGCTGATTTTTAATCATCTAGCTTCCTGAATATGGGCAGTGAGCTTTGTTCTCAATGAGACCACCACACCTATGAAAGTTTGAAACTTGTGACAGTTTCTAAGGACTAAGCTGAAGGAAGGGAAAGATGACAACAGGGAGACATTTAGAAAATCCCTGCATGGCTCCATTTAAAAATAGCCTGGTTATGTTGCGTTGGTATGTATCAAGTTTAAAATTATTTGAAGAAAAATGCTAAAGCCCTGAAGAAGGGCTGTTGAAGAAGCAACCGATGCCACAAGTTTGTGGCTAATTCTGAAAACTATAAAATGTATACCTTAAGCCAAGAAGTATCTTTTTTTGGCAACACAAATGAGCTTTTGACAAAAGAAGAGTGGCTCATTCACATGATTAACTCTTGCTATAAAAAAGACATAGCAAGAAAAAGAGGCATTTAAAAATATAGTTGATAACTTTCTGATCTAATCTTTTTTCTTCCCTGGTGATGAGGAAGAGGAGGCAGCCACGGAGAACTTCGACGCCAGGACTTTGAGGGGCAAGGAGAGAAGGAAGAGCCTAGCGGTCTTGAGAACTGTATGTGGAGGACAGAGGTGGCACAGGCACTTAAACACTTTCCTCTCTTAATAACAGTAAGTCGTAGCAGTTGAACAATTTAAAATGATTCTCTGGTGCAATCACATGGGTCTGAAACTCCCAGACAAGAAACACAGACAGAACACACAGAGCTCATAAAGGATGCTACTTATGTCTTCACTATAGTAGAATGGAGTTAAGGGAGTGACTCACAACAGCTGAGGCCAGCAGCAAGCTAAGCAGTTACACTATCAACAGTGGAATAGAAGGAAACCAGCTCTAAGTGCCGATATTTTTCTAGTTTTCTCATCCTTATACATAAAAGGCATACCACCACTATGATGCAATACAGCAGAAATTCCAGAAGTAAGGATGGGGAGCCCCAAAGTTCCCTCCCCTGCTTCAGGGAAACCATTCTGCAAAGCTCTCTCTTCCGTCTCTGGGGAATCAGTCTGCAGAGTCCTCTCCTCTGCCCAGGAGAAACAACTGTCTTGACAGTGGAAACTCTTCCTTCTCTAGAATCCAGCTGATGAAGCTGCTTCTCCTGCTTCCCAAGGGAAAAGCAAAAGCAGCATACGAGACTCCGTAAGATTCACAGAAACCCTGAAGTGCCACACTTACCCTTCTGGAAGCCACTGGGGCAAACTGGGATCACCATCATCTGGAATCTTTAAAGAGAGAAAGAAAGAGAAGTTAGCTCCTGGGAAAGATGGGAGAATGCCCTATTTCTTCAGTCAGGCAGTGAGCAGTAAAGTAGGAAGCTCAGAGCAGCGTAGGTCACATACACCGTGTGGTAACATAGCCGACTTGAGGTGTAAGCCAGTTCCCTGATCATCCAGGGCCACAAGCAGGCAGCTGAAGTGAGTGGTACTTCATCTCCCTTCTCCCCAGTGAACACGGAGGATATAAGCTCACAGGGAACCCAGGACTAAGATCCACTGGGAGTGTGAGAGCTGCCAGAATGTAGAGCCCTAGCACACATCCACTGGTATAGAACAGGAAGCATGGGCCAAGAGAGGGCCCAGGTAGGCTTCCAGGCCTCACTAAAGCAAAAGGACAACTTCATATAGAGTCCAGTCTTCCAGCTATATTCTTAAGTTCTGTTGGCTGCCCTAGAGTCAGACCTGGTCTTTCTGGATTCCTGTCTCATCTTGTGATTTGACTTGGCCTAGGGTCCTTGAAGCTATAACTCATTGACACTGAGTATGCTCTACATTTGATAAACTCGATATAACAAAAGAATCCAGGGCAGATTAGATACTTGGATTACCATTCTTGTGAATTTTATGAACTCTACAATAAGAAGCTGAAAACTGAAGCACCAAATAATTCAAGCAAGGAACGACTGGAAAACAATTTTTAAAGCTTTTTGTAAAAAAAAAAAAAAAAATCCAAAGCAAATCCTTCAGGCAGAGTACAAAGAGTTCCAATGCTGCCAGGGCTCTCAGAGGACCAATGGCACCTGCTATTTAGGCGCAACAGACAGTACTAGTGGGTCTGGGGCTTTCTGTTCTTCCTTGTTCCCTCCACCCCCAATGACTTCCCTGACTCCTGGGATCTAGATTCCAGCTAGCCATCCTGAGCAAAGGAGCTCCAGATCAAGGGAGGCAGAGGTAGCTGTTAGGCTCTGGACAGGGGGTAAAGTTTTGGGAGGGCTAAAGATAGGAGGAGTTATAGACAAAATGAGGCAAGAGAGTGAAAAAGAGAGGTAGGACAAGCTAATCGGTGATGTAAAAGTGGGTAAGAGTGACCCTGGACCAGCAGGAAGCTCAAGATGCACTTTGGATTTAAGATCCTTTTCAGGTTGCCTGTGTTCTAATCAAGCCTAGCTGCCTACTGCCTGAGGCCCTTCATGACCACACTTCGCTGCTTCTGCCTCCTACCCTGGTTCTATGAGTGGGATGAAATGGTAGAGGGAGGGCCAGGCGCAAAAGGCAGTGAGAAGGTTGAATCAAGTCTCCTAAGGTTCCTGTGAGGGGCAGCCCACCCCTAAATCCCCAGATCCCACCAACCAACTTATCCTCCCTTTAGAAACAGTCACTACTCAGCAGATTTTTTACTTCCTACCTAGAATTAGGTGGTTGCCAGAAGCCACTGGGCTTAGGGAAACAAAATCACAAAACACCTTTGGCAGCCAGGGTTCACAGGCTCAGATCATACACATTTCCTGTGCTTAGAGGGGGCAGTGGGTCTGCAGAAGCCTGAAGACACAGTGCAGAGCATGCACACACAGGGCACAGAAGGAGGGCTAGGGGAACGAGAGCAGGTCTCAGCAAAGTACCTATAGGAGGTACATTCATAGACACAACTTGCACCTGAAGAACCACAGGTGAGCACGGATCCTGCACACAGATACAGAGCATGCGCACACATCCATCTGGGGGAGGACTCGGTGTTCACCAGGGCTCAAATCACCAGCAAAGCGCACCCTTACCATCTTGAGGAACCAGTGCTTGTAGGCACAGAGCTTTAGTACACCACACATTCTCATGGTGTGGGGAAACCACACCACAGGTCTGCAGACCCTTGTGCTCACAGAGAGGCCAGGAAGCCTGCCCACAAGCACAAAGCACTTTCACATTTAGGCCCCAAGCAAGAGGCACAAAAAGCCTACAAAAACTCCTGCTCTCAAATACAAAGTGTGTATGCATGCTGGGCTCAGCGAGGGTTTACAGCATATGCCAGTCGGCAGCCACAAGTAGAAAATGGACACACACTGTGCAAAGTAGGAAAAGAGGAAGGCAGTCAGTACCTGGGGGAGTCAAACTGAGCACAGGGGTAAGCACACACATGCTACACTGAATGTGTGCCATGCAGGCACACACATCCTCACAAGGCTCCACGGGTGTCTGCAGGAGCACACACAGGCATGGAGCATGCACACAAACTGCTGTCAGGACAAACACACCGGCTGCATGAGCCACAGCTCATAAGCACGCATGCGTGCACACACCCACATACACACACTGTACTCAGCAGGGAGGGGAGAGAACCAACAACAAAGGGGCCCCAAAGGGCCAGAGCACAACCTGAAGGGCTCCTCGCTTTCCTTCTGCAAGGAGAGAAAGAGCAGGGAAAAAAAAGGGCAGAGAGGTTAGTAGATTCATCCTAAACCAGGTAGAGCTAACCTCATGGGACATGGAGGAGAGCTCAGAGAAGTCCTCTGACAACTGGGCAGTTCACAGAGCCTGGCTCCCGGAATCCTCACCTGTATTCGCTGCCCCTGCCTTTTAGTTTAGAACAGGTTTGGCTACAAAAGCCAAAGGACCAAGTCGGCCTGGGAATTTCAGCCACCCTTTACCCCCTTTCCAAATTGGTCTGCATGCAGGGTCAGGGCCACCAGGGCCACAAGGCCAGCTGTGTTACCAAGGGCCACTCCCACAGGCCGTCTGAACTGACTGAACACAGAGCAGGTTCCTTCCTCAGATGAGCTACACGAGCTCATCTGAATCTGGGCTAAGTCTGCAAACCCCAAAGGCTCGGTAGCTGAGCCCTCTCCCTTTTCTAACACAGGCTGGCTACATGTTTTGCCTCACAAGCCTTGGCCTGTTTTCCCAGAGCCTATGTTAAGTTAGGCCAAGTTAGAGCCTGGAAGTAAGGCCAGGACCTGGATGCTCAGTGGCCATAAATTTGGAGGCACCAAGTCCTTATCAAGTCACTGTGACTTAAGTCACTATGATCTGAATGATAAAACCATGGTGGCAATCCCAGGTTTGATTATTTACCAAACTTAGAACAATATGTCAAAACAAACTGACACTTCCAGAAGGACCCAAGCAAACCACAGGAGAGGAAGAATAAAGTCCAGAAATTACTCCTTTCCTATTTGCCAGACACTACATAGCCTTCTAGGCCACACTTGCTTGACAGAGGCTTCCTTCTCTAAGCAAAGTCCATTATCTGGGCCCATTAGCCCCTCTTTTATTTTTTTCCCATCCCTTTGAATAAAGAATCACTGATGTTACATAACAAGTAGAAGGGAGAGTCATGGTAACTAATAAGCTCTCAATTTTTCAAGCTATGTCTGATTACCTAATGGGTCACCTGACTTGACAGAAGAGATTCAGGAATAGGAATCTTCCAAAACAGTGCAGAAAAGTGGGTGAGATTAAAAAAACATTTCTGGGAGAGGGAACTGTCTCTTCTACTACTTCTACTCCCTACTTCCTGGGAACACTCTGTTCACTTTGAAAAAGAAAGCTCGGCAACAAACTGACCCCGTGATTCAAGTTGAAAAGGTTTCTCTCTTCCTCCACTATCTTAAATATATTGTACACATCATGTCAAAGTTACTTCAGTTGTGTCCTTCTATTCTTCCCAGAGTTCCCCATGATGCCTAAAGAAGAAAAGTCAATATATTGTCATGACCTGGCCTCTTGCACTGACTGGGTGAACTCAGACTTATTCTTAAAAATTTAGATCAAATATTAATGTCTCTGAAAATTTATCTGCCTTCCTCTCAAAAACAGAATTAGGTGCTTCTCTACTATGTGTCCGTGGTACACACACTTTTGTGTACACACTTCTATGACAGTTTGTTGTCAGTATGTTTCATTGTTAATTGTCTGTATAAAAGTCTCTCTTTACATATTGTGAATTTCTTGAGAGGAAGAATTATATATATTTTTTATTTCACCTTTGTAGTCTGAGGGTTTAGCACATCTGGCGTTTTTATGTAGTAAAAGGAACTTGAAATTTCAGAACTTAGAAAACAACAGCCTTCTAAGGACATGTGTCTTGCCTAAGAGAAAAGATGGGCCTCTTAGCCTGTACCATTTTCCAGACCCCAAAGAACTATTGTACTAGTCCTTTCAGTTTGTCCCAACCACTGGCCAAACATTTTCTTATTAATAACTTAAAAACATTTTTTCTTGTTAGGAATCAAACACTTTGTGCCTCCTAACTTCTTAAAATGCCTTAGGATTTTTCCATTCAGATTTAGTTTTCAGTTTAAGTGATACATGTCTATATAACACCTGCTTTGCAGGAAAATTCCTGATCCCTAAGAATAATCTCACTCTTCCAGACAGTCCATCTGATAAGAAGAGACACACTTCCTCACTGTTAAAACAATCTTAACTCCATTACTTAGGAGTCAAAGATTTGAGGCACTCAACTTATCTGAGCCTGCATTTCCTTATCTTTAAAAAGAAGATAAGACTAGCGATTGCCCAGAGTTATTGTGAGGATTCATTTCTTTTTAAAAATTTTTATTTATTTTTAATTGGAGGATAATTGCTTTACAACATTGTGCTGGTTTCTGTCATACATCAGCATGAATCAGCCATAAGTATATATGTCCCCTCACTCTTGGACCTCCCTCCTACCTCATCCCACCCCTCTAGGCTGTCTCAGAGCACCAGGTTGAGCTCCCTGTGTTATACAACAACTTCTCATTAGCTATCTGTTTTACACATGGTAATGTATGTATGTCAATGCTACTTTCTCAATCCATGCCACCCTCTCCTTTCCCTGCTGTGGCCACAGGTCTGTTCTCTGTGTCTGAGCCTCTATTCCTGCCCTGCAAATAAGTTCATCAGTACCATTTTTCTAGAGTCCATGCTGCTAAGCTGCTAAGTCACTTCAGTCGTGTCCAACTCTGTGTGACCCTACAGACAGGCTTCCCCATCCCTGGGATTCTCCAGGCAAGAACATTGGAGTGGGTTGCCCATTTCCTTCTCCAATGCATGAAAGTGAAAAGTGAAAGAGAAATCACTCAGTCGTGTCCGAACCTTAGCGACCCCGTGGACTGCAGCCTACCAGGCTCCTCCATCCATGGGATTTTCCAGGCAAGAGTACTGGAGTAGGGTGCCATTGCCTTCTCTGTCTAGAGTCCATATATAAGCATTAATACATAGATATTTGTTTTCCTCTTTCTGACTTACTTTACTCTGTGTAACAGGCTCTGTTATAGGTTCATCCACCTCACCAGAATGGAGTCAAATGTGTTCCTTTTATGGCTGAGTAATATTTCATTGTATATATGCACCACAACTTCCATTCCTTAAATACTCACTGAGAACCTACTTCACATTAGGTGCTGTTCTCATGGTTCTAGAGCAGTGAACTGCGATCTTAAGAAGCTTCTATTCTAGTAGGAGGAACAGACAATTAATAATGATGATGAAGATGATGACAGCTGTGAACACCAAGCGAACACAATACTTATCTGGCATTTTATTTGAGTAAGCTCATTTACATCTCACAACAACTCTACTGAGTAAATACTGTTATAATCTCCATTTTTCTATTGATTAAAATGAAGATCACAGAGATGTTCAGAAACTTGCCTGAAGTCACAGCAAGTGGCAAAGTCAAAATTCGAAACAGGTACTCTGGTTCCAGAATCTGGAACTATGTATACTGTAATCTGATGGGAAGAGCTGACTCACTGGAAAAGACTCTGAAGCTGGGAGGGATTGTGGGCAGGAGGAGAAGGGGATGACAGGGGAGGAGATGGCTGGATGGCATCACTGACTCAATGGAATGAGTTTGAGTGAACTCCAGGAGTTGGTGATGGACAGGGAGGCCTGGTGTGCTGCAGCTCATGAGGTCACAAACAGTCGGACACGGCTGAGCGACTGAACTGATCACAGATGATAGGGACTTAGCTGAAAAATCCAGGTAAGGGGAAAAGATATTGTCCCCAGTGGTGATGTTATGCTATGAAAAGTTTATAAATGATTGTCAGGAGGCCTCATTGCTAAAAGAACATCTAAGCAGAGATATGAAGAAAAATTAGTAAAGAAGCTATTCAGAGTGCAAAGAGAAAAGTATTCCAGTCAGAACATACAGCAAGTGTAAAGTCTGAGGTGACAGCATAGCTGGTGTGAAGGAACAAGTCTGCCTTAGAGGATCATTTCAAATAGGGCCCTCCTAAGCACTTTGGCTTTCATTCTGAGTGAGACAGAAAAAATCACCAGAAGGTTCTGAACAGAGAAGTGATATGATCTGACTTGTCTTTTATGCGGATTACTATGGCTGGGGAGAATAGAGTGCAGACAGACAGGGGCAGAAGCCAGGAGATCAGCAAGACTGCCACTATCATCTGGGCGAGAGAAAGCGGTGACCGATACTGAGATGTTAGTGCTAAGGTTTGGAATATGTTTGAAAGGCAAAGCAGGTGGAATTTAATAACTGATTGGATATGGCTTATAAAAGAAACAGAAGTCAAGATTGACTCTATGGGGACTTCCCCGGTGGTGCAGTGTTTAAGACTCCCAATGCAGGGGGCCCAGGGTCAATCCCTGGTCAGGGAACTAGATCCTACATGCCGCAACTAAGACCCAGCACAGCCGAAAACAAACAAGCAAATAAAAAACAAAACAATGTTTTTGTTTTTTTTTTTTAAAGAATGACTTTATGGATTTGGGTCTGAGCAGCTAGCTGCAAGAATGGAGTTGCCATTTACTGGTAAGGAAGACTATAGGGAAAGTAGGTTTGGCAGGGTTTACCATATATTCAGATTGAATATGTCTAATCTGAGATGTCTATTCACACGGAAATGTGGGTGTTAAGTATATGTGGAATCTGGTATTCCTAGAAGATATCTGGGCCAGATATCAATCTGGGAATGCTTATGAAAATCATGAGACTGAAAGAGATTATCTAGGAAGTGAGTATAAATAAAAAATAGTGGTCAGGATTGAATTGGGAGGTACTACAAGGGTGGGAAGATAAGGTGGGAATAGCAAAAATGACTCCAGAAGAAACAGTCAATAATGTTGGAGGAGATACAAGACAGAGAGGTATTCTGGAAGCCAAGTGAAGAAAGTATTTCAAAAAGAAGGAATCTAGGGACTACCCTAGTGGCCCAGTGGTTAAGACTGCAATTCCATTATACAGGATGTAGGTTCGATCTCCAGGTCGGAGAACTAAGAATCCCACATCACACATGTCAAAAAAAAAAGGAAAGAAAGAAATTGAGGCATAAAAATAGACTAAAGATTAATGGACTAGAACTGGTAGTCCAGAAATAAACTCCTACATTTATGGCCAGTTGATTTTGACCATTCAACAGATAAAGAATATTATTTTTCATAAATGGTGCTGAGATAACTAGACATACACATGCTTAGGAAGGAAGCTGGACCCCTGTCTCACACCATTCACAAAAATTAACTCAAAATGAATCACAGACCTAAATATAAGCACTAAATAAAACTATGAAACATTTAGGGAAAAAAGTAGGAGTAAATTTTTGTGACCTTGGATTAGACAATGGTTTAGCTATAAAACCAAAAGCAAAATCAACACGAGAATAGATAAATAGAACTCATTCAAAATTTAAAACTTTTGTGCTCTGATACCCATATTACGATGGCAAACCAAACAAAGCCAAGCAGGAAATAACAAATGTTATTTAGCAAGGATGTCAAAAAAAAAGAACCTATGTGCACTATTGTTAGGAATGTGCAATGACAGCTGCTGTAGAAAACAACACAGCAATGCCTCATAAAAAAATCAGGATTACCATATGATCCAACAATGCCACTCCTGCGTATATACCCAAAAGAAACGAAAGCAAGAACTTCAACAGGTATTTGTACCCCCTTATTTATAGCAGCATTATTCACAATAGCCAAAACGTAGAAGAAACCCAAGTGTCCACTGATGGATGAATGGATAAACAAACGTAGTATGTATACATACAATGGAATGTCATTCACCCTTAGAAAGCCAGGAAATTCTGATACATGCTACAACATGGTGAACTTCAAAGACATTATGTCAAGTGAAATGAGCCAGTCAAAAAAGAACAAATATTGTGCAAATACACTTATATGAGGTACCTGGAGCAGTCAAATTTAGAGAGACAGAAAGTACAATGGCGACTGCCAATGGCTGAGGGGAGGAGAGAACAGGGAGTTAATTTAACGGGTACAGAGCTTCAGCTAGGGAAAATGGAAAAAGTTCTGGGGATTAGATGGTGGTGATGACCACATGGGATGGTCATGTGAATGAATTTTAAATGGCTAAAATGTTAAATTTTATGTTTTTTATATTACAATAATTTTTTTTGAAAAATAAAACATTTATGTTTCAAAGCACACCATAAAGAAAGTAAAAAGACAACCAACAAATTGGGGGAAAATATTTACAAATTATCTGGACCTATGTCCTTATGTCATTATTATCTGGACCCTTATGATTATACAGTGGAAGTAACAAATTGATTCAAGGGATTAGATCTGACTGACAGAGTGCCTGAAGAACTAGGGACGGAGGTTTGTGACTCTGTATAGGAGGCAGGGATCAAGACCATCCATTCCCAAGAAAAAGAAATGCAAAAAGGCAAAATGGTTGTCTGAAAAGGCCTTACAAATAGCTGTGAAAAGAAGAGAAGCGAAAGGCAAAGGAGAAAAGGAAAGATATACCCATTTGAATGCAGAGTTCCAAAGAATAGCAACGAGAGATAAGAAAGCCTTCCTCAGTGATCAATGCAAAGAAATAGAGGAAAACAACAGAATGGGAAAGACTAGAGATCTTTTCAAGAAAATTTGAGATACCGAGGGAACATCTCTTGCAAAGATGGACACAATAAAGGACAGAAATGGTATGGACCTAACAGAAGCAGAAGATATTAAGAGGTGGCAAGAATACACAAAGAACTATACAAAAAAGATCTTCACAACCTAGATAACCATGACAGTGTGATCACTCACCTAGAGCCAGACATCCTGGAATGTGAAGTCAAATGGGCTTTAGGAAGCATCACTATGAACAAAGCTGGTGGAGGTGATGGCATTTCAGTTGAGCTATTTCAAATCCTAAAAGATGCTGCTGTGAAAGTGCTGCACTCAATATGCCAGCAAATTTAGAAAAGTTAGCAGTGGCCACAGGACTAGAAAAGGTCAGTTTTCATTGCAATCCCAAAGAATGTTAAACTACTGCACAACTGTACTCATTTCATGTGCAAGCAAGGTAATGCTCAAAATTCTCCAAGCCAGGCTTCAACAGTACATGCAGTAAGAACTTCCAGATGTTCAAGCTGGATTTAGGAAAGGCAGAGGAAACAGATCAAATTGCCAACATCTGTTGGATTATCGAAAAAGCAAGAGAGTTCCAGAAAAACATCTACTTTTGCTTTATTGACTATATCAAAGCCTTTGACTGTGTAGATCATGACAAACTGAGGAAAATTGTTTAAGAAATGGGAATACCAGACCACCTGACCTGCCTGCCAAGAAAACTGTATGCAGGTCAAGAAGCAACAGTTAGAACTGGACATGGAACAACAGACTGGTTCCAAGTCGGGAAAGGAGTATGTCAAGGCTGTATATTGTCACCCTGCTTATTTAACTTATATGGAGAGTACATCATGCAAAATGCCGGGCTGGAGGAAGCACAACCTGGAATCAAGATTGCTGGGAGAAATATCAATAACCTCAGACACACCTCAGGTACACAGATGACACCACTCTATGGCAGAAAGTGAAGGGGGACTAAAGAGCCTCTTGATGAAAGTGAAAGAGGAGAGTGAAAAAACTGGCCTAAAATTCAACATTCAAAAAACTAAGATCATCCGGTCCCATCACTCCTTGGCAAATAGATGGAGCAACAAGGGAAACAGTGACAGACTTTATTTTTTTTGGCTCCAAAATCACTGCAGATGGTGACTGCAGCCATGAAATTAAAAGATGCTTGCTCCTTGGAAGAAAAGCTATGACCAACATAGACAGCACATTAAAAAGCAGAGACATTACTTTGCCAACAAAGGTCTGTCTAGTCAAAGCTATAGTTTTTCCAGTAGTCATGTATGGATGTTAGAGCTGGACTATAAGGAAAGCTGAGGGCCAAAGAATTGATGCTTTTGAACTGTGGTGTTGGAGAAGACTCTTGAGAATCCCTTGGACTGAAAGGAGATCAAACCAGTCCATCCTAAAGGAGATCAGTCCTGAATATTCATTGAAAGGACTGATACTGAAGCTGAAACTCCAATACTTTGGCTACCTGATGTGAAGAACTGACTCATTGGAAAAGACCCTGATGCTGGGAAAGATTGAAGGCAGGAGGAAAGGGACGACAGAGGATGAGATGGTTGGATGGCATCAATGACTTAATGTACAAGTTTGAGCAAGCTCCAGGGGTTGGTGATAGACAGGGAAGCCTGGCATGCTGCAGTCCAGGGGGTCACAAAGAGTTGGACATGACTGAGCGACTGAACTGAACTGATGTCCAGAACATATAAACAACTCTTACAACTCAACAGAAAAAGACAAACAACTCAATTTAAAAATGGATAAAGGATTTAAATAGACATTTCTTCAAAGAAAATATAAAAATGGCCAATAAGCATATGAAAAGATGTTTTAACATCATTAACCACTAGAGAAATGAAAATCAAAGCTAGAAGATACCAGTCACACTCACTAGGATGGCTCTAGTAAAAACAGAATGGCTAGGATGTGGAGAAATTTGAACTTGCATACACTGCTGGCAGAAATCCAAAATGGTGCAACCACAGTGGTAAACAGTCTAGAAGTTCCAAAAATACGTGAAACAGTTACCATATGACCCAGTGTTCCATTTCTAGGTATATACACAAGAGAATCAGAATATATGTCCACACAAAAACAGCAACATTATTCATAATAGCCAAAAACGTGGTAAAAAAAAAAAAAAGGCACAACAAAATGTCCATCAACTGATCAATGTATGAACAAAATGTACTATTTCCATATAATGGAATATTATTCAGCCACAAAAAGAAATGAAGCACCCATACGTGCCACAACATTGGTCAGTTTTGAAAACACTGGTCTGAGTAAGCTTAGACCGTAAAAGGTCCCAAGCAGAGCAGTGAAGAGAGCTTCTTCAAATCTTTCTTGTGGTAGCAGTCCCTGTTGTATTGAATCAGTTTACCAGGTTGGCGTGGCTTCTCTCGTGGACTCTACAGCCAGAGAGTGTTGGCCAGAGGCCTGCCTGCGTGCTCATTTACCTTGCTCTACTGCTTGTGCTTTGATGAATGGTGCTGGAGTCAGGCTGGATCTAGCACTGAAGGGATGTTGCCACTGCCCGACAGCCTCTCTACCATCCCGCCTGTAGCCCACGGGCCAGAGTGGATCTTAGAAAGCACCGAGAATTCTGGCTTGATCTCGTACTGGTGTTTCAGAACACTTCCTTCTCATTATTTCTGCTGCTGTCACAAGTTCCTGCATGGTGCAGCAGGATGTCAGCCCAGAAGAGAAACATTGCAACTTGAAGAACTGAGCCCCAGAGTTCTGGATCCTCAGGCTAACACTGACTCCCACCACAGAGTTGTTTCTACTGTTGCTGCAGTATTGGGTTGGCCAAAAAGTTCATTTGGATTTTTCTGTAACATGTTATGGAAAAAACCTGAGTGACCTTTTTGGCCAATCCAATATAAAAATTTCTAAGTGCCCAGGAAGAAAGAAAAGGGGCTGCAAAGTTAAAGAAAGACCAAAACCCCTTCTATCTGAGGAATTATAGAAAGCTTCCTGGAGGAGGTGAAACTTTGGCTGTATGTTGAAGAACTGAGTACATTTTCCTAGGTTGATGTGGCAAACATAACACCTCAAGCTAGAAGGAAGCATGTATATGTGATATGCTGAAAACAAAGTACAAGGTCAATTTGTGAGACAGAAGATTCCTCCCAGGTGGAGGACCGTGGGACAAGAGAAGATAAGCCTGGAAATGTAAACTAGAGACCAGGTGTAGTGGCCTTGAATGCCAAGTGAAGAAATTGAGACTTCTTGATAGGGTATAAAGAGTAGCTCTAGGGATATTTGAAAGGAACATGATTTTAATTTTTCAGTTTAATTTTACAATGACATATTCATGATTCAAATTCTAAAAATTAGAAAAAAGTATATACAGTAAAGAAGAACCTCATTTCTCTAGTTTTTTACCTAATACCTTTTCCCACGGGCAATCCTATAACCAGTTTCTTATGTATCTTAGTGGTTTTTTGTTTGGTTGGTTAACTGGGTTGTTATTGTTGTTTTTTGGCCATGCCATGTGGCTTGCAAGATCTCAGTTCCCTGGCCAGGGACTGATCCTGGGTGACAGCAATGAAAGCCCAGAATCCTAACCACTAGGTCACTAGGGAACTCCTTTGTTAAATATTCTATACATATATACAAACAAACACTATGCGTTTGTATATGTATTCTTCATCTCTCCTTTTTATGCAAATGTATGGGCTTCCCTAGTGGCTCAGTGGTTTAAAAAAAAAAAAAAAAATCAGCCTGCTAATGCAGAAGACACAGGCTTGACTCCTGAGTCAGGGATTCCCCTGGAGTAGGAAATGGCAATCCACTCCATTATTCTTGCCTGGAGAATCCCATGGACAGAGGAGCCTGATGGCCCATGGGGTTGCAAGAGTCTGATACGACTTAGAGCCTAAACAACAACAAAGCATCTTATACATACTGTTCTGCACCTTGTTTTCTGAAATATGTCAATGTATCTTTCCATTTCAGCAAAGAGGTACCTCTTTCTTTTTACAGCTGCATGGTACTGCATTTCATTGTTTGGATGTCCCAGTAAGTTATTTAACCAGGCTTTCTTAAGAATATTTAGGTTGTTTTCAATCTTCACTATTAAAAACAATACCTCAGAAATAGCCTTGAACATAATGTCCCTTCTACATGTGAAAATGTACCTGCAGGATATATTCTTGGAAGCAATGCTAGGCCTCAAAGGGCATACACAATCCTGATGAATGTTGCCTTCCTCAGAGGTTATACCAATTTCCACTCCCATGCCACCAGCAATAGATGAGTACCTGTTCTCTCACATCTTTGCCAACACAATATGTTTCATAATTTTAATCTTGCCTTAGAAAGATTAATCAGGTTATATGCATAAGAGGACAACCTCATTTACATTTAAAATTAGATGAATAAAGCATATGCTCTTTGGATAAATTTATTATAATTTTGATTGGGAGAGGTAATTTTAAAGCTACATGTCATCTCCATGCTGCCCAGAAAAGACTTTTCTCAATTTTTGTAGCCAAAAACCATTTCATTGTCTAAATGTTAGGTAAGCAGCCTTTAACTGGAGATGGAAGAAAGGGAATATGACCAGTGCAGAGCAGAGTCAGGCTCTTGGGCAGGGTCAGCGCTGCAAGAAATTTCTGGACAGCTCTGAGTTAGAACTAAGGTTCTGTACTGTCAACTCCAGTACTGGGAAGGAGACAGGTCAGCATAAGGGAAATTCCCACAGTGGCCCACAAGGTGGAGAAGCCCCATCAGCTGATGGAGAAATGGCAATCTTATCTCAGCAAGAAGCTCATGGAGAATAATTTTAAAATGCAACACAGGATTGCATCAGCATCTTAGCTTCTATGAGAAACATGCCTCTTTCCCCCATTCCTGCCTCCTACCCCACACCTACTTTACACCAGGATAGCCTAAAGTTCTGCAGCTATAAACTATTTTTGCTCAAATGCTTTTCCTCTTTTGAAAAGGTACTTTCTAAAGCTCTTGCCAATAAACTGGGAGCTCCCTATGGACAAGAACTCTTTTTCTGTTGCTTTTCAATTCTGTCACTTCAATTCCCACAGGATCAACTTACAAATCTATACCCCAATAATTGAGACTGATTGAAGATGTGAACCTCCTCCATCATCTTGTGAAGCTCACCACCAAGTTGGATCTCATGCTGGCCTGATGCAGGTCACACCCAGCCAGCTCCAAACCCATTTCACCAGAGACGTGAAATACCTGGGTGCATGTCTTCTACTGAGAGATGGTCTGTCTTCTGTACTAGCTCGTGTATAAGTTTTTTCTGCCTCAGTCTTTTCTCTCTTAGAACATCTTTAAAATTGCTGATGCATCTGCTGAGGTAGATGGTCTCTGTGCACACTTGCTCTAGGCTTAGTCTGCCCTGTTTGGGAGATTCAGGCCTGGAACAACTTTCACTTCCCAGACATGGAGCCAGAGCAAACCCTGGCGATGAATATGCAAGAGGCAAGTTACTGGAAGCCAGAGAGGAGTTGCTGGGATCCTGAGAGGTCTGGTCTCCCTGGGCAGAGATGCCCACTCCACCAGACACCACGCTGAGTATGCTTTCACTCCCCTGACTCCCGGGGCTCCCTAGTGAGAAATCCTGAGCACCCTCTGAACTCACTGTGCCAAGAAGTCTATCACTGTTTTCGGACCGGGAGCCACTCTCAATACTTTCAAGGTCCTCAGGGGTGATGGACCCACTGTTCTCCAGCTTCTGAAACACTCCCTGCAAAGCTGAACGAAAGTGGTCAATTGCTCGGCCCAGTTTACTCGTGTAAAACTTGATCTCTACATCTTCATCCTCCTGCAAGCCACCCAGGTGAGAGGACTTTTCCAAGACATCTTTGAGGACCTGAGCGGAATGTTCCTCCTCCTCATTCAAGTCAATATGAACCAGGTCATTGAAAGTCTCGGGCCCAATGCTGATTTCCTCCATTAGGCTGTCACAGCTCAGAGTTGCAAACCTTCTGGACTTGTCTGTCAAGAGGTCCTCTAGCTGCTTTGAGCTCAGAATATCCAACCCAGCTTCACAGGCCAGGAGTTTGTCCTCTGTCTTCAGCAACCCAGACAGTGATAGGCAACTGCCAGTCTCACTTTTGTCACTGCAGTTTTCTGTTTTTGCTGTTTTATATGCTTCAAGTCCTTGGTTACACTGTTTGAAAACCTGGGATTTCCCAGAATCCTCCTCTTTCGAGATTAACCCTAGGGAAAGTTCCTCACATTGATGGAGGGTGGACAAAGAAGCTTCTCCTCCTGTCAATTCATTGCAGGAGCCCCTGAGAATCTGGGGGTTTCCTAATGTTCCTCTGACTTCACCCCCTGGCTTAGACTCATTGCTTGGCTTTGCCAAATCATTCTTGGGTGGGAAGCAAAGGCCTTGCTCTTCAGGGGTCTGGGGTTCTCTGTGTTGATTCTGAGCCCTCATTTGATGTGCTCCTGTTATTGGTCCTCTGTCCCCTGTTTCCACCTGAAAAACTGGCTCATCCAGGTGTAAAGAATTCAAATTACGATGCTGGAGTTGTTGTTCCAAAGATGAGAGAGACCCCTTTGGGGGATTCTTAGAGCACGGTGGCTGGCTTGGTTCTTCTCTGGTGGTGATCCGGACCCCTAAACTCTGCAAGAGGATGGATTTCTGCAATATGAGGTCCCTATGCTCTAGATGGGCAAGCTTCACAACAGTAGGCCTGGGAGCTGGGGCGCTGCCAGCTCGGTAAGCCTCTTTAATGAACCTATTGCACTGCATGCCATTAACATACATGTGCTTGGCCAGGAAGTTGTGAGCCAGCTCCATGGTATTTTCCCCATCTTGCTCAGGAAGTCCATACAGATACAGAATGGCTTCCTCGCTGGGTCTGTCCACATGGGGCTCCTGGGCCTTTCCCCCCACACACCCTTTGGCCAGGGAACTGCTGCCCACATGCAAGCCTTCTATTTCACTCAGAACTGAATCTACACAGCTAGAGACCTCATCCACTGAACCTCGGACTTGGCTCAAGTGCTGTCGCAACTCAGCAATCTCAGTTTGGAGACGGCTGATGCCCTGCAGTTCTCTGATGATATAGTCCACTACATCCCCCAAAGGTTCTTGCTGTTCGTGGCGACAGCCTTGGCCAAGGCCTCTGGACAAGAGGGGCTTGGCTTGATCCCTCTCTGAGGGCTCTGGACAGCTTGTGGTAATGCTGGCAGATGAGAGGTCCTGAGAGGCAGACCCTGAAACACAGGCTGTGGAGCCCAGAGGAAGCTGGCTGCTGGCCTGCTGCCCAAAGCTGCAACGCTGGGCCAGGCCCCCATCTGTATCCCCACCAGTGGCGGAGGCTACAGGCCCACAGTGAGGGGGCAGGAAGCTGTCCTCTGGCAAGGTTCCGGCAGGGCCTGAGGACTTGCTCTTGATGCCACACAGAGTCTCTGCCTTTTTATCTGGGGAAAGCCTGGAGGAGGATCCCAAGGTGACCATGATTTCTTCCTCTGACTCTTGCAACAATCGCTTCATTTTCTCCCTCAGGGTCTGAGGGATTCTCAAGCTTGTTCCTCTTGTTTCTGGTCAGGACGATTAATAGAGATTGTGTTAGAAGGCAATATCCTGACCTGCTCTTTTCCGTCTGTTTTTAGCAATTATTGATGGCTGATGCCTGGGGCTTGGCCCACAGTGATGCCTGGAATGGTCCCATGTGTGGTCTCAAACCTGGCACATGTCCCTGGATCCTGGTTTGACTCTTACCCTGCAGCTAGCAAAAAAGGAAAATAGTGTGCTTGGATCAGAAGGCAGCATGGTAATATGAATCAAGCCGTCAAGCAGGAATAAGAACATTACCTTCTAACACTCTAGGAGTCAACAGTGACCTGCCTGCCAAGGCTAGCCTTAAAGGTTACAGGCAGTCACTTCTCTCTCTCTCCTTGGCTTCCCATCAGAGTTTTGATGTAAAATCAGATCAAGCCCTTGTGTTGTGAGCAAGGGCTGATGCCAAAGGCATCAGGATTGAAACAGACTCCTGGGAAACAGGTGGGATGAACTCGACAGAGACTGAACCTTTACAAATTCAACATGAGGCTCAGCAACGAACACACAGATGTTTAACCACCAAACCTCAAATCACACACACAAGTAACAGAGAAGACATGGAATGTTTCTTTTTTTTTCCCCTCCAGTTTGTTGTTCTGGTGAAGACTCAGCTACTTAAAGGTTTGTTCCTGCCTATGCTTATAGCACAAAGTGTTTTCCCCCTGCTTAGTGACAGCAACTTGGAGAGAGGACCATGACATGAAAGTGATTTCCTGTCTGTTTACTGCTGGAGTAACAGAGCGCTGCTCTAACCTGCTGAATTGCCTGGAGAGAACAATACATCTGGCAGACGAGGAGTTGGAGTACATTGGAGAGGGTTGCAGGGTGCTCTGCTGTTCTCCAAAAAGGTGAAAAAAGACCTGCCACCAGTCTTGCCCCTAAATACTAAGCTACCAGTGACTGTAACTTACAAAGATGACTATTACCTTCTGTGGGGTGGGGCATGGGGTGGGAATCCATTCCCTTTTTACTGGAAAAATGCAGAATGTAGGGAAGGAGCAGAGTGGAAAGGACAAAGTGTGAGAAGCAGAGAGCCCAGGAGTGCATGGGACTGCCAGTACTCTCTGGCTCTGCTAGGTCAGCTGGAAATGGCTCAAATAGGTTGGTGGGAGACACGCTATCCTTCCCGTTCTTCAACTGGAGATGGTTTCTCTATTTTCTAGATCTGACCTAGATTTCTATATCTTCTAACACCCCTGCCTCCTCCTAACTCAAGTTAACCCTAAAAAGTGAAACCTGTCTGTGAAGAGCACAAGCTGACTGCTCCCACAGCAATCATTTGTGGCGAAGACCACCAACTAGAGTCTGTGGGTCTGAAAATTAAAGGCACTGGACTTCTCCAGACTACGAAGAACCAGAAGAACAAGTCCCAAGACTTGAAATAAAGATGAAGCTGACCTCTTTTACTGGAAATAACTAGGCCAAGAATCAAGAGACTAGATTAATTTCCTTTTCATTCTTCCCTTCTCTCTAGTTCATGTAAAAACCCTTACTTCATCAAGGAACTCTTCATTTAAGAACTCTTAACCATCCTGTGAGGCATTGGAGAGGCCTAATTACTGCTTTTTAAGCATTACTGCTTTATTTCAATGTTTCAAGGGGTCAGGATCAGCCATACCCATAATGTAGTCAACTCAACCTAGTCTGTGTGTGTGTGTGTGTGTGTGTGTGTGTGTGTGTGTGTGTGTGTGAGAGAGAGAGAGAGAGAGAGAGACAGATACACAGACAGACAGACAATACATGCACAATCTGAACTCCTGAGTCTCGGGTTTAGAGATCCAGTTGCCTAGCCATCAAAGCCCCCAATTCCAGGAATGAGTCAAATTCTTACTTCTCTCCTTCCAAAAGAACAAAATCTACATTTCCAAAGCCACCCCTCTTTTCTCCCTAAGGTGCAAGGTCTGGGTACCCTGATTTGGTCTTGGTGCTCGGTATTAGCTTTAAACCATGTCCCCAGCCTGATGGACTAGAGCTGGCAATTTGCCTTTCAAGCTCTTCTCAAAAGAGAAAGACCGTTTACTAAACCAAGATGGAAGCTCTGTGTATATGCCACAAGCAAGTGGTACTAGGCTGATAATCCCCAGACATTAAGTTTGAGTCTTGCTTCACCAGTGACCTTGGATTAAACACTTCTCCGCTCTGTGCCTTAATTTCCTCATCTGTAAAGTGGGGGAGCTCATCATGGAGATGTTATAAAATGAGGTAATTGGTAAGCTGTACAGCAGCGGAGCACAGTTATTATTACTGACATGGCAAGACCCTGAAACAAAGATGCAGGGAGACCAGTGTCTAAGCCTAGTGTGCAGCTGCCTAAATAGTATGATTTGAGCGAACCATGACTTCCATCCCAGCCCCAGACCCCTAGTCTTCCCAGTGTCTTCTAACGGTCTGCAGCAAGGCTTGGATGACAACCATTATAGTGTGCCTTTTTGTCAGTCTTTCTTCTAGAAGTTTTCTTTTTAAGGTAAGAAAAGGGAAGAGCAAAATATTCACTCCCAACATTTCACTCAGGTGACAGGATGCTTGCCACCCTCCCTCAGGCAGCCTGAAAGCACAAGGAAGGGGAAGAACAGCTGCATGGGCCGAGTCTTCCTTTCTAATGCTGGCACGGCCCAGAACGCACTGCCAGGCCCTCCACGGCTGGCCCCACTCCAGCCTAGGGGCAGTTTTCCAGGAACAACACTGAAGCTGACTGTCCTGTTATTGCTTCAGTGCAGGCCAGGTTAACTTTGGGCCTATCTACTTCTACCCATCAGATCAGTATTCCAGGTGGGCCTGGCCTAACTTCCTGGACAGTCTTGCCAGGTCCAAGAGTGCAGTGCCTACACCACCGGCTGGCCAGCCACACAGGGAACCAATGGCACAGCCGCTGCCATCCAGAGCCTTTTCCTGTGGCATCCTGAAGGTCTAAAGGCAGAGCTGCCTGCTTCCCTATTTAATACATTTTCCAGCTAGAGCTCCCAGAGTAGCTCCTCCTGGGCTCAAACAAAGATGCTTGTGTTCCTTCTAAACAAAAAAAACCCTCTAAACCTTCTTCTGAATTGGTAGCCGCAGCTCCCAGGTGAACTCTGAACTTAAGAATCACCTCCTAGGGACATGGGTTCTGTAAAGGCACCAAAGCCACCCAGTCGTCCACCTATTTAGAAAACGGGACAGAGCTCACTGTGATGCCCAGAGGATTAACCAATCACTCTGCTCAGAACACCATAGGATACCAGGAGACAGGATGGGCTGAAAGGGCAACCAGAAGAGCCAGGATGTCCAGCTCAAGGCCCCCTCCTTCTTCAGCCTTTCTTTGCTACTTCTGTCCACAGGAATGGGATAACTGGGGCCAAAGTGTGAGTAAAACAGTTGATCTTTAAATCAATTCAACCAATGTGCTAGGCACTAAGCTACGTGCTAGGAATATAAGACAGTTCCTGTTCTCTAATATATTAAAGTTTGGAAACAGAGTTAGGCAAATAAACTATCACAAAGTGATACATGTTATAATAGAAGTTGTAATAGAAAAGTGAGCACCTAATTCCAGGGTGGGGAATGGGAAGTTGCTGGGAAGTCCAGCAAAAGCAGGACAGGAAAGGCCACCAAGAAGAAGTAATACTCGGGGGGGAGAAAAGAAGTAATACTTGAACTGGAAAGGCATAAGGAGGCCTTGGGGCCCAACCAGCTCAAAGCCAGCCCTCTAGTTTCCTTCGAGGTATATAGTGCTGTCATGCTGTCCTATCCGCTTGGCCTATCCACTCAAGTCAACTCTCCAAACTTCATATATATACCCTTGAAAATGATGATATCTTTCTGTAGTCTTTTCCTAAGGAATGCCTAAGGCTGGGAAGAATAAGGTGGCCCTTTCAAGGAATACCTGCTTTTGAAAAAGGAACATACCAAAACAAAATGAATTAATCAAAAGGAACAAAGTTTCAATGATGGAAAGCTGAGAACAATGTCAGGGAGGAGATCCCTTATATCACACTGCATCAGCACCAGCCTGCCACAAAGAGTCAAGAAAAAAAAGCTCTCAGCTTTCTGAAATGCCTGGTTCTTTCATCTCTCTCTGCCTTATCAAATAAATGTCATTAGGAATGTGAGTATTCCTTGTAAAATTGCTTCTGACCCAAATCTTGGCTTGGAGGAAACAAAGGGGAGACCTCTGGGAATAGGCCAGGACTCTCTGCACATATATCAAGCAGCCTCTCATTCTGTGTGAAACAAGCACAGAAGGCAAAAGCCAAGAGCTCTGAGTCTCCTACCTATCTCTCCCATATCACCCACGGAAGTCAGATCATTCCTGGGCCATTTACCAATAATGCTGTATGGCTAATATGGTGGGAAATGAATTTCTAGGACCAAGGCAGATAGGGGTACTCTTATGATGTTAATCTTTGAGAAATTATCAATGCTCACAGAGAATCTTGTCAGACACAATGATCAGAGTCACAAGGTATAAAGGCTGAGATTAGCCAAAGGGAACAAAGAATGCTCCTCAAATGTGTAGCAAGGTCCCTGAGTTTGAACAAATTCCGAGAAATAGTGAAGGACAGGGAAACCTGGCACACTCAGTCCACGGGGCTGCAAAGAGTCCAACGCGATTTAGCGACTGAACAACAACAAAGGTCCCTGTACTGCAGTTGCCCCCCTCCTCACCTGCCTCAGGAGGCCCTCCATTTATTGGCCAGAAGCCGAACACGGTAAAGGACAGAAAACTTCAAGCACTGTATCCAAGAAGGGAGACAGACCCTCAGGGGGTGTACAGTAGCATGGAAAAGGATGCTGCCTTCTGAGGGTTAGCATATCAAGACCCCAGAATGAAGACTGAATAGCAGTCAGGAGAGCTGGGTATTCTGTGCCCTTCCCAGGGTGCCCTGCCAGCACTACCAGGGTTTATTATACCGAAGAGTCTAACAAACCATAAAACAAATACATATGTACCTAGACTCGGATGCTCTTGACAAAGACTCTTTGCCCAAACTTGAGTCAGGCTCCTTTGAGCCCTCTTTGTGACTAGGCCCCTGTCCTTGGACTCTGTTTAGTCCAATTTTAGCAAGCATCTCACCAGGTCAGTTTAGTGAAAATTCCCCACCTTTGATATCAGACCAAATTCCTTATCCCTCACCCTGGCCTGATTCCAGCAAAAACCCTGTCAAGTCCATTTAACCAGATGCCTCTCTTCCCCTGATGCTTCCTCTTAGTCATTTTCCATCCACTGACCCTCACCCTGTTCCTTGGCTAAAAATTCTCACTTGTATTCAGAGTTGGGCTCAATCTTTCTCCCCTTACAGTACTGCAGAATAATAGCCCCCCCTGAATAAAGTCTGTCTTACCATTTCTATCAAGTAACAGAACAACTTTTTTCTTAAGCACTCATCATGTTCTCTTTTTCTTTACTACCTAAGACTCTTGTGAGTAAACTGAAGATGGCATGTGAGTAGGAATCTAGCCCCTGAACACTCTATCCACCCCCGGCACCCCCACATTCTTTATCCTTTCGCTCTGCTCTAGTTTCTTCACAGAACTTATTGATACTACCACCTGATAGATCATATATTTGTCTGCTTATCATCTGTCTTTCTCCCCAACCTCTATCCTAGAATGTGAGCAAGGACTCTGTTTTGTTCATTGCTGCAGCCTTAGTACACAGTGCCTGGCATATATGATGCTCAAACTAAAACAAAATAAATCTTGCCATTATAATAAATGGATCCAGGACACAAAAGCAAAAAATGCTAGAGTTGGAAGAGTTCTTTAGAGTTTATCAAGGCCTGGAATCTCAGACTACATTATGATCTAGCCTATGGGCTAGTTTTGTTTGGCTATCACACATTTTTCTGAATTTTAAATTTGAAAGGCTTTAGGCAGAACAGTGAATATACAGGCTTCTCAAAAGCCCAATTACCCAAGTTTGTAATACTTGAACTAGAATGACACCCTTGTTGTTAATCTATTTTACTTTGGCAGACACCTAAGTGGGAGGCTCTTGCTTAAGTGAATGTGAACTCCATTACATTGAAAACTGGGCCTTGTTTGTGTTTTAATTCCTAATGCCTAGCACAGGGCATTACTATGCCAAGCATATAGCCCAGCATACAGTGAGAGCTCAGTGCCATGGAAGGAATAAGTAAGTGATGGCAGAAATGATTTAGAATCCAAGTGTTCTGCTTCCTAGTCCATTTCTGTTCCGATAAAAACATACTGCCTTTGAGTTCTACATTTTCTTACAGGCTGATGGCTTACAATCCCCTTCCATTGTAAAACTAAGCTGGAAACTTCTCCCCAAATATACTTGCTCACAATTTGGTGTGGGGGGGCACTCATTCAGTACAAATAAATAGAGTACTGGCAGCACCAGCCTCTGCCAGACTGTCAGTTAGCTGGTATCTCTCCAGAATACAAGACTGGTAGAAAGAGACCCTGTGTGTCTTCCCCAGGGATGCCGTCATGGGGCTTCCACTTGCCCTCTAGCTGGAAGAGCTGCTTTCATCCTTGGGGGGGGGTCTAGAACCACACTGTTCAACAGAAATAGAATGTGAGCCACATATATAATTTTAAACATTTCTAGTGGCTGCACAAATTAAAAGAAATAAGTAAAATTAATTTTACTGTATTTTATTTCACCCATTACCCAAGATATTATTCTTTCAACACAAAATCAATCTAAAAATATCATCACATGTAGGCATTCTGTTTTTCATACTGAGTCCTTGAACTCTGGTATGTATCTTCTATTTACAGCACATCTCAGTTTAAACTAGCCACTCTTCAAGCACTCAACAACCACATGTGGCTGATGGCTACTACACTGAATTGCATAGTTTTAGAAGTAGGGCAGGGGATACTCTGGAGAACCTTTAAAACCTGGCAGTGGATGCTCACTGCCAAGAAGAGACTGTCATCTCAGGGGCAGTAGAATGTTCTGTTCTTTCATTCTCCCTTTCACCTGCTCACTCGGATCCTAGCTCCAAGCAGCATATTTTCATTTGGTGTCGGGCTTGATCCTCCCCAAGGCTACAAAGACCAAAGGCCCAAACCTGCAGGGAATGAGACCCTTTTCTCAACCTGATTCTTTCTAGAGACCATGCAACTCCGTGTAGCTTAGGTCCAATACTATGGGCAAACTTACAAGAAAAATACGGTAACTTCAACAGAAGCTACACCTTCGCAGGGAAGACTTAGAGACCTCTCACGGACAGAGCGTAGGTAGTCTCAATGCAGCTGGGTCAAAGGTATGCAATCCTACACAACTCACACTAGAGGGAAACACAGCAGTAGTAAAATTGTTTAAAATTTTACAGTTTACAAGGTTCCCATTTTATCATCACAACAATTCTGTGAGGTAAGAGGTAAGAATTACTATTCTGATTTCATAAATGAGGAAAATAAAGTTCAGAGGGTTTTAATGACTTGACCAAGGTCACTGAGTAGAGCTGGGATTTAAAACAGGGTCCTCAATCTACAAAGTTAGTGCTTTTTTCATCTTACAAGCATGACACAAGTGGACATATTATCTGTTACCCATGTGTGTCCACATTTAAATCTGAGAAAACTCAAGATGACTTTTGTATATAGAGAGTAAAAACACGAGGATGAATTAATACTCACATTAGACAGAAGCACAGTATAGACACTTAAACACACTCTCACACGTTGGAAAAATGGAAAGGTTTCTGAATATACATAGGCATATCCAAGAATAGGAAGGTTATGTAGGTATATGCATACATGTATGATATAAAAGAACATATATATGCATGCACATGAAAGGAAAGATGGCTTGTGTATATTTATGTAAGGTGAATGAATGAGTTGTCTCTCTCTCTCTCTCTCTATATATATATATATATATGTAACACACAAGAGAGGAACGGACAGGTTATTTATAAACATATGAACATATCAAGAGAGAGATACAGATTCTTCGTATACAGGTATGCACATATACAAAAGGGTGGATGGTATTTATATACATACAGGAGAGTTTCAAGGAGGAATGGACGGTCAGGTTATCAGCATACAAACACGTGCACGTGAAGATTCTACCTTCAGTGCTGAGTATGCTGTTTTCCACTCCTTATAATGACCCCCCACCAGCAAGTTGGCTCATGCAGTTATGTAATTAATGTAGCTGTTCCATATTCCACCCACAAATGCTTTGCTTTTGTCCCTGCTTCTCATTCAGAGTCAGTCATACACTCAACACCACTTACCTTGCTGCTGCAATCAAAATAAGAGTTAAAGAAATGAAAAGGGGGAAAAAAAAACATATGAGAATCACAAATTCTCAAGTTTTAGAATGCAAGTGCTGTCTCTAAAAGGAAATCCATTCAGAAGCACTCCTTGGTTTGACAGAGAAGCCACAGGATGAACTTTGTAAGCCACAGCACGGCTGCTTGCCCACCCAATAAACAGAGAGCTGAGGAGCAATTATTCCCGGCTGCACCCAGCTGGCTGGCTCCTTGGTGCAAAGTTGAAGATAGGAACAATACCCGGCAGAGAAATTCCCTCAGTGATGGGCTGGGCAGGAGTCTTGCTAGCTGCAAATCTAGAAATCCAATCTGGTCCACACCTCTCTGCTGAGGGGGGATACTGACGACCAGCCTGCTGAAGGTTATAGCAGCCAAACTTTGACTGGACGTGGAATTCTAACTCAATCGATTCCGGGCTTTGAGACAGAGACAGAAAGCAGGGCAGCTACTGCTCCTGCTGCTGCTCCTCCTCCTCTCCAGCTGCTTCCTGCCTGCAACCTCCCATAGGGCACCAGCCCTCCTCACACGTTCCCGGCGCACACACCCCCTTTCCCAGCACACTCACGCACACACAGACCTCACCAGCAAGCTCACTCACACACCCTCTGTGTCTCTCCCTCTCCCTAAATATAGATGTTACTCTCTCCCCTCCCCCATTTCTTCCCCCCACCTCTTCTCCCCCTCCTTTCTTTTCCTCTGCCTATCCACCTCGCTCATGTCTGGGCTAGAGGATACAGAGAGACAGAAGACAGAGCCCTATGCTCAGAGGAGATCCCAGCCTCAGAGGGAAGACAGAACACAGTAAAAACAGTCAGAGCATAATACAAAAGGAGTTGTCCCTTCTACTGAGATAAGCTCTAGGTTTTTTTGTTTGGTTGCTTTTTAGTTTTGGTTTTCTATGTATATAATCTGCGTGTGCCTTTGGCAAAGCTGGAGAACAAGTAAAGTCCCAAGGGCAGTTAACATCAAACAACACCACGTTCTCAAAGTAGGTACCTAGTCTAGTTCTTCTGAATGGCCACAGCAAAAGAACCAACCAGAAAACAAGAACTCCCTTAGGCTATGCCAAGGCAATGATTAGACAGAAGTAGAGAAACAAGGTGGGCTGAGGAAGGCCCTCTATACTGCAGAAGTCAGGACCACAGATTGTTTTGAAATCTAGAATCAGGAACTAACTAACCTAAATTAGAAACTAGCTAACCTAAAGTGGAAAAGACCCTGATGTTGGGAAAGACTAAAGGCAGGAGGAGAAGGGGGCGATGATGGCATCACTGACTCAATGGACATGAGTTTGAGCAAGTTCCGGGAGATGGTGAAGGACAAGGAGGCTTGGTGTGCTGCAGTCCATGGGTTTGCAAAGAGTCGGACACGACCGAGTGACTGAACAATAAACCTAAAGTAATATCATGTTGATCTAAAGTGCATAATGTTTAGGACCCTGGTCTCACAGTCCCAAATTTCCTGGACCTTTGCCAGTGGCAGCCTCACCTCCCTGGAGACTTGCTAGTCAGGTGGTTCTCACATGGCCCTAATTCCAAATAATTCAACAATTCTAGTGGAATTATCAGGAAATTCCAGTTAAATTTCATCAGGAAATTACCTTACCTTCAAAGAGCACTCAAGTTGTTCACTGCAACACAATGCCAAGCATAATCCGGGGACCCTTGAAGCCCTGGAGCATTAATGACAAAAACGTGAAACACATGATACCTCTTTCTACTCTGCAACCACAGGACAGGAAAAACACTGTTTGAGCCCAGAGAACCTCAGAATTCTTCTCAAAATAGTGCCTAGTCAGCCAGTAACAATCCAGTGAAGCCATTCCTATTCTACCTCCTCTGAGCCTAATCTAATAAAATAATCCCCTCCTCCTCAGGTTAACAGCAGGTGGGCAGATTGGATTCACCCATTATGCCCAAACCAGGCTCTCAAGCCTTCCTATTTCTGCTGCCCTGCAACATTCCTCATGACCATGCACAACAAAATGAGGCCCTGCTGGCCAGGAAGCAGGCAGTCTATGGGGGCCACCTTGGACTCTGTCATTACAGAACAGCAGCCCTATACAGTAGATAAAACAAGCTTTTAAATTAAGAATGATTTCCTCGGCTTATCCAAGATCCTGAGGAGAAAGCGTTGAAGCCAGAGCCAACATTTGCCTCCCTACTGCCTTCTTCCAATAATACTGCTTCCCCCTCAACCAAGGAAAAAAAAATTAGATTTCCAGAGACACTACACAACCCATTTCTTAACCATCCACCTCATTATGCAGCGAACACTGACAGCAAAGCAAATACCTCCTAACCCAGTTGGGAGCTGGCTGGATGACAGAAGAGATAAGGCTGACAGTGCAACCATAACCACATCTAAATACAGAAAGAAAAAAAAAAACTTGAAAACTGTCAAATTTCAGTGGAAGTCATGGCAAATTTACTGTGGAGCTCCTCATATTTCAGCCAGGAGAAAGAGGTAAAGGGTTTATTAACACAAGAAATATAGCAAAGACTGATGAAATTGGAATTCCCTCCCCCAGATCTGTAGCCACTCCTAAAGAGGTCAGAGCAGTGGCTGTCGTGACCAGATTTGGGTCTGAGCTTCCTACACTCAAGAGAAGATCAAACTCTCAAGACTGAGAAAGACCCTCAGAGGTAGGACACCACCCATAGAACCTACTTCTTCCTAGCATATCCACCAGGGGCTAGGACCTCCAGAGGCTGTAACTGAGGCTGATGTGTCCGTCTTGTCCATATGCCTACGCAAGCACATTCAGCTCATCTTCTAAGCAGTCTGAGTTTTCCAGAAAAACAAAGGCTCAGACAAGAGAAAATGTGTTTAGGACATGAGGCGTAACAAATCTGCTATCTCTAGTTCTAGTCTTCACGAGAGCACTCATGTGGCTCTGTCCATAAACTACTTTTGTATCTTTCCTCCTTCTCAAGGTTCAGCAAAAGAAACAAGGGGCTTAAGTGAGAAAGTGGTAAACAGCAGTCACTGCCAACTCAGTAAAAAAGCAGTGCTCCTTTTGTCACTGTTCAACAGAGCCCAGAGAGTGCCAGACATTATGTGACCAAAGGACAATCAGACCTCCTCAAGGAACTAGTCTTGTGTGTGCCCAGTGGCTCAACTGTGTCCGACTGTTTGCAACCCTTTGGACTGTAGCCCGCCAGGCTTCTCTGTCTGTGAGATTCTCCAGGCAAGAATACTGGAGTGGGTTGCCATTTTCTCCTCCAGGGGATCTTCCCGACCCAGGGACTGAACCCACATCTCCTGTGTCTACTGCACCGGCAGGCAGATTCTTTACCATTGAGCCACCTGGGAAGCCCCTTTTGGGATAGACATAATTTCTGTTTCCTGAGCCATGTGAGCAAACTGCAGCTCCCTTCTCACCGTGGATCTCTTTCTTGGGAATCCTGGGCAGGCAGAAAAGGATAGGAGTGCCTTGTAGAGGTAAGAGTTAGTACAAGCACCCACCTTAGCTGGGCAGCTTCCTCAAAGCAGGGCTGTTCAAGAACCAGCTGGACAGAATTAGGAAAACAGATTGGGTTAAGAAGGAAAATGCATTTATCCAGAAGCTGTGAAATGCTCTGAACAGACATTCTCAAGGACTGGTTCCCAATTTAAATCTTTGCAGGGATCTTCGCCTAGAGACAAATGAGTCAAGATGGAAATTCAGCATGAGACACTGACACTCACGCAGAGTTGTGGGAAGGTTCAGAGCTGCAGGAGCTCTAAAGGAGAACCAAATGGGTGGGTTAGTCAGAAGACCACCTGGTGCATAAAACTCATCTTCAGCTAATGCATCTGAGAGTTGTCACACAAAGGCCAGAGGAGGGGCTCACCAATCGCAGTTCTCTCCTCTCATACAAACCAAATTACGTCTCCTTGGGGCTAAATACAATCGGCTCGGAAGCAAAGAATGAGTCTGCTCCAAACCCGGCCTGCCTTTTCAGATGTCACTACCATAGAGTGGCTGGGTCAGAACCAACACGTGCCTGCCTTTTCTTCCAGTGTTAACAATCACATACACAGGGTGCAAAGGATAGGTTGACCCAAGCCTGACCTATGCAGGAATAAGCTTGTGACGCTTCTTTCTCTACCACTAAGTAAAGCCAGGAGCAATATGAAGAGGCTGGTATATGGTCAGACAACCCGGATCTGTTTCATGAGGAAAACACTTTGTTCTGGTGGCAAAGTCTCTTTTTCCCCTGTCCTCTATAGACTACTCAGAAATTACATGCAGCAGAGAATGATGGGTGACGGGAGGTGGTTCTCCTCTTCCCACAAGAACATGCCCGTTAAAGGAGTAAGCAGCCTGGCAGGGACACACTCACTTTACTGATGTGCTAAGACACAGCTGCTGCACAGTCTAAATCAGACTTGACAAGCTGCAAGGCAGGCCTAAGGAGTCACAAACTGCTGACAAATTTCAGTTCTATAATCAGGTCAAGCTCTGATTAGCAAAATTTTTAAAAGCTGATAAACTCTTCAGGACTGCCCAGCTAAACAGGTTTCCAGTCTAGACTTCTGAAGCGTGTGGTCCTGTTTTCACTCTGGAACTAATGATCAAAAATATACACAAAATATACACAGCAAAGCTGTGTACATGTCCACCGCCCTCTTAAATAAACTTAGTTAAAGTCACAGTTCCCAGATGAGGGCTCCTTAGGACTAAGGCTGGTGCTGACCTATATATCTGATTATGTATTTCCTGGTCTAGTCCACAAAGTGAACTGGTCCTGCCTTAGTCTCTGTGCCCCAAAGGAGCCAAGGGTCCATATGCTGAGAATTCTCTAGTGGGAACCCAAAACTCGAAATTTCAGGGGGAAGTAAACCTCTAGCACTATGTTCTGACTGTCTAATATTGATCAAATAATCCCCTTCAATTCTTTGTGGCTTGTTCTGAGATCTACCTGAGTGAACCCAATTCTGGAAAATTCTCTTGGTATAGGCTCCTGTTTCTATAAGCTCTTCAAAATAAGTCCCTAGCCAACAAACAAATCTCAAGTGTCTTGGGACTCAATGAAGGGACTCCCCAAAAGGAGGGGTTTTCCCTGTATGATTTTCTATATATTTAAATATATTTGGTTTGAGGCACTGAGTTATAGAAAACTAGCTAATGTTCAAAGAAGGAAGAGAAAACTTAAGGGATACCTATATTATTAGCTGGGGATCTCTGACAGATAACTAGGGATGCATGGGGGAGAAAGGGCTTCCCTGGTGGCTCAGACAGTAAACAATCTGCCTGCAAGTTAGGAGAGCCAGGTTTGGCCCCTGGGTCAGGAAGACCCCCTAGAGAAGGAGGGGGGTTCCCCACTCTTCTTGTCTGGAGAATTCCATGAATGGAGGAGCCTGGTGGGTCCACGGGGTCACAAAGAGTTGGACACGACTGAGCGACTAACACACACACACACACACACACACACACACACACACACACAGAAGAACGGGGTCACAAAGAGTTGGACACGACTGAGCAACTAACACACACACACACACACACAGAAGAAAGGGAAGTACCCAACTAGGTAAAGCAGAAGAGAGAAAGCACTGGATTTAGCCTGAAAGCAGGGAATGCCCATGGGAAACCCTGTTGGTGGTACAGGCATTGGAACCCTATGCTGACAGCTCACCCATACAAATCACACCCAGAAATAATCTCTCTCCTCAGACACAAGATCTTTAGAACCCCTATATTCTAATTCTCTATTCAATGACAGAATCCTCTTGCAAAATCCTTTATCCCCCCGCTATGTCACAAAGTCTAATCAATTTACCTTCTTACCTATAAAGTCATTCCTTTTTCTACAACCCATAGTCTATGCTTATCTCTCACTCAAGTTGCTTTAAAATATCCATCCTCCCTAGTCTCTCTTCCTCCAGAGCCACCTCCCTATCACCCCTCCCTACTCCTAATCCATTCCTGACAATTTATTAGAGGGATAGCTCTAAAATGTAGATAGACTTGTTGCTCATTTTCTTAAAATCCTTCTGTGACTGCTCTCAGGAAAAAGTCCATGCTCACTCCTTGGCATATTATCAAAGTTCTTTCTTGACCTGTCCATGTCTAGAGGAATCTAAAGTACCCCAATTCCCTAAGTTTGATCAAACCAAACTCCTTACACTCACTGAATGTGCCATCCCATCCTTTGTTCTTTCCATACGACACTGTCTAGAGTGCTGCTGCTGCCGCTAAGTCACTTCAGTCGTGTCCAACTCTGTGCAACCTCATAGACAGCAGCCCACCAGGCTCCCCCATCCCTGGGATTCTCCAGGCAAGAATACTGCAGTGGGTTGCCATTTCCCTCTCCAATGCATGAAAGTGAAAAGTGGAAGTGAAGTCGCTCAGTCATGCCTGACTCTTAGCGACCCCTTGGACTGCGGCCTACCAGGCTCCTCTGTCCATGGGATTTTCCATGCAAGAGTACTGGAGTGGGTTGCCTTCTCCGGTCTAGAGTGCTATCAGAGTAAAAACCAGTATGCTGAGGATGCTAAAAAACCTTACAAATGCTTGTCAGAAAACAAGACTTGGAGCCCAAACAGCAAAAACTACTTTGGTGTCTTGTTATGGGTTGAACTGTGTTTTTCAAAATCTGTGTTGAAGTCCTCATCCTCAGTACCTCAGTGTGCCACCTTGTTTGGAGACAAACAAGGCGTCTTTAGAGATATAATCAAGTTAAAATAAGGTCATTAAGGTGAGCTCTATCCAATATGACTGGTATCCTTATAAAAAAAGAAGTCTGGACATAAAGATATACATAAAGAAAAAACAGTGTGAAGAGACACAGGGAGAAGACGACTACCTACAGACCAAGGAAGAAGACTGGAATAGATCCTCCCCTTACAGTACTCAGAAGGAGCTAACCCTGCTTTACACCTTGATTTTGGACTTCTAGCCTCCAGAACTGTGAGAGAGTAAATTTCTGTTGTGTAAGCCACCCAGTCTGTGATCCTTTGTTATGGCAGCCCTAACAGACTAGTACAGTATCTTTGAACATTAGGGGTCGCAAAGAGTCAGACACTACTGAGCAATTGAACTGAACTGAATACAATTTCACCAAAATAAATAAATAATAGAATGAATACTTACTAGGTACCTGGGTATAATACCAGGCATGATGAAAAGATATAATCCTTGCCCTTAGGGAGTTCATAACCTAACAGAGGAAATGTTATGATATGGAGCACTGCTACACATACCCATATTCTGAGGAGTGTTAGCGCTTGTGCTTGGAAGACTGGTAGTGCCATTTACCAATAAAGCACATACATGAAAGGAGGTCGAGAAGAAAGAAAAAACAATGAATACGGTTTGAACATGCTGCATCAGGTACCTATGAAATTTCTGGTGACAATATCACAGGCACCTTGTCATGAGTGTGGAGTTTAGAAGAGCATGAGATAGGAAACAGAACCCTGGAAATCACCAAGTTTTAAGGGGCAAGCAGAGAAAAAGAAATGCTGAAAGGGAAACAAAGACGGAACTGTCAGAAATTAAAAAAAGGACTTCAAGGGACAGATATGGCAAAAGCCAAGAAGGAAGAACATTCTGGGAGAAACCAGTCAACAGCTTTTGTCTCACCTGTCATAAGAAATGCTCTAGGGTGTTGGTTTTCATCTAGAATGCCCTTCCTAATTTGTCATCTTTGGCTATTTATGTCTGAATGTCCTTAGGTGTGGACCAAATAAACACATTTCCCTAGCATGCCTGAAGATGACAACCAGCAAAGGGAAGTAGACACCCTCAGAACTGGCAAAGATTATTTGCTGCAACTCACCTCTTCCCTTTGGCTTGAAGATGTCTTATTTTATATATTTGACTGTACTTCGGGATATGCCTGCTTTGGAATGGTGGTAAATCTCAGCTGCATTGTTTATGAAAAGAACACAACTTGCCATTTACAAGGAGTCATGGATCTCCTTAATGACTTGCTTAAGGAAACAAGTTATCCCTTGGTTTCTTTCTAAGCTCATTATTTTATTTCTTGATATTTAATAACAATTGTTGATTTAGCTCCCTCTGGGAATTCCTCTGACAAGACTTCTCTGACCACCTTAACTCAAAGGGATTACTCCTTACTTTAGTCTTATGGCAATTATTTCGTTATAAAACTTTTCATTCCTTTTGAACTAGTTACCTATGGTCTTGCAATACCACTTCATACTTTTAAGCAATCTTCCCACAAAACTTTGCTGAGTGCCTAAGGAATCAAAAATTATAGGGATAATTCGTTCCTGACCTCAAGTACGATCTAGGAAAGGAGTTAAATCTCCATATGTACAAGGATAAAGCCAGTAGAAAGCAGAAGTAACAAGAAAATAAGTGGCCAGGAATAGGATCTCTGAATCCCTGAACTCTTTTCTTTTTTTTTTTAAACCTACATGTACCAGGCCCTCAAGGCATTTTAAACAGGTGAATACTGGAGTGGGTAGCCACTGCCTCCTCCAGGGGATCTTCCCAACCCAGGGATGGAACCCAGGTCTCCTGCACCGTAGGCAGATTTTTACCGTCTGAGCCAACAGGGAAGCCCACTCCACATGAAAATTCACTCAATTCCCAAGACTTCTGACTCATACTCTTGCAAGGCCTTCTAACTTATATCAGGCTGTGCCAAAAAGACATCTTGAATAGAAGAACAATTCCAACGACAAGTCAAGCAGTCTGCAACTTGACCCCTTTGCTCCTGGGTCCATATCCTTGACTAGACATCTGAATTTCTCCCTGTGCAGAAGGAAGTACTAGAAAAAAAAAAAAAAATCAAAGGCCCAAATCAGTTTTTCTCACCTGCCTTTTCATGCCCCAATTTATTTCCAACTGAAGAGCTCCTGCCTCCAGCATTACAACTGGAGTGTCTATTCTTTGGGCCTGGAATGAGAGGGCAGCCTTTGGTAATGTCTAAAGGTTAATGTGAGGGAGTAATATGTATCATAAAAGACACAGGTGAAATGTATGAGAATTTGTAAGAGTAAATATTTCCATCTTTCAAGGTGTTGGTTTGGATGAGAATCAGGGAAGGCTCTGTGAAAGAGGAAAAACTGAAGAGAAGAAAAGACATTCAAGGCAGAGGATATAGGATACGCAAAGATATGAAAAGGATAAAAAGGAAGGTGTGATGTTGGAAAGGAAGGAAAAGTAACATATACTAAATGTTAACAACATGCCAGTTCCTACCCTACATGTATTATCTTATTTAATCCATATTTATTCACGGAGGCAAACACTATCCAATTCGGAAATGAGGAAACTAAGTTTATAAGAGACTGGGCAACTTGCCTACGGTTACATAGTCAGTAAGTGGTGGAGCCATACCTCAAATTCAGGCTCTTGCTGATTCCAAGGCTCAATTTCTTCCAACTGTATGATATGTCCTCTGGATTAACAAAGGTTAGAAAAGGAGGTTGGACCAATTCATGATGGTCATGGATGTCAAGCTAAAAAGTTGAGATTATAATTTAACTACCAATGGAAAGAAAAACTAATGTTTTTTAAGAAAAAAATTTTTAATTCATTCATTCACACAGTCACATATATCTGTTAAGACTTGCTGGATGCCAGGCATCAGGGATATAAAGTTTAACAGACACAGTCTGTATTTTGTATTGCTATGCTCTTTTCACCTAGCTTTTATTTAAACGTTTTATTGAATTGTAGCATACATACAAAAAAGTATACAAACCAAAAGTACACCAATGTAAACAGATTCAGATCAAGGACAGAACATCATCAGAGAAGCCCCACTATACTTATATCTAGTTACTACCTACCCCCTTACGCCAAAAATAATCACTATCCTGAAATCTGACACCACAGATTACTTTTGCCTGTTTCTGAATTTAATACAAAAGGAGTCACATAGTAAATACTCTTTTAAGAAATATATAATCTTGAGGTCAAATGCTCACACAATTCCAGGACAGTATGATAAATACCAAAATTGACTATATATAAAATGCTATAGAAAGAGAGAAAAATGTGTATCTAATTCTAAATGGGGACTTTCAGGAAGGCTTCAAAGGATGTGACATTTAAGTTGAACCCTGAGCACAAGCAGTAGCCATGACTAATGCTCTTTTTCAGAAAGATAAGTCTGGTAGTGGAATACACAACAGATTCCAAGAAAAATAAATAAAATCAAGAAAACAACTGGAAGACTATTACCATAGTCTAAGCAGTAAAGAGAACATGAATGCAGAGAGGAACAGAGAGGGGACTGATAAAAGATGTCACAGAGAGAAAAAGAGCAAGATCTGGCAAGTGATCTAATGTGGGAGGTAAGAGAGAAGGAAGAATGACACCATAATTTTGAGTGGGTGAACTAGCAAAATGATGGTGATGTTAATACAAACAGAGAACAAAGGAAGAGGAACAGGCCCAAAATGGAAGCTTCAAACATTGAGATACTGTGGTGACAATAGTAGTAGATATGAAGGCTAGAACCTAAGGGAAAAAGGGAGGGTGAGAAGTATATATTTGGGAATCATCTGCTTGAAAGGCTTGTTAGGAGTCTACTGGCTGCCCAGCATGGAAGCCAGGATCAAGCACTGTACTGGCCATAGAGCAGTTCAATTAGTGTACATCAATTAATGACTGGATTAGAGGCTGAGGAGATACAGATTTGAGATTAAAAAAGATGCCTGAGGAGGAGAGTGTAGAAAGAAGAGACAGACACAGACAGGAAAGGAGGCGAGCAAGGTAACAAAGAACTAGAAGAACCCATGAAAACAGGGAGCTACGAGTAAGGAGTTTCCAAAGTTACTGAGGAATGCCACAGAGTAAAATGAGAATAGAGACTGAAGTATCTGACCAAAAAAAGTGTTTAATATTTAACTTAATGATTAATATTTCTATCTACTCTCTGGCTTACAAGCTCCTAAATAATAAGAAAATGCTGGGAACTTCTCTGGTGGTATAGTGGTTGAGAATCCACATGCTGTGGGTCAATAAGCCCACATGCCCCAACTACTGAGCCTGTGTGCTGCAACAGAAGACCCAGAGCAGACAAACATTTTTTTTTAATTATTTTAAAAAGAAAATATCTTACAAATAGCCCCAACAGTACCCACTGTACCTACTTATTAGCTGACTTGATTTTTTTTTAATGGAATAACTATATTAGCTGCCTCCTTTTAAATAACTTTTGCAGATGAATTCTGTCATACAGAGCAAGAATTCCTTCCCAGACAGGATCAAATGCTCCCAGTCGCTGGATAGTCACATAAGTAGCAAGAGTCAGAGAAAGCAGGAGAAAGCAAGAAGGGCTGCTTTGTTACTTATTCCATACACATTTACAAAGCACTTCTCTTTGCTGACACTATGTCCAGAAAATACCACCAGCAAGAGTGAAGGCCTGCTACCAGAACCTGACTCCCTCCTCTGACTCTAGGTAGGCTAATGATATGACAGCATTCCTCAGAAATGTTCCAACATACTCCTCAGAAACCAGAGCCAAACTCCATCCTTTGAAACAAGGCGTCCCAAACCCCAGTCCCAGATGTGACGTCTTATAATTCTCAAGGTTCACTCACAGTTTAGAATGAGATCTAAGGTTTGCAGAAGAACAATCACTGATAATCACCCAGATCCAGGACATAAATGGGTCCAGAATATTTCAGAGAAATGTTAAGCATTTCGCCTGACAAGTACACAAAAACAGCTCCTGGAAAGTGTTTCCACAGTGCCCAGGGTAGCCTTTGGCCTGTTCTCCCAGGCTGCTCAGGGTAAAGCACTCCACAGATGTTTTTCCTTGCAGGTCCCAGAGAAGCACCATATATAGACAGCCTCATCTGAGAGATCTGCATAGCAAGTTATCCCAGGAACACCACGCCATCTGTAGTCTAGAGCCCTGTAAGAGCCTGAAATCCTCGGGACTGGCTCCATGCCACTTCAACCATCGGAAGCAGCTTCACCGGGTTCCCATTTGGCAGCAAAGCCTCCAGCTGTGCTCCCCAACATCTTTGGCGGGTCGCTAAGGCCTAGGCTAGGGAGGTCATGAGAAAGCCCTGACAACACTTCAGTAATTAGAACCCCACTGATGACTTAGGCAATTGTGTATAAAGCTCTGCCCTCAAAAATGCATTTTTCTATGATCTCACCAAAACTCTAAGAGGGGACAGTTATTATTCCTAATTTTACAGCTAAGGAGACTAAGAAATAGGAAGTACTTTGTTCTCTCAGATTTCAAGACTAAGCTACTGCAAGGACCTAGTTCTTTGTATTTCTAGTTGAGTCCTAAATTTTATTAGTAATAGGGATAAGAGTAAACAAATACAAAAGGCACTGGATATCATGCATGGGTCTGCATCCAGTAGCCTGGAGAGCATATTTCCCACCAACTAGACCTTGGGAAATAAAAGATTCTCAGTTGAGAAACACTGATGCTTCTAAGCCATCTTCTTCCCCCTTCTGCCCAAGTTTTTGTCTGCTAGGGCTGCTATAACATACTACTACAGACCGGGTGGCTTAAGGAACAGAAATTTATTCTTACAGTTCTGGAGGCTAGGGGTCCAAGATCAAGGTGTCAGCAAGGCTGGTTCTTTCTGAGGCCTCTCTCCTTGGCTTATGTAGACAGCCATCTCCTCTCTGTCTTCACAAGACCTTCCTTCTGTGTATGTGTGTGTCCTAATCTCTCCTTACAAGGATACAGCCAGATTTCAGCAGGGCCCATCCAAAGTACCTCAGTTTATTGTAATTATCTCTTCAAAGGCCCTATCACAAAATACAATCACATTCTAAGTCACTGGGTATTACAACTTCAACATAGGAACCAGGAAGTGGAGGGCAATTCAGCCCATAACAGGTAGAAAAGGTAAAATCAGAGCTTTCAAGAATTTAAAATGAAAATTCATCAGGAATTTAAAAGGCAGGGGAATAAAGGCTACAATCTAGAACCAAAATCCAGGCACCCTGGGTGTTTTCCTTTCTTGTGTCAAGAGTCTTCGGACTAGAGTAGAAGGAACATTCTAGTTGTTGGCTTTAGAGAAAAAGAATTAAGCCAATCTCAGCTTTCATCTCTTCTCTGGCCTGCTGCCTACCTGACATGGAGTACACGAGCAGAAGGACCATTTGAGTCCTTTCTGGATATTTCTGCTCAGTTCAGTGCAGATGGGAGAAGAGGTAGAGGGCTTTTCTCTGTGTATAAAGGAATATGTAACAGCTTAATTTCTTAAGGATGTCATTACTATTACCCATTCAGCTTCTTCTCTGGAACTTCCCTCTGCCTAGTTTTTACCAAAACAGTTAAATTCCAAAGACTGAGCTAGATTTGTATATTAAAATAACAGAACAGGAGGTGCTGAGACTATCAGGCTGTAGCAAGACCTAGCAGCTCAAGGGCATGCTTTTATTACTAACAAACTGGGCAAGTTTCTTCCACACCCTGTAAAAGCAGACAACATCTTACTGCTTCAGAGGCTTGGGTGATATTGCCAATTTCCTCACAGACGTTTAAGAAGTGAGCAGAGAGAAAATTCAGAAAAGGGAGACTGAAGAGACACCAGAGAACACTAGAGATGGTTTCTTGGATGTAAAAACAAGAAGGAGCGTGCAGGCACATCAAATACTGCAGTGAGTCCAATAAGATAAAGACTTGAAAACCACAGGATAAGGTAGCTACGGACCTTCACAAACACAGATTTAATGAACTGACAATGAAATAATCTGGGAAAACCTTTCCTCAAGTGTACGCCTTGGAAAATAACTCCTACAGGATGCTTTTTCAAATCAGAGTTTCATAGTTTAAAAAGTTTAATGCTCTGTATTTTTCCCCCTCTTGAAGAATCACAACAAACCTAAATATATTCAAGTTTCTGAGAAGTCCTGTGATAAAGCCATCTGTTTATGTTGCACTCTATTGGAACTCAGTGTTTTCCAAATGTCTTTGACCATAAAACTCTATCAAATGATAAAGAATCTACTAACATTTCTAGAAAATGGAGTCCTATGAAACACACTTTGGAAAACAGGGTTCTAAGATGACGGTGGTAGATACTAGTATTAAGAAGGCTCTGGAGTTAAATAGGTCTGGATTCAAATCTGGTTCTAACTCTTATCACACAGGTGATCCTGGACAAGTTTCTTTCTAAACCTCAGTTTCTTAATCTACAAATAGGCCTAATAACATAAGCCTAATTCATAGAATTATTGTAGGGATTCACTTAGATAATGCATGGAAAGCACTTAAAATAATAGTCTTCAATAATGATTACTATGATAATGATGATGCAAGGACTATGGAAAGTAATTGAGATAAGAAGGAAGACTGTGATGTATATACTAACGTTTTCAATGACTGAATGGGGAGCTACGCAAAAGTTGAGGTCTAATTTCAACAAGGAAGGCAGGTGTGAGAACAGTTTATGCAAGGATCTAGTAATGGCCTTGAAGTGGCAGAGAAAGCCAGAGAAAACCAAACCTCATTCCTGATCTGGTAATACATGGGGCATTTTCAAAAAGGCATAGTCTCTACACAAAAGGGCTTTAATGAACTGTCAGGTTTAAGGCAGTAAAGAATGTATCTGTACTGGTCTCAGATATCAGGTAAGGACTCCACAGTTTTCCAAAGGACAGACAGGGCCTGGAGGGCTCTTGTCTAAGAGAGGTCTCTCTAATCTGTGAAGCGGCAGTAGGGCCTGTTCTTAGGTAGGGCTTACCATAAGTCTGAAGTGGGGTGCTAAAAGCTGTGGTTAAGAGAGATCCAAAAGTATTGGGGTTTACTACAGGACTTGTATTGCAACATTGTGGAAGCAGCAAAATGTCAGAAACAACCATCTAATTGAGATCCACCAATAGAGAAGACAGTACACAAACTGTAATACATCCACAGAAAAAAATACTATGCAGCTATTTTTAAAATGCAGTAGCTCTTTAGGATAGGGAAAAATCTTCAAGATGCAACAATAAATGAATAAAAAGTGAAGGACAATGTATGCAATACACACAGACACATGCTTATAAACGCAGTTTACCTCCAGACTGATTCATAAGACACAGGTAACAAAGAGATGGGGGAGATGGCCTGGAAGTCTGAAGCAGGAGGAAAACTTTACATTATACATATCTTTTTCATGTAACTTTACATTTTTCTATTTATTACTGATTCATGTCATTCTTTAGTTTTTTGTTTTATTTTTTTTAGTGTTACAATAGCAATTGTTAGGGAGAAGGCTGAGAGATTTTGAGAAAAAGGAAGGACAACTGTGGTCTCCATGAGGGCAAAAAGCTGAGGTAAGAAAAGTCAAGATAGGCAGACATGAGCAAAATTCCCAGAGTTGAAAATTACAGAAAAAGTGCTTTCCTTGTGCAACTAAGCCTAAGACATGGGGTCCTCAAAGGCCCTCCCTTGAACCTCACTATTTTCTGAAGAGGAATTAATTTTTTAGGGCTTCAGCAGCAGCACAAGGTGCATGTCGCTTTGCTGGGGAGAGAGTCACAGTCAGAAGAGAACTTTGCAGCAGAGAGTCAGTTTGTTCTGTCTTCATGATCTTTCTTGAGAAAATGTTGATTCATCCCTCAAGCTAACCAGCTGCAATCTTGGACCTCTTGGGATGGCTCCATTTAAACACGAGCCCTCTAATCTATTTGCTCAGTTCCATCTCTGCCACTGACTCTCCTCCATCAGCTTTCTTTAGCACCCTAAGAACTTCTGTCAAGTCTTCCTCATGGCCTACCTCCATGCCATCTCCTTCACTGTCCCTTCCACCTGGAACACCCACCCACCTGCTGCCACCGCAGTCTCTGTTTCTAGAGCTAAAAAGTCTCACCTCCTCCCCCAGATTTTTCTGCAGCTAAGCCAAATAAGGTACAGAATCACATCCATTCCACCCACACTACCAACATTACTGCCTCAACAGCATTAGCAATGTCAAACACTCATTAAGTACATATGGCCAGGTACTCAGTCAGCCCAGATACAGACATGACCTATATGACCTCTTCCCCTAAGTTGCTTATGGGAAAGGCATAAGGGTAGCTAGGTCCATATGGCACTTTCTTAAAGTCTGCTGAATGCACTATCAGCTAAAGAAGTGTAAAAGATCTACAAACCTATGGGAAATACTCAAATCACAAGTAATCAAAAAATGCAAATTAAAACAATGAGATACCATTCTTCTTCTGCCAAATTGACTAAAAATTTCTAAAACAGTAATACTCAATCTTGGTGCAAGACATTCAATTACTGAAAGTATAAATTGGAAAAACTTTTCTGAAAGCATGGGTAGAAGTTTATCACAAACCTTTAAAAGGTGTGCACTTTTAAACTCAGCAATTTATCTGACTACTTTGAGAAAGCTAAGTTAAATAATCAGAAATGAAAAGAAACTTATGTATAATGATATTCATCATGGCATTATTTACAACAGCAAAGAAATAAGAGGAATTGTTAAGGAACATCTACATGATGGAATACTGTAATCTACCAATAATCATTAAAACATGCTTTTGAAAAATATTTAATAACTCAGAATAAAGCTTACAAGACAATGCCTAAGGGAGAAAAATTCTAAATTCACACAGAGAAATATAAACTCTGTTAACTTTATATTAATGTATATATAAATCATATAACATAGCCAACTTCAACAGTTAGTATTTTGCAGTTATTGCCTTTAGGTGCTAGGCCTTGGGAAACTTTCTTTTTAAAGAATTACGAGAAGATAAAGAAGTACAGGGAGATTTCTGTGGAAATGCTAATGGGCTTTTCTGACGACTTAAGCATCCATAAAAGACTGGCTAAACACTCTGCCAGGTTCTATATTGAGCTCTAGAACAGCAGCAATAAAAAGCATAGCCCTGGCATTCAAAGATCTTACAAGTACACAGGATAGATGTAACAGTAAACAAGTAACTCCATTAAACGCAAATTTAGCCAAAGTACGGTAGTCTCTCCTTATTCCGGGGCTATGTTCCAAGACCCCAATGGATGCCTGTATATATATATATAAATTAACAGTAATAATTAATGATAGAACAATTATAATAATACAGTTATCTCTCAGTATCCACAGAAAATTGGTTCCAGGACCTGCCATGAATATCAAAATCCAAGGATGCTCAAGTCCCACAATTGGCCTTTGGTATTCAAGGTTGTGCATCTGCAGATTCAACCAGAGATTGCATAGATCTGCAGTGTTTATTTTTAAAAACCCACATATAAATGGACCCATGCAGTTCAAATCTGTATTGTTCAAAGGTCAACTTCATACTGTAATAAAATTTTCGTGAATGTGGTCTCTCTTGCTCTCTCTAAAACTGTAAAAACCTAATGCTTTTTCTAATTTTACTAAGCATTTATCACACACTATGACCACAACTTTTGCAGTTTGAGGTGTGACAGCAAAACTAGCATGAATTTCTTTTTCCTTCTTACCAATTCCATGGTTAGAAGATTCATCCTAACTATAGATCTTAGCCACCTCAGTGTATCATTTTTTTCTTTCCTTATTTTAAATTTACTTTATAAAAAACTGTTTATTTTGTATTGGAGTATAGCCAATTAACACTGCTGTGATAGTTTCAGGTGATAAAACAGTGAAGGGACTCAGCCATACATATACAAGTATCCATTCTCCTCCAAACTCCCCTTCCATCCAGGCTGTCATGTAACATTGAGCAGAGTTCCATGTGCTATACAGTAGGTCCTTGTTGATTATCCATTTTAAATACAGAAGTGTGTATATGCCCATCCCAAACTCTCTAACTATCCCTCTTGCCTTTTAAAAATCAAGAACTTTCACCGATTTCTCTTAAAGGAAGCACTTTACTGCTTTTCAGTGGTATATATGAATTGCCAGACATATACACACACACTACTTTTATATAAGAATAACTAATAAGAACCTACTGTATAGCACAGAGAACTCTATTTGGTGCTCTGTAATGATTATACAGTGGAAGTGAGAAATAGATTTAAGGGACTAGATCTGACAGATAGAGTACCTGATGAACTATGGACTGAGGTTCGTGACACTGTACAGGAGACAGGGATCAAGACCATCTCCATGGAAAAGAAATGCAAAAAAGCAAAATGGTTGTCTGGGGAAGCCTTACAAATAGCTGAGAAAAGAAGAGAAGTGAAAAGCAAAGGAGAAAAGGAAAGATATAAGCATCTGAATGCAGAGTTCCAAAGAATAGCAAGGAGAGATAAGAAAGCCTTCCTCAGCGATCAACGCAAAGAAATAGAGGCAAAAAACAGAATGGAAAAGACTAGAGATCTCTTCAAGAAAATTAGAAATACCAAGGGAACATTTCATGCAAAGATGGCCTCGATAAAGGACAGAAATGGTATGGACCTAACAGAAGCAGAAGATATTAAGAAGAGGTGGCAAGAATACATGGAAGAACTGTACAAAAAAGATCTTCACGACCAAGATAATCAGGATGGTGTGATCACTCACCTAGAGCCAAACATCCTGGAATGTGAAGTCAAGTGGGCCTTAGAAAGCATCACTATGAACAAAGCTGGTGGAGGTGATGGAATTCCAGTGGAGCTATTTCAAATCCTGAAAGATGATGCTGTGAAACTGCTGCACTTAGTATGCCAGCAAATTTGGAAAACTCAGCAGTGGCCACAGGACTGGAAAAGGTCAGTTTTCATTCCAATCCCAAAGAAAGGCAATGCCAAAGAATGCTCAAACTACTGCACAGCTGCACTCATCTCACATGCTAGTAAAGTAATGCTCAAAATTCTCCAAGCCAGGCTTCAGCAATACGCGAACCATGAACTTCCTGATGTTCAAGCTGGTTTTAGGAAAGGCAGAGGAACCAGAGATCAAATTGCCATTATCTGCTGGATCATGGAAAAAGCAAGAGAGTTCCAGAAAAACATCTATTTCTGCTTTATTGACTATGCCAAAGCCTTTGACTGGATCACAATAAACTGTGGAAAATTCTGAAAGAGATGGGAATACCAGACCACCTGACTTGCCTCTTGAGAAATCTGTATGCAGGTCAGGAAGCAACAGTTAGAACTAGACATGGAAAAACAGACTGGTTCCAAATAGGAAAAGGAGTACGTCAAGGTTGTATATTATCACCCTGCTTATTTAACTTATATGCAGAGTATATCATGAGAAATGCTGGACTAGATGAAGCACAAGCTGGAATCAAGATTGCTGGGAGAAATATCAATAACCTCAGATATGCAGATGACACCACCCTTATGGCAGAAAGTAAAGAGGAACTAAAGAGCCTCTTGATGAAAGTGAAAGAGGAGAGTGAAAAAGTTGGCTTAAAGCTCAACATTCAGAAAACAAAGATCATGGCATCTGGTCCCATCACTTCATGGGAAATAGATGGGGAAACAGTAGAAACAGTGTCAGACTTTATTTTTTTGGGCTCCAAAATTACTGCTGATGGTGACTACAGCCATGAAACTAAGAGACACTTTCTCCTTGGAAGAAAAGTTATGACCAACCTAGACAGTATATTCAAAAGCAGAGACATTACTTTGCCAACAAAGGTCCGTCTAGTCAAGGCCATGGTTTTTCCTGTGGTCATGTATGGATGTGAGAGTTGGACTGTGAAGAAAGCTGAGGGCCGAAGAATTGATGCTTTTGAACTGTGGTGTTGGAGAAGACTCTTGAGAGTCCCTTGGACCGCAAGGAGATCCAACCAGTCCATTCTGAAGGAGATCAGCCCTGGATTTCTTTGGAAGGAATGATGCTAAAGCTGAAACTCCAGTACTTTGGCCACCTCATGTGAAGAGTTGACTCATTGGAAAAGACTCTGATGCTGGAAGGGATTGGGGGCAGGAGGAGAAGGGGACGACCGAGGATGAGATGGCTGGATGGCATCACGGACTCGATGGACGTGAGTCTGAGTGAACTCCGGGAGTTGGTGTTGGACAGGGAGGCCTGGCGTGCTGCGATTCACGGGGTTGCAAAGAGTAGACACGACTGAGCGACTGAACTAAACTGAATGACCTATATGGTAATGAAGTGTAGAGAATGGATATATTGTATATGTATGGCTGCTTCACTGTGCTATATGCAGAAACTAATACAACTTTGCAAATCAACTGTACTCTAATAAAAAATTAATAAAAAAATAAAACAGGAAAGGTGAAAGAAGTAACGAATTGCTAGTATCACTACTCTTGCACTCTGGAGCCATTATTAAGTAAAATAATGGTTATCTGTTCACAAGGACTGCCATCTCATGACAGTCAATCAGAGCTGAGATGGTTACTAAGTGTTTAATGGGTGGGATATGCTGAAAAAAGAGATGATTCACATGCAGAATGAGAAGGAGTGGGACAGCACGAGATTTCATCACACTACTCAGAAAAGCATTCAACTTAAAACTTAAGAATTATTTCTGGAACTTTCCATTTATTATTTTTGGACTGTGGCTAACTATAGGTAAACAAAACTGCAAAAGGCAAAACCAAAGATACAGGTGGGGGTCTACTCTATGCACAGAGTCTGGAAGTTTTATCCAAAAACTGACATCTGACTGGATATAAAAGATGTGGATGAACAGTTAGAGACACGGAGAAGGAGAAAGAGTATTTATTCCATGCCTGGAAACAGTAAGTACTTTGAACAAAAGATTTTATATATTGGAAATGTTGACTAAACAGAGTAGGGAAAGAAGTAGCACTGGAAAGGAATATAGTCTATATCATTGCTTTTCAAATTCTTCCTGCAAAGGATCTGGTTTCTTTATTCCCAATATGTCATGACATTACTGGTAAGAGTTTAAGTTGGTGGAAGGCAGATACACTTTGAGCTAGTTATTAAAGTTTTTCACAAATATCCCAATCTATCTATTTCAAGGTATACCATTTGCTTGAAGTTATATATGATTATATATATAATTTGGTTAAGCCATAGAAATGTGAGCAAAAGTGACATACTGTATCTTCTGGGCCAAAGAGTAATCTGCTATGTTCTCTTTCATTTGTTATCTTTTCTTTCCCTCCACCATCAATATCGGCAATGTTCTAGAAGCTGGCTGATCACTTACCCTGGATTGCACAGAAGATAACAAAGTAGAATTCAACATACAGGATGATAAGAAGCATGAGTAAAATAAACCTTTGTTGTTTTAAGACACTGATAAATGGAGACCAATATTTATTGAAATTATAAATATATCCTCTCAGATATATTTGAACACAAACAAAATGATGTATGTAAAAGGTAATCATTTGCAATATGGTTTGTTACAGCAAATGGCCCAAAACAACCAAATGAACATCAACAGAAGACTAATTAAACACTGTAGTTCATTCTACAATGAAATGTTATGCAACCACTTAAAAAGAAAGAAGTTCTCTTAGAAGTAATATGGAAGAATATCCAAGTGAAAAAACAAGATATTCCCTATGTGTATAACATACCTTTTTTTTTTGGGGGGGGGTAAAGAAAAAAGGGGGGATTAGAATATAATTCATATTTACTTATACCTGCATAGGGAAATTCTATAAGAAAAAGAAACTAACAAAAAATTATTATCTTAGGGCAGATGGGTAGAACTTTCAATTACTCAGAAAAAAAAGTCCTTGGTGCCATACTGAACTTCTTACTGTCTCAAAACCTCAATCTGCCAGTAAATCTCATCTTAAGTATAAATGGTGTACTTCTGCCTCTATCTTCAGCTGTTATCAGATCCTTCTCTGGCTCCCCTTCCTCCTCTTGGCCACACCTAATCAGCTTTCAGTTACATGACCTGTGTTAAGAATATATTTACTACTGTTCCAGTATTCATTAAATTGCAATCATTCTTGGTTACTCTTAAATAAAGCATGCTTTTCTCTAGATGATTCCAAGCTCTGGCAACTGCTTTTAGCTATCCTTGAGAGACTCTGAACTGCCTCTTAAAAGGCCTTGACAAACCGCTCCAATACATTCTTGTTTTTCTCATTCAGAACTCTTCTTCTACATGGAGGTTATTTATTTTATTTTCCTTTATTATAATTATAAGACCCTTACTTTTAAAAAATTAGTAATAAAAAACTGATGAAAAAAAGAGAATTCTCTTCTTTATAGTAGTATGCCAACTAACGAATGTAGAAAGGATAATGGAAATAGAAAGTTACCATTTGGCAACCAGCGTTTGTGGTGGTAGATTCAGACAGAAGTCATACACGGATCCTTAGCCTGTACATGGAGATTTGATGAGAACGAGATACTGGCATCATCTCAGAGTACTGAACCACAAAACACTTATGAATTGCCAAGAAAAAATGGTGCCTAACAGTGGAGAAATCTGATTGATACAACCTTAACTAGGTGATTAAGGTTAACATTACAAGAGGTAGGACAGGCTGACAACATGTACTTTCTGATGCAATTCACTAAAAAGAGTCCAATATACCATTTTTGTGTAATCCCTGCCAAGGAAGTATGGCTTGAGTCTGGACATGAGGAAACACTAGACGGACCCAAAGTGAAGAATACAAAGTGAAGGCCTATAGTATCTGTCAAAAACAAGAGGAACTGTTTCAGAGTAAAGGAGATTAAGAGACAAGATTATTAAATGCAACATGTTAGCCTGAGTTGTATCCTGGACCAGAGAAGAGACATTGTTGGGATAGTTAGCAAAATTTGCATGGGGTTTTGATGACAGCGTTGTCACTGTGGATTTCTTGGTTACAGTGGAGAGTAGCCTTGCCTTTTTGGAAAATACAAAAAGGAGAACATCATGCCTCTCCCTTTCTCTCAAATGGTTCAGCAAAAGATTAGTCATTATAGATGCAGGGTGAGAAAGCAAAAATAATACAAAATGTCAACAACTGGGGCACTTTGGTGAGCAGGATATGGGAGTTCTTTACACTACTGTTTTGTCAACTTTTCTCTTAGGTTATTTCAAAATAAATTACTTTTAAAGTGTGTTTACACAGGTAAGCATGCTTTCATTTTTAACAGCTGCCAGGTATTATACTACTGACAGCCACCTGTCATCATTTAAAAACCACCTTTCTGCCTGAAGACTGACTACTGAAACACAGATAAAGATACTCCAAACTTGTAACATTGAAAATGAAAAATATTTCTATTTTTACTTTTTTACATTAGTTTAATGTGTTGATGTTTTGGACCTTAAATGAGGGGACCCCACAGAAACTCTGGAGTAAAATTTCCAACCCTGTAAAAGTCAGCCAGTGGCACTTGAACTGGCTGGCCAAAGGAAACAACAACTAACCCTAAGAGGCCCTGAAATAGTCTCCTATCCTAAACTCGAAATAGCCTCACCGATGATAGTAGTACCAAATTAAATAGACCCACCAGGTCTATTTGAGTTCCATTATTTAGGGTAGAAGGAAGTCAACAGCTACCTTCCCATCTCTTAAGGCTCTAGCTTACTTGTCATGCATTCCCAGAAGCACACTATAATATGACTAATCACTGGCTGCTTCTTCAGCACCATATGTCTCCCAGTTTCAAAGGAAAAACTGTCCCAGCTAGAACTGGAACAACAGACTTCCTACCTCCTGTAGCTGGAGTCGAACCTTGGTAACTGCTCGGATCCAGTGCGCTCTGGCTTGGGTAAATGGCGAAGATGCAGTCTCCTCAGGAAAACTTGTAACAGAGAAAAGAATGTTCCTTAAGAATAAGCCCAGGCCACAGGATGACAGTGCTCAAGTCAAAACTGCCAAATACCTAAAATTAAAAGGTTTGCATTCATGCCTATACTTCTCTAGTGATTCAAGCCACTAAAACAGCATATCCTGAACATCCAACATGAAAAAAATTCTTCTCTAAAAATGACAATTGCTTTTAGCTTTTCATCTGTTCCCTTTCTTTCTTTCCCTTTTTCCACTCACCTGACGAGGCAGCTCACTGGAACAGTTAGGGGTCAGAATACTAAAAGCAGTGACAAGGGCCCTAAGTCAGTGGCTAACATGGAAACGGTGCAGAGAGGCATGGAGTAGGCCTCTTCCCCACCTCTCAGGATCACCACTCTCCCTTAGGGGCTCTACATAGCATCCTTGGGGCAGAACTGTGTTCCTGCAAACCCTTCCTACTCCACTAAGTATTTTGGAAGGCCTATCAATTCCTAGTCTACATCAAAGCACTAAGAAAAAAGGCAGAGCCCTCCTCCTGCTGTGATCTTGTTCCTTGAGCTGCCTCAGGAACATCCTAAGTGCAGGGAACAATACACATAACAAAGGAGCTCTGAGGCAGAAACACTAGCCTATATTAAACAAATAATCATCTAGGTTTTGCCTGTGGAATAGCGGTTCATTCTCGGTGATGATGCTTCTCCCCTCGCTCACTGGCATCTATTGCCAAGGCAGTAAACAAGAAACCACCATACAGACACACAATATATATGCTAGGCACTGACGCCACTTCACTGCGTCAGTTGTTTTAAAGCATCTGCGGGCCCTTCTGAAACCAGCCTGGATGTCACTTGCGCAGCTAGGATCTGGGATGACAAAGCCTGAGAGAAGGATGGGCACTTCTGCTGCTTGACCAAGAACTCTACCCAGACAATAGCATCTTTAAAGTCCAAGGTCTACAAAGAGCTATCTTTTAGTGAGTTGTCAATCCAGTTTAAAAAAAAAGCTGGTCCAGAACTCAGTCTCTCTGATGTCTTGTCTACTAGATGAGCCACCAGAGATGATTAAAAATCAGGAAAACAAACAGAAAATAAGTTTCTACCTTCGAGTGGTACAGTAGAGGCATCAACTGTTTTCTAACTTTTACCATATAATCAGTGTTCGCTGCTCTGATCTTCCCATGACCTTGAAATTTGAGAATTTAAGTCACACCTAGCTCTTGTCACTCTACTCCAGTGGTTTTCAATTAAGGACAGTTTCACCCCTCAGGAGAACTCTGGCAATAATATCTGGAGACATGTCTGGTTGTCACACCGAGAGCTGCTACAGGCATGTAGTGTGCAGAGGCCAGGGATGGCACTAAACATTCTACAAGGCATACAGTAGCTCCCCATAACAAACAATAATCTGGCTCTCGGAGTCCCCTGATGGCCTAGTGGTTACGATTCAGTGCTTTCACTGTGGAGGCCTGAATTTGACCCCTGGTCAGGGAACCATACCACATGCTGAACAATGTAGCTAAAATATCGAAAACAAAACAAAACAAAAAAACGAAGAAAGAATTATCTGGCTAAAAACGTTAATAGTGCCAAGACTGAGAAACCCTGCTTTGCCCCAACCTATCAGCAACTCACTGACCAATTTAGCTCAACAATAACAATACTCAAACTACATTCATTATGTGACTATTAAAAGGACAAATTTAAAATTTTCCTTCTTCTGGGTATCAACTGCCAGACATACTGCTAGGCCCCAGGGAGACAGAAAGGTGATTTAGATTTGGCTTCTAGATCGATTCTTTAACTGTCTCCCAGATTAGTCAAGGAAAAAAACAAAAATGAAAAACACTGTTCACCATAAAAAATTAAAACATTAATAGGCTAGGAAGCCTGTTTTATTTGAAGCAGCTCCTCTGAATGAAATAATCTGCAGGGCTCAGGTCAGTTCCAGACTCAGAGGTTGTCATATATGGGGTCAACTAGTAAGCCAAGAACTACAGACTCTAGAAGACCTGGTACACTGCAGCTACAATGTTCTTCAGAGATCCTTGAAATACTTTGGTAATTACACCAGAAAACAATGGAAGCAGTGCAGAGGTAAGCCTCAGTATCCGGATCACAACCATACCCAGCTGCAGGGAAACAAACAGCAATTGCATTCTGTCAGCAGTACCATAGGGCAAGTACTGAGGAAACCATATGAGCTCCTCAAGGTAGCCATGACCTACCTCTCCTGGGGGCCTCGGACAAGGTCTCTGTGTAGCACCATATCTGGGGGTGGATGGGCTGTGGCATCTTCTTTCATCTCCTTGGGTTCACACACTCCCCCTTTCTCCTCTTCACCTGTCACCTCCAAGGCTTTCTCTTGTTCTCCAAAACCCACTTGGCCATCTCTGGAGAGGCTACTAGAGCTGTGGCAGGAATGAATGGAGTCCCTCTCCCGACGGTCATCATCTTGTTCATGACACTGGTCCAGTTCACTTAACTGAGAGCTTCCTTGACTCACGTTACAGGAGGAGCCATACCTACTACTGCTGGTGGGGCTGTGAGAATGAGAGGAGGACAGATTAGTAAACAAATACAAACTAAAGACCGGAACAAAATAATGGATGAATCCAGGAAATAATGATTCTATCAGTGGCAAGGATCACAAACAGGAGGTTCCTGGGAAGAGAGGAGCAAAGTTCACATTCTAGAAGAACTAGGCTCTATTCAGCAAAATCACAACAAGGAAAAACAACACAGCATGCTGGGTTCTCCAACAGCACTTAGCCCCAGCCCTGCAACTGACTTTGAAGAATTCTTTATCTTAATCTGCTATTTTCTAAGTAGGATTAAGAATTTTTCAAATAGTCTGTTTATGCCTAAAATTCCCTGCTCGAACTTCTTAAAAACAACCTGTCCAGTGGCTGTAATCAAAGTTTTCTAATTTTCACAAAGTAAAATGGATGGATGAACTCTACTCCCTTTTTCTGTTACCTATTAAATTGAGAACTCTTTTCTTCCTCTCCAATTGGAAATATAAAGGTCTGTTCCTCAGAATGTGCAAAGGAAAGTGAACATGTTCCTTCAATTGTCCCTCAACCATCTGCACAAGGTAATGGAAGCCGAATAGAGGCTAGGACAAAGAAATTCCTCAGGGAGAATGGTCTCATTGACATGAATGTTACCGTGGTATCCCTGGCAGCATAGGAAGTATCCCAGAGCCATCTATAACTGAGTTCTTCTCAGGTCATGGCTCAGTTTTGGACAAAATGGACACAGTCCATCTCCAAGATCTGAGTCAGGGCCACATTAATGCATTTTTGTTCCTGAAGAGAGACCAGAACAACCCCCTCTCTCAACCACCTGAATTCCCATACCCAGAAAGGAAATTTGTTCTCCTGGTATAAGAGGCATAGAGAAAGTGGCAGTGAATTGTGACTGTATAGAAAGAATAGGATTTAGAAGTTACTCCCTTGAGCCATGTACTGAATTTTAAGGATTCAGTCCTATTCAAAATAGAGGGACTTGGGGATGATCTACATGACCTATCCTAGCCCCATCTAGATAGTTCCATCCCAAGTCAGGGGCCCTTCATTTTAATTCTGTGGGGACAATAGACAGGAATTCCCTTGCCAAAGAGTCAGGCTTTAACTAAAGGGCTAATGTTTATTGTTTTCCAGTGTTATTTTCCCTCCGGTTCCTCCCAATTATCTGGTGTTTCCAGGCTGATTTCTGATTTTTCACCCCATAGCAGTAGGAGAGGTACCAGGCTACTGTGCTGAGTAGTTCCTAACACACAATCTCCAAAGTATTTGACCAACTTCTTTGGACTGCTTTGGGCCAGTGTTCAAGGCAGCACTCTTAAACTGTCCTGTATGGTGCTTCCTCTTAGGAGAAATAATAGTACACTTTGCAATTCATGGGGTTGCAAAGAGTCGGACACGACTGAGCGACTGAACTGAACTGAACTTGCAGCTGGACCCTGTACACTGCTCTACCATAGAGCACAATGCTCCACAGCAAATGACAGCCCTGAGCTCCTGGGAGACTCTACCAAAAACACCTAACAAACACCAGTCTCATGGGTGATAAAATTCAGAAACTGCAAGAAGCTATGGAAATCCATATGGAATAGGATATACAGTATAGATTATTCCAAGCCATCCTTTGCATTTTATATTCTACTTAGTAATCTCATTGCCACTGGAGAAAGCATCTTAGAAGACTTGGAAAAGCAAAGCAAAGTAGATCTCTCCCAGCTATTACAGATATAAGTGTTCAAGGCCCAAGGAAGCATTCAAGCCTATCACATGGCTATAATTATTAATAATATATGCCACTCAATGACTTGCTGCCTCTTCTTGCCCTCCCTTCTCCCTTCTACATTATTCAAGGCAGAGCAAGCCAGAGTAAGTAAATCCCAGAATTTAGCCTTTCCTTTAAGCAGGAAGCGCATTGTTCCAATAAGTGAATTATATTTGGTAGAGAGAAGAGATGACAATATCCACATATTATTTCTTGTTACTTAATGCCTAACATGAAGCTCAGGTGCTGGGAAAGACACAAGGAGGATAAAAAGCAGGCTATGGTTAAGCTACCACTAAGTCATTGCATCATAAATGGTCAATTCCTTAAAATCATTTATGATGCTTTAGTTGAGAACAGGCCTTTTGCTGGTCTTTGGTTCCTTGATGTCCAGCAGAGTAATTGGCTGCTGTACATTTGAAACAGAGCCAGTGCTAGCAGGCTCTGCCTCCTCTTCATGTGTTTCTGGTTGAAGTAGCTCAGAGACAGTGCAGTGTTCTTCCTCATGATTCTCTGAAGGACAGATATCTTTGGTATCCTTGTCTTCTCCAGATGCTGGGATTTCTTGCTGGTTTTCCACTTCTCCAGGCCTTGAAAGCTCCTGAGTACATACACGTTGCCCAGCCCCCAGCTGCTCGAAGGTCCCAGTGGGCTGAGCCTTAGCTGGCTCAGCACAGGCCCCAGACATTTGAAAAGACTCCAAAGTTTTGTCAGTCTCACCAGATTTAAGGTCTTGATCACTGCTTATAACCAAACCTGGAGAGGAGGATTCTGCAGGCATTTGTTCAGAGTCCCCTTTGTTCTCTTTCGGCCATGGAAATGAAAGATCCAGCTTCTTTCCAAACCTTAGTTTTGAATCGCTTGCCACTACACTACTCCCCTTCCCCTCACTACCTCCCTCAAAGAGAGTTGACAACTTCTTAAAACTGGACATTAAACCAGTCTCTGCTGCTCTACTGCCAGTGGAGGAAGGTGAGGAAAAGAAAGAGCTCAGTGATTTCCCGTAGTCAGCAGCAGAAGATGGGAAATGGAGCTTTGGCCAACTGGTCACGTTTGGGATTGGCTGCTCCATTTCCTGAGGGACTGCAGGTGAGTCTTTCTGGGCATCAAGTATCTCACAATGTTCTTTGGCACAAAGCACAGGTTCCTCCAGTGGAGGGTGAGAAATGTACCCTTGGGTTTCCGGTGTGGCACTCTGGCTGACACTTGCCTCACTGAATAGCGCTGTTTCTAGTGAACTGGCTGCCTGTAGCTCTAAGAAGTCTTGGTTTGCGGAGATGGATTGCATATCTGGCTCTGGCTCAAGAGGAAGAGGTGGCTGAACTGGAGGAGGAAGCTCTTTGGCAATCCAGGTAGGATCTGGATGCAACTGCATTGGCAATGGGATATGCTCTGCTTCCAATGATGCCTCTGTGTCCATAGCCTGCAGCATCCCCATGTCTCCTTCATCGCTCAGAGACAATACTCCTTGCCCAGTATCATCCCCTGAGACAGAAGATGTACCCTCAATTGTTTCAGAATGTTGGGGTTCTGGAATATTGTCTGGAATATTATTGTTTTCCATTTCAGTTGTTAATTTAGGATCATCTGTCAAGGTCTCCAAGTCTGACTCTGCACTAACCACTGTCATTCCACAGTCACTGACCATAGATTCTGAATTGAGTGCTCCCAAGGTAACTTCTTTACATAAATTTTCTGGAGGTACTGACCCTACAGTATCTTTGAGACTACCATTTTGAAGCAATGCAGTAGCTGCAACAGATGATTCTTGTTTGCATGTCTCTGGTTTGGGACTTTTAAAAATTCCAAATAACTCACCTTTGAGAGGCTGAGATGCTGTACCAGAAGAAAGAGAGAAAAAAGAATTTTTCTTTGGAGGTTTAGGAGAAGAGAAAAGTCCGGAGAACGTTTTGGGAGGTTCAATTAAGGACCCAGAGAAAGATTTCACTTTGGTCACAAACCCTGAAAGCATTTCTACTGAAGAGTCCAACACTGATTTGTCTTCCTCTTTATCTGCACCTTGACTCTGGAGGTGCCATGTACCTCCTGGCTCCACAGAGGAAGAAGTTGGCTCCAGGATCTTTGTTAAGACCTCATCAGGGGCCTTTTCTAATGGCAAATTCAACGGATCACTAGTAAATCTTTCATTTTGGTGGGAGTTAGTACAAGTGTCTAAATTGTTGAGCTTTTCAACCAAATGGCTATCACGGGAAAAAGAGCTGGTCAGTGAGTCACTCATGGATGCTTCTTGTATAAAAGCTTCTTCGTGGGTAGATATCTCAAGGCTCTCTGGACCAATGAGCAGTGTTTCAGTCTGTGCCTGAAATCCTGGTGAATGAGGAACAATGTCTTTTTGTGATTGATTTGTCTGGAAATCTGAAGATGTCCTTGGTCCATTACTGGAACCTAGTTTTCCTGGATCTTTCTCCTCTACATTGAGCTCATCTGCAAGGGAGATCATCTCAGTGGTGTTGCTAATGGAAACACAAAAAGCCACTTGCTGTTCATGAACTACTTCCTGGACCATGCTATCTCTGTTGCCATTAGAACCTTCTTTAGTTATTGTACCACTCATGTCCACAAAAACACTTGGCTTCTTACAGGGCTGGGAAGTCACTGGAGCAGTAGTTGAAAGGTTCTGTTTGTTCCCAGGACTCTGCTGCTTTTCATCCAGAAAAGACAAGTTGAAGAAACTGAAAGAGCTTTTAGGAGAGGCATCCTTCTTGCTGCCTGAGTTAGCAGTGGGGAAAAAGGAAGGAAGTGTGAATAGCCCTTCTGCTTGAGATTTGGTTCTGGGTAGAGCAGTAGAGGCTCTGTTCTCAGATTTTTCAGATCCAGTCAGGAAAGAAAATATACTCTTTCTTGTTGGCAATTCTGGTTGGGAGGGAGATGTTGTGGCAGTTGAAAAACTGTGGTCTTTGTCAGAAAACTGATCTTGTTCATTTGAATTTCTTCTGCTCGGAATATCTAAAGATATTTTATCACTTCTTGGGACTTCTGTCACTATAGACCCACCACTGGTTTCTACTGAAGAATCTTTGGAAGAGTCTTTGAAACCTGTTGAGAAAGATGAATTTGGTGACTTGTAGGTTAGGTGGTTTCTGGAGGGTACCTCTTCTTCAGTCAAATGATCACCCTTGATGTCCTTAATTGCTGGTTCCTTTAGCTCACTGTCATCAATGGTAGTCTGCTTGTTCAGACCTCTAACTCGAACTTTCCCTTTAGAGGAAACTGGTGCAGCAGGGAAGTTCCCAATATCCTGTCTAGCTAGATGTGTGGCATCAGGACTAGACTTGACCTCTTCCTTATTAGTCACTGAAGAAACAGCCACATTTTCCGTTGTTTGTATAGGAGACATACTGCTTTTAAAGAAATCCCCTAGAGTACCAAAAAAATTTGAAACACCAGGAGATTCATTCTTTTCCTGAGATGATATCTTTCTATTTTTATCATTATTCTTTTCTAAACTTGGTGATCCTTCTTTATTTACTTGGGTTTTAAACAGGTTCAGAAATCCAGATGACTGCTTTTCATTTGCCGCTGCACTTACTGAAGGGTCTTCTTCCCGGCCAAAGAGCTTCAGTGCGCTTTTAAATAAAGTTCTCTCAGGCTCTTTGGAAGATTGGTCCTGGGGAGGCTTACAGTTCTTGTGTTCATCCCTACTAAGCTGTGATACACGGGAAGCTGAAACAGAGTCAGCTGTAATCATCTTGTCATCTTCTATATCTGAATTATCCTGAGGAGTTGTTTGGCTTACCTGAAAAACAGGTTTTAACAAACTTTGCTTTTTCACATGTATGCTTTTATTTAAAGGGGATTCTTTCTTCATATTTTTAGTGAATTCTAGTTGCTGAACACTGGATACTATTTGTCTCTCTAAATCCTTCTTGAGAAGACTTTCTTCCTCATTTTGAGAGTTACTCTCTAGTTGCTTACTTGAGATTAATAACTGAAGACTGTCATTTGTTATCTCTGCTAAGTTTGACTGCTGATCTCTTTTCTCTGTGGCTGATGACTTTAAGGTTTCACTCTTCTCAAAATTCAAAGTATTTCCAATTGAAGCACCCAAAGCAGAAAATAACGAAGTCACTTTGTTTAATGATGACATCTCTTCTGTTTGCTGTGGGATGTTAGCCTTATTTTTAGGAAATGTGTTAGTCTTACCTTCTGAAGAGGAAGCTTCTTCAGAAGAAGACTGGATCCAATGGAAACTAGAAAGGTTAACTGATGAATCCTTAGAGAGAGGCTGATGTTTATCTCCCTTTATAATTTCATTTTTATTTAAGACATGATTACCAATAGTTTGGGGCTGATTTCTGAGATCCAATATACATTCAGAGTCTTCAGAACCACATGGCCTTTCTTTAAAAGCTACAAAATTTCCTTTAGACTTTTGATTATAGCCTGAAAAATCTAATGGTTGATTCCTTTGGTCATAATCTGACTCAAGTACTTGTGAAAAGGTTCCTAAATTTAGATACACTGGTCCCTCACTTCTTGGCAAAACTACAGATAAATCAAGTGGGTCATCATCTGGTTCCTCTTCAACATACCACAGTAATTCATCTTCCTTGTCAAGTACTTTAAAACTGTAAGCAGAAACAGTACAATCATCCAACATAATACTTGACAGATCATTTGTCACATTTTGTAAGTCACAATTCAAACAGTCTTCATAAGAAAAATCAGGTATAAATAAATATGCATACTGCCCAGTAGAATCGGTAAGGAAAAAATAGATATATTGGCCATCATGAAACATAAAATATCCATAATCACCATCCTCTGATGGCCACCACATTCCATTTTCAAGACATGACAACCACTCCTGATATTCATAACCAACACTTGAAAAAATAAAGTTTTCATCCATTCTTGATGAATCTAGATCAACTATGGGGCGTGTACTCTTCTCATAACCTGAAGAACAACTTAAGTCAATGGGTAGTTCTTCTAGTGAATTCTTAGTCTCATTAATTGGAAAATAACAAGAACTTCCATATAATGAGTTAGCTGCCCACATATCACCTCTTAATAAGTAATCTTCATTAAATGCTAACTGGTTGAATGATTCATATGGTAAGTCACACCAAATGACACTGTTTGGATTTGTTCTCTCCTCCAAGATATTTGCATTTTGATCCTTTTGGCAAAAGTTTATTGCTGAGTTTTCTGAGTCAGGCCACAAGAAATCATCGGTTGGTGGAAATGTATTTTGATTCAACACATAATATACTGGCTGAATTTTTCTGGAACTCGTTGAGAAATCTTTTATATCAGAATCCCAGTCATAAGAGAAAGGACTGTCCATGTCTTCAAAAGACTGATAGTGGTTTGAATGACTAAGAATATTAGTATTTAATATAGGTGAAGTTGACTTGTTAGAATTCTCATGTAGTTTTGCCTCAAGAACATGATGTGGTATTTGCCTCATAGGCAAAGATTTCTCTGATAGGTCCTGCTGTGCAACTGGAGTGCATTGAAGTACACTGTTTGCAGAAGAGGGGCAATTCTTTTCACTTTGCTGGTTTTTCCACGTAGGAGGGCAATGATTGTCAACCCCAGCATCAGATAATGGAATGTCTTCTTTAGGTAAAGTCAAGCATCTTTTTATAAAGCCAGAAGTTTCTTGTTTTTCATGATTCCTCTGGTTTTCAGAAATCACACATGAAGTAACAGGGATCTCATCCGAGGATAAACGTTTAGTTCCATTCAAACCTTTTAGGTCACCTAAAGACATAGACTTTGCTTCATCTGGTTTAGAATCAGTCATACTGCTACTGGATATCAAGTTAAATATTCCAGAGAATAAGCTTGAGGTATTACTCCTGTGAGGAGAGTCATCTTTTTTCACGTTTAATTCTTGTTGATTAGACAAGTTTTCTAAAGAAGAAAACTTGTTAAACAGGCTAGAAAAGAGTCCTCCTTGGGTTCTTTTCTCAGAAGCTTTGTCTACAAGTTTGGCATCACTCATTTCATTAACCGAGGTGGGTTTTGAAATGGTAGAACTAACTGCTAATGAAGAGTCTGGTACTGTTAAGGATGTCACTTGTGTAAGAGCCTTACTTTCTTCTAAAGAATCTAAAGGTATATGTTCTTTGGACATATCTCCAGGAATGTTTAAGGTATCTCTCTCACAGTTCTCTACTGCTGTGTGGTTACTTGAGTTTAATTTCTCTATACTCCCAAATTTCCCAAGATTACTATTAATATTTGGAGCCGAATCACACTTTATTTTAGTAAGTGTGGCATCTTCAGAAGTATTTATTTGGTCACTCTCATTAGATGTCTTTATATCACCAAATTTCCTTAGATTACTATGAATATCTGGAACTGAACTAGATTTTATTGAACTAAGTTTGGCATTTGCACGGCAGTTTCTTTGGACTTCTTCATCAGTGGTTACTGCTGAGCCACGAAAACTCTGGTCATTGACAGTTTTATGGCTGTCAGTGAAAGAAAATTTAAACAAAGGGAACACGCTTCCTTTCTCTTTTAAATCCTGCTGCTTTTCAGAATGACTAAGAACTTTGAGAAATGGAATATGTAATTTTCCACTAAAGGGAAAGGAACATCCATCTTTCTTAGGGTCCCTTTCCCATCCATCTTCTTCCAACTGGTGAATTTTCATAGAGTCTGACAAAGTCTCCTTTGAACAGGCCTCAGGGGAAGTGAGCAAAAACTGGCTAAAAGATTTTCTGAGTGGTTCCAGGAAATCATCACCAGTAATTTTCTTCCCCTCTAATGGCTCTGAAGATGCCTCTTTATTTACAGTTCCACTCCCAGCTACACAGGGATATGCCAAAGTATCCTTGACACATATTTTTGGTTGCTCTGGTAACACAGACAGATCTGTACCAGGTTCTCTTTCCAATAGATTCACAACATCATCTTTCTTACTTGCAGAAAGAGCTGAGTTAGAAGGTTCAAAGGCTGAGTTAGAAGAAAACAAATCCTCACTTAGGGGCATTTGGTGGTGGGGAGTTTCTCCATCACTCCTATTTAAAGTGACAATGCTACTGTCATTGCCAAGGGTGTCTTCCCCTTGATTTGACCCCAAATCATATGCAACAAAGTTTTCCTTTCTTGTTGACTTGTTCTGGTCATCATCGTTTTTGGTTTCATCCTTTTCCGAAAAAATCTTTAATGGATTTAGCATGCTGAAAACAGACTTTATAACCGAACTCTGACTCTGTGGAGCTGAGTCCCTTCCAATAGTTTCCATTGGATCCTGAGAGTTTAGATTTCCAGTTGTACTGTCCTTGTGCTCATTTTCAGAAGTTCTGTCCACTTTGCAAAAGTCCTTATTGTCAACTGTTTGAGAAGATATCAGAGACGGAGATCGTATGGAAAGATCATTCTCTGATACTGACCTGGCTCTGGGTCTAGATGGCGAATTACTCACCCCTGTTTGATTGAGAGTTTCTGTTTTCTCTGGAACTAAATGAACCAGCTTTTCCACAGAGGTTGTTAGATGCTTTGTGCCTGAACCCACCTTTTCTGAGAGTGAACTAAATAAAGAACCAACAGCACATTTCACTCCATTCAGCTCAGGGAAAGAGATGGCCTTGTCCTTATCGTTCTTGACAAGGTTTGAAGATTGTATTTGATCCTCAGGGATTTTCTTTTCTGCATTATTAATAGTACTATTATGTTTAAGTGTTTTTTTAGTTTCTGAAAGGGAACTAAATTTATTAATCTCCTCTTCCTTCTCTGCTAAATATTCTGACACTGTTTCTACCAAACACTGAAGCTCATCCATTGTATCAACATAGCCCTCCTTGGGTTCCTCAACACAGGAAGAGGTCATCTCTTTCGTGGGGCACTCAGACACATCTCCAAGTGTGTCTGTATCACAATTCATCCTTTGGGATGGGAATGAAGGATTCGCTCTATAATATTCTTCTGGAAAACCTCCAATATGATGGACATTGGATGGATGACATGTTGGTGAGAGTAAACCTTCCTGCTTATCAGAAACAGGAGAACCCAGAAGTTCATCAGAAGTACTGCTGGTAGAATCTTCAAGAATATCTAATGGAGTGAAATCAGTAACATGCTGGTTTAAATCAGATGACTTTTCATAGTTCTTCAAACAACCAGGAAGACCAAAATCATGATTATCTAAGTCAGTGGCCCATTTGCCACTCTTAACCACAAATCCATTTTTGTAGGGATGCAAAACTGTGAAGTTTTGTTCCTTCTTTTCAGTGTGGCAAAAGTCACAATTTCCAGTGTTAGGGTATGTACTTTGGAAGTTAGTCTTAGTTCCTGAATTATCATCATATTGTCCTCTTTCACTGTCTTCAAAATGACTATACAAGGGTGTTTTTTTCCTTCTCCTATCTATTGTATCATATTTCTGAGGATATCTGGAGAAAGCAGGCATTTCAAACTTAACGTCATAATTAAAGGCAGCAGAGAATTCTTGGCTTTGAGATGGTGCCCTTTTTGAATTCTTGTACTTTGGTTGTATTTGTTGGTTGTAATATTTATCAGTTTTCAAAAGAGTTCTCACTTCTTTTACCTCTGCTTCCTTTAAGTTTATGTTACTGTCTTCTAGAAACTCTTGAGACATTTCCCCCTCTACCTCCTCATATATACATTCTTGCTCTTCATAGTCAACATCAGAGAAAGATGAAATAATTCTAATTTTGTCATTTTGAGCCTGAAAGCCTTGTCTGATGTAAAGAGAAAAATGGAGGAATAGTAAGGCAAGAAAAAAAAAGGAGAAACAGGGAAAAGAAAAAAAAATTGTAAGATTTAGTGCATATTCAATGAGAAAACTAAAATTAGTAAAATTATCTGTCTGATAAAAACCATTCAGACTGAAAAGATATAAGGAAATCCATACATTCTTAATTCAGCATTATAACAACATAGTCAAAAAGTTTTTTCCACATCAGAGAAAGACTACCTGTAACAACTTTAAAATACTTCACCTGCTACTTAGGATCCTATTGTTTCCTAAGAAAGAAATAGGCAAATAATAAGAATATGTTCCATCAATATTTAGAATGTATTTATAATGCCAAAGTTTAGAACTGTTACATATCCCATGAACATATATCAAGGGATATCAAGAAATCTAAATTTGCTGATGAATTTGGGTCTGAGAAGCCACCAAGCTGTTAACTTGCTGTAGGTTGTATTTTAGGCAGTATAGCCAAGAATATGGTCAAACATAGTACTTTTAAAAAGAAAAATATGTAGAAAATAGAATAAAACTTTTTGACTACCATAAGTCAAACCTTGTCACAGTACCAAAAAGAGAAAATTATTTAAAGTATCAAAATTTGTCATTTGTGAAACCTAAAGGCTATATGCATTGAGGATCACAGTGAAACAAACATATTTTGCATACTGATTACAGAATCAGAAGCTACACATTCAACTTCGGTCAGTGAATACAGAAGACAGCCGACCTTTCTTTCACTTAAGTTAAAGACTGCCTATTTCCTGTGTACCGAGGTGGGGGTGTAGAGAAGGCCTGCAGACTAGGAGTTTGTCAGCTCAGTGTGTTCTTCTATAGATCTAACATCTGATAGCATTTATTTAGGAAACAAACCACATCAAAGTGTCACTTAGCCACTAAAGAGCCATCAAGAGTGAGACAGATATTTTTTTGACACCCCTCAACACTAGAGATATGCTTAATAGCTCACAAAGTCCAACACCATTGTCAAACCTCCAATTATGCATTTTTACATAATATAAATACATTTCCCATTATTCTGGTTATTCCCATTATTTGGTTGAGTGAGGGAAACCAATTTATACATACATATATATGTGTGTGTGTGTGTGTATATATATATATATATACACACACACATAAAATATGCAGTTTCATTACTCTCAGATATTCTGAAAAAGTCAAACTAATTAACTCCATCCTAGAAGAAGTCTTTATCATTGCAACATAAATCAGTCAATAGCCATGGCTGTGGTAATAGAAACTATTTATTTTTACATTTCTAATTTACTGGAGGGTACTACAAACTGTTGATTCAATCAAGGATTTTAAATTCTTCCTTAAAAGCTTTAACTTAAGGTCTTAGACTATTTCCAAGAACTTAATATTTACAGTAATAGAAGTTTAAAAACCAAACTAGTGGTACAATTTCTTCAAAAAATTTTTAAAGAAAAATCAAGTCAAAAATTTAAGTTAAAAATGTCTGTAATACAAGTTGACTTAAAAATCATGTTAATGTTTCCTTTGCTGGAGATGCTAAAATATTTACTCTTTAATCTCATTTCATATACTGATATAGAAAACTAATCAAATTTATATGTGATCAATTAAAGAAAAATTTTAGGAAAAAAATTTACAACTTAAAGTACAGCACTAATGCTCTTCCAAGTGTTACTACAGCAGTGATAACAAGGTAATGATCAGGTAAACTACATATTCTTCTGGGCAACTGCAGTCATAATTCAAGTTGATGTGCCATTATTATTGCTGGCCTACACACTCAACGCTTAATACAGAGGGGAAAGAGAGCCAAAACAATTTTGTTTTTGCTATAGTTTTTTCTTAAATAAAATATAAATAACTAAAACCAAATGAATAAAATAAGCAATTAATAAACCAGCAAGAAGTAGGGACCAACTTCAGTAGGATTCCTGCCACACTTCTTTTCAGAATTAAATTGTGAACAGTAAGAATTCTACATGATAAAATGTTACTGAAAATACTCTCAGAGATGACAGTAAACAGAGTTAGATGTTGTCTAGCAGGTATATGACCATCTGAGGTTCAGAATATTTACTCACCAGTTTGAAATGGTGGGGAAAACTCTCAGATCATCCTATAATATAGTCAATTTTAGCAACCAAAATTATGAGCTAAATTAGAGTGGTTTTTCAAAAAACTAACCTCCAACCAGTGAAATCTTGATTCAGGAAACAATTATCAATGGACGCTAAAATCAATAGATAAACTGTTGTTGAAAAAAAAGAATATATTCACAATCTCAGGTATCATCCCAGAGATCCACAATTACAAAGAAGAAAGGTAACTTTACATTAGAGAAATCTGGTATACATACCAGATTAATCCAGAAACCAAACTAAATGTCAACAATAATGAGACAACGTAAAATGTGACTGCTGATGCACTGTGAAGGAAACGTCTATGTAGTGTTTATGTCAAACATATTTAACCTGATTATAAATTTGAAAAAGCAATCAGACCACACTAAATTAAGAGGCATTCTCAAAACTGGTTTGGACTCTTCAAAAAATGTTAGTGTCTCAAAAGATTAAAAATAAAAAAGTAAGGGAATTTTGTGAGATTATAGGAGACTACAGAAATAGGGAAATCACATGTAAGGCATCACACTCTTTAACTGGATCCTGCATCAAAAAGAAAAAAAAATATATATATATAGGAGAAGGAAATAGCAACCCACTCCGGTACTCTTGCCTGGGAAATCACATGGACAGAGGAGCCTGGTAGGCTACAGTCCATAGGGTCGCTAAGAGTCATAGACGACTGAGAGATTTCACTTTCACTTTTCACTTTCATGCATTGGAGAAGGAAATGGCAACCCACTCCAGTATTTTCACCTGGAGAATCCCAGGGACAGAGGAGCATGGTGGGCTGCTGTCTATGGGATCGCACAGAATCGGACATGACTAAAGCAACTTAGCAGCAGCAGCAGCATAAAGAACATTATTGGGACAACTGAAAAAATTTAAATATGGTCTAGATGTTAAATAATATTGTATCTTTACATTTCTTTGAGTGTGATCATAATATTATGGTTATGTAAAAGAAAGTCCTTTTTCTTGGGAGTTATGCGCTGAAGTACCTCCTGGTAAAGTAACTTGGTATCTGCAACTTACTTTCAAATGGTTCAGGAAAAAAGAAAATGCATGTGTGGTACTTCCCTGGCAGTCCAGCGGTTAGGACTCCATGCTTTCACTACCAAGCACATGGGTTCAATCCCTGGTTGGGGAGCTAAGATCCCACAAGTTGTAAGGCATGGCCAAAAAACAAAAAAATGTATGTGTATATGAATATATATTAGAGAGAATGAGACAAAGTAAACATGACAGAATGTTAATACAACTAACGAATCTAGGCTATATGAATATATGAGAAGTATATATTATTTCTCTAAATTTTAAGTATGATTTTTTTTAAGTTTGGGGAAGAGTAGGGAGCATATATGTATGTATTTGCTTTTATGCTTTTAAGTATATGACAATGGTCTATGGAAGTGTGCATAAGAAACAAGGGTGGTAGAGAACGAGGAGGCAAGAAGAGGCAATAGACGAAGACAAACAGGTGTGGGTGGGTAATTCTTTGCTGTGTATTATTTTGTACCTTAACATACTTAGGCTGCCGTCTATGGGGTCGCACAGAGTCGGACACGACTGAAGCGACTTAGCAGCTTACAGCAGCAACATACTTTCACATTAAATGTTTTATGTATTTAAGAAATTAATAAAAAACTTTTTTTTTTAAGTTCCAGCAAAAGTACTGAATCTGCTATAGTGAGATTATATTGGTTTTCTTCTGACATTCCCAGGGAAATATTTAGGTAGGATGAATTACCCAAGCATTTAACAACTGTGATTTTTTTTTTCAATCTTAATGAAAGGTATATCAAAGTCACTGGGCTGGGCAGAGAGGTGAGCAGGTTTTTTTCAGCCATCTACTCCAAGTGTGTCTGCCCTCACCTGCTAATAATAAAGAAAAACTCTTACTGATGGATATGCATAAATGTGGGCTTCCCTGGTGGCTCAAGGCAAAGAACCTGCCTGCAGTGTGGGAGACCCGGGTTTGATCCCGGGTTTCAGAAGATCCCCTAGAGAAGGAAATAGCAACCCACTCCAGTATTCTTGCCTGGGAAATCCCATGGACAGAGGAGGCTGGTGGGCTACAGTCCATGGGGTCGCAAGAGTTGGAGAAAACTTAATGACTAAGCTACCATCCCATGCATAAATGTGAATTTTATAAAGAAGAGGGGAAAATAAAGACTGAGATTCTACATAAAATGGCTGTAGGTTGGTCCACCATACTGCTAAAGTTCCTCTATCACCTCAAGTACCCAAATCCTTGATGTCAGTTGCATCCTGGGACCTGCATACTAGGAAGAGAAAGCGTTTTGTTCCCAACACCCACCTGAGGGCCCGCCGCTCTGGATAATCGAGGTCATAACTTTGCACAGAGTCATTGCAAGAGTCCCGGGAACTGCCCTGAAGCAGCAGCTGCTGTGGCAATCGCACAGGCACTGGGAACTGGTGCACAGAAGCGTTGGGCTGGGCAGTTGTATGGTAAGGAGGCGGGATGCTATTGCTGGTCTCACTGCGATAGTCACTATCTCGGTCATCCACGGCACTGTCAGGATCTTCGAAAGCTGTGGAATAAGCACAGTCAATCAAAATATCCCAGCTTGATTCGGTTCTCTAGAATGCTTTTCTGCTTCCAACACAGGGAGCCAAAAGCCTGAGCCTTGAGAACAAGAGCAAGCTGAGCTGCCCATGAGCGTAGTGACCTTAAAGTCATGCAAAAAACTGTCTCAATACCCACAAGTCTCTCTCCTTCTCTAACAAGATAAGACAGCTGGTTTAATTTTAGTGCTGATTCTCAGAGGAGTTCCAAGTGGCATCTCCCCAATGCAGAATTTTCTGGAATTCTGTTTCTCTAAGCTACTGTAACCCTAATGAAAACCTGCTTTTAAATGTCTTAAATAGATTCTGGTGCTCCACTATTATCAAAATAGGGCAAAAGGAGAAGAAACAGTTTCTTCATCTCTTGGAAAAGCGAAATTTTTGTTTAAAGTTAGCATGATGTTTTTCAGACTTTAAAAATACATTGTTGAGTCAAATAAGCAGGTCCACCATTGAAAACTGGTACAGGAAATCAAGAAGGTCAAAGTCAAGACTTAGAAGTCAAGTTCTGTATGCAGCCGAGAATAGCAGCAGTCTTACTGTCTAGCTGCAACACTGTTTTTTTCTAATAATTTCTATTGAGCACCCATACCCTGGGCTCAGAATTCCCATCCCAAGCCTTCATCCCATTTCCTCAGAAGAAGAGGAAAACACATTCACTGCCAATGGGGTCTTACTAACAAAGCAGCCAATTTATCTAATAGCAGTGACTACAATTTCATAGACTTATTTCCGCTTTTCCAGTTAGTACCTGACTGGTCGCCATTTTTTTCTTGGTGTTAGCTAAAATGACCAGAGTTACAAATCTTGCTCCAAGCAAAAATCAAAATATGCAACACTGTGCTTGGAAAGGGAGTTCAACCTAACAGTGTTTTGTAGTTTATTTTCCACAGAAGCCATTTCTGACACGATACCCATATGCGTGTAATTAATAAGGTCCCATATGTTCTTTCTTGCCAAGTTTCTATTTGGCTCACAATAAGGAAAAGGAACATTCACCATCCCAAAATGTAGATACTTTAAGCAGATGATGGACTCATTTAGTAATTAAAAAGAAATCTTGGTAGCAATGTGGGCAGCAGAAGCCTCCTAATGACCATAAAATGAGGCTTTTACAATAGCTCATGTAGGAGATAAGATATATCCACACAATGGAAACAGAAGAGAGTTAATGAACTAGAGGAAGAAAAAAGACAGAAATGATAACAGTTGGGGACAAACGGAAGGTAAGAGGGAAATGGCCCCTTGGCTTCTACATCAGACAACTTGGTAGATAATCCCACTAAAAGACAGGGAACGTGAACATGTGGGTTCCAGACATCGCTCGGGGTTACAGCTGGGAGTAGGAGTAATAAGATCTTCTGAGTTTTGCCCACTTAAGTTTAAGGTAACAAAAGGAACAGGGAAGTGAGCAGAACTTCAGGGGGAAAAAAATCAGTATGAGAAAGGCTAATCTTCAAATGGTCAGGAAAAATACCAGTCAAACATGGGGAGAGAAAACACTCTGTTTACAAATCACTCTGATTACACGTTAGGAAAAAGAGACTTTGGAGGTACTGGTTTTAGACCTTGATGCATCTGTTGTGCTGACGACTAGAAAGGATCAAGGGGCAAAAACCAGTATGCCATTCAGATGTATTCTTTCTGAACTCACAGAAGGAGTAAGTGTGAAGAAGTCAGTGCTGGATTATTCATGCATACAGATGAGGGGGCAGAGGCAACCAAGGAGACAAAGCCAAAAGTCTACTTAAACTCCGGCAGGAGATTGTGCTATTAGTATATCATCCAGAGACTCAAGATGGGAGTCTCCAAAGCAGCACAGTGATAGACAATCCTGTTGACTATGAGGCCAGGAGAGGGTAGCTCAGCCAGAGTTAGGAGCCCAGTATCCTGAGCCAGAAACTATGTGGAGAGACCCTTCCTCACTGCATCTGACCTATGACTCCTGACCTATGACTCCTTAATAATGATCGGCTTTATTTTGCTAAGCTAAGGGGAGGGGTATTCCACAACACCCCTAAAGTCTGACACATTTCTGTGCTGAAGGAATAAAGGGCAAATAAAGCAGAAGCAGGGAGCAGAAGAAAAGAGGGTATGAAAAATAGGAGGAGACTGGAGAAAGGCAATACAAGGAAGTGAGGTGAGACAAAGAATAGGAGCAGAAAAAAGGGTGGTCAAGGGCAAAAGCCAGCTTTTCTCCCCCTACACCATCCCCAATTTTCTTAGAAAGGAAATATCCTGGCACCACCAAAGCTGATTAGAAACTGAAAAGGGAAATTACGGAAAAGACTTGAGTGAAAGCATCGTGCTTTCAGTGTCCCAGCAATGATTTCTTACTGGATCTACCTGCTACTGCACAGAACCATTTCACCTAGAACAGAAAACTTCTGGTTTCCCTGAGAAAGAGACACTGAGAACAGGTTTGGTTATTCAGCTTATGGAGGACTTGTGAGCTAGTCTGAGGGCAAAAGTTGAAAAGCCCTTTGAAATTAAAAGGCTGGGAAATTTTACTCATTCAAATATTTATTGAACGTCCACCAGCTGCAAGGCTAAACAACACAGAAGACTTGGATTATAGAGTCAGTCTAATAGGAGAGAGAAAATATGGATACAGATACAAGGAAGTATCTATCATGAGAACAGTATAAACCAAATGCTATATGAGTTGAAGGTTGGATCACTTCCCGTTAAAATGAACAGGGAAATCATTAAGGAAGTTATGACTCTGAAAGACTGGTGGGTTTTTAACAGGTGAAGATGTGGGTGAGGGGAAATGCCTTTTAGAATCTGGAGAAAAGCAATGGCATGAGTAAAGGTCCAATGATGGGAAAGGATATATATATATATATATATATATATATATATATGTGTAAAAGGTCATATATATTTTGGGTCATATATATTTTTAAAGGCTATGTATATATTTTTATGAAACATTTTATAGCTCATTTAGCAAGTACATAAAAGGACATGAAAGGGAAATGACAGAAATAAACATGGAAGAGTAGGCTGGGACAGAGATGAGCCTCAGGCAGACAGTAGGCACTCAAAACTGAATGATGTATTGAACAGTGAGGTTCTCCAGTATGTGGTGCTCCTGGATTGAGTCCCCATCTTTAAATCCAGAATATAGGCAAAACTTTATCAGAGAAGGAGTGAAAATTCAAACTTTTTTTTCATGGCTTACTTCTTTCTATTCGAAAACCTTAATAATCCGAGCTCTCTCAGGCTGTGTTTGCATAGTTTCCTGGTGCAAATACTCAGGATTCAAATCATAGGAAGTACGTACTCCATGAGAAATTATAGTGACAGAACAAAATTTGGCCCCTCTTAGCAACTACTGGATACCTAATCACTGAAACTCAATCAACCTGTCCACCTCCTGTCGGCCCAGGTAACACAGCCAGTAATGCCAGCCTAGGGCTGTGACTCTTGCTAGAATGAACTCTCTTAAGTTCTTAGAGAGAGCCCACTCTCTAAGCTCAAGAACAAAGGTGGCCTCTAGCCTAGCTAGATTGCTTCAAGGAAAGGCAAATCATGTCCCCAGCCTCTTGTTCACATCACAAAACCAATGACCTCTCCTAGAATGAAATTTCTCCTGCTAGTCATTGTGCCCCTTAGCTAAAAGGCCAAAGGAGGGGCTGATGGCACTTGTCTCTGCGGAAGATAAATCAGGAGGTCCTGTCAGGATTATAATTGAAACTTTGAAATTTCTCCATCTCTCTCTCTGTGTCTCTCACACTCACACACACACATACACAAACATGCATGCACATGCATAGACAAAGTCTTCAGGAAATCAGCCTGAAAGGATATAACTTTCCACTGCAGCAAATTCTCTCCTGGGCTTCAAGAAGGGGAAGAGGAGGGATTGGCATTATATATGCTTATATGCATGAATATCCAGCCTCAGTCAGAGGGAGTATGTTAAAGGGTAAAATTAAGAAAATTATAAGGTATTCAAATTCTTACGTACTCTGTTGGTCTCCCCAGCCCAAATAGGTCCAGTGACCTAAGAAAATCACAAGTGGTAACAAAGAAGAAGAGTGACAGAGACAATTTTAGGAAGAATTCAAAGATCATTTCCCATCTCACCAATTAGTATATACCTATCTGACTTGAGTCTACCCTATTGTATTCCATTTATTTTTCATAACATATAGACAGCATTTGCCTTCTATAGAGCATAAGACAATCTCCTTCTGGCCTAGGTGTCTCTCAGAACATCATCACCGAGGAGTTAATATATCCTTCCATATTCAAAATGAGAAAAATTTGACCTGCTTCTAAGAAACCCTTCCTTATCTCTATGTTCACCAAACCTGAGCCTACTACAATAAATCCACAAGAAACTCAGACCTGGTTACTCTGGGAAAGACAGCAATTCCCTTATTCGGGAGCAATGACATCTAATTTTTCTGCTTTCTATTGAAAATTAAAAAGCCAAAGGATGGTATTAATCTCTAGTCTTCTAATATGTAACAAAACTCTGTAGCTTGCAGGGCACTCAGATATAGCTACTTTTTTCTGAATTTTCTATAAATTTTTAATAGAGTCTGTTAAAACACAGAAGCTTCAACCAAAGAAAACTGAAAACATTTCCTACACATTTTTCCAGGTTAAAAAATTCAATATTAATTAAATGTAAATCCTATCCCACATCCAAGCTGAATTTGAGGCAACTCAAATGCAACAAAGAAATCACTAAAAATGGGCCTCAATCCCAAGAAACAAGGAACAAGTCGGCTTCATAGTTAAGAATATGGACATCGAAATCAAAGTTAAATTCTTGTGGCTCTTCCATGTACTAGTGTATCTTGAAAAAGTTATTATAGATGCTTCCTTATCTGTAATATGAGAACGATAATAATATGAGTCTCATTGGTTTCTATAAGGATTACAAGAGAAAATGCAAGTAGGGTACTTAGCACAGGTTCCTGAAAAATGGTAAGCAATTCACATTTCTTGTTGTTTTGTCATGTTGCCAGGTTTTCACTTGCTTTACAGGTTCCTAACAAATGGTAATAGATAGCAGGAAGATCAGCACACTTCAACAGCTGTAATGTCCACTAAGGGATTGATGACATCTAGGTTTAAAAGTCCCCAGAGGTCTGAGGGTGCAGCTATCTTAACTGCTTGCCACAAGACTAAAAATTCTGGAAGCATTGAATGATGCCAACACAGGCTGGTTTTACTACTTGAATTAATTCCCAATCCTGAGGAAATGAGACTATGCATGTGACACAGGGTGTTTATACCCTGAGGGTCAATTTTCTTCTTACATACTTACCTTCTTCCTACCACCTATGTCTCTTCTCAGTTTAGTGTGTGATTTAAAAAATTTTAACAATTTAACTTTCTAACCATGAAGTGGGGGTAAAAATTCTCCCAGGCTATAGCGTAGTTGCCATAGCAACTGCAACAGGATAAGTACTGTGTTTCTTTTCCAAAGAAAACTGAAAAATAATCACATGGAACTTCCAAATATGCCTATCAACTTAGATTGCTTCAGGCTGCTTCTCACTGAAACTCTGGGCTCACAGAAGGCTCTCTTGCATTGCATAGCCTCATTCTTAAATGGTCAGCAGCAGTACCTAGTAGGTGCTCAATAAATATTTCTTATGCGAATAAATCCAACATATGACCCAATCCCATCTACTGAGTCCATCTCTAAACCACGAAAATAACAGTTATGTTCTCTGACTATACAGTTCCCTATTCTCACTTCAGCCTGGTACCATTGTAAGAGAAACAACACTAGTTTAATTAGGCCAAGTTTCCTTTCCACCCCTCAAAACCACTAAAACATCACACTAGCCAACAGAACTATTACTGTGGAGAATTAGATTTTACTAGGCATTGTTGTTCAGTCGCTCAGTCATGTCTGACTTTTTGCAACCCCATGGACTGTAGCAGGCCAGGCTTCCCTGTCCTTCACCATCTCCCAGAGCTTGCTCAAACTCATGAACTTATGTCCATTGAGTCAGTGATGCCATCCAACTAACTCATTCTCTGTCATCCCCTTCTCCTCCTGCCTTCAATCTTTTCCAGCATCAGAGTCTTTTCCAATGAGTCAGTTCTTCACATCAAGTGGCCAAAGTATTGGAGCTTCATGAGTCCTTCCAATAGATACTCAGGATTGATTTTGTTTAGGATTGACTAATTTGATCTTGCAGTCCAAGGGACTCTTAAGAGTCTTCTCCAACATCACAGTTCAAAAGCATCAGTTCTTTGGTGTTCAGCCTTCTTTATGGTCCAACACTCATACCCATGCATGACTACTGGAAAAACCATATCTTTGACTGTATGGACCTTTGTTGGTAAAGCAATATCTCTGCTGTACTAGGCATAAGAACCAAGAAAAGGAGGACTGAAGTGTTCTAGGAAACCAAAATTATACATGCAAAGGCCCATTCAGTAAACTGAGGATAGTTCTAGCATGTCTGAATGAGACTCTGCAGGGTTATGAAAGAACCTGAACAAAGTGAGTCTTAAGTATTAATACATGTATGTTTAAAAATTTAGTAATGTTACTAGTTTAGAATTATTTGGAGGGTAATAGAGAGCTATTACAGCTTTTGAGCAGGGGAGAGACAGGATCAGATTTCTCATTTTAGAAAGAGAATGGTGGTACAGTGTGGCCAGAGGTTGGTACAGCAGGTAGACAGGGAGGCTGGTAAGGAGGCTATTGCACTGACCTGACAAAGGCTTGAACTAGGGAAATAGCAGAGGGAGTGGAGAGAAGTAGATACATTTATAAGATATGCTGGAGGTAAAGTCAATAGGGTTTAACAGGTAACTGAATGTGGAGAGTGGAGAAAATAAAGCCTAAATAATATTGCCCAGGTTTTTATCTTGAGTTACTGGGTGGATATGACATCATTCATTAAAAGAAATACAAAAGAGAGGAAGGTTGAAAGATGATGAATTCAGTGTTAGATACATTTATTGGCTCTGTAGTATCTATGAGACATCTCAAATGAGTATGAATGATAGACAGCTGGATATGTGAGAAAAGAGATGTGGAACAAAAGACTTGGATGTTTTCAGAGCACAAGATCCCATGAGTTACAGGAACTTTTCTTTGTCCCTTGTCATATCTATAGTGCCTAAACAGTGTCTGGCACAAAGCAGAAGCTCCACAAATATTTGTAACTGAATAGATAAAATTAAAATGTAAGTAAATAAAACAATGAGGTAGAGAGGATAGGACAAGAAAAAAAATGTATATAGGAGAAGAGGGAATCTATGGAATAGACACATTTTTTAAAAAACATTAAAAAAAAAAGAACTGACAATACAGTGTTGGTGAGGCTGTGGAGCAACCAAAACTCTCACATGTGGCTGGCAAGAATGCCAAGTGGTAGGCCACCCTGGAAAATAATCTGGGCATTTCTTATGAAGTTATACACACACCATGCAACCCAGCAGTATTCTTCCTATATATTTACCCAAGAAAAATAAAAAATCCTATATACAAATGTTTACAGCTGCTTAATTCATATTCACTAAAAACTGGAAACAAGTGTCCTTCAACTGATGAATAAATAAACCACAGTACACTGATACAGCAGAATACTACTCAGGAATAAAAAGGAATAAACTAATGACACGCATAAATGAATTCCAAATGCATTACAATAAGTGAAACAAGCCAGACCCAAAGCTACACACTATATAATTCCACTTAAATAACTTTCTGGAAAAGGCAAAACTATAGAGACAGAAAACAGATTAGTGGTTGTCACGGGCCAAGAAGGGGAGAGGCTGACTGTAAAGAGGTTAAGGGAATTTTTAGGGTTGATGGAACTGCTCTATACCTTGACTGTGGTTATGGTTACATAACTGTATGTGTTTGAAAAAACTCATAAGATTGTACACTAAAAGGGAGAATTTTATTATATGTGAATTATACACTAATAAATCTGAATTTTAAAAAAAGGAAGAGTCCACAAAGGAGCCTGCAAAAAAGCTGGAAAGGAAGAAAACCATGACAATGAGGTCCCTGAAGTCAGGAAAACAAGTTTTCAAGAAAGGAGTGAGTGGTTAACAAGTAGCAGTGCTAAAGAGTGATCAAAATAAAACTGAGAATGTGCTACTGAATTTAGAAACAAAAAAGTCACAGTAATTTTAATGACAGAAATTTTAATGAGTGAAAGCTAGAGTATAGATTGTTCAGAAGCAAATGGAAACACAAGTAGTGGAATAAAAAGACATCAAGAGATTCCACAATTCATGCGTAAAACGTGCCTCATGAGCAAGGCTGAGGGTACCACTTATCAAAGGACATTCGAGAGGAAGCAAAGTGAGAAAAGACACTGGCCACACGTGTTACAGAAAAACCTTCAAGTATGCTAAAAGCTTATTAGAAAACCAGTAACATCCTCATGTTGGACATTCACACATCAAATGAGTATCAAACTGACAATTTTAATGAATAGGCTAATGTTTCCCACCTCCCTAGAGCTTCGAATGTCTTCAAGTTCACATACTTGACAAATGAATAACCAATTACCCTCTAGCTCAGTGTTGCCTGAGGTGGCTCAGAGGTTAAAGCAGCTGCCTCCAATGTGGGAGACCTGGGTTTGATCCCTGGGTCGGGAAGATCCCCTGGAGAAGGAAATGGTAACCCACTCCAGTATTCTTGCTTGGAGAATCCCATGGACGGAGAAGCCTGGTAGGCTACAGTCCACGGGGTCGCAAAGAGTCGGACACGACTCAGCGACATCCATTCACATTCATAAGAGTAAGGCAGACTAGAAAACTAGAGCCTCCACTGTCAGCGACAGTTTATTTAAAATGTTATGAGCTCTCTTCATATATATTAGCATACCAAGTATATACATCAAGTCCAAAACCACAGAACTCTGGACATTTGAAAGCCAACACTTCAAAACTATTCCTACAATTCCTTTCTATTTTTATCTCCCATGTCCAATCTGTCAACAAGCTTAGTAATTAAGTTCATTGAAGTCTCCTTCCAACTGTCCCTTCCGGATAGGTTTCACTCTTCTTATCGAAGAACTTGTTATCTCATGCTTGAATTATTACAGATTTTGATTGGACTAAGGTCTGTCTAGTCAGCGCTATGGTTTTTCCAGTAGTCATGTACAGATGTGAGAGTTGGACTATAAAGAAAGCTAAGCACAGAAGAACTGATGCTTTTGAACTGTGGTGTTGGAGAAGACTCCTGAGAGTCCCTTGGACTGCAAGGAGATCCAACCAGTCCATCCTAAAGGAAAACAGTCCTGGGTGTTCACTGGAAGGACTGAGGTTGAAGCTGAAACTCCAATATTTTGGCCACCTGATGTGAAGAGCTGACTCATTTGAAAAGACCCTGATGTTGGGAAAGATTGAAGGCAGGAGGAGAAGGGGACGACAGAGGATGAGATGGTTAGATGGCATCACCGACTCAATGGACATGAGTTTGGGTAAACTTCGGGAGTTAGTGATGGACAGGGAGGCCTGGAGTGCTGCAGTTCATGGGGTTGCAAAGAGTCGGACACGACTGAGCGACTGAACTGAACTGAAGACCTTCTAAGGCTTTCCTGTGTCTCAGATGGTAGGGAATCCACCTGCAATGTGGGAGACCTGGGTTCAGTCCCTGGGTTGAGAAGATCCCTTGGGGAAGGGCATGACAACCCATTCCAGTCTTCTTGCCTGGAGAATCCCCATGGACAGAGGAGCCTGGCAGGCTATAGTCCATGGGGTCACAAAGAGTCAGACAGGACTGAGCGACTAAGCACAGCACAGCAGCAAGACCTTCTAATCCCTGTTCCATTCAATCTATTCAGCAGACTGAAACTAGATTAATTTTCCTAAATCTAGCTTCTAATCACTTCATTATCCTTTAAACAATATACAAGTCTTTATAAATAAGTATATTTATCTTCCTGGCTCTGGTATCAAATAAACATGAAACCCCATTGTTAACCAGTCCCCCAAAACAAAGCTTTTGTTACTGGCAAACAGATTGTCAAAGTTCCTATGCTTGCTGTACTCAGGAGATAGAAAAAGGAATGAGTCCAATTTCCCTGACCCATCCCCTAACTTCTGAGGCTGGACTATCCTTCACTTCTACTCCTTGTTGGTATAATGAAAATGATTTGAGCTTTGGAATCAAATAAACCTAGGTTCAAAGCCATCGCTTACTAGCTGTGTAACCTTAGGCTGGTTAACTTCTCTATACTTCTATTTGTCATTCATAAAGAGTGAAGAGTAATACTACTCAGATTTGCAGAAATATTGAAAATCACATATGTAGCATTTTACTACCATGCTAGACAAATGGTAATTATTCAGTAAATATTCCCTATCCTCTTGTATATAGTTGGAACCCATCCTGAAGTTCTACTTAAACAACTCTCTTTGAACAATGCTCAATGACTTCAGTACAGTGTCTTTGTTAAACAACTCTCCTTAAACAATGCTCAATGACATTAGTACAGTGTCTCTGTGAATAATCAAAATAAAAACCATCTGTTTATCTCTTAAAAAGTTAAACATACACCAACCCATATGATCCAGCCGTTCCACTCCTAGGTATTTAACAAGAGAAATGAAAACACATGATCATGTGGATGTTCATATTAATTATAATAACTGGAAACAATCCAAATGTCTATCAACAACTGAATGGATAAATAAAATGTATATACTCATGTAATAGAAGACTACTCAATAAAAAGAAACAAATTACTGATACACTGGACAAAATGGAACAATCTCAAATTCTTCGGCTGAGTGAAGGAAGCTAGACACAAAGGACTACATGTTATATGTTTCCATTTCACATAAAACTCTAGGAAATCAAATTTAATCTATAGCAATAAAAAAGCCTATCAGTGGTTGCCTGGAGCCAGGGGTGGGGAGAAGGATGAACCGCAAAGAGCATAAGGAATTGTTTAGAGATAATGGAAATGTTCTGTATTTTGACTGTGGTGGTAGTTTCACTGGTATATACATCTGTCAAAAGCAATCAAACTCTACACTTCAAATGGGTGACTCTTTTGCATGTACATTATATCTCAACAAAGTTGATTTTTTTAAAAACACTTGCTTTAGAATGTGACGTATTTTACTGCTTGCCTTCCTCCAGTGAATCCCATCTCTAGCCTAGGTTTAAGTTCTTGAGAGCAAGATCCAATCTTATATTCCCTTTATATTCCTCCCAATGCTCAGCACAGAAATCCTGTACTGAAGGAGATAACAAGTGAATAAAATCAAGTTCTTCTTAATCTTAGAAAGCGCTTTCTTTAAATTTTAAGAATTACTTGAGACTCTTGTTTAAAATGCAGATTCCTAGTCCATATTCCCGTAAATTCTAATTTAAAATGCCTGAGTGGCATGGGAACCTGCATTGGTTGTTGTAACTGCTTTTTCAATAAGCAACTTGGACTCTAATGCCAAGTGATTCTTGAATAACAATTTGAAAAACACGGCTATAGAATCTCCTATATGAAAAACACCAGTCTCCAGACTGAGCACTCTAGCACAGTGCTCCTGTGCTGAAGGATGGAGGAAGCAGCCAGATAAGCTCTCCCTTGGGCTTGAAGACCAGTTCACTGTGATCATACAGCTAACTGAAAAAATTCTACCAAGTCCAGGACCAAATAACTGGTCCCATTAATTTTAATAATTAAAAATGAATCCTCTTACCAGAAGGCAAAGCTTCTGCACTTATTCCTGTTGACTATGCTATAACATACTCACAAGCTGCTTCTGCCTACTTCATCCTGTTTCTAGTGGAAAGTGTAAGAAATCAGAAATACATTAAAGAAAATAAGGTCTATAATTATCCAACAAAACACCTCCGGACAACTATTATATCACCAATGAATAGTCCAGTGCTGGTCAATTTTTCTATGACAGTGAAATGACAAGAGATTTGAGTCCTAGACTTCAAGTGGATAGCCATCTGTCTAGAACAGCAATGACAGGACTCACCTATCAATTACTAAATTGTAGTAATTACTAGGTAGCTCACAAAGAACAATGAAGTCAAACATGGGAAATTCCTCTCTCGAGACAGTAGACTAGATGAATACCACAGAGCTTCTCTTTTCATGGAAAAACAGTAAAGAATCTATAATTAAGAAAAGTATTGAATACTTTGAACCTAACATAGGCAAATAACAAAAAGAAACTATTGACCAAACTTCCTTGTGAATATAGATATAAAAATCCAAAATAAAATATAAGCAAATCAAACACAGCATTATATTAAAAGAATACTTTTTTTAAAAAAAGAATGTTTTTTACCATAATCAAGTAGAGAATGTTGAAGGAAGGCAAAATGATTAACAGAAATTGACTAGTACATTCATCGCTATTTGTAAGTCAAAGGAAAATACCCTTGAATTACTGGATAGATATTATTAAGGGCTTCCCAGGTGGCTCAATGGTAAAGAATCCTCCTGCAATGCAGGAGACAAAGAGACATAGGTTCATTTCCTGGGTCAGGAAGATTCCCTGTAGAAGGAAATGGTAACCCACTCCAGTATTCTTTCCTGGGAAATGACAGAGGAGTTTGGCGGGCTACAGTTCATGGGGTCAACAAGAGTCAGATGTGACTTACTGACTAAACAACAACTACTAAGGTATTTTTGGTTTAAGTTTTTTTAAAAGGTTATTTTGATGTGGACCATTTTTAAAGTTTTTACTGAATTTGTTAGAATACTGCTTCTGTTTTGGTTTTTTGGCCCCAGGGCATATCAGGCTTTAGCTCCCCAACCAGGGATCAAACCCACTGCCCCTGCATTGGAAGGTAATGACTGGACCACCAGGGAGTCCCAATTAAGGCATTCTGAAACGTTCAACATCCATTCACATTCACGGTTAATGTGAAAACTATTGGGGAATAAAATGCACAGAAGTACACAAATGATAAGTGTAGTGCTCAGTGAACATGTGAACACACTCAAGTAACCACCACACAGATCAAGAAACAGTATTAGCAGCACCCCAGCAGATCTCTTCCTACCTCTTTTCAGTCACTCAACTAGCCTTTGAACCAGCTGATGCCCATCGCACTTTTCCGAGAGAGCCAACTGCTACTTCTCTCACTTCCTCCAAGTCTTTACGCAAAAGTCATTTCACTGTGGCTTATATACTTAACCGCCTTATTTAAAATTATAATTCCATTTCAGTTCTAGCATTCCCAATTGCTTTTCACCAGCTACTCTTTTACTGGTCCACTCTCTAACATCCTATATTATTTCCTTATTGAGTATGTTTATTATCTATCTCCTGCCACCCAGGATCTTTGTCTGTTTTGCTTCCTGATATGTCCTAAGCACATAGAAGAGAACCCAGAATGTGCCGAAAAATGTCTGTAGAAAAAAAGGATTGAGGGATACAAGCAGACAGGAGAGGGGAGGGTGAAAGGGCAGTATGGCTGGATGTAAGAAAAGGAGTATAAACAACAGGGTTTATACACAGGTACAATCTTTCTAGCAAATAATCTGGCAGTATCTAACAAAATTTCAAATGTGCATATTCCTTAACTCAGCGATTCCACTTAATAGAAATACATTAATTCAAATGATATATATTGAGCAAAGGTACTGGGGATACACAGATAAGCATTTTCCCTACTCATGAAATTTATGACCTAGAGATAAAAATAAATATTAAGCAAATAATCACAGTTCCAAGTAAGTTATAAAGGAAAGGTAAATACACAGAGGTCCATAAAAGAATATATAGTAGGGGAGGGGAGATCTATGTGCACATTCAGAGAATTGAGGAAGTTATGATCATAAAGTCAAAATAATAAAATAAACTTTCTGTTTTATGATGTATGTGTTATATATGTAAATGGGGTTCCCTGGTGGCTCAGCTGGTTATATTCTACAATTAGATTATAACATATAAAAGTTGTAATTGTAGAATATAACATAAAATACATTTATTTATATATATAACATTATATATATATATATAACCTCATAAAACAAAAGCTTATTTTACTTATATTCCATAATTAGGTTTTTTTTTTTTTTTTTACTGCATCAAGCAAAATGCTCACACCACAACCACCACCACCATCTGATTGTTTCATTCTCCTGCATTAAGTCTTTAAAGGCTCCCCATTGTCTTCAAGATAAAAATATAAACAGCTTGCTGTGACATTCAAACTCTTCCCGACAGGAGCATTCTGTGCCTCTCTGGCCTCTTCTTCTCTGACCCCTTCCTTACTCTATCTCCTGCCTTCAAGCCATTCAGAATATAGTATACTTAAGGGATGCTTTTTCTTAACTATTAGTATGTTTTATTTATTTATTTAGGCTGCGCTGGGTCTTCAGAGCGGTGTGAGGCTTCTCAACTGTGAAGGCTTCTCTGGTTGCGGAGTGTGGGCTCAGTAGTTGTGGCACAGGGGCTCAGCTGCACCATGGCATGTGGGATCTTCCTGGACAAGGGATCGAACCTGTGTCCCCTGCATTGGCAACTGGATTTTAAGTGATGCTTTTTCATCTTGATATCCTAATACCATAAACTCTTTCCTCCTTTCCTTGACTGACTCCTACTCATCTTTCAAAACTCAGTTTATTTTGGAGTTTTGTGGGGTGTGGGGAATGGATAGCTACAACACAGGAGAATAGTAGGGAGTGAAATTATTCTGTATGATACTATTAGGGTATATGTGTCATTACATATTTGTCAAAACCCATACAATATGTAGCGATGTAATGCACAACATGAAAAATATAATTAACACTGCTGCTGCTGCTGCTGCTAAGTCGCTTCAGCCGTGTTCAACTATGTGTTACCCCGTAGACGGCAGCCCACCAGGCTCCTCCGTCCTTGGGATTCTCCAGGCAAGAACGCTGGAGTGGGTTGCCATTTCCTTCTCCAATGCATAAAAGTGAAAAGTGAAAGTGAAGTCGCTCAGTCATGTCTGACTCTTCACGACCCCATGGACTACAGCCTACCAGGCTCCTCCATCCATAGGAGTTTCCAGGCAAGAGTACTGGAATGGGTTGCCATTGCCTTCTCCATAATTAACACTACTGTATGTCATATATGAAAGTGGTTAACAGTAAATCCTGAGTTCTCACAAAAAACTTCTTTTAACTTTGTATTTATACAAAATGATGTTCACCGATCTTATGGTGATAATCATTTCATGATGTATGTAAATCAAATCATTATACTGTATACCTTAAACTTACACAGTACTGTATGTCTTATATCTTAAAACTGGAAGGAAAAAAAAGGAATAATCCCATCGAATATACAACCCAAAGAGTGAATCATAATGAAACATATGGACTTTGGTTGATCTTAAACTTTTTTTTTTCAATTTAGATATTTCCTCTAGGAAGATATTCCTAACCATCCCAAATGTGGATTAAGTTTTCTTTCTCTATACTCCCCTACCATTTACATATCACATGGTACTAGTTACCTGTTTCCTCCTCTCTGGACTTGGGTTCACTAAGATCAAGGACCTTTCATTTCTATACCGTCTGGTGCCTAGCATGATTCTTCGCATGAGGAAGAGGTGCCCAATAACTGTTAGTGTAATGAACAATTCTATCAATTGTTGATATCTACCATATTCTGTCAATCATGTTTTATCAATCAAATTCATTTCTTACCACTTTTACCAATAAAATCTATAATAAAAAGCCATAAGATGACCATGCTTTTATGGGAATAACAGTTATGCAATTAACATATAACAGCTAATTTATGCCCAGATTAGGCACTTAAATGTTTTAATCAAATAAAACTTTGATACACTAACCTGACATTTTTAACCTGCATAATTGTCTAACATAGCAATTGAACAGAAATGATAATAAGTTGATGTACTGACTGCAATTAGCCACATCAAATTTTTTCTGGAAGATGGCAGTTTAGAAATAAATAAGCGAGTCAGAAGGCTGCAATTAACATTATTTTTATCAGCCAAACCATATTGTTATAGTCTGTCTCTTTTCTTTGTTAGTTTGCCAACACCTATAATTAGCATCAGTATTAACATCAATATCACCAATATCACATGTACAATGTAAAACTCATCACCCACTCTTACTGACAGAAGTCCTAGGCCCACTGTGCTGCCCTACTACTAAAATAAGACTCCCTACACTCTAGGAGTCTGTAACTAGCATATTTCCCTGTCTGAGAGTCCTAGTCCTGAACTAGATGTACCAGAAGCTATGGACTGATCCGTTACTCCCACTACCCAGAACAGATGATATGCCAGCCAGGAAGAGGTTCCTCAGCTAGGACTGAGGGAATAGAGTGGGCTCTGTTTTGAATTTCCCCTTCATAATTTTGACTTATCCTACTATGAATATCTTAGTAGGATATATCAGTACATTCCAATTAGCTTCTTCAAAAGTCATCTCTAAACTCATCTCTTCTGGAAAGTCTTCCTGAACAAACTACATGTCATTCTTAACCACTTGCTTCTTTGCCTCCTTAATATTTCCCTCTCTATTTCCAAGGTATCACTATTCCTCAGATAAAGTGGTAAGTAGTGGAAGAAAAATGGCAAAGAATGGATATGAGCTAGACTTCAGCTTCCTGGGATCTGAGAAATAAGAAGGGGGTAAGGGAAACTGATGAGGTGGGAGAATCTGCAGAATAGAGGCCAGGTGCGAACGCAGTCCTGCTTTCCTGCAGGGCATGTAGTCCTCGATAAATAAGTGAAAGTAAGTGATGGCTCAGCGGGTAAAGACTCCACCTGCAATGCAGGAGACACTGAAGATCCCTGGGTCAGGGAGATCCCCTGGTGGAGGAAATGGCAAACCGCTCCAGTATGCTTGCCTGGAAAATCCCATGGACGGAGGAGCCTGGAAGGCTACAGTGCAAAGGGTTGCAAAGAGTCGGACACGTCTGAGCACACATGCTAATGGCCTCTAATCAGTGACACAAGCTTGCTCTCAGGCTTCCCTGGAGGCTCAGACAAAAAAGAAACTGCCTGCAAAGCAGGAGACCAGGGTTCGATCCCTAGATTGGGAAGATCCCCTGAAGAAGGGAACTGCCACCCACTCTAGTATTCTTGCCTGGGATATCCCATGGACAGAGGAGCCTGGCAGGCTACAGACCATGGGGTCCCAAGGAACTGGATACCACTAAGCACTAACACTTTCACTTTTCTGCTTCCACTGTTCACAGAAATACATCTTTAGTTATAGCCACCAATTTTTCTTTAGTATAATTGATTTACAATGAAATATTAGTTTCAGCTGTACAGCAAAGTGAATCAGTTATACATACACATATATCCACTCTTTTTTTCCAGACTCTTTTCCCATATAGGTCATTACAAAGTACTGAGTAGAGTTCCCTGTACTACATAGCCAGTTCTTATGAGCTGTCTACTTTTTATACAGTAGTGTGTATGTGTCAATTCCAAATTTGTCCCTGCCCCTCATCCCCTGGTAACCATAAGTTTGTTTTCTACATCCATGACTGTATTAACACTTCTATTTTGTGAGTAAGTTCATTAGTACAGTGTAAATCTAGTCTTGCTTGTGGTAGCTAGAGAAATGGAACTAATAACAGAATTGGCAGTATCTGCCCAGACTTCTGCGTTTGGCTGAATCTTGCTTGGGAATTAAACCATCATCTATACAGTAATAGGCAGTAATCTAATCTTCCAGGTGAGGAATATCTGGTTACACATATATAATAGCCTATTTCCCTGCCTCCCCAAACAGGTAGAATATAAAAAATAAGAGAAATCACAGCATGGCACTGGACAGTTTCAGATGAAGACCAAGAATCAGACAATATAAGAGGAACATTTGAGTGTGGTACAGACAAGGGATATAGTATGTCAAGCCTGATGATTTAAGCGTAGTGGGAAGCACTAATACCTCATGCTTCTTAAGGATCAGTAATATCAGCATGATGGATCACCAGGAAATATAACACTAACAGTTGAAAAGGGAAAAAAAGGAAAGACATTTTTATGTAAACATGTCATTTCTGGCCATGTTGGTAAAAGAAACCCTTTTGAAGTCATTGTGATCAAATAAGATGTCATAAATTGATAGGCAAATTGTATTGCTGATGATGCCTCTGAATGTTGGTCACTGTTTTTCATACATGTGACTAACATCCAACTGCTCTGAACTGACTCATTCTTTAAGAAAAATTTTAAACAATATGTTGAGTTATGCCCTATTTTGCTAATTTAGAAGACTGATTCATACTCAGGAGATTTCAGTATAGGATCTGATAAGGCACTATTTATAGGCAACATTGTAACAAAAGCAGTGAAACAAACCTTTCATAGACAATCAGAGAAAATCTCTTTGAAACATCAATGGCGGGCCTGTATCTCAAAGTTTCAAGCTTGCTTAGAGGTCATATTCCATATTAAAAAACAGACCCCCAAATTTATTTCAACCATAGTAATTTATTACGAGAGACCTCAGAGATGTAACCAACAGAAGAGACAACTTTAGGAGCTACTTAAAACTCTCAATCAAGGAACCACTAGTATTGTTTAGCTAAACATTGTCAATTCCAACAACCAGCATCATTCAACCATCAACCAACAACCATCATTCAATTAAGTCTCAAATACAAACTAAAAAAATAAATCTACAATGGCCTACCTCTATAGTGTCAGGGCTGGGACCATTTTCTAATAAATATTTATTAGCTTTTAAATTATCATGAAATAAATGCATTTGGAGAAAATTTAGAAAGTATAAGTGAAAGTGAAGTCGCTTAGTCGTGTCGACTCTTTGCGACCTGTGGACTGTAGCCCACCAAGCTCCTCCGTCCATGGGATTCTCCAGGCAAGAATACTGGAGTGGGTTGCCATTTCCTTCTCTAGGGGATCTTCCCGACCCAGGGATCGAATCCAGGTCTCCCACATTGCAGGTAGATGCTTTAACCTCTGCACCACCAGGGAAGCCCAGGGAAAGTATAAAGAAGGATAAAGAAAAAAAATTACTCACAATTCTACCACTGAGAGACACTATTAAAACTATTTCCTAGGTTTTGTCCCTATGCTTATGAGTAATTTGTATTTCAGATAACTGGGATCCTACTACTTCATCAGTTTAGGATCCTGCTTTTCTAAAAACTTATTCACATAAATGTTTCCTGCATTAAAAAAAATTACTTACAAACATGTTATTCCATTATATGAAACTTGCCACAATTACCCACTCTTCCAGTAATTTTGCAATTTTTCCCCGTTTTAACTAAAACCTATTCATGTGTTTCTTTGCATCTCAAGTTATTTTCCCTGAATGATTCCTAGAAGTGAAATTACTGAGTTAGAAAGGTTGTACTAATTTACACACCCTGACAGAATATATGAGTACTCATCTCATCAAGTCCTTGCCAGATGCTGATTCACTTTTGATTCATTTCTCAGTTGCAGCCAGTGATACTGTCATTGATAATACAGTGGGTGGGCAAAGCAGACATGTAAAAACTGAATATAGCAGAAAGCTGTAGAACTTAGTAATCACTTGGTGTGGCAACACAGTGTGCTACTGCATTCCTCGACAAGACACAGGTATAAACATCCTTACTGAAGACTAAAGTTTGAATACCTTGATTTCTAAATACAACCCCCCCACTAAAAGAAGCCAGGGCTCACTGAAGAAATGACCTATTCTATAACTGAAGCAGGAAAGGACAAGGTGAACCTGGAACAGCTTATATCAGGAAAGGAAGGAAATGGTAAAATAAATAAATAAATAATGGGGTCACATCAAAAGGACAAAGGTCTGGGTTAAGGGGACTGTGACAGGCCAAATTTGGGACAATTTGAGCACAGAGAATGACAGAAGTGAATTCATAAGTCCATAGTGATAGTCATAAAACAGGACGGTAAGAGAGGAGGGAAAGCTTTACAGAACACTGACAGTTACTCAAGGTAAAGGAATGATAGAATCAGGAAACCAACATTTTGTGACCACAGATGTAATAATAAATTTAGGCCATAATCATAATAGATTCTAAAATTAATGGATGACATGGAAGCAACCTAGATGTCCATCAGCAGATGAATGGATGAGAAAGCTGTGGTACATATACACAATGGAGTATTACTCAGCCATTAAAAAGAATACATTTGAATCAGTTCTAATGAGGTGGATGAAACTGAAGCCTATTATACAGAGTGAAGTAAGCCAGAAGGAAAAACACCAATACAGTGTACTAACGCATATATATGGAATTTAGAAAGACGGTGACGATAACCCTGTATGTAAGAGAGCAAAAGAGACACAGATGTATAGAACAGTCTTTTGGACTCTGTGGGAGAGGGAGAGGGTGGGATGATTTGGGAGAATGGCATTGAAACATGTATAATATCACATAAGAAACGACTCGCCAGTCTAGGTTCGATGCAGGATACAGGATGCTTGGGGCTGGTGCACTGGGATGACCCAGAGGGATGGGATGGAGAGGGAGGTGGGAGGGGGGTTCAGGATGGGGAACACGTGTACACCTGTGGCGGATTCATGTTGATGTATGGCAAAACCAATACAATATTGTTATGTAAAATAATAATAATAAATGATAAATGGTTAAAAAATAAATAAAATAAAATTAATGGATGAAGAAGAAATAGGTTACAAGAAATAGGTTAAATACACACAGTCTCAAAGTACTACCTACCTACCCCTAGTACTTTACTTATTAATTACAAAAGGGAAAAAAAATACCTTAGCAGTGGAGAAATCTGGAGAACATCATCTGAACTAATAATTCTGTTTTTTCCAGTAGTCATGTATGGATGTGACAGTTGGACTATGAAGAAAGCTGAGCATAGAAGAATTGTTTTTGAACTATGGTGTTGGAGAAGACTCTTGAGAGTCCCTTGGACTGCAAGGAGATCTAACCAGTCCATCCTAAAGGAGATCAGTCCTGAGTGGTCATTGGAAAGACTGATGTTGAAGCTGATACTCCAATACTTTGGTCACCTGATGTGAAGAGCTGACTCATTTGAAAAGACCCTGATGCTGGGTTAGACTGAGGGCAGGAGGAGAAGGGGACAACAGAGGATGAGATGGTTAGATGGCATCACTGACTCAGTGGACATGAGTTTGGGTAAACTGCGGGAGTTGCTGATGGACAGGGAGGCCTGGCATGCTGCAGTCCATGGGGTCGCAAAGAGTCGGACACGACTGAGCAACTGAACTAAACTTAACTGAATAATTAACATAAGCATCACAAATAAAGGGACAAACTCACATCAGGTCTGTAGTAACCAGAACTAATTATGAAGAAACAATCAGATCAATCCAAATTTTAGGTAATTCTGAAAGACACTTTAACTGGATCCTTGTCAGCTGTCCAGCAGAATGGCCATGTTGATGTGGGAAATAAACAACTTTTGGAGAGAGCAATTGTTTCTCCTCTCTGAATTCAAGTGAGGAGAAGTTCTAAGATCCACAAAGACTAGAGGTGCTTGCAGGAGGGAAGCCAGACAGGTCTATGTGGGTGGAAGAACTGCTAATCTGAACCCTGCACCTACCTAAGAAGACAAGAGGACTAAAAAGAGGAAGCAGAGCTGGGAGATAGAGGATAGAAGGAAATTGCCTTGGTTTCTCAGATCAAGAATAAGTGAGCTCCCCGAGAGTCAAATAAATTTTGTGGAATATGGTTGGGCCTGTGTGCATGCTAAGTTGATTAGTCATGTCCAGCTCTTTGCAACCACATGGACTGTAGCCCACCAGACTCCTCTAACCATGCAATTCTCCAGGTAAGAATACTGGAGTGGGTTGCCATGCCCTCCTCCAAGGGATCTTCTCAACGCAGGGATCAAACCCACATCTCTTATGTCTCCTGCATTGGCAGGCGGGTTCTTTACTGCTGGTGGTGCCTGGGCCTGAGCTGTCCTGTTACTCTCCCCATTTAAAAGTCTCTATGTGGTAGGATCCCAGCAGCAGCAAGCTAAGTACATCTACTGTTGGCAGAAGTCAGCAGTGTAAGAAAGAGGCTAAACCAAAGCAATCTCTCGCATCCAGGAACTGGACCCTGAAGGGTACAATGAGATAACAAGAGAAGACAGGAAGAATCAAGCAGTAGCAACCCGATAGGCAACAACAACCAACAAAAAGAGGCTCAAGACCTCTTCGAGGAGGATAGATGTTATTGTTCTTAGAAAACACAAATATCTTGAAAATCTTAGTGTAAGTCTTACCTGTCCAGGAAAATTGCTCCAAATACTGACAGTGTGAGAATAAGACACTGGAGTGATATGACTGTTCATGTATGTCTGTGTAACAGCATTCACTGAAATATCCCAGGTCACCTCCAGTACACAGAAAACATTTGAGATTTCTCTTAATCCTGCCCAAGTGGCATCACTGGAACCAGAGTCTCACTTGCTACTTCCAGAGAGCCCAGGATTCCTTCTGCAGCATGTACAACTTGTTGGAGCATAGCAATCCCAGGGAGCATCCGCTGGCCTAGACACAGCACCAAGCCATTCCTTTTCCAGGGTCCTACTGTTCACTGCTGCTGCTGCTGTTCACTAGTACACCCGGAAAGTAGACATAAGGTCCCAAGAGGTCTACTCTGGTCACCTTCTTTCTCTCCCGAGTCAAGCAAGGCTTCTCTTATTCAAGAAAAGGAAGATTAAGGTGAATCTCTACTTCCTCCCATAATATTTGTTCAAAACAGTTTGAACATTCCCCTCAAATCCTAGGCTTTCAGTTACTAAGGTCAGGAACACTATTTCTTCAGTTCTTGCCTTCCATATCTTTCCCTGAAGTAATGGGAACAAGAACTGACAATAACACAGGGGATAAAAGATATGTGGACATAATGTAATAATCCCCGTATGACATATCTACATATATCACAGTCACCAAAGGAGAATGACATACCCTAAGATAAAAGTGAACGCAAACTGTTATTACTGAATGTTAAACTCACCATGAGAAAAGTTTGGAAAGAAAACATTGGAAAAAAAATATAGTTCACCCCCAAATTTTTAAAGACACAATTGGGGCCAGAGGAACTTTCATTTCAAAGATAAGAAAAGGGGTTTCTTTAGAGTAGTAGCCCAGTGATTTCTGAAAATATTTTGTGGACATGTCACAGTGACTACAGAGAACTGACCCTAGCAGAGAAAACAGAAGAGGGACCATCCACATGAAGAACTCTCAGGATTGGGAAGCTACAGTCACATGATATTACAGCTAAGAGTTCCAGAGGTTATTTAGACCAACACTCCCATTTTATACATCAAGATATTGAAACAGAAAATGGAAAGACTTTCAAAATCACTCAGAGAGACTGGATCCTAGAACAAGGATCCAGTTATTCCATTCCTCTTGTTAATAACCTTTAACTATTAAAATTAGTACACTGTTAAATATTTAGAAAATGAAAGAAATGCAAAAAGGGATTTAAAAAGTCCCCACATGTCAAAGAGAAGTTTGGTTAGTATTTTAGTGTCTCTCTAGATATTCTCCCCCTAACTGTACAGATATATTTAAAATAAGTATATTAGCCTGCTCAGACTGCCATAACAAAATACTATAGACTAGGTAGCTTAACAACATAAATGTATTTTCTCAGTCTCTGGAGGCTGAAAAGTTAGAGATCAGCATTCTAGCAGAGTTCAGTGAGAACTCTCTTCCCAGCTTATAAATGGCCACCTTCTTGCGATGTATTCTCAGATGGCAGAGGGCACAGTTGTCTCTTCTTTTTAAATAGGTAACAGACTTATCAGATTAGGGCTCCGTCTTTATGACTTCATTTAAAGTCATAAATGACTCTCTCAATACAAACACATTGGGAGTTGGGGCCTCAATATACGAATTTCAGGGGGACAAAATTCAGCTCTAGCATTCTGCCTCTGGTCCCCCAAAATTCACATCCTTAAAACATGCAAAATGCATTCATTCATTCCAGCATCAATTCTAAAGTCCAAAAACTCATTTAAATATCAACTAAATTAGATATGAGTGAGAATTCAGTTATGATTCATCCTGAGGCAAAATTCCTCTCTAGCTGTGAACCTGTGAAACCAAATATGTGCTTCCAAATTACCATGATGAGACAGAAGGATAACCTCACTCCACCAGGAAGAGATAGGAAAGAAGTGACAGGTCTCAACCTAGTCCAAAACCTAGCAACGCAAATTCCATTAGATCATGAGGCTAGAGAATAATTCTCTTTGGTTCCATGACCCATCCTCCACTGGAGTGGCACTGTCACTCCCACAGCTCTGCAGAAGGGCCCTGGCCCCATAGCTGTCAGTGGTGACCACCCTCTGAAACAAAAGGAAACATCTCTGTCCCCTGGGCCTGTGCTAAGAGTGGCAGCCCTGATATTCTCCAAATCACCTTCCAGGTCACTTTTGCCTTTCCTCAAGAACAGCACATGTTTACAGTCAAATAACTCTATGATTGGGTCTTGAAGAATTCAAGAAATCCAACAGCCTTCCTTCATTCCATCCCTCTTTCTCTGTCCCCTTTCGTTGAAATTGGCAATGTCTCTGCTGGTATAATTCCATCTCTATTCCTGGCTTCTGCTGATGGCTGGTTAAATCCATGAGTCAGACCATGATCTCTTTAGTATTTTCTTCAGAACAAGATTTTTCATTTTTCACAAAATGTAGGCTAAGGATAGGCTAAGAATTGCCAAATCTCCAAATTCAAGTTCCTTTTTATTTAATAATTTCATCTTCAATTCAACCCTCTCTTCTGGCATTTTACTATAAGCAATAAGGAAGACCCAAAGCATATCTTCATTATTTAGTTTAGAAATCACCTCTGCTAAACATCCAATTTGATCACTTATAAACTGTACCTTTCACAAAACCTCACACAATTTAGCTAAGTTCATTGCCCCAAAGATCACCTTTCCTCCAGTTTCCAATAAACTATCCCTCATTTCCATCTGACACTTCTCCAGAACATCCTTTAGTATCCATTTCTCCCAAACAGTCCCTGCACAACAACCTTGTTTGCACCTCAAAATTCTTCCAGTCTTTATATCCATTACCCAAACTTCCAAAGCCACTGTCACATTTTTAGGTATTTGTTACTGAAGCACCCCGACTCTCAGTACTAAAACCTATACTAGTCTGCTCAGCTGCCGTAACAAAATACCACAGTCTAGGTGGTCTAAACAACAGAAATTTGTATCCCACAGGTTTGAAGTGTAGGAAATTCAAGCTCAAGGTGCCAGCTGATTTGGTTCCTCATGAAAGTTCTCTTTCTCGCCTGCAGATGGCTACCTTCTTGCTCCATTGCCCCAAAGAAATCGCTAAGGTTATCAGCCCTATCAAATCAGAGCCTCATTCTTACATTTTCAATTAACCTTTCTCATCTGCTCACAGGCTCTATCTCCAAATACAGTCACGTAAGGGGCCAGGGCTTCAACATATGAATTTTAGGGGTATGCAATTTGGGGTATATAGCAAAAACTCTTAAATTATATATATATAAATTATATACACATACCTATGAGTGAAAAAGTTGGCTTAAAGCTCAACATTCAGAAAACAAAGATCATGGCATCTGGTCCCATCACTTCATGGGAAACAGATGGGGAAACAGTGGAAACAGTGTCAGATGTTATTTTTCTGGCCTCCAAAATCACTGCAGATGGTGACTGCAGCCATGAAATTAAAAGATGCCTACTCCTTGGAAGGAAAGTTATGACCAACCTAGATAGCATATTGAAAAGCAGAGACATTACTTTGCCAACAAAGGTCCATCTAGTCAAGGCCATGGTTTTTCCTGTGGTCATGTATGGATGTGAGAGTTGGACTGTGAAGAAGGCTGAGTGCTGAAGAATTGATGCCTCTGAACTGCGATGTTGGAGAAGACTCTTGAGAGTCCCTTGGACTGCAAGGAGATCCAACCAGTCCATTCGGAAGGAGATCAGTCCTGGGTGTTCATTGGAAGGACTGATGGCAATACTTTGGCCACCTCATGTGAAGAGTTGACTCATTGGAAAAGACTCTGATGCTGGGAGGGATTGGGGGCAGGAGGAGAAGGGGACGACAGAGGATAAGATGGCTGGACGGCATCACCGACTCGATGGACATGAGTTTGAGTGAACTCTGGGAGTTGGTGATAGACAGGGAGGCCTGGCGTGCTGTGATTCATGGGGTTGCAGAGTCAGACATGACTGAGCAACTGAACTGAACTGAACTGATGTATATGCATATGCACATACAGAGAGTAAGAGTTTTGTATATTTTAATTTAGTTTCATGAAAATTTCCCTATTATTCAAAGCATAATATTCAAATCTTATGACTACTGTATTTACTGTTGCTTATTAAGTCATTTTCAAATTTTGCTATTTAAATATTTTGAAGTGAACATCTTTCTATACAAATCATTGTCAGTTTCTTGATTATTTAGAACAAATTTCTAGAAATTCAACTGCTGAGTCAAAGGTTATGGATTTTTAAAGCCTCTTGGTACATATTATCAAATGGCTTCCCACAAACCTATACTAGTATATACTGCCATCTGCAGTAGATATTATAATTAGAATAAAAATATTTTTCTAACTGAAAAAAAGCCAGTGTCATAAATGACTAAAAAGGCAAGTTTTTTATTAAAGGAGATTAAAGATTCAGGACAACTGAGTAAAAATGTGCAATTTTGATTAAATTATATGCTGGTGCAAGGCAGGCCTATGAAAACACTTGGGGGACAATTGGGGAATTCTTAATATTAACTATATATATTATTAATATATATAATCAATGTTAAATCTCTTGATTCTAATAATGGTATTTTTGTTATACAAATGTTCTCTTAGGAGACACATGCTGATGTGTCATAAAGTCTGATGCTTATATTCAAATGATTCCAGAAAACACACATGTATATTTTTATGTATGTGCATATTATACACAGAAATGGGAAACATCAGTCGGGAGGAAGAGAAGTAAATTTGGTAAAATGTTAATCACTGAATCTAGTAAAAGGTAAAGAGGTATTCAATGTACTGTTTTCTCAACCTTCCTATAAGTTTAAAATTTTTCCAAATAAAAATATATTAGAGAGTAGTCAAAAGACAGGGATAGGCTATGCATGTAAAACAAACTGGGCTTCCCTGGTGGCTCAGACAGTAAGGAATCCACCTGCAATGCAGGAGACCTGGGTTGGAAAGATCCCCTGGAGAAGGGAACAGATACCCACTCCGGTATTCTGGCCTGAAGAATTCCACGGACAGAGGAGCCTGGCAGGCTACAGTCCACGGGGTCACAAAGAGTCAGACACCACTGAGCGACTTTTCACTTTACTTCACATAAAACAAATTAGCTAGTAAACATATTAAAAAAGTAAGAGAATTCATAAATGCTGATTATTTATATTCTCTTATTTCCTCCCGCCCTCTAAGCATTTGCTCTTTAATCACTTGAACTGCATTTCATGAAATGGAACCAAGAAGGAATGGAAGAGAAAGCTCAATTATTCCATTTCACTTGCATTAGCCATCTTGGAAAAAGACTTAAAAGATTAAAAACTCAAAATTATCTCATTACAATGAGTTTTGGAAATGACTTAGAGACTTTAATTCACAACTTGGTGTTCAATTCAGATTCTTGTCTCCCATGACTCTAAATGCTTGATAAATACTAGTTCCCAAATGGGAAAAATGAAAGTAACAAATCATATGTAAAATAGGTGTTATTTAAATTAAGAAAAAGTACTGACCTCTGCCAGTGGTCTCACTTTTATCAGGAAAGTAAGTAGCCAATAGAATAGAAGACAACCAATGGTTTTATAAACCATGGATAGAGGTTCTTCTTCTCAGAAACAGTGCGAAGTAGTATAACATGGTGGCTCAATGCATGGGCTATAGAGTTAGACTGTTTGTATCTGAGTATTTACTTCACCACTTACTAGCTATGTGATCTGTGGCAAATAACTCAATCTCAGTTTCCTCATCTTAAAAATGATGAAAACAGTAAAATCTATGTCGTAGGGTTGCTGTGAAGATTAAATAAGTTACTACATTTTAGCTCTTACAGCAGCATCTGGCATACTATAAAACCTCAAAATATAGCTGCTATGGTTCTTATTATTAGTAGCATTACTACAATAACTACTACCACTATTACCAGGACTATCAACCTGCCATTGGTAAGATTTTGGCAGTGATTCAGAAACACTACAGCAACACAAAAGAAACAAAACACAGACATGGCCACCCCGACGAGTTAAAAAAGTGAAAGGGAACCGATTTCAAGTCAATCCTTTGGTGTCTCCTCAAACTATTCTGAGAGAAACTGAAAAGATACCAATATTCCAACAATGTACAGTTCATTTCAAAAAGGAATTTGTGTGGTCTGGATAAGTTAACCTCAAAGGAAATAACAAATTCTCTCACTCAGTTAATCATTTATCAAACTTCACTGAGGCTTACTGAGTTCCTTTATTGAGGCTTACCTGAGTTCCTTCCAGGTGGCACTAGTGGGTAAAGAACCCGCCTACCAATGCAGGAAATACAAGAGACATGGGTTCGATCCCTGGGTAGGGAAGATCCCCTGGAGGAGGAAATGGCAACCCACTCCTATATTCTTGCCTGGAGAATTCCATGGACAGAGGAGTCTGGTGGGCTATAGTCCATGGGGTCACGAAGAGTCAGACACAATTGAAGCAACTGAGCCCACACACACACATGTTATCAGGTGTTGAGCCAGATGCTAGGAATACAAATTTTGGCCTTTAAAATATTTTGCATTCTTGTCAAATAAATATATATATATTATAACATATGATGGCTATATATATACAGGATACAATGGGAGCAGAGGGAAGACCTAAACTAGACTGGGGAGAAGAAGGAAACAGCACAAAGAGATTCCAGAGGTGGACACTCTTAAAGGGCAATAACAGATAAATGGGGACAGAGCGGGAAAAATCATTCCTCCAGGGGTAAAAGCTGGTAAACAGAGGAAAAAAAGCCTCACTGCCCTACCTACAGCCACACAAAACCAAAAGATCTCTTCTTAAAGGTAACGAGGAGATAGCCATTGGGAGGATGGGCCTGAATAAGGTGTATTTCTGGAATATCTTCTGTTTATACACACCATATGTCTCCAACCTCCCCAACTCAAAATAAGCAACATTTGGAGAACTGACAGAAAGCTGTGATTAAGAAGCGATTCAGAGACAAGTTTCTCACTTACAACACTGGGCGGCAGCAGTAGGCAATTCCTTCCTCTGGCTTTCTTCTTGACTAGAATACTAGAGGAAGAAAGGAGAAAAAAAAAAACAAAACAAAACATAGTAAGAGGCCCAAGTAAAGAGGAAGGCTGGGTGGGGGGAAACATAGCTACCTATAAAAAGGTTTAGCATTTGACTGGAGTCAGATTTCTTATCAAACAGAAACAGATCATCCTGCTGTTGATTTTCCTGTGTGATCATCACATACAGGCCAGACTATCAGATATGGCATTGGCCCAGTGTGACAAGCTAAACCAGGAGAGCAGAAAGTCGGCTCTGATCAAGGTCAGCTGGGCATCATTCTAGCTCTGCCAGGCAGTGGTGGAAGGCTTTAGTCTTAAAAGTTTTAGAGGACTTAGAAAACTCAGATAATGTATAGATTTCCCCATCTGGGTGGTGGAACTGAAAACCTCTCTGAGATTTGAATTTTCTCCATCTTTAAAAAAAAAAAAAAAAAAGTGGTTCTTCCCTCACAAGATCCCGTGGGAAGTGAAATCACTTACGTAAGCATGCAATACAACATCTGGTATTTACTAGAGTCTCCTTCCCAGTTATACTCTAACCTCCCCAACACAACTCACCACTATCAGCACCAAAAAAACAGACCACTGAAGCCATAAAAAGAAAGTTCTGTAAAAGGAAGCCAAATTAAGTTATGTATTGAAGATGGGCAAGATTTAGAAAGGCAAAACAAAAAAGCATAAACAAATTAACACAGGTACAGAGAGTTTGGAAGGTAAAATGGGTTTGGTTCAGAGCCCACTGGAGAAATGGAAAAATGTAAGTCCACATGGTTCAGCAATTTATAAAGGTAAGTTGCGAATGTGAGTTTTCATCCTGACTCTGCCATTTCTTAATAAATTGTAGATTCTGGGCAAGACAGAGCTTCTGGAACACTGAAAGTGTCATCCATTCAACAGATATTTCTTGAGTGCCTATTATGTGTAAGGCATTGTTCCAGGCACTGGGGGAATAGAAATCACGGTAAGGAGTTTAGACATTACTCTAGTCTGTTGAGAAGCTGTGTGAAGTTTTAAACACCAGAGGGATATGACTTGATTACACTTTAAAAATCACTCCGGCTGCTGTGTGAGAAGAACTGTAGGGAAATACAGGGAAATAAGACTAGTTACTGGAATTATTCAGATGAAAGGTGATTAGTGGCTTGCATATGAATGTTAGTGATGAAGGGCATGTCAAGTGGTTGGATACAAAACACGAAACACTTTTCGTATATAAACATACTCTTCTATATAAAGTACTTTACAAGCAACAAACTACAATATGAATACCAGAGGCAGACAATGTTATTACTACCTCCATTACAGTAAGGAGCAGAAGTCAAGCACAGTTCAAACAATATAATAGTATTAGTAAAACTGTCAATCATAAAAAAGTTCAAAACTTCCTAGAGGCCAAGCAACCCACTCCAAAGTAACAAAAGGACTTGATTATAATAACTAGTATAAATAATGATGATTTTTATAGACAGGTATAACAGTGAGGAAATCATAAAACTTTAAGCATTAGACTAGAAGAATTCAGACTTAATAGATGAAGCAGATATTTCCAGAAGACATGTTTAATGAATCTCTTTAAGGTCCAACAGAAAGCTAAAGACCACCTATAATCTAATTAATAATATTAAGAGATCTAAGGAAAAAAAATCCATAATATTTACCTACAGAAAATGTATTATAAGTAAGGAAAATTAAAGGCCAATCTCATTTATGAAAATGGATGCAAAAATCCTAGATTATCAAACCAAATCATATGTCGCTTATTCATCATATATGTCTTTAATATTTCCATGTGAATGTTATGTATATGTATGCATATGTAGGAATGCTGACATATAAATAATGTAGCATGACCAAAAGAACTTTAAAGGATACTTCAATATCACCACATGAAGAGATTAAAGGAGAAAAACTATATGATCTACCAATGCAGAAAAAAATCTTGATAAAATCCCTTACTTTTTCATGATAAAATACCTTGGAAAATCAGAAGGAAAATAAGATTTTCCTTAATCTGATAAAGGGTATCCATCAAAATCTATAGCAAATATCATATTTCAAGACTCATGAAGTATTCTCTTTACAGTCAGGAAAAAGACAAAGCTTCCCCACTTTCTCTATTAAAAATTACACACGATGTTTTACACAATGACATTTTTAAAATAAGAGGTCATCAAAAGAAGGAATGTCTGAAAAAATATCACAGTCAAGAGCAGGCTAAGGAGACATGACACTTAAACGTAATACAGTGTTCTGTATGGGATAATGGTACTGAAAAACAACATGAGAGAAAAGTCTTTAAAAGTTTTTCAAAAACTAAGGATTTTAGTGATTAATAAAATAAAATATAAAATATTAACTTTTAGTTAATAATAACATATCAATCAGCCCACTAACAAAGCTAGTGGAAGTGATGGAATTCCAGTTAAGCTATTTCAAATCCTGAAAGATGATGCTGTGAAAGTGCTGCACTCAATATGCCAGCAAATTTGGAAAACTCAGCAGTGGCCACAGGACTGGAAAAGGTCAGTTTTCATTCCAATCCCAAAGAAAGGCAATGCCACAGAATGCTCAAACTACCGCACAATTGCACTCATCTCACATGCTAGTAAAGTAATGCTCAAAATTCTCCAAGCCAGGCTTCAGCAATACATGAACCATGAATTTTCAGATGTTCAAGCTGGTTTTAGAAAAGGCAAATGAACCAGATATCAAATTGCCAACATCCGCTGGATCATGGAAAAAGCAAGAGAGTTCCAGAAAAACATCGGTTTCCGCTTTATTGATTATGCCAAAGCCTTTGACTGTGTGGATCACAACAAACTGTGGAAAATTCTGAAAGAGATGGGAATACCAGACCACCTGACTTGCCTCTTGAGAAATCTGTATGCAGGTCAGGAAGCAAAAGTTAAAACTGGACATGGAACAACAGACTGGTTCCAAATAGGAAAAGGAATATGTCAAGGATGTGTATTGTCACCCTGCTTATTTAACTTATATGCAGAGTACATCATGAGAAATGCTGAGCTGGAGGAAGCACAAGCTGGAATCAGCATTGCCGGGAGAAATATCAATAACCTCAGATATGCAGATGACACCACCCTTATGGCAGAAAGCAAAGAAGATCTAAAGAGCCTCTTGATGAAAGTGAACGAGGAGAGTGAAAAAGTAGGCTTAAAGCTCAACATTCAGAAAACTAAGATCATGGCATCTGGTCCCATTACTTCATGGCAAACAGATGGGGAAACCGTGGAAACGGTGGCTGACTTTACTTTTTGGGGCTCCAAAATCACTGCAGATGGTGACTGCAGCCATGAAATTAAAAGACACTTACTCCTTGGAAGGAAAGTTATGACCAACCTAGACAAGCATATTAAAAAGCAGAAAGATTATTTTGCCAACAAAGGTCCATCTAGTCAAGGCTATGTTTTTCCAATAGTCATGTATGGATGTGAGAGTTAGACTATAAAGAAAGCTGAGCGCTGAAGAATTGATGCTGTTGAACTGTGGTGTTGGAGAAGACTCTTGAGAGTCCCTTGGACTGTAAGGAGATCCAACCAGTCCATCCTAAAGGAGATCAGTCCTGAGTGGTCATTGGAAGGACTGATGTTTAAGCTGAAACTCCAAAACTTTGGCCACCTGATGCGAAGAGCTGACTCATTTGAAAAGACCCTGATCCTGGGAAAGATTGAAGGCATGAGGAGAAGATGACAGAGGATGAGATGGTTAGATGGCATCACTGACTCAGTGGACATGAGTTTGGATAAACTGCAGGAGTTGGTGATAGACAGGGAGGCCTGGCATGCTGTGGCCCATGGGGTTGCAAAGAGTCGGACACAACTGAAACTGAACTGAACTGAACTGAATTGTAATAAATGTACCATACTAATGTAAGATGTTACTAATAAGGAAAACTAGAGGGAGGGGGCGGATAAGAGGTGATATGGAAACCTCCTCTACAACTGCTTAATATTTTTGTAAACGTACAATTGCTATAAAAAATAAATTCTGTTAATAAAAATAAATGTGCAAAATATTTCACTTAAAAAATAAGACATAAGGATGAGAAAGAAAGACTTACTATTCAAAAATACAAAAATTAAAACACCCAAAGGAATTTCTAAGCTAGTAGAATAATGAGTTGGTAAATAAGACAAATGCTAAAAATAAAATTGAACAGCACTGCCTTATATAGATAGCAATAAACTACTAGAAAATGTAATTTTTAAATATACCATTCACAATTACTAGGAATAAACCTAACAAAAGCAGCACGAAACTTCATGAGGGGCTTCCCTGGTGGGTCTGTGGTAAAGAATCTGCCTGACAATGCAGGAGACACTGATCTGGGAAGATCCCACAAACCATAGAGGAACTAAGCCCTAGCACCCCAACTAGTGAGCCTGTGCTCAAGAGCCCAGGAGGTGCAACTTCTGAGCCCACTCACCTACAGCCTGTGCTCCACAAGAGAAGCCACTGCAATAAGAAGCCCACACACCACAACTAGAGAGTAGCCCCTTCTAAGCAATGAAGACCCAGAGCAGACAAAAATAAATGAATAATTTAAAAGGAAAGAACCCTGTATGGAGAAGATGGGTTTTTCTCCTACAGCATTTCTGATCTTCTGAAGTTTAACTATATTTATTACACATCTCCTCCTAGCTGATCGAAGAGGACACTGGTCTTTGTTTTAACTTCTGATGTATACAAAGCATGTACAATAGTGCCTGGTACACAGTGCTCAAAAAGTTATTTGGTGAGCAAATGACTAAATAAATTGCTGACAAATGTCACCAATAAACAGACAAATGTGCCTTTCGGTTCAAGATGGCAGAGTAGAAAAGACGTGTGCTCATCTCCTCCTGCAAAAGCACCAAAATCACAACTAGTTGTTGAACAACCACAAAAGGAGGACACTGGAACCTACCAGAAAAAGACAGCTCACGTTCAAAGACAAGGAGAACCTGCAGCAAGACAGAAGCAGGGGCACAATCATGATAAAATCAAATCCCATACCCATTTGGTGCGTGATCCACGAGCTGGAGAACAATAATACCAAAGACGTTCTCCCACTGTCATAAAGGTTCGGAACCCCATATGAGGCTCCCCAGCCTGGGGACCCATCAAAGGGACTGGGAATCCCCAGGGAATCTGACCTGGAAGGCCAGTAGGATTTGATTTCCACAGGACTGGGGAAACAGAAGCTCTAATCTTAAAGGGCACAAACAAAACCTTGAGCATACCAAGACTGAGAGGAAAGGAGCAGTGACTGCATAGGAAACTGAACCAAAACTACCTGCTAGTGTTGGAGGGTCTCCTATGGAGGACTGGGTTGGCACAGGCTCACCAAGGGATGGGGTAACTGGCAGCAGCTGTCTGGGAAGGTCCCCTTTGGCATAAACCCTCTTGGAGGTCACCAATAACCCAACCACAGAGTCCATAAACGTGAGTGTGTCTGTGTGTTAGTTGTGCCCAACTCTTTGCGACCCCATGGACTACAGCCCACTAGACTCCTCTGTCAACGGGATTTTCCAGGCAAGGATACTGGAGTGGGTTGCCATTTCCTACTCCAGGGGATCTTCTCGACCATGGGATCAAACCCAGGTCTCCTGCACTGCAGGCAGATTTGTTTCCATCTCAGCTATGAGAGAAACCCTTAGACATGAGGGCTGAGGCCAAAAAATTAATAGGGAAGAAGAGCAACCCCACCCATCAGCAGATAATTGGATTAAAGCTTTACGGAGCAAGGACGTGCCCACCAGAGCAAGACATAGTTTTTCCCACCACCAGTCTCTCCCATCAAGAAGCTCACAGATTAGCTTCCTCCATCAGAGGGCAGGCAGAAGGAAGAACAACAATCCAACAGTTCAGTTCAGTCGCTCAGTCGTGTCCGACTCTTTGCAACCCCATGAATCGCAGCACGCCAGGCCTCCCTGTCCATCACCAACTCCCGGAGTTCACTCAGACTCACGTCCATCGAGTCAGTGATGCCATCCAGCCATCTCATCCTTGGTCGTCCCCTTCTCCTCCTGCCCCCAATCCCTCCCCAAATCAGAGTCTTTTCCAATGAGTCAACTCTTCGCATGAGGTGGCCAAAGTACTGGAGTTTCAGCTTTAGCATCATTCCTTCCAAAGAACACCCAGGGCTGATCTCCTTCAGAATGGACTGGTTGGATCTCCTTGCAGTCCAAGGGACTCTCAAGAGTCTTCTCCAACACCACAGTTCAAAAGCATCAGTTCTTCGGTGCTCAGTCTCCTTCACAGTCCAACTCTCACATCCATACATGACCACAGGAAAAACCATAGCCTTGACTAGATGGATCTTAGTTGGCAAAGTAATGTCTCTGCTTTTGAATATGCTATCTAGGTTGCTCATAACTTTTCTTCCAAGAAGTAGGCGTCTTTTAATTTCATGGCTGCAATCACCATCTGCAGTGATTTTGGAGCCCCCAAAAATAAAGTCTGACACTGTTTCCACTGTTTCCCCATCTATTTCCCATGAAGTGATGGGACCAGATGCCATGATCTTAGTTTTCTGAATGTTGAGCTTTAAGCCAACTTTTTCAGTCTCCTCTTTCACTTTCATCAAGAAGCTTTTTAGTTCCTCTTCACTTTCTACCATAAAGGTGGGTCATCTGCAAATCTGAGGTTATTGATATTTCTCCCGCCAATCTTGATTCCAGCTTGTGCTTCTTCCAGTCCAGTGTTTCTCATGATGTACTCTGCATATAAGTTAAATAAGCAGGGTGACAATATACAGCCTTGACGTACTCCTTTTCCTATTTGGAACCAGTCTGTTGTTCCATGTCCAGTTCTAACTTTTGCTTCCTGACCTGCATACAGATTTCTCAAGAGACAGGTCAGGGGGTCTGGTATTCCCATCTCTTTCAGAATTTTCCACAATTTATTGTGATCCACACAGTCAAAGGCTTTGGCATAATCAATAAAGCGGAAACCGATGTCTTTCTGGAACTCCTTGCTTTTTCCATGATCCAGCAGATGTTAGCAATTTCATCTCTGGTTCCTCTGCCTTTTCTAAAACCAGACTGAACATCAGGAAGTTCACGATTCACGTACTGTTGAAGCCTGGCTTGGAGAATTTTGAGCATTACTTTACTAGCATGTGAGATGAGTGCAATGGTGCAGTAGCTTGAGCATTCTTTGGTGTTGCCTTTCTTTGGGATTGGAATGAAAACTGACCTTTTCCAGTCCTGTGGCCACTGCTGAGTTTTCCAAATTTGCTGGCATATTGAGTGCAGCACTTTCACAGCATCATGTTTCAGGATTTGAAATACCTCAACTGGAGTTACATCACTTCCACAAGCTTTCTTCGTAGTGATGCTTTCTAAGGCCCACTTGACTTCACATTCCAGGATGTCTGGCTCTAGATGAGTGATTACATCATCATGATTATCTGGGTCATGAAGATCTTTTTTGTATAGTTCTTCAGTGTATTCTTGCCACCTCTTCTTAATATCTTCTGCTTCTGTTAGGTCCATACCATTTCTGTCCTTTACCGAGCCCATCTTTGCATGAAATGTTCCCTTGGTATCTCTAATTTTCTTGAAGAGATCTCTAGTCTTCCCCATTCTGTTTTTGTCCTCTATTTCTTTGCATTGATCACTGAAGAAGGCTTTCTTATCTCTTCTTGCTATTCTTGGAACTCGGCATTCAGATGCTTATATCTTTCCTTTTCTCCTTTGCTTTTTGCTTCTCTTCTTTTCACAGCTATTTGTAAGGCCTCCTCAGACAGCCATTTTGCTTTTTTGCATTTCTTTTCCATGGAGATGGTCTTGATCCCTGTCTCCTGTACAATGTCACGAACCTCATTCCATAGGTCATCAGGCACTCTATCTATCCGATCTAGGCCCTTAAATCTATTTCTCACTTCCACTGTATAATCATAAGGGATTTGATTTAGGTCATACCTGAATGGTCTAGTAGTTTCCCCTACTTTCTTCAATTTAAGTCTTAATTTGGTAATAAGGAGTTCATGATCTGAGCCACAGTCAGCTCCTGGTCTTGTTTTTGCTGACTGTATAGAGCTTCTCCATCTTTGGCTGCAAAGAATATAATCAATCTGATTTCGGTGTTGATCATCCGGTGATGTCCATGTGTAGAGTCTTCTCTTGTGTTGTTGGAAGAGGGTGTTTGCTATGACCAGTGCATTTTCTTGGCAAAACTCTTAGTCTTTGCCCTGCTTCATTCCGCATTCCAAGGCCAAATTTGCCTGTTACTCCAGGTGTTTCTTGACTTCCTACTTTTGCATTCCAGTCCCCTATAATGAAAAGGACATCTTTTGTGGGTGTTAGTTCTAAAAGGTCTTATACGTCTTCATAGAACCGTTCAACTTCAGCTTCTTCAGCATTACTGGTTAGGGCATAAACTTGGATAACTGTGATATTGAATGGTTTGCCTTGGAAACGAACAGAGATCATTCTGTCGTTTTTGAGATTGCATCCAAGTACTGCATTTCGGACTCTTTTGTTGACCATGATGGCTACTCCATTTCTTCTGAGGGATTCCTGCCTGCAGTAGTAGATATAATGGTCATCTGAGTTAAATTCACCCATTCCAGTCCATTTTAGTTCACTCATTCCTAGAATGTCGACGTTCACTCTTGCCATCTCTTGTTTGACCACTTCCAATTTGCCTTGATGGATGGACCTGACATTCCAGGTTCCTATGCAATATTGCTCTTTACAGCATCGGACCTTGCTTCTATCACCAGTCACATCCACAGCTGGGTATTGTTTTTGCTTTGGCTCCATCCCTTCATTCTTTCTGGAGTTATTTCTCCACTGATCTCCAGTGGCATATTGGGCACCTACTGACCTGGGGAGTTCCTCTTTCAGTATCCTATCATTTTGCCTTTTCATACTGTTCATGGGGTTCTCAAGGCAAGAATACTGAAGTGGTTTGCCATTCCCTTCTCCAGTGGACCACGTTCTGTCAGACCTTTCCACCATGACCTGCCCCTCTTGGGTTGCCCCACAGGCATGGCTTAGTTTCATTGAGTTAGACAAGGCTGTGGTCCTAGTGTGATTAGATTGATTAGGTTTCTGTGAGTATGGTTTCAGTGTGTCTGCTCTCTGATCCCCTCTTGCAACACCTACCATCTTACTTGGGTTTCTCTTACCTCGGGCGAACTGTGGCTAAAACCAAAACCATACCATAGAAAGTTAATCAGCATGAAAAAGCAGAAAGTTACGTCCCAGATGAAAGGACAAGATAAAACACCAGAAAAACAACTAAATGAAGTGGAGATGGGCAACCTTCCAAAAAAAGAATTCAGAATAATGATAGTGAGTATGATTCAGGATCTTGGAAAAAGAATTGAGGCAAAGATTGAGATAATGCAAGAAATGTTTACCAAAGACCTAGAAGAACTAAAGAATAAACAAGCAGAGATAAATAATACATTAGAAGGAATCCATAGCAGAATAACCGAGGCAGAAGCATGGACAAATGATCTGGAGGACAAAATGGTGGAAATCACTGCCACAGAACAGAATACAGAAAAAAAAAGAATGAAAGAAATGAAGACAGACTAGGAGACCTCTGGGACAACATTTAATGCACCAACATTCACATTATAGACATCCCACAAGGAGGAGAGAGAGAAAGGACCTGAGAAAATATTCGGAGAGAGATAATAGTTGAAAACTTCCCTAACATGGGCAAGGAAATAATCAACAAAGTCCAGGAAGTACAGAGAGTCCCAGCCAGGATAAACCCAACGAGGAGTACACCAAGACACATAGTAATCAAACTGACAACAATTAAAGACAGAGATAAAATACTAAAAACAACAAATAACAAACAAGGGAATTCTCATCAGGCTATCAGCTGATTTCTCAACAGAAACTCTACAAGCCAGAAGGGAATGGCATGATATACTTAAAGTGATGAAAAGGAAGAAACTACAACCAAGAATACTTGACCCAGCAAGACTCTCGTTCAGATTTGATGGAGAAATCAAAAGCTTTCCAGACAAGCAAGTTAACAGAATTCAGCACCACCAAACCAGCTTTACAACAAATGTTTTCTCTAGTCAGAAAACAAGAGAAGGAAAAGCCTTACCTACAGAAAACAAACCTCAAAACATTTATTTTTAATTAAGACAACTGTAATAGGATCATACACATCAAAAATTACCTTGAATGTAAATGGATTAAATGCACCAACCAAAAGACACAGACTGGCTGAGCAGAAGAAAACATGTACATGTATGCACGTCCACTTACCACGTCACTCTGCTTGACCCCCCAAATTGTATGTAATTATTTTATATTGTTAGGTTAATCATGTTTCCATTATGGCTTGCAACTGTAATTATCTTTTATTTTTTGTCTGGCTGCTGCTGCTGCTAAGTCACTTCAGTTGTGTCCGACTCTGCGTGACCCCAGAGATGGCAGCCTACGAGGCTCAGCCATCCCTAGGATTCTCCAGGCAAGAACACTGGAGTGGGTTGCCATTGCCTTCTCCAATGCATGAAAGTAAAAAGTGAAAGTGAAGTTGCTCAGTCGTGACCAACTCTTAGCGACCCCATGGTCTGCAGGCCACCAGGCTCCTCCAACCATGGCATTTTCCAGGCAAGAGTACTGGAGTGGGGTGCCACTGCCTTCTCTTATTGATTGTTAAAACTGATAAATATCTTTTACTATTGTGATTATGTAATTATCACCCACTTAATACCATTGTACCATGATTGGTCAACAGAAAAATTATAGAATTCTATATCACCAAAATAACCACCTAACAGAAAAATCTGTAATCACTTCTTAAATTTCATATGCATATCAGAATTATCTTAGAATTTTCTGAAAAATACAAATGTCTAGGTACTGCTTTTTTTTTTTGACAGAGCTCCAGATATGTTTCTAATGAGCAGCCATGTTTAAAAACAATGGACTTAATGAGGATCTTTTACTTTTATCTAGTTTGTTTCACATTTTCTATTTCATATTCAGTGCTTCCATTTCATTTAGTTTATTTTCTCCAATTTCTCCATCTCTTCACTTTTTTTGGGATGTTCTTTCTCAAGCCTTTATCAAGCACAGTAGAAAAGCTTTTGTATACATATATATAATATGTATAAAATATATATTTTAGAAACATGAATTTTTGCCTAAGTAAAAAAATGTATGACATTTTGATTCCACTTGTAGGAATAGAATGCTAGATTTCTAACTTAAAAAACTAAACAAGCAACAAAAGTTTACTGTATAGCACAGGAACTATAATCAATATCTTATAATGGAAAATAATTTCAAAAATATGTGTATATGTATAACTGAATCACACACACACAAAAATAATTCTACTGTTTGAAATTTTGTAATGTTTATCTTTTTGCCAGTTTTTCTAAATGTCCTATGGACATCTAATAACAACCTATGAGATACAAAATTTTTAATATATTTTTATAGGATATGGTTAATATAAATTAATTAAATATAAATCTATTATATTTAACTTATTAATGGCATCATTCAAGATGCTCCTATTTTTATTTTTTCTGCACTTGGTAAAATATTCTCAGAGAAATGTACATATGTCTTACTATGATTATATATTTTTTCTTTTCTATTTCTTCTGATATTTACTTTATGTATGTTTCTTTGTTGTTAAGGTGCCTAATGGTTTATGATGTCTATCTTCTTTGTGAATTGTACCTTTTATCATTAAAAATATTCACCTTTGTTCTATTTAAAATAGATAAATATATTTTTTAAGTTAAGACAGAAATGCTAATTTAAATTATAAACCTCTAAACCCAGTAGATTAGCAAAAATTTAAAATCTGACAATAACAAGTATTAGTAAAAATATAGAGAAGAGGAAAACTAGAATATAAATGGGCACAATTACCTTAGCAAACAATTTAGCAACATCTAATAATGTTGCATAGAGCACATGCCCCAACAGAGCTATTCTATTTCCAGGTATATACCCAGAGATTCTCCCTTACATAAGCATAGAGAAACAGACTCAGAGATGTTTACAGAAGCGTGCATTTATAATAGTGAAAACCTAATTTTCCATGAGTAGAAAAAGTAATAAACAGTGACGCATTTAAGCTCAAGTAGTAGATTCCAGGGCCAGTCTTGACCCAAGAAGCTGCTGTGCATGGGAACTGTTGCACACCATAGGGGAAAAAATATAAGATTCAACATTGTGTTTTTAAAATGATTTTGCAGTGAGTTTGACCAAATTTTGATAATCACTGAATCTTGGAGATAAGTGTACAGGTTTCATTTTACTACTCCTTCAACTTTTACATTTTCCTTTAAAACTTTTTCATGATAAATATAGAAAAAAGAAAAGAAGAAGCTTCCAATAATCAAAGATGAGACAAGTTTAGTATTAAAAAGAGCAAAGACTGCAATGGGTTGAAACAGACATACATAAAAATTCATAAATTGATAATGATATGCCATTAGAAAAAGGAAAACAATGCACAGGTCACCTTGAGAAGCTGCTTATGCACCAGCTCATTAATCTGAAAACTGCTAAAGGGAATGTTTTTCTTACACAGACTTTACTTCAAGTGAACCAAATAGCAGGTGAGAGAAAGTTCTGTTTTATAGACAAATCATAGCTAGTAAATGTTGAAGAGGTGATATAATTAGAAAAACATCACTGTGCAACCCTAATAAAATAATCATCATTATTTGTTGCTAAAACCATTAGGTAAAAGGCTGGTGGGATCACTTTATAACAGATGAAATAGACTCACATCAAGTGGAATCCACTGTTTAATTCTACCATCACTAAAACTGAGGCAAGACACAATCTGCCTTCAAAACAAACCAAAAAACAACGTCAATCTAAATCTCCATCTAATCCTCAAACTACTAGATATAGTTTTTCAGTTTAAAAAAATAAGACGGATAGAGGAACATGGTAAGTAAGATCTCGGGGACATAATCAGCCAAATCCAGAATGTGTGGAATTCTATAGAACAAATGAGAGAAGAGGAAACCAAGTCTAGAATAAAAATGGTTTAAGAAACATAATAACCAAATACATACAATTTGCCTGGATCCTGAATTGAATATATCTACTGTGAAAAGACATCTTTGAGACACTAATGGAAAACTGAACTCAAACTAGTAAGAAATTATGGTTAAATTCAATGTGTTAAAGGCACTGCAATTATTTCTCAAGTTAATGATGTATACTGCGACACTTATGTATTTGTGGGTGAGAGAAGATGATGTCTGGGATCTGTTTTAAAATACTCCATCAAAAGAGGGAAGAGTTATTTCTATATATTTTTCATGTTCAAAACTTTTGATAATAAAAACAGCCTTTAAACAAACTAACAATCACAATGAGATACCACTTTTAACCACTAGAAGGGCTGTTCAAAAAGACAGATAAATGTTGGCAAAGATATGAAGAAATTAGACCCCTTATAAAGCCCTGATGGGAATGTAAACTGGTATAGCTACTTTGTAAAACAATCTGGATGTTTCTAAAACTGTTAACTATAAGTTACTATCTTTTCCGGCAATTCTATTCCCAGGTATATACCTATGAGAATTAAAAGTATATGTCCAAACAAAAACTTACACCTGAATGTTCACAGAAGCATTATCCATACTAATAGAAAGATGGAAACAACTCAAGTGTTCATTAACTGACAAATGGATAAATAAAACATAGTACATAGCTATAGAGGGGAACACTATTTGGCAATGGAAGAGAACAGAGTACTGTTATATGCCACAAGATAGAAGAAACTTTGAAAATATGTCAAGTAAAGGAAGACAGTCACAAAGGATCATATATCGTATAATTCCATTTATATGAATATCTATTATAAGCCAATGTACACAGACAGAAAGTAGATTAGTGGTTACCTAGGTCTGAGAAGGATACTCCCAGGATTAGAGTATAATAGCTAAGGGCACAGGGCTTCTTACAGGGCAATGAAAATGCTCTAAAATTGTGATTAATGTACAACTCCAAATATACTAAAATCTACTAAATGTGGTAACTATATGCTATGTGAACTGCATTTTAATAAAAAAAAAAAACAGGGAGGCCTAGGAACAGATGAAGAAAATAAACTCAGTGAGCGCCATGTACTAGAAGAGAAGCAGAAAGCAAAAAACTCAAGAGTTGAAACTATAGACCAAGAACCATCATTTCTACAACTAGGAAAATTCTACAATTGTGTATGCTACATTTTGGGGTTTGTTTTTTTATCGTTTTAACCCCTTCATCTGATTCTACATAAAGTAAAGCCTGTAAAATAAAAAATGCAATGCATCTCTTTACTAGGAAAACAAAGATCAAAGGTTTGAAAACTGTATAGCACTCCACAGGCAGGGTTTGGGAAAAGAGAAATACAAAGAGTAAGGTGAATATAAGGATAGAGTGGATTTTGGCATTTACCAAGGGGAGAAGGCAGACTGAAGCTTTCAATGAAGAAAAGTTAGGGTGCTGGTTTGGATATGAGAAAAGTTATGCAGCTTTAATAACAGAGAGCCTACTAAGGATTTAGATAAGGTAAAGAAAAACCCTGAAAAGAGTAGTTCACACTTGTCCCACTTCTTCATCTTTGAGTTAACTCATTGTGGGTTGAATTGTGTCCTTCAAAAAGGCATGTTGTGGGGACGTCCCTGGTGGTCCAGTGGCTAAAACCACACTCCCAATGCAGAGGCCCTGAGTTCAATCCCTGGTCAGGGAAATAGATCCCACATGCAGCAACTAAGACTTGGCACAATCAAATAAATATTTTTTAAAAAGAAAGATATTTTGTGAACTCCTAAGCCTTAGTACTTACGAATGCAACCTTATTTGGAAATAGACTCCCTGCAGATGTAATCAAGTTAATCCAATGACTAATATCCCCAAAAAATGAATGGAAGTTTGAATATAGATACAAAAAGAGAGACTATTTTATGAGGCCAGGCAGACAACACAGGAAGGCATGTAACAATGGAGACAGAGACTGAAATAATGTGTTTGATAAGCAAAGGAACAGCAAAGGCTGCTAGGAAGCACCAGAAACTAGAAGAGAAGCATGGAATGGCTTCTTCCCAAAGCCTCCAGGAGAAATTGATCCCACCAAAACTGATGTCAGAATTTCAGCCTCCAGAACTGCATAAGAAAATATATTTCTGTTATTGTAAGTCACCCAGTATGTGTTACTTTGTTTTGGCAGCCCTGGGAAACCAACAGACTCATCAAATCACTCTCGGTGATACTTCACACTGTCAAGAATTTCTGCCTTAAAACTATTTTTCTTTGCTCTGAAAACCTTTTCTGGTTCTCTGGAAGAAGGCATGGCATCTCACTCCAGTACTCTTGCCTGGAAAATCCCTCGGACAGAGGAGCCTGGTGGGCCATGGTCCATAGGGTCGCAAAGAGTCAGACAACTGAAGTGACTTAGCACGCACTCTCTTTTAGGCAGCTCTTCCTCAGACTTTCTTGTTTCTCAAGATTCTATCTTTGATGTTTCCCTAAGTTTTGTCTCTATTCTTCAATACTCTTTCTACATACTTTACCTGAGTCTGTGCTTCTATTCTTATGACTTCAATTGCTACAAATATGTTAATAAATCCAAACTCTATGCCTGACTTCATCCAATCCTGAGCTTCAGATTCTGTCAGGAGGTTGCCTACCAGTCATTTCCACAAAAATATACCCTCACACTCCAAATTCTAAAGGAAATCATATACAATGGAGAAAAGATAATCTCTTTAACAAGTGGTGCTGGGAAAACTGGTCAACCACTTGTAAAATAATGAAACTAGAACACTTTCTAACAGCATACACAAAAATAAACTCAAAATGGATTAAAGATCTAAATGTAAGACCAGAAACTATAAAACTCTTAGAGGAGAACACAGGCAAAACACTCTCTGACATAAATCACAGCAGGATCCTCTATGACCCACCTCCCAAAATACTAGAAATAGAAGCAAAAATAAACAAATAGGATCTAATTAAAATTAAAAGCTTCTGTACAACAAAGGAAACTACAGCAAGGTGAAAAGACAGCCTTCAGAATGGGAGAAAATAATAGCAAATGAAGCAACTGACAAACAACTAATCTCAAAAATATACAAGCAACTACTGCAGCTCAATTTCAGAAAAATAAACCACCCAATCAAAAAATGGGCCAAAGAACTAAACAGACATTTCTCCAAAGAAGACATACAGATCGCTAACAAACACATGAAAAGATGCTCAACATCACTCATTATCAGAGAAATGCAAATCAAAACCACAATGAAGTACCATTTCACACCAGTCAAAATGGCTGTGATCTAAAAGTCTACAAGCAATAAATGCTGGAGAGGGTGTGGAGAAAAGGGAACCCTCTTACACTGTTGGTGGGAATGCAAACTAGTACAGCCACTATGGAGAACAGTGTGGAGATTCCTTAAAAAACTGGAAATAGAACTGCCTTATGACCCAGCAATCCCACTGCTGGGCATACACACCAAAGAAACCAGAACTGAAAGAGACACATGTACCCCAATGTTCATCACAGCACTGTTTATAATAGCCAGGACATGGAAACAACCTAGATGTCCATCAGCAGATAAATGGATAAGAAAGCTTACACAATGGAGTATTACTCAGCCATTAAAAAGAATACATTTGAATCAGTTCTAATGAGGTGGATGAAACTGGAGCCTATTATACAGAGTGAGTGAAGAGAAGCCGCTCAGTCATGTCCGACTCTTTGCTACCCCATGGGCTGTAGCCTACCAGGCTCCTCTGTCCATGGGATTTTCCAGGCAATAGTCCTGGAGTGGATTGCCATTTCCTTCTCCAGGTGATCTTCCCAACCCAGGGATCGAACCCGGGTCTCCTGCATTGTAGACAGACGCTTTACCGTCTGAGCCACCAGGGAGTATATAAACAGAGTGAAGTAAGCCAGAAAGAAAAACACCAATACAGTATACTAACACATACATATGGAATTTAGAAAGATGGTAACGATATGCAAGACAGCAAAAGACACAGATGTATAGAACAGTCTTTTGGACTCTGTGGGAGAGGGAGAGGGTGGGATGATTTGGGGGGACGGCATTGAAACATGTATAATATCATATAAGAAATGAATCGCCAGTCCAGGTTTGATACAGGATGCTTGAGGCTGGTGCACTGGGACGACCCGGAGGGATGATATGGGGAGGGAGGTGGGAGGGGGGTTTAGGATGAGGAACATGTGTACGCTAGTGGTGGATTCATGTTGATGTGTGGCAGAACCAATACAATATTGTAAAGTAATTAGCTCCAATTAAAATAAATAAATTTAAATTTTAAAAAAGAAATACAAAAAAATAATAATAAAATAAAGGAAATCAACCCTGAATATTCACTGGAAGGACTGGTGCTGAAGCTAAAGTGCCAATACTTTGGCCACCTGATGTGAAGAACTGACTCACTGGAAAAGACCCTGATGCTGGGAAAGATTGAAGGCAGGACGAGAAGGGGCAACAGAGGATGAGATAGTTGCATGGCATCCCCGACTCAATGGACATGAGTTTGAGCAAGCTCCGGGAGTTGGTGAAGGACAGGGAAGCCTGGCATACTACAGTGCATGGGGTCTCAGAGTCGGAATTGACTTAGAGACTCAAAAACAACAACAACTCCAAATTCTACCTCTGTCTAATAAGACAAATGCTCTAACAGCCCAGCATGTCCTAAGTAAAAAACTTACCTTTTCCCTCTACTACCACCAACAAAAACATTCCCCGTTCCTAATGGCCTAGACTGAGCTGACTGTGTTCTATTCTGTGCACCAAACTCATCTCTGGAAATAAGTTAGGACAGCGGAACTAAGCAATGTGGTAGTCTAAACAACAGCACATAAATAAGGATACATATCCAAAAATCTGGGAATGAGCTGGAAAAAAGCCTTCCCCATCTGTGTCGCAAGAGGACAGATTCCCTAGTATAAGCTTGCTCCCCAACAGTCTAAAGTCAGACTAGTGCCAATTCAGCCACTTCTGGGGAACAATGGGAAGAAAAGAAAAAATGGATAGATCTTTCCAATAAAAGGCAATCTTCTAGCTACATTGTTTTCTTTAATACAGTTTAAATTCTTTCATTCTTTAGTATGTTCCCGAGTCAGTCCCTTAAAGTGTTCTAAACAGACACTCTTCACATTGTAAGTTTCCCTGGTGGCTCAGCTGGTTAAAGAATCTGCCTGCAATGCAGGAGACCCTGGTTCGATTGCTGGGTAGGGAAGATCCACTGGATAAGGGATAGGCTACCCACTCCGGTATTCTGGCCTGGAGAATTCTGTGGACTGTAGAGTCCATGGGGTCACAAGGAGTCGGACACGACTGAGTGACTTCCACTTTCACATTGTAATAACAATTCCTACCTCATTGTCAGGTCCCAAGACATTGATTTGCTCCAATTTGTAGGTCCAATATCTAGCTTCCTCTTCTGGGATATCTATCACAAAAAAAGAAGAAGCCACATTACCAGGTTAATAATGTAATCATAGGTAGATAATACTTTATTAAATGATCTAAGTTAGAAGGGTGGTAGTGATGGACTAATTTTACATGTTCTTGCCATGAACATTATCTTGAATCTTCACAAAAGCTGAAATAATATATCATTATTCCCATCGGATCAGAAGACTTAAAATCATGCAGATGTCAATAAGACCCAGAGCAATTATAGATTCAACATAGTCGCTATTAAAAACCCCAGTTTTTTTGGCAGAAATACGAATGTTCATAGCAACATTATTCACAATAGTTAAAATGTGGAAGCGACCCAAGTATCCATCAATGAATGAACAGATAAACAAAATGTGATATACACATACTAGGAAATACTATTCAGCCTTAAAAAGCAAGGAAATTCTGATATATGCTACAACACAGGTAAACCTTGAGGATACTAGGCTAAGTGAAATAAACCAGTTACACACAAAAAAGCCAAGTGCTATATGATTCCACTTATACAAGGTACTTAGAGTAGTCAAATCAGAGACAGAAAGAATGGCAGTTGCCAGGGGCTAGGGGCAGAGGAGAATGGGGAGTTATTGTTTAATGGGTAGAGAGCTTTAGTTTTGCAAGATGAAAAGAGCTATGGATATGAATAGCGGTGACAGCTGCCCAACATTATGAATGTATTCACACTGCTGAACTGTATATTTTAAATAGCTGAGGTACTTAATTTTATGTTATGTGTATTCTACCACAACAACAACAAAAAAAAGAGCAAAGAAAAATGATACACATAGCCTTTTTCTATATATTTAAGATTGAATATAACAACTTCCAAAAAATGAAACATCTTTTAAAAACATCAAATATCCATATATTCAACACAAAAGAGAAACCAGTCTGAGACAAAATATGGATCAGGTCAGCTTTGGTGACATTTAAACAGGTACACTTTCTAGTAGTCCACAAAAAGGAATCAAATACAGCCCTTGTCCTTCCTAGGCAAAATTTCACCTCCTTCCCCTCAAACTACTTACTCTTCGGAAACTGGTGACACTATTTCAAAGTCTTACAATAAAACCTTCAAGTAATTTACTACCTAATTTGTTCAGCACTCCCCATCCATAAAACAGTGTACTCTGCATGCGTTAAAAGGAAGTGAGAGGGGAGGCAGGGCTGCTGTGCTACAGGTCTGTATGTTCTGATGTAGAACAATTCACCAAGATACATACACTGCTAAGTAGAAAACAGCAAAGGACAGCGGATGTGTTAGAATATGTACTATTTGTGTTTTCAAAAGGAGATGGGATTTAAATATATGCTTATAAATTCAAAGACTGAGCCTGGAAAGATCCACAAGTATTAACTGTAGTAGCCTATAACGAAGAAAGGTAACTGATTTGTGAGGGAGACCTAATTTTTACTGGGTAGTTTTTACACCATGGTACATGTATTACTGCCTCACTGCTCAAAATAGTTTTAAGAAGAACAAATATAGAGCTACAAGGATGGTTACTGCAGTACTATTTAATAGCACAAACTTAGAACAATCAAAGTACCCAACAAGAGGAGTGGTTAAATATATATTAGTTTAAATTAAAAGCCCAGGCTCTGGAGCCAAATCATCTCAAAATTAACTTTACCACTTAACTACCCAAATGATCTCAGGCAAAAGATTTAAATACTTTGTGCCTCTGTTTCCTCATCTCTGAAATGGAACTAATAGTTGGGTCTACCTCAGAGGACTAAAGTGAAGATTAAATGAGATAACATATGTAAATGCTTAATGGCACCCCACTCCAGTACTCTTGCCTGGAAAATCCCATGGATGGAGGAGCCTGGTGTGCTGCAGTCCATGAGGTCGCTGAGAGTTGGACACAACTCAGTGACTTCACTTTCACTTTTCACTTTCATGCATTGGAGAAGTAAATGGCAACCCACTCCAGTGTTCTTGCCTGGAGAATCCCAGGGAGAGCGGAGCCTGGTGGGCTGCCATCTCTGGGGTCGCACAGAGTCGGACACGACTGAAGTGACTTAGCAGCAGCAGCAGCAGGATACACCCACAGGCACACAGTTACTGATTAACAAATGCTATTTTTACTATTATTGTGCATTCATACACTGAAACACATTTTATATAATATTAATATTATAATTATGTAATTAGTATATAAAACAGCTCAAAATAATATACAGTGCCATTTTATAGGAAAAACTGTATACCTATATTGAAAAAACATAATATGTAAAAAAAATCTAGTAAATGAGATTGTAAGAAATCTTTGTCTTTTTGTACACCTGTATTTTCTGCACTTACAATATGATTTTAAAAATTAAAAGTTCACATTTTTAAAAGATGATGGTATAAAATTTAATAGAGTATTTCATAGGTTTCTGAATTATCCAAAGGAAAATTCCTTTGCTGAAATATGGCATGCTACAAGCCAAACTCTTCCTTAAGAAGGACCCTTTAAGGTTTTAAAAACTATATCCCAATCATGGTTATCATAGAGACAAAACCGTATTAGCACATTTACATCAACTCACAAAGACACTTATCTGAGATTCTACCTTAATGTTTATTCAAAAAAATTAATTGGGCACCTATTATGTGCCAAGCAAATACTATAGATACCAAAATAAACTATCCAAGTGTTCTCATGAAATAAAATCTAGAAAGAAATGTATATTTCTCCCTATGACACAACATAATGATGCAGTTTTGAAAGAGGAATGCTTGCTTAAAATGCAATGAGAACTGGACTGACCAATTTCTAGCATGACAGTGTGAGGAGCTCCACAGATCTATTTCCTAGAGAAACTGAACATACTTTTTAAAAATACCATTTAAAGTCTCTAGAAGTAAAAGATATTAAGAAGAGGTGGCAAGAATACACAGAAAGAAAGAAAGTCGCTCAGTCGTGTCTGACTCTTTGCGACCCCATGGACTGTAGCCTTCCAGGCTCTTCCGTCCATGGGATTTTCCAGGCAAGAATACTGGAGTGGGTTGCCATTTCCTTCTCCAGGGAATCTTCCTGACCCAGGGATTGAACCCGGGCCTTCCGCACTATAGGCAGACACTTTACCATCTGAGTCACCAGGGAAGTCAGGAATACACAGAAGAACTATAAAAAAAAGATCTTAATGACCCAGATAACCACAATGGTGTGATCACTCACCTAGAACAGACATCCTGAAGCGTGAAGTTAAGTGGGCCTTAGGTAGCATCATTAGAAACAAAGCTACTGGAGGTGATGGAATTCCAGCTGAGCTATTTCAAATCCTAAAAGATGATGCTGTGAAAGTGCCACACTCAATACGCCAGCATATTTGGAAAACACAGAGTGGCCACAGGACTCAAAAAGGTCAGTTTTCATTCCAATCCCAAAGAAAGGCAATGCCAAAGAATGCTCAAACTACCACACAATTGCACTCATCTCACACACTAGTAAAGTAATACTCAAAATTCTCCAAGATAGGCTTCACAGTATGTGACCTGAGAACTTTCACATCTTCAAGCTGGATTTAGAGCAGGCAGAGGAACTAGAGATCAAATTGAGAACATCTGGTGAATCATAGAAAAAGCAAGAGAATTCCAGAAACACACCTGCTTCACTGACTACACTAAAGCCTTTGACTGTGTGGATCACAACAAGCTGCTGAAAATTCTTCAAGAGATGGGAATACCTTAATTGCTTCCTGAGAAATCTGTATGTAGGTCAAGAAGCAACAGTTAGAACTGCACATGGAATAATGGACTGGTTCCAAATTGGGAAAGGAGTACAAATGCTTATTTAACTTATATGCAGAATACATCATGTGAAATGAGGAGCTGGATAAAGCACAAGCTGCAATCAACTGCAGGGAGAATTATCAATAACCTCAGATATGCAGATGATACCACCCTTATAGCAGAAAGTGAAGAGGAAGTAAAGAGCCTTTTGATGAAACTTAAAGAGGAAAGTGGAAAAGTTGGAGGACAGGGAGGCCTGGCATGCTGCAGTCCATGGGGTCACAAAGAGTCAGACACAACTGAGCAACTGAACTGAACTGAAAGTCTCTAGAAATGGTCCTAAGAGATATTTAAGAAAATCAACTACAACTTTAAGTGATGTACTTGAACCAAGATCCCTCCCCACCCACCCTGCTCCCAATTCAACAAGACAAACTCCATTCCAGACTAGGTACAGCTAAGAACACAGCACTAAGAATACAAGCAACTAAGCTCTAAGCAAGAATCCAACTGTTTTTCTCTTCACCTGAAACTAGGCCTACAGATATGCAAGAAAGTCTTCCTTTCTGTTTTTTGTAAAGTAATAGTTGTTCTGAGTTTATTATTTCTGAGCTTATTGGAATATCATGCCATTTTTGCTCAAATCACCAGAAGGTACAAGATAAAAACAGACTGATATCTGCAACAACAAGAGTATACATGAATATCAGTAAACAGTCAAAATTAAAACTGAAAAAAGTTAAAATTAAATTAAACAAGATACCAATGTTTAAAAATTGGGAAGTTACAAAATGTTGGCAAAGATGTGCAGAAAAAAGACACTTGAAACATAGTTGGTAGGAATATAAACTGGCACAATCCTTTTTTGTTTAACACAAGCAACTTGGCAGTACTATGAAAAGTAACAATGAACATATCTTTTTATCTATTCCTTAAATGCTACTTTAAGGAATTTCTCTTAGACTCATAAATGGGTACAGATAAAGCTGTTCATTATAGCAGCATATATATTAAAAAAAAAACTGGAAACAACCTACATGTCAATCAATAAATGACTGCAAAAGAAAAAGGACTGCTTAATTTATGATATAAAGAAACTACTGAGATCAGCAACATAGATAAGTATAACATGAAATGATGGCCAAGATAACATGCTTTATACAACACTATCACCATATATACTACCTAAAGTATGACCGAAATTTGTCAAACTAAATTTCTAGAGAAGAAATTTCTTGTGGCTAGACCAAGACACAAGCAAGTCAACAGTTTATTTCTGGGGAATGCAAAACAGGTCAAAGGAAGCAGGAAGAGAGACTTAACTTTTTATCCATACTATCTAAATTTTTACAATGAATATGCATTTTTGTGTGATTTTTTAAAATTACTATTCTATTAGTGCTACTTTAACGTTTAAATTGACAAATCATAGGGTATATATTAACTTCAAGACAATAAATGTGAAAATATTATCAAAAGAATAAGTCACTGATACTCTCTGACAAGTATTTCATAAGTCATCATAAGAAACAGTTAATAAGAAACTAGATGACTTGAAAAGAATGCTTTTAGTGTGAACTCTTTAGTGAGCAACATTCTAGACTTTACTTCGCACACACCCGAGCTCGGTGTTACAGGGAAGAGAACAGAAAACAGAATGCCCTGAAGGAGAACAGCTGACAAAAGACACAGTAATAAAACAACTAGAAACAACTTCAAACAGCTTTAAATGTAAAAAGTATTAAATGGTTTTCTAAATCGGACTCACCAAAAGGCAACTCAAATCTTGTATCAAGCAAAATTTTATGAGGAGTTGGGTTTTTAGTTCCACAGATTTCATCATCTTTCATTAATGTCTCTGCCTCCAACGTGGACCATTCCCCAGGCCCCTCCTAGAAAACAGAGATCTAAGATTAAACTTCACTCTTTCAGGACTCTCTCTTGGTTAAAGGCCCAAGTGTTTTTCTCTCATTTTCACTGTCAGAGAGCTTCTGAGGGCCACTCACATATCCTAATGAGGCAAACACACCAGAGTCGCACCACCTGCCTCTGCTGTGGGTGGCTTCTGTACCCCCCTCTCTGGTGGGAAGGCAGTTTTCACTGTGCTCACCTTTCTGCCAGCCCACCAGGGATAGAATTTCCAGAGCACTAAACTCAAAAACAAGGCATCCCCATGGATCAATATTTAATTTGTATGATTCTTAATGACTATGTCACTTAATGCATCACTACTTCTAATTGCTAAAGAGCTAGTAACATCACTAGTTAAGCTGACCTGAACTGGGGCCACAGTGAAAATATTCAAAGTCAGTGACACAGGAAATGATGCTGAGTTACATTCTCATCTGGTAAAGTGCGGCAGAAATTCAGTGTTGAAAACACTGTATGAAGTCAAGTGTGACTACCAACTGCCAAACCTGTAGTTCCCTAAACTCTATTAGGGCAATAAGTAGAAGGAGGAAGACTGAAATCAGGTCCCTAGGATCAGTGACTCAAAGAGCTGGCTAACAAACTTTGATGGGACTCTTCTCAGAACAGTGTCTTAGAAGAAATTCAGAAGCCACGGTTTTCCTAGATTGACCAATCTCTCGCTCTCTCACTCTCTCTCTCACACACACACTCTCTCTCTCTCTCTCCTTTTCCCCTTCCCTCGCACTCCCCTCCTTCACCCTGCCAATCCCACACACACTCCTACCACCATGCACGGAGTACACAGAGGGGCGAACTACCTGACAAGGCTGAAAAGGTACTCTGGCATCCCTGAGCTCAGTCACAGGGCAGAGGGAAGGCCAGACTGAAATAAAATCTCCTTGAACCTCTGGGTGACGTTAGGAATAAGCAGGTATTATGTCCTGGTTAGAAACGGGACAGAAAAATCTGAAATATATGGATGAACATTAGCTGAATGGAGCTAGGGTGAGGAGAAGCAAGGGCTAGAGCCATACCTCCAAAGGGGCAATGCATTGACTGACCTCATCCGACTGACGAATCGTCTTCAGTGCAATCCACACAGTTCCCACCATGGTGTCCCAGATCAGTCCTTTGTTCCATACTTCCACACTTAGACCCAGGTCCAGGCGACTAATCTCACTAAAGGAAAGAAGAAAGCCCTTTTTTAGAAACCAAGTAATATAAAAGAAATAGTGATATCTGTTTTGCTAAACCTCATCAGGATCCTGTCATTAGGAAAAAATCAAAATGTCCCAGATGATTCAACCATTCTCTATGTTCCTAGACACATACATACAGAAAGTTTCCTCTGTCAATCTGTCCCTCCTCCCTTGGAGCTACAATCATGGGTAGACTAACAGTTTCACAAGAAGAATGAGAGCATTACTGCCAGCAGTATCTGCATAGTCTCTGAACTTAAGCAATAATTTCATGTTTTATTATAATACTAGCACTGCCCCCAAGTTATACCTCTGGACAAAATGTGGTCCACTGGAGAAGGGAATGGCAAACCATTCAGTATTCTTGCCTTGAGAACCCCATGAACAGTATGAAAAGGCAAAAAGATAGGACACTGAAAGATGAACTCCCCAGGTTGGTAGGTACCCAATATGCTACTGGAGATCAGTAGAGAAATAACTCCAGAAAGAATGAAGAGATGGATCCAAAACAAAAACAACACCCAGTTGTGGATGGGACTGGTGACAGAAGCAAAGCCCGATGATGCTGTGAAGAGCAATATTGCATAGGAACCTGGAATGTTAAGTCCATGAACAAGGCAAATTGGAAGTGGTCAAACAGGAAGTGTCAAGAATGAACATCGACGTTTTAGGAATCAGCAAACTAAAATGGACTGGAATGGGTGAATTTAACTCATGACCATTATATCTACTACTGTGGGCAAGAATCCCTTAGAAGAAATGGAGTAGCCATCATAGTCAACAAAAGAGTCTGAAATGCAGTACTTGGATGCAATCTCAAAAATAACAGAATGATCTCTGTTCGTTTCCAAGGAAAACCATTCAATATCACAGTAATCCAAGTCTATGACCTGACCAGTAATTCTGAAGAAGCTGAAATTGAACGGTTCTATGAAGACTTACAAGACCTTCTAGAACTAACATCCAAAAAAGATGTCCTTTTCATTACAGGGGACTGGAATGCAAAAGTAAGAAGTCAAGAAACACCTGAAGTAACAGGCAAATTTGGCTTTGGAGTACAGAATGAAGCAGGGCAAAGGCTAACAGAGCTTTGCCAAGAGTAGGAACTGGTCATAGCAAACACCCTCTTCCAACAACACAAGAGAAGAATACACATGGACATCACATGGACATGGTCAATACTGAAATCAGATTGATTACATTCTTTGCAGCCAAAGATGAAGAAGCTCTATACAGTCAGCAAAAACAAGACTGGGAGCTGACTGTGGCTCAGATCATGAACTTTTTATTGCCAAACTCAGACTTAAAATGAAGAAAGTAGAGAAAACCACTAGACCATTCAGGTATGGCCTAAATCAAATCCCTTACGATTATACAGTGGAAATGAGAAACAGATTCAAGGGATTAGATCTGATAGACAAAGTGCCTGATGAACTACAGATGGAGGTTTGTGACACTGTACAAGAGACAGGGATAAAGACCATCTCCAAGAAAAAGAAATGCAAAAAAGCAAAATGGCTGTCTGAGGAGGCCTTACAAATAGCTGTGAAAAGAAGAGAAGCAAAAAGCAAATACCCATTTGAATGTAGAGTTCCAAAGAATAGTTAAGGAGAGATTAAAAAAAGCTTTCCTCGGCGATCAGTGTAAAGAAATAGAGGAAAACAATAGAATGGGAAAGACCAGAGATCTCTTCAAGAAAATCAGAGGTATCAACAGAACATTTCATGCAAAGATGGGCACAATAAAGGACAGAAATGGTATGGACCTAACAGAAGCAGAAGATATTAAGAAGTGGGGTCAAGAATACACAGAAAAACAAAAAAATACAAAATAGATCTTCACGACCCAGATAATCACGATGGTGTGATAACTCACCTAGAGCCAGACATCCTGGAATGTGAAGCCAAGTGGGCCTTAGGAAGCATCACTACGAACAAAGCTAGTGGAGGTGAAGGAATTCCAGTTGAGCTGTTTCAAATCCTGAAAGATGATGCTGTGAAAGTGCTGCACTCAATATGCCAGCAAATTTGGAAAACTCAGCCGTGGCCACAGGTCTGGAAAAGGTCAGTTTTCATTCCAATCCCAAAGAAAGGCAATGCCAAAGAACGCTTAAACTACTGCACAATTGCATTCATCTCACACACTAGTAAAGTAATGCTCAAAATTCTCCAAGCCAGGCTTTAGCGAAACGTGAACTGTGAACTTCCAGATGTCCAAGCTGGATTTAGAAAAGGCAGAGGAACCAGAAATCAAATTGCCAACATCCAGTGAATCATGGAAAAAGCAAGAGAGTTCCAGAAAAACATCTACTTCTGCTTTACTGACTATGCCAAAGCCTTTGACTATGTGGATCACAACAAACTATGGAAAATTCTGAAAGAGATGGGAATACCAGACCCCCTGACCTGCCTCTTGAGAAATTTCTATGACGGTCAGGAAGCAACAGTTAGAACTGGACATGGAACAACAGACTGCCTCCAAAAAGGGAAAGGAGTACATCAAGGTGGTATATTGTCACCCTGCTTATTTAACTTATATGCAGAGTACATCATGAGAAATGCTGGGCTGGAGGAAGCATAAGCTGCAATCAAGATTGCTGGGGGAAATATCAATAACCTCAGATATGCAGATGACACCATTCTTAAGGCTGAAAGAGAAGAACTAAAGATTCTCTTGATGAAAGTGAAAGAGGAGAGTGGAAAAGTTTGCTTAAAACTCAACATTCAGAAAACAAGATCATGGCATCTAGTCCCATCACTTCATGGCAAATAGATGGGGAAACAATGGAAACAGTGACAGACTTTATTTTGGGGGGCTCCAAAATCACTGCAGATGGTGACTGCAGCCATGAAATTAAAAGACGCTTACTCCTTGATAGAAAATTTATGACCAACCCTGACAGCATATTAAAAAGCAGAGACATTACTTTGCCAAAAAAGGTCTGTCTAGGCAAAGCTATGGTTTTTCCAGTAGTCATGTATGGATGTGAGAGCTGGACTATAAAGAAAGCTGAGCGCTGAAGAATTGATCCTTTGAACTGTGATGTTGGAAAAGACTCTTGAGAGTTCCTTGGGCTGTAAGGAGATCCAACCAGTCCCTCCTAAAGGAAATCAGTCCTGAATGTTCATGGAAGGACTGATGCTGAAGCTGAAACTCCAATACTTTGGCCACCTGATATGAAAAAATGACTCATTGGAAAAGAGCCTGATGCTGGGAAAGATTGAAGGTGGGAGAAGGGGACAACAGAAGACGAGATGGTTGGATGGCATCACCGACTCAATGGACACGAATTTGAGTAAACTCCAGGAGTTGGTGATGGACAGGGAGGCCTGGCTTGCTGCAGTCCACGGGGCCACAAAGAGTCGGATACGACTAAGCGACTGAACTGAACTGAACTGACAAGAATCTTTGAGGAAAAAGCAAGGCTTCTTTACCAGATATATGAACGGGAGTCGAAGAAAAAGTAAAAGGGCCCCTGAGAACATCTAATCCTGTTGGGAACATGGGGTGAGGCAAGTGAGGGACTCTAGAGTGTGCTAGCTCACACTAGTCAGTCCCTGCAGAACCCAGTAGTCATTATCAGTTAAAGCAGGCACTGTTACTTATAAATGAAATGATCACAAGATAACAATAAACACAATGATTTTCCTATAATAATAACTAGGAAAAAATATTTGAAGAGAAACTAAAAAGAGCCAGACGACAACTAAGCAGAAGCAAGTGTCATATATGGAAGAATATCAGTTAGGAAAGGCTAACTCAAAAATAATTACGGACTTAAGATGAAACAAGCAAACCCTTATGTTAACACTAAAAAACATTCTCTAGAAAGCTCCTATGGAAGCACAGATTTATTTGCGGGGGAAATGTAAGAAAGATGAGAAAAGGCCAATTCCAGCAGGAAAAGCACAATGGAATTCTTAGAAAAACAACAGCTATTCATCACGTGAAGTTTTTTTTTTTTTTTTAACTTTTTATTTTTTTACTTTACGATACTGTATTGGTTTTGCCATACATTGACATGAATCCACCACAGGTGTACATGAGTTCCCAACCCTGAACCCCCTTCCCACCACCCTCCCCATCATCACGTGAAGTTTTGAGTGTGTGCTTGAGAGAGAGCTTGGCTTCCCTATTGTACTATTAAGATACATATTCTTAGATTCACTAGTTTGGGATGTGGCATTATAGCTGTAAAATTCATATCAAGCATATTGAAGACAAGTAAAGCAGAGAAAATTTGCCCCTTTTATGTAAATACAACAGAATAGAAAAGAACTGAGTTCAATTTTTTCATTTAATATAATTTCCCTGAGCATATACAATACATATGCCTTGGTACTTTGGGAAAGACACACAATACAGGACCCAGTTCCTCTCTCGAGAAACTTCCAAGCTATCTGGAGAGCTGTTCAAAACCAAAAAGTAGGTGACTATACCCAGTTACTATGTTAGGGCATTCACCATGGGGAAAGGTAGCTTTTGCACACCATTTCATTCAGCCTAATTAGCTGATCAGCCTTGGAAAATAAATCTAACAATCCCAAATCTTTTGAATTTAAAAAAGAAAAATTACTTAGGGATATATATAATATCCTCCGAGAAAGTCCTAAATAGCATCTCAAGTGTGTGAAAAGTTGGTGTCAATCACTCAGTTGTGTCTGACTTTTTGCTATCCCATGGACTGTAGCCCACGAGGCTCCCCTGTCCATGGGATTTCCCAGGCAAGAATATTAGAGTGGTTAGCCATTCCCTTCTCCAGGAGATCTTCCTGATCCAGGGATCGAACCTGTGTCTCCTGTATCGCAGGCAGATTCTTTACCATCTGAGCCACCAGGGAAGCCCCTTTTCAAGCCAACAGCTAAAAAAAAAAAAAAAAAAAAAAAACAGCCAGAGGTCTTTACAGCTTGACTTGGAGCAGATAAAAAAGAAAATCTATTCTTTAGGGAACTCTGGGGAATAAGGCCCAAACAATGAAGATATCTTCTATAAGAAGCCTCTTATCTACATCTGCTCAGATGGCTCAACTAAGAGAAGTCTGAGAGCTCTGTTTTGCCTTATCCCCAGTGCTCTGGGGAAGCTTCTTTTCTCTATAGTACTCAATTGACAGTATATGTACATACATGTACACAAGATCCTGGGCTAGGAAATTCACAATAAGTGAAGATGCCCTCCTTGCCCTTAAGGAATGAACAGTCTATTCCTGGAAATAAGATAAATACTAAAGGTAGATGAGAAACACCAAAATGAACATTAGATACTATCACATAATGTATCAGGGAGAAAAAAAGAAAAGGAGAAAGGGAGACAAGTGACCAGCAATGGAGCTGCCAGTGACAGAAGAGCAGGATAGGAGGAGTAAGGAACAGCAGCAGAAAGGTGGGTAACATGGCTAATAAAGCCCATGTAAAGGAGAGGAGAGAAAATCCACACAGTATCTCCAGGTGGGAGACAGAAGAAAAGTCACACATATCACAGTAGGGCTGAAAGAGGAAGTGCTATGGGAAACTGGAAAATAAACAAGAATAATGCTACTGTGCTGATGAGAGACTGTAGATGATTGTTACGTTTCTCATGCTGGGAACAGTTATAATTTTAGTGATTATGACAGCCACAGGGAAGTCAAAAGAACGAAGGATTGCTAGGTTTATATACCACAGCCAGAACTGTGGTATGGCAAACAAGGAAGAGACTTGAAAAAACTGTTTATAGCTGACTTTGCATGAGTGAAGAAAGAAACACATGATCTCACTCTGATGTCAGTACAACAGAGAGGGAATAAATGAGGTTTATAATCTTGAGAGAGAGGCAACCAGTGAGAAATCTGACACCACTAGCTCTTCTGGAAGCTCTTCAGCTTCCAGGGCACCACTATCTCGTTTCTCCTTTCTCTTCTCTGTTCACTCCTTCTTAGTCCCCTTTGTCCCCTCTTTAAATACTGGTGGTCTCCAGGCCCTACCCCAGCCCCTTTTCTCACCCTACACATTTTCCCTAAGCTTTCTCATCTACGCGTATGCCTTCAACTAACCAAAATATTTCTCCAACCTAGGCTTCCTCCATGAGTACCAGGTTCAAGTTTCTATCTTTTGTAATGTTCTTCCTACCTGTCCTGTAAGAACTTCAAATATAAGCTTGTTCGTAACTGATATAGTATGTCCTGTCCTATTGAGTAGCACACCACTTATCCAATCATCCAAGACAAGCATTGGTTCTACCTCCTTAATATCTTCCATCTATCCTTCTGTTACTGTCTTAGCCCAAACCCTCATAATCTTAACCTTTAAGTATTATAATAAAGTTTCCTAAGTGGTACTATAAGCAGCAACATATTAAAAGCCTAGAGGTTTGGAATGTTTCCCCATAAAGAGAGTCATCATATGTCTCAGATGCACTATAAAACTCACAATTTCACTTCAATCACAAATTTCACAGAAATTTTAATATATTTTCTTTTTGACCAACTTGTATCTACCTTCCCCCAAAATAAGTATAACCCTGTGAGAGAGTAGACCTTTACAGATAAGGAAATTGACATTCAGAGAAGCTAAGTGATTGGCTCAGTCTTTCAGAAATGATAGCCTATATTTTACTTTCCTTTCCTAGATCAGAAAAAAAAAAATTGCTTAAATTTAAGAGGAAAAAGGGAAATAGCAAGTTTTTAAAGTCACAATCATAATATACTAAATTCTGTGTCATATGCAAGCAATTCAACTAACATTTACTCATTTTTATTATTGATTAGATAAAGGTAGAATATTTTACTCCATAAAACAAAAAGGATTAAAAGCACATGTCCTTATCTTCAAAAGCAGGTGACTTAAGCAGGGAGGCTCCAGAAGGAAGAGATATATGTGTAATTATGGCTGATTTGTGTTATTGGACAGCCAGAAACCAACAAAACATTGTAAAGCAATTTTCCTCCAATTAAAAAATAAATTTAAAAAAATTTTTTTAAATAAAAAAAACAGCAGTTTGAATAGAGCATTTTAAAAAAGCAGGTAACTTAGAAACGCAAACACAGTCCTCACATGCATAACCACATTCCTTCAAGGAGCCTTTGGAGAACTGAAAAAACATTAAGTTAGGTTTAATATCATATTAAGTATGTTATACTACAGCTAATTCTGACTAGTAGGTAAATCTGACTAGGTATATTTTCACCCACATAAACTGAGAGTTTACTCGAATTCATAATTCATCTCTGAAAATATATTATAAATCTGGGAGAGAACAAAACTGCAGATCACTTTACTGTAGTAGGTGTGTGTCCCTACTACACATCTCACTTGTTCCTCTCTTCTGTTTTCAAAAAGAATACTCAACATGCTATTAAAACGTGTTTTTTAATATTTAATATGTTTTATAAATCTTATATATACACAAAATCTTTAACCTCTACTTGTTTAATCCAATGTGATTACCTTGGAAATATTATCAAATACTGTAGGCATGCTGCTACTGCAAAGTACTTACAACATAAAATCTTGTTCCCAGGAAGGTTGATCGCCACGAACTGCTACAGTTGTACTCTTCACATTTTGCACTTTCAGGGTCACATATGTGTTAAATTTTTCTTTGAAAAATGCAAAACAAAGATATAATACTTAGTGCTCAGATGGTTATCCAATCTCACAAAGTCCCTGGAATTAAGTAATGTCCAAATTATAGTATTACATGTAAGGAAAAATTGAAATTATATATTCTACAATATAGTATCATTTTAAACATAGAGGTACAAAAAAATTATAAAACACATACTATTCTCAAAAGCATAAGCTATAATAGTGTTTTTCAAATTTAAGGACTCTACTTTATCCTTTTCCAACAGACACACATGCACACACATATAAACAAAAACGAAAGCTTTATGAAATGTAAGATGTGATACCTTGGTATTTTCTATTCTAATTTAATTAAAATATTAATCATAACCACCTAGGTTGACTTTATAGCCACTTGCAGTTTGAAAAAATAATACTCTAATTGATCTTACAGAAAAGATGTTATGCAAATTAATATATAAAGAAGTAAGTACCACAGAGAAAAAGTACTAAAAGAAGGCAGAAGAGCAAACAGTTACCTCTAGTTGTTTACAGTGACAAACATGGAGGAAAAACCCTCATAAAGGAAATGGATTTCAAAGTCGATCTATTCACTTTGGCCTAGAGCACAACTTACATAAAAAGAAATATTATCACAGATTTGAGAAAATGAAATTCTCTAACCTGAGAGTATAAATTGAGTACCAAACAAAGGTAGGTGGCCTGGATCTCAAAACTCAGAAATCTGACCTGACTTAATACAGCACATTTTGTTTCCTTTGCATCAGCCATGATTAGAGACACTGAATTGAGAGTTCACTTTTCTGTGTAAGAAGTTAATCGTAACTTTATAAAATGAAAAAAAAAAGACTATCATTTTTGATTCATCAAATTGTCAAAGATCACTTAAAGCAACTACCAGTGTTAGAGGTGTAAGAAAATGGGCACTGTCATGTACTTGTATTAGAAGGTAAATCTTTCTCTTAAGCATCATAAAAAACTATGGAGTTTTATACCCATAATTATAACTACAATTATATCAAAGGTATATGAGGATACAAGCCCACCCACGTGAGGGAATTCCCATCCATATTTGGTAGTAGCTATGCAGTATACCAATGAGCTGTTTTCTAGCATAGGATTTTGTACTCCATTCCCCATATTCAACCACAGCTGGCTGGATCAAAAGGAGATGCCACCCAAAAGCAGGCAGTCAATTAATAAGCTAACCAAAAGCTGAGACCAATATGATTCCCTCGCAAAAGATTTTCAATAGAGAAAATAGAGAAATAGTGACAAATGATTGGTGAAGAAGCTCAAAGGAGAGGCACATAAATTCCATTGGAGTAGCTATTATGGGGTATATGCAAAATAGGTAAGCATAAAAAACCTGCTGGAAGACAAAGGAGAGCAAAAAAGCTTTTCAGAAAGAGAGGCCCTAATCTGTAGCCACTGGAGAGAGCAGTAAGCTCAGAAACTGTTTTAGCTCCTGTTGCATCCAGGTTTGGTTTTTCAGATTTTTCTTGGGTTCCCAGTATGTTCTTTTCCCCCACAATCCATAGTACTCTCTTTCTGGCCCCAGCGGTATCCAGAGTAAGTCTTTGTAACTAACTTGATATTCAGTTAAGAAAATATGTATTAAAATAAGGAGATACCCTTTTCACCTTCACATGAGCAAAGATTAAAAAATTTCATGCTATTTAATGTTGGTAAGGATTTGGGAAAATAAACACTCATATACTTTTGGCCTGATTAAAAGCTAGCAAACCTTTCAGAGCCACACTTTGGCAGCAGCTACTTAATTTGTTTAAAATACATACCTTTGGCCCAGCAATTCTCTACTTTTGGACTCCAGCATACAGATACATTTTCAAAAGCAGGCAATAATAAATGCATTAAGAAGATGTATTGCTTATGGCAAATAAAAACTGAAATGACCTGAATATTCAATCAGGGACCTAAGGTACAACAACATTCTGTGTACTTTTTTTTTTAACAGCAGTTTCTTGTTGGTTATCTGCTTTAAATATAACATTCTGTGTACAACATTTTGAAAGCAAGAACCATATGTATACACACACATACACAAAAAACTTTTATGTATTGTTTGAAAAAAAGCAGGTTGCACAAAGATGTGTAGCTGATTCATTAGTGTATACATGCACATACACAGAAAAACTCTGAAAAGGTGTATAAAAACCTCAAAACAGTTACTTCTGAGAAGTAGAACTAAGTTGGCCAATAGGTAAGGAGACTAACTTTTCACTAGATTGATAGAGATTTCTTTGATGTTTTATAAAAGCATCGCTTTTTTTCCTTCAACTTTTTGAGGTATAACTGGCAATTTAAAATTGTATATATTTAAGGTGTACAATCTGATGATTTTGTATATGAATACAAAGTGAAATAATCACCATAATCAAGAATATCCACATTCCTCACCACCTCATAATTACCATTTCCTCTGTTTGTGTGGGTTGAGCACATTTAAGATCCATCCTCTTAGCAATTTGAAGTATATAATATTTGTTAAACATAGACACATTATTATACATCAGATCTTCAGAAATTATTCATTTTGCATAACTTTGCACCCTCTTGACCAACATCTTTCCATACTGACTTTTTAATTAATTTAATGAACTTAGTGAGTTTAACTAATTTAACCAATGAATCAAATGACATTTATGTTTTTTTGAAAGAATGTTTTTAAATCATAGCAAGTAGGGGAGAAGTACGTAAGAATTAAAGGCTGGCCTTACCTGGTGAACCCTGGAATTTGGCTCTTTTAACTGCAAGAGAAAAAAAGAGGACACCATGAAGAATTCCTGCAAATTAATTTATTTAACCAGCATTTCTTTAGTAAATTAGTATGTGCCAAGATTAGAGTTAGGACTAGATTTTTAAGTCTAAGTCATTAGAGAAAAAAAGCTGAGACTTCCAATCAAAACTTGAATGCAGAGAGTTAGAAGGGTCCTTAAAAGTCATCCAATCTAATCTCATACTCCAAGAAAACATCTTTTTGTTTTGTTCCAAACCAGCTTATTTAGGGGTTCCATTTTCACTCCTCAATAGATTTTATGTATTTCTTACATGCTTCTTCACTCATTAGTTCACCTAGTTCTGAAGGGTTACTGAATGTCATCTTGATCAGCCAACTATCTTCATAACAAGATTTGTTGACAAGTCCTGGATTTTCTGCTAGAGCTTTACTAACTTCAGTTACTTCTCCTGATAGAGGAGAATAGAGTTCACTAGCAGCTTTCACACTTTCCAAAGCACCAAACTCTTCTTGTTTGTCAATTTTGTCCCAACTTCAGGCAGACTACAGTAAACATCTCCCAAAGCTTCCTGTGCAAAATTGCTGATTCCCACTGTTCCAACACCATTTTCTGTTGTTACCCATTCGTGTTATTATTCTGTGAATTTCTGGACCCGACAACTGAGCAGGACCAGTGCGCAGCGCCTGCTCGAAGTCCCCAGGGCCACAGTGAGCAGGGCGCGTTGGGTGCCGACCGCAGCCCGCAAGTTTAGGCACCCCTCGGAGCGCCATGTTTGCAGGGATGCAAAGTGTCTCCTCGCAGAGCATCCCAGAGCATCCCAGCCAGTGGGGGTGGGGCGGGGCCAAGAAGACATCTCTTACAGCCTCCTGACAAAGAGGTCAAGGGAACTAAATTATTCCTATTGGCAGGCACCCAAATTCATGTCAGATAACTTTCTAAGATTTAAATTATTTATATTCTTTATTTAAAACCCATCACAGGAACTCCTCCATTCCATTCATGCCAAAATAAGAGCTAATAGGCTAAATCTGGGACAAGTTTTAAACAACAGTGAAAAGTAACTGTTTTTCTGGAAATAAGCAAATAACAAAAGAATTCCTGTTCAAGTAAAAGCTATCCAAACTAGAACAGAAGAGGTAAAACTGTCTTTATATGCAGATAACATGATACTATATATCAAAAACCCTTAAGGCTCAACACAAAAACCACTAGAACTGATAAATGAATTCAGCAAGGCAGCAGGATAGAAGATTAACATACAGAAACTGGCTGCATTTCTTTTCACTAACAATGAAATATCAGAAAGGGAAAGTAAAAACACAATCCCTTTTAAAATCACATTCAAAAAAAGAAATACTTAAGGTACTTCCCTGGTGGTCCAGTGGCTAAAGACTCTATGCTCCCAATGCAAGGGGGCCAGGTTTGATCCCTGGTCAATGAACTAGATCCCATATGCTGCAATTAAGAGTTCATATGCCAAAACTAAGACCCAGTGCAGCCAAATAAATAAACATTTTAAAAAAAACAAAACAAAACTTAAGAGTAAACCTCACCAAGGAGAGGAAAGGCTTATAGGTAGAGAGGTATAAAACACTTACAAAGGAAACTGAAGATGATTTAAAGAAATGGAAAGATACCTTATGCTCTTGGATTGGAAGAATCAACATTGTTAATATGGCCATACTACCTTAAAGCAATCTGCAGGTTTAATGGAATCCCTATCAAATTACCCATGACTTTTTCCACAGAACTAGAACAAATAATCCTAAAATTTATATGGAATTGCCAAAGCAATCCTGAGAAAAAGAACAATGTAGGAGGCATAACCCTCCCAGACTTCAGACAATACTACAAAGCTACATCAAAACGGTGTGGTATTACCACAAAAACAGATGTGTGGATAAGTGTAATAGAGAGCCCAGAAAATAAACCCACATACCTACAGGCAATTAAACTTTGGCAAAGAAGACAAGAATATACAAGGGAGAAAAGAGTTTCTTTGGCAACTGGTGTTGGGAAAGTTGGACAGCTGCATGTAAATCAATGACATTAGAACACTGCCTCACTCTACACAAAAATAAGCTCAAAATAGTTTAAAGACTTAAATATAAGTTATGATGTCATAAAACTCCAAGAAGAGAACATAGGCAAAACATTCTCTGACATGAATCATACTAATGTTTTCTTAGGTCAGTCTCCCAAGACAGTAGAAGTAAAAGCAAAAAATAAACAAATGGGATGCAATCAAACTTATTCGCGTTTGTACAGCAAAAGGAATCATAAACAAAAAGACACCCTACAGAATGGGAGAAAACACAGCAATTTTATGACCAACAGGGTTTAATTACCAAAATATACAAAGAGTTCATACAACTCAATAACAAAAAACAAACAACACAATCAAAAAATGGCAGAAGACTTTCTAAAGAGAGATTTCTCCAAAGAAGACAATGAGATGGCCAACAAGCACATGAAAAGATGCTCAACACACTAATTATTAGAGAGGAATGTAAATCAGAACTAAAATAAAGTATCAGAATGGCCTTCACTAAAAAGTCTACAAACAACAAATGCTGCAGAAGGTGCAGAGAAACAGGAACTCTTCTACATTGTTGATGGGAGTGTAAACAGGTGTAGTCACTATGGGGAACAGTGTGGGGGTTCCTTAAAAATCTAAAAATAGAGTTGCCATATGATCCTGCAATTCCACTCCTGGGCATATATTTGAAGAACTATAATTCAAAAGATACATGCAAGAGCTGGTTTATTTTGCTATACAACAGAAATTAACACAACATTGTAAGGCGACTATACTCCAATAAAAATTAATTTTTAAAAAAGATTTATGCACTCATATCCTCATAGCAGCACTATTTACAATACCCAAGACAGGGAAATACCCTAAATGTCCATCAACAGATGCAAGGGTAAAGATGTGGTACAATACATACAGTGATATTACTCAGCCATAAAAAGAATGAAATAATGCCATATGCAGCAACAAGGATAGATGTTGAGATTGTCACACTAAGTGAAGTCAGAAAGAGAAAGACAAATACCATATGGTATCACTTATACATGGAATCTAAAATATGACACTAATGAACTTACCTATAAAACAGAGACTTACAGACATAGAGATCAGATTTGTGGGTGCCAAGGGGGCAGGTGGTGGTGATGGGATGAATTCAAAATTTGGGATTAGCAGAAGCAAACAATTATATATAGAGAATGGATAAACAACAATGTCCTATTGTAGAGCACAGGAAACTATATTCAATATCCTGTGATAAACCATAATGGAAAAGAGTATGAAAAAGATTGTATATGTATGTACAACTGAATCACTTTAGTGTACTTCAGAAATTAACACAGCGTTGTTAAGTCAACTATACTTCAATAAAATAAACTGTCTTTTAAAAAAAAAGAGAGAGAGAGAGAGTGTTCCAGTCCAAATGATCACACAAAGCTTGGTTTCCAAAACATCAGTGGAGAACTGCCTAAGACAGAACCCCATGCTGGGACTGTAGCGTGCCAGCTCTTAGGAAAGATCAAAGACCACACAAGCAGGAAAACTGCTAAACTCCAGAAACCATCAACTATCTTTCTGTCAAAGAAGATTACGCCTAAATGCCACAGGGGGGTAAAAAGATAAAAGGAAATTCTAAGACACAATGCTACTTAGGGGCTCAGAGTACAGATCTGCCATTATCTTTGTTCTGCATTTACAACTAAAAGCTTCACCTTAGCTGACATTCAAGCCTTGCTTTTTCCAACAGATGGGTAATTCAGCACCTTTTACAAGGCCTTCTCTATTTTATTAGTGCCAAAATCTATTCCTTTTCATTCAAAGTATGCCTCCCACTGGACTCTCCCTTTTAGTCTTGTGTCAATTTCTCTTAACTATTCTTCAATTTCATTTAATTCACAACTTACTGTAAAAGCTACAGTAATCAAGACAGTGTGGCACTACAAGGAAAATAGACACAGACCAATGGAATAAAATAGAAATATATCCAAGAATAGCATAAAATATACTGTGTAATGATATAAATTATAGTAAAATAACACATATTATCCTTACTTCATGCCATATGTAAAACTTAACTTGAAATGAATCCTAATCAACATTCTAGCAAGGTACTTTGTGGATACAGATAAACTGATTCTAAAGTTTATATGGAAAGGAAAAAGACTCAGAATAGCCAACTTAATATCAAAGTAAAAGAACAAATTTGGAGGATTGACACTACCCAACACTGACTTTTTATAAAGTTAATAGTATTCAAGACAATGTAGTCTTAGGAAAAGAAGAGACAAACAAATCAATGGAACAGAATAGAGAGCTAGAAATAGGCTCATGAAAATGTAATTAACCAATCTTTAAACAAAGGAGCAAAGGCAATAAAACGGAGCAATGATAGTGTTTTCAACAAATGGGGCTAGGACAAATGGATATTAACATATAAAAAAATGAATCTAGACAAAGACCTTCATGAAAGTTAATTCAAAACAGATCACAGACACAAAGTAAAACATAAAACTCCTAGAAAATAACATAAGAGAAAAAATCTAGATAAATCTAGGGCATGTGATGGATTTTTTAGTTGTAAGAGGAATAATTTATGAAAGAAATAACTGATAAGCTGGACTTCATTAAAATTAAAAACTGCTCTGTGAAAGACAATGAGAATGAGAAAACAAGCTATAGACATGTATTTTGCAAAAGACACATATGATAAAGGACTGTTATTCAAAATATATAAAAAACTCAAAACTAAATAAGAAAACACACAATCTGATTTTAAAATGGGCAAAAGACCTTAACAGACACCTCACCAAAAAAGATATACCGATGGCAAGTAATCCTATGAAAAGATGTTCAACATCATATGTCATCAGGGAATTATAGATTGAAACAACTATGCACAAAATGGTGTTAAACGAAAAACAAATACTGCATTAAATGCATGAGGTGGCTATTTGTCCTCTGGGCTCCCTAATATCAAAATACTCTCCCTCTTCTGAAGAAATCCTGAAAGAGGGGGGAAGCAGAACCTTACAACTCACTGCAAAAGTCAAAGGTGGGGGGCAGGGGGGTAATAAATAAATAAATAACAAAAATAAAAAAGAAGGGGGGAGTGAAAAAAAGAAGTCAAAGACAACAGATAGAGGTATAGCAATCACACGCTCCCAACCTGAATCTTGAGGGGCTGAAACAAAGATGCATGGCTGGTTAGAGAAAGTTGAAGAAAAGTTAGGATTCCAGTAGAAGAGCTGCTGCTGCTGCTGTCAAGTTGCTTCAGTCGTGTCCGACTCTTTGTGACCTCAGGCTCCCCACCAGGCTCCCCTGTCCCTGGGATTCTCCAGGCAAGAACACTGGAGTGGGTTGCCATTTCCTTCTCCAATGCATGAAAGTGAAAAGTGAAAGTAAAGTCGCTCAGTCGTGTCCAACTCTTAGCGACCCCATGGACTGTAGCCCACCAGGTTCCTCCATCCATGGGATTTTCCAGGCAAGAGTACTGGAGTAGGTTGCCATTGCCTTCTCTGCAGTAGAAGAGCATGAATGTTCAAAGTAGTAGAGTTCTGAAAGACAACCGTTTACATCCAATTATATCAGAACACCAAAATGGACCATTCCTGTCAATGGATGTTGGGGTTTTATGTCAATTTCCCTTTTTAATCTCCGTTTTATAGGTAAGGAGAAACCTGAGCTCAGAGAGGTTATGTGGCTGAGTCACATTAAGAATCAAGTGGGAACATCACATGGATTAAATAATGGAGCCAGATAAAGGATTCAGGTCTTCTGACTCTGTGTCTAGTTCTTTCCATTTCACCAGAATGCAGCCACAGAGGCAGCTACAGGAGAAGGAAGAGGAGAAGAAAAAAGAAAAAAACATCATCCATACCCTAAGGCAGGGGAGAGAAACAGCAAAAACCATGCAAGCACATGGAGGAAAAGTGCTAATCATGTAACTCAACTTAACGTAAATATAAATGTAATGTAAACCAAAATGCAATGTTAAGATAAAATGTGCCAAAGAGAAAGGACAGATGAGTAAGGCTGGGATTAACAATCAAAGACGTTATCAAATAGACAGAAGTAGAACTGAGATTAAGGAAATGGATAAAACATAGACAAGCAAAGAAAAGAAGGAACAACATTTTCTAAAAAGGCACAGAGCAGTATTTCAGTCCAATGAGAGGCATAGTCCATTAGACCACAAAATCTCTAAGAGTTTGAGTACCAGGTCCTGGGGGCTGGTCGGGCACAAGGCTAAAACAAGGGACTTAACAGTATCCTAAATCCAGAACTTTTCCTATTTAATTTCTTCAAGAATAAATCTTTCTGGATCTTCTGCTTTGGAAAAACAGCGTAAGTGAGAAGAGAGGATACCAGGAAAGTCCAGAAATGAGATGGACATGTTTTGTTCCTTTTTAGTTTCGCCCAGGCATTGCACATCATTTTTATCATCATGTACTCCTCAGGGAAACTGTACCAATATGCCTTCTCTCCCATCACTGTATTATAAGAAAGTCCACCTTTTTAAAATCACAGACTCCTCTGATAATTTAACAAAAGCTACACACCTGCTCTCCAGAAAAATGCACATACATCTGCAAAACACTGTGCATATCAAAGGGAAATTCATGCAGGTTAGATCATCTACTAATAAAAATGCTTTTTCCTAACATTACCAGTGTTGTTGTTCTCACTGAATTTGTTTTATTAATTACTTTGCCAACAAAGGTCCGTCTAGTCAAGGCTATGGTTTTTCCTGTGGTCATGTATGGATGCGAGAGCTGGACTGCGAAGAAAGCTGAGCACCGAAGAATTGATGCTTTTGAACTGTGGTGTTGGAGAAGACTCTTGAGAGTCCCTTGGACTGCTAGGAGAACCAACCAGTCTATTCTGAAAGAGATCAGCCCTGGGATTTCTTTGGAAGGAATGATGCTAAAGCTGAAACTTCAGTACTTTGGCCACCTCATGCGAAGAGTTGACTCATTGGAAAAGACTCTGATTTTGGGAGGGGTTGGGGGCAGGAGGAGAAGGGGGCAACAGAGGATGAGATGGCTGGATGGCATCACTGACTCGATGGACATGAGTCTGAGTGAACTCCGGGAGTTGGTGATGGACAGGGAGGCCTGGCATGCTGCGATTCATGGGGTTGCAAAGAGTTGGACACTACTGAGCGACTGAACTGAACGGATGTACATTTTTCCCCTACTTTATATCTGCAAAATCCTGCTTTTACTCATTTGTCTTAAGCTTATTTTGTCTATTTAAATAGACTAACTACATGGTCTTTGCTCAACAGGTATCTCAGGAATTGGATGGAAATATTGCTAATTCAGGGTCTTCTCTAGGCTTTTGAGAGAAATCACAGTCAGAGGAAAATGTGTTTTTTCAAGTGTTTATCATTATGAATATACAGCACCTAAAAACTCAGTGTTTTCCAATATTTCAATGATATCTCTTAAAAAGCTGCATTAAGCCTAGATAGCAGTGGTGCAAAAGCCACAGCTGCTAATGTCTAGGAACTGGGAGTTCTTGATTCTAGACTTGGCTTTGACACTGTTCATTATATAGCTGCTGCTGCTAAGTCACTTCAGTCGTGTCCAACTCTGTGCGACCCCATAGACAGCAGCCCACCAGGCTCCTCCGTCTCTCAGATTCTCCAGGCAAGAACACTGGAGTCGGTTGCCATTTACTTCTCCAATGCATGAAAGTGAAAAGTGAAAGTGAAGTCACTTAGTTGTGTCCAACTCATAGCGACCCCCATGGACTGCAGCCTACCAGGCTCCTCCGGCCATGGGATTTTCCAGGTAAGAGTACTGGAGTGGGGTGCCATTGCCTTATCCGGTTCATTAAATAGACCCTTAGACAAAAAGCATAACTGTCTTAGGCCTCAAGGTTTTCAGATAGAAATGAAAACTACGTTTGTTCTAGAAAATGAAGATTTTTGTCGATCTGTTCAGTTCACTCGCTCAGTCATGTCCGACTCTTTGCGACCCCGTGAATCGCAGCACGCCAGGCCTCCCTGTCCATCATCAACTCCTGGAGTTCACTCAGACTCACGTCCATTGAGTCAGTGATGCCATCCAGCCATCTCATCCTCGGTCGTCCCCTTCTTCTCCTGCCCCCAATCCCTCCCAAAATCAGAGTCTTTTCCAATGAGTCAACTCTTCGCATGAGGTGGCCAAAGTACTAGAGTTTCAGCTTTAGCATCATTCCTTCCAAAGAAATCTCGTTCAGAATGGACTGGGTGGATCTCCTTGCAGTCCAAGGGACTCTCAAGAGTCTTCTCCAACACCACAGTTCAAAAGCATCAATTCTTCGGTGCTCAGCCTTCTTCACAGTCCAACTCTCACATCCATACATGACCACAGGAAAAACCATAGCCTTGACTAGACGGACCTTAGTCAGCAAAGTAATGTCTCTGCTTTTGAATATACTATCTAGGTTGGTCATAACTTTTCTTCCAAGGAGTAAGCATCTTTTAATTTCATGGCTGCAATCACCATCTGCAGTGATTTTGGAGGCCCAAAAAATAAAGTCTGGCACTGTTTCCACTGTTTCCCCATCTATTTCCCATGAAGTGATGGGACCGGATGCCAGTTTCTGTAAAATGAGGTGAAGAGGAGATAAAAGAAATGATGTGGAAGGACACTGAGACATAAAATATTCCAATTACCATTTAAAAATTAACTATTTTCATAAATTGCAGTGTTCTGATGATCAAGTTACATGCAACAGATTTCGGCAAAAACAACAACATGGAAATTCACTTTTAAAGAAACATCAAATAGTGCTTGGTGTTACTTGAAAAATAAAATCCTCAGAATTCTGAAGGCCTAGTTTTACTAATTTATTCTGAATTTTTATATTAATACCTAGAGAGTAACAAAGACTGTTTCAGCTGTCACTACTTTAACCTTAGAATACTATACTAAATTTGATACCCATTTTATTTCTTATTTGTAATAAAAATATATGTGCATACTTAAATATCAAATACTCTATAACTATAATGTTATAATGTTCCTGATACTTCAGTTACAAAAAAAAAAAGAGCACCTGGGGTAGGGGTTGACTTCACTGCAAACAAGAAAAGATTAGGAGCAAACAAACTAAGTGAAACAAAATGAGTTCTCTGCTTTCCAGGCTTCTTTAGCTGTTCTGACCAATTCTTTTCTCCAAAATGTACCTGCAGTTTTAAGCAAACCAATTTTTTTAAAATACATAAATAAATAAAATCAGGTGCTAAAACTGAGATGACAGGAGGGTTGAAATTATCTGATGAGGATTTTAGAACAGACATCATAAAGATGCTTCAATGAATAATTACGAACATATCTGTAATTGAACCGAATAAATGAAAAGCTGGAAACTCTTGGCAAAGAATTTATAAAATAAAGTGACAGGCTTTATTTTCTTGGGCTCCAAAACCACTGAAGATGGTGACTGCAGCCATGAAATTAAAAGATGCTTGCTTCTTGGAAGAAAAGTTATGACCAACCTAGACAGCATATTAAAAAGCAGAGATATTACTTTGCCAGCAAAGGTCCATCTAGTCAAAGCTATGGTTTTTCCAATAGTCATGTATGGATATGAGATCTGGACTATAAAGAAAGCTAAGTGCTGAAGAATTGATGCTTTTGAACTCTGGTGTTGCAGAAGACTCTTGAGAGTCCCTTGGACTGCAAGGAGATCCAACCAGTCCATCCTAAAGGAAATCAGTCCTGACTATTCATTGGAAGGACTGATGCTGAAGCTAGGACTCCAATATTTTGACCACCTGATGTGAAGAACTGACTTATTTGAAAAGACCCTGATGCTGGGAAAGATTGAAGGTGGGAGGAGAAGGGGACAACAGAGGATGAGATGGCTGGATGGCATCACCGACTCAATGGACATGAGTTTGAGTAAACTCTGGGAGTTGGCGATGGACAGGGAGGCCTGGCGTGCTACAGTCTATGGGGTGGCAAAGAGTCAGACACAGTTGGGCAACTGAACTGAACTTGGCAAGGAAATGAAAGATATAAAGAAGAACCAAGTGTCAGTTTTAGAACTAAAAACTACAGTAACCAAAATTTAAAAACTCAATGGATGACTTTAAAAGTAGTGAAGTTAACTCCTACCCCAGGTGCTCTTTTGTTGACTGAAGTATAGTTGATTTACAATGTTGTGTTAGTTGCTGGTGTACAGTGAAGTAATTAGGTTATATATATATTTTCACATTCTTTTTCATGACAGGCTATTGTGTGTGTGTTTGTGTGAGCTCAGTCATGTCCTACTCTTTGAGATCCCATGGACTGTAACCAGCTAGGCTCCTCTGTTCATGGGATTTCCCAGGCAAGAATACTAGAGGGGGTTGCCATTTCCATACTGTTTTCCATAGCGACTGCACCAATTTACATTGCCACCAACAGTGCAGGAAGCTTCCCTTCTCTCCACACCCTCTCCAGCATTTGTTATTTGTAGACTTTTTAATGATGGCCATTCTGACCAGTGTAAGGTGATACCTCATTGTACTTTTAATTTGCATTTCTTTAATAATTAGTGATGTTGAGCATGTTTTCATGTGCCTGTCTTCTTTGGAGAAATGTCTCTTTAGATCTTCTGCCTGTTTTTACTGTGTTATTGGTTGATTGTTTTTGTTTTTTTTAAACTAAGTTGTATTACCTGTTTTATATTTTGGAAATTAAGGCCTTGTTGGTCACATCATTTGAAAGTGATGTTAAAACATAACAGACTGATCAACAAACTTGTTATCTGTCTAAATATGAAGTTAATTTCAAGGTAGTTTTTTCAGAGTCAAAGCTGAGAGGAGCTCCAGCTACAGCACACAATCCCTCCTTATCATCTAATTCCACGACACTAATAGGTATGAAAAGCAAAAAGTAAAATGTGCAAAAAAGAGATAATCATAATTGAACACTAGCTCTTTAGGACTCCGCCAATATGAAAAATCTGGAAGTCAGAGATAACAGAAAATTCAGGGGCTTTCCTTGTGGTCCAGTGGCTAGGACTCTGTGCTCCCAATGTAGGGGTCTGGGTTCGATCCCTAGTCAGAGAATTGGATCCCACATGCCGAAACTAAGAGTTCAAATGCTGCAACTAAGACCTGGTACAGCTAAATAAATAAATAATAAATTTAAAAAAAAAAAAGAAAGAAAAAAGAGAGAGAGAATGCACAGGCAGAGCATTTGGCTCCAGGATGCTTACAATTAAAAGTAAAAATTAAGAGAGTGTTTCTTTTGTTATTTGCACCATGCTTAATGCTCAAAAACACTAGAACTTCAGTTCCTGAGTTTCTCTGACCTTGCTAAAGAATCAAATCTACAACTGGCACCCTTGAGATTATAGGAAATAATCCTATTCACACTGACTCTACAACCACTGACCTGGTTCCTCAGGCACTGGGAATGGCTAACCTTCCTTGTTCTACTTCGTCCTTCTCATGAAATAATTCCCAAAGCCTTATAGCACTAGTTCCCCTGTTTGCAACCTCCTGTTTTAAAATCTAGCATTAAAGAAGTGTCACTTGTCAAATATGATAACCACCATTTCCTTTTTGCTAAAAAGTTAACATTTTAAATACCCCTGGTGGCTCAGATGGTAAAGTGCCTGTCTACAATGAGGGAGACCCGGGTTTGATCCCTGGGTCGGGAAGATCCCCTGGAGAAGGAAATGGCAATCCACTCCAGTACTACTGCCTGGAAAATCCCATGGACAGAGGAGCCTGGTAGGCTACAGTCCGTGGGGTTGCAAAGAGTCAGACATGACTGAGCGACTTCACTTTCTTTCTTTCTTTCTTTCTTTAACATTTTAAAAGACAGAAATCATATAATCCTACTGTTCTGTTTTCAATCTGGTATAGTATGTATTTTTAATATAGTTGCAATTATTATGGTGTATTATATGTTTACAGCTGGACATGGAACAACAGACTGGTTCCAAATAGGAAAAAATGTATGTCAAGGCTGTGTATTGTCACCCTGCTTATTTAACTTATATGCAGAGTACATCATGAGAAACGCTGGGCTGGAGGAAGCACAAGCTGGAATCAAGATTGCTGGGGGAAATATCAATAACCTCAGATATGGAGATGACACCATCCTTATAAAGTGAAGAACTAAAGAGCCAAGAAGAGAGTGAAAAAGTTGGCTTAAAGCTCAACACTCAGAAAATGAAGATCATGGCATCCAGTCCCATTACTTCATGGGAAATAGATGGGGAAACAGTGGAAACAGTGGCTGACTTTAATTTGGGGGGCTCCAAAATCACTACAGATAGTGACTGTAGCCATGAAATTAAAAGACACTTACTCCTTGGAAGGAAAGTTATGACCAACCTAGACAAGCATATTAAAAAGCAGACATTACTTTGTCAACAAAGGTCCGTCTAGTGAAGGCTATGGTTTTTCCAGTAGTCATGAATGGATGTGAGAGTTTCTATAAAGAAAGCTCAGTGCTGAAGAATTGATGCTTTTGAACTATGGCGTTGGAGAAGACTCTTGAGAGTCCCTTGGACTGCAAGGAGATCCAACCAGTCCATCCTAAAGGAGATCAGTCCTGGGTGTTCATCGGAAGGACTGATGTTGAAGCTGAAACCCCAATACTTTGGCCACCTGATGTGAAGAACTGACTCATTTGAAAAGACCCTGATGCTGGGAAAGATTGAGGGCAGGAGGAGAAGGGGACAACAGAGGATGAGATGGTTGGATGGCATCACCAACTCAATGGACATGGGTTCAGGTAGACTCCGAGAGTTGGCGATGGACAGGGAGGCCTGGCATGCTTGGTTCATGGGGTCGCAAAGAGTCGGACACGACTGAGCAACTGAACTGAACTGAACTGGATGTAAAGATGCACCAGCCGTGTCAGCTCTCAAACAACTGAACACAGGAGTTGACTCAGGCATTCTGACTAGTTAGCAAGATGTCCTTTTCCTTCCCTCTCCTTTATGATCAACTATCAAGCGGCAGACCATTTTCTAGTGCAACAAAGGTAGCTACAGGAGCAGACCCATTCTTTAGGAGAAGCCAGGACTATTCTGATACAAAGCAGCAGTGTGGCCATACCAGATCTGAACCTGACATAGCACCTTTGCCAAAGACAAATAAAAACTACACAATGAGAAATTTCCCCTACTAGGATGATTTCCAGCCAAGGCTACTCCTCATTTCCTGAGGGTGCTGGCTCACTTAACTGGCAATCAGGGCCCTTTGTGAAAATCTAAGTGGAGGCTTCTAACAGGAAATGGAGAATGAGGCCATTTAGGAAATATCCTGTTTCTAGAGGGGAAAAAACTTACATATGAATGACTATCTCATTATTCTTGGGTGGAAACAAATTTTTAACTGTTTTTAAGAAGATCATGAAATGATTCTAAAACAAGAAAAATAAGAAAACAGCACTCAAAAGTAACACTTAAAATTACGTATTAAAAAAAATAGGCAGTATTTCACAGCTTCTAAGTATTTAAAACATAGAGTCACAAAAGAAAAATGAAAGACTAAAATAATAAGGAAGTCTCCTAAGAGACAGATTTAAAAAAAAAAAAAAAAAAGCTCAGTGAGATAAGAATATTAAGGCAAACAAGAAAAATTATCAGGAATTCCCTGGTGGCCTAGTGGTTAGGATTCCAGGCTTTCACTGCCATGGCCTATGTTTGATGCCTGGTCGAGGAATTGAAATCCTTTAAGCCGTGCTGTAGCCAGAAAAAGAAAAAGAATAAAGTAATAATAAAAATTAAAACTGAAAGAAAAGAAAGAGGGAAATTACCAAAAAATTCATTAGACATATAGAGAGAAGAGGCCTTTCAACACTGAAGAAACTGAAATGATGATTTAAAGAAGAAATTTAAGAAATTCTCCATGAATGAAAAAGAAAAAAAAAATGAAAGATTAATAAAATTTTAAGAGGTGAGGGGAAAGGAGAGATAGACAGTAGCAGAGCTCTAACACATGAATAACTTGAGTTCCTAAAAAATGATACAGGAACAAATGGAACAGAAGTAATATTCAAATACAGAAGAAAGTTTTCTTCAGATGAAGAAAGAGCTCAAGGGTATCAGATAAGATTAATGAAAAAAGAAGGGATGAGTACCTAAAAATATTTTAGTGAAAAGCACCATCTATCGACATTCTTCTCAAGACAAAATGACCCCAAAAATGGCAATCCAAGGATTCTATACCCAGCTACGTGGCATTCACCTATGGAAAGGAGTCCATCCTGCTCTAGGTGCCTTGCTAAAATAAACACTGCATCAGTGACCCTGAGCAAAGGAAAGCAACTCGGTGCAGTTCTTCATGTATTTAAGTACCTACATCTACAACATGACTCCATCATCCTGTCCCTCTTTAATTAAATAAAGAGTGATCATCAGCCCCAAGGGCAGTCAATCAGTAAACTACACAGCTAGCTGTTCAACAGATGCTGTGAAAGAAAAACTATGCTAGAAGTAAGCATAAGGGATAGTGACTGACCAAATCAATCAGCATCTCACTTAGAGGAGAGAAATGTGAATCACACAGACAAATCTGAGAAAAGTGAGAACAAAAGTAGAAAAAATAAATAAATAAAGAGAAAAACCAAACAATTATTATGTCTCCATTCCACACTGACAAATTTCTGAGGTTCAAGCAGTAACAAGATGGCCTGTTTATTATGACTGCATGCATCCTGAATCTTTTAGTTCCCCAAGTAAACTCTATTCTCTTGAGGAACTGATTTCTCTTCTTCCCAGGAAACCTAGTTGTGTGGCTTGGCTGGTTTTCACAAGGCTAAGCTTACATTTGATTTATCTTCATATCTTTATTCTTTATGCATTTTCAGAAGTGAGGGAAAAAACAGCGCACTTGAGGGATCTCTGGTAGTTTGATTACAGTTGGAAGCTAAAGAGTGGGGACAGAAAACAGCAAGAGTGAGGGCCTGGGTTCAAATCTTGGTCGGAGAACTAAAATCCTGCATGCTGCAAAACATGGCCAAAAAAAAGTTTTTTTTAATTTTAAAAACCTTAAAAAATAAGGTCTCCTTAAAGAAACTTCTAGTGGGAAGGAAGGGAGACTGCTGTTTGTCCTAACAAAATGTATAGTACCTTACTGCCTGACCCTTTAAACTATACATGTGTAGAATTTTGATCAAATATTTTTTAAAAAAAGAAGCAATGTCTGGCAGGAATGAGCAAAGCAGAAAAAAGTTAAAATACAGATAACAGATATATGAGGATTAAGTTAATAAAGGTGAAACACTTAGAACAGATTCTGGCACATAGTAGGCAGTCAATAAATGTTAGCTAAGATGATGACTGTTAATACTGTTATCAAAAAATGGAAGAAAGTAAATTGTACAAAAAAGAAAATCTGTTAATAAACATATGACTCTTGTCCTTAATAAGGACATTCACAAAACATTTCATTTCCACATGTTTAAATACTCCTTCTTCAACATCAAACACTAATACTATCTCTTACTAAATTTCCCAAATTTTTTCCAACGTACTGTTTGTCAAAAATAGCATCCTTGCTCCAAATTGTTACAGCAGTTTATATTCACCTCTTGCTTTCTATCTCCCCTTGGGAGTTATTCACACCAAAATCTTAACTCCTATAATGGGCAAAAACTCTTTAAGGCCAAAATTCTTTTTTAGCTCATGAGACAATTGCTTTTTTGAAACATACACTCCCCTCCCCCAAACAAATACCATAAGTACTTCTTTGCAACAAGACTTTCTTTGGTAACCAATTTGGTAACTACCAATTCTTTCACATAATTAGAAAACATGAGCCTTACATATAAGATTGATTGATGCAATGTAATTGTAATAAGGCAGTTTTGAGTTTAGATGCCAGTGAAAGTGAAGTGAAGTGGCTCAGTCGTGTCCGACTCTGTGCGACCCATGGACGTAGCCCACCAAGCTCCTCCATCCATGGGATTCTCCAGGCAAGAATACTGGAGTGGGGTGCCATTTCCTCCTCCAGGGGATCTTCCCGACCCAGGGCTACACCTAAAATATAAACATGGTATTGGCTTTTACTTACATATTTTTAGGAGTAATGGGTTATCTGTGCCCAATCCTTGGATGCATAAACACATTAAAGAGTAAACTCCAGGGACTTCCCCTGGTGGTCTAGTGGTTAAGACTCTTCACTTCCAATGCAGGGTGCATGAATTCAATCCCTAGTTGGGAAACTCCACATGCCACACAGCATGGTCCAAAACAAACAAACAAACAAAAAAAGGGTAAAGGCCACATCTACTTGGCCCCGTAAAAGAGAAGGATCAATGTCCATTTCTCTGGGACAGTTAGAGACAACAGAACTAATGGTTGAAGGACTCAGGTTCTTTGGGGACCCAAAAGCTATGGGAAGAATTCTACCCATCCTTCTCTGAGGTTGACATATATAACAAAACAAAACAAAACCCTCCATTTTCATAGATGGCAAAGGAATCATCCCCTTTTACTCCACTAGATCTTAGGAGGCACTATTAAAAGTTGCTTATGTTTTATCCAGACTTTGTAAGCCTGTGTTCTCTGTACAAAGGCCCACTAATTTAGAGGCTCTCAAACATTAATCTTTATTCAGATTAACCCAAATGTACATTGTGCATCAAGTATATTTGGCACTAGTATATATAGTTCAGTTCCCTGGTGGCTCAGATGGTAAAGCGTCTGTCTACAATGCGGGAGACCTGGGTTCGATCCCTGGGTCAGGAAGATCCCCTGGAGAAGGAAATGGCAATCCACTCCAGTACTATTGCCTGGAAAATCCCATGGACAGAGGAGCCTGGTAGGCTACCGTCCATGGGCTCGCAAAGAGTCGGACACGACTGAGCGACTTCACTTTCTTTCACTTTCAGTTCAGTTGCTCAGTCGTGTCCGACTCTTTGCGACCTCATGAATCGCAGCATGTCAGGCCTCCCTGTCCAGTACCATCTCCTGGAGTTCACTCAAACTCACGTCCATCGAGTCGGTGATGCCATCCAGCCATCTCATCCTCTGTCGTCCCCTTTTCCTCCTGCCCCCAATCCCTCCCAGCATCAGAGTCTTTTCCAATGAGTCAACTCTTCACATGAGGTGGCCAAAGTACTGGAGTTTCAGCTTTAGCATCACTCCCTCCAAAGAAATCCCAGGGCTGATCTCCTTTATATATAAGTGGAATATAAATTTAAAAACAGGTCTATTGGCACTTTCCTGGTGGTCCAGTGGCTAGGACTCCACGCCACCAATGCAGGGGGCCTGGGTCCGAGCCCTGGTCAGAGAACTAGATCCCACATGCCACAACTAAGAGTCTGCATGCTGCAACTGAAGATCCCACATGCCGCAAAGAAAATCGAAGCTCCTACACGCCACAACAAAGACCTGACACAGCCAACTAAAAATAAATTGTTTAAATACACAAATAATAAAAATGGGTCTCTTAAAGTCTATGGGAAAGTAGATGTAGAAATAGTTACAACACAAATGCTACAATGGCAATAAATACAAGACATTGGAATAGAATAGGATTATAGTGATGACAGTGAGATCAGTGAAAACAATAACTACAACTAACACTTTTTGAAAACACAGTGCCACTTAATCCCTTAAATGCTGGCTTCATCCCCACAGAAACTCTGTGAGATAAGCAGTGGTATTATTTTCATGTTATACATAAGGAAACTGTGTTTTGGAGATGTTTAGCCAATTTGCTCAGGTTACATAGTCAGTAAGTAAAAGCGCAGGGGCTCAAACTCAGGCAGTTCAACTTAAAGACCTATCTATATTCTTTATCACCATGGTAGGTTGCCATTCTCCTGGTCTGGAGAGTACAGGTATTTTTCCAGAAGGTGTCCTTGTTAGCTTCCTCCATTTTGAATGGAAGAAGCTTAGGAAGGGTTCAGTAGGTGGCACCATTATGCGACACGTATATACTAGAGGGCTTTACTGAGGATGAGAGGGTTGGAAAGGTTTACTGACTTTACATGGATGTTTTAATTGGATCTGGGTTTTTAAAATGTATTTGTACCTCTCTTTTGAAGCTTTTCTGACTGCTGCTAATGATGTCCTCTGTGTGTGTGTGTGTGTGTGTGTGTGTGTATTGGGAAGGGGGGAGTAGAAATATTGTATAAAAGAATTTCTTGTTATCAGAATGCCAGCTCTCCTAACTCAAGAATGAAACAAATAAAAAGCAACAGATACACACTGGGAAGCCATTGGAAGATCAGGGTAGAGGGTGACATGATCTGATTTACATTTTTAGAAGACAGCTCTGATTACTGTTTGGAGAATGTACCTCAGGGGAGCACAAATGGATGAGAAAATACGTGTATTGGATAGCTATTGCAATGGTCTAGACAAGAGATGATGGTGTTTGCACTAAGTAGTGCAGGTTGCTGTTGTTGTTTAGTCACTAAGTCATGTCTGACTTTTTGTGACCCCATGGACTACAATGCAGAGATGGTGAAAAAGATCTGGGAAAATAAAGTATGTGAAGGATTAAGAATTAGCTTCCAAAGCCAAGGCAGAGTAGATGAGCATTAGTAGTCTCTGGTACACAGATGCTTTTACATTTCAGGTTCATTCCTTCAATATTTACTGAGGGACTACTGTCAGGCACTTTGCCGAGTAACACAGAAATAGATACCCTCTCTACCCTCAAGGGTCTCAATCTCAATCTAGTATTAGAATGGCTGCACCAGCCAATGTGCTGTCAATGCCTCTGATTCTGTTTGACTCTATCAAAGCTGAATGACATTCTCCAATTTTAAGATCAAATCAACAATGTAATTTGTATCCAGGACCTTGCAGGGTTATAGTAGTCACCATTCAAAAAAAAAAAAAATCAAAACCAGCAAAAGATCTGATATTCTCAGCTCAGCCCCCAGATGTTTGCCTCGGCTCATCTTAAACACAATTTCCCAAACTATAACTGAGCTCCTTAGCTTTCACTTTTTATTTTCATGGACTTAATTTCATAACTCATCCCCACAACTTGATGGTTGGTGCTGCTTTTCTAAGAAGGCAGACTGAAGGAACTACAAAATTATGAGACTGGAAAACAGTAATTCTCTCTGTACTCTTTCAAGATCGCACTGATAATGCCTCTTTCTGAGGAAGTCCCTGTGGTCCTAGGGAAATAAGCAGTACTAACGCCAGAAGAAAGGAATCAAGGTAGCTTCTTACACCTGGATCTGCTCTGGGATTTAAAGGTGCAAGATAAAAACCAGTTGCTGAGACTTCCTCAGTTCCCTACTTTGCTCACTGAAGAAGGAAAGCAGAAAGTAGATACAGGATCAGGACCAGAAGCCCTGGCTAAGAACAAAGAGCGTGTATTAACCTGAATCCCCTTCATGAATCACAGCCTTGTCGTGACAAAGGGGTTGCAGAACTCGACGAAGCTGAGCCTTGCCATGCAGGGCCACCCAAGACACACAGGTTACAGTGAAGAGTTCTGACAAACTGTGGTTCACTGGAGGAGACAATGGCAACCCACTCCAGTATTCTTGTCGCGAGAACCCCATGAACAGTATGAAAAGGCAAGAAGATATGACATCAGAAGATGAGGCCTCAGGTCAGAAGGTGTCCAACATGCTACTGGGATGAGACGGTTAAATAGCATCACTGACTCAACAGACATGAACTTAAGCAAGCTCCAGGAGATGGTGGAGGACAGACGAGCCTGGTGTGCTGCAGTCCATGGGGTCACAGATTCGGACATGAACTCAACAATAATTAACCTGAATAATCTGCTGGATGTGACTCTCTTAATATCCCTAAATACAGTGAAAAGCATATAAAGGGAGAGCACAGAAATGTTCAAAGCAAAAGAATACTGAAAGGAAAAGAGTGAAGTGGGAAAAACTTAGGAGAATATACTTACAATGGAGGAATAACTAGCAAAAGCTCAAAACTTAAATTCAGCTTAGAGAAAATAGTGACTGTGGAAAAGGAATAACTGTGTTGATAAAGACGCCCACTAAGTGTTATCATGGAGGCTATACAAGAAAAAAAATTAGACAAGATTCTTAGAAAAGTAGAGAACATTTATAGGTATGACAATATAAAAACACCTTCATTTCCTACCGTTTCAAGTTTTAGAAATGATGGCTAAGAAGCAGCTTTACACAAATGTACAATAATGTAGAATAAACTGAACATAGCAAGTATATACTTTTTTTAAAACCATTAACTGTTTCATGAAAAAAGAAAAAGAGCATGCTCCAAAAAAAATCTATAGGACATGAAAAATTTTTCTTAATAACCAAAAATGTATAAGAGGGCATGAAGGATCAAAATTATATTGATCCATATATTATAAATATTTATTTACACATTACAAAAGAAATGTTTATAATACATAGATTCGAAAGTGTAAGATTAAAACTATAAAGTAAAATGGATAGTATGCTGTGGAAACTACAAGGTGTTTTATTCATTCAACATTTTATTGAGGGTCAATTATGTATAAGAGGAGGTCTTAAGAGAGGTCAGAAAAGTAACTATGACATCACCAGTGCCCTTAAAGAACTGAGTCTAGCAGAGAAGCAGCCATATTATCCAAACAGGGAACAAGTGCTACAAGAGAACTGTTAACACATTCATCTCTGCCTCCCCACCTCCTATTGCTTCTTAACTATTCTAATCTGGCTTCTACTCTCACCACCCCACTGAAACTGCTCTCGACAAGGCCTGTCACCTCCATGCCACCAAACCCAACAGACACTTTCCAGTTCTCATCTGACTCTACTGTACATTAACTCCTCACTCTTTGAAACAGATTCATCTTGACTTTCGTGGTATCTGTGGATTTGTATCCGCATATGAGGTGGCTCCTTTCCAGTCTCCTTTGTCATCATTTCTACCAAGACCTCAGACTGCTGGAGTTCCCTTGAACTTGCTTTCATACTTTGTTTTGCTTTACACTCACTCGCTAAATGATTATCATCTACTCTCATGATTTTAAAATACCATCTTTGTGGTTACAATTTCCCAATGCCCACCTGCAGACCAGTCTTCCAGGTTTCTCAAACCTAATATTTCTGCAAGTGAATTCTTGACTAATCCTCCCACCAAGGCTGTTCTTTCACCAAATCTTTGGTACCTCAGTAAACAGTACTGCCATCATCCACTTGCTCAAGACAGAAATTTGTGAACCAACCCTCAAGGATCCCTTCTCTGTCACCCTCCATTTCCTATCAAGTCCTGTCAATCTTACCTACTTAACAGTGCGCAAATAAATCCACTATTCTGGATCTCTATTTCCATTAGCCTAAGCCATCCTCATTTCACCTGGTCTATTGCAGTAGACTACTAATTAGCTTCCAGTTTTTAATCCTGTCCTCTTTAAAGTATTCTACACCCATTCTGCTGCTGCTGCTGCTAAGTCGCTGCAGTTGTGTCCGACTCTGTGCGACCTCACAGACGGCAGTCCACCAGGCTTCCCTGTCCCTGGGATTCTCCAGGCAAGAACACTGGAGTGGGTTGCCATTTCCTTCTCCAATGCATGAAAGTGAAAAGTGAAAGTGAAGTCACTTAGTCGTGTCCGACTCCTAGCGACCCCATGGACTGCAGCCTACCAGGCCCCTCCGTTCATGGCATTTTCCAGGCAAGAGTACTGGAGTGGGTTGCCATCGCCTTCTCCCCATGATTTTTTTTGGGGGGCCCATGCCTCTTGACCCAGACCAGGGACTGAACTCCATCCACACCAGTGAAAGCCCAGAATCCTAACCACTATGCTACTAGAGTACTCTCTACCTCACAATTTTTTTTAATGTAAATTAGATCCTTCAATGGTTGCCCATTGGCAATCAAAATTTTGCCTGATCTGGGCCTGCTTACTTTTCAACTTATGCAGCTTTATTCTCTTCTGTTCTAGCCTAACATTGGGCCTTCTTTCAATTCTTAGAATATTATAATCTCTTTTCACCCACAGGACCTTCCAACAGGTCCATTTCCTCTATTGGAAAGGCTCTTCTTCCATCCTACCCCAACAGTCTACTGATTATAGATAGCTCCTTCTCACCTTTTAAGTTTTAGTTGAAATCTCCACACTTCAGAGAGGCCTTCTTCAACCATTCATTGCAAAACTAACACGGTTATTTACTCCCAATTCTTTTTCTTTATAATATTTATGATGACTTGTATTTACATATTTATTTCTGACCACCTGTCATCTCCTCACCCACTAATCTATGCCTTCCATGAAAGCAGGAACCATGCTGTTATCTACTACTTATAACTGTGAAACAAGCTTCTGTTGTTCAGGCCACCTTGTTTGTAGTACGTTTTTACAGCAGCCCTAGCAAACTGATAAAACTGTAAAAATCTCTGATGACTATCCTTAAAGATAATCAGGAATGTATAAAAAATGTATTTTCCTGGGGACTTCCCTCGTGGTCCAGTGGCCAAGACTCTAGGCTCCCAGTGCAGGGGGCCTGAGTTCAATCCCTGGTTAGGGAACTAGATCCCACATGTTGCAACTAAGAGTTCACAAGCTGCAACTAAAGATCCTGCATGCTGCAACTAAGACCTGGCATGGCTAAATAAATAAATAAAATTTTTTAATGTATTTTCCTGTGATAAAGCCCTAGAAGTGGAACTGCAGTCAAATAAGCAGCAGTTTTATGGCTCCTAATATAGCTGACCATTGAACAACACCAGGGCTAGTGGCTCTGACCCTCTGCACAGTCAAGATTGCTCCCCATACGCAGTTGTTCTGTCTGCAGTCTCTACGGGTGCTTTGGCATCCATGGACTTAAATTGTGGGGACTTCCCTGGCAGTCCAGCACTTAAGACTTTGTGCTTCCACTGCAGGGGGCATGGGTTCCATTCCTGGTCAGGGAACTAAGATCCTGCATGCTGTGTGGCAAACATAAAATAAAATAAAATAAAAACTGTGAATCATGTAGTACAACATTATTCACTAATTTTAAAAAGTCCACAAATAGTGAACCCCAGCAGTTCAAACCTGTGTTGTTCACGGGTCAACTGTACATAACATCCCATATGACTGATCTTTCCTTTACATGGTCTCATATATTCTTTAACTTCTCTCTAGGATCCCCAGAGATGGTTAGGACAAGAAATATTAGTCCCCTTTTACATCTAGGAAAACTGGCTCAGGAAATTCAGTGCTAGTAATCAAACCTAGCATTCTTTTTAAAAGACTAGAGATGAACTGTCTAATATGATAGCCTGCAGCCATATGTGATTATTTAAAGTAATCAAAATTAAGTAAAATTAGGAGTCAGTCCTAGGTTGTACCAGCCACAATCAAAACCTCAATAGCTACATGGTGACTAGTGGTCACCACGCTGAAGAGCACCAACGTGGAATATTTTCTTCATCACAAAAAGTTCTATGCAATATCACTGCATTAGCACACACTGAGGACCTGGAATGCAGGATCACAATGCTTGGCACGACAGATCTTTGAATAAGTGCTAAAACTGGTTAACCAGGATCCTCAAGCAATTTCCTCAAGAAATTGCTCAGGATGATTCAGCAGAGGACATCTGTAACACAATAAGGGCAGGAGCCAAGGTGAGACACACTGAAGCATAATTACAACAAAGTCCATCTGAGAGACCACAGGAGCCTCTCAAGGGTACTCACACACACTGCGACTCACCCTAGATTACAATGGGCAAATAACATGCATGGTAAGTTGGTAGATTCATGCTTACAAAGAAAAATGTCTAGCTCCGTATTATAGAAACACTCAATAATTCCACCATAATAGTTATGCTTTCTTAAACCTATGTCTACACCTAACTAAATTTTCATTTTACTAGAAATCCTGGAAAACCATCTAAGTAGGTTAAGCCCTAATTCCTAAAAGATTCATTGTTCTCTGGACCTCAAAACAATGTACTATTTTTTAATAGATACCATTGAGTATTTAATATGTACCATGAATTGTATATTAAATCTTATAAAGAAATATGGTATTATTTAAATATTTTAAATATACAGAAACAAATTATGACCACACCTATACATAACAGCTATACTGACTAGATCTCAACATTTTGGTATATTTGCTTCAGATCTTCTTTTCAATATTTAATAAAACATTACAGATAACATTAAAATACCTACTTAATCCTATTCCTTTCCTTCCTTTAAATATCCATTATCCTGACAGTAATATGTGTCATTCCAGTCCAAAAAACTTTTTACTACATATATTTGTGTCCATAAATAATATACAGTACTGTTTGGATGTTTCTAAATGTTAAATATATGGCATTATATTGAATGAATCTGCAAACTTGCTTTCCTATACTTTTTGGTTTGAGATTTATCATTATTGATAAGTGAAGCTTGATTTACTCATGTAACTTAGTTTAGCATTCTATTTCATGAACATATCATAATTTATTTATCCAGACTTCTACTGTGAGACTTTCAGGTTCTTTCCAAATTCTTGCCATTGCGAATAATGCTGCAATGAACATTCTCCTGCATGTCTCCTTTGACCAAATGCATGGACTGGAATTCACCAGAGTATAAAGTATATGTGTCTCAATTTTGCTAGGTATTGCCAGATTGCACTCCAAGTGGTCATATAAACATACACTTCCACCTACTGCACTGTTGTTATTATTCAGTCGCTAAGTTCTTCACGACCCGGATAATCACGATGGTGTGATCACTCATCTAGAGCCAGACATCCTGGAATGTGAAGCCAAGTGGGCCTTAGAAAGCATCACTACGAACAAAGCTAGTGGAGGTGATGGAATTCCAGTTCAGCTATTTCAAATCCTGAAAGATGATGCTGTGAAAGTGCTGCACTCAATAGGCCAGCAAATTTGGAAAACTCAGCAGTGGCCATAGGACTGGAAAAGGTCAGTTTTCATTCCAATCCCAAAGAAAGGCAATGCCAAAAAATACTCAAACTACTGCACAATTGCACTCATCTCACATGCTAGTAAAGTAATGCTCAAAATTCTCCAAGCCAGGCTTCAGCAATACGTGAACCGTGAACTTCCTGATGTTCAAGCTGGTTTTAGAAAAGGCAGAGGAACCAGAGATCAAATTGCCAACATTCACTGGATCATCAAAAAAGCAAGAGAGTTCCAAAAAACATCTATTTCTGCTTTATTGACTATGCCAAAGCCTTTGACTGTGTGGATCACAATAAACTGTGGAAAATTCTGAGAGAGATGGGAATACCAGACCACCGGACCTGCCTCTTGAGAAATCTGTATGCAGGCCAGGAAGTAACAGTTAGAACTGGACATGGAACCACAGACTGGTTCCAAGTAGGAAAAGGAGTACGTCAAGGCTGTCTATTGTCACCTGCTTATTTAACTTATATGCAGAGTACATCATGAGAAATGATGGACTGGAAGAAACACAAGCTGGAATCAAGATTGCCGGGAGAAATATCAATAACCTCAGATATGCAGATGACACCACCCTTATGGCAGAAAGTGAAGAGGACCTAAAAAGCCTCTTGATGAAAGTGAAAGAGGAGAGTGAAAAGGTTGGCTTAAAGCTCAACATTCAGAAAACTAAGATCATGGCATCTGGTCCCATCACTTCATGGGAAATAGATGGGGAAACAGTGGAAACAGTGTCAGACTTTATTTTTGGGGGCTCCAAAATCACTGCAGATGGTGACTGCAGCCATGAAATTAAAAGACACTTACTCCTTGGAAGAAAAGTTCTGACCAACCTAGATAGCATATTCAGAAGCAGAGACATTACCTTGCCGACTAAGGTCCATCTAGTTAAGGCTATGGTTTTTCCAGTAGTCATGTATGGATGTGAGAGTTGGACTGTGAAGAAGGCTGAGCACTGAAGAATTGATGCTTTTGAACTGTGGTGTTGGAGAAGACTCTTGAGAGTCCCTTGGACTGCAAGGAGATCCAACCAGTCCATTCTAAAGGAGATCAGCCCTGGGATTTCTTTGGAAGGAATGATGCTAAAGCTGAAACTCCAGTACTTTGGCCACCTCATGCGAAGAGTTGACTCATTGGAAAAGACTCTGATGCTGGGAGGGATTGGGGGCAGGAGGAGAAGGGGACGACCGAGGATGAGATGGCTGGATGGCATCACTGACTCGATGGACGTGAATCTGAGTGAACTCCGGGAGTTGGTGATGGACAGGGAGGCCTGGCGTGCTGCGATTCAGGGGGTCGCAAAGAGTCGGACACGACTGAGCGACTGAACTGAACTGAACTGAAGTTGCGTCTGACTCTTTGCGACCCCACGGATTGTAGCATGCCAGGCTTCCCTGTCCTTCAGTATTTCCCAGAGTTTGCTCAAACTCATGTCTACTGAGTCAATGATACTATCCAACCATCTCATCCTATGTCACCCCCATTTCCCAGTATCAAGATCTTTTCCAACAAGTCGGCTCTTTACATCAAGTGGCCAAAGTATTGGAGCTTCATTGTTAGCATCAGTCTTTCCAATGAATATTCAGGGTTGATTTCCTTTAGGATTGACTGGTTTGATTTTGCTGTCTGAGGGACTCTCAAGAGTCTTCTCTAGCATCACAGTTCATATAAGTTCCCAAAATAATACTTATCAAAAAACTTCATGTGTCAAATAATTTACTAAATAAGAAATAATTGTCCATACTCAATAACAATTTTGAAGTAACAAACCAGCTTTCAATTTCATAGATCTTGGAATAAAGACCAAATTTGTATGAATACAACAAAATCCAACAAAGCCAAAATACTCCATTAGAATTTCTCCAATGCCATCTTCGTTTCAATGCCTATCTGTAAAACAGGAGCTATAGTAGGCACTTAATCCTAACAACATTATAGAAAAATGTTTTTCAATTTTTTTTTAACCCAGCCTATAGTAAGAAACATGTCTTACATTGCAACAAAGTTCCCATCTGCTTACATCCATTTGTATATATGTATGTTCAGTTGCTAAATGACTCTGCAATCCCATGAACTGCAGCATGCCAGGGTTCCTTGTACTTCATGATCTCCTGGAGTTTGCTTAAACTCATGTTCATTCAGTCATCTCATCCCCTGTTGTTCCCTTCTCCTCCTACCCTCAATCTTTGCCAGCATCAGGGTCTTTTCCAAAGAGTTGGCTCTTCACATCAGATGGCCAAAGAATTGAAGCTATGAAACAAAAGTCTCACAAAATAATACTTTTCTAGCTGGTTTCAAGACTAATTAATTGTGCCTACAGTTTGGAAAAAACACTACAGTAGGGTGTACAACTTTCCACTTTACATATTAACTAAAACAGAGAGTTTAAGTAACTTATCCAAAGTCTCACATTTAAATAAACAGTGAAATCTGAAATTCAAACCCAGTTTCAAAAGCCACACTTCTTGCAGTTCACAGCTTTCTCCTTGCAATACACTATTTGTACTAAATCCACACCAACTGAAATAGCTAATGCTTCAGTTTATGTTCACATGAACAAAAGCACAGAAAAATAAATCCTGTAAAAATATGGTGATGTGACTAAACAATAGTTGCAAAACAGTAATATGCATATGATTTCATTCAAGGATTACATTTCTGAAATAGTCAAATATCAGTGCTAATCCTCCACTTTACTATGCTATTTATCGTAACTTAAGTACTGATGAAGTATAAATATGCTACCCTGTCCTTGTGGGAAAAAAAGGCTTAATTTCTCAAAGAATCAAAAATGTACTACCTATGAGCTCCTTCTCAAACCAAAAGACAAACAACTTACTTACGTCAAACTTTAACAAAGCCGATGACTAATTCTAAAGTAAATACAGTCCAGGTTATAACTGACCATGTGCAAGTGCTCAAGTGTATCTTTTTCAATGTTTTCTAAATAAACAAAACCTCAGTTGGAATAGTTTAGATTAATACACAACCAGATTTCTATGGTTACTATTTATCAGAAATAATTCCAGCTTAGTTATACACACATAGCACAAGGTCAGTCTAGCCATCTATCCACCTAATTCCTTCCTTAGGCAGCTCATTCAGACTACAGTGGAATGGAAAGAAAACTAAGAACATTATTGATTCATTCAGCTTAATGTTTTAACTTCAATACCTAAAACTACTATAATAAAATCTCTTATCTTGCATGTAAATCACAACTACTTCTTAGTCTTTATTAAAAATCCATTAAATATCCCACAGGGAAGCCCACAGGTTATTAACTGCTGATATGCAACTGATACATATACACATTAAATCAAAGCAAATGTTTACTGAGCATTACTTATTATATGCGGAGAAGGCAACGGCACCCCACTCCAGTACTCTTGCCTGGAAAATCCCATGGACGGAGGAGCCTGGTAGGCACTTATTATATGAAAGAGTCTGTGGTCCTGTTGAAGATATCTCAAAGTAGCTATAAGCTAGAATTCATCATTAATATGTGTGTGTGGACGGGTATGTCTACGTGTGTGGTGTAGTTTTTAGTAACTTAAGTCCCCTCTACAGTTGCAACAAAAAGTACAGACCTAGATCTCAAGAAAGGTAGACAGCAAGTTTTTTAGACATTACATAAATAGCATTTACAGATCACAGCAAGAAACAGCAGTTAGCATCCTAAAAGGAGAACAGAGGCTGTAAGTGACTTTAGATTAGACTTCTGCCAGAAATGGCCAGACCATTCCAAGGAAAGCAATAGCTACTGACATCACAAAGACACATTTGGCAACCAATCCTCAATTATCAAATACTGGTATAATTTCTTGTCAGTGATTTATTATGATGTCATTACAGTGATCGCTTGGGCTTCCTCAGTGGTAAAGAACCTGCCTGGCAATGCAGGAGACACAAGAGACACAGGTTTGATCCCTGGATCAGGAAGATCCCTTGGAGTAGGAAACAACATCCCACTCCAGTATTCTTGCCTGAATAATCCCATGGGCAGAGGAGCAGTCCATAGGGTCACAGAGTCGGACACAAGTGAGCATTCGTGCACACACAGTGATCTCTTAACTGTAAGCACATCAGCATTATTAACACAGTAATATATTCCCTTCCTTGTCTATTTTGCTTGTTTTTTCATATATACTTTCAAATAGCTTATAAGCTGCCATCATAATTTCAAATGGATCATTACATTGGCACCTCTTAAACATTCTACAAGATTCTTTCCAGTTTCCAAAAATTAAAGATATAAACCCAGAAAGGTTTTGTCAAATTCTATTCTAAATGCTAATACTTCACTAGCAAAAAGTCAAGATAAGTTGTATATAAAGTATGATGCAATTTTATGTAAAAAAAAAAAGTTTATACACACACACACTACAGAGACAGTAGAATTATAATTTTAATTTTTCTCTCAATGTACTTTCCAAAATTCTTAAAGTGAGCATATATTGCTCTTAAACGGAGGAAAAGTTTGTCAAAGCTTTCCCTACCATCAACCAGATGAAATCTATAATGTCACTTATCATATTCTGTTCTGTAACATAGTTATATTCTCTCATATCTGTCTTCCTTGTTAGACTGCAAACTAGTTGACAAATAGACCACATCTGTTTATCTTTGTAAGCAACATAATATAGTGTATACAATAATGCCTTATATGGGTTAAGGCTGTATCGTCCTTCAGATGAAAACAGTAAGGCATATTAGCCTAACTTCATAGAGAGCACAAGACAAACAGTGAACTTCAGTCTCTTGAATAAATTCCTGCTGAATCCACGACAAAAATACATATATTAAATGCATGCATATACCAACATGATAGTTCTCTTAATCAGATATATTCAAGACTGCTGCTGCTGCTGCTAAGTCGCTTCAGTCGTGTCCGACTCTGTGCGACCCCATAGACAGCAGCCCACCAGGCTCCCCTGTCCCTGGGATTCTCCAGGCAAGAACACTGGATTGGGTTGCCATTTCCTTCTCCAATGCATGAAAGCGAAAGTGAAGTTGCTCAGTTGTATTCGACTCTTTGCGACCCCATGGACTGTAGCCCACCAGGCTCCTCCATCCATGGGATTTTCCAGGCAAGAGTACTGGAGTGAGTTGCCATTTCCTTCTCCCATATTCAAGACTAGTAGATGTCAAAATTTTCAAGTATCAACTGCCTAAGAACAACAGCCCAGCACTTTGCCTGACCTAGCCAGGAAAGAAAGTCTACAGTTTTATGTCTTAAGTTGACTTGGCATACAATATCCCAAGAGTGGCTGTATTTCAGTGGAAGACCAATAAATTCCCAGATATATCTTAGGTCAGACTTAATGAATAGCTTCCAGCTCCTAAATTTTTCCACACAGTTATATGTACCACTCTGCATTATGTTTCTTTTTTAACTGCAGAGTACTTTCATATTTACTGTCAATTTGCCCCTCACTCCAGCTGAGACTAGCACAGGTATTATCTTTCCCATTTGACAAAAGATGATTGAGTGAAGAAACAGAGATGAAACTTTAGTCACTATCTAGTGAGACTCAATAAAGAAGGAAATGGCAACCCACTCCAGTACTCTTGCCTGGAGAATCCCATGGATAGAGGAACCTGGCAGGCTACAGTCCATGGGGTCGCCAAGAGTCAGACACAACTGAAGCGACTTAGCACGCATGCAGTGAGACTCAAAACAGTTCTCCTGAATCCAAAATCCTGGATTTTCCATTATACCACATTTTCTCCCAAGAGGGAAATGGGAATTTAAGTTGTAAACTCTATTAAATGACAGCCATAATGAACTCCCTACATACAGTGTCTATATATATATATATTACAGCAGGTGTTTTATAGCAGTCAACAAACACCTGCTATAATGTTGCCCCTGAATACATCCTAAGGAAACAGAAACCACTGCTATAGTGAGACTGATTCACAGGCAACAATGCACAAAACCATCTTCCCCTAAACATTCATAAAATAAGACTTTTTTGTTCCAAAGCACTATCCTATATATTAATTTTGTATTTTATAGTTTATAGTTCTTGTTGTTCAGTGGCTCATTTGTGCCCGACTCATTGTGACCCCATGGACTGCAGCACACCAGGCTTCCCTGTCCTTCACTATCTCCTGCAGTTTGCTCAAACTCATGTCCATCAAGTCAGTGATGCCATCCAATCATCTCATCCTATGGTGCCCCCTTCTCCTCCTGCCCTCAATCTTTCCCAGCATCAGGGTATTTTCCAGTGAGTCAGCTCTTTGCTTCAGGTGGCCAAAGTACTGGAGCTTCATCATCAGCATCAGTCCTTCCAATGAATATTCAGGGTTGATTTCCTTTAGGATTGCCTGGTTTTATCTTGTAGTTTACAGTTAGGCAGAAAAATCTAAATTCAGCTACACAATACATAAAAGTACTAATTTCTGTGGGCCCACTGCCCTCATCTGTAAAATGAGAATAATAAACTAACAAGGTTATCATGAGAATTAAATAATTAATCCTTATCTGTTTATTAGTAAGAGAGTTTGGTCAAAAGTAAGGGCTCATTAAATGTTAGTTTTAATATTTCACTGATTCTTAGATGGTGGGACATTTTCTTATATTTTAACAACTCTGAAAAAAAATCCATTTTATAATCAATGATGCATCATAGCTCAATCAATAGTATTTTTTCTTAATGATACACAAAATGATGCTTCTTGCAATCTCTGGCAAGAGATTTTATAGTTGATGAAATATAATATTATATGAAATATAAGATGCTGCTGAGCAAACATTTACCCTGCCACCATTCTTCTATTCAAAAGATTCACAAGCAATGCACCCAATCTACATCTCTAACCCTGCTCTCCCAAGACATGTTTCCGTCTGTGACATGTGGACAGATTGGCAGCACCTCAAATTTAACAAGTCCAAAATCAAAATCAGCTCCTCAGAAGCTGTTATTCTGTTCCTGATCCAAATTAATGATACCTTAAAGAAAAACTCGCACCTGAAACTTTGTAAATCATCTATACTTCAATCAATCAATCAACCAGTGGACTATCCTACAAATACTGTTACATACCAACAAGTTCAAATATTTAAAATCTTTCTACAAATTAAAAAAAAAAAGAAGAAAAACCCGACTCCACCTTTACCTCCTTCCTCTCGCTCTCCCAGTTGAGGCCTTTCCTGTCTCTCAGTTGGAATCAAACACTCCATCTCTGCACCCATTTTATTTTCTACTTCTATTCTGCTGCTGCTGCTGCTAAGTCACTTCAGTCGTATCCAACTCTGTGCGACCCCATAGACAGCAGCCCACCAGACTCCCCCATCCCTGGGATTCTCTAGGCAAGAATACTGGAGTGGGTTGCCATTTCCTTCTCCAATTCTAGAAATTACCAAACTGTACCTTGAAACATATTTAGTTGTACATATAGCTGTTTCCCCATCTTGGCTCTCAGTTTCTTGAGGGCAAGGCCCATTTCTTACTCATTTTTATATACCCAGGATGACTAGTTCAATGCCTCACCTGTAGCTAATTGCTCAGTAAATGTTTATGGAAGTGATCAATAAATGTTTATAAACTCTTTGTCTATAGGTTTCAGGATATTTAAGCCCTTTATGAAGAGAAAAGGGGACTATCCTAGAGTAAATGCTTACAAAGTTATTTCACACACATGATCTCAGTTCAGTTCAGTCGCTCAGTCGTGTCCGACTCTTTGCAACCCCATGTACTGCAGCATTCCAGGCCTACTAGTCCATCATCAACTTTGGGAGTTTACTCAACTCATGTCCACTGAGTTGGTGATGCCATACAACCATTTCATCCTCTGTCATCCCCTTCTCCTCTCACCTTTAATCTTTCCCAGCATCGGGGTCTTTTCAAATCAGTCAGCTCTTCACATCAGGTGGCCAAAGTACTGGAGTTTCAGCTTCAACATCAGTCCTTCCAATGAACACCCAGGACTGATCTCCTTTAGGATGGATAGGATGGACTGGCTGCATGTCCTTGCAGTCCAAAGGACTATCAAGAGTCTTCTCCAATACCATAATTCAAAAGCAACAATTCTTTGGTGCTCGGCTTTCTTTGTAGTCCAATTCTCACATCCATACATTACTACTGGAAAAATCATAGCCGTAATTAGACGGACTTTTGTTGGCAAAGTAATGTCTCTGCTTTTTCATATGTTGTCTAGGTTGGTCACAACTTTTCTTCCAAGGGGTAAACATCTTTTTATTTCATGGCTGCATTCACCATCTGCAGTGATTTTGGAGCCCCCAAAAATAAAGTCTGACACTGTTTCCACTGTTTCCCCATCTATTTCCCATGAAGTGATGGGACCAGATGCCATGATCTTAGTTTTCTGAAGTGATGGGACCAGATGCCATCATCTTAGTTTTCTGAATATTGAGCTTTAAGCCAACTTTTCCACTCTCCTCGTTCACTTTCAACAAGAGGCTCTTTAGTTCTTCTTCACTTTCTGCCATAAGGGTAGTGTCATCTGCATATCTGAGGTTATTGATATTTCTCCCAGCAATCTTGATTCCAGCTTGTGCTTCTTCCATCCCAGCATGTCTCATGATGTACTCTGCATATAAGTTAAATAAGCAGGGTGATAATATACAGCCTTGACGTACTCCTTTTCCTATTTGGAACCAGTCTGTTGTTCCATGTCCAGTTCTAACTGTTACTTCCTGGCCTGCATACAGGTTTCTCAAGAGACAGGTCAGGGGGTCTGGTATTCCCATCTCTTTCAGAATTTTCCACAGTTTATTGTGATCCACACAGTCAAAGGCTTTGGCATAATCAATAAAGTGGAAATAGATGTTTTTCTGGAACTCTCTTGCTTTTTCCATGATCCAGCGGATGTTGGCAATTTGATCTCTGGTTCCTCTGCCTTTTCTAAAACCAGCTTGAACATCTGGAAGTTCACGTATTGCTGAAGCCTGGCTTGGAGAATCTTGAGCATTACTTTACTAGCGTGTGAGATGAGTGCAATTGTGCAGTAGTTTGAACATTCTTTGGCATTGCCTTTCTTTGGGATTGGAATGAAAACTGACCTTTTCCAGTCCTGTGGCCACTGCTGAGTTTTCCAAATTTGCTGACATATTGAGTGCAGCACTTTCACAGCATCATCTTTCAGGATTTGAAATAATTCAACTGGAATTCCATCACCTCCACTAGCTTTGTTCGCAATAATGCTTCCTAAGGCCCATTTGACTTCACATTCCAGGATGTCTGGTTCTAGGTGAGTGATCACACCATTGTGATTATCTGGGTCGTGAAGATCTTTTTTGTACAGTTCTTCTGTGTATTCTTGCCACCTCTTCTTAATATCTTCTGCTTCTGTTAGGTCCATACGATTTCTGCCCTTTATTGAGCCCATCTTTGCATGAAATGTTCCCTTGGTATTCCTAATTTGCTTGAAGAGATCTCAGGTCTTTCCCATTCTATTGTTTTCCTCTATTTCTTTGCACTGATCACTGAGGAAGGCTTTCTTATCTCTCGTTGCTATTCTTTGAAACTCTGCATTCAAATGGGTATATCTTTCATTTTCTCCTTTGCTTTTGGTTTCTCTTCTTTTCACAGCTATTTGCAAGGCCTCCTCAGACAGCCATTTTGCTTTTTTGCATTTCTTTTTCTTGGGGATGGTCTTGATCCCTGTCTCCTGTTCATCACAGGATCTCATTTAGGGTTTAATTCTAAACTCCTAGGTACACTGGACAGATTCATTCATAAATTGAAGCTTCATAGTCAAGACACTTGCCAAAAGTTTTCCATGGTAGGAAAAAAGAATTCAAACTTAAAGCCAACTCTAAACCCCATGCTTTATAAACTTTTATCCTTCTGCCTCTCCCCCTCAGTGTCATGCCCACCAATCTTCCACCCTAACATGACCTACAAGGCCGTCTCCCTTGTCTTGACCTGTTTTCCCTCCCTCTCTGCATGCCAGTTGTAGCTGCCTTCTTTCAGCTCCTCCTCCTCACCACAAAGCCTTTTGCACATATTATTTCTTCTGCCTAGAATATTTTTCTTCCCTTGTCTCACTAAGGCTTCCTCTTCTTCCAGATCTCAGTTCAACCTTAACTTCATTAGGTAATCCTTCTCTGACTTGAGTAGGAAACTTTTCTGAGCACATGGTCTCATAACATTCTCTCCTTTATAGCACAAATCATGGCTGTATTTTTTTTTCTAGATGTAATTTTACATTAACTTGTAAGATTTTTATTTACTTAATGTCTAGCTCCCTCACTAGTCCAACTTCTAAGAAGGCAAGGGATTTTTTAAAATCACAATTCTGCCCCAAGTATGTGGCATAATAAGCTACTGAAATAATGAATGAATGAATCCTTTAGCACTCCTCGAGCTTGCTAAATCATCTCAACCACCCCACCTTCAGCTAATATCTTGCATTCTACTTTACATAGAAATCAGTTATTTTCTCTACTTACCCCCCAACTCGTCTTGACTTCTTATAGATCCCTTTCATCTGAGTTCCAAACATTCAAATTTCCTTACTCTTAAGACCACTCTCAATGCTTCTCTCTCTTTTTTTGCCATACCCATAGGCATGCAGCATCTTAGTTTCTTGATTCGACCAGGGATCAAACTGTGCCCCTGGCAGTGGAAGCACTGGAAGCACGGAGTCTTAACCACTGGGCTGCCACCCTTCTCTTCATTGCAAAACTTCTGAATGAGTAGCCTACAACTCCTGATTCCATTTATTCCCCTCCCTGATACTCTTCAACCATGTTGATATGATGCTTACTCTCACACTGCTTGCGTACATGTGTGCATGCTAAGTTGCTTCAGTCATGTCTGACTCTTTACGACCCCACAGACTGTAGCCGACCAGGCTCCTCTGTTCACGGGATTCTCCAGGCAAGAATACTGATATGGGTTGCCATGCCCTCCTCCTGGGAATCTTCCGGACCCAGGGGTGGAACCTGCATCTCTTAGGTCTCCTGCAGTTAGCAGGCAGGTTCTTTACCACTGGCGCCACATGGGAAGCCCACTCTCACACTACCTCTAATGAAACTGTTCTCGTTTTCAAATTCAATGACCTTGTTTTTCTTTATCCTCAACCAGTGTCATTCATCTCGATCATCTGATCATTCCCTCTTGAAACTGCTTCTAGTCTCGGCTTCAGATACTGACACAGCACCTCCCTTTTCCTACAGTTTTGACCACACCTATGAGTTTTTCTACCCAACCCTTTAGGTACAGCATTAGCTCATTTTTCTCTTTTATCCTCCATACACAATTTCACTCAAGCTAATGATTTTACTACCAAATACCTACAACTCCAAAATTTATCTCTAACACAGGCTTCTCTACTAAGCTATGGCTCTACATGTTTAGGTACCATTTTGAAGGGTCACCTGCAACAAGACTAATACTTCTAAACTCAACATATTTTACATGAAACTTATCTTACAGACACCATGAACTCAACTGAACCTAACAAGTTTCTTTCCTCAACTGAGAAGTCTAGGATGACTTCCTGACTTAGATAAACAGATGTCACAGAGCCGGATGAAGATTATTAACACTATTTTCATACTGAAGGAAGTGCTCACTCAATCCTGGGATATTGCTAATCACTTTCACAGTCACCTCAGTGATACTTTGCTATACCTATCTTCACCATCTCTAGTACTACTACCTTATTACAAGCCTTTATCCATCTCTCACTGGACACTCCAAGCGGACCCCATGCTTCCACTGGCTACCCACTCCAGTCTATTCACCGCAAATTGGCTGTAAATCGAAGCATCGCTTTCGCTTAGAACCACTCAGTGGCTTCCAATGCTGTTCACAGTAACACTGAAACTCTTTGGTATGAACTATAGGACCTCATATGACTTAGCCTCTGCCTATCTCTCTATATACCACTCTTCTAGTAACCCCTTCTTTTTCACCTTCCCCTCAAATATCTGCTTCCAATTCACTTTGCCTGAAAAACCTACCTCAGGTCTCTGATGGTTCCTTCTCCTCATTCAGGTCTCAGCTCCCATGTTACCTCGTCAATGAGGCCTTCCTTGAAAATCCTACTTCAATTAGCTCTCACTCAGATCACTCTCAATCTCTTTATCCTACTTTCTTATCTTCACTGTATTTATGATTACCTGAAATCATATTACTTTTAAACAATATTTTATTGAGGTATGATTGATATTTGTACATTTTAATGTATATGACTTGAATCTTACAGTATCTTTTTTAATTTTTATTTTTTTAATTATTAAAGTATGTATGATAACACATTTACAGGTGACTTGGAAAATACAGAAGAATATTACATATAGTTCCATTGCATATTACAATTATTTTTAAGTACATAAATTAAGATTTTTAGTTGAAGTTTCAATATCAAACTCAAAATTAACAGAACAAAGATACAGAGAAGTAGGATATAGTAGACCTGAAAAGCACTATGAACCAATTCAACATAATTAAAATTTATACAATTTTCACACAACAGCAGGATATAAATTCTATTCAAAGTTCCCACAGACGAGAAACTAGGAGACACTGGAACATATCCAGGGACATCAAACAAGGTGCAAAAATGTCACGGTCTAAACATATCGAAATCATACAGAGCCTATTCTCTTGTCACTGTGGAATTACAGTAGAATCAATATCAAAAGATATTTGAAAATAATCCACATGTTTTTAAGTGCAATGTGACATTTACCAAGAGATATCTTCAACTTAGCCATTGAAAGCCTAAGTAAAATTAGACTGAAAAAAACCACAGGGGTGACTGCAGAGAAGAAAGCATTTAAATGAGAAGTTAATATTAAAGATACTTTAAATAAAATCCCACACATTTGGAAATTAAATGTCCACTTTTAGATGAGGGGTATAACTAAGAAGCCATAACAAGGAAAATTAGGAAATATTTGTAATAGAACAAAAATGAAAACAGAATTTACCAGAATTCGTTGCAGCTGCTCAATGCAGTCAAATACAATGTGGAGTCTTAAATAAAGTACAAAAACAAATAATGGACACTAGCATAAAATTTTGTGAAATTTGAACAAAATCTGTACTTTAGTTAAAATACTGTATCACGTGTTAATTTCTTGTTTTTTAACAACATATTGTATATGTTGTTAAACATATAGTATAGTATTTCTCTATATAGAGAAATATAGTGGAATCAAAATGTCATAAATTTTTTCAGCTAGGCAAAAATTCATAAATTTTCTAAAATGTATATATTATACATACTATATATATGCATACATAAGCTTTTCTATGATGCTTGTTAAAGGCTTGAGAAAGTACAACAGAAAAAAAGAGGCAGAGAAATTGGAAAACATAAACTAAATGATATGGGAGCACTAAATATGAAATTTTAAAAATGAAACAAACTAGATAAAAGATGATCATATAGTCCAGATGTTTTTAAACATGGGTACTCATTAGAAACACATCTGGAGCTTTGGAGAAGAAGAGCAATATCTGGGGATTTGCATTTTTCAAAAAATTACAAGATAATTCTATTACACATCTGGATTTTAAAAACTGCTTTTCTATTAAATGGTAGTTTTAGTAATATAGAATGCTATGATTCCCTATTGACCAATCATGATACAATGGTATTAAAATATATAATCACTATGAAATTATTAAATTTAATATTAAATTTACTAAAATTAATTATTAAATAATCAGTATTAAAACCATGATCAAAATAGTAACAAATGTTTATGTTTTCACAATCAATAGCCAGACAAAAAAATAGAAGATAATTATAGTTGCAAACCACAATGGAAACATGATTAACCTAACAATATAAAATAATTACATACAATTTGAAGGGTCAAGCAGAGTGATGTGATAAGTGGAAGTGCATACATGCACATGTTCTCAGTCTGCCCAGGCAGTCTATTTGGTTGGTGCATTTAATCCATTTACAGATAAGGTAATTATCGATATGTATGATCCTATTACTATTTTCCTAATTGTTTCTGGTTTATTTTGTGTAGATTTTTCCCCTCTCTTGTGTCTCCTGCCTAAAGAAATTCCTTTAAAATTTGTTGTAAAGCTGGTTTGGTGGTGCTGAACTCTCTCAACTTTTGCTTGCCTGGAAAGCTTTTGATTTCTCCATCAAATCTGAATGAGAGTCTTGCTGGGTAGAGTACTCTTTGTTGTAGGTTATTCCCTTTCATCACTTTAAATATATCATGCCATTCCCTTCTGGCTTGTAGTTTCTGTTGACAAATCAGCTGGTAACCTTATGGTAGTTCCCTTGTGTGTTATCTGTCGTTTTTCCCTTGTTGCTTTTAATATTTCGTCTTTAATTTTCATCATTTTGATTACTATGTGTATCAGTGTTCCTCCTTGGGTTTATCCTGCCTGAGGCTCTCTGCTTCCTGGACTCATTTGACTATTTTCATTCCCATGTTAGGTATACATATACATTAGTTGCTCAGTCATGTCCAACTCTGCAACCCCATGAACCTTAGCCTGCCAGGCTCCTCTGTCCATGGAATTCTCCAGGCAAGAATACTGGAGTGGGTGGCCATTTCCTCCTCCAAGGGATCTTCCCAACCCAGGGATCGAACCCAGGTCTCCGCATTGCAGGCAGATTCTTTACCATGTAGGGTAAGTTTTCAGCTATTATTTCTTCAAATATTTTCTTGGGTCCTCTCTCTCTCGCTCTCTCTCCTCCTTCTGGGACTCCTATAATGTGAATGTAGGTACATTTAATGTTGTCCCAGAGGTCTCTTAGGTTGTCTTCATTTTTTTTTTCATTCCTTTTTTATGTAGTCTGCTCTGCAGCAGTTATTTCCACCATTCTGTCCTCCAGGTCATTTATCTGTTCTTCTGCAGTTATTCTGCTATTGATTCCTTCTAATGTATTGTTCAGAAAACTAAGATCATGGCATCTGGTCCCATCACTTCATGGCAGATAGATGGGGAAACAGTGGAAACAGTGTCAGACTTTATTCTGGGGGGCTCCAAAATCACTGCAGATGGTGACTGCAGCCATGAAATTAAAAGACGCTTACTCCTTGGAAGGAAAGTTATGACCAACCTAGACAGCATATTGAAAAGCAGAGATATTACTTTGCCAACAAAGTAATGGTCTGGTCAAGCCTATGGTTTTTCCAGCGGTCATGTATGGATGTGAGAGTTGGACTGTGAAAAAAGCTGAGCGCCGAGGAATTGATGCTTCTGAACTGTGGTGTTGGAGAAGACTCTTGAGTGTCCCTTGGACTGCAAGGAGATCCAACCAGTCCATTCTAAAGGAGATCAGTCCTGGGTGTTCATTGTAGGGACTGATGCTGAAGCTGAAACTCCAATATTTTGGCCACCTCATGCGAAGAGTTGACTCATTGGAAAAGACCCTGATGCTTCGAGGGATTGGGGGCAGGAGCAGAAGGGGATGACAGAGGATGAGATGGCTAGATGGCATCACCGACTCGATGGACATGAGTTTGAGTGAAGTCCGGGAGTTGGTGATGGACAGGGAGGCCTGGCGTGCTGTGATTCATGGGGTTGCAAAGAGTCAGACACGACTGAGTGACTGAACTGATCTGAATGTACTGTTCCTCTCTGTTTGTTCTTTAATCCTTCTAGGTCTTTGGTAAACATTTATTGCATCTTCTCAATCTTTGCCTTCATTCTTTATCCAAGATCCTGAATCATCTTCACTAGCATTATGAATTATTTTTTTGGAAGGTTGCCTATCTCCACTTCATTTGGTTGTTTCCCTGGGGTTTTATCTTGTCCCTTCGTCTGGAACAAAAACCTCTTACTTTTTCATCCTGGTTAACTTTCTGTGGTGTGATTTTTGGTTCTAGCCATTGTGGGACTGTGGTTCTTCTTGCTTCTTATGTCTTCCCTCTGATGGAGAAGGCTAAGAGGCTTGTATAAGCTTCCTGATCGGAGAAACTGGTGGTGGGAAAAACTGGGTCTCACTCTGGTGGGCAGGGCTATGCTCAGTAAAATTATAATCCAGTTACCTGCTGATGGGTGGGGTTGTGCCCTCCCTGTTAGTTGTCTGGTCTGAGTGACCCAGCCCTGAGGTCTACTGAGCTCCATAGTAGGGTTAGTGGTAACCTCCAAAAGGATTTAATGCCAAGGGGCCCCTTCCAGTACAAGCTGCTGCCAGTATCCCATCCTCATGGCAAGCCACTGCCAACACACACCTCCACAGGAGACCCTCCAACACTAGCAGGTAGTTCTGATTCCGTTTCCTGTGGGGTCACTGCTCCTTTTCCCTGGGTCTTGGAGTGCACAAGATTTTGTTTGTGCCCTCCAAGAGTGGAGTCTCTGTTTCCCCCCATCCTGTGGGAAGTCCTATAATCAAACCCATAGGCCTTCAAGGTCAGATTCCTTGGGGATTTCCGGTCCCTTTGCTGGATCCTCAGGTTGGGAAGCCTGACATGAGGCTCAGAAACTTCATAACAGTGGAAGAACTTCTTTGGTATTACCATGCTCCAGATTGTGGGTCACCTTCTCAAGGGGTATGAGATTTGATATTATCATGTTTGCACCCCTCCTACCACCTTGTTGCAGCTTCTTTTGTCTTTGGACATGGGGTATCTTTCTTTGGTGGCCTCCAGTATCCTCTTGTCAATGGTTGCTCAACAGCTAGTTGTGATTTTGGTGCTCCTGCAGGTGGAGATGAGCACACATCCTTCTACTCCTCCATCTTGAACTGAGTTCACAGTACTTTTTAATGTTGGCAGTATCTTTTAGGTATGATCCATTTTCCAGCCCTGATGTTTCTATTTTTATTAGAATTTGGATTTAATTAACCTTTAACTTGTTAATCTTTCTATTGTATTGTTTATTTTATATCTTTTTTTTCCCCTCTGGCCACACTGCATAGCATGTGGGAGCTTAGTTCCCCAACAAGGAGTTAAACCCATGCGACATCCCCTGCATTGAAAGTGCAGAGTCTCGACCACTAGACTTCCAGGGAAGTTCCTGAAATCATATTCTTTATTTGTGTATCTACCTTTAATAGGAGCTTCATAAATAGTTTGAATAGATGTGTAAATTTTAAAGATGTAGAAATTAAGGTTAAGTAACACGTAAGGATAAACAACACATACAACAAGTGGTGGAGCTGATATATTCACTAACTCAGTTCAGTTCAGTTCAGTCGCTCAGTCGTGTCCGACTCTTTGCGACCCCATGAATCACAGCACGCCAGGTCTCCCTGTCCATCACCAACTCCCAGAGTTCACTCAGACTCGCGTCCATCGAGTCAGTGATGCCATCCAGCCATCTCATCCTCTGTCATCCCCTTCTTCTCCTGCCCTCAATCCCTCCCAGCATCAAAGTCTTTTCCAATGAGTCAACTCTCTAACTCAGATCTGCCTAAAACCAAAACTTTTAATATCTACCCCATATCACACTAGTAAAGCATAGTAAGAGTAAAAGCAAGAAAGACAGACTGGAGAGCATCATCAAATAGTCAGATGATGAAGTTTAAAATTATAAAAGCAGAGCACCATTCCAAGGAGTGACATACTCTAGGATGTGATCATAGGTGTGGATGGCTGAAATGAGGTAGACAGAGATATCTGTATCATTCACCATCCTCTCCTTGGCAAGCAGATTTTCTGTATCCATTTGCAGATAAAGGCTCTACAAATTTGGCTCATAACTAACAGAAACATCAGTGAGCTAGCCCTTTGAATCATCTCTGTCCCACTCTGAATCACATATAAAAGCAATTACCTTCCCACTGTCCAGTCCCTTAGTTGCTAGGTGAATCTTCCTCATTCACAGCCCTCTAGCCTCTTCTCAATACCACTTATAGTAAAACACTATGAAAATTATTAAGGCAAACAGCTGCAAGAGAAAATTAATAGCCTAACACAGTCCACAGGCCTATCTGTTCTCCAGTCCCAAAAAAGTACTAAGAACTAAATGCACAGAAAGAAGTAATAGAAAAAAGGATTTTTCTTTTTGGAAATATGTACTTTCTTGTGATTAAGAATTTATTTTTCCTATTTTCTATAATTGCTTAGGAGGAAACAATTTGTATACATACACCCTAGCATGAAATTTCTCTTGTCATATTTTGACCACATATTTTATCACTATGGGGTTCACTGCACACACCAAAAAGGAAGCCTTGATGACTTTTTCCTTTGATGTCAGGGCCTCTCTCAAATAGTTGCTTTTGGAGATTATACCTGAGAATTTATTTTTACTGAAGAAGACAAATGGAAGAATGAGACAATTTCCTTTATAAGGCTGAACATAAAATTCTACCGATACCTACATTTTTCTTTTCTTTCTCAGTAATCACAGAAAGATCACAACAAAGGAGGAAATACAAAGCTGGTTGCCTGATCTTCCTCATCAGTAGCAGCTACACCTAAGTATTCTATACAAAAGGAAATAAGTTATTTTTATATAGCCCTAAGAAAATGCATCTCACCGCCCTTCTCTGACAGTTCAAATCTTATCAAAATATGTGGTCCTCCAACAGTGACCAATTAGTTGCTGTTATTTTCAATATGACAAAGTCATAGATATAAACATAGCTGATGTACTTCAACCTTGTGGGTTTTATCCTTATTGATGACGCAAATTGCCCATCTTTGGCCATTAGGAGCTTCTCACGGTTAATATCTTGATATGTATCTTTCAGCCTTTTCCCCCCTACAGTTACCTACCGTTTGACCTTTCTCCTCATCCCCTTTTTCATTGAGCTCCATGTTCACATGCATTTTCTCATGTCAGTAATTTCTTTTAAAACTTTTCATCTAAAAATAATTAGTGACTTAGTGAGTGAAGTCGCTCAGTCGTGTCCAACTCTTTGCTACCCCGTGGACTGTAGACCACCAGGCTCCTCCGTCCATGGGATTCTCCAGGCAAGAATACTGGAGTGGGTCGCCATTTCCTTCTCCAGGGGATCTTCCCAATCCAGGGATCGAACCCAGGTCTCCCGCATTGCAGGCAGACGCTTTAACCTCTCAGCCACCAGGGAAGCCCCAAAAATAATTTCAGACTTACAAAAAAGTTGCAAATATAAAAATATGTAACTTCTCTCTTTAGAAAAATGATATTCCTTTTTAAAGGTATGTAATGCCACTAAGTTCAGGGCTAAGCTATTATCTTTGTTCAGCATGATAAACAAGAATTCAATATTTCTTTCAAAAAAATGAAAGCCACAAATTTCAGTCTTAAATGTGAGGCATCAATTTGAGCATAATGGTCAGGTCATTAAAAAAAAAAAAAGACATTACCAAGCCTATAGGATTTACATGCAAAAAGTATGTATTAATTCCTATGAAGTGGTTTGATAACTGGCCAAATTTCCTTTTTTTTTTTTCTTTTTGATGAATATCAGAAATACAGTTACTAGGAGGGTAAACTGGTAGATCTTAGAAGACTGTTTTACATTATCAACTTATAGTTGAACATAACAAGTATTTTGATCCCACATATATATACACACACCCATCAGAAATACATACGAATGTAAGACCAAAAGACACAACATACAAAAACATTTGGAGTGGCATTATAAAATCACAGTCCAAGATAGAAAAAGAAATATATCCAGCAAAGGTAAATAAACTGTGGCATATTCATACACTGAGCTGCTACACAGCAATATAAATAAACTACTGCAAAATCCATCAAGTGGAAGCATCTGACAAGCATAAGATTAAGCAGAAGAAGCATTCCCCCAAAAAATATTGTATAATTCCATTTATGAGAAGTCCAATATGTCAATAATACATCAATTCTTAAAAGCTCAAAAACAGGCAAACTATATTATATTTTGCTGTGAGCCTAAAACTGCTCTTAAAAAATAAAGTTCATTTTAAAAAAATAAATAAATGAAGTTTAATAGTTACAAAAAAAAATACTAAACTATTCTGTAGCGTTGGAATAGTATAACATTACCTTTGGGGGAAATGAGAGGAAGTACTGACTGAAAGGAAGAGTACGTGGGCTTCTGGGGTGTTAGTAGTATTCTATTTCTTGACCAAGGTGGTGATTACATGAGTGTGTTCACTTTGTGATAATTCAGTGAGTCATATACTTAAAGACTTGTTTACTTTAATATACATATAAATCAAAAAAATTTTAATATATAAATATTGACTCTTTTCTGAACTTTATTAAAGACAGTCCACTATTAATGTATGTATAGAACACCCCAACTTAAAGAATAGTGCTTTATTTAAAAGTTAGAAAAAATAGTGCAGTATTTCCCCACTCTAGCAGGAACTTAACTTATTCTACTTATCCCAACTCAGACTTAATAATCCTAATGGATTCTGAGTTTATCTAAGAAAGGAGATATTAACATTTTAAGACCTATGTAGATTGCTTGGACTCTTATCTACAGATATGTATCATAAACAGGCATAAAAAAGGTACTCTACAAATATTTACCAATGATACACATCCCAAACTTTAAACAAATTCACATAGCAAAGTCTGAAATACCTTGCACTAGTAAAACAGGATCAACACTCAGCCTGCTGGCCTAAAGAGTGCAACTTCTAGAAACTTAACCTCCAAAAACTAAAAAAATTACAGAATGTACTGCTTATAAGGAAGAACACAATTGTGACAACTCTCTTTGGCAGAGGAAATTGGTCCTTTTCCCCTTCCCTGCTGCCTGGCTCAAATAAGGCATAATCAACTTCCTGCTGCCACAGCTAAGCAAAAGGAACCCAGCAGCAACTCTGTTCATGAGGGCAGAAACTACTTTACTTGATGTGATGAAAACCCAGCAGCAAGGAGTTAGCTGAGGCAGATGACAATGTTGCAGAAATAAGATGAGAAGAAACTCCTGACCAACCTGTTCTTATACCTGAAAACTCTAAAATCATTATTATTCCTACTTTTCAGAGTGATAATAAATCAAAATATATCTCTGGAGTCTTCTCAGGCTAGAATTAACCCACAATCAACAGGTGTCCTGAGTGTCCATCAGAGTCTACCTTCTAAGAATTTCCCAGTAGTATCTGTTCAGTTAGTTAGATGACTGATATGTGCTTATAAAATTTAAGTTTTTCTAAGGGCAAGTCACAACATACATTGACTTGATATAGTTCTCATTACTAGTGATATTGGTTTGTTCTGTTTTAAAAACACAAGTAATAAATATTCAGCATCCTTGGTGGCTCAGACAGTAAAGAATCTGCCTGCAGTACAGGAGACTCAGGTTCAGATCCCTGGGTTGGAAACATCCCCTGGAGACGGTAATGACAAACCACTCCAGTATTCTTGCCTGGAGAATTCCATGGACAAAGGAGCCTGGCAGGCTTCAGTCCATAGAGTTGCAAAGAGTTGGACACAACTGAGCGACTAACACACAGAAAATAAATTTTTAAATAATCAAAGAAGATAAACAAGCACGTGAAAATCACAGGTCAAACTTAAAAGAGCTGAGGTCTTCAGGATTTTGGTAAACAAAGTTTTACCCACTGGTTAAAGGACCTGCTTCTAATAGAGGATTGCTGATATGAGAGCTCCTGAGGTACCTGGTTTGCTAATGAGTCCAGGTAAGTATAATTATTATGCCAAGAGAACAGCAATGAGCAAATCACGATGGAAAGCTGACTGGCGATCTCCAAACATAATAAAACTATCTATAGCAATGTTCATTGTGGCATTGTTTATAACAGCAAAATTATATTGTTTATAAAGGTAAAATTTATAATAGCAAAAAAAATTCTGATTATTCATCAATATGAAACTGGTCAAATTACATATGCTCATAAAATGAAACGGTACTCCACAGCCATTAAAAGGAACAATTTAAACTCACAAAAGCTAATAGGAAAATAAATCATTAAGCTTTTTAAAAAGTTAAATATACCTCCAATTGTAGAATCTATATATTTAAATGTAATGAAAATTTCCAAGATGGATAAGAAAGAGTAAACAATAGTTACCTCTGGGGAGTAAGAATAGGGAATGAAGACAGGAGAACTTTGTCCTTTCACGTCACATCCTAAACTGAATTTCTTATCATACATATATATCACCTCTATAATAAAAACAAAACAATGAAAGCAATGAACAAAAAACTTAACGATGCTGAGCAAGTGACAGGACCATGATGATTTTTAGTTTCCTTTTTACACTTTTCTGGATGTTCTCAATTTTCTGTGATTAACAGTATGTTAGCATATATTGCTTCTTATACCCCAAAAACTTTTTTTGTTTTAGATTTTTTAATAAGTATGGTCACTTTTAGTTCAAATTAGGGAGAAAAATCCAGAGCTCCGTTATAAGCACTATAGCAATTACAAAGAAATATGGAAAGACTCAATTCTCAAAGTGCTCATTTATTTGGAGAAAACTGTCATGAACATCAAGACATCAAAAGTTAAGGAAAATCCTTGATTTAGTTTACTGGAGTTGTTTAGGTGGTACAGACTCCTATGGAAGCAAAAGATACCAGTATTGTGAGGAAAGCTGTGCCAGATACTTGAAAGACTTAAGTGAATTATATAAAAGAATTTTTTTTTCAAAATTCAAGTCTAACCTCCCACTCAACGTTGAAATTCCTTTTACCACTCATTCAATCTCTGCTTAAGTATCCTATGTTAAAAATTCTCATAAATAGTCCATTCCATTTGTTAACAACTCTGTAAGTTCTTTCTTATGTTAAAAGCTAAAATGTCTATCATTTTCAACACTGGCTGACTTGTCCTAGTTCTCTCTGAGCAACAGTTTAGAAAATTTTCATTTACTATTATGATCCTTCTGCAAGAATAAAACCTCCCAATTCCTCAAATGGTTTCTACACCCTTCGTTATTCTAATTATTCTCCTCTGAACAAACTAATTTCTCAGTTTGCCTCTTAGAATCAAATACCCTAATTGAACACAGAATTCCAGAACTGATCTGACCAGTGCTTTTATCTCCTTAGGCTGGGTCACCATGAACACAGAGCAAGAGTAGTTGCTAGGCGGTATACAATTCATCGCCAAATCAGCAGCACTGTTCAGATCATAAGTAATTTATGTTTTAAGGAATTTAGAGCATTAAAAGAGAAAGATCACTGCGGAGTGAGGAACTGAGGACATTTTCAACAACAAAAGTAGACTATAAGCTAGGAAAGGAAGAACACACTTTCAACAAGCAGAAAACAGAACGCTGCCATGGTGCGAATGAACAAAGCTAGTGCTGAGCAAAATATCTGCGTAAGGATGGGCAAGAACATAGGGCCAAAAAGAGGACTAGAGTCATACTACCGAGAACCCTTAACCTCCAGGGGATAAGGCATGATTAAAGGGTTTAAACCAAGAAATTGATTTCTTGATTGAGATATTTGGAATGATTAAATCAATATCAGTTTGTCAAATTCAACATCAGATTAAATACTGTTTGAATTTTTTTTTTCTAAATTGAGTTACGGTTAATTCACAGTGTTGTATTAGTTACAAGTATACAGCAAAGTGATTCAGTTTTAACATATATTGTGCATTATTTTTCAGATTATTTTCAATTACAGAGAGAAAGAGCATAGTTAGCTGAACAGAATTCCTTGAAAATGAAAGCTGCCTGATATTAGAACAAATTGAAAGCAGCAGCTCCTTCTCTGAAGCATCAATTCAATTAAAGAGGAATTTCTGGTTTAATAGTGCTCCTGGCTGAAGAATCTTTCATAAGGGATAGTTCTGTAATACAGTGTGGCAGTAGAGAATTAAAACTGTCCAAGGGACACTGCAAACCCCAACCTCTCCCAAATCCTGCTACTCAACAGCAGGGATCTAAAGGAATAAATAGATTCCCAGCTGCTGAGAGAAAATGTCTTACTAAAAGCAAAGCAAAATTCTCATTAATGAAAAATCAAGCATGAAGAAAATTTCTGTGTCTCATAATCCCTAGAAATAACCAAATCCATTTTGGGTTAATACAGATTTAACAAAACAGTGGGAGAGAACAGAGGAAAGCAGTTTCATTTGCCAGAAGCTGGGGGAAACATTTAACAGAGATCACAACCAACCATGCTTCTAATCCACAGAATCAAAAGAAACATGAACTCTATCCAATGAAAGGTGCTGGGAAAAGGTTCTCATAGATAAATTCCCTCACTCACAACTGAGCCACCTTATTCTACCTTGTTCAACACGGATACGATAGGCTGTAACTTGAATTTCCCAAGATCAAATTCAATAGGTAATCCAAACCCTGCTTTTCCTGATCTGATAATCTCTAAAATCACAGTCCCTGCACTCATTCAAAACCAGCCCTGCGCTTCTACTATATCAGGCGCCTAGAACACAAAAACCATTAAGAAACAGCCTCTACCCTCATGAAGCTTAGTCGACACACCTTGCCTCATCTTAAACCCCAAAGCTCTTGAGTTAAAATATCGTCTCAGGTGGGTCAAGCGTCCTCAGTGGAAAAGCAATAAAGGACTTCACCTTTAGTTAGTGTGAGAGAAATAAATATAAATAAGTAAATCATACTTCTTATGCTCTGCTCTGAAAGAAGAGAAGCCGACACACCTTTTCAAGTCGAGTATGAGCATACAGTTAGCCTGGACTACACAGGAGAAGCAGGGGACAAAGACAAGCAACAGGGGGGTGGAACGCCAATAAATACATTGGAAGGAGGGATAATGACAGCTGTACTCCTTCAAAGCATGATTAGAAAGAACCTGCTACTAAGCCGACTGAGATTTTACGGTGCGGTGAGAAGGAAGAAAAGAATAGAGGCTGCCCGCTCAATTGACGCCCGCTATCCGTGGTCCCTAGCTCGTCCACTCTCACTAGAGGACAGCTCTAGATATTATTTAACAGGATCTGGGCCTGCCAGCCAACAACACTGTCACATGGCCACCGGAACGGAGAGGTAACAGTCCCTCACAGGAGCGTGAGGAAAAACAAGAGTGGAAAGAACTCAAGATGTTCATAAAGGAGTCAACATAATGGTTCCCCGAGACACGGGCGGGGCGTGAAGTTTGGAAAAGGTGGTAACCCGACGCCCACTGGAAGCTCGTGGAGATCCCTGAGCGACCTCGGTCCCTCCACCCCGTCCGTGCACTCACCGCGTACGCAGAGCAGCGACATGGCCGAGCAGCCGGCGATCCTCCGCCGCGCCCCCGCCCCGCCGCTGCGCCGGGCCGCTCCCTCTTCCCTCTTAGCAGGTGCCGCGGCAGTTCCCGCTATCGACCCCACGGGTCTCGTCGCTCCTCATGGTCCCCGTCGCAGGCAGCGTCCCGCCGCTCCGTCTGACCCGCTCCAATCTTCACCGTCTGAGCGGGCTCCCGATAGTGGGGACTACCGGCCGGCAGGCGGGGGACTGGGCGCGGCACCACGGCGCCATCGCTGGGAGGTAAAGGCGATCGGGACTCCCTCCCTCACTCCACCCGGGATCCGAGCGAGCGCCTGGCTGGAGCCAAGCCCTGGCGCCCCGCCTCCCAGCCAATCAACTCACGCCCAGTCCGCCGCCCCGCCCCCGAAGGGCACGTAGGAGGCGGGGTCCCTTTCCGCTTGCCTCAGTAAAAGAATGAAGGCAACTCGGCCCACTAACGAGGCTTAGGGCCGGGAGGGGCGGGCTTCCCCGGCACCTGTGTGAGGCGGGAATTGCAGCTTTGTGCCCCTTTCATGTGGGCGGGGCTTCTACCCAGGAACAGATTCTTTTCATTGAGAATTTCTGTCCGACTTCCTTAAAGAGTCTATCCCTCTGTAACATTAACAAGAAAGTACCACACTGAAACTAATTTGTTGATTAGTCGCTAAGTCGTGTCCGACTCTTTTGCGACCCCATGGACTGTAGCTTACCAGGCTCCGCTGTCCATGGGATTTCCTCGGTAAGAATACCGGAGTGGGTTGCCATTTCCTCCTCCAGGGAATCTTCCCCATCCAGGGATTGAACCCTCATCGCCTGTATTGGCAGGCAGATTCTCTACAGTGAGTCACCTGGGAAGCTCCGAGTCCTCATTAGCTCTCCTCAAGTTTCTGTGTTTGCAAGCCGTTGGCACAGCTGGATTCTGCCTGTCAGACCCAGGGAGGGTCTATATTAATCTAACAGGGTCTTTGCCCTCCAAAAGCAAACCTAGCTAGCTGTAAGTAGGAGCCTGGAGAAGGAAAGGGGAAGACTTGATTTATCCAGGGTTTGTCCAAATTTAGAGAAATATCCAAAGAAAGATTTTGAGCAAAGCAACTCCACAAGCCTAAACAACAAAGATGCCTGAGGGGCATTCTCTGGACTTCTGGAGGTTGAAATATCTAGCTCTTTAGCCCAGCTGTCCTAACCTCAAGAGCAAGGAACTAAAAAGATGTTGAACTTCTGGGTTCTGGAACTAAGAATAGAGACCAAAAAACAAAACAAACAAAAAAACTCTTATGGAACCAGTGATTCTCCTAGGGGATGCAGAGGCCATCCAACAAAGGATGGAAAGTCACTCTGCACTTGGAAAAAGTATAGAGTAGTGGGAAACAACCTAATAAAATCGTGAAGAGCATGAAATTTGAAGCCAATCATATTCACCTGGTATAGTACCTATTGTCATGTAACAAATTACCCCAAAACTTAGTAGCTTAAAACTGCATTTATTATCTCACAGTTACTGTACAGCACAGAGAACAATATTACTACTATAATAATTACTATACTATCAATATCCTATGATAAACCGTAATGTAAAAAAGATATATGTATCTATAACTGACTCACTTTGCTGTACAAATCATTAACACAATGTAAATCAACTATTTCAATTAAATTTTTTTTATTTAAAAAAACAAAAATATTTTAGTGCTATCAATATATATACCAAGTTGACTTCAAAAGTCTACACAAGCATATTTCCCATCAGCAAACTGGGAGTGATATACTAATATGTACTCTGTAACACTGAACAATAACATTTAAAAAATCTTTATCAATTAAAAAAATTTTCAATATTATCTCACAGTTTCTGTGGGTCAGAAATCTGGGTATGGCTTAATCAGATCCTCTGGTTCAAGGCTTCTTACAGACTGCAAGCAAAGTTCCAGCTGGACTGCAAAAGGATTCACTTCCAAACACTCATATGATTGTTGGCAGGTCTCAATTTCTCCTGGGCACTTGAACAGAGGGCCTCAGCTCCTTGTCGGCATTGACTGGTCTCAGTTCCTTGTCATGTGGACCTCTCCAAAATGGCAGGTAGCTTCCTCAAAGCATGCAAACCAAGAAGGCAATAAAGTCTAATAGCAAGAGGGAAGTCACAATCTTTTCTAATCTAATAATAGAGTGATATCTCCTTATTTTTTTTCATCAGAAGCAGTCACACTCAGGAAAAGGGAATTCCACAAGGACATAAATACCACCAGGAGGTAGGATCATTTGGGGGCCATCTTAGAAATCTGCCTACCATAACTGGATTTGAATCATAGCTCTGGTACTTGTGACCTAGGGCAAGCTACATGACTTCAATTTCCCAGGAAATAATGATAGTATCTACTTCATAAGAGGGTTTTGAGGTTCAAATGACAAAATGCTTTTAAATTAGGGCTTCCCTGGTGGCTCAATGGTAAAAAATTCGCCTGCCAAAGCAGGAGACACTGGTTCAATCCCAGGTCCAGGAAGATCTCATGTGCCTCTGAACAATTAAGCCCATACTCCACAACTAATGAGCCTGTGCTCTAGAGCCAAGGAGCTGCAAATACCAAAGCCACGCACTGCAACTACTGAAGCCCATGCACATTAGAGCATGTGCTCCACAACAAGAGAAGCCCACACATCCCAACTAAAGAAAGCCTGCTCGCAGCATGGACAAAAATAAATAAATAAATACCTGGTGCATACTACATGCCCAATACATGTTTGTTACTATTTAGGTTGTGAACATGATGGGGGAATGCAGCTGGGAGGTGAAAAGACACTAAGCAGAGCAACAGTCAGTGTCTGAAGGTTGTGATGTAGACTCTGAGGCATCCCAGTTTCCCAGTTAAAAGTTCAGAGGAAGAAAGCACTAAGGTCCTCTGCTCTCTAGGCACTTGACCAGGAACAATTATGCTCATAAGAAAGCTTAGGGTATCTTCAGAAGCAACTCAAACAGGGATAAAAAGCCAGAACCTTCCTGTCCCACTGTTTACATTAATTTTTACAGCACAGTACTTGAAAGTTCTTCAGCATTTGCATGGATTTGACACTTAGATTTAGCTGGCAGGTAGCTGAGCACTAAGACTTTCTGAGATCCAGGAGATGAGGAGGAAGGAGGGAAGGATCAAAGAAAATAGGTAATAATGGAAACCCCAAAATTTCAAGACAGTAAAGCCAAAATACCAAGGGCCGGCATTGCTGCTGTCTTTTTGGAAACTCTCAGGCAGAAGGAGCAGAATACAAACCCTGTTCTAGGGGAACCCTCTACTAACTTCATGATCATCCTTAAGTCATGCTCCAAGACCATTAAAAGTTTACCCTTCCTGAGACTTCCCTTGTGGTCCAGTGGTTAAGAACCCACCTTGCACACTGTAAAGCAATTTTCTTCCAATTAAAATTAAAAAAAAAAATAATTCACCTTGAAATGCGGGATACAGGAGTTCATTCTGCGGTCCAGGAACTAAGATCCCACATGGTGCAGAGCAGCTAAGCCCGTGTGCCACAGACCCTTCCAGACCCTGCACATTCTGGAAGCTTTCGTGCTGCAACTACTGAGCCCATGTGCCACAACTAGGTGAAGGATGCGCTGCAATGAAAAATCCCACATGCCACATGGTGCAACCATAAATAAACAATAGATAAATAACTCAATTTAACAAGTATTTATTAAACACCTTTTAAGTCAGGCATAGAGAGACAATACAAAAGTAACATAGTAATCACAGTTCTTATCCTTAAATAGTTTATAAGTGATAGGAAAGATCTATGGGAGATGAGGGGGAACTAAACTAGGGCGGTAAATATAGAACTGAGGGGGAAGGAAAGAGACAATCCCCCTAACCCTTCCATCAGTGTTAAGGAGCCAAAAGTGATGGAACTTGGCACACAATGACTACGAATATAGTAGAGAAGATCCTTTCTTTCATAGCCAACAACTGGGTGAGAGGGCAAAGGAGAGAGTTTTAAACTCAGATTAGGGAATTCCCTGGCAGTCCAGTAGTTAGGACTCTGTGCTTTCCCTGCAAGGTCCCAGGTTCAATCCCTGGTTGGGGAACTAAGATTCCACAAACTGAATGGTGCAGCCAAATAAATTTAAAAAATTAATAAATAAAGTCAGATTGGCTAAAAAGATGATGTTATGGTTAATGTAGTTTTGAGGACAAAGATGTGTCCCTTGGACATGTATATTAAGTTTGAGATGTGCTGGGATAACCTTCAGATAGTCACATTAGACAGTATGTAAGATATAATTGACCCTGAGAAAGCAATCCAGGCTAGAGATAGAGATTTCAGTCAATAAAGATATGACTATTTTAATCCCTATTTTGTTGATAAAGAAAATGAGGCAATAATAGTTGGCATAATCCTCCCACTCATTAGCTCATGAAATTACCTGGCCTATAAAAACTAACCACTCCCACAGCCCTGGGCCCTCTCACCTTCTGAGGACTACATGCTGCCTATGGAATGTGTATCTCTCTAAATAAATCCACTTTCACTTTTTCTATGGCTCACTCCTAAATTCTTTCCTGAGCAACATCAAGGACCCTCACTTGGTGGCCAATCCCAAGAACTCGCCCAAGACCTGGAACATGACCATTCTCTTGTTCTCCATTTTCCTGCAATAAAAGATAGCCTGAAAATGACTGCAAAATTAGGATAAAATCTCATGAATGTATACAGCAAAACAGAAGAAAGAACAATATCTCCTCAAGAGACAAAAGGCTGCACATCCTAATAATCTCCTGTACATCTCCAAAGAGACCCTTGTTTGAATATCTAAAGTTCATTTAGTTCACAACCTAGGAGATAACTCTATATTGTAAAACTGGGGACTAGACTTAATCCTTAGAGAGACTTATCTTTATTCCCAAGGTTAGAATAAGGACTCAGATTTACCATGTCTCCAATAAAACACTCTAAGAATTGGGGAGAGGGTGAACAGTCCCTTTGCCCTTAATAAATGGAGAAAATAATTTCGATTTATACTTAATACTTTCAAAGTCCTCAACTCTCCAAGGAAATGTTCTCACCAAAAGGTGATTAGAGGGAACCAGAGGGACTTCCCTGAGGGTCTAGTTGTTATGAATTACCTTGCAGTTCAGGGGATGCAGGTTTGCTCCCTGGTCAGGGAACTAAGATCCCACATGCCACAGGGCAACTAAGCCCATGCACCACAACTAGAGAGTCCATTTGCCACAACAAAGACCCCAAGCGCCACAACTAAGACCCAATGCAGCCAAATAAATTTTAAAACGTGAACAGATGCAATTTTCTTTTCTTGGACTAATTTCTTAAACTACTACAATCAAACATTTCTTTGCAGTGGAAATACCAGGGAGTGGTGGAAGTTCCAGTGAATACTAAAGGATTCGTTAATTGTCCAAACCATTTTGAATCCTAAATTGATGTTTTCTGCGGTTTGGAGGCAAATGATCTCTAGAAGAGTATGCTTGCAACCTGGGCCCTGCAAACTAGAGGTCTCTACTACAAATCAGGAGATAAGACAGCAAGGCAGATGTCAACTGTTGTCAGGCCTTTTACAGCCTCTCCTGAGGCAAAACTGGGGTCTCCTCAGTGACATACACTTACAATTCTCATACTTCATTTGGGAAACTATTCTTTAACAGAAAGATAAAAATCAAATTGGCATTATCTCAAAACAGAGGACTTCCAACCATTTGTAAATATTAAATGTTCTTTTTTGTTATTAGAATATATGACCTATCTTCTGAGAAAGGAGGAACACAGAACTTAAAGTAACTTGCTTTAAAACAAAGAATAATGCTCCAATGATCTATTAATGTATTCTCATTACCAAAAAAGAACACATTCCTTCAGGATTAGGGTCAGAGGGCCTAAGGTTTTCTTTAAGGATTTTGTCTTCTATAGCAATAAGCCTTTTCATATGCAAATATAAACTCCCAGAAGAGATGGGTATAGAAAAATGGTTTGGCTTAATAAAGCATTGTGAATAGAGAGATGTGCAGGGGAATATGAGAGAGGGTCAATAAAACATCCTTAGATGGTTGAAGGTCTTTTAAGAATATTTAAGGAACTGGGAGTATTTAAGAATATTTAAGGAATGGTCTCATGACCATTCTGGGCCTAGGGTCCCTGGCCCTTACTGAATTTGTAATTCACTCATGTTTCACCTCCCTCAGCTGATCTTTCTTTTTTTTTTTTTCCTAACCTAGACAGAATTCTTTTTCTCCCCCAAACCCCTAATGGGAAGCATTTGTGAATGGCAGGCTTTACTGAAGCTTTGGGGGTGATGTAAGGGGTAGAAAGATATCTACCTAAATAATTTAAAATTGAATAGGCCCTGTTGCTGCTAAGTCACTTCAGTCGTGTCCGACTCTGTGTGACCCCATAGACGGCAGCCCATCAGGCTCCCCCGTCCCTGGGATTCTCCAGGCAAGAAGACTGGAGTGGGTTGCCATTTCCTTCTCCAGTGCATGAAAGTGAAAAGTGAAAGTGAAGTCACTCAGTAGTGTCCGACTCTTTGCGAGCCCATGGACCGCAGCCTACCCAGGCTCCTCCGTCCATGGGATTTTCCAGGCAAGAGTACTGGAGTGGGGTGCCGTCGCCTTCTCCAATAGGCCCTGTGCATAGACAAAAGTTTATACAATCTGTTGCTAAAGAAACAAGCTACAAATACACTATACAAAACATCTTTTTTTTTCCACATGCACAGCTGCAGGGATCTTAGGTCCCTGACCAGGCTTCCTGCGGTGGAAGGACAGAGTCCTAACCACTGGACTGCCAGAGAATTCCCAAAAGATCTGTCTTTTGAGCCAAGGGCTCCCAGGGCCTAGCCGTGTGGACAGAAGGAGAAGGAATGGCTGTCAGGGGCTGAAGGCTAATCCACACGGCATAATGCTGCCAAGCACACAGGGTATGGCAGGAGAAAATCCTAAGAGAAAGTCAAAATTCAATTCACATCTTTATGAACCTGAACAGATGGGCAAACTCATCCTCTGGAGATAATCAACCCCATCTGGCAAAAAGAGAACAATTACCAATTCCAAGAGCCAAAACACACAAAGATTTTAGTAATGCTGGGGAGAGGGGGAGTAAGTGGGTGGGGGCCAGTGGAGTTGGAAGGGGCGGGTGATGGGGAGAGGGAACTCAGGACTGACAAAGACCTGCCCAGTGGTCATAAGCACGATGAGGAGCTCTCTGGCACAAACCAAGACCTGCTGGCATGTCCAACACACACGCATACATATGATCTAGAGCCTTCTTCCTCCTTAATTTACTATTTCTGACTCATTTTCTTCTTCAAACTATGTAATATAGATGTGAAGTAGAACCTCAAGTCTCCATGTGTGGCCTTTGTTTTTCCTCCTCCTCAAACTCTAAACCCTGCCCACAGCTATCTATATATGTCAGTAGGTTCCAAATCTTTATCTTTAGTTCAGACTGCTCTCCTCAGCTTCAGACCTATATGTCTAATAACCCACGAGGTTTCTCTACTTGAATATCACTCTTGTTACTCAAACTCAGTATGTGAAAATTTAAAACCACTGGAATGCCTTAAAATATATTCTACTTCTTCACCCAGAAAGTCTACTTGACAAAATAAAATCTCCTTGTTCTGTTTTAAAAGATCAGTGTGCTTAGAGTCACCAAATTATTATTTTTCTGTTGGTCCTAAAGTAAAAAGGTTCTTGTAAAGATTCACAACTCTTACTAAATAAGGGAATGTTGACATTATTTGGAACAACAAACAATTATAAAAAACCTGTTTTATCTGTACATTTAATGCAATCCTAATAAAAATCCTAGAAGATAGGCATGTGTATGTGTGTCTATGAAAACTGGCCAGCTGATCCTAAAATTTATACAGAAATGGAATGGGCTGAAAATAGTCAATATAATCTTATGATCTTAAAGTTGGAGGATATGCACCACCACATATCAACACAGTAATTAAAACAGTGAGACAATGGTGCAAGGAGGGACAGGAACATATCATATATTATTAACATGTGTTTTATGAAAAACAGACATTGCATAGAAAAGGGGGAAAGGATTATTTTGTTCATAAAAATCATCCAAAACTTGGAAATGCTGCAAAGAAAAGACATCAGGGGCAGCCAAAGATTACCCAGGCAACAAACTTTTGCTTTACTCATGATGTGTTATTAAGGGCTAACTCTGCGTACTACCATGTGTAAAATAGGCAGCTAGTGGGGAGCTGTTATACAGCACAGGGAGCTCAGTTCGGTGCTCTGTGATGCCCAAGACGGGCGGGAGGGGAGGCAGGGTGGGAGGGAGGCTCAAAAGGAAGGTGATATATGTATAGATACAGCTGATTCACTTTGTTGTACAGCAGACGCACAACACTGTGAAGCTCCAATAATAAATTTTAAAAAGGAAATCACCCCCCAAATAAATAAACAAACAAAAATAAAGGCTAATTCTGTGAAGTCATATGTTAACGAATAGATTTTTGTCTGGTGATGATGCAAAGGATTTCTGATTATTAGAAAACATTATGGTGTTACTATCCTCTAGACATTAACTACCTTTATATCTAATCTAAAATCTCATTTTAGCACTCTTTTTTCAAATGCCTGTGAATACCCAGGATGGTTAATTTTATGTGTCAACTTAACTGGGCCACAGGGTACCAAATATTTGGTCAAACATTATTCTGGATATGTCTATAAGGATGGTTCTGAATGAAATTAACATTTGAATAGGCACACTGAGTAAAGCTTCCTTTACTCAGGAAGGGCTTCCCTTGTGGCTCGGCTGGTAAAGAATCTGCCTGCAATGCCGGAGACCTGGGTTTGATCCCTGGGTTGGAAAGTCCCCTGGAGAAGGGAAAAAGCTACCCACTCCAGTATTTGGTCTGGAGAATAGTCCATGGACTGTATAGTCCATGGAGTCCCAAAGAGTCAGACAGGACTAAGCAACTTTCACTTTCACTGAGTAAAGCAGATTGCTCTCCCTAATGTGGTGGGGCAGGGGAGGGTCCTCATCTAATCAGTGGAAGACCTGAATAGGCAAAAGAACTGAAGAAGAGAATTTCTCTCTGACTGACTTCCTTTGAGCTGAGACATTAGTCTTTTTTCCTACCAGTGGACTCGAACTGAAAAATCAGTTTTGCCTGGGTCTTCAGGCTGCCGGCTTTCAGACTGTAACTATACTGGCATTTTTCTTGGTTCTCAGGCCTTTGGACTGGAACTGGAACTACACCATCAGCTATCCTGGGTCTCTGGCTTGACAGCTTGGGACTTGTCAGCCTCCGCAATACTGTGAGCCAACTCCTTATAATAAAACCTCTCCATTTGTATATCTACATATACACACACCCGGAACTCTGACTAATATAATCCCTAATTTCCTCAATTGCTCATTACACATGCTTTACCTGCTTATCTTTGATATATGTTCATTCTAGCTTCTTGTAAGAATCTTGCTCTTAACTTTTTGGAAATTGTACTATAACAGTTTTTGTAAAAGTTTCTGGTTCAACTAAATAACTATATGAGGGAAAAATGAATCTTGACATCTATTTCACACTATACATAAAATCTATTCCAGATGATTAAATAAGAGGTAAAATAATAAAGTTCCTAGACAATAACCTAAGATAATACACTCATTTCCAAGTAGACAAAGACTTTTAAAATAGGGCATAAAAACCATTGAATATAAACAAAAAGATGTAAACTGGACAGGTTAAAGAAGCTCTGCATATTGAAAGACTCCACTAAGAGAATAAACAATCAAGCTACAGAATGGGAAAATGGATTTGCAATAGATTCCTCATCAGAAAAACATCAAACAAATTCCAGCTGAAAGACATTCCACAAAATATCTGAAATATCTGATCAATAAAATTGTCTATAAAATTGCCCAGATCATCAAGAACAAGGAAGTCTGAGAAAATACCAACGCCAAGAGGAGTTTAAGGAGACATGAAAACTAAACCTAACGTGTTATTCTGGATGGGACATTAGGTAGAAACTAAGGAAATCAGAATAAAGTATGGACTTTAATGATAATGTATCAGTTCAGTTCAGTTGCTCAGTTGTGTCAGATTCTTTGTAACCCCACGGACTGCAGTACGCCAGGCCTCCCTGTCCATTGCCAACTCCCAGAGTTTACCAAAACTCATGTCCATTGAGTCAGTGATGCCATCCAACCATCTAATCCTCTGTCATCCCCTTCTCCTCCTGCCCTCAATCTTTCCCAGCATCAGGGTCTTTTCAAATGAGTCAGCTCTTCGCATCAGGTGGCCAAAATATTGGAGTTTCAGCTTCAACATCAGTCCTTCCAATGAACACCCAGGACTGATCTCCTTTAGGATGTATCCTAAATACATATTTACATGTATTGATATATATAATGTATCAATATCGGTTAATTAATTATAGCACATGTACCATACTAATAATGTAAGACGTTACTAAACAATTGTGGAGAACAAAGCGGAGAATTGAGTGTGGGGTACACAGAAACTTTCTGTACTATCTTCACAAATTTTCTGTAAATCTAAAATTATTCTAAAATGAAAAGTTTATTTTTAGGGATTTTCCTGGTGGTCCAGTGGTTGCTGTTAGCCTTTCAATGCAAGGGGTGTGGGTTGGATCCCTGGTGGGGAGCTAAGATTCCAATGCCTCCCACCAAAACATCAAAAACATAAAACAAAAACAATATTATAACAAATTCAATAAAGACTTTTAAAATGATCCCGATAATAAAAAACTTTTTTAAAAATTTATTTTTTTTAATCTAGTAATTTACCCAAATTTAGCTAGTAATCAAGTAATTTGCCCAATACAGCTAGTATAGTGTCCTTACCAAACCAAATGACTTCAAATTTGAGCTTTTTCCATGACACAAAACTCTTCCAATTTTACCCTCTATAAGGGGACGACAGAGGATGAGATGGCTGGATGGCATCATCGACTCATGCACATGAGTTTGGGTGAACTCCAGGAGTTGGTGATGGACAGGAAGGCCTGGCGTGCTGCGATTCACGGGGTCGCAAAGAGTCGGACACGACTGAGCGACTGAACTGAACTGAGCATTACAGAAGTATTAGAAAGACAATCTGAGCAGTTCCGTAAGAGCAGAACATTTTTTTCTTTTTCTGTTTTCATTTTGCCTAGCGCACCATTGGTGTTTAGTAAAGCCGCTTCTTAACTACTCACAGAAAGAAAGTCACAGAGATCTAAAGAATCTGAGACTTTGAGATAACTTTACCAGGTCCAGTCCATCACACAGCCATCAATACCTCCGGCTCCATCGAGAAGCTCACTAGGCTCTGGGCTCAGAGCCACTCAGCTCTGCAAGGGACCTGGGTTGCCATCTACCGGTGGCTCGTAAGCGTCGCTCTCCCCTGGACATATCTTGGAAACTCGTGGAGCTCCCGGGAAGTTGAAGACTCAAGCGCTAATTAAATTACAGAACGTGTGTAACAGTCACACAGTTCAGTCGACTGAACAAAGCAAAGGCTCTACTTTGGCTCATAAAATTCACAGACTTCTCGCCGACCTACCTCCACAGCTATAGACCTAACTCTTACTGCCTGTCTCCTACACGCCGTAGGCTACAGAAAGTGCTCTTCCTCACAGACTTGAGACCCCGGCCAACCAGATTCCCGCATTTTCACAGAATTCTGAAGCTCTTTGCACTACTTTGCAAACCCTACAGATGTCCCCCATTAGGGCAAATACGCGCGCTAACCCAGACGCCTTCACTAAGAGGCTCAAGTTCCGCAGGCAGCTCACACCAGCTCGAAAGCCTGGGAGGGCTCCAACCTGGTTCGGGCGCCCACAAGCTAGCGCTTTGGCGCAGGTTCTAGCTCCCCATCTCCGGCCGGATCCGGTCAGCCCAGGCCGCACACTGCGGACTGAGGCCCCGCCCCTTTAGACCTGTCATCACAGAAGCCGCACGTGGCCGGGGTGGGCCCTCAGGCGACCTGCAGCCATCACTTTGTCTCCTCCGCCATCCACTGGGGCCACCGCCGCCAATCAAAACCAGCGGTTCCGGGCTGCAGCGCCAGCGCCGGGGTGAGGCCAGCCAGAGAAGGGGCGGGGGGAGGAGAGGCTCCGAGATGGGAGGGGGCTAGCAGTGGAAGCGAGCCTGGCACCGGTTCTGCCAGCCTGGAATCCGAGGGGGCGGATCCTAGTGAAACGCGAAGACCAGAAGGGGGCGGGGATCAAGGATGGGGCGGGGACCGGGGTGGGAAGAAAGACAAGCAGAGGTTCTCTGTGGAGACGCCAAGAAGACGAGAAGGGGCGGAGCCAGAAAGGGGCAGGACCTGAATTACAGGGGAGGAGCCCCAGGAATTAAAGAATCTAGGAAAGGGGACGAGCCAGGGGAAGGTGGGAGGTGGGACAACGGAGAGGGTGGGTCGTGTCGTTGCGGGGGCGGGGCTCGGACCAAAGGGGCGAGGTTTGCAGGCCGAGGCTGCAGCTAGGGCAGCTATGTAACTGCTCCAATCCACTACCTCCCCAGTTGCAACGGGACTCGCGGAACTACAGGTGTGGGGCGGGTGCGCGTGGAAGAATGGACAAGTACGGGGGTGCGCTTGGGTAGACGTGAGGCGGGAGGATCATGTCAGGGAAGGAAAAGATCTGGAGAAATGCTGGGGTGGGGATGGAGTAAAACAGCTGGGGGAGGAGGAGGGGGGCTCACTGTTTGGGCTAAGAGGTGCATTCTCCGGTACCCCTTGTGGGGGAAGGGCGGGAGTGCTTTGTGAGGCTGGGAAGTACAATGTGAGGGGGTGAGGTGAAGTGAAGGGTTGGAGATGATACTTGAGGGGGAGGGGATATGAAGGCGCTTTAGGGGAAAGTGGAGGGGGCGTTGTGTGATGGAGACCGGCTAGTGGTCCAGAGTGTGGAAGGGACTGTGTGGAGGAAGAAGGTATGGGGGCTGTGGGCACTGTGTGAGGGGAAGGGGTTACAGGCCCCAGATGAGGAGGGGAGAACCCCTAGTGCCTTGAGAAAATCTGGAGGCTTTGTAGAGACTCCAGGAAGAGGTTTTTGTACTGTGTCTCAGGGATGAGGGTGATGGGATTGCTGGGGTGAAGAAGCCAGTCTGCAGTGTTCCTGGCTCCTCAGCTCCTAACTCCACCTTCAGGCCTGAGCACTCAGAGAGGATGCAGGCCCCACTTGCTACTAGAGCTTGTGTGACTGTCTCAGTCAGCTTTGGATCTGTCTGGCTGAGACTGGGATATTTTTCCCTTAGCTGGTGTCCCTGGGGACCCTTCCCCCCTTAGGTTCTGGGTACCCCTCACTGTAGTTCCTGTTCCTCCTAGAAGCTTGCCTTAGTCCCTGTCTTTCCCCTCCTCCCCCAGTTTGCCCTGCCCTTATGCTCTGGGTGTGCTCATTTCCCACTTCCTTCCTCGCCTGGGGCCTGGCCTGGTCCTTGCCTGTCTAGGAGCTGTGCCGTGCCCCAGACTTTGTACTCAGTGGCCAGAGACCTAGGTAACCAGCAGCAAGGCCCAGACCTCACCCTCACTGCTACCAAGGTCTCTCCCCACAGCCCCCCAAGTGAGTGGTAGATACATTTTTACCACTTGCCACAAACTGATTTCTGCACACTTTTCCTTCTCCTGGGTAGGGAACCCTAATTCCCTCAAAAATTCTGGGCTTCTGTGGGAGAGGGAAATGGTCAGAAGTACTGAGGGTCTGCGATGCATGCTTTGAGAGGTCAGCCACTATTGTTGGCTGAACTGGGAAGGGAGGTTCCAGTTTCCACTGGGGGAGGGACAGGGAATGGCTCCCCACCCTCCTGGGTTGGAATCTGACTATCTGAACCAGACTAGGGCCTAGTCTCTGATTCCCTGAAGCGACTTGATTTAGCGCCAGAGTTCTTTTTGCCCCTGGGCAGGCTGCAAGAGGGTGAGAAAGCCCTGCTTTCCACACAGTGGCTGAATGAGAGTGACAGTGTTGCTGAAAGGGGCCCCAAGCCAGTCTCCTCTGGCTGAGAGACTGGCTGGGGAGGGAGGGGGTGCCAAAGCCCGACAAAGCCGTGGGGTAGGGTGGGGTAAAGAAGGGCAGGCTGAAGCCTTTTGAGGAGGAGCTGATTGCTATGGCAACACAGCTTCCCAGATTGTCTCTCAGAGAGGCGGGCTTAGGGCGGACTCACTCCAGCTTCCTCAAGATTGTGGCATTTGTTTGAGTGGGTGGGGCATGAGGAGAAAGGGCATTGGTTTGCTATGCAGGGGCTGGAGTATATAGACTTTCTACTTCCTTACAAGCAGCAGAGCATCCAGATGCTTGGACCCATCCTCTGAAAATGGGTAAGAGTGAACAATAGCCATTAGGATGATAGCAGTATAAGGTCAGAGTTCTAAAGGCCTCAGTGGTAATTGTGTATACAAACTCATTTTACAGATTTGGAAATTAAGAAAGAAGAGACTGATATTTTCTCCAGGTCTTATAGTGAAAGACCAGGCATTGGGACCCAGGTCTTCTGAATACTCTTCACTCAGCCCAGGGGTCAATGTTTCGTTGAGCCAACATTTATTGAGCACCTATTATGTGCCAGGCACTGATACTGATTCTGGGAGTACTAGCATGAATACAACAGAGTTGCAGCTCTCATGGAACTTGTATTCTAACCCAGGGAGAAAGAAATGTGTGTGTGGCTGCAGAGGGAGAGAAAGGAGAGGGAGGGGGAAAGAGGAAGAGAAGTGCCAGCTGGTGATAACTGCTATGAAGAAAAATAAAGCAGAGTAAGAATTTAGGGCAGCTAGGTAAAGCCTCTTGATTGTACAACGCTGCTTGCTCTCCCAGAGCACACTGAGGCCTAGAACGTCTTTGATCCTTCCCCCTGAACTACTGCCCCTAGACTTTTGCAGATGACTAAGGTCTGGGCCTATGGTCTTGGCAGTTAGATAGAACAAGGTGGGGTCACCAAGGGGTTACTTCTTTTCTACAGTGTTGTATGTCTACCTGTCTTTCCAGTAAGCTTTTACTAAGGTAGGTAGGCTCTTAGATTGCTACTCTGCAACTTTGTTCAGGTTGTTGAAAATTCCCTAAATCCTGTTCCTTAGCATTAGGGAACCAGCAAGGAAGTCAATCTATGGCAACTTCTTTTTCAGGGTTTTCCCCCTGGTCTGAGGTGAAGAGAATGGAAGCTAGAGGAATTATTACTCTTTTGTCCTTCCTAAGTCCAGGGCACAGTGAGGAAGTAGGGGAAGAGAGCCTCATTCTACTGTTTAGTGACAACTTCAGGGCCCTTGGGGCCTGCACTACAGGCAAGGTAGAAACAAGGACCTTGGGGCTTTGGTGGCATCTGAACTACAAAAGAATTCACTCCGCTCTTCCAAAGGTATGGCCAGGGAGCATGCCCTGCCTAATGCCAGTTCTCCAGGGCCTCAGTTTGGGTCTTCCCTTCTTTGGCTCTGGTGTTTGGCTCTTTTTCCTATGGAAGACCCCAGTCTTAGCAACCTCTTAAGTTCCAAATTGTCTGACTTTACAAGTGCAGAGGGAAAAGTAGACAGGACTGTTTCTTTTCTTAGCTTGCCCATAGATCAGCCCCTCTAAAAAGTGTCTTTTAATGTCTAATCCTTGCAAAGGTTTCCATCCTGGTCATTTAAAGAACAGGGCTTCCCAGGTGGCGCTAGTGGTAAAGAACCCACCTGCTGATGCAGGAGAGACATAAGAGATCCCGGGGTCAGTAAGATACCCTGGAGGAGAGCATGGCAATCCACGTCAGTATTCTTGCCTGGAGAATCCAATGGACAGAGGAGCCTGGCGAGCTATAGTAATAAGAGAATATGAATTAGGAATGCTGGTTCTGCTGCCACTTAATTTGGTTGGGTCTAAGCTGGGCTTGGGGCCCAGTGACTCAGGAGGAGGGTGGGGAGTTTCGAGGGAGTTGTGAGTCATGGGGGTGAGCTCTGTCACAAGAGTTGGGCATATTTCCCCCTACTCTGGGCAGAAGCCTTCCAATCCCACTTCCCTGGGTGCTCTGCCTCCTTGAACAGGGGCTTATGAATAGAAAGAGTACTGGCAGAAAGACTGAAGCAGTTTGATCTCAAAATGAAAGTTTAAAGACATAATGATGTCTAGGTTCCTGAACTAAAATGTATCCCTATCTCAGGAGCCCCTGAAGCCCTCTAATGTAGGCAAAACAACATCAATATAGAGTAAAAGAAGGAAGAATACCATTTCTCAATGGAAGGAGATGAGATCCCACTTCAAGACCTTTTTATCCTGGCACGAAGGAAGCTTCCTGAGCTTCAGCAGCCCTGTGGTCTCTGGTTTGCAAGGCACGGAGAGATGATGGGAGTGGGGATATTTGGAATCTAGTGTTGGAAGAGCAAGCTGACTTTGGGGGTTGTCGAAATTTGTCTATGAACGCCCTAGGCCGTCCTATTAACCTTCCTCTGAAGAGGAAGGGCGCGGTGAGAAGTGGGAGCCCGACGTCTTTGAAAGGGTTAAAAGGCAGGGCTGAGAGCTGCTTTGGACTCGGGCAGTTGAGGGGTTAAAACGGGCGGGGCAACCCTAGGTAGGCCTGCCCCCTTATGGACCAATGGACAGGCATCTTTTGAAGGGGGCGTGCCTCACGCTTGAGGCCGTGTGGAGGCTGGCCTCCTTTAGGCCAATGAGTATGGTCGCTGCGATGGGGGCGTAGCTTGAGGGGGGCGTGGCGGCCTCGAAGGCTGCCGCGGGGGTGTGAGGGGAGCTGGGCGGGGCGGGCTGCCCCATCAGCTGGTAGGAAATGGCCTGTGAGTCAGAGGGGCAGCGGAGTCGGCTTCGCGGAGCCGGGGCGGCCACGGAGAGGGACAGTCGCGGGGAGGGGCGCGGCAGCGGCTTGGGGGCTGCGGGCGCCAGGACCCGCCAGTGTTGCCCACGAAACTGAACAGAGAAGAACCTAGCAGTGCACGACTCAGCCTGAGCCACCCTTTGTCTGGGTTGGGGGCCCGAGGCGGGGAGGACCGGGCATTCGAGGGGAGGGACCGGGACTGGACGGAAGGGCCCGGAGCAGCGGCGCCGCAGCGGAGCCAATTTGGGAACGGGGTGAGTTTGTGGTAGGGGAAAATAGAAAATCTCCGAAGCTCCAATAGGGAATGGGGCCTGTCCCAGGTTGTGAGGAGGAGAAAGGTGAAGCAGGACCTGGGAGGCTAAATAGGAGGAGAGGGAATCGGTCAGAACAAGGAGTCTTAGAGCCCGGGTGCTGGAGTGAGTCTCCTGGGCTCATTTTGGAGGAGGTGCTAAGATTTGCTTCCTCTCCAGGAAGGGTGGAGGGCTCTAGGCCAGAGGCAAGGGATTAGTGAGATAGCAGAGGGTAACCTACCTACCCACAGTAGTAGTCCTTGGGAATGGCCTCCCTAGTTTGTAGATGGTTGTGAGGACAAAATGTAGAGCAGCTGGTAGCAGTCCTGTCTGAACTGGGTGAATGTGGAAAGCACATGGAGAGGAATTCTTCTTGCCACCTTCCTTGATCAGGGTAGAAATGGATATCTTTAATACTGAAGGGAAAGGGAGGGTAAGCCTGGGAGCTCAACACCCACCTATCCCACCTCTCAGGCCTAGCAGGTGTCTGAAGGTACAGACCCCATGGTATTCTGGGACTTGTTGTTTTTGCTGGCCTTGCTCCCTTGGCATGTTGGGAGCTGTAGTCCTTGCCAGCCACAGCCTGGCACAGCTGTTTGATGCCAGCTGCTGCCCACCCCTTCCCAGAGTGAGATTTGGCCTATCCTGCCCTTCCCCCTCCCCAAGTCCTGCCCCATGAGTCAGCTTGAAGCCATGGACTAGAGCCAGACTGGCTGGGTGGCAGGGAAGTGAGTCTTAGAGCTTTTCATTGACAGGGCAGGAACTGAGAGGGCTCTGGGGTAAAGAGCAGATGCCAGTCATGCTGGGGTCAAGTAGGGCATCATGTCATCATGATGCTTCCCCAGGGCAAGGGCTGAAGAGGTCAACTGGGATGACCTAGGGCGTGCTAAGGAAAAGGCCCTTCCTGAATCTGTACAGCGTGGGTAGAGGCAAGGAGGGAAGAGTTGAGTACAGGTTGTACCCTCTGACAATGCTGCCATTGGCATCCTGCCCTTTGCAGACACCCCACCCACCACAGGGAATCAGAATTTTCTTAGAGCTTCTAGTTCTAATGAGAACTTGGTGAAACAGGATAGTGTAGGGTGCAGTGATGGGAACTTGGTGTAGGAAAGCTTTTCAGTCCCTGGATGCAAAGCTTCCCTTTTCCCCTGCCTCCCGCCCCCGTTTCTGTTGTCGCTGATTCTCCCCATACAATTAATCTCCCTGCTTCTCTCATGTTGGGAGTTCTTCTCTGCACTGTCTGCTGCCCAGATCTCTGGGGCTTGCATTCTACTTTTTTGAGCCCTGCTATGTGCCTACCCTGTGCCTGGAGTCAGGCAGAGGATTCAAGTACAACCTGTCTTCAAGAACCCCATGGTCAGTCTTACCTACAAGAGCAAGCAAAACTGTTGCAGGATTACAGGAGACAGTGACATTGCCATAAGTGAGGTCTCAGAAGTGATAAATATTTATGGTCCAGGCCAGAGGAAGTTTTATGGAAAGGATGGCATTTGGCCTAGCCAAGGAGGAAGGGTAAGACTTGGATAGGCATAAGGGGACATTCCCCCCTGAAAAGGAAAGTGTTTTGTGGATAGCAGGCAGCAAAGGCTACTAACCAAAGCATAAGTTTGATCCTGCATGCAGTGTTTTCTCCCGTGAAGGAAGAGAGCCTTCGATTTGACATCCCCTCACCCAATATGGGCTCCTGAGGGTGGACTAGTTAGGGAAGACCATCTTGTACCCTGGCAGAAAAGCAGTGGTTTGAGTTTTGGGGTGCTGGATGTGTTGGGGAGGAGTAGCGAGGCACTCCAGCTGTCTGGCTGTCACTGCCTTATCTCTAGTTTGCACAGCCTGGGGGAGGGGCAGGGGAGGGGCAGGCCCTGGAGAGTGTCTTCTAGCAGTGCTTCCTCCACACCCTGCCCCCTCTAGACTTGTTTTTGGTTAGATTTGTTGCTTCCTGTTAAAGGGACAGACTGCTGGGGACAATTGGGAGTTTAACTCTGAAAGACCCACTTTGAGCTAGCCTGAGGTTTGTACTTCCAAAGAGCCCTGACTGGGGGGGAATATTTTTGTAAGACCTCTGCCCTGAGAATTATGGAGTGGCATTTGTTCCTTTAGAGATAGGTATATGGGCAGGAGTTGTGCAACTCAGTGGCCTTGACTAGGAGAGTTGAATTCTTGCCTTGGCCACCTTTCAGTTGTCATGGTCTTTTGGATCTTGGGGTTTCTCATCCTCCATCTCATTCAGGGCAGGAGTCCCCCAGCTGGTGGCCCTGACAAGTAGTTTTCCTCCCTCAACTTACTTGTCACATCCTATTACAATGAGCTAAGACCTGCCACTCTGTGACTCTTTGTATAACCCAGTTCTGCCCTCTAGGCTCTGGATCCCAAGACTACTGCTTCCATCTCTGCAGGGGTACTGTGAAGGAGTATGTCCTCTATAAACTGGAGGAGGATGTCCTGGGGTATACTCTGTGAGTGCAGCCCTTCCACTGGCTCCAGAGATCCTGGCTTATGCCAGGCTTTTCCCATTTTTCTCTCCTCAGAGTCCAGCTGAGCCTAGGAGCTGCACGGAATGGTGGCAGTCACCTTGCCAGTGCAGCAGGCATGGACCAGACTGCAAGCTAGGAGAGCAAGACATCAGCCAGGAAGAGGGAACACACAGCTAGGCTTGAGGCCTCTTCATCGGGGTGAGTGCCAGAGAGAGAGGGGGGGAGCAGATTGAGTTAGAGACCTGAGCGAAACGGGTCACCTGTTCAGCAGTTTTGAGCATGCCCTCTGTATTCCATCAATCCTTCTGGGGCGTTTGGTTATCTTCACCCTGCTGGAACCTCACAAGGTCACCTCTCTAGTCCAGGGGAGGATCTGAATTTCATCTGGGAGGGAGATGATTCATGGATTCCTCTCACCATCTTTTCTTCTCTTCTCTTGCACAGATGTCCCCAGGCCCCCCAGCCCAAGCCCAGCATAAAGGCTGTGGGGGGGGTCCCCCCTGACTGAAGGCGGGGCTTCATGCGCCACGTGCAGGCGGAGACATCTCCATCCTCAGAGCCAGAGGCTGGCCCTTCGCAGCCTGCAGTCAGGCAGGGGGCCCTCCAGGGTGGCCTGCTCATGGGCTACAGCCCAGCGGGGGGGGCGACATCCCCCGGGGTCTACCAGGTATCCATCTTTTCCCCTCCAGCTGGTGCCTCTGAGCCTCCTAGGGCCCTGAAACGGCCAGCCCCACCTACCGAGTGTCCCAGGGAGCTGAAGAGAGGCCCCGGACTAGGGGCCAGAGAGGGACTATCCCCTGAAGAGCCACCTACTGTGGGGCTCTTGGGCCCAGAGGGACTGGGGCTGAAACTGGGCGTGGCCAGCCAACATTTCTGCCATCACGGCCTCTGTGTTGTGGAACAAGGAGGTAGCTCCACCTCACCTTGGACTTTGGGGGCCCAAAGTTCCCCCTTGCCCCCATCAAATGCTTCCTGCAGTACTTTGCACACCAGAGACTGGGCTTCCCCAGATCCAAGGGGACAGGGGTCTCTGGGGGCGTCCCTGGGGCCAGCCCCTCCAGGCCAGCTGCACACATTTGACACTGATTTGCACAGACTTGCACAAATAGGGGGTAAGAGCCTAGTGTCTGGGGTGGGCAATGGGGGCAGCCCCTGGCCTAGGGAGTCCCCTGGCACTGCCAATGGGTGCAGCCCCGAGCACACACCCCCTGGCCCCGGACCTCCAGGCCCCTGCCCCACCAAGCGAAGGCTGCTTCCTGCTGGAGAAGCCCTGGATGTCAGCTCTGAGGATGAGGGGCCAGCCCCTCGGAGGCGCCGGGGAACACTGGGCCACCCTCCTGCTGCCAACAGTTCTGATGCCAAAGCCACACCCTTCTGGAGCCACTTGCTGCCTGGGCCCAAGGAGCCTGTGCTGGTAAGCCAGGAGAGGAAGTGGTCTGCACTTACGTGGATATCTGTGTGGGAAAAGGTGATGGCTTGGGGTATGTTCCTGTGAGAGCTCGTGATGAGCCTGGCTTCCATCCAGTCTTCTTACCTAATCTTTCCTCTCCACAGGACCCAACAGACTGTAGTCCCATGGGGCGGAGGCTGAAAGGTGCCCGTCGCCTGAAGCTGTAAGTGTCCTGCTTCTCCTTGAAAATGGGGCAGAAGTCTGTAGTTCTCTTTCCAACCCCAGACAAGGGGACCTCAGGGAAGGGGCCTTAGGTGGGGCCCAAGGACAATAGCAAACATCCCAGAACATCTCAAGTCAACCAGCCCACTCATGTGTCCTCTGCCCTACCAGGAGCTCCTTTCGAAGCCTCCGGAAGGGACCAGGTCTGCTGAGCCCTCCCAGTGCCTCCCCGGTTCCTACTCCTGCTGTCAGCCGTACCTTGTTGGGCAACTTTGAGGTAGTTCCCCTTGGATTCCTGGATTGGTGGGTCTTGCAGGAAGGGATGGTGGTATGTGGCTTGGATAGATAAAGAGAACAGATAGCATCTTTCTCATGTTTCCCTACCCTAACCCCAGGAATCATTGCTGCGAGGACGCTTTGCACCGTCCGGCCGCATTGAGGGCTTCACCGCAGAGATTGGAGCTAGTGGATCCTACTGCCCTCAGCATGTCACGCTGCCCGTCACTGTCACCTTCTTTGACGTTTCTGAGCAAAATGCCCCGGCTCCCTTCCTGGTATGACCTGACCTCAACCCAAAGGGCATGAGGGGTTAGAGGCAGGAGGCATTCTCTTTTTTTTAATTGACAATGCAAAAGACTTTATTGGGAAAAGGCATTCAGGTGGAGAGCAGTAGTTGAACTGCTTTGGAGGGATTCTTGAGATGTTCTTACCTAAGAATCAGGGCTTAGTGGGAGAGAACTCTTGTATGGAGCAGGGGTCAAGTCCCAGCATGAGAGATGGTGGAGATGGATGAGTGGTCTGGGGTCTCCCACACCCTACTTGACTGATAACTCCTTGGCCTTCCCAGGGCATCGTGGACCTGAGTCCCCTGGGGAGGAAGGGTTACAGTGTGCCCAAGGTGGGCACCATCCAAGTGGTGAGTTTTCCCTGAGGGGGAGTGGGAGTGGGGAGTGGAAAACATCCCCTCGACCCTACCAACCTTGCATGTCCTGTCCCCAGACCTTATTTAACCCCAACCAGACTGTGGTGAAGATGTTCCTCGTGACCTTTGACTTTTCGGACATGCCTGCTGCCCACATGACCTTCCTGCGCCACCGCCTCTTTTTGGTGCCTGTGGGTGAGGAGGGGAATGCTGGCCCCACCCGCCGCCTCCTCTGCTACTTATTGCACCTCAGGTGAGGACAGGGCCCTGGGGCTGCTGGGCAGGAGGCCCACGTATCTTTTCCACAACCCAGGTATGTCCTCTCTGAATAGGATCTCCCCTCGCTTATCAGTCTGGAGTCTTACTTTGATCACCCTGTCCTCCCCCAGGTTCCGGAGCTCCCGCTCAGGCCGCTTAAGCCTGCATGGCGACATCCGCCTGCTTTTTTCCCGCCGGAGCCTGGAACTGGACACAGGGCTCCCCTACGAACTGCAGGCTGTGACTGAGGCCCCTCACAATCCACGTTACTCACCTTTGCCCTGACTGTCAATGCCCTGAACCCCTGTAGGCCAAGGACCTGCCCATCCTGCTCCATCCTGGACAGAGTGAACACCTGGAGAGGTGGCGAGAGACCTTTCAGGCTTGAATTAAAGCCCTCGCCATGCTCAGGCCCAAATTGACCGTTTGGGTGTTTAAAGCTTCTGACCTTACCACACTCTGCCCTGTTCTGGGTCCTCCACGTGCTGGCCCCTCCCTTGGGATTTCCCAGGCTGGCTGCGACGGTGGGGAGGAACTGGAGCTACCCTGAGGTTGTCCTAAGTTCCCAGGCAAGTCATGCCAGCATTGCTTCCCTGTCCTGGGCAGGGGCCATTTATTATTTTATTTATTTTTAATTTATAATTTATTCAAATTGGATTGCCTTGGTAACCTCCCAAACCTGATAATTGGCATTGCCCCCCCTCCTTTCCCACTCTCAGATATTGCTCCAACCTCAGGAGTTGAAGAGGCTGATGTGGGGGCTGTGGGAGAAGTGTTCTCCCTCAGCCGAGAGCAGAGAAGTTATCCCAGAAGAACTGAGTCACCAGCCAAAGGCTCAGCTTCCCCCATCCTTCCCAATACCTTTCACTTCCCTGAGCTCACCCCTCCTGAAAGCCAACTTGTGTGTGTGTGTGTGTGTTTGTGTGTGTGTTTGTGTGTGTGGTTTGTACGTGAGAGAGAGTGTGTGCATGCAGTTGTGCACACATCTAGGACTCCAGACTCCGTTTGTCCCTCTCCTTCTTCTGCCTGTGTCTCTTTGCTTCGGGGTCCTGACTGAGGAAGGTGTTCAGGGTACAGAGTCAGGGCCAAGGACTAGGGTGCCTCCTCTTTCCTGGCCAGATTCTGACCCACCTACCTCAGTTGGGGTGAGGGGCACCCCTCAAACTCAGTCATGTAGTTACCAACTACCCTATTCCCCAGTCTAGACTCTGACCCAGCCTTAGCTCTGATGCCTGGGGCTGGGCTGAGGGAAACAAGCATTTGCTGAAACTTGAAAAAAAAACAACCCAGGAAAAAAATCGCACCTGGTACTTTTTTTTTTTTAAGGAAAAAAAAAAGAAAGAAAGAATAAATTCTTGTTTGGAAACTTGAACTAAGCCTTACTTATTCTGTTGGGGACAGCATGGGAATGGGGATGGGAGGACCAAACTGGAGCTGGGACTCTGCCCTTTCCCAAGGAAAAGGTGTAAGGCCAGGAGGTCTAGGGGAGACCCCCATGATTCTTAGGGTCTGGTCTAGCTCTTTTCACATAATGGGGTGGCATGATGGGGAATGTTCTGCCATAAAAGTTGAACTTTGAATGTTGATCTGGATTCTTATACAGGTTCTACTGATGATTTTAGCTCCTCTGAGTTTCAGCACTCCAATATGTAAAATGAGGATGATTATGCAAGTACTATGTGCCAAAGCATCAGAGATGTGTGCAGGGTGAACGCTGAATTTTGGGGCTGTGTGCTGGACTATGTGTGTCAAGGAACCTGGCCTAATAGACCCTGACGGGGTAGAGGTAGAAAAAGCTATAGTTCCTTGGGAAAAGACCGGAGGGAGAAATCTCAGTCCAATCACTGGGCAATGTTAGGCCCAATCACCATGGCAACGGGAATGGGGGTCAGTCCCCAGTGGGAGGGCTGGGTACAACACAGCAGGACTACCAGAGAATGTCACTATGGCAACCTTGGCTCTGAGACAGCGCCAGTCGCCCGGTCGCTATGGTGACAGATGGCGCGATTATACGCTCAGAAGGGTAAACTGAGTCTCCAGTGGGGGTAAAGAACTCTGGGAGGCTTTTCTGGGCCACCTACACGTGGAAAATAGCCTCCAGTAGGTCACTGTGTTGGGAAGCTTGCGCTTGTTCACACAGAACAAGAACCTTCGGCCTTGGGCGCTCTCTGAAAGATCTGGGTCTCACCGGGAGCAACTTGACTCATGCTTCTGCCAAGTAACGCTGATTGGCTGAGTACGGGAGGGGGCGGGGAAAGAGGAAGACCGGAAGTACATCCGGGGGAGTGGAAATACAGGAGGAAAGGCTCCGGTCCGGATATCTAGAGCGACCGCTCCGCTCCGCGTCTCGTTGGTTCCGGAGGTCCCTGTGGCCGTGGGAAATGCTGGCGCGCGCGGCGCGGGGGACTGGGGCCCTTTTGCTGAAGGTGAGTGCGAGGCATCCTTCCCTAAGGATCAGGCCAGAGACCACCTGGGTCTTCAACTGGGAATGGGCCAGATTCTAAGTTTGGGAGAGAACTGAGGTCGGAGGTTATGGTACTTACATGAGTCCCTCTCCGAGAACCCTTTAGGGTCGTGGTTTACGGACTTAACTCCCGGACGGGCGCCGAGAGGGGCGGGGTGCCTGGCTGGCTGGGCCTCTGCAAATCCTCTTCTTCCCTTCAGGGCTCCTTCCAGGCTTCTGCCCGCGCTCCGCGCCGCGCCTCGTCTGGATTGCCCCGAAACACCGTGGTCCTGTTTGTGCCACAGCAGGAGGCCTGGGTGGTGGAGCGAATGGGCCGATTCCACCGGATCCTGGAGCCTGTGAGAACCTCTTCTGCCCACCACGGGCCAGCCTGAATCCCAATTCCCTCACGACTTGGGGGGATGGGGTGAGACCTTGGTGGGGCCTGCCTTCGCCTTTGGGTTCTGACACCCTAGACCAAACCCGGCAGGGCCCAGACTGTTGACAGTCATACCCATCTTACCGCCTTTTCCTATTGCCCTAGCATCCCACAGGCCCCATGTTAGGAATCTCTTCTGTTCACCCTCTCAGTTCCACCTGTCTGCATGGAGAAGGCTATTCTGCTGGCTCCTGTTCCCTTGATTTTCCCTTCCATTCAGAGATCCAGCCTGACATTCCTACCCTTACCTTCCTATCTATCAGTGTCATCCCAAGTCTTATGTTTTCTGGGCAGAATCTATATTGATTGCCTACCCACTCCAGGCCTAGCTTGGATTCCAACCCTACAGTCCCATGTCCTTTGAAGACCTGTGACTCCTCTTCCCAGGGCTTGAATATCCTCATCCCTGTGTTAGACCGGATCCGATATGTGCAGAGTCTCAAGGAAATTGTCATCAACGTGCCTGAGCAGTCTGCTGTGACACTTGGTGAGGGGTGCAGGGTGACACGGGTTCTCTGAGGCCGTTAGGCCATGGTGGCAGGAGAAAGAGCTCATTGGAACCCAGGGGCCTGACCACCTTTCTCTCCTGCTTCCACACCTACAGACAATGTAACTCTGCAAATTGATGGAGTCCTTTACCTGCGCATCATGGACCCCTATAAGGTATCTACCTTTGCAGCTCCTGAGTTGCTCTCCTTCCTAAAATCCTGCCCCAAGCCACTTACAGTCTCCATGCCCCTTTCAGGCAAGCTATGGTGTGGAAGACCCTGAGTATGCTGTCACCCAGCTAGCTCAGACAACCATGAGATCAGAGCTCGGCAAACTCTCTCTGGACAAAGTCTTCCGGGTAAGGGGATCTGAGCCAGAGTTAGGGTTTGAAGACTCATACCTGGCATTCAGTCCTTTCTGGGATCAGTCTCTGGACCTTCTTCATCTAGCCTCCTGATAGGTGAGTTGAGGCCATGGAGCTTCCACCTCTCATCCTCCAGGAGCGGGAGTCCCTCAATGCTAGCATCGTGGATGCCATCAACCAGGCTGCTGACTGCTGGGGCATCCGCTGCCTCCGTTATGAGATCAAGGATATCCATGTACCGCCCCGGGTGAAGGAGTCCATGCAGATGCAGGTGGAGAACGGGGGGAGTGGGGAGGAGTACTTGAGGAGGCTCCAGTTGCATGGGAAACCTGGACGCTCTTCCCTACTGAAAAGGGTCCAGCTGCAGATCAGTGTCAGGTCTTTCTTTTACTCTGGTTTCTCGTTGCTTGGGGCTTCTAGGTGGAGGCAGAGCGGCGGAAACGGGCCACAGTTCTAGAGTCTGAGGGGACTCGAGAGTCAGCCATCAACGTGGCAGAGGGAAAGAAGCAGGCACAGATCCTGGCCTCTGAGGCAGAAAAGGCTGAACAAATAAATCAGGCAGCAGGTCAGCAGAGGGTAGAGGCTGAGGGATGAACAGGGTGTAGGTCTTTGAAGGTTGGTAAGGACAGAAGCTTTGGGGTACCCTGACCTCATAGATCAAGTTCTGTCTCTTTTTTTCTTTCAGGAGAGGCCAGTGCAGTTCTGGCCAAGGCCAAGGCTAAAGCTGAAGCTATTCGCATCCTGGCTGCAGCTCTGACACAACATGTGAGAGGCCCCTGGGTGGGAGTAGGGACGGGATTTGGCAGTAGAAGGGGTTCTGTCTTCTACCCTGGGGGAAATTCCTGCCTTTTTGATTCCATTGAGCCACATTCCGTGATCTCTTGTATTGTGATTTGCGTGTCCTCTTTCTGGGAACCTGATTTCTCTCCACTTTCTTCCTTCCTTCCTCTCCAAGTCTGTAATCTCTGATTTTTATCCTCCCTGTGGCCACAGAACGGAGATGCAGCAGCTTCACTGACTGTGGCCGAGCAGTACGTCAGCGCATTCTCTAAACTGGCCAAGGACTCCAACACCATCCTGCTGCCCTCCAACCCTGGCGACGTCACCAGTATGGTGGCTCAGGTTAGAGTGCCCTGAGGACCCAGCACAGCACCAAGCCAGAGAGCAAGACCATCCTGCCACCATCATCACTTTCACCATAGAGACTTTTAGAGTCCCCTGAATGAGGCATTCCGCTCGTCCCTGATGGAAGGAAACCCCTTGAGACATCCTTTTTCTTGCAGATACCTGCATTAGCATTTTGAGGGTGACCCTGCGCTGGGAGTGTGTAACATTCCTAGAACAGACTCCCAAACTTTTAAGACTGAGGCTTAAGAGAGAGAAAGGAAAAACAAGTTTACTGGCCGCAGCTCTCCCTTCTTCCTTTGAGCCATTGGTGTGTGGGCTGTGCCTCCTGCCATGTGTCCTGATGGCTGTCTCTCTGTCCCTCCCCTCAGGCCATGGGTGTGTACGGGGCCCTCACCAAAGCCCCGGTACCGGAAGCCCAGGACTCAGTCTCCAGCAGGAGCAGCAGAGATGTCCGGAGCACAGATGCAAGTCTCGATGAGGAACTTGATCGAGTCAAGATGAGTTAATGGAGCTGGGCTTGGGCAGGGAGGTGGGGGACAGGGAAGCAGTTCTGACAGACTCTGGCTCTAGCCTCCCTGCCAAGATTTTGGTTATTATTTTTTTATTTGAACTTTAATCATGTAATAAACTGGCCAATGGCAAACTGATACTGTTCTCTTTGCTTGGGGAATGAAGTTGGGAAAGTCACCCGTGTTTTCCTTGGATGACTTCTGCCAGCCTGTAGTCCTGTCAGGTCTTGGGAACCAATTCCTTCGTGAATAAGAATGAACCTCGTATCAGTTATCCTGCCTGTCTTCAGGAGAAGCTGTGGGATATAGTGGAAGGATTAAGCCATATGTCTACCAAACTGCCAGCTGGGGAGAGTAGTGCCCCCTCTTGCTAAGTGTGGGGCTGTGAATTAGAGCAAGTGTTGGGGTTTTATTAAAGGGAAAGAGGACTGCCCTGGTAGAGTAATGCTGCTGAATGCTCATCGGGTCCTCAGGGACTGAGGACACTCATTCGTTCATTCAAAAACATTGAATCATGTCTACCATCTGCCAGGCTCAATGTTAGATATAGGTTACAAAAGAACCCAAACCCAGTCATCCCCGTTTTCACAGGAAGCAGACTGAGGTACAAAGTGATGCGTGCCAAGGTGGAGGAACGTTCTGGCTGAGGGATCCTGTGGGGAGGAGCATGTCACCCTGGGCAGCAAGGTTACTAACCCTGCCACTGGGCTCAGGCTGGAAAAACTGATGGATTCATCAGATAATGGTTTGGGACTAAGATATGCAAAGACCCATGGCTCCAGAGAAATTAGAACATTCAGAGTTGTTTCTTGTCGTGGCTGAAGGGTGGGGTGTTAGGGGATGTGACTGTGTGGCAAAGGCCAAACCTCAGGGAGACAGGGTCCTGAAAGTTTGGACTTTATCAAGGGGAGGCTGATGCAGGGGCGTGAAGGGTTTTTTCCCCTTCCCATGAAGAATTTTAAGACGATTAAGGTGATCGGTGTTTTAGATAGAGCTGTCCTGCTGCTATGTGGTCAGAGGATCTGGAAAAGAGATGGGAGGCTGGAAGGACAGTAAGAGGGCTGCCTCATTGGTCCTAGAGGGTGAACAGAGATAAGGGGCTTTGGGGATGAAGGCAGAGGGATATTTCAACATATTTCTGAATTAGAATTTACTTATCCATTTAATAACTGCTTATTGAATCCCAACTATATGCCAGGAACAGAGGATACAGTAGTAAAATTTCCTACTCTCAATGAACTTACATTCTATTTGGAAGGGACAAATGGTTAATAAGATGCTGATGAGTTGTGCTACAGAGGAAATTAAAGGAAGGAAGATGGGGAACTTGATGGGGCTATAACATTAAGTAGCGTGTTGCAGGAAGCCTCACTGACGGTGCATTGAAGCTTAGATATGGAGATGAGGGGAAGACACACTCGGCTACCTGGGAGTAAAGCTAACAGGAGATTGCAGACACCTAAGGCAGAGAGTGGCTGCCTTACTGGGGAGAGCTAGGAGCTACAGTGGATGGGACAGAGTTCGGGAAATAAAGGGCAGCTAGATGAATCAGATAAGGAGGTGTGGAGAGGGTATGTTGATTGCTAGGGCCACTAAAATCATTTGGGCTCAACTCTGAGATGAGAAACCACTGGAGAGGTTTTCTGTTTTGTTTTAAATGGGATTTTCCTGAGATAACTCACATATACTGCAATTCACCTGCGTCAAGTGTGAATTCAGTAATGTGTAATATGTTCACACGTCGTGCAGCTGTCACAATCTAGAACATTCTCATCACTGCTCTCCCATTCCCACCCTGCCACAAAACCCGGTGCCCATCAGCAGTCATGCCTCTCTCCCCTGGGCCCTAGACAACCACTAATTTACTTTCTGTGTCTGTAGCTTTATGTATTCTTATAAATGGAAAAATATGTGCCATTTTGTGATCGATTTTTTCCTACTTAGCATGTTTTTAAGGTTTATTCATGTAGCAGCATGTAGCCACTTGTAATACTTTATCTCTCTCTTTTTTTAATTGGCAAACTATTCTATTATGTAGATAAAACATATTTTGTTCATCCATTCATCAGTGAAGGCCATTTGGGATGTTTTCACCTTTTGGCTATTGTGATAAGGCTACTGTGAACCTTCATGTGCAAGTTTTTGTGTGGCCACATGTTTTTCATTTCCCTTGGGTATATACCTACAAGTGGAATTGCTGGGTTATATGGTAACTCTGTTTAACCTTCTGAAGAACTGCCAAACTTTTCAAAAGCTGATGTACGATTTTACAATTCCAACAGCAGTTGGACCATTCAGGTATGACCTAAATCAAATCCCTTATGATTATAGAGTTGGAAGTGAGAAATAGATTTAAGAGACTAGATCTGATAGACAGAGTGCCTGGTGAACATGGACGGAGGTTTGTGACATTGTACAGGAGATAGGGATCAAGACCATCCCCAAGAAAAAGAAATGCAAAAAAGCAAAATGACTGTCTGAGGAGGCCTTAACAAATAGCTGTGAAAAGAAGAGAAGCGAAAAGTAAAGGAGAAAAAAGATATACCCATTTGAATGCAGAGTTCCAAAGAATAGCAACGAGAGATAAGAAAGCCTTCCTCAGTGATCAATGCAAAGAAATAGAGGAAAACAATAGAATAGGAAAGACTAGCGATCTCTTCAAGAAAATTAGAGATACCAAGGGAACATTTCATGCAAAGATGGGCTCAATAAAGGACAGAAATGGTATGGATCTAACAGAAGCAGAAGATATTAAGAAGAAGTGGCAAGAAAACACAGAACTGTACAAAAAAGATCTTCACGACCCAGATAATCACGATGCTGTGATCACTCACCTAGAACCAGACATCCTGGAATGTGAAGTCAAGTGGGCCTCAGGAAGTATCACTACGAACAAAGCTAGTGGAGGTGATGGAATTCCACTTGAATTACTTCAAATTCTAAAAGATGATGCTATGAAAGTGCTGCACTCAATATGTCAGCAGATTTGGAAAACTCAGCAGTGGCCACAGTACTGGAAAAGGTCAGTTTTCATTCCAATCCCAAAGAAAGGCAATGCCAAAGAATGCTCAAACTACTGCACAATTGCACTCATCTCACATGCTAGTAAAGTAATGTTCAAAATTCTCCAAGCCAGGCTTCAGCAATACGTGAACTGTGAACTTCCAGATGTTCAAGCTGGATTTAGAAAAGGCAGAGGAACCACAGATCAAATTGCCAACATTCACTGGATCATCAAAAAAGCAAGAAAGTTCCAGAAAAACATCTATTTCTGCTTTATTGACTATACCAAAGCCTTTGACTGTGTGGATCACAATAAACTGTGGAAAATTCTGAAAGAGATGGGAATACCAGACCACCTGAGCTGCCTCTTGAGAAACCTGTATGCAGGTCAGGAAGCAACAGTTAGAACTGGACATACAACAACAGACTGGTTCCAAGTAGGAAAAGGAGCACGTCAAGGCTGTATATTGTCACCCTGCTTATTTAACTTATATGCAGTGTACATCATGAGAAATGATGGACTGGAAGAAGCACAAGCTGGAATCAAGATTGCTGGGAGAAATATCAATAACCTCAGATATGCAGATGACACTATCCTTATGGCAGAAACTGAAGAAGAACTAAAGAGCCTCGATGAAAGTGAAAGTGGAGAGTGAAAAAGTTGGCTTAAAGCTCAACATTCAGAAAACTAAGATCATGGCATCTGGTCCCATCACTTCACGACAAATAGATGGGGAAACAGTAAGAACAGTGACTGATTTTATTTTTTTGGGCTCCAAAATCACAGCAGATGGTGACTGAAGCTATGAAATTAAAAGATACTTACTCCTTAGAAGGAAAGTTATGACCAACCTAGACAGCATATTAAAAAGCAAAGACATTACTTTGCCAACAAAGATCCGTCTAGCCAAGGCTATGGTTTTTCCAGTAATCATATGGATGTAAGAGTTGGACTATAAAGAAAGCTGAGTGCCGAAGAATTGATGCTTTGGAACTGTGGTGTTGGCAAAGACTCCTGAGAGTCCCTTGGACTGCAAGGAGATCCAACCAGTCCATCCTAAAGGAAATCAGTACTGGGTGTTCATTGGAAGGACTGATGTTGAAGCTGAAACTCCAATATTTTGGCCACCGGATGCGAAGAGCTGACTCATTTGAAAAGACCCTGATGCCGGCAAAGATTGAAGGCAGGAGAAAGGGACAACAGAAGATGAGATGGTTAGATGGCATCTCGACTCAATGGACATGAGTTGGGTAAACTCCAGGAGTTGGTGATGGACAGGGAGGCCTGGCGTGCTGCGGTTCATGGGGTTGCAAAGAGTTGGACACGACTGAGCAGCTGAAATGAACTGAACTGAACTTTCTTCACACCCATACCAATATTTGTTATAGCTATCCTCCTGGGTTTGAAGTAATATCTCCAACATTTTGCTGATGGCTAATAATATTGAGCATCTTCTAATGTGTTAATTGGTCATTAATGTATCTTCTTTGGAGAAATGTCTATTCAGATCCTTTGCTCAATTTTGAATTGTCTTTTTATTCAAAAAAGTTGTAAAATTCAGTGAAAAACTTGGGAAGGATGAATAATAAAAGCTATCATTTGGAGTCAGCTTGGCAAAAAAGGGGAAATAAATATTATCCTTATTTTACAGACGAGATAATGTCCAATAATGACAATCAGTGGCAGAGCTAGGATTCAAGCTGTTTGGCTTCAGAAGCCTAGATCTTAGTCTTAACCAAGAATGGACAGTGGTTCCCTCAACTCTTCTAGCTTAATGCCTTGCCCCCGATTCTAAATTACTATGCTGCTGCTGCTGCTAAGTCGCTTCAGTCGTGTCCGACTCTGTGCGACCCCACAGACGGCAACCCACCGGGCTTCCCCGTCCCTGGGATTCTCTAGCCAAGAACACTGGAGAGGGTTGCCATTTCCTTTTCCAATGCATGAAAGTGAAAAGTGAAAGTGAAGTCGCTCAGTCGTGTCCAACTCTTAGCGACCCCATGGACTGTAGCCCACCAGGCTCCTCCATCCAAGGGATTTTCCAGGCAAGAATACGAAATTACTCATCTCCCATTAAACTCCTCAGGCTAGCCCTGCGTTTCTTGCCGAACTTCCTCGGAGGTGCCAGCAGATGGCGACGAAGACCCCTGCGGGTCGCTCTATCCGTCGCACGCACCTCTGTGGTGTCGGGCGGTAGGCGCCGTCGCTGCACTTCCGGGCGCCGTTCAAGGTGAGGCAGGGGCTCCCTAAACCCCCTTACTCTTGCTTTTCCCAGAAATTAGGGACCTTCCTACCCCACTCACAGAGCTGGCAGTCTGGCGGGCCCAGTACCCTGTCAAGGTTTCCAGCCGGAGGCCGGACAGCCATCGGAGGAGGCAAAGCCATCTGGACGTCTGGGTCCCAGCGAGGCCCAACCGCCTTAAGACCTCGCGCCTCTGCCCTGCTGAGCCGGGGAGGTCGCGCTTCTCGTCTGGTTATCCTGGGTGTCCGGAAGCGGAGTACGATTCATAAGTCCCCGCCAGGCGGCGCCGTCAGCCTGGCCTGGATTCCCCTGTGGCTGTGAGCCTTGGCCACCCCAGGGGTGTTGAAATTGGCGAGCAGAGAGGAGAAGCGGGCTGTCGGAAAGCAGTCTACCACTTGGAATAACTTTTCCCCTGGATTGTGTTTTCCATCATTAGGATCTCCTGAAGTACATATACAAATTCTTATGCTCCACCCTCAAAGATCCTGATTCCGGGGATCTCGGGTGACGTTTTTTTATTTTACTTTTGGCTGCCCTGAGTCTTCCCTGCTTTGCGTGGGCTTTCTTTCCTTGGAGTGAGTGGGGGCTGCTCTTCCTTGCAGTGCCTGGTCTCATTGTGGTGGCTTCCCTTGTTAGGGAGCACTGGGCTCTAGAGTTCAGGCTCAGGAGTTGTGGTGCACGGGTATGTGGAATCTCCCCGGACCAGGGATCCCGCCCGTTTCCCCTGTGTTGACACGTGGATTCTTAACCACTGGACCATCAAGGAAGTCTGAAAGTCAGCATTTTTAAAACACCCACTCCAGGTTGATGCCGGTAGTCTGCACACCTCACTTTCAGAAACTCTCATATAACTGATGGAGAGGAACACTACATTGGGTTGGTTATGGGACTGTTTATCTTCTGGAGAGCTTCCAAGAGGAAGTGATTCTAACAGGGCTTTGTACTGAGAGACTAGAATATCTACTGGTTCTTTGCCTCACAGTTATGAATTCCCTCTCCTGCCACTACCAGGATGCAGAAGATCTCAGTGCTGCTTTTCCTGGCCTGGGTGAGCTTCCTCTTCTACGCCGGCATTGCTCTCTTCACCAGTGGCTTCCTGCTCACCCGTTGGGAGCTCACCAACCATAGCAGCTGTCAAGAGCCCCCAGGCCCTGGAGCCCTGCCATGGGGGGGCCGAGGGGAACCGGGGGCCTGCTGGATGGCTTCCCGATTCTCTCGGCTCGTGTTGGTGGTGATAGATGCTCTGCGATTTGACTTTGCCCAGCCCCAACGCTCACCTGTTTCTGGGGAGCCTCCTGTCTCCCTGCCTTTCCTGGGTAAAATGGGCTTCTTGCAGAGGCTCCTGGAAAGTCAGCCTCACCATGCCAGGCTCTACCAAGCCAAGGCTGACCCCCCGACCACCACCATGCAGCGCCTCAAGGCCTTAACCACCGGCTCACTGCCTACCTTTGTTGATGCTGGCAGTAATTTTGCCAGCAGCGCCATAGTGGAAGATAATCTCATTAAGCAGCTTTCCAGCACAGGTTAGTCCTCTTTGGTGGCCAGGAGTAAAACTTGGCAAATTTCTTTGGAAGTCAGAGAATCAGAACTTTGGGTGCCCAGCTGCTTGCTTGACTAGCTAGTACAGGAAGGAGAAAGAGACCACAGCCCTGCTTGCAGGGAGCACAGGTGCAGGCTGTGTCACGGAGTTTCTAATCTGCACGGGGTATTGATTTTACTTTTGGGCAGCTCTTGGTCAAGGGGCATGGGAGAGATGAAGAGTTGTGGGTCTGGTACCCTCACAAAGTGTGGAGGAGAAAGAGAATCCAGGCCCTGTCCACTCATTGACTGGGAAAAAGCAAGATGCACCCAGGAAAAACAGAGCAGCCAAGATAGAGCCCAGGGTCTGAGGACTAGCAGAGCCTTTTATAGGAACAAGTAGTAAGAGATCTGGGTGGAGTATTGTTAGGGAAAGCTTCCTGGTAGAAAATGGTAGGCCTCGAAGGATAAAGAGTTGTTGAATGAACTGCTGTGCCTTAGAGTGCACGGTTGGGAATTCTGATAGATCTTTAAAAGGCCTCTCCTCTTCCTCCTCCCCTGACTCCTGTGTCCCTGCAGGAAAACGTGTGGTCTTCATGGGAGATGAAACCTGGAATGATCTTTTCCCTGGAGTTTTCTCCCAAGCTTTATTCTTCCCATCCTTCAATGTCAGAGACCTAGAGACAGTGGACAATGGCATCATGAAACACCTCTACCCAACCAGTGAGCACGGGGTCTGAGGCAGGCCTGACCAAGACTGGGCGGTGGGGAGGGCTGTGTCAGTTACAAATTCTGAACCTACCATGGATGCAGTGGCCTGGGCCTGTGTCCTTGGACATAGGAACATCAGAGCCTGGCTGGGGTTGAAGAGTGAGCCTTAATCCCATGTGCTTAGGTTCTCTCCTTAACAGTGGACAGCGACAAATGGGATGTGCTGATTACTCACTTCCTGGGTGTGGATCACTGTGGCCACAAGCATGACCCTTACCATCCTGAAATGGCTAGGAAACTTACCCAAATGGATAAAATGATACAGTGAGTGTGGGGTTTTGGCTGGGGGAGTGGGTTTGTGTCTGAGATGATATGTGGTCCCAAAAGAAAAAAATCCTTATTTGGGGTCCCTTTCTTGGTTGAATTCTGTCTTTAGGCCTTTCTCTGACACTAGGGGTCTCATCCATTTTGAGTAACTCAGGGTGTGGTTTTGGGCAGTAGGGTTGGTACTAAAGAGGTGACTTTTTGCCAGATGTCTAGGCCCCACTAATGGAAGTTATGGCCGGGGGTAAATGGGCCCCTGAAAAAAATATTTCTCTCTCCCTACCTCCCGGCACATGTCTTGATTCCCCCAGGGGACTCGTGAAGCGTCTGAAGAACGACACACTGCTGGTGGTGACTGGCGACCATGGGATGACCGTCAGTGGGAACCATGGAGGAGACAGTGAGCTGGAAACCTCAGCTGCGCTTTTTCTTTATAGTCCCAGAGCTCTCTTCCCCAGTGCTCCTGCAGAGGTAAGTCCTGAGATGCACTTTGTGTGGTTTCCTACTATTCAACTTACATCATGATCATAGCATTCTTGTGGATCCCTCCGTTTTAATCCCCCAAATTCATGACCTTGGGCATCCTCCACTCTTGTTTCCTGCCTAAGTCCCCTTTGTCTTCCACTCCAAACACTGCTCTTACCTCTTTTTTCTTTTTTGGCTGCTCTACATGGCATGAGGGATCTTAGTGTACTGACCAAGGATCGAACCTTATCTCCCTGCAGTAGAATCACAGAGTCTTAACCACTGGACCAGGAAGTCCCCAGACCTCACCTCTTTGGTGAAGCCATTGACCCCTGTCCCTGTTCTCTAGGAGCCAGAGATAATTCCTCAAATCAGCCTTGTGCCTACGCTGGCTCTGCTGCTGGGCCTGCCCATCCCATTTGGAAACATCGGGGAGGTGATAGTTGAGGTGTTCTCAGAGATTGAAGACTCCCAGCCTCGCTCCTCTGCTCTGGCCCAAGCCTCAGCTCTGCATCTCAATGCCCAGCAGGTAAGTAATGGGCTGGGCTTCCAGGTGACAGAGTTAGGTTGGGCATGGGAGAAGCATAATGACTCACTTGATTATCCCTTGTTCAGTCTTAATCACACATTCCATAGCCATGTCCTCCCTCTCCCTCTGTCCTAGAAAGATTTTGGGATCTTGATTTCCAGGTACCCTCTTTGGTAGTACCTATCTTTGCCCGTGTCCCAATTTATGTCTCTGAGCTTCTCCCCTTGACCTCTAATCTTTTTTGCCAGGTGTCCCGATTTCTTCACACCTACTCAGCCACTGCTCAGGACCTTCAAGTTCAGGAGCTGCATCGATTGCAGAAGCTCTTCTCCAAGGCTTCTGCTGACTACCAGCGACTTCTGCAGAGCCCCCAGGGGGCTGAGGCAGCGCTCCAGACTGTGATTCCTGAGCTGCAGCAGTTCCTGCGGGGAGTTCGGGCCATGTGCATTGAGTCTTGGGCTCGTTTTTCTCTGCTCCGCATGGCAGGGGGTGCTGCTCTTCTGGCTGCTACCTGCTTTCTTTGCCTACTGGTATCCCAGTGGGCATCATCCCCAGCCTTCTGTTTCGGCCCTCTCCTAAAACCCATGGCCTCGGGTCTGAGTGGGGCCATGGTGTGTGCTGGACTCCTGGCATCTACTGGGCTGAAGCTGGATTCCGTGGTTCTAGGGGTCATGGCTGCAGTGGGCTCACTCCTCCCTTTTCTGTGGAAAGCTTGGGCGAGCTGGGGATCAAAAAGTCCCCTGGCATCTCTCCTTCCCATGCCCGGGCCAGTCCTGTTACTCCTGCTCATTCGCTTTGCTGGTTTCTTCTCCGATAGCTATATTATAACCGAGGCCAGGGTTGCCCCCTTCCTTTTGATCTCACTCACCTTGCTCCTAGTTGCTCGACTTCACTGGGAGGGCAAGCTGCTGCCACCTAAGCTACTCTCAATACCTCGCCTTGGCTTTTTGACTCCAACAGGCCCCCCGCAATACAGTGCCATGCATGCCATGGGACTTGGAGTTGGGTTGCTTTTATGTGTAAGGCTAGCTGGACTTTTTTATCGCTGCCATGAAGAGACACCTGTTTGCAGCTCCTCTCCTTTGCTGAGTCCCTTGCGATCCACAGTGGATGGTCGAGCCAAGAATTTGTGGTATGGAGCTTGTGTCGGGGCTCTGGTGGCCCTGTTAGCCTCTGTGCGGCTGTGGCTTCGCTGCTATGGTAATCTCAAGAGCCCTGAGCCCCCTGTGCTCTTTGTGCGCTGGGGGCTGCCCCTAATGGGACTGGGCACTGCTGCCTACTGGGCATTGGCATCAGGGGCAGATGAAGCACCCCCACGTCTCCGGGCCCTGGTCTCTGGGGCGTCAGTTATGTTGCCTCGGGCTGTGGCAGGGTTGGCCGCTTCAGGGCTCATGCTGCTGCTCTGGAGGCCTGTGACAGTGCTGGTGAAGGCCACAACAGGTGCTCCAAGGACCAGGACTGTCCTCACTCCCTTCTCAGGTCCCCCCACTTCTCAGGCTGACCTGGATTATGTGGTTCCTCAAATCTACCGACACATACAAGAGGAGTTCCGGGGCCGGCTAGAGAGGACCAAGTCTCAGGGTCTGCTGACGGTGGCTGCCTGTCAGTTGGGGAGCGTCTACTCAGCTGCTGTGGTCACGGCCCTCACCCTCTTGGCCTTCCCACTTCTGCTATTGCATGCAGAGCGCATTAGCCTTGTGTTCCTGCTTCTGTTTCTGCAGAGCTTCCTTCTCCTGCATCTGCTTGCTGCCGGGATACCCATCACCACCCCTGGTAAATACATGTCTCAGCCCTGATTCATCCACGGACAGTAGGGATGTAAGTTCGGCCCCTCTTATCTTTAGGGAAGTGTTGCTCCTCAGGATCTTCACCTTGATACAGGGTCTCACACCCCCCAGTCAAGAGGGTCTTCCTGATGTCCTGTCTCTCATCTGCTGTGGCCAAGCTAACTGACCCCTTACATTGACTTTCAGGGCCAGCAGAATTCATGGAGGAGATAGATACACAGTATTCTAAGACTCAGTTTTTATGGAAATGCTGCATCCTCATGAGTGCATTTCCTGATTTTCCAGTGATAAGAGATAGTGAACTGTGTGTATATGAGAGAAAGAAGTTGACCACAGATTAGAGCAGTGGGGCTTTGTGCTAGGGAGGGAATTAGAATAACAGAGTGTTGATTATTAGAAGGTTGGGGTGTTGGGGATGTGTGTGTGTAGGAGACTTAGCACTGAGGTGGTAGTTGCGTGTGATCTCGGGGCAGTGGGCTGTGGGGTAGGGAGTGGGACATGACTGTAACGAGGCATATCTGTTCCCCCAGGTCCTTTTACTGTGCCGTGGCATGCAGTCTTTGCTTGGGCCCTCATGGCCACACAGACCTTCTATACCACCGGCCACCAGCCTGTCTTTTCAGCTATCCAGTGGCATGCAGCCTTCGTGGGAGTCTCAGAGAGTCATGACTTTACCTGGCTCTCTGCTTTCCTGGTGGGAGCCAACACCTTTGCCTCCCATATTCTCTTTGCAGGTACCTCCTCATTCCTCCCTTGCTTCCACTGTGGCTTTGTGGAAGGAAAGGAAGCCCCTGCATTTGAGTAGGGAAAGATCATTTTGTTAGATCTTTGGCACCCCTTGGCCTGTGCTGATTGGAGGCTGAGCCAACTAGAGTACTTGGGGGACAGGGTGACCTGGTCCATGGGTCTTCCCTTGATTCTAGCCCTGCCTTTCTCTGAGGCAGTAGGTTGCCCGTTGCTCCTGCTCTGGCCCTTTCTGTGTGAGAATCAAGGATCCCGGAAGAGGCGGCAGCCCCCAGGAAATGAAGCTGAGGCCAGAGTCAGGCCTGAGGAGGAGCAGGAGCCACGGATGGAGATGCGGCTCCGGGATGCACCCCACCACTTCAGTGCAGCACTGCTGCAGCTGGGCCTCAAGTACCTCTTTGTCCTTGGTATTCAGGTGGGTGCAAGGGACAGATCATAGAGTTAGTGATCTTTTCACATGCATGGACATCACCTTCTTTCACACTTTGCCAAAACCCTAGGAGAGAGCCTTGATTGAGGTAAGTGAAGTGATTGCCCAAAGGCCAGTGACCTCAAATGGCAATACTGAGACTCTAACCTGGGTCTCCCTCCTAGTCTTGGATTGTTTCCTCTCTACAGGCTAGATCTGGACTTGATGGTTGCATTTGGGGATTACTCCATTGGACAGACTGGAAAAGCTTAGGTGATGATCAGGATTCTTTCCCAAGCTGTGATAATTAATCTTCCTTTCCTTCAGAGGCAGAGTGTATGACTCTGACATTCCCTCCACCCTGAGAAGCCGAGCCTGAGTGTTAAGAGACACAGATGAATAGTGCTTGTCCGCGGTCACACTGCAAGTCATAGTAGGGCCAAGAAAAGAATTATGTTTCCTAACTCTTAGCCCATGGTTCTTTCCACTGACAGGTACTGCTTTCCTTCCCCTTCCATTCTTCACAGGGGTCTACAGCAACTCTCTACTTAACCCACTTCCTCCTCCCCTTCCCAATAATTTGACCCCTCCTCTCTTCCTTCAGATTCTGGCCTGTGTCTTGGCAGCCTCCATCCTCCGCAGGCATCTCTTGGTCTGGAAGGTATTTGCCCCCAAGTAAGTGGATTTGCTTGAGAAATGTTGCTGTGGGGAGGGTGAACCTTGGATTAAACAGTGAACATCGAGAATGGACAAGTTTTGCCTCAGTGGGAAAAGACTCTAGATCTACTGTTTGTGTCCTTTGAGATTCTCTACCTTTCTTTGCAGGTTCATTTTTGAGGCCATGGGCTTCATTGTGAGCAGCGTGGGACTTTGTCTAGGCATAGCTTTGGTGATGCGAGTAGATGGTGCTGTGAGCTCCTGGTTCAGGCAGTTAGTTCTGACCCAGCAGAAAGCTGGAGAACAATCTAGCCTGGTCTATACGGGTGCTGGATCATCTGCAAGAAAGGCTCAGCCACACCTCTTACCACCATGCAGCCAGGACCTACTGGCATCTGGGACTTCATTATTTTATAATTCAAGATCATAGTAGAGCCTAATTCCTAACTCCTGCATTGGATACATCTGAGCAACTGAGGGGCTGTCTCCAAAGTGGAATAAAATAATAATGTAAATATATGTGTCTGAGGTGTGGGGAAGCCCTGACTGTCCTGTAAGGGATATGAGGAAGTTCTGTCTCCCTTATCCAGGCACAGATAGGATCAGCTGTCTTACACAGACCTGGCTGCATCTAAGACCCTTTGAGAAGTGGTTAGAGTTGTCTGAATTCACTTTTCCCCACTCTTTGCAAATCACTACTGTTATTCCACCTGCCATTTCGCTTTGCCATGGGATGTATTTTACTAAATTCTTTTGCTTTGGCTGATAACAGAGCCGCATTGTGGGGCACCGACTTTCACTGTCTAAAGCCCCAGTAGTGCTGTGTCTCCTCGATGTGTACTGTCACTTCAGAACACTCTGCCCTTCTCTCCTGTGGAGGCCTCCCTGGATCAGACCTACTTGCCCATCTAATGCACCTTGTCCCATTGATTATTCCTGACTTGGGGCCAAAACCATATGAATCTGAAGATCCTCAGATGTCTCCAGTGTCCCTCTCTGTTGTGTTGAAGTGCTGGCATGAAATCCTCATGGAAATGTCCACCAAAAAAATGGGAAGCAGTTTCTAAGGAGAAGGGTCAGGACTGGGGTTTGAAGTTTGAGGGTGCCCAGAACAGGAAGAGATGTGACCACTTGAAGAGATGAGGTATATGATTTGCAAATAATTTCTCCCACTTTGTGACTTTTCTTTGAATTTTTTTATATTTATTTTCTATTGATAAATCATCTCTGAATTTTTTCCCCCAGTTTTATTGGGATATAATTGACATCACTGTTTAAGGTGTACAGCATAATGGTTTGACTTACATCTTTGACAGTGCCTTTGTGGCAGAAGAGGTTTTAATTTTAATCGAGTCCAGTTTATCCATTTTGAGTTGACTTTGTGGATGACAAGGGTTGCAGTTTGTTTCTTCTTTGCATATGGAGCTCCAGTTCTGTTCCCTCCATTTGTTGAAAGGATTGGGCAGGTACATTTGAGCAGTGCAGGGTGCACAGGCATGGGGCTGCACTGCCAGCTAGTCGGACTGCATGTGATTGAACAGACTGGTGAGCATGTTGGTGCTTCATGGTGATAGGACGTGCTGATTACCAAGGGTCTCCGTCTCCAGTCAGTTCTTATTTAATTTATGGCTGTGCTAGGTCTTTGGTGCTGCACCTAAAATTTCTCTAGTTGCCAGGAGCAGGGGCTACTACTCTTCTGGTGGGCGGGTTTCTCCTTGGGTGACTTCTTTCGTTGCACCTGGCAGAATCAGTAGTTGTGGCTCCTGGGCTTAGTTGCCCCGAGGCATGTGGGATCCTCCAACGTTAGGAATCGAACCGTGATCCCTGCATTGGAGATCTCAACCACTGGACCACCAGGAAGTCCTGGTCAGTTCTTTTTGAAGAGACTTCTGGGGCTGGACTTTTCCTGGCGGCTCCCACTGGTACTACAACTCCCAGCATGCATAGGGCGGGCTAGCCTGCCGCGGCGGGGGAAGTTCCCCGGCCGATGTGGGCCTTTAGCTGGGAGGGAGAGACTTCGCCGCGGTTTCCGAGTTTTGAGGTCAACTTCCCAAGGCTTTGGCAACCTCGATGGCTGAACAGCGGGACGGCGAGCCCTACGACCTACCCACTCCGACACGCCTCCGGTCTCTGGCCCGTCTCTGCCTCCCTCTCTGGTCTGGCCTCTTCTTATTTCTTCTTCCCATTTCCCGCGAGGAGTAAGTAACCCTTGAAGACGACCAACCACCGCCTTGCATTTTGCCAACTGGGCCAACCAGAAGCGCGGGTAGAAAAGGCGGAGGTGGAATCCCCGCCAAGCAGGGGAGAGTCCGTTTCTCCCGGAAACGGTAGGCCGTCCTGACTGGAACCCCAAGAACAGCAAAGGATTCTTGGCTGGGGGCAGAAGTGCACGAACCCTTTCTTCCTTGCTCAGTGGGGGCTTCAGGCTTACCCTTCAGCAGCCCCCTTCAGGTGTCTGGGCCCAGCCTTGGCTATCATGGCTCACCAGACTCCTCTGGGCTCTTCAGCCTCACACGTCAGCTGCCTGGACCTGTGGAGGGAAAAGAATGACCAGCTAGTTCGACAGGCCAAGGTAACGCGGTTGCTGGGACCCTTGCTTTGCAGCCCCCAGATACCAGGAAAAGGGTATGCAGTGGATTTAGTCTGGCCAGTGGGGAGGGGCTGAGCTTGACCTCCCCTAAAGAACTAGAAATGGCTGGAGAATGAAACCCCTTGCCACAGCTGCAAGGAAAGTACTATTACCCCATCCCACATTTGACAGGTTGCTCAGGACTCAAGTCTGCCTCTGAGGCGACAGCAGTTGGCTCAGGATGCACTGGAAGGGCTCAGGGGACTTCTCTGTAGTCTGCAGGGTAAGTAGGGCCCTCCCCAGGATGGTCACTCCTGCCCTCCACATCCAGAGACCAGTTCCTCTTCTGCATGTCTAGAATTGAGGCGATTGCTCAGGGGGTAAGGGGTCCTGTTTAAGACACAGACAGGACTGGAATGGAATTCCATTCACATTGTACAGGTGAATCTCTCTCTTCCTTATGCACACACACACACATACATACATCAGCACACAGAAGCGTTTGACGAAGTGATTTCCAAGACGGTTTATTTGGAAAACATTCTGGCTGTTCCATCACGCACACACACACACACACACACGGAAGCATTTGAGGAAACAGTTTCCAAGATGGCCTATTTGGAAAACATTCTGGCCGTTCTATAATCTACCAGAGTGGGTTCTTTATTGAGGCCATTTTGGTTGGGGTGGGGTGATCTCTTTCACCTGAGAGTGGTCTGTGAGATCAGCATTTGTTGCTCCAGGGCTCCCTGCGACCGTTTCTGTTCTCCCTTTGGAACTGACTGTCATCTGCAACTTTATCACCCTGAGGGCAAACCTGGCGCGGGGTTTCACTGAGGACCTGGCGCAGGATATCCAGCAGGGCCTAGAGAGAGGTGAGGGCCAGAGATTGCCTTCCGTGCCCCTGCCAGCCTCAGTCTGGGCTTAAGTTCTTGCAGGGGGGGATAGGAGGAACAACATAATCTGTCACCTCCGCAGAGATGCCCTTCTTTGATCCTCCATGTGTTCTTCAGACCAGGAGCACTTTTGTGACCTTTGGGCTCCTGCAGAGAAGGAAAGCTAGAGATGAAGTTGCACCTCAGCTCTATGTGTGTGTATACTCTACAGTGCTGGAGACGCAGGGGCAGCTGGAAGCCAGGCTGGAACATGAGCTCTGGGGGCTGTGGGACGCTGCCCTCCGTGTTTCCTCCCTTCTGCCTGAGCTGCTCCCTGCCCTTCACCACCTTGCGGGCCTGCAGGCTGCCCTCTGGCTGACCACAAACCGTTTTGGGGACCTGACCTTGCTGCTGCAGACCCTGACTGTTAGCCAGGTAATTCAGATAATGATCTGGATCTAAGGGTCTCTCCTCCTTCCACCTTTACTGGCTACAGTATCATCATTATGTGCTGGAAAGGCTGCTGGGTTGGTGTTCAGAAGACCCCAGTTCTCTCAGGACTCTTAGGTGACCTTGCTCTGATTTGCTCCTCATTGGAGGGATTTTCTTGGGAGCTTGATTATCTTGGGTAGAATTAGGGCTCTTGTGACCTTGCTGAAGTCACTTCCCTGCTTCAGTCTTTGCATCAGTAACCCAAACATGGTCCCTGCTCTGTGTCCTCGTGGACTTATCCTAAGTGAGAAGACTCATTAAGAATATCACTGCCCCAGATTTTTCTTCCTACCTGTATCCTTTCCTCACAGCTATTAATCTCTTAGAAATGAGGGAACAAGAACCAAGAGGATCCTTGAGTTTAAAGTCCAGTCAGGGCAGACTGAGATAGAGAAGGGGTCGTTACAAGCCTGGAACCTCTCATCATCCTTCTTCCCCAGAGCAGCGCCTCTGAGGATATGCTGCTGCTTCTGAAAAGTTGGAGACCCCCAACTGAGGAGTCAGATGCTCCGCTGACCCTGCAGAATGCCCAAGGCTTGAGGGATGTCCTTCTGACAGCGTTTGCCTGTCGTCAAGGCCAGTTAACAATCTGACTTGTCCCTTCCTCTCCACTTCTGTCTTAAGAAGTCCTCTGGGCTCATGTCTTTTCTGTCCTGTACCATTCAGCTTGGTGGAACTTCTCTGTGTTCTTCTTCCCCATCAGGCCCGCTTGCCCTGTTGGCCTCTCTAAGCTGACACTCTGCTTGCCCACAGGCCTCCAGGAGCTGATCACAGGGAGCTTGCCCAAGGCACTGAGCAGCCTGCATGAAGCGGCCTCAGGTCTGTGCCCACGGTCTCTGTTGGTCCAGGTATACACAGCCCTGGGGACCTGTCTTCGTAAGATGGTAAAGACTGTCCTAGGGTGAGTTGGAGAAACCACAGCTTTCTACTTTGTGAGGGTAGCTGAGGCTTGTGTCCTTTCAACCCCCTAGGGCAGTCCACAGAGAGCTCTGCTCTACTTGGTTGCAGCCCTGAAAGAGGGATCAACCTGGGGTCCCCCACTTCTGGAGGCCTCCAGGCTATATCAGCAACTGGGGAACATAGCAGCAGAAATTGAGAGTCTGGAGCTGCTGGTTGAGGTAAGGAACTATGCCAGGCGAAGATGCGGGAAATGCTGAGATGCTTGTGCTGGTGTGACTAGTCAAGGTTTAAGTAGAAGGATGTATAGTTCCCGGAGATTATAGACAAGTTTCTTCTTTTTGTTAGGCTTTGAGTATCACTCGTATCCCTGAAGCCCATCAGCTTCTCATTGAAGTAGAGTTATTACTCCCACGACCTGACCCAGCCTCACCCCTTCACTGTGGCACACAGAGCCAGGCCAAGTACCTGCTAGCAAGCCGATGTCTACAGACAGGAAGGTGAGGTCCATCTTGCTCACCTGAGCTCCCCTTCCCACTTCTGATGCCTCCCCTGTGGTGTGACTCTGCTTCTGTTCTTGCAAATTGAGAGGATAAATAAGTCAAGGGTGGGACACGGGTCCCCACTATCAGCTTCCTGCCTTGCTGCTGGACCTGAGCTGAGGACTCTTTACCCTGTCACTAACCTCCTGTATCTTGAAAATTCTATAAAGTCTTCTCCCAGATCCAGTCTGTAAATAGTGTAGATCCATACTGAGCCAATGTTAGAGTCCCACACCTTACCCTTCCATCACCCCAGGGCCCTTAGCTAAGAGCTTTTGGAGGGCCCTGCTATGGCCTAAGGTGAGGCTCTTGGGTTATGACTCTTCAGGGCAGCGGACGCTGCAGAACATTACCTGGACCTGCTTGCCCTGTTGCTGGATGGCTCAGAGCCAAAGGTGGGTATGCCACGTTTCTGTGTAGTGGGGTGGGAGAATTGGAGTTTCCTTTGGAGTAGAGCGGGAGTGCTTTTTTCTGACTTTTCCTCTGCTCTTCTTTTTGTCCATTCTGGGAGACCAGACTGGGAAGGTTCCCAGAGCAAGGGAGATCCAGGGCAGCAAGCAGTGGATGGTCCCTGCATGGTACTAGAGCCTTGGAGGTAGTGGTTCATGTCTCCTCAAGACACTGCATTGCATTCTCTTCCCACCCCAGTTCTCCCCACCACCTTGCCCCCCAGGGCCCTGTGTGCCTGAGTTGTTTTTGGAGGCAGCAGCAGCGTTGATCCAGGCAGGCCGAGCCCAGGATGCTTTGACCGTATGTGAGGAGCTGCTTAGCCGCACATCATTTCTGCTTCCCAAGAGGCCTCGGCTGTGGGAAGATGCCAGAAGAAGAACCAAAGAGTCACCACACTGCTCACCCTGGGTCTCTGCTACCCATCTGCTTCAGGGCCAAGCTTGGGTACAACTGGGGGCCCAAAAGGAGGCAATTAGTGAGTATAGCCGGTGAGTCCAGGAAGCCAACCAGGACCCTAGGGGAAATGTGGAGGGATAATTTTGTAATTGGGACCTGAGTTTGGTGAGCTCTATTCTTAAACTACTCACCCCAGTTTCTGAGGTTAACTCTTCTTTACCCCTGCTCTCTATCCCACTTCAGGTGCCTTGAGCTTCTCTTCCGGGCCACACCTAAGGATAAAGAACAAGGTGAGCTAGACTTACTTTTTCTCTGTGGTAGTGGTGGTTTCCTTTCCATGTGTCCTAGCCCACCAAGAGATTTAAGAGAAAGGGACTCCAAACATAAGAGATATGGTATTGAGGTTTTGGGGATGGTCTGGCTGGAAACAAATGTCTTGATTTTTGGAGAGGTCCCCAGGGCCTGCTTCCATCTGTGAGCAGGGGTGTACGTCAGATATGGCACTACAACAGCTTCAGACAGCTGCCCTGATTAGTCGTGGACTGGAATGGGTGGCCCTTGGCCAGGATACCAAAGCCCTACAGGACTTCCTTCTCAGTGTGCAGATGTGCCCAGGTATGTACATATGCAGGCATCAGCTATGCACAGATGTGTAAGGACAGAGAGGGCCATGGGGAGGTACTTGGGGATTAGTGTAAGAGTGATGTTCCTTGATCGGAGGGGTGAATGGGATTGTGCTTGTATATATGCAGGGATACATAACAGTTGTGCAGACATATGCAAGACACAAGTATGTGTGAAGGCCTCCCAGGAGTTCTCTAGGCTTCCTAATGTCTTCAGACACAAAGACCATACCTGTGCTGAGAGTATGTTGGGCAGGAGCAGGGTCAACTGAGCCCTTTGTTCTGGGCAGGGAGTACCCAGGGTTAGGCATTGTTGGCAGTGATGTACCCCTGATTCCATGTAAGCAAAACACATGCTCTAGGCCTTAGTTTCCCCTTTTATAAAATGATGTTAAGTCTGTGTCAAGTTCTAAGGCCCTGTGCTCTGGGGTGGGGCTACAGGTAATCAAGATGCTTCCTATCACCTGCTTCAGACTCTGAGGAGGCTGGATCGGAGGGATGAGGCCACTGCTCTCTGGCGGAGGCTGGAGGCCCAAACTGAGTTGCCGCAGGAGAATACTGCCTGGTAAGGTTAAGGAGACAGCTGGCTTCTAGAGTCCTTAGGCCTACTGGGGGTAGTGGTGAATCAAGGGAGTGAATGGCTATTCAGTCTTCTGCCTATCGTCCCTTAGACTTCACCCTTTTTGCTTTCAGGTCCCTTCCCCTGTACTTAGAAACCTGTTTGGGCTGGATCTGCCCCCCTGACCGTGAAACCCTTCGTGAGGAATTTCAGACATCTGGAGACTTGTGACCTGTAGCTGCCATGTTTCAAAGAACCCGAACTGGGTCCTCAGTGGGCCATCTGTAGGGAGGACTTTCTGCCATCCCATCCTTGGGAAATGTGGCTGGAGCTGACCATTCCAGTATATGTCTGGCATTGGAGAGGTTGGTGGTAGTCCTGCAAAATTTGGTATTCTGATTCCAGAGAAGCCCTGCTTCCACCAACAAGGCATTGACTTGCTCATAGCACCTTTTATCCTGTTTCCCTTTTCATGTGTTGAGTAAAATTTCATATCTATCTGTTGTCTGCCTACTACATATACTTGAGTGGGAAGGCTCATCTACCTTATGAGCCTCGAGAAAGGGCTAAGGGAATCCTTACTCAAGAAGCAGTGCCTTTAATCCTTGTTATCTGAAAGCAAAAATTCTAGAGGAGAGAATTTCCCACCCCTACCCTAATCCCAAATTTGAATTTCCACTATTTGAGTCAAATATGTCTGTGTCAATAAGGGGTGAAGGGTGAATTCAGTCAACGGGCCCCCAAAGCTGTATACTGAATATAGTTAGGGTTACCTGGCGATTTGGACATGAATTTGAGCAAACTCTGGGAGATAGTGAAAGACAGGAAAGACTGGCGCACTGCAGTCTGTGGGGTTGCAGAGTCGGACACGACTTAAAGATTTAACAGCAACAACCTGGCATTTTGGGCCTAAGGACTTCCAAGACTCTACAATTTTCTTGCTGCCTTGGGCTTTGTTGAATCTGCTGTATGTTCTGTAGCTGCTTTTGACTCCTTTCTGGACTTGAGTCCACTCCCTCCTTTAGCCATGAATATTAATAGCCAGTGAAAAGGAAGCATGTATCTCCAAGCTCCGAGAAACTGTAAAGCCTATGGGATTACGATTACCAAAGGGTGTAATGACGATAGGGTAGAGTGGATTAAGAGCTGGGGTGTTAGTCAGAGTCCAGAATAAAGGTGGCTGGAGCCGGCGGCCTGAAGGAGCAAGGAGAGGGGTTAGAGTGGATATTCAGGTTTTGGTAGAAGACGGGTGTGTAGTTTATCAATACAACCCGACTAGGGTTCAATCCATTGTGCCAGGTTTTTCTAGTAGGGTAAACTCAGGAGCCAATGAACTGGAGCCAAGTGGGAGAGTTTGCCTCCCAGGAATAAAGGCTCTCCTTTCGCCAGTCGATCTGGCCCTATTCTTTTTGTTGATTGGTCGGAAATCCCAATCCGTCGAGGAAGCGTAGCGTTGCGGCCAATTGACGTGGCGTTACTAGGCGTGTTGCGCCCTTGAGGCGGGAGCCAGGCCACAAACGAATTTCCTGATTGGCTCCGGTCTGCGGGTTGCTGGGGAGAGGCACGGAGAGGCGGGCGGGAGTCGCCAGGGCAGACGCTGATTGGCTGGGGTGAGAGCACCTCTCCTTCCGATGATTCGGCTCTTCTCCGCTCAGTCTTAGCGAAGCGTCTGCTGCCGTCGTTTGAGTCGTCGCTGCCGCTACCCCCTCGCGGATCAGGCGCCAGCGTCGCCCGCCCGCTCGTCCACCGCCCTAGTGCCGCTGGGAGGAAACGAGAGGGAGGCCTGCGGGTTTGTCGCCGCCACTTGCCCCCCCCCGCCCCGGGAGAGCCGAGTCCCGGCCCAGGCTGTCGCCTGCCACCCCTCAGAGCCGTTACCTGCGGTCCGCCACAGCCGCCGGCTGGGTGAAGCGCGCGCCATGGCCTCCGGAGCTGAGTGAGTGTGAGCGCGCGCCCGTCCGCCCCCTGTGGGTGCGCGCACCGGGGGACTCACCGCGCTGGGTAGGCCCAGCCGGGCCTGGCTGTGGGCGCGTCTTGGAAGTGGAGACAGGGAACGAGGGAGAGGGAAGAAGAGGAAGGGGGCGAATGAGGAGCCGCGGACCCCACCGGGCCCAGCTGCGCACCCGCGCGCCCCCTAGGCAGGGCTTGCGTTGGGCCTGGGTCGGGGCCTGGGCCAGATCGTGCTGTGTCATGCAGGCCCGGGCCGGCCTGATTGGCTCCTTTGGAAGGGCCGTCCGGGCCTAGTGAGGTCTGCGGGCTCACACTGACGGCGCCGAGCCCCGGGGCCTTGCGGCGCCCACCTGCGATCTGATCTGCCACCCGCTTTGGGCCTTTGGTCCCAAGAGAGCGCAGGCCCCGCGGCGGGCCCAACGCCCTAACTGGGCCCGGTGGGCGTGGACTTTGAGCCACGTGAAGGCCTTAGCCCGGAGACTGAGGCTGGAGCTGGGAAAGGCCTGGGAGCGCAGGGAAGCTCACGAAAGCCCTTTAGAGCTGGGCCGGCGTGGCCAGTAGTTGAAGACCTCAGTGGTGAGAGGCTGTTGAGTAGAGGGCGGGCCCAGCCGTTCGGTTCTGGCCGCCTTCATATTAATACTTGAGGCCTGTTATTTATACGAGAAGGCTTTCCTCAGTTTTCCTTGATGTGAAATGCAATTCTTTGGGTTCTTGATCAAATTCAAATCTCAGGTCGTCTTTTATCGGCCTTTCTAGATTTCAGCCTTTGTGGTGTGAAGGTTAGAGTTCCCTTAAACTCACACATTCCTTTCCCTAAGCAGCTGTGTTGAGAAATCCTGGGCCCTCTGCTCAGGAAAGCATCAGATAAAACCTGACCACCTCTGCCCATTTTAGAATCAAGAGCTTTAAATTCTAGGAGTATAGGAGGAGACACTGCCATCCTGTGGAAACCCTTCTGTGCAAATCACTTTACTGACTTGAAAGTTTAGGTGTTGCTTTTTTTAAGATGTGTTCCTTTTTTTCAGGTTTCTGAATTGAGATGAAGTATTATTCAGGTGCCTATTTAAAAGAACTACTTAATAATTAAAGTAATCTCTTAGTCTTTAGTTTCCAAGACTGAAAGTAAAAGTCCAGAATTCTTGGAACCTGGCATCATAAGACAGTTTCTGATCTCTATGTCATCTTGATGACTCTTACTGAACTCTGTCCAAGTCTCCTGTGGCCCATTGGGGTTCTGAAAAGGGCCTGAATCATGCCAAAGACCAGGAGGATGTCCCCCAAAACAGTTCTCCAGGACTGTTGGCCTGGAATCAAACTGAATTCCATCATGTAGAGGTTATTTTGATCTCAGTAGATAGATGTGGAATTAAAGGTCTTTTAAGAGCATCCCACTCTTTGCCAGTGCCAGGGTCATGAACGTAGGCAGAATGGAGATTTTCCTAGAATGCAGCTTTGGGGTTAAAATACAAAGTTATGGCTAGAGGCACCTGATATTTTATTTTTTTCTAGCCCTAGTCCTATACAGCAGACCGGAAGATGGGCAGCCCTTGAAGGATATTTTGATGCATGGGAGAGAGGGAGAATTGATGGATTTAAATTGCCCTCTCATATTGACCATGGTTGCTTTCCAGGATGTTTATAAGCATTGGAAGAGTATGCCTCTGCAGCATTGTGATCACCACTTTTGGCTTAAAAAGTTAGTCACTCAGTTGTGTCCGACTGTTTGTGACCGCATGGACTGTAGCCCACCAGGCTCTTCTGTCCATAGAATTCTCCAGGCAAGAATACTGGAGTGGGTTGCCATTTCCTTCTCCAGGGGACTTTTGGGTTGGGGGAAGCAAATTTAAGCTAAGGAAACGCCATTCTTGGAAATTAGTTTAAAGGAAATGAATAAAGATCCAGGCTATGTGAGAGGGTCAGCAGAAAACTTATAGCATTTTTAGATGAATGGGATTTGTGTAATATTACTTTTGAACGTATCAGGACCTAAAGATGTTAAAAAAAAAATCCTGATAACTTCCTAGCTGTTATTCTAGAGTACAGACATCTTTTGTTCTTGCAAATTGTGAAGATATTTCCGGTAGGAATACTATTTTGTCTTTTGCTGGCTGATAATTCCCAAATCCTAGAATGGTGCCTGGTGTATTTATGGAATTCTCCAGGCAAGAATACTGGAGTGGGTAGCCAGTCCCTTCTCCAGGGGATCTTACCAACCCAGGGATCAAACCCAGGTCTCCCACATTGCAGGTAGGTTCTTTACCATCTGAGCCACCAGGAAAAACCATAATATATGTGTGCATGCTAAATTGTTTCAATCATGTCCAACTCTGTGCAACCCTATGGACCGTAGCCTGCCAAACTCCTCTGTCCGTGGAATTCTGCAGGCAAGAATACTGAAGAGTATGTGGCCATGTCCTCCAGGGGATCTTCCTGACCCAGAGATCAAACCCAAGTCTCCTGCATTGGCAGACAGATTCTGTACCGCTAGTGCCAGGAAGCTCACACACACACAGACACACCCCTTGTTAGTTTGTTGAGTGAAGAAATAATCCATGGGAAATGTTTCTTTTTATTTATTCCTTGGTGTCTTCCATTGTCTGGCCTCCTTATTTGGGTTAATGCCTATGTTTTCCTGAGCCTTACTAAGACAAGGTAAGACTTTCTCTTTAAAGGGAGAGCCCGCAGAGAAATTGGTGTTGGGAAGTGGTTTAGGTAGTTTATTTAGGTAGTTTAAACTGAGTTCAGACTCAGGCAACCTTGATTTAGACAACAGGGATTTGGATTTGTCCCTTGTCTTAGCATTTCTTGGTTTTAACTTTTTGAACCAACTCCATGGAGTTGTGTATCTTCGCAGAGATAACCTTGAAACTCCATTTGAGCTTGAGCTTCTTTCTGGTGAAGATTCCAGATCTGATAGTGTTTTGTGTTCACTTTTTTCAAATATGGTGGTCTTTATGCTTTGCATTCCTGTGGTGCACAGAATGCTCTGGCATTCAGCAGGTTTAGCCAGTAGGAAGGGCAATTTCTAATGATTCTTCTTCATAGCTTCCAGGCTTACTCTGTGGGGCTTGGGGCCTCTCCGAGCCCCATGGGAGGTCATCTTACTGCAAGAAGATCAGCAAAGAAAGAGTTTGTGCTATGTTCTACAATGCTAATCATTCTAAACCTCAGATACCATATGCCAGACAATCATATCTCACTTAAGACAGTCCATTTTGCATTCAGCATCTCACTATCTTAAGATAGTAATCCTCTGAGATGAGTGCTACTGTAGTCTCCATTTTATATCAGCCTCCAGAGAGGTCAAATCACTTGCCCAAGATCACAGCTAAGTGGCAGGGTTGGAATTCAGACCCAACAGGTCTGACTGCAGAGCCCTTTCTCTTAATCACTATTCTGTACTGTCTAAGACTATTTCCATTTGTCTAATTACTGCTCAGCCTCCACTTTTATTTTGTTTTCTTAGTTTCCTGACCCTAGGCAAGATCACCTGGGCCTTAGCAGGGATACCATTACTCGGAATACCAAGAGTTGCTGAAATAGGAATTGTAATATGTATTTGATAAGCATTCTTGATCTTGGCTGACTTTCTTTTTATTTGAGCTCTGTGTGGGGATAACTTCATCAATGCACTATTTCATTCTTAAGTGTGAGTTTTAGAGACTGGTGGGGACGTCGCTGGAATTTGTTTTGGAACTGACTTCTTTTTCTCTTTCTAGTTCAAAAGGCGATGATTTATCAACAGCCATTCTTAAACAGAAAAACCGTCCCAATCGGTTAATTGTTGATGAAGCCATCAATGAGGACAACAGTGTGGTATCCTTGTCCCAGGTAAGTTGGGTCCACAGTCCAATCTTTGCTTATTGCATTTAGCCTGAGGGCTTTTCCCAGGTTTCTTTTCTCATTTTTCTTGCAGTGACCACAGATAGAATGGGGTTTACTGGGAATCCCAACCTCAAGGGCTGCTGCTTATCCCCTGGCCCAATGACCCAAAGGCCTTAACCTTCTTTCCTCAGCCCAAGATGGATGAACTCCAGTTGTTCCGAGGTGACACAGTGTTGCTGAAAGGAAAGAAGAGGCGGGAAGCTGTGTGCATTGTGCTTTCTGATGACACATGTTCTGATGAGAAGATTCGAATGAATAGAGTTGTTCGGAATAACCTTCGCGTACACCTGGGGGATGTTATCAGGTGTGTGTGGAGTTCTTGGCCCCTCGGGGATGGGAGGCCAGAGACTGCCTGCTTTACAGGCAGTACCCCCATAAAGGCCTTGGCAACTGCAGATATTGGGAGCTTATAGGCCATGGGAAGGCTTAGGTTTCTAGGTTGTCTTTAGGTTTTGGGTCTGCCTCTGGGACTTCAAATTCTGCCTCTTCATGATCCTTGGAACAGGTTGGCATTTCTTGACTTTCTTGGTACCTTTATTTTTTTCTACCAGGGGTCACACCATAGACCTTGGTTTAGGATGCCATTTGAGGGCTGTATCTACCAAATAAGCTTATAGCCTTGCATTGATGGCTTTTGTCAGGGCTAGAATGAGAAGGGAGTATGGACATGGAAGGTGGACTCCTAGCAGGTTCGTATAAAGATCCAAGCTAATCGAGGTGAGAGGCATAGTTTGAGCCAGGCCTAGGATAGTTCCAGTTTGAGTGATTAGACTTTAGGCAAGAGGTTTCGCCATCTTGAAGTCATCCCTGGCCACTGCTACCCAGGCCACTGCTACCTGTCACCTGGCCAGGAACATCTCAGGCTTCAGATTCTTTTGGGGGGGATTCTAGGTTTTATGGAGCCTTCTTCCTGGAAGTGCTTAGTCACTTTCTCAAGGTGCTCTGACCACCTGACTGAGATGATTTTTTCACGTGTATTTCTCTGACCCTGACACTTGTCAGACTAAGGTCCCCTTTTGTAGTGTTGGGTTACCAGTAGTAACCAGAATGGGTCATCCTTGGATATGTCTCATTGAAGACCTTCCCTTCTGTGTCTTCGTGGGGATTCCAGATGTGTGGGTCTTTCTTTTGCCTCACCAATTGTGAGTGGGCAGTCTCAGCAGCTTCTTCTAGAGGCTCCCCCTAACAGTCTACCCTGCATATGACCTGTTCTGCTTGGCTGTTGCTTTGCCCTCACTCCAACCCTACCCTCTTGCCTCTCTTCACCTAAAGCCATCCCTGCCTTTTCTCTTTCGCTCGCCATCAGCTCTCTGTGCCAGGCCCTTTTGGACACCCAGAGCTTGGGGCTGCGATGTGGTTGGTAATGTGGAGTCTGCTTGTCATCCTCAGCATCCAGCCATGCCCTGATGTGAAGTACGGCAAACGCATCCATGTACTACCCATCGATGACACGGTGGAAGGCATCACTGGCAATCTCTTTGAGGTTTACCTTAAGCCATACTTCCTGGAAGCTTATCGACCCATCCGGAAAGGTGAGAAATAATTCTAAGGACTGAACTCAAGGGCAATTGTTGTAGGGATACCCAAAAGTAAACCTTGGTCCATCTTTGTCTATTCTCATACATGTGTGCATACATACACATTCTGTACATGTGTACTTTCTCCTTCCCTGCTTCCTTGCACTTCCCCTTTTTCCCATTCCCACTGCTTGCTCCAGTACAGTAAGCTATCTTCTCTTGTATCTCTGAAGGAAGAGGTGGGCAATTTGGGGTGTATCACAGTCCACAGTGTATTAAATACTTAACACAGTTCTGCTGGTGGTGGTGGTTGTGCAAGCTTGGGTTATCTATACCCCAGAAGTCAAAAATCTTTTGGGTTTCTTCCTGGCACATCAGGTTTTATTCACTGTCTTTTGAGGGGCAGAGAGACTTTTCACAATTTAGCTTTCTCTTTTTGCCTGATGCTTAATAAGATGTGGATGGGAAGGAGAAAGGACAGTATCTAGTGAACTTGGCATTCTAGATCCCAGGTTCTGATGGGGAATTCTTAGCTTGGTCTGGTGATAGATACCTCTGACTGCTCTTGTGCTGATTGCTCTCACAGGAGACATTTTCCTTGTCCGGGGTGGAATGCGTGCTGTAGAGTTCAAAGTAGTGGAGACAGATCCCAGTCCTTATTGCATTGTTGCGCCAGACACAGTGATCCACTGTGAAGGGGAGCCTATCAAACGAGAGGTGAGTTCTCTTCCTGATCCCGGTATCCGACTTTGTGAGTGCTCAGCAGGGCAGTAGTGTGGTAGTTCCAAAGAATCCTCAGGCTTGATGGTTAAGCTACTTCCCAGAGGTGGAAAGCATAGCTATTCATTTCTGGACATACGTATTTTTTAGAAGTATCTGATATCAATAATTTTTAAAATCTAGATTGAGCCTAATGAGTCTAGTGGTTGAAATAATTTTTGAAGAAGTGATGCTGATGATGAGATCTAGATCCCTGCCCGTTTCCCACACTTTCTAGCTTCAGGTCTTAGGGGAGCCCACCGCAATAAGACTAACGACAATGTAATAAGGAAAGGCTATGCTAGAAATCTTTGTCATGGAATGAATAAACAACTGTAAAGTAAAAGCAAAGATTGGAAATTCCCTGGCAGCTCAGTTGTTAGGACTCTGCACTCTTACTGCTTAGGGTGTGGGTTTGATCCCTGTTGGGGAACTAAGATCCCACAAGCTGCGCAGCATGGCCATATAAATAAGTAAATTCTTGCCCTGGGGTTTTATGAATTGTTTTTTGAGGCATGATCCCCTTAGAGCAGAATCTTCTCATACAGCAGATTCTCTACACCAGCTTTAGAGAAATTCACCTTTTGCTGATAGTAGCATTCTTATCTTCTCCTTTTCTTTTTCTTTTCCATCTTCAGGATGAGGAAGAATCCTTGAATGAAGTGGGCTACGATGACATTGGTGGCTGCAGGAAACAGTTAGCTCAGATAAAGGAGATGGTGGAGTTGCCCCTGAGACATCCTGCCCTCTTTAAGGCCATTGGTGTGAAGGTGAGTATTCTGGGCTCTGTTAGCCTAGGGTGGTGATTAACAACTACTCACCATCTACTCCTAGGATCTGTTTTCATATCTGTGTTTCATCACTGCCTTGGATTCAAGAGGAAGTACTATATTCAGGTTTATAAAACACTCTAAATTCGTTACAGCTACTAATGGTCTAGAACAGAGTAGGTCAGTTAAGTTCTCTGTTGAATTTTTTTTCTTAATTACAACCTTCAAAATGTAAAGACTGTTTTTATCTAATGGACCCTATAAACATAAATAGTCTGTTTTATATATTTATTATTTAAAGTCTCACCATAGTTTGCCAGCTTGTCTAGAATGTGTGTGTGAAGTCGCTCAGTCGTGTCCAACTCTTTGCGACCCCGTGGACTGTAGCCCGCCAGGCTCCTCTGTCCATGGGATTTTCCAGGCAAGAATACTGGAGTGGGTTCCCATTTCCTTCTCCAGGGAATCTTCCCAACCCAGGGATCAAACCCAGGTCTCCTGCATTGCAGGCAGATGCTTTATCCTCTGAGCCACTAGGGAAGCCAAGTGTTGCCCAATAATAGTAAAGCAAATTTGCAGTGTGAAGGATCCTGAGTCCAGAATATTTGAGAACTGCTGGTCTAAAATGTAACATCCCAGCTGTTCCTGTATCATAGGACACCCTGAAGATGAAGTTTGCATCTATCCCTTTCCCTAGTGTACATTGTGTAAATAAATTTATCTTTTTGGGGGGTACTTTTCCATATCCTTCCAGTGGATGAAGCCAGAGAAAAGACAGCTTCAAAGAGGAAAACTTGTGGCTGTTGGTAGGAGAAGGCATTCCAACATGATAGTAAATCCTGGAGGGCTGTGATTATAGCAGTGAATGAGCCTCTGGCCAACACTCTTAAATGGCTGAGCTAGTCCTGTTTAAAGTCAGGCCCTTGTCCTAATGCCCTCTTACTTTTCCTAGATCCCGGATCTTCAGACTCACTCATACTAAGAGTTTCTTAGTGTGGTTTCTCTGCTCTCTGTCTCCTGTGTATTCATAAGTATTGTAAGCTTTCTGGCATTATTATCTCTGCTGCAAAGAGGAGGGAGTATGGTCTGAAGTAAGGTGTCTTCCTGACAACTGCTGTTTGAGGGCTCATTCAGAGTTGAGCTCTAATTCTCATCCTGTTTAAATAGAGTCCTTCTTAGGCCATTTTAGGGTACCTGGGGTTGGGAGAAGATGAGAATCTGAACCTAATCAACCCTCTGTACTATTCCTCAGCCTCCTCGAGGAATCCTGCTCTATGGACCTCCTGGGACAGGGAAGACCTTGATTGCTCGAGCTGTGGCAAATGAGACTGGTGCCTTCTTCTTTTTGATCAATGGTAGGAGACTTGGTTCACTTTGTGTTTGGCTGGACTCCACTTTGAGCTAAGCATGACCCAGTCTCATGAGCAAGAGAAATCATGGACATGCTCATTTGTGTACATAGCCTCATGTATACTTAAGTGTTTGTATTCTAAAGTCCACTGCAGACAGATAAGCAGCAAGGGGAGGGTATGTTACTCTGGTATCCCTTGATCTATCCCACCTTGAGAAAGAGCGTTAACAGGCTGAAGACGTTAAAGAGGAGTAAGTTAGAATGAGAACTCAAAATGTCTATGCTTACTTATTTGAGAGGGTTTGGGGGAAGACTGGCTGAGATCAACTATCTCTTTGAGAATGATATTTCACTGGTAGGGGTCCACCTGGTGCTGCTTCTGCTCTGGCCAGAGGTCCCACAGCATCTGCTGTCACCATCTTCATACCTTTCAGCTCAACTGAGATAAGTGTATTGAGCCCCTTGACATCCTTTTATCCTGGCTTGGTGGCTACCCTGGGATAATTGTTGGTAGGGGCTGTGAGAAAGTAGGCAGATGTTACCACATTCTCACCCAGGACCTGTCTCTGAGCTAGACAGACAAGATATCCGAATACTTTTTGAGACTGAGGAAGGATGTATTTTTGTCACTGCATGCATTCTATTTGCTTTCAGGTCCTGAGATCATGAGCAAGTTGGCCGGTGAGTCTGAGAGCAACCTTCGTAAAGCCTTTGAAGAGGCTGAGAAGAATGCTCCTGCTATCATTTTCATTGATGAGTTGGATGCCATTGCTCCCAAAAGAGAGAAAGTAGGAACTTAACCAAGGGGATAGTAGGGTTGTAAAAGGTCCTGACTTCACTTCTGACCAGACATTTTGTCCTGACAGACCCATGGGGAGGTGGAGCGACGTATTGTATCACAGTTGTTGACCCTCATGGATGGCCTAAAGCAAAGAGCACATGTCATTGTTATGGCAGCAACCAACAGACCCAACAGCATTGACCCAGCCCTACGGCGATTTGGTAAGGACCCCAAATAACTCTTCTTGCTGTCTTTGCTCATGTGGAGATTATGTCTCCAGTGGGCTTAATCCTGTTGATCCCATATCTGTCCTTCATCTAAGTCACCTAATCCTGAGGATTTCTTTCTTTCTTTTTTTTTTTTTTTTTTTTTTTTTTGAGGATTTCATGAAGCCCTTTGCAGTTAGGCAAAGAGTAAAGTCCTTTCTTTCCCTTATTCCATGTCATGTCCAGGGTAACCACGCATCCTGGTTTGCCTGAGACTGAGGGATTTCCCAAGTTATGGGGCTTTCAGTGCTAACACCAGACATTTCCTGGTCACAGTGGAATGGTTGGATGCCTTAGGCCTGGGCCCTTCTTCCCTATGCACCAGAAATGATCCCTATCTATGCGTCATGTCACAGGTCGCTTTGACAGAGAGGTGGATATTGGAATCCCTGACGCTACGGGACGCTTGGAAATTCTTCAGATCCACACCAAGAACATGAAGCTGGCAGATGATGTGGACCTTGAACAGGTGGCATGTTGATGAGGGCTGGCCAGAAGTTCAGATGTCTTATTGCCAGACTGTTGAAGGAAACTGACTAGGGACAGAAGCTTCAGATGTGAGGCGATTGATTTTAATTCCTGGGCAGAAAGGGAAGTGATCTGATTGAATCCAGGAAACTAGGTTTGGCATTTTTCTTGGTTTACACTGAATTAGGGTGAACCAGAGTATTGGGGGCAGCTTTATTTCCAGGCCCCAAGTGCAGGCTTGAATACTTAAGAGTCCAGCTAATGAAAGGGCTGCTGGTATGAGTTTAGGGAAATGGAGGACCCAGAGATAGGAGTCAGAGGAAGAGGGCAGGGTTCTGTTATCTAAGGCAGAATAGAGACATCTAAGCTAGGTCTCAGAGACAGGAGAGTAAGTGGATCTTCTTTCTGCAGGTAGCTAATGAAACTCATGGGCACGTGGGAGCTGACTTAGCAGCCCTGTGCTCTGAGGCTGCTCTGCAAGCCATCCGCAAGAAGATGGACCTCATTGACCTAGAGGACGAGACCATTGATGCTGAGGTCATGAACTCCCTGGCAGTTACTATGGACGACTTCCGAGTAAGGGCCGCTGTCCATTTCAGGTGCACACACATGCACTTTGATCTCTTGCCTGGCAGTTCTCATCCCCAATTTTTCTTCCGTTTTTAGTGGGCCCTGAGCCAGAGCAATCCATCAGCACTGCGGGAAACTGTGGTAGAGGTGCCTCAGGTGACCTGGGAGGACATTGGGGGCTTGGAGGATGTCAAACGTGAGCTTCAGGAGCTGGTTCAGGTAGGGTGCTTGGTCCAGGGTGGGTCACTGCTTCAGCACATTGTCATTGAGCTGGTGGTATTGGGGTGTTGGCACATTGATTGCAGAAATTATGAGCATGATTCAGGAACCTGCTGTTCTGAGGTTGGAAGCACCAAGAATCCTGTCACCTTACACCATGAGATGGTGTGGGAGGATGCTTCTGTTAGGTTGGGTTTCTCTCAAACTGGGGGAGATTGCCCTGAATCCTCTTTCTTTTTCTTCCTAGTATCCTGTGGAGCACCCAGACAAATTCCTCAAGTTTGGCATGACACCCTCCAAGGGAGTACTGTTCTATGGACCTCCTGGCTGTGGGAAAACCTTGCTGGCCAAAGCCATTGCTAATGAGTGCCAGGCCAACTTTATCTCCATCAAGGGTCCTGAGCTGCTCACCATGTGGTTTGGGGAGTCTGAGGCCAACGTGAGGGAAATCTTCGACAAGGTGAGCTACAAGTGGCTGGGCTATCAGTTCACTTGCTTGGGAACAAGTTAGGGGTAGAGGTTGTTCTTTGGGAGAGTTAAGACCATCCCATTCTGACAGCTCAGTTAGGGCAGTGAAGGTCACTTTATTTTCCATTTTTCCTCAGGTCTGAGAGACCCAGTTGTGCTAATGCTCAAGTCCATCTGTCTCTCTCACAGGCACGCCAAGCTGCCCCCTGTGTACTGTTCTTTGATGAGCTGGATTCGATTGCCAAGGCCCGTGGTGGCAACATTGGAGATGGTGGTGGGGCTGCTGACCGAGTCATCAACCAGATCCTGACAGAAATGGATGGCATGTCCACAAAGAAAAATGTATTTATCATTGGCGCTACCAACCGACCTGACATCATTGATCCTGCCATCCTGCGACCTGGCCGCCTTGATCAGCTCATCTATATCCCACTTCCCGATGAGAAGTCCCGTGTTGCCATTCTCAAGGCCAACCTGCGCAAGTCCCCAGTTGCCAAGGCAGGTGCAAGGTCTTGGGTTGCAGGGTCGTGAATTTGCAGGCTGTGTGGAATGCTCCTTGGTTCCTGGACAAGGTTTCATTGGGGATTCCTGGGGTTATGGTTGAAAAGGAAAGATGGAAGATTTGAGGGTATTAAGATATCTAGAGTAAGGAATAAAACTGGTGGCAGAGGATGGAACAAAGTGGAATTGGGAGTGCTTTGGTGGCTCAAAGATCAGTGTTATCAAAAGAGGCTAAAAGCTAAGGTAGCTCTGTTGCTTCTTTTAGGATGTGGATTTAGAGTTCCTGGCTAAAATGACTAATGGCTTCTCTGGAGCTGATTTGACCGAGATTTGCCAACGTGCTTGCAAGTTGGCCATTCGTGAATCAATCGAGAGTGAAATCAGGCGAGAACGGGAGCGGCAGACCAACCCATCAGCAATGGTGAGTCTGCATCCTTAACCCAGATGTGCCTGTCTTAGGGAGCCAGGGGACAATCTCCACAGTGCCCTAGAGTGTACAGTTTTGGAAAGGTCATCTGTCAGATGTTTAGCATGCCATGGAAGAGAAAATGCTGAGTACTCAGATAACCATGTCAATTGGGAATTACAAAGGCTGAGAAGAAATGAGCATAGAAACAAATACAGCAGGGCTGAGAAGCTAGGATCTATGGACCTTTTCTTGGTGTTCCATGGACCCCCTGAATTAAATGCAGAATTTGATATGTATGTATATATAGGCTCAATAAAGATAGGGACTCTTGTTATCTCACTTGTTTCCCACTGTAGCATGGCACAGTGTTAGAAACTGACTTAATAAGCAAATAAGTGATTGGCTTTCTCTACCATTAGTGATGTTTCTCTCCCTCATAAAAGCTTATAAACTACAGTGATCCAAAGTCACAGCAGTTGAGTGGCTTCTTGGTAGAAGAGATAGGATGTGAGCCGGGGCTATAAAGAGAATAGAGGTTAGGTAAAGGAAGTAAGTCACCCAAGTAGATTGCTTGAGGAATAGAACTGCAGGAATTGGGAGAACCTGGATACATTAAAGAGGTTGTGTGTTACTGGAAGTGAGGCCTGTGAGTAAGGTATAATTCAGTTGTGATAAGCACTGAGAACCATTGACATTTTCTTTTTGAAAATATAGGCTTACGAGGTATAATTTACATATTGTAAAATTCACTATTTTTAGTATACTATTTCCGTGCTTGTTAACAAATATATTTTAAGTGCTGTAACTGCTACCACAGTTGAGACGGACAAATTTCTGTCATCCCAAAAAGTTCCCTCAGGCCACCTTTTCCCCTTTCTTTGGTTGCAGCATGCGGAATCTTAGTTTCCCGATCAGAGATCAAACCCATCCTCCCTGCACTGGATGCCCAGAGTGTCAACCCCTGGACTGCCAGGGAAATCCCTCTCATGTCACTTTAATCAGCTTTTTATTCCCACCATAAGCTCTTGGTAGTGAAATCTGTCCCTCCAGTTTTATCATTTCCCAAATACATTGGCAGGTTTTTAAGCAAGGCAATGACTCGGTTTTAGGAATATTGGCCTGGCAGCATATTCAAGTTGGATAGGAGAGGCCCAATCTGCTGCTGCAATAATGGGGTCAGGAAGGCTAGGGAAGGAATTCAGGCAGAGCCTTAACCAGCCCTGGTGGTCTGTGTTTACCTATCCTACAGGAAGTAGAAGAGGATGATCCAGTGCCTGAGATCCGCCGAGATCACTTTGAGGAAGCCATGCGCTTTGCCCGCCGTTCTGTCAGTGATAATGACATCCGGAAGTATGAAATGTTTGCTCAGACCCTTCAGCAGAGTCGGGGCTTTGGCAGCTTCAGGTAACTAGGCTTCAGTGGGCTATGTTTAAGTTGTCTTGGGGAACTGTACAACCAAGGCGGTGGGAGCCCTAAGGATGCTAGAAGGGGTAGTTGTGAAAATCCTACACAAGCACTATCCTAACCCTCTTTTTTGCCTCTGCTCTCAATACAGATTCCCTTCAGGAAACCAGGGTGGAGCTGGCCCCAGTCAGGGCAGTGGCGGTGGCACAGGTGGCAGTGTGTACACGGAAGATAATGATGATGACCTGTATGGCTAAGTGGTGGTGGCCAGCAAGCAGTGAGCTGGCCTGGCTGGACCTTGTTCCCTGAGGGTGGGGGCGCTCGCCCAGGAGGGACCAGGCGTGCGCCCACAGCCTGCTCCATTCCTCAGTCTGAACAGTTCAGCTACAGTCAGACTCTGGACAGGGGGTTACTGTTGCAAAAAAAAAAAAAAAAATACAAAAGTGATAAAATAAAAGCGATTTTCATTTGGGAGGCGGAGAGTGAATTACCAACAAGGAATTGGGCCTGGAGCCTACACCATTTCTGCTGTAGTTTAGAGCAGTGCAGGGAACCTCTGTGGGTGTGAACAAAGGCATTATCACCAGTCCCCACAGCAAAGCATCTGCACTTCACTCAATGCTGCCCAAGCCCTCCCTTTCCCCTGCCCAACCTGGGCAGGAGGGTGAAGGGCTACAGTTGCTGGGTGTTTATATAGAGAGTAGGTTGATTTTTATTTTACATGCTTTTGAGTTAATGTTGGAAAACTAATCACAAGCAGTTTCTAAACCAAAAATGACATATTGTAAAAGGACAATAAACGTTGGGTCAAAATGGAGCCTGAGTCCTGGCCCCTGTGCCTGCTTCTTTCCTGGGAAGGGCCTTGGGCTGCTCCTCACTGCCAAGGCACTCTTCCAAATGTGAAATACTAGAAGTGAGGTTGCACCCTCTTCCCCTCCTGATTAACATTGGTGTACTGCTGCCTCGCCCAGTGTCTGCGGTTTCACTGGATAGGACTGCAGTGGAGGGCAGGGCGCAGCCTGATGGAACTTCAGAAGTAGTGAATGTGGCATCCTCTACCTATATTTGATGGGGATGGTGAGACTAGGCCTGTAGAGTCCCCTTTTCCTGACCAAGGCTGGGTTGGGGTATAGTCTCTGGAGATGGATGTTCTCTTGATGCATCTAAAAATTTTCATATATTCATGTTCTGGTTGAGGATCACTTACAATTATGTCCACCTTTATGTAATTTGTATTATAAAAACATAGCTTTTTTTCTAATATAAAATTCTAGTTTTGGATGTGTTTCTTTCTAAACTAAACATCCTCCCCTGCTCCTAGTTTTTCAGATGATTGCTTGCATAGTTTTGTTGAGGTATAGTGTGTCTTCTTTGTTCAACATGTACCAGCGTAATCCCTTAGTATTTCTGGGATCCGTATTGTGATGCCTTACTGATGAATATGATGCAGAGAAAATAATCTACTGAATCAAGCTAGTCATTCTAGTATTTACACCAGCATCCAGTTTGACCTTTATAGGTAGGTAATCTGCAAGGACTCAACATAGTTACATAGACTGATTAAATTGGGGCATCTTGAACTCATGTGCTATGAAGAGATATTCTTACACTTTTGTGATTTGCTTTGACTGTCCCTGTTAAATGTGACACTTTTCTCTGCCAGATCTTGTCTTTGCTCCTCCTTTGGTTTTCACACCATTTAGGTATCCTGGTGGCTCAGCTTTCAGTCTTCTTACTCTTACATTGTTGCACCATCTCATCCCTGTGGCAGCCTAACCTCAGTGAGACCAAAGGCAAGGTCTTTTGGAGAAAAGACATTTGGTACCTCTGCATCAAGCTGTGGGAATAGAGCGGAAAATAAGATCCCACAAAATACGTGAAGGGTACTAGTAATTAATACATTACAAAAATTTGTATTAGAATGATTGCTTTGCACTCTCTTATAACACAAAGTATACCTATAGGGAAGGTGGTTGGAACTCTATAGACTCTTTAGGAAAAAACAAGAGCAGACTTATGAGAGGCCTGGTTTTGCTTCTGACACGTGTGCTCATAGCAGTGTAGCATCAAACAGGCACTTAGCTCTTCTGGGGCCTCAAGATTTCTTAGTCTGATAAAGTGATTGACGGTGCCTCATAAACTGTAGAAGGCAGTGTGAGGGACAGTTTATTGTCAACATGCACCTGCAGAATTCTGTATACTTAAACCAATGGGTGAACTGTAAAGCAAGTCCCTCTTATCCCCCACAAGTTGCTCAGGAAGAAATTGGAATGTAGTCTTATATAGCAGATCAAGTTCTATGATTAGAAGATGGGTTTCTAATCAAGAATACGACATCAAATTAGATCATAGAGGACCAACAGTTTACCACAGAGGCAAAAGCAAAGATGGAACTATATATCTAACATTTGGAGATGAATTGGGCTCTAAGATACTAATCCTACAAGTAACCTTGAGAGTCTAGTGGTTACATAATGCCCAGGAGGAACACAGGGGTTTGATCATTGCTTTGAGCTGACCAAATGTTAAGTGAAGTGAAAGTCTCTCAGTTGTGTCTGACTCTGCGACCCCATGGAATTCTCCAGGCCAGAATGCTGGAGTGGGTAGCTGTTTCCTTCTCCAGGGGATCTTAAATTGTTTGTTAATGTTTCCCAGCCCTACAAACTACTGAGGGTTTAAAAAGACTTAAGAACATAGGATGTGGATTTTTTCATAAAGCTAATTGAGAGATGCATAGACTCATTAAATGGCCCAAAGGCAAGTGGAAATTTAAAATTTGCGCTATCTTTGAGACTACGAGACTTTCTGGGGGTGGATAGGTGAGAAGGAAAGGACCTTCAGTTCTACTGTTAGCCAGCAGGTGGTGAGTTGATCTCAGTCTGTATATACAAGTTTGGGCTAAATAAAGCTTCAGAACAGAATAGTAACATTAATGAGAGGAGGCAGAAGCTGTATGTGACTTCCAACTGGCTGTTTTTGTCAACCAGATACACAGAGTGAAAAAAGCACTGGTGTGGGAGTGTGGACTTGACTTCACAGAACTCACTGTTTTTGAAGAGCTTAAAAATACAAAGCCACAAAACCAGTGCTATCAACAAGGCATAAATTGTTAGGGCAGCAAGGAAGGGGAAACCATACCAAGAAAAGGGAATCTCAGAAGCCTCTGGAGGTAGTCTAAGCTGGATGTTAAAGGAAGGTAGGAGGCTTCATGGAGTCAGAGCTTAACAAGCATTAGGTTGACTAGCAAGGAAATGAATTCTGAGAGTCCAAACCACATGAAGAACCTCAAATGCCAAGTGTGAACTTTAAAAGATGTCATGAGTCCTCTGGGGGTTTAGGCAGAAAGTAGCCATCAGATTTCCAGACAATTCACATTTCCCCCTACTTTTTTTTGTTGTGCATAATAAATTTCACCCAACAGTTTCCAATGTACAGTACAGTATTGTCACATTGTTTTATGTAGACAATTCACTAACACCCCTTCTGCCTCTGCCTGGTGTGGCTTATGGGATCTCAGTTCCTTGCTGCTGCTGCTAATTCACTTCAGTCGTGTCCGACTTTGTGCAACCCCAAGGATGGCAGCCCACCAGGCTCCGCCGTCCCTGGGATTCTCCAGGCAAGAACAGTGGTGTGGGTTGCCATTTCCTTCTCCAACGCATGAAAGTGAAGCCGTTCAGTCGTGTCCAACTCTTAAGAGACCTGCAGCCTACCAGGGTCCTCCGTCCATGGGCTTTTCCAGGCAAGAGTATGGAGTGGGGTGCCATTGCCTTCTCCACGCAGTTCCTTGACCAGGGATCAAACCTGGGCTCCCACAGTGAAAGCACTGAGGCCTATCCACAGGACCACCAGGGATTTCCTGATAAATCATTAAAAAAAAAAAACTTGGGGAATTTCCTGGTGGCCCAGTGGTTAGGACTTGGTGTGTTTACTGCTGTGGGCCTGGGTTTGATCCCTGATTGAGGAACTAAGATCTGCAACATGCCCTCCCCGCCAAAGAAACAGTGAGATGTCTTTTTTTTTGTTTTTTTTGAGGATAAAGGAAGGAATCAAGGATGGCAGGCATCTGGCTTTGTATTGTGGTGGATGTGGTACACCCCTTCAATAGGAATGCACACATTGAAAGAAAAGATTAAAGGGAGAAAGAGTAGGTTTTGGACAAGTTGAATATGCGACAGTACTAGTAAGTGGTTAGATATGCAGATCTGAAGCCTAGAGATGATTTAAAAGTGAGCCTATTTTGAAATATAGCACCTAATGGGATGGGTTGAAGAAATTTTTTTTAATGCTATTGATAAAATTGGACATCTTTTTGCAGGGCTGGGGGAATCAGATTCTCTCCATACCCTACTCAAAAGTTACATTAATAATCTAAATGTACATCTGTGGGAATTCCTTGGTGGTCCACTGGTTAGGACTGCACCCATTCCCCTGAGGAGGGCACAGGTTTGATCTCTAGTTGGGGAACTAAAATTACACATGCTGTGAGGCACAGCCATAAGTAAATAAGTAGACAAGTATACATCCATGAAAGTGCTAGAATAAAGTGATTTAGAAGCCATAAAGAAAAATGTTGGTAGATTTAAACTCTGGCATGGTAAAAATCACCTTAAAACTAGAAAATAAGCTACATAAATTGGGAGAAAATATTTGCAGCAAATATAACAGGTTGAATTAATATCTGTGATAGGCAGGATAATGCCATTCCCAAGCCCACCTGTCTCCCACCCCCAGTGTCCACATCCTAATCCTTGGCACTTATGAATGTTATGCTATATGGCCAAAGAGAAAGTTGCAAATGGAATTAAGGTTGCTAAGCAACTGACTAAGATAGGAAGAGTATCTTGGATTATCAAGATGGGCCCAATGTAATTAAAAGTACCCTTAAAAGTGGGAGAGGGAAGAAAAAATGACATGATATGAGAAGTTAACTTTGTTTTGCTAGCTTTGAAAATGGAGGAGGAGGGTCAATAGCTGAGGAATGAGGGCAGCCTCTAGAAGCTGGGAAAAACAAGGAATGAACCCTACCCAGTGCCCGCAGAAAGAAATATGGCCCTACCAACCTCTTGATTTTAGCCCTGTGAGACATATATCAGACTTAACAAAGTTTGTGTTGTGGTAATTTGTTATGGCAGCAGTAGAAAAATCACAGTATTACAAACTGCAATCAAAAAATGGATATAAGATATGATAGCAATCCAGATGACCACTAAACAGGAAAAGGGACTAAACTTTTGTGATCTTGGGATGCATGAGCTAAACCTGAGAAAGAGAGCAGAGGGCTGACAAGAACTGGCTAGAAAGATAGATTTGTGGATCAAGTAAAGAAGGCAATCATGCCCAGGACCAATAACAGCTGCCTAGCCTCAATTGTGCTCTTGTGTATATTTTTCTTCTGTTGACTTCCTGCAGAGTTTTTCTCAAGGGCAGCACTGGTCTGTGCTTTCCTGACCTTAACAGTCTCACCCTGTAGAGGACTCCAGGTTGATCATATGTGAATAGCTAGAAAACAAAGTTAAGCCTATAGAATCCCAAGCTCTCTACTTGTGGGACCCTGATCCTGAAGATATAACAACTGCAGCAGCATAGGGAACTGACATTCCCAGTACCCAAGACTCCAAAAAAAGACCTGAGTGGGATTTTTCTAGTTCAGCTAGTTTATTAGGATTTCCTTTGTCTCCCCGCCCCCCAACTGGTTTGGCTTCATTTCTTGGGTTACTTATATTGGGTTCCAGTACTACCAGGCTTTCCTCTGCTGATGGGTTTGGTGGGCATGGATCCATGGGTACCCAGAAACTTGGATAATATCCTTTGGAGACTGCTGATAAGGGGAGCAGGAGGTAAGGAGGAAAGATGCTTACGTGCCCAAGGGCAGGGCTTACAGTGCCTAGGGGCCAGAATGTGAGGAGTTCCCAGCCTTGCCCCTCTCTGACCTTGGGAACTTACATACTTGGAGTGAGGCTGGGGGGAGAAAGCAGTGTGTGGAGAGCACTGGTTGCTGTGCTGAGATCGTGAAAGTCTGCCAACAGGGTTCTCTGCTAATCTTCTGGCCTGAGCTGGGTGGCTTTCCTCTGTAACTGTGGATGACCCCAAACTTGCATCTGCTTCTCCATAGTCTCCTTCTTTGGGTTTCCTGGGGCTGGCTCTATTTTTGGCTGAAGGTAAGGCTGAAGCTTTGTCTTCTCTCTTGCCTGAGGCTGGAACCGCAGGGTTCGAGGGCTCTTCCTGGCCCAGGCAGTTCTCACCAGCCTCCATGTGAACACATGACTCTTGGGGTGAGATCTGGTACACTGTCTTTGCTTTCTTTCTTTGCTCTTTCCGAGACCCTTGTTCTGCCCTGCCAGACTTTAGTGTCTGAGGTTGGAAAGAGAAGTGGGAGTGATAACAGTAGGGGACCTGGATAGGCTGAGTTACTGTGCTCTGACCTTTGGGGGGATGACAGCTTGAAGAGTGGGGCCACAGACTTGGGGGATGAGTCTGCTGTGGTGGGCAAGAAGAGAGTTTCCGGGTGGCTTGAGTTGTGGAGCTCAGGGTAAGGGAGCTGCTAAATGATTGACTTGGAGATCTGGAAGCAGTGCTCTGCTGTAGTTTCTCCAGCCTGAGTTTCAACTCCGTACTCCAGTGCCAGGCCTGGATCCCAGAGCAGGTGGGTACCTTTGGGATAGCCTTACCCCGGGAGGAGGGGGTCTCTGCGTTGGCCCTTGTTAACAGCCCTCCCTTGGGTAGGCCAGGTTGGTTGGACTCAATCTTCAGAGCGTGAGCTTGGGCAGCAGGCCAGGGTATTGGCTGTAGGGGATACACTGCTGGAGGATTGGGGTCCTGGAGGATCCCTCTGAGATATTGCATATTCCTTCTCACAAACTCAAGATCAATGTGTGGATCTGGTAGAAGAGCAGAGAACCTGGGAGTTGCGGCTAGGAGTTCAGTGGTCCTGCAGTTCTGTGTATGTTTCACTGTTTCCTCCTCAGGCTTATAGTCACATTTGTCTCCAATAGGCTCACTCGTGTGAGACTTGGACATAGAGTTTGGGAGTGGGCTGGGGCTCCACACTGGGTACGCAGGAACCCAACAGATTTCTTTCTGCTCCACGTCCCCCCAAATAGGCTTAGAGTCAGGCTGGACTCCCAAGGAGTTGGCTCCATGTGGGTCTTGGGGTAAGCTGCAGTCTGGGAGCTCTGAGGTCCGGGAGTCCTTTCTCCCTCCTAGGTCCCCACATCTAGCTTCAGATTCAAACGGGACCCCCATAGCTCTGAGGGAATCCAGTACAAGAACTGGGGGTGTGCTGAAGGCCAGAGATGGGGATTCAGAAGCCCAGGAATTCCTGGAATGATCAGTGCCCTTCCATGCAGTTTCTGACTCAGTGAGGCCTCCCACAGGACTGATTCTGTGGTGTTCTAGAACAGGAGCAAGAGATAGGCTGTGGCCAGGGGCTGGGGACTCTGAAGTCCAGAGATTGTCTCTCTGCCTAATGGCCCTCCTCAAAGCATTGGAGTCAGACAAGACTGCCTGGACATCTGTGCCTATGGACTCCAGAGAAGCTGAGGGGAAGCTAGGAGGTGAAACTGGGTCTGCAGAGACCCAGAGATTTTCTTTACTCTCCATGCCCTTCCTTGGAGTCTCAGATTCTGATGGAACACAAGTAGATCTGGTTCCATGGAGTCCTGGGTTGAGGTCAAAGGCTGGAGGCTCCAAGGCCCAAGGTTTTGTTGAATTTTCTCTGTATCTCCACTGGGGCTCATATCCAGATGACTCTCCCAGGAGTCTGCCTCCCAGGAGTTCTGGCAGGGGATGTGGGGAAGGGCAGAAGGCTGACACTGGAGACCCAGAGGCCATAGGGTTCACTCTGTGTCCCAAGGATCCCCGGAAATCCTTGGTTGCAGAAGGTCCTCCTTCAGGGTTGATTTCCTGGGCGTCTGACAGAGGGTCTGGGGGCTGGCAGAGGGCTGGCAATGGGGGCTGAAAGGCTTGAGTACTCTCTTTATGTCCTGTGCTTCCCCACTGAGTCTTATCTGCAGGTGGAACTCCCAGGGTGCTAGTTCCTTGAGGCTCTATCAAGGGGGCTACAGATTGGCAAGGGACCAAGACTGCAGGCTCAGGGATCTGAGGCTTCTCTCTTTGCCTCATGGTTTCCCAGAGGGCCTCAGATCCGGAAGGACCTCCAAGAGGGCTGACTCCCTGGCATTCTGGCAGAGAAGCTTGGGTTAGGCTGGTAGCTGCCATTGCTGGCTCAGGAATTTTGGGGTCCTCCTTTTGCCCCATGGTCTGCCATGGGGTCTCAGACCTAGTTAGGGCTCCCAGGAGACTAGAGGGATTCTCTGCTAGGGAGACAGAGAGTGAGTCTGGAAAGTGTTGTTGGAGGCTAGGATCCCATGGCACCTTCCACCAGACCTCAGATGAATTGAAGAGCTTGGAGGGTCTGGTTCTTTGAAAGTTAGGCTGTTGGTGCAGAGCTTGATCCCTGGAGACCCAAGGGATCTCTCTCGGCTGTGTAAGCCACTGTGTATTTGCCTCAGTGCCAGATAGGACTGTCTTATGGTCCATGGAAAAGGGGTTAGGATGAAGTGGAAGTGATGGGACAGGAGGGGAAGATGGAGAGGGAAGTTGCTGAGGATCAGAGGCCATCCTTTCCAGATCCTCTGTAGTATGGGCTTCCTGGGTGGGAAGCGGGGTTGGGAAGCCGTACCGGGGAAGCAGCAATACTGGGGATCTAGGCGGGAAGGGAAGCTTGTTAAAGAAGACAGAGGTACTAACAGACAGCTTCAAGGGAGAGAGGCCACCTGAGCTCAGGAAGGTGGCCTCCAAGGACTCACTGTGCAGAGAGGGCAGACCCCAGAAGAACTGGCTTTTTCTCTCCTGTGAGCAGCTCCCTGATGTTGTGTGCCTCACAGGCAGGTTGGTCAAGATCTGAAAGGTGGGGAAGGATCGAGGAGGGTTTGGGGTCTGCATGAGTCCTTGCTCTAGTGTGCCTGCGGCCTTGTGGAGGCCTTCAGAATTATAAAATGGCTGAGATGGGGCTGTAGTGACTTGCTCTCCAATAGGAGCTTCTTTAAGAAGAGAACGTGTCTTCAGTGGATCCAGAAATGCCTCCTCTTCCTCCTCTGACTTCTGCTTCCACAGGCGATCAAGGAAAGCCACATGGTACAGAAGTGGTAGGCCCTGGGGAGAGGAGAAAGATACAGTCAAGCCTGAAGGCTTTCCAGAGACACAGAGTGTATCATGAAGCCCTCAGTCTCTGGTCCACACCCAGAGTGGACAGTCACTCACTAGGGCCCACGTCTGGGGACAAGAGTCCCTTACCCATCTGGTGTTAATGGCCATTACCCAGCCACATTTGGAGACCAGTATTCCCTTACATAACTCAACATCTAGGGTCAGTGAGCATTTACCTGGCTTCAAATATCGTGTTAATGGTAAAACTCACCCGGCCTCACACTTAAGGCTTATATGGTCACCTCTTTGGGCCCACACTGATGTCAATGACTCCTCCCTTGAACTCACATGTGGTGAATTGTTTAACCCAGCTGCACTGCTGTGTCACTCACCTTGCCTCGCATCTTGTCCCCAGAGTACCAGGGCTGAAGCTGCCGCCATCTCCCAAGCTGCCACCACCTCTGGATCTGCCAAACCATGAACAAAAACAGTATTATCAGATTCCCTGGACTCTGGAGGCAGCTGCTGCCACAGTGTCTGCAGGCTAGGGCATAGGTCAGCTGGTTCCAGAGAAGCCCTACAACTCCCTCAGACCCACACAGGTCCTCTGGCAACCATTCCATTTTCCTCAGCCTAGTGGCAGTTTACCCTGAGGTCATCACTGCATCACAGAACAAAGAACTCCCATCCCCCCACATACCTAACAACAGTCTGTCTGAATTTAGGGCCAAAAAATTGCCCCCACCAGACAACTCATACTTCATTCAGTGAAACCTGAGTGATCCCCTTTTGTCTTGATTCCTAAGATCAGAATTACCTTCAGGCATTGTGGTTGAGGACAGGGATTCTAGCATCAAGCTGCCTTATTCAAATCCTAGCTCTGCCACTTCTTACCTGTGAAGTCTCAAAAGACTCAATCTTTCAGCGCCTCAATTCTCTCACCTGTAAAATGGGGATAATATTATTACTTAGCACATAGAGTTGTTTTGAAGATTAAATAAAGAAAATATTTATATGCTTAGAGTAGTACATAGTATATGCTGTGTTAAAATTTTCTTTTGTTGCCATAAATGATCAATAACCAATCTAAAGTAAAATTAGAATAGAGAACAGTTTTATTTGAGTCAAGCTGAAGACTGTAACCCGGGAGACAGACTCTCATAGCTCTGAGGAACTGCTCCCATGAAGCCTGGTTTCCAGCACAGCTTTATATCTTGTCAGAATAAAGGACATCAAACATAACACGGGTACATTTCTTCCATGTTTCAAAAAAAGACAGATTAGTTGGTACACAGGAAGTCAGTATGGCCTTGGTACCTGGGAAGGGAGCCTTATCATCAAAGGAGTACTGACACTGGCCTTCCACGAAGGGAGGCATTTATCTCTAACTTCAAAACAGATATTCTTTACTTCTGGACAATGCACCCTTTTCTTCAATGGTTAAATCAGATGTACAATGTGTGTTTGATAGACCACAAGACAGGCTTGTAGCTAGTATAAAGCTCAAGTCAAATCATTTATAAGCCAGAATGACTTCCCCATACCTCAATATGTGAAAATGTCTTCCATCACTTTTACTTTTTAAAACTTTTATTTACTTATTTTTGGCTGTGTGCAGGCTTTCTCTAGTTGTGGTGAGTGAGCTTCTCATTGCTGTGGCTTTTCTTGTTGTGGAGCACAGGCTCTAGGGTGCACAGGTGTCAGTAGTTGTGGCACACGGGCTTAGTTGCCCTGCAGCATGTGGAATTTTCCCAGACCAGGGATCAAAGCTGAGTACTCTACATTGGCAAGTAGATTCTTAACCACTGGGAACCAGAGAAGTCATCTTTCATCACTTTTAAAGTTCCTAATTATTAATATAAGGCTCATTCCATCTTTAATAGGTAGTCTATTTCCTCTTTTATATCTCATGTCTTTAGGTTGCCCGAGATCTTTTTTGCAAGCATTCATGTTAAGGATGACAGTAAATCAAATGTGCTTGATCTTTTTTTTTTTTTTTTTTTTCATTTGCTCCTCTTTCCCCTAAAACCACCACTCTGTTCCATTTCAACTCCTCTTTTTTGGATCAAACTTCAATATCTGCCTTTTCAATACAATTCAGTGCCTCTCTTCTCACCCTACCCCATCAGCTGCCAGCTTAGTCTGGTAGAAAGACCGTGAGTTGAAGTTGAGGAGACGGATTTTCTAGCTCTGCCACTGTTTGGCCATGTGATCTTGGGCAAGAAAGCGTTCTCCACTGGTACCATGATTTGGCCTAGATTTATTCATTCACTCAATCTACATATATTTATTAAGTGCTTCCTGTGGATCAGGCATTATGCTCAGTCTTGAGGAGGCAGATGATAGGGTCTCTGTGCTAAAGTAGTTCCCATTTCAGTGAGGGAAATAGTCAAATAATAGAAGTTAAATAGAGATATGCACAGGGTACTAAGTGAGTGGAGGACATCTAACCAGCTTGGGGAACGGGATGGCTTGTCAGAGGGTGCTTCCCAGAAGAGATCAGTGCTTGGTTTGAAGAGTCAAGAAAATGAGAGTGTAGGAAGCAAGAGGACAATCCAAGCAGTGGGAACAGCCTGTGTAAAAGTGGTGGGGCAGAGAAAACATGTCCCATTAGGGAAACTGAAGGTGTTTCAGTGCATCTGTTATATTAGGTGGGGATAAGGGAAGCAGTAGGACAGATGAGATCACAAAGGGCCTTGAATACCAGACTAAGAAGTTGAAACTTTATCTTGAAGGTGATGGGAAATAATTGAGAAATTTTGAGCAGGGAAGAGACAAGATCAAGTTTGTGTCTTGGAAAGAATACTCTGGCTATTGTGAGGGCAAAGAGATTGAAAGCAAGAGATTGGCTAGGGAAACTTTGCTTTAGTTTGGGCAGAAGATGAGGCCTGAACCAAGGCAGTGATGGTGGGAGTGGAGAATGACCGTCAAGTAGAATTCCAGAGTTATAATTGATTAGACTTGGTTACCAGTGCGATGGACTGGAATGAGGAGTTGTTTTGCTTATAGTTTTCACTTTTGTCTCAGGTTCAAAGGATTTGTTAACAAAATAAATCACTTGTTATATACAAATAAATAATACAGATATTTATTAGAGAATTATCTAGCTTACTTTCAACATACTAACATTAAAAGAAAAGAGAACTAGAAAGAGCAGAGAATACATCACCAAATTGGGTTTTGACCAACATCCAGACTTAATCATCATTGGGAACTCCCATGTCACAGTACATCTAGAGTCCCAAATGGGAAAGGGTCCCAGGCAGCACGTCCACTCAGTGGGTGAGACTTCAAAGATTGCAGTTTGAGTTCCCGCTTATAATCCCAGGACAATCTATGGCCAAATTGCGGTTCTGGTTTCATATTAATGCTGTTTGTTTTGTTGTGTAAAACCTGGAATATAGTTAAGCCTGGGTCTTGGTTGGCAAGGCCCTCTCCAGGGTCTCATCAATCTCAAGATTCCTCCCTCATCTTATCTATGGTGCTACAAGGCTTGCACTCACAGCAGGTAGTCACTCACAGTCAGAGCAGCGGCTAGGCAGGTTAGAAGCAAGGTCAGAGGCTTGCTCTGCTTTTTCTCTGAAGCCTAAACAAGACTATTCATTTAATTTCCCTAACAGGAGTTGAGAAGGACTCCAGGGTTTCTTACTTGGGGGACTGGGTGTATATGTTTGTGCCATTTTACTGAGATAAGTAACACAAACCTGGTGACCAATTTAGGATGACGGGGCAATGTGTTCCATTTTAGATGTTTGCATTTGAGATTCTTGTGACAAGAATATGTTTGTTAGGCAGGAGGCAGTTAGATACATGCAATGAAGCTTGGGAAAGCAGTCTATTCAATTCCAGTTCAGTTGCTCAGTTGTGTCCAACTCTTTGCGATCCCGTGGAGTGCAGCACGCCAGGCTGCCCTGTCCGTCACCAACTCGGCGCTCAGCCTTCTTCACAGTACAACTCTCACATCCATACATGACCACAGGAAAAACCATAGCCTTGACTAGATGGACCTTAGTTGGCAAAGTAATGTCTCTGCTTTTGAATATGCTATCTAGGTTGGTCATTACTTTTCTTCCAAGGAGTAAGCGTCTTTTAATTTCATGGCTGCAATCACCATCTGCAGTGATTTTGGAGCCCGCCAAAATAAATTCTGTCACTATTTCCATTGTTTCCCCATCTATTTCCCATGAAGTGATGGGACCAGATGCCATAATCTTTGTTTTTTGAATGTTGAGCTTTAAGCCAACTTTTTCAGTCTCCTCTTTCACTTTCATCAAGAGGCTTTTTAGTTCCTCTTCACTTTCTGCCATAAGGGTGGTGTCATCTGCATATCTGAGGTTATTAATATTTCTCCTGGCAATCTTGATTCCAGCTTGTGCTTCATCCAGTCTGCCTTTTTGCATGATGTACTCTGCATAAAAGTTAAATAAGCAGGGTGACAATATACAGCCTTGACGTCCTCCTATCCCAATTTGAAACCAGTCCATTGTTCCATATCCCATTCTAACTGTTGCTTCTTGGCCTGCGTACAGATTTCTCAGGATGCAGGTAAGGTGGAAGGTAAAACAGTCTATATAGGGTATATAAATTTGACAGCCAGCAGTATATACATAGCAGCAAAAATCATAAAAAAGGCTTAAAGACACATACTCATAATAAGACTTGGCCCAGACAACATGGCTAGGAATTTGTTTCTTGTTTTCCTTTTTGTAACTTTTGCACACATGCACAGTTGCTCAGTCGTGACTCTTTGCGACCCCGTGAACTCTAGACTGCCAAGTTTCTCTGTCCATGGAATTTTCCAGACAAGAATGCTGGAGTGGGTAGCCATTCCCTTCTCCAGGGATCTTTCCAACCCAGAGATCAAACCCACATCTCTCTTTTTTAAATTTATCTATTTTTTATTGAAGGATAATTGCTTTACAGAATTTTGCTGTTTTCTGTCAAACCTCAACATGAATCAGCCATAGGTATACATATTACTCCCCCCTCCCCACAATACTGAATACTTATTCTGGGCGAGCTTATTTACATTTACAGCAGAATAATTTCCCAAGTGCTGTGTGCTACTTATTGTTAAAAGAGATACTCAGTAGGAAGAAAAGGTAACTTTGCTCTCCTCTCTTCTAAGAATTATAGGTTTCTTATCTTATGGAATAGTTAATGGGTTTGAATTTTCTAGTCCCAAATTAAAGTTGCAATACACCTGTTCTACAACCTGATCCAGGCTCTTGTGTGGGATGAAAATTTAAGGTGCTCTTAAGAAGAAGACGGAGGAAGTGCTGAGTTGAAAGAAGAGGAGTTGCCCAAGGATAGCCATGTGTTCAGGGACTAGGGAAAAGAGATGTTGCAATAGGCTCCATGAGTGACAGAAGTCAATTAGGAGGTTGGACTTCCCTGGTGGTAGAGTGGTAAAGAATCCACTTGCCAATGCAGGAGACTTGAGTTCGATCCCTGGGTCAGGAAGATCCCTTGGAGAAGGAAATGGCAACCCACTCCAGCATTCTTGCCTATAGAATCTGATGGACAGAGAAGCTTCATGGGCATAGTCCATGGTGTCACAAAGAGTTGGACATGACTGATTGACTGAGCAGGCATGCCAGGAAGATTCCACATGCTGTGGAACAACTAAGCCCATGTGTCACAATTACTGAGCTGCACTTTAGAGCCCGGGAGCTGCAACTATTGAAGCCTCAGTGGTATATCTGCTCAAGCCCCTGTGCCTAGAACCGTGCTCTGCAACAAGAGAAGCTGCCACAATGAGAAGCCTGTGCACTGAAGCTAGAGAGTAGCTCCTGCTCTCTGCAACTAGAAAAAGCCTGAAGACAGCAAGGAAGACCCAGCACAACCAAAAATAAATAAATAAAAATAAATAAATAAATAAAAAGTCAGTTAAGAGGTAGCAGGACTTCTCATAGGGAGAGCTGATTTAATGGTTAGGGCACTAAATATCTAGCACATAGCCTGGGGAACTGTAGCAAAAGATGCTGATGTACACACTTGGCAGAGATGCCGTGGAGTCACTTGCCTCTGTGTGGACTGTATGAGTTTAGACAATGCACATCCCAGTGGAAACCATGACAGACTCAAGACCCGAGGTTCTTTCCTAAATGTTTTTTGTTTTGTTTGGTCAATGTATATACCACACTAAAGAGGGGGAAAACCCTGCTCCCACATGAATCATGATTAATATTAGATATCTTACAAGCCTGATAAATAAGAGTTTCGAGCCAGATTTAGTTTAATTTAGAAAAATTAAGTAATGTAATGTTTCTTGTGCCTCAGTTGTGGGATAAATTTATACTCTAACATAACTATCTCATTTAATCTTTATAACCCTTTAAAGTAGGTATTGTTATATTCTTTCAACATAGGAGAATCTGTGACACAAATAAATTAACATATATATTATTATTATTATATCTATATTTCTGTGTATTCATAGTATATAGATATTCCAAAAGGCAGAGTTAGAGATTGAGAACCAACTTGTATTGTGAGTAATCATTTGGGTATATGTGACAAAAATTAAAATCCAACCAGTGTAAATAAATGAGAATGTATGATTCATATCTGAACAATCCAGGGGTAGGGGTGGCTTCAAGTAATAGGACTGATGCAGGGATTCAATTTGATGTCATCAGGATTCAATTTTCATTTATTTCCTCTCTTTTTCTTTTTTTTTGGCTGCATTGCATGGCTTGCAGGATCTTACTTCCCTGATTAGGGATTGAACCCACGCCGTCTGTAGTGGAAGCTCGGAATCCTAACCACTGGACCACCAGAGAATTCCCCCGTTTCCATTTCTTGACTCTCTCTCTTATCTGCTGACTATTTTCAGGTGTTGTGTGGTAGCAAGTTCAAGTGAAGCTGAAAATGTGGTGTTGCTGTGACAATATTGTGCTTACGGATTCTAATTGGTCATGTACCCTTCACTGAACTACTCACTGAACTGCACACAGGGAAATAGAATGCTTCATCTGACAGGTCTGAATCATACACTCACTCTTGGAGTAAGGGTGTGGAGGGAAGAACACTCCACCTGCATGTGGACTGAGACCAAAGAAGCAGGGGTATGGTCATTCCTCCAGGAGACACAGACATACTGTTTTTGGAAAGGTGCATGCCTGCTGGCAGCAAAACAAGATGGCATAAAAGAGATGTCCACTACAGCTCTCTCTAACTTTCCCATTCTGTTTTCTGGCTCAGAGCCATGCCAGATCTTTTGAGATCTGAGGCTTAAATTGAAACATGAATGCAATGCAGATCCTCTGAGGTTGGGGAAGGGTTTGGATGGGGCATAGAGCAGAGATCTTGAAGGAGGGAACTCTATGGGAGACCCAAACCTCAGTGTGGATAGCCCTATTCAATGACTTAGACTCAGTTCCTAGACATTTTCATCTCAGAGTCCTTTACCTCTGCTTCTATCCAACTATGGCCATATCTGAAGCATCATCACCAGGAAACACTCTACTTTCTGAAATAATATAGTCTTATATCACCCTCTAACTTCAACCTCCAGATTTATCCTAAAATACCAACTCTTCAACCTTCTCAGGATATCTAGTCCATTGATCTTTCCACTTTCTCCCTGTCCATAAACAACCTCTCGCTTATTTCCTCCCTTTCAAAGACAGACTTCATGGTTCATCACCTAATCAACATCCATCAATTCAATCTGGGAAAATCCCAGCTTGATGCCAGAGCTGCTCTCTGAGAAGGCAGAGCTCAGCATTATTGGATAAAATCACACATATAGATAAGTTGGTGGCACCAGAAATTCATGGTCTATGACTAACGGTCAAATCCATCATTATTTGAAATGCATTTATTCATGCATTCCATTTATTAAGGGCCTGCTATGTGCTAGGCACTGTTCTAAGTATTTGGGATATATGGGTGATTAAAACAGGCAAAGCTTCCCTGGCAGTCCAGTGATTAGGACTCTGAGGGGTTTGATCCCTGATCGGGGAACTAAATCCCCACAAACCCCATCATGCGGCACACACACACAACAGGAGGCAAAGCTTCTTGACCATGGTGCTTATGTAATTTATTTCTTAGTAAATTCTCCCGCTCTACTCAAAGTCAGTTTAAACCTTCTTTACTTTTCTCCACTTCTTTCTCTCCCGGCCCCTAACATATATGGCAGAGCTCTACTTTTCAAAGAAACCAGGAGCTATCCTATGAGAACTTTGCATCATCCCAAATCATTGCCTCCAATCTCCTTTCTTCCTGCTATAGTGAAAGGTGTTCCCCTTCCTTGACACCCTCAAGCTAGGACGGGTGCCCTCATCCTCTCCTCCTCCACAGGCACTTTCCACACTAGACTGTAACTTGTGTCTTAATTATCTGAGGGCAGGGACCTTGTCTACCCAGTTCACTGTTTTAACCTCAGCATCAGGCCCTTAGCTTGGGCTTCCCTTGTGGCTCAGCCGGTAAAAAAACTGCCTGCAATGCTGGAGACTTCGGTTCGATCTCTGGGTTTGGAAGATCCCCTGGAGAAGGCAAAGGCTACCCACTCTAGTATTCTGGCCTGGAGAATTCCATGGACTACTATCCAGAGGGCTGCAGAGTCGGACACTACTGAGCAACTTTCACTTTCAGTTGTGTTTACTACACAGTTGGAGCTCAGTACCCTAAGGGTGAATGAATGAAAGGGCGAGATTTCCGGAGAGGGCCTGCTCATGGGCGGGGCCTGCTCGGGACGGGGCGGGGCCCTCTCGAGGCGGGGCTGGGCGGGGGCCGCCTCAGGACTGTCCTCTCAGGCTTCTTGGAGGCCACCAGCAGACAACAGCTCAGGACGCTGAAGTAAGCATACTTGAGATCAGAGTGCACAGCCAAGATTCGGCAAGGCTTTTTGGACGCCTCAGGGCCCATTCCGGGGCAGGACTCTATCCTCGAGGCCTCTGGGTGTGGCGGCTGCGCCCAGGTCCCACTGCGGAGCGCGCCATCTTCGACTTGCTGCAGTATCTTTGGCGTCTTAAAACTGCCCGACTCGTTTTCCTCCCTTTCCCTCTGCCTTCCCTCTCCCTTTCCCCGACCCCTCTTTCCTCTTCCTCCTCCTCTTTCCCCTTCCCATCGCATCCAGAAGGATGTGTCTAGTGAAGGGCCAGCAACCCAGCTTCAGTTGCAGCACCGCGGGATCGACACGCTCTATTCCCCTGCACCTGAGGGGCCCAGTGTTCCAAAAATGTCAGGACTGGTCTGAACTGTGAAACCTGAAGGAACCGCCCCTCCGGGAGGGATTGGCGTCTTCGGGAGGGTGAAGCTCATGTCCAGGAGGATTGTTTCAGGTGGGAGGACGAAGTGGGGAGGCCCCGGGGGCGGCGGGCAGTGGGAGCAGAGGGCGGGGCGGGCCCCAGCCGTTAACACTGGTGTGGGCGCGCAGAGGTGAGAGCGCATCCTGAGGGGCTGGCCCCGCAGGCTTCTAGAGCGGAATCCGAAGCAACTACCTTCAAATCTCTTGCTGCATTTTTTGGGGGGGCTTCTATGTGTCAGATCCTGTATTTGATAGGCACTCTAGCTATGTCCTACTAGAGATAGGAGGAAATGTTATTTTTTAAATTTTGGCTATCTCACATCTTAGTTGTGGCACCGAGTGGCTCCAGAGTGCAGGGCTTAGTTGCTCCCAGTCTTGTGGAATCTTAGTTCACTGACCAGGGCTCAAACCCACATCCCCTGCATTGCAAGGCAAACTCTCAACCACTGGAGCACTAGGGAAGTCCCCAGAAATGTTACTGAAAAAAAAAAAAAAAAAGGATTTATTTACTTATGTCCACTAAAAAGATACACAACGTATGAGAGCTGTTAATTAAGTATTATTTGGGGTAAAATGAGAACTGCAGTGTAGCATACAGCATCTCAGATATCTCTGAGAGACTGATTCAAAGAGGCAGTAGGGGAAGGTCAGTGTATAAAATTTTGGTGAAGGGAAAGTTAACGTAATCAAGTCCTTACTTTACAAAAGGTTTTTTGCTACTCACTGTGAAGGGATTTAGAACTTTTCTAAATATGAAGAGATGTAAGAATTGGGATCATGAAATAAGTTCCTAACTATCTAAAGACCTATTCCATCAGTTTCCCTGGAGCACAGAGTGCCTCACTTTCCACCCTGAATTCCCTTTAGGGGGTATTGATGGTTGGCAGCTGCAGCAGCACAGGTAGATGGCAAATGCCCTTGTTGTTTCAGTTCAGTTCAGTTCAGTTCAGTTGCTCAGTTGTGTCCGACTTGCGACCCCATGAATTGCAGCACGCCAGGCCTCCCTGTCCATCACCAACTCCTGGAGTTCACTCAAATTCACGTCCATCGAGTCGGTGATGCCATCCAGCCATCTCATCCTCTGTCATCCCCTTCTCCTCCTGCCCCCAATCCCTCCCAGCTTCAGAGTCTTTTCCAATGAGTCAACTCTTCTCATGAGGTGGCGAAAGTACTGGAGTTTCAGCTTTAGCATCATTCCTTCCAAAGAACACCCAGAACTGATCTCCTTTAGAATGAACTGGTTGGATCTCCTTGCAGTCCAAGGGACTCTCAAGAGTCTTCTCCAACACCACAGTTCAAAAGCATCAATTCTTCGGTGCTCAGTCTCCTTCACAGTCCAACTCTCACATCCATACATGACCCCTGGAAAAACCATAGCCTTGACTAGATGGACCTTTGTTGGCAAAGTGATGTCTCTGCTTTTGAATATGCTATCTAGGTTGGTCAGAACTTTCCTTCCAAGAAGCAAGCGTCTTTTAATTTCATGGCTGCAGTCACCATCTGCAGTGATTTTGGAGCCCGCCAAAATGAAGTCTGACACTGTTTACACTGTTTCCCCATCTATTTCCCCTGAAGTGATACCATGATACCATGATACCATGACCTTTGTTTTCTGAATGTTGAGTTTTAAGCCAACTTTTTCAGTCTCCTCTTTCACTTTCATCACGAGGCTTTTTAGTGCCTTCTTCACTTTTTGCCATAAGGGTGGTGTCATCTGCATATCTGAGGTTATTGATATTTCTCCCAGCAATCTGGATTCCAGCTTGTGCTTCTTCCAGCCCAGCGTTTCTCATGATGTACTCTGCATAGAAGTTAAATAAGCAGGGTGACAATATACAGCCTTGACATGCTCCTTTTCCTATTTGGAGCCAGTCTGTTGTTTAGTCACTAGCAAATGCTCTTGGCAAGTGCCAATTTGTAGTAGTAGTAGTGTTAGTCACTCAGTTGTGTCTGACTCTTTACGACCCCATGGACTGTGCCCTGCCAGTCTCCTCTGTCCATGGGATTCTCCAGGCAAGAATACTGGAGTGAATTGCCATTCCCCTATCCAGAGGATCTTTCTGATCCAGTGATCAAACCTGGGTCTCCTACATTGCAGGCAGATTCTTTATCATCTGAGCTACAGGGAAGATCAGCCAATTTGTAGTTGACACTTACTTTTGGTTGTGTTGGGTCTTCGTGATACATGGCTTTCTCTAGTTGCAGTAGCAGGGGCCACAGTCTAGTTGAGGTTCATGAGCTCATTGTGGTGGCTTCTTTTTTTGCACACCATGGGCTCTAGTAGTTACCACCTCTGGGCTCCAAGGAATGTGGTATCTTCCCCAATCAGGGTTTGAACCCATGTCTCCTGCATTGGCAGGTGGATCTTATCCACTGCACCATGAGGGAAGTTCTGCATATTTCTTACATACAATATCAGATCAAATTTTGTGTTTGAAAACTAACTGTAGAATAAGCATTTCCGTATATTGTAAAACATTGGGTAAATATGATTTTTTGGAGAAAATTTTGGTGTTTTGTGGTATTTGATTCAGCTAATGTTGACATGATAAAGAGTTGATGTTAGGACTAAGTCTTTTAAAATGTGAATTTTATTTATTTTTGGAATACATATATTTACATGGCAAAAACAAAACCTGTATGTCCTAACACAGGGGGAAATGGTGAGGAGTTTTATGCAATGGTACAAAATGAAGCAGGGCAAAGGCTAACAGAGTTTGCCAAGAGAACGCACTGGTCATAGCAACCACCGTCTTCCAACAACACAGGAGATGACTCTATACATGGACATCACCAGATGGTCAATACCGAAATCAGGTTGATTATATTCTTTGTGACTGAAGATGGAGAAGCTCTATACAGTCAACAAAAACAAGACCGGGAGCTGACAGTGGCTCAGATCTTGAACTCCTTATTGCCAAATTCAGACTTAAATTGAAGAAAGTAGGGAAAATCACTAGACCATTCAGGTATGACCTAAATCAAATCCCTTATGCTTATACAGTGGAAATGACAAATAGATTCAGGGGATTAGATCTGATAGACACAGTGCCTGGAGAACTGTGTACAGAGATTCGTGACATTGTGCAGGAGGTAATGATCAAGACCACTCCAAGAAAAAGAAATGCAAAAAGGCAAAATGGTTGTCTGGGGAGGCCTTACAAATAGTTGAGAAAAGAAAGAAGAGAAGCTAAAGGCAAAGGAGAAAAAGGAAAGATATACCCATTTGAATGCAGAGTTCAAAGAATAGCAAGGAGACATAAGAGAGCCTTCCTTAGTGATCAACGCAAAGAAATAGAGAAAAACAATAGAATGGGAGAGACTAGAGATCTCTTCAAGAAAATTAGAGATACCAAGGGAACATTTCATGCAAAGATGGGCACAATAAAGTACAGAAGCGGTATGAATCGAACAGAAGCGGAAGGTATTAAGAAGAGGTGGCAAGACACAGAAGAACTATACAAAAAAGATCTTAATGACCCTGATAACCATGATGGTGTGATCACTCATCTAGAGCTAGACATCCTGGAATGCGAAGTCAAGTGGGCCTTAGGAAGCATCAATAAGAACAAAGCTAGTGGAGGCAATGGCATTCCAGTGGAGCTATTTCAAATCCTCAAAGATGATGCTGTGAAAGTGCTACACTCAATATGCCAGCAAATTTGAGTGCCATGTGTTCAGCAGTGGCCAAAGGACTGGAAAAGATTAGTTTTCATTTCAATCCCAAAGAAAGGCAATGCCAAAGAATGTTCAAACTACTGTACAATGGCACTCATCTTACACACTAGCAAAGTAATACTCAAAATTCTCCAAGTGAGGCTTCAACAGCATGTGAACCAAGAACTTCTAGATATTCAAGCTGGATTTAGAAAAGGTAGAGGAACCAGAGATCAAATTGCCAACATCCGCTCCAAGAGAGTTCCAGAAAAACATCTACTTCTGCTTTATTGACTATGCCAAAGTCTTTTGTGTGGATCACAACAAACTATGGAAAATTATTAAAGATATGGGAATACCAGGCCATCTGACCTGCCTCCTGAGAAATCTGTATACAAGTCAAGAAGCAACAGTTAGAACCAGACATGGAACAACGGACTAGTTCCAAATTGGGATAGGAGGACATCAAAGCTGTATATTGTCACCATGTTAATTTATCTTATATGCAGACTATATGATGCGAAATGCTGGGCTAGATGAAGCACAAGCTGAAATAAAGATTTCCAGGAGAAATATCAATAACCTCAGATATGCAGATGACACTACCCTTATGACAGAACACAAATAGGAACTGAAGAGCCTCTTGATGAAAGTGAAAGAGAAGAGTGAAAAAGCTGGCTTGAAACTCAACATTTAAAAAACTTAGATCATGACAAATAGATGGGGAAACAATGGAAGCAGTGAAAGACTTTATTTTCCTGGGCTGCAAAATTGCTGCAGATGGTGACTGCAGCCATGAAATTAAAAGATACTCCTTAGAAGAAAAGCTATGACCAAACTAGAGAGTATATGAAAAAGCAGAGACATTACATTGCCACCAAGGTCCATCTAGTCAAAGCTATGGTTTTTTCAGTAGTCATGTATGGATGTGAGAGTTGGACCATAAAGAAAGCTGAGTGCGGAAGAATTGATGCACTGTGGTGTTGGAGAAGACTCTTAAGAGTCCCTTGGACTGCAAGGAGATCAAACCAGTCCACACTAAAGAAAATCAGTCCTGAATATTTCTTGGAAAGACTGATGCTAAAGCTGAAACTGCAGTACTTTGGCCACCTGATGTGAAGAACTGACTCATTTGAAAAGACCCTGATGCTGGGAAAGACTGAAGGCAGGAGGAGAAGGGGTCGACAAAGGTTGAGAAGGTTGGATGTCATTACTGAGTCAATGGACATGAGTTTGAGCAAGCTCCTGCAGTTGGTGATGGACAGGCAAGTGCTGGGAGCCAGCATGAGGAGTCCCACCCGTGGCAAAGATCATGAGGTTAAAGGGTCTGACAGACAAAGGCAAGTCCGGCCTTAAGGGAGCCTCACTGAATCTGCTTGTGCATCTTCCCCCAAACCAGAGTCTGCCTGCCATACTGCGTTATGCTTTTCGCCTATTTTTCTGACATTAACAGGGGGCTGTCCCCCCAAAACCTTTTTATGGAAAAAGTTAATTTAGAGCTTTTAGATAATAAATCTCCTGGGCATAATACAAGTATTTCAATCCAAAAACCCCTCTGATGGCTTTCTAGCCTGCCTACAGGACCCTTACAGCAGCGCATGTGATTGTTTGCGGCCTTCCGACCGCGAGAGGCACAGGAAGCTCAAAACATCCTAAAATGTAGGGACTTCCGAGGAGTCAAAATCATTAGAATAGGACTGATTAAGGGTTTCCTTTGTTGAGCCAATACTTGCTCTCAGTTCAGTTCATTCAGTTCAGTCGCTCAGTCATGTCCGACTCTTTGTGACCCCATGAATCGCAGCACGCCAGGCCTCCCTGTTCATCACCAACTCCCGGAATTCACTCAGACTCACGTCCATCGAGTCCGTGATGCCATCCAGCCATCTCATCCTCTGTCGTCCCCTTCTCCTCCTGCCCCCAATCCCTCCCAGCTTCAGAGTCTTTTCCAATGAGTCAACTCTTCTCATGAGGTGGCGAAAGTACTGGAGTTTTGGCTTTAGCATCATTCCTTCCAAAGAAATCCCAGGGTTGATCTCCTTCAGAATGGATTGGTTGGATCTCCTTGCAGTCCAAGGGACTCTCAAGAGTCTTCTCCAACACCACAGTTCAAAAGCATCAATTCTTCGGTGCTCAGTATCCTTCACAGTCCAACTCTCACATCCATACAAGACCACTGGAAAAACCATAGCCTTGACTAGATGGACCTTAGTCGGCAAAGTAATGTCTCTGCTTTTGAATATACTATCTAGGTTGGTCAGAACTTTTCTTCCAAGGAGTAAGTGTCTTTTAATTTCATGGCTGCAGTCACCATCTGCAGTGATTTTGGAGCCCGCCAAAATGAAGTCTGACACTGTTTACACTGTTTCCCCATCTATTTCCCCTGAAGTGATACCATGATACCATGATACCATGACCTTTGTTTTCTGAATGTTGAGTTTTAAGCCAACTTTTTCAGTCTCCTCTTTCACTTTCATCACGAGGCTTTTTAGTGCCTTCTTCACTTTTTGCCATAAGGGTGGTGTCATCTGCATATCTGAGGTTATTGATATTTCTCCCAGCAATCTGGATTCCAGCTTGTGCTTCTTCCAGCCCAGCGTTTCTCATGATGTACTCTGCATAGAAGTTAAATAAGCAGGGTGACAATATACAGCCTTGACATGCTCCTTTTCCTATTTGGAGCCAGTCTGTTGTTTAGTCACTAGCAAATGCTCTTGGCAAGTGCCAATTTGTAGTAGTAGTAGTGTTAGTCACTCAGTTGTGTCTGACTCTTTACGACCCCATGGACTGTGCCCTGCCAGTCTCCTCTGTCCATGGGATTCTCCAGGCAAGAATACTGGAGTGAATTGCCATTCCCCTATCCAGAGGATCTTTCTGATCCAGTGATCAAACCTGGGTCTCCTACATTGCAGGCAGATTCTTTATCATCTGAGCTACAGGGAAGATCAGCCAATTTGTAGTTGACACTTACTTTTGGTTGTGTTGGGTCTTCGTGATACATGGCTTTCTCTAGTTGCAGTAGCAGGGGCCACAGTCTAGTTGAGGTTCATGAGCTCATTGTGGTGGCTTCTTTTTTTGCACACCATGGGCTCTAGTAGTTACCACCTCTGGGCTCCAAGGAATGTGGTATCTTCCCCAATCAGGGTTTGAACCCATGTCTCCTGCATTGGCAGGTGGATCTTATCCACTGCACCATGAGGGAAGTTCTGCATATTTCTTACATACAATATCAGATCAAATTTTGTGTTTGAAAACTAACTGTAGAATAAGCATTTCCGTATATTGTAAAACATTGGGTAAATATGATTTTTTGGAGAAAATTTTGGTGTTTTGTGGTATTTGATTCAGCTAATGTTGACATGATAAAGAGTTGATGTTAGGACTAAGTCTTTTAAAATGTGAATTTTATTTATTTTTGGAATACATATATTTACATGGCAAAAACAAAACCTGTATGTCCTAACACAGGGGGAAATGGTGAGGAGTTTTATGCAATGGTACAAAATGAAGCAGGGCAAAGGCTAACAGAGTTTGCCAAGAGAACGCACTGGTCATAGCAACCACCGTCTTCCAACAACACAGGAGATGACTCTATACATGGACATCACCAGATGGTCAATACCGAAATCAGGTTGATTATATTCTTTGTGACTGAAGATGGAGAAGCTCTATACAGTCAACAAAAACAAGACCGGGAGCTGACAGTGGCTCAGATCTTGAACTCCTTATTGCCAAATTCAGACTTAAATTGAAGAAAGTAGGGAAAATCACTAGACCATTCAGGTATGACCTAAATCAAATCCCTTATGCTTATACAGTGGAAATGACAAATAGATTCAGGGGATTAGATCTGATAGACACAGTGCCTGGAGAACTGTGTACAGAGATTCGTGACATTGTGCAGGAGGTAATGATCAAGACCACTCCAAGAAAAAGAAATGCAAAAAGGCAAAATGGTTGTCTGGGGAGGCCTTACAAATAGTTGAGAAAAGAAAGAAGAGAAGCTAAAGGCAAAGGAGAAAAAGGAAAGATATACCCATTTGAATGCAGAGTTCAAAGAATAGCAAGGAGACATAAGAGAGCCTTCCTTAGTGATCAACGCAAAGAAATAGAGAAAAACAATAGAATGGGAGAGACTAGAGATCTCTTCAAGAAAATTAGAGATACCAAGGGAACATTTCATGCAAAGATGGGCACAATAAAGTACAGAAGCGGTATGAATCGAACAGAAGCGGAAGGTATTAAGAAGAGGTGGCAAGACACAGAAGAACTATACAAAAAAGATCTTAATGACCCTGATAACCATGATGGTGTGATCACTCATCTAGAGCTAGACATCCTGGAATGCGAAGTCAAGTGGGCCTTAGGAAGCATCAATAAGAACAAAGCTAGTGGAGGCAATGGCATTCCAGTGGAGCTATTTCGAATCCTCAAAGATGATGCTGTGAAAGTGCTACACTCAATATGCCAGCAAATTTGAGTGCCATGTGTTCAGCAGTGGCCAAAGGACTGGAAAAGATTAGTTTTCATTTCAATCCCAAAGAAAGGCAATGCCAAAGAATGTTCAAACTACTGTACAATGGCACTCATCTTACACACTAGCAAAGTAATACTCAAAATTCTCCAAGTGAGGCTTCAACAGCATGTGAACCAAGAACTTCTAGATATTCAAGCTGGATTTAGAAAAGGTAGAGGAACCAGAGATCAAATTGCCAACATCCGCTCCAAGAGAGTTCCAGAAAAACATCTACTTCTGCTTTATTGACTATGCCAAAGTCTTTTGTGTGGATCACAACAAACTATGGAAAATTATTAAAGATATGGGAATACCAGGCCATCTGACCTGCCTCCTGAGAAATCTGTATACAAGTCAAGAAGCAACAGTTAGAACCAGACATGGAACAACGGACTAGTTCCAAATTGGGATAGGAGGACATCAAAGCTGTATATTGTCACCATGTTAATTTATCTTATATGCAGACTATATGATGCGAAATGCTGGGCTAGATGAAGCACAAGCTGAAATAAAGATTTCCAGGAGAAATATCAATAACCTCAGATATGCAGATGACACTACCCTTATGACAGAACACAAATAGGAACTGAAGAGCCTCTTGATGAAAGTGAAAGAGAAGAGTGAAAAAGCTGGCTTGAAACTCAACATTTAAAAAACTTAGATCATGACAAATAGATGGGGAAACAATGGAAGCAGTGAAAGACTTTATTTTCCTGGGCTGCAAAATTGCTGCAGATGGTGACTGCAGCCATGAAATTAAAAGATACTCCTTAGAAGAAAAGCTATGACCAAACTAGAGAGTATATGAAAAAGCAGAGACATTACATTGCCACCAAGGTCCATCTAGTCAAAGCTATGGTTTTTTCAGTAGTCATGTATGGATGTGAGAGTTGGACCATAAAGAAAGCTGAGTGCGGAAGAATTGATGCACTGTGGTGTTGGAGAAGACTCTTAAGAGTCCCTTGGACTGCAAGGAGATCAAACCAGTCCACACTAAAGAAAATCAGTCCTGAATATTTCTTGGAAAGACTGATGCTAAAGCTGAAACTGCAGTACTTTGGCCACCTGATGTGAAGAACTGACTCATTTGAAAAGACCCTGATGCTGGGAAAGACTGAAGGCAGGAGGAGAAGGGGTCGACAAAGGTTGAGAAGGTTGGATGTCATTACTGAGTCAATGGACATGAGTTTGAGCAAGCTCCTGCAGTTGGTGATGGACAGGCAAGTGCTGGGAGCCAGCATGAGGAGTCCCACCCGTGGCAAAGATCATGAGGTTAAAGGGTCTGACAGACAAAGGCAAGTCCGGCCTTAAGGGAGCCTCACTGAATCTGCTTGTGCATCTTCCCCCAAACCAGAGTCTGCCTGCCATACTGCGTTATGCTTTTCGCCTATTTTTCTGACATTAACAGGGGGCTGTCCCCCCAAAACCTTTTTATGGAAAAAGTTAATTTAGAGCTTTTAGATAATAAATCTCCTGGGCATAATACAAGTATTTCAATCCAAAAAACCCCTCTGATGGCTTTCTAGCCTGCCTACAGGACCCTTACAGCAGCGCATGTGATTGTTTGCGGCCTTCCGACCGCGAGAGGCACAGGAAGCTCAAAACATCCTAAAATGTAGGGACTTCCGAGGAGTCAAAATCATTAGAATAGGACTGATTAAGGGTTTCCTTTGTTGAGCCAATACTTGCTCTCAGTTCAGTTCATTCAGTTCAGTCGCTCAGTCATGTCCGACTCTTTGTGACCCCATGAATCGCAGCACGCCAGGCCTCCCTGTTCATCACCAACTCCCGGAATTCACTCAGACTCACGTCCATCGAGTCCGTGATGCCATCCAGCCATCTCATCCTCTGTCGTCCCCTTCTCCTCCTGCCCCCAATCCCTCCCAGCTTCAGAGTCTTTTCCAATGAGTCAACTCTTCTCATGAGGTGGCGAAAGTACTGGAGTTTTGGCTTTAGCATCATTCCTTCCAAAGAAATCCCAGGGTTGATCTCCTTCAGAATGGATTGGTTGGATCTCCTTGCAGTCCAAGGGACTCTCAAGAGTCTTCTCCAACACCACAGTTCAAAAGCATCAATTCTTCGGTGCTCAGTATCCTTCACAGTCCAACTCTCACATCCATACAAGACCACTGGAAAAACCATAGCCTTGACTAGATGGACCTTAGTCGGCAAAGTAATGTCTCTGCTTTTGAATATACTATCTAGGTTGGTCAGAACTTTTCTTCCAAGGAGTAAGTGTCTTTTAATTTCATGGCTGCAGTCACCATCTGCAGTGATTTTGGAGCCTCCCAAAATAAAGTCTGACACTGTTTCCAGTGTTTCCCCATCTATTTCCCATGAAGTGATGGGACCGGATGCCGTGATCTTCATTTTCTGAATGTTGAGCTTTAAGCCAACTTTTTCAGTCTCCTCTTTCACTTTCATCACGAGGCTTTTTAGTTCCTCTTCACTTTCTGCCATAAGGGTGGTGTCATCTGCATATCTGAGGTTATTGATATTTCTCCCGGCAATCTTGATTCCAGCTGTGTTTCTTCCAGTCCAGTGTTTCTCATGATGTACTCTGCATATAAGTTAAATAAGCAGGGTGACAATAGACAGCCTTGACGTGCTCCTTTTCCTATTTGGAACCAGTCTGTTGTTCCATGTCCAGTTCTAACTGTTGCTTCCTGACCTGCATACAGATTTCTCAAAAGGCAGGTCAGGTGGTCTGGTATTCCCATCTCTTGAAGAATTTTCCACTGTTTATTGTGAGCCACACAGTCAAAGGCTTTGGCATAGTCAATAAAGCAGAAATAGATGTTTTTCTGGAACTTTCTTGCTTTTTTGATGATCCAGTGGATGTTGGCAATTTGATCTCTGGTTCCTCTGCCTTTTCTAAAACCAGCTTGAACATCAGGGAGTTCACAGTTCATGTATTGCTGAAGCCTGGCTTGGAGAAATTTGAGCATTACTTTACTAGCATGTGAGATGAGTGCAGTTGTGTGGTAGTTTGAGCATTCTTTGGCATTGCCTTTCTTTGGGATTGGAATGAAAACTGACCTTTTCCAGTCCTGTGGCCACTGCTGAGTTTTCCAAATTTGCTGGCATATTGAGTGCAGCACTTTCACAGCATCATCTTTCAGGATTTGAAACAGCTCAACTAGAATTCCATCACCCCCACTAGCTTTGTTCGTAGTGATGCTTTCTAAGGCCCACTTGACTTCACTTTCCAAGATCCAAGTCTGGCTCTAGATTAGTGATCACATCATCATGATTATCTGGGTCGTGAAGATCTTTTTTGTACAGTTCTTCGTGTATTCTTGCCACCTCTTCTTAATATCTTCTGCTTCTCTTAGTTCCATACCATTTCTGTCATTTATTGAGCCCATCTTTGCATGAAATGTTCCCTTGGTATCTCTGATTTTCTTGAAGAGATCTCTAGTCTTTCCCATTCTGTTCTTTTCCTCTATTTCTTTGCATTGGTCACTGAAGAAGGCTTTCTTATCTCTTCTTGCTAGTCTTTGGAACTCTGCATTCAGATGCTTATATCTTTCCTTTTCTCCTTTGCTTTTCACCTGTCTTCTTTCACAGCTATTTGTAAGGCCTTCCCAGACAGCCATTTTGCTTTTTTGCATTTCTTTTCCATGGGGATGGTCTTGATCCCTGTCTCCCGTACAGTGTCACGAACCTCATTCCATAGTTCATCAGGCACTCTATCTATCCGATCTAGGCCCTTAAATCTATTTCTCACTTCCACAGTATAATCATAAGGGATTTGATTTAGGTCATACCTGAATGGTCTAGCGGTTTTCCCTACTTTCTTCAATTTAAGTCTGAATTTGGCAATAAGGAGTTCATGATCTGAGCCACAGTCAGCTTCTAGACTTGTTTTTGTTGACTGTATAGAGCTTCTCCTTCTTTGGCTGCAGAGAATATAATCAATCTGATTTCAGTGTTGACCATCTGGTGATGTCCATGTGTAGAGTCTTCTCTTGTGTTGTTGGAAGAGGGTGGTTGCTACGACCAGTGCATTTTCTTGGCAAAACTCTATTAGTCTTTGCCCTGCTTCATTCTGCATTCCAAGGCCAAATTTGCCTGTTACTCCAGGTGTTTCTTGACTTCCTACTTTTGCATTCCAGTCCCCTGTAATGAAAAGGACATCTTTTTTGGATGTTAGTTCTAAAAGGTCTTGTAGGTCTTCATAAAACCGTTCAACTTCAGCTTCTTCAGCGTTACTGGTTGGGGCATAGACTTGGATAACTGTGATATTGAATGGTTTGCCTTGGAGAAGAACAGAGATCATTCTGTCGTTTTTGAGATTGCATCCAAGTACTGCATTTCGGACTCTTTTGTTGACCATGATGGCTACTTCATTTCTTCTGAGGGATTCCTGCCCACAGTAGTAGATATAATGGTCATCTGAGTTAAATTCACCCATTCCAGTCCATTTTAGTTCGCTGATCCCTAGAATGTCGACGTTCACCCTTGCCATCTCTTGTTTGACCACTTCCAATTTGCCTTGATTCATGGACCTGACATTCCAGATTCCTATGCAATATTGCTCTTTACAGCATCGGATCTTGCTTCTATTACCAGTCACATCCACAACTGGGTATTGTTTTTGCTTTGGCTCCATCCCTTCATTCTTTCTGGAGTTATTTCTCCACTGATCTCCAGTAGCATATTGGGCACCTACTGACCTGGGGAGTTCCTCTTTCAGTATCCTATAATTTTGCCTATCTTTTATTAGTTGATACAGTTGGTATATAGAAAAAGAACAAGTAGCAACGTAGATCTTTGAGTTTAGTACCTTCTTTGTTATAACCCATCCACCATTGTTCTATAGGGATGTAACTTTAGTGCTTTAAGGGTGATGCAGATTAAAGAAAAACACTTCATGGGAAATGAGATTAACATTCATTAAGGAAGAGAGCCATAAAGTGTTAACAGGCCTCTTAGCCAGAAAATAATGTAAATCACCTGAGACCTTTTGTATGCAAAAAGATATAGAGAAAGGGTCAGGAGTGCTGCCCCTGCATGACTCTGTATCTTCCATTATGTAATAGTTAGGGTATATAAACACCTTTTAAAAATAAAGTTATGGGGGTTTTGCACAAGCTTGGCCTCCCCCCGTGTCGACTCTCTCTCTCTCTTTCTCCCTCTCCCTCCCTCTCCTTTTCAGGCTGATCCCTTGGAACGTGGAGGCTCACCGAGTCTACTTATTTGCCCTGGCTTCTAAGACCCCCGCGAGAGGGAGCCCAAGGCGGGGCACCCTCTGCTATTCAAGCGGGTGCCGGTGGCCTATGTAGATGGTGCAAGTTCCTTGTCTTGGAACTTCATTGGTTTTCCACGTAAACCAAGTTATTCAGCCTCTTTTCTCCCCTAATTTTCCTACTACACTATTCTTTCCTAATCTCTCTATATTTCTAAATACCCAGGTCTCCCACATTACAGGCAGACGCTTTAACGTTGCACCATCAGGGAAGTGATATTTCTAAATACATAAGTTTTTCTTTGCTGACTCCATCCCTGCTTCGAATTCCCTGGATCCACTGGGGCTGGACCCCAGCAGGAAAGCCTGGCATGCTGCAGTCCACAGGGTCACAAAGAGTCAGACAGGACTGAGGGACTGAACTGAACTGAACTTTATGCAATGATTCAAGGGTGGGTTGTTGAAAAGGATCAGGGTGTGTGCAGGACCTGCATTCCTTTAATCTGGTTTTTGGTGTTCTCCTGATGAGCTTCTGTGATTCTGGAGGTTATCAAACTGACTTCTCTGGAATAAAAATGCTTCATCTGGTAGTTATCATCTTCCACAGGTGGAGCAGTGGTGAAGAATCCGCCTGCCAATGCAAGAGACACAGGAAATGCAGGTTCAATCCCTGGATCGGGAAGATCCCTTGGAGTAGGAAATGGCAACCCACTCCAGTATTCTTGCCTGGAACATCCCATGGACAGAAGAACCTTGCAGGCTACAGACCATGGGGTCGAAAAGAGTTGGACATGACTGAGCACACACACATCATTAGTTTTGCAGAAGAGCTCAAAAACAGTTATATGTGTATCCCTTGAGGCAAAACCTGGATCCTGTCTGGAGGCTGCACTATTGTTTCTTCACTGCTCCTCCCTGTTCTCTGCATCCCTTCCCTTCCCTGATTAGCAACTATTTGAACCTGCCCTTTGGAACTCAGGAGAGGTCAAGGAGGCTGAAGCCTATTTCCTACAAACAGGAAATGGGAAACAGAAAAACTTCCTTGCCCAGGAGCCACATAGGGTCCTGCTTGGTTTCACATTCTTAGTGTCACCAGAGGCAGATTGGTTTTTTAAAATTGGCTCTGGTTTCCAACAGGCAGATTTGTTCACATGTTCAATATATAGCCCTTTTGATTGCCTGGTTTTATGTGCAGTCCTCAGATTCAGCTCCCCATACTTTGTCAGTTCTGAACACTATTCTTCTTTTGAACTGATAATCAACAAAGCTTTAGATTTGTGGGTTGGGCATGTTTTTAGGGCAACCTTCCAAGCCAGGCTTCAGCAATACGTGAACCATGAATTTCCAGATGTTCAAGCTAGTTTTAGAAAAGGCAGAGGAACCACAGATCAAATTGTCAATATCTGCTGGATCATGAAAAAAGGAAGAGAGTTCCAGAAAAACATCTGTTTCTGCTTTATTGACTATGCCAAAGCCTTTGACTGTGTGGATCACAATAAACTGTGGAAAATTCTTCAAGAGATGGGAATACCAAATCACCTGACCTGCCTCTTGAGAAACCTATATGCAGGTCAGGAAGCAACAGTTAGAACTGGACATGGAACAATAGACTGGTTCCAAATAGGAAAAGGAGCACGTCAAGGCTGTCTATTGTCACCCTGCTTATTTAACTTCTATGCAGAGTACATCACGAGAAACACTGGGCTGGAAGAAGCACAAGCTGGAATCAAGATTGCCGGGAGAAATATCAATAACCTCAGATATGCAGATGACACCACCCTTATGGCAGAAAGTGAAGAAGGCACTAAAAAGCCTCGTGATGAAAGTGAAAGAGGAGACTGAAAAAGTTGGCTTAAAGCTCAACATTCAGAAAATGAAGATCATGGCATCCGGTCCCATCACTTCATGGGAAATAGATGGGAAAACAGTAGAAACAGTGTCAGACTTTATTTTGGGGGGCTCCAAAATCACTGCAGATGGTGACTGCAGCCATGAAATTAAAAGACGCTTACTCTTTGGAAGAAAAGTTCTGACCAACCTAGATAGCATATTCAAAAGCAGAGACATTACTTTGCCAACAAAGGTCCTTCTAGTCAAGGCTATGGTTTTTCCAAGTGGTCACGTATGGATGTGAGAGTTGGACTATGAAGAAACCTGAGTGCCGAAGAATTGATGCTTTTGTACTGTGGTGTTGGAGAAGACTCTTGAGAGTCCCTTGGACTGCAAGGAGATCTAACTAGTCCATTCTAAAGGAGATCAGTCCTGGGTGTTCTTTGGAAGGAATGATGCTAAAGCTGAAACTCCATTACCTTGGCCACCTCATGAGAAGAGTTGACTCATTGGAAAAGACTCTGAAGCTGGGAGGGATTGAGGGCAGGAGAAGGGGATGACAGAGAATGAGATGGCTGGATGGCATCACTGACTCGATGGATGTGAGTTTAAGTGAACTCTGGGAGTTGGTGATGGTCAAGAAGGCCTGGCATGCTGCAATTCATGGGGTCGCAAAGAGTCAGACATGACTGAGCTACTGAACTGAACTAGTATCTGTGTTCTTGTGGCTCAGATGGTGAAGAATCTGCCTGCAGTGCAGGAGACCTGGGTTTGATTCCTGGATTTAAAATTAGTTGTTTTTTTAAATCAAAGTAATGTATGCATATTGTTTCAAAAGTCAGATAGTAATTTCTTTTAACAAAAAGCAGGCTTGGGAATTCCCTGGTGGTCCAGTGGGTTATGACTTGATGCTTTCATTGCTGGGCTCTGGTTCAGTCCCTGGTTGGGTATCTAAAATCCCACAAGCCAAGCAGAGTGGCCAAGGTGGCGGGGGGTGGAGGGAGATTCTTTTTTTCCCCCACCTTCTTCTACCTCAAGCTTTGCTTATTAGAGGTAACAACTATATGTTCTTTTGGCTATTTTTTCCATTGTTCACATCTTTTTTTTCTTTTTTACAGGACATGATCTATTTTTCATAAATATTTTGAAGTATTTATATAGAAATCTCAAGTTTTTAACAACAAACACAATTATTTGTGTATTCTTTGACATGTTAATAGTTATTATGCCATTATTGTCCCCATAATATTGTGTGTAATAATGTGCACTGAAATTGCCTTTGATAAATGATTTCCTTTATATTGTGTAGAGGAAATTCACTTTTAAATGAATCCTAACAGTTGACTACATAGTGCGACCCAAGGTTCAATGAGGGTCATCACCAGTGCTGCAAAGGTCTGTTGTGAAAGTGTTTCTGAGTAATAAGCATTAAAAAATGCTGTACAGCAGAGAAAAATGAAAAAGCTGGTGGTCACATACAAAATTTTCAATTGACAATATTAAGAGACATTTGAGCAAATATTAAGAGGCATTAAGAGCAAATTTGAGGGACTTCCCAGGTGTTCCAGCGGTTAAGACTTTACCTTCGAGTGCAAGGGGTGCAAATTCAATCCCTGGTGGGAGATCTAATTTCCCATGTCGGGCCTCAGGGCCAAAAAAACAAAACATAAAACAGAAGCAATATTGTAACAAATTCAATAGACTTTAAAAAATGGTCCACATCAAAAAATCTGCAAAAAAAAAAATTGCAAATTTGATCAGAAATTTCCTTTCAACAGTTATTTCAACATGCAAGCAATAAGAAAAAATTATTACTGAGACATCTTTCATCCTTATTTGGTACTGTATTTAAAATCCAGTGTATATTTTACACTTACAGCACATCTTAGTTCAGACTAGCCACATTTCAAAGTGCTTCAGCCATTGTGGCTAGCAGCTACTGTATGTGATAACACAGGATTAAATTATGAAGATAGTTCAGGATACTTATAGGAGAATAGTCTTTCAACACACATTCATCACACACCTTCTGAGATATCTCTGGTTCACATGTTTCCTTTGTGATTGAGATGATCTGGAGAGCAGTGCTGAGATGCTAGAGACTAAGCTCTATCAGGGGGTAAAATCCTATCGAATGGAAACATTCATGCCCTTGTTGATCTGAGATTATTTACCCTTTTCATTAAGGATTGTAGTGATGTGTTCAGTCGTGGCAAAGTCTTTGTGACCCCATGGACTGTAGCTCACCAGGCTGCTCTGTCCATGGAATTTTCCAGGCAAGAATACTGGAGTGAGTTGTCATTTCCTTCTCCATCATTAAGGACTACTAACTAAAAAATCAACTGAGGATCACATACAAAAAACATTTGTTTGAGATTTTTCAAAGGAAAAAACAATAGAAAATACTTTAATCATTAAAAAAATGATTTCTGGATAAGAACTCAGAATTTCACTAATTCAATGTAGAAAATCATATGGTTCATATATAATAAATGTCTGCAACTTGCCTAGAGAGAGGAGAATAAGAATTGAGTCCAAGCTCCTCATTCCTTTTTGTTTTTCAGCATCAGTCCAAAAGGAAGAGGAGCAAAGAGGGAACATTTGGTAGGTAAGGTTCTGACTGTTCAGTCCATAGCACTCAAGGGTTAACCTTAATCTCTCCTTTTCATGACCCAGGTCCACATCCACAGTCTCTAAGGATGTCAGCTGCTAGAGCTCAACCCGTTTAGAAAACAAGCTCTCCTCAGAGAGAGTCATGGGAAGGAGTTAGAACCAAGCACACTTGGTTGGTTCCCTTCTAGGTCCGTCCTGAAAGTGGAAGAATGGTGGAGCTGGCCAGTGGGTCTTGTCCACCAGGTGGCAGTGTGAGACACAGTGGAATGGATATCTATAGGCAGGCCTTTTGGGTCCTGATTTGGGACAAACTGTTTTAACTTTCCTAAGGCTCAGAGTCAGACTTTATTTTTGGGGGCTCCAAAATCACTGCAGATGGTGATTGCAGCCATGAAATTAAAAGACGCTTACTCTTTGGAAGGAAAGTTATGACCAACCTAGATAGCATATTGAAAAGTAGAGATACTACTTTGCCAACAAATGTCCATCTAGTCAAGGCTGTTGTTATTCCAGTGGTTATGTATGGATGTGAGAGTTGGACTGTGAAGAAAGCTGAGCACTGAAGAATTGATGCTTTTGAACTGTGGTGTTGGAGAAGACTCTTGAGAGTCCCTTGGACTGCAAGGAGATCCAGCCAGTCCATTCTAAAGGAGATTAGTCCTGGCTGTTCGTTGGATGGACTGATGCTGAAGCTGGGAACTCCAGTACTTCAGCCACCTCATGCAAAGAGTTGACTCACTGGAAAAGACCCTGATGCTGGGAGGGATTGGGGGCAGGAGGAGAAGGGGACGACAGAGGATGAGATGGCTGGATGGCATCACCGACTCGATGGACATGAATTTGAGTGAACTCCGGGTGTTGGTGATGGACAGGGAGGCCTGGTGTGCTGCAATTCATGGGGTCGCAAAGAGTCGGACACGACTGAGCGACTGAACTGAACTGAAGGCTCAGATTCCTCCTTGAGTTACACTTTATCTTCATCCTTCACAGTGTGGTTATGAGGATGGGATAAAGTACAAAACACTCTTCCATACTTGAGCCTGTCTACTGTTGTCACTCTTTGACCTTGTGTACTAATGCTTGGGGCTCTTGGAGTCTAGTCTCCCAAGAGCCTCCCCCAGAGAACAGTTTTGCTGAGCCTCCTATAAGATCCTTTGCTTCTACCTTCACTACATTTGACCAAGTCTCCCGGTTACCTAGGAGAATTTGCCATAAAGTGTGCATGTGACATGAGACCTGCTTGCTCTTTGGGAAAGCAGGTATTGATGAATCTCTTCTGTTCCCTTCTTCCTAGCATGGTCTTTTGTGGTTGCAGGGCCCCCATGCAGCTGGGGTTGACATGAGAAGGTAATCCTATAGGGAAGGGAATGTGAGAGAAACCCTTCCTTGAGGAATAAATCCCCATTCAGTTTGTGCATCCTGTCTTCTGCAGCCATCTGGGAAAACTTGATGAGAGCAGTTTGTAGCAAAATCCCTGCTGAGAGGATCATGATAGGGTGACCGTGGAAGCTGATCTTCTGATGCTTAAGTAGGTTGGGAAGCTGTTGTGTCTTCTGTGTCCCTTTGGCTATATCCCCTGGTTCTCTGCCTGAGCCAACTTCTCTCCCCTTCTGCGGCATCCCCTCTCTCACCAGACCCTTTTGAAAACCAATTAAGAGCCCCTCTCCCTCCGCCAGCCTGAGGACCTACAGAAACCCATCTTCCCACACTGTACCCATCTTAGTTCATTGTCTCTCTTCCTTTTAAGGAAGGGCTACAACTGCGATGTTGGGCTACATCACCTCAGGCCTACATCACCCTTATAATTCACATCAGTGGCCTTCTTTCTGTCATTAGAAGTCACTCTGACATTTGCCCCATATTTTTGCTGATCAATTTTTCTCATCCTCTGAAACTTTATCTTTTCCTCCTGTGGAGCTTTCCAGGCCACTGGGTACCCTCCTTGCCTTTTTATTCACTTAATGTTCTTTCACTCCACCCCTAACTTTTATCTTTGTTCCAGGATCTCTGCTACTAGACCCTATTTCCCACTCAAACTCTCAAGATTGAGACTCTCTTTTCATTACTCTCACCACCTTTTGGCTCTTTTCATTACTCTCACCACCTTTTGGCCACCAGAACTTTTTGCCACTGATTCCTACTTTCTTACTGGATTATCTTCCACCTCTAACATTTGCCTTTTCTCCTCTTCCTTCAGAGCACACTCAGGTCCTATTTTCTAGCTAGACTTTGTGTCTGGACTCTTTTACCTCACCTGACTCCTGACTCAGGATATTAACCTCTTACACATGAATCTCTCTTATTCATTTTTTAAAATATTATTTCTAAAAATCGAGATATCATTCCCATAGCATAGAATTCATCCTAAGAAGTGTACAATTCATAGTTTTTTTTTAATATTCTCGAGGTTGTGCAATCACCACCACTAATTCCAAAACAAATTCTTCATCTCAACAAGAGTTATACCATCGACATACTGCTCATTCCTCCCTTCTCCCAGCCCCTGGCAATCACTAATATACTTTCAATCTCTCTGGATGTGCCTGTCCTACATATTTCATATAAGTGGAATATATAACTGAAATTTTGTGTCTAGCTTCTTTGACATAACATAAGATTTTGAAAATTAATCCTTGTTGTAGCATGTACTACTACTTCATTTCTTTTTTATGGCTGAATAATATTCCACCAAAGCATTTGCGTTTCCCAGCAACGTACAAGAGTTTCCTCTTGACCAATGATGTTGACACTTCTCATGTGTTTGTTGGCTACATAAATATGTTATAGGTTGGCAAAACTTCTATTCAAGTCTTTTGTCTATTTTAAAATTGGGTAGATTGCCTTTTTGTTGTTAATTTAAGAGCATGTTATGTATTCTGAATACTAAACCCTTATAAATATATGATTTGCAAATACGTTATCCCATTCTATGAGTTTTCTGTTCCCTCTCTTGATAGTGTCCTTGGAAGCACAAAAGTTTTAAATTTTGTTGAAGTCCGATTTTTCTATTTTTCCTTTGGTTGCTCAAAAATTTGTTGTCATATCTAAGAATCCGTTGCCAAATCCAAAATTATGAAGATTTACTCCTGTGAGTTTTTCTAAGAGTTTTATGGTTTTAATTCTTACATTTAGGTCTTTGATCCATTGTTGTTTGATGTTTAATGTTGTTGTTTCTTTTAAGCCAATTAGTTAATTTTTATCAAGATATAATTGACACATAATATTGTACTAGTTTATTTATTTTGCTGTTCTGTGTAGTGTTCACCAACCAGGGATCAAACCTGTGCTTGCTACATTGGGAGTGCAGAGTCTTAACCACTGGACCACCAGGGAAGTCCAACATTGTATTAGTTTTAGATGTAGACTTCATTGTTTTTATTATAATAAAATACACGTAACATGGTATTTCTCATTTTAACCATTTGTAAGTGTACAATTCAGATTCAGGAATTAGATACACTCACAGTGCTGTATAATGATCACTACCATCTACTCCTAAAACTTTTTCATCTTCCTCAATATAAACTATGTACCCATTAAATAATAACTCTCTTAGCCCTCTTAGAACCCTAGCTTCTCGTAGCTTTTATTCTACTTTCTATCCCTGTGAATTTGCCTACTCTAGGTACCTCTTATAAGTAGATTCATATAATATTTGCCCTTCTGTGTCTAGTTAATTTCACATGTTTTAAGGATTCACCCATGTTATAGCATATATGAAATTTTTCATTTTTCTTTTGGTTGACTTATATTCCATTGTGTGTATATATACTATATTTTGTTTATTCATTCATCTGCTGATGAACACTTGGGTTGTTTGCAACTTTTGGCTATTGTGAATAATGCTGCTATGAACTTTGGTGTACAAATATATGTTCAAGTTCCTGCTTTTAATTCTTTTGGATATATACCTAGGAATAAAATTGCTGTGTCATATGGTAGTTCCAACTTTAACTTTTTAAAAATATTTATTTTTACTTATTTATTTGACTGCACTGAGTCTTAGTTGCAGCATGTGGGATCTAGTTCCCTGACCAGGGATCGAACCGAGACCCCCTGCATTGGGAGAATGGAGTCTTAGTCACTGAACCGCCAGGGAAGTCCCCACCTTTAACTTTTTAAGAAACTACCAAACTGTTTTCCTCAGTGGCTGCACTATTACATTCCCATCAGTAATGCACAAGGGTTCCAATTTTTCCATATCCTTATAAACATTTCTTATTTTCTTTTTTTTAAAGTTTTATTATAGTCATCCTATTATTTGGTAGAAGTGGTATCTCATTGTGGTTTTAAAATTTTATTTATTTAAAAATTTATTTTACTGTTTATTTTTGGCTGCTCAGGCTTTCTCTAGCTGCAGAGAGCAAGGGCTACTCTCTAATTGCAGCACGGTGACTTCTGTTGTTGCAGCTTGTGGGTTAGTAGTTGCAGGTCCTGAGCTCTAGAGCACAGACTTGATAGTCATGACACTTGGGCTTAGTTGCAACATGTGGGATATTCCCAGATCAGGTATCAAACCTGTGTCTCCTGCATTGGCAGGGAAATTCTTTACCACTGAGCCACCTGGGAACCCCATTCTATTTTAATTAATGTAGTTTTGTGGTAAGTCTTGAAGTCAGAAATTGTGAGTCCTCCAACTTTATTCTTCTTTTTCAAGATTGTTTTGGTTATTTGAGAATCAGATGGTGAAGAATCTGCCTGCAATGCAGGAAACCTGGGTTTGAGCCCTGGGTCGAGAAGATCTCCTGGAGAAGGGAATGGCTACTCATCCCAGTATTCTTGTCTGGATAATTCCATGAACAGAGGAGCCTGGCAGGCTATAGTCAATGAGAATGCAAAGAGTTGGTCATGACGGAGCAACTAACACTTTCTCTTTTTGACCAGAGAAGCCCTATACTCTTTTAATTACAATAGTTTTGTGATAAGTTTTAAAATCAAGAAGTGTGAGTTCTCCAACTTCGTTCTTCTTTTTCAAGACTGTTTTGGCTATTTGAGACTCTTCAAAAATCCATATGATTTTAAGAATGGTCTTTCCATTTCTATGAGAAAGGTAGTTGGAATTTTAATAGAGATTATGCTGAATCTGTAGATCACTTTGGGCAATACTGACATCTTAACAATATTAAGTCTTCTGATTCCTGGACACAGGATTGTTTATATAGTTCTTTAATCTCTTTCAGCCATTGTTGTGTAGTTTTCAACAAATACTTTATTAACCTCCTTGGTTAGATTTATTCCTAAGTATTTGATACTGTATATGCTATTAAAAATTGAATTGCTTGCTAATTTCCTTTTTGGAAAAAATATTTATTTGTGGTGTATAGAGAAACACAATTGATTTTTTGGTGTTAATCTTGTACCCTATAACTTTCCTGAATTCATTTACAGCTCTACTAGCTTTCTTGTGGATTCTTTGAGATCTTCTATGCATAAGATCATGTCATCTGTGAAGGGAAAATAGTTTCACTTTTCCTTTTCAATTTGAATGACTTCTATTTCTTTTTCTTATCAGGGCGAACTTCCAATGTAATGTTGAATGACAGTTGTGAAAGTGAACATCTTTGTTTTGTTCCTGATCATAGGGGAAATGCTTTCAGTCTTTCACTACAGAGTATGATGCTAGCTGTGAGTTTTAAAATATTATTTTATATTTATTTATTATTTTGGCAGTACTGTGCAGCATGTGGGATCTTACTTCCCTTACCAAGGATCAAATTTGCACCGCCTGCATTGGAAATGTGAAGTTCTCACCACTGGACCATCAGGGAAGTCCCTAGCTATGGGTTTTTTAAAATAACCCATTGCTTATGGGTTATTTTAACGCTCAGACATGACTGAGCTTTTTTTTTTTTTAAATATTCATTGTCATGTTGGGGAATTTTCCTGCTATTCCTTATTTCTGAGTTTCTGGCATAAAAATTCATCTGAGATGATCATGTGTTTTTTTTTCCCTGTGTGTTTTATCAATATGATGTTTTACATTGATTGATTTTCTTATGTTGACTCTCTGTCTCTATCTCTCTGTCTATCTCTGTCTCTGTCTCTGTCTCTCTCTCTCTATATATATATGTATGTATGTATATATATATATATATATATATATATTGCATATGTGTGTGTGCTAAGTTGCTTCAGTCATGTCCAGCTTTTTGTGACCCCATGGATAGGAGCCTGCCAAGCTCCTCTGGCCATGGGATTTTCTAGGCAGGAATGAGTTGTTGAATAAATGGACTAGGTTGCCATGTCCTCCTCTAGGGGATCTTCCTTTGTGTTTCCCAGATGGTACTAGTGGTAAAGAACCTGCCTGCCAATGTGGGAGACATAAGGGACACATGTTCAGTCTTTGGGTTGGGAAGATCCCCTAGAGGAAGGCATGGCAACCCACTCCAGTACTCTTGCCTGGAGAATCCCATGGATGAAGGAGCATGGTAGGCTCCAGTCCATAGGATCACAAAGAGTTGGACATGACTGAAGTGACTTAGCTTGCGCTTGCTTGCATGCATCATATATATATATATATGCATCATATTTATATATATATGCATCATATTTATATATATATAAAATCTAGGATCAGGATCATATTAGTAGAAGTCTAGGATCTCCTACCAGTCCATCCTAAAGGATCTGTCCTGGGTGTTCATTGGAAGGCAGTCCTTCCAATGCTGAAGCTGAAACTCCAATACTTTGGCCACCTCATGCGAAGAGTTGACTTATTGGAAAAGACCCTGATGCTGGGAGGGATTGGGGGCAGGAGGAGAAGGGGACGACAGAGGATGAGATGGCTGGATGGCATCACCAACTCGATGGACATGAGTTTGGGTGAACTCTGGGAGTTGGTGATGGACAGGGAGGCCTGGCGTGCTGCGATTCATGGGGTCGCAAGGAGTTGGACACAACTGAGCAACTGAACTGAATTGAGGATCTCCTAATAATAGGATACACACACACACTCACAAACACACACACACACACACATATATACATATATATACCCTAAAAGACTCCACTAGTATTTGTTGTAGAGAAGATTTGCTAGCAATGGATTTTTGGGTTTTGCTTATCTGGTCTTAATTTTTCTCCCATTTTTGCGGATATTTTTGGTGATTTGATTATAGAATTTTTCTTTCAGAACTATGAGTATGTCATCCAATGCCTTCTGGCCTTCATAGCTCTGATGAGAAATCAGCTGTTAATCTTATCCCTTATACATGATGAGTCACTTTTCTCTTGCCTTTTTCAAGATTGTCTGTCATATATTCTGACAGTTTAGTGTGTCTAAATGTGGACCTCTTTGTGTTTATCATTCCTAGAACTTGTTAAGCTTCTTGAATGTATAGACTAGTATTTCATTTAACTTGGAAAGTTTAGGCCATTATTTTTTTGGATATCATTTCTCTCCCTTTCTCTCTCTCCTCTCTTTCTGGGACTTCCACTCTTTGTATGTTGTATAGTTGATGTTGTCCCACAGGTCTTCTAGGCTCCGTTGATTTTTCTTCATTTCTTTTTCTTTCTGTTCCTCACATTGGATAATCTCAATTGACTTATCTTCGGAATTGATGATTTTTCTTTCACCAATTCAGATCTCCCAGTCTTTGCTTATCTTTCTGGGACTATTTTTATTTATTTATTTTTGTTGTATTGGGTCTATGTTGCTGCTTATGGGTTTTCTCTATTTGCAGCAAGCTGGGGCTACTCTTTGTTGCAGTGCATGGCCTTCTCATTGCAGTGGTATCTCTTGTTGTGGGACACAGGTTCTATGCACATGGGCTTCAGTGACTACAGCATGCTGGCTCAGTAGTTGTGGCATGACGGCTCTAGGGTGTGTCTGCTTCAGTAATTACAGAATGGAGTCTTCAGTAGTTGTGGCATGTGGTCTCAGTATTTGCCACTCCTGGGCTCTAGAGCACAGGCACAATAATTGCGGCACACAGGGCTTGTTGCTCTGTGGCATGTGGAATCTTCCTGGACCATGGATCAAACCCATGTCCCTGGCATTGGCAGACAGGTTCCTATCCACTGTACCACCAGGGAAGTCCCCTTCTAGGACTATTTTAGAGTCACTTGCTGACACACAGGACACCCACTCCCAACTTCTATGGAACACTGATGACAAACCTAATCAACTGTGCAGTCTTCAGCAGCTCCTTTACATCCTCAAACCTGGGAGGACTTTTTGCAGCATAAATGGAGCCAGCTTTTCTAGGGTTTCTCCTCTCTACACAGTGAATCCCTTGTAGCTGCTGTTCTGGTTTCTGGTGGTTGCTCCCCACTGGGGTCCCCTTTTGTTTTATTCAGTGGAATTTCTAATACCTGCTCCTCTATCCCCCTCTAGTTTAAATGCAGGCTAAATATTCCCCACTGGTTCCCCAGTCCTGAACCCTGTTTCATTTCCAGCCCCCTACATAATGCCTACCTTCAGTCCTTGCTCCCACTCTTACAACCTTCTTCTCCACCCCAGACTAAGGCCTTTGGAGTAACCTTTCTGACCCAGTATAAGGCACAGTCTCTCACTCCAACTGAAATAATACCTGCTACAGAAGCAGATTGAAAATTTGTGGGATTTAACTTTTTCAGTATGGTCTGGGTACCCAGCCTTATATTTCAGTTTCCATTTTTCTTAGAGAATTTCCTATAAATAATATTTGGAACTAATTAAAACACCACCTTTGAAAGAATTCCATGTTTAACACTAGTGGGTCTGGGCCTGTAGGATCGGAGTCTCTGGCACTGATGTGGCCTCAAGGCAACTAACAGACAAATCTCAGAAGGAATGATCATAGGCTTTCACAGTCCTCAGTGTTGATAGGCCAAAATAGTGATGATCTAAGAATGACCACAAATCCCTCATGTAACTTCCAAGAATGGCAAAGCTCAGGTTGTAGGCAGAGCTGCAAGGCCAGCTTCAGGGCTTTCTCATTTAAGTGCCCCTGACCGCAGATAGCCTGGCTTTTAAGGTGTCACAGTTTATCCCAGAGAGTACTCAGTGGGGACATGACAGTTTCTGAGATCCCAGATCCTCCATGTCCACAGGGAGGTGGGAGAGAGCAGTCTGTCTCAGGAGACCTGGATGCCAATGCTTCAGGAAAGAGCTAGAATAAGAATTTAGCCCTGGGTGAAGAGATGGACAACACTAGGAGACCTGAATAGGAAAGCATTAAGTAGGGGATATGGGATTAAGGATCTGCCTGCCCAGGATGGGATATTAGCAGAAGTTTTGTAAACAGAAGCCCCTCAGTTTCTGCACTGGAAGGAATAGTCTTCACCAAAAATACCTCGAATAAAAGAATGAGCTTTTCTCATAGGTGTTGTCCCAGGATAAAAAACAAGGGCAGGAAGGTCCCTATTAAAAGCCTACACTTTGTCAGACTCTGTGTGGAGCCCAGGCTCAGGTGAAGACAGAGTTGTCTTCATGGCATTGGGATACTGAAGTTCAGGAGGGCATGGTCATCGTGGGCCTGATCCTTGTTCTCTGGCTAGCACATCCTTTGTGGAGGATAGTTTCTATTTCTTATAATGCAGGATATTTATTCTTTTCAAATCTTTGTTTCTTCTGATAGCTGAGTGATATCTTCTGTCTTTGCTGAGTTTTGGGTCCACATTTTGCAAATTCTGGGAATCTGGGCTTAGAGGAAGGAAGGAAGGAGTCAGCTTTACCTTATATTGAGGGCCTACTTGGGCTTCACAGAGGTGAGCAAGGCTCAGGAGGGAGGCCGACAGTGAACATCCAACCCCATCACAGCTTCACTGTTCTTACTCAGATGCCATATTTTTAAAATACTTTATTTTTTTTCATAATACTGTCATTACAAAAAAATACAAAAAAACTACTATAAAAACATTCAAGGGCTTGTCAAAGTGAGAAAACCTAAAAACCCCATCCCAGAACCTGGCTGAAGCAGTCTTACCCTAGCTCCTTCACTATTTGACCTTTATACAGTTGTGGGAGTGGGATGGGGTCACACAGGCATCAAAGGGCTAGAAATTCCCCACGCAGCCTCCATGAAGGGTAAGAAATAAGTAGCTTCATATATCACAAAAATGGGATTTGGAAGTTTAGGGGTGGCTAGGCCCTGAGTTCAGAGGTGTGGGGAGAAACCTGTGACCCTGAATCTCTTGGTGGGGAATAGCTGCCACCTGACCCCAAAGCCCTTTCCCTTCCTGATGAAGGTTGGAAGACAGACCGTGCCCTCCACCTCTTAGCCTTAATACAGCAGGCCCCCTCCCCTTTCTCTACCCTTGCACATTCCTGGGAGCTGCAGGGAGGACAGAACTTCCAGCTCTGCAGGGTCTGGGCAGGGTAGCTGTCAAGAAGGCTGAGGGTCCCATTCACTTCCCTGCCCCAAATGAAAAGTGTCTCGTGCTCAATGGCCCGGTTCATGGGCTACAGACCTTCCCTTCCCATCTCAACCCTGGAGAGGCACACACAGCTCTAGGTGTATGTTTTGTGTGCATGAATAGGTGTGTGATAACCTTGGACACTGTGGACTTGAGGGTGGGGCTGGGGTGGGAAAGCAGTGTCCGTTTTATCCTCTTCCTCCCTCAACAGGAGGAAGCTGAAGGGAAGGGAAAGGAGAGGTATTAGCAAAGCTGAGAGGGGAAGGAGGACATGCTATTTACAGGTGTGGACGAGGAATCTCTATATCTTCAAGTAGCACTCAGGTCATTCTCCAGCCACTGGAGTGGGAACTGGATTCAAAGGTTGTGACATGAAAATTGACCCCTGGCCTGGGCTAGCTATCCCCACCTCCCTCCCATTCCCCCAGGGCAGCCCAGCTTTGAAAGGGGTCAGGGATAGGAACATTTCCCCTGAAAACCAGTGGCTTTTTTTTTTTTTTTTTTTTTTTGCACTTTAGAAAACGTTGCCAGTGTCCAGTGGACATCAAGTTGGGTGCACAATGGATGGGGTGAGTGTGGGGGGTATTGCTGTGGTAGACTCTGGGTTGGCTAGGGCAGAGCCTAGGAACAAGGTAGGTGCTGCTTAAGGATCTGCCGTGTCTGTGGTGTTAATCTATCTGGGAACCGAACTTTGAACTCGACAATGAGATCTCCCCGCTGGGTGGGCACCTTGGGGAAGGGAAGGCCCTCCCCACGGAGTCTCTTCACGGTGCCTGGCTTGATGACATCATTGCAGGGCAAAGGGATCACTCGGCCATCAATGGTGGGAATGTTCACGGTGCAGCCGCACAGTGCCTAGGGAAAATTAGACAGAGAATGAGGAGAATGTAGGGTAGAGTGATTGGAAGGGAAGAAAAGTAAAAGTGGGGAAGAAAAAAATTTCCATCACTCCCACCCGCTTCCCAGTAAAAACATGATCTGATCCAGGCCCCACCTCCTTGAGGCTGATCAGGGCACTGTAGAGCACGTTGGTACCGTCTCGGCGGAAGTGTGCGTGGGGCTTGTCTTTGAGCACAAAGACGATGTCGGCAGGGATGTTGTCAGGTGTGGCATCGCCCTCTTTGGGGAAGGTGATCTTGGTGCCTTCCTTCCAGCCACGCTTGATGACAATATGCAGGATCTTGTCCTCGGTGCGCACAGTTCGCCCATCAGGGTTGAGGCGCCGCCTTGTGATCTTCATGCGTTTAGTGGAGCCGTGGTAGATTTCCTCCAGGGACACCCTCAACTCATGCACCACAGGTGGGTCCTGAACCTTGCGCCGAGGGTATAATGGTTCTGGGGCTCGCCTTGGACCCCTACTCAGCCCATTGAAGCCAAAACGGCCAAAGGCGCCAAATGGGTCATCATCTTCATCCACATCCATGTCATCTGGGTCAAAGCCACTGAAGGGACGAGCCGAGCGACTGCTGGCAAAGAAGATATCGAAGGGGTTGGAGCCTCCAAAGAAGGAGGCAAAGGTGGCATGGGGGTCTCCATGGAAGGTGTAGTGAAAGGAGCCGCTGGAGCCACCTGAGGAACCGCCGCCAGTCTTCAGGCCTGGAGGGAGAAGAAGTTAGGGGCAGTGTGGCTGGTCTCCGCCCCACCCTAGTCACCTCCCCTTGCTCTCTAGCTCCCAGTTCATCAGCCTAGTGAAAGAAGCAACCTTTAACTCCCACAGAAAGGGCTGGCCTAATAGAGTAAGAAAAATCTCTGGCAAGATTAATTTCTACTTTTTTATATGCTTAATAATAATAAGGCACATCTTGAGGGTCAAAGAGGCTGAAAAGCTAAGACCAGAAGACTTGTAGGATGCAGCCTCTAGCGCTATAATCTCTTCCATCTACCTGTGACCCAAAGATGTCTCACTAAGCCTTGAATGGCTGGCCTGGGGTCATATTACAAGTCATACCTGGCTCCCAGATTTACTTATCTCCAAAGACAGGGCAAGAGGCAGTCACAAAGAATTTGACCATCCAGGGAGCTAGTAAGTGACTTGTCCCAAATAAGGTAGGGGTATCATCAAGGAGGAAGTCCCCTCTCAGTGCACCTTGGAAGCCTGAGCCTGAATTAGCCTCTTATTTCCTGGGCCCACAAGAGGAGATTTGGGTTTCATTGAAGAGGCCAAGAGGCAAGCAATTCAGTGACTTGTAACCGCTGCCTCTCATCCTTCCTAAGACTCAAAGTCTGTTCTTTCCTTCTATTGGGGGTCTGATTGTCAGGTGAACTCAAGAAGCTTGGCAGAGCTCAGTGAGGGAAATTGGTCTGATGATGACAGGAGGGGGTAATTTCTCTGCAAGGCTTCCTGCTGTACCACTACTACCCCCTTTTCAAGCTGGGAACAACTTGTCCCCAGCCAAGGTGCACAGAGTCTATATTCACAACTGTTCTGGCTGCCTCCTGGGGAGGGGTCAGGGCAGACAGAAATACAACCCACATTTCCAAGGCTGCTTCTTCCTTCTCAGGCCCTGGATGTCTCCTTAAGGTTGTTCTGTATCCCCAGGAGCCCTCCTGGGGTATAGATCTGTGTTAGAACCAGTGTCTGAACCTAGGGCCCAAGCTTTGCCCTTCACTTAGGTTTGGTCTTGCAGAAAGAAGTCTACCAGCTTCTCTGATGATTCAATGGTAAAGAATCTGCCTGCAATGCAGGGGTTCAATCCCTGGGTTGGGAAGATGCCCTGGAGAAGCAAATGGCAACCCACTCCAGTATTCTTGCCTGCCGAGTCCCATGGACAGAGGAGCCTGGCTGGCTATAATCCATGGGGTCACAAAAAACTTGGACACGATTTGGCGACTAAATAACCCAGCTCCTCAGTTCAGTTCAGATCAGTCGCTCAGTTGTGCCCGACTCTTTGCGACCCGATGAATCACAGCACGCCAGACCTCCCTGTCCATCACCAACTCTCAGAGTTCACTCAGACTCACGTCCATCGAGTCAGTGATGCCATCCAGCCATCTCATCCTCTGTCGTCCCTTTCTCCTCCTGCCCCCAATCCCTCCCAGCATCAGTCTTTTCCAATGAGTCAACCCTTTGCATGAGGTGCCCAAAGTACTGGAGTTTCAGCTTTAGCATCATTGCTTCCAAAGAAATCCCAGGGCTGATCTCCACCTTTTTCCTAATCAAGATGAGGCCAAGCAGAGGAATGAATGCAATTCCTAGACAGGTCACATGGTGGCATGGTGTCTGCACTGCTTTCCTCTTCCCCACCACTACCCCTCCCATCTCTCTACCCCAGAGAGAAACATTTCTTAGCTGAAAGAATACTGAGGATTTCAGCAACTGCCTGGTGAATCTGGGAATTGGCAAGTCTAATAGGTGAGGAGGGAATAATGGAAGGAACTTTGGCATGGAGAATAAGAAGAGAGGGTTGGGAGAACTAGGGTGTACAGAGGATTGGGTCATGCAACACAAAGCAAGGGCTGGGGAGAGGAAAAGAACATTCTTTTGAGTACCTACTCTGTGTCAGGTATAGTACATATCATTAGCCCATCTAATTTTGAGACTAGAATGGGGAGACTGAGGAGAAAGTGGAAGAAAGGTGGATGCCACTGGGGAGGAAGGGCAGTTCCTCCCGTAAAGGAGAGTCCTCAGCTGTGACAATGTCTCTTAATATAGCCTGACAGGTGCTTGTGGCTGGCGGGTGGCAGGCGGCCCTGAGGGGCAGGCCCAGAATTAGCAGCTACATCATGCCCGTGGGATGTGCTGGGAGGAGCCGCCCTCTCAGAGGCTTTATTTGGACCTTTCCTGCCACCCTGTGCGTGGCCACCAGCTACCTCAGGGAGGGGGCAAGTTGCCAGCAGCAGTTCCCGTTCCACTCTTGGATCCCTGCCACTTCCTCAGGGAGTCGAAACCCTAACTCTGTTCTGCTGGCCTGAAGTGGGCAGGAATGGGGCAGGGAAGGGGACAACCATCTCTAGCTCAGAGCTCCAGTGGTTAATTCCCTGGCTGCTTAAGGGCCAAACTTTTATGCTGATGATTGTAAATGCTCTGTCCTCAGAGAGCCACACACTCCCTTTCCTAACCTTCCCCATCAGCCAATGAAGCAGCAGGGACTTCAGGCAGGACTAATAAGGCTGGGAGGGAAAGAAGGGAGGGGAAGGCCTCTGGCTCTAGCTTCTCTAAGGCCTGAACCTGAGGAGGGAGAAGGGCAGAGAAAGGCAGGGAGAGGGATGGAGAGCTGAGACTGGGGAGTGGGTGGTCTCTTTTTTCCTCTGGATGTCAGTGCGGGGAACATTTGTGCCTCTCACCCTTTTCTCAGTCTCTAGTTCCCTGCTTTGAGAACTAGGTCACCCAGGACCCCCAACAAGGACAGACATCCAGTATCAGGCTGGGGCACTGCCCTCTTACCTTCCTCCCCATACTGGTCATACAGGCCCCGTTTCTTAGGGTCACTCAGCACATCATAAGCCTCTGCAATCTCCTTAAACTTCTCCTCAGCATTGGGTTCTTTGTTCTTATCTGGATGGTACTTCAAGGCCATCTTCCGATAGGCTTTCTTGATCTCATCCTCATTGGCTCCAGACGGGATCCCAAGAATCTTGTAGTAATCCTTTCCCATTACAGCCACTGGACCGGCACTGGTCTCCTTGTTTCTGAAAGAAACCAGGGCTGATCCTTGATGCCACTGTTCCCTTCTACCCCAGTCCTATTCCTGATGATCCTGAAGTTCCTAAATGACTCACTGTGTAACTTTCAGCAGGTCATGCCTTTTCTGTGGGCCTCTGTCTCTCCATCAGTATGACGAAAGGTTTGGACTAGAAGATCTCTTCCAGCTCTGACATTCTAGGATTCTGTGATTCTTTAGTTCCTGGGTTTTCCCAACAGGAAGCTGGGGGCTGTGGCCCAAGTCTTGGGGCTATTCTAAGGCCTAGGTTCTTGGGCCAGACTGAGGACCCCCACGAGCCCAGCTGAGTGCGGCGGTACCATGGACTGACAGACAGATCCACACACAGGAGCTGGCCAAAATCAGCATACTGGGTGAGGTCACCTGAGCATCGTGGTCTCCTACGCCATGCCTCAGGCATGGTGCCCAGGCTAAGGGCAGCTGGGGCAGTGGCCCAGGACTGGGGATGGGCCTGGGTCTTCAGCCAGATGCCTTGGCCAGCCAGGCTGAGTCAGGTGTGGGTGCCTGAATTCATCTCTGCCATTGGAGACCCCAGGTCTTCCTACCCCCACTCCCCAAACTATGCTAAGCCTCACGTGTGACTCAGATCAGAGGATGACTAACAGCCTTGGAAACTGCTGTTTCTAACTCCCTCATTAGCAGGGGGGTGACACTGCCCTCCTAACCAGGGCAACAGTTTGCTTTACTCATTTCCCAGTGTCTACACACTAAACTGTGTTTGAAGACATATCTGTGCTGCCTAAGCATCAGTGTTAGTGAACAAAAGCATCCTAGGGTAGGGTCTTTTTAACCTTAGTTTTTAGGAGACAGTTGGGCACTAACCAACATTTCCTCAATACCTTTTCTACCTGTTCTTCTCTCTCACCTGCCCCATGGTTTAGGATCAGGCCCAGTGCCAGGCCCACACTCCTTTGATAGTCCCTTGCATGCTGGGTGGAAGGGCATTTGTTATTTATATGAGGGAGAAACATAGGACTCTAATTCTTTCACTCTAATCTCCCTCCATCGATGTCTCTGTGGTGGATATGAAGGAAGGGCATTTTCCTGTAGCTAGAGCTATTTGGGGGAATGGCCAGAAGCCATTCTCTGACCCAAGACTTGGCCAACCCCTGCCAAAGCCCAGAGTCTTTCTAGCAATGTCCTGGGCTGGCAGCCACAGCTGAGGCCTGCTTTCCTGCCTCCGATTGCTTCAGAGAGGTATACAGAGTTTTCTGGCAGGAGTAAGGGTTATAATGGGTAAGGGGAGGCCTCAAGGCCTCAGGTACACAAAGACAAGAGCCCTAACTCCTGCTTCCACAGGGCCTGTTACAGGTGGCTGGGTTGACTCATGGTTCTGGGAGTCATCTCACTCTGATGAAGAGAATGCTCCAGTAAGGCGGGTACTCCCCCTTCTCCCTACCAGCATGTCATGCCTGGTGGGGGGAGGCTGCAGTTGGGGGAGGCAGAAAAGAAAGAGCATCTGGGGGAGGGCAGCCATTTTCGGAAGCAGCAGTAAGAGCTGTCTGAGAGGGAGCTGGGGGTGGTCTGCCACCATCTCTGCCTCCGCCCACACTTTCTTTCCCCTGAAACTGGGAAGGAACCGTATCACACCAAGAGGGTGCCCCCAGAGAACTATAGCACCTTTTAGGCTGAGAGTGAGGGGAATGGCTTGGTACTGCTCTCACCCTCCCCTCGATGACCCTGCATTACCTCTTCGTACGGCCAGTTTCCTCCCTGGCAACCACCTGCTTGCTGTTCTAGACCTATAATTGTCTTGCCTCCACAGACATAGGGCAAGCTCTTTCAGGAATTGCCTTTTTTCTTTCCTCCCTCCTTCCCTCCCTCCCATACCCATGAGCCACATGTTGGAATGACAAAGGAATCCCATGGCGTGGCACTGCCTTGGATGGAGAGAATGTTAATGTACAGGCAGGAATGAAAAATGAGAAATAGCAAGGGGGACTCATCCAGGAAAGGGGAATGATTGATACAGAAAATGAAGTACTGAGGGAGGGGGATGAAGGATGACAAATGGAAATGTCTGAGGTGGCAAATGGGTTACCAATGGGATGTAAAGAGTTGAAATACTAAAGGAGGTATTTGTGGAAGATGGATGCCGGAATGGTTTGGTATAGGAGATGAATGACAAGGGGTGCAGTTCATTCAAATGTAAGAGTGGGATGGAGGGGGATTCTTATATGTAGTTGGGGATGAGATGAGATGGAGGAAGCAGATAGGCAATGGAGGGGGATATGACATGAAGAATTTCACTTGGTATGGGTGAGTGCCCTTCTCCAGAGGGACTTACCGAAACTTTACAAACCCATTCAGCGTCCACGCTCGAAGTTTTAAGGGCTCCAGCTGAATTTTAAACATCAAGCTGGCTAAGAAGTCTTCTCCCCAGAAGTGTGGGAAGCTCCGGAAAGCTCCTCGGGCCTGTAGTGGGGGTGCTGCTGGGGATGGGCAGGAGAGCACTGTGCGCTTAAACATGCCCAGCCCAGCCCCTCACCTCGGATCGCTCCACCGGAGCCCGCTTGGAAAGCTGAAGCTCTGGAAGCCACCTCCTCAGGGTCTCGGGCACTTGCCCAGCAAGCCTTGTCCGGTGCAGCAGGAGCTGGACCTGATCCCCAGGTGTGGAGAGTGAAGGGGTAGGGTCCAGCGAGCACCTGCTCGAGGTGCAGCGAGGTCTGGCTGATTATGAATGGCTGTATGGCAGTGTGACAGTAAGGCTGGCAGTGCCAAGAGCGAGTGCTTGTGAGTGGCAGCGTGTGTACCTGTGACAGGTGTGATTGTCTGTGAGGGCCTTAGAGGCAGTGTGTTCTCGCCTCTCCTGGGGAGGAGCAGACCCCAATCCCCAAGAATCTACTCAATGAAGTCACTGACGGGGAGTCTCCTCCCTCGCAGATGGGCGGGGTGGGGCGGGACAGAGCTCGGCTGGGACAAAAGGCGCGGCGAGAAGAGGAGGGGAGGAGAGGAGGGGAGGAGAGGGGAGGGGGCTCCGGCGGAGGAGGGTGGTCGGTGATGTCACCGGCGCTGGCTCACTGGGCTGGCTCAGAAACGCCTCCGCAGAACCCAATGCGACCCGGCCCGACCCTCCCCCGGCTCAGACGCTGGCTGCCCCCTGTAAGAGGGTCGCGGACATCAAGCACCTTGCAGACTCCGCGTCCCCACACCCCAGCGGCGGAAGAGTCGATGGGCCCTCAGTGTCCCGATCCCCGCTCCCCCCGACATTAGGACCCCTGGCTTCGCGACGCCCCCATCCCCACCCCCTGGACCCTCGAGTCCTGGCTCGGCGCCCTCACCGGTGAGGAGCTGCGGGCGCCGCCGCGGTCCGTCAGACAGCCGCTGCCCCCTCCCCCGGCTCTGGCTCCGCCGCCTCCACTAGGGACAGGAGTCGCCCGCCCGCCGGCGGCAGACGGCCGGCCCGGGAACCCGCCCCCACAGCTCCGCCTCCGTACTGCCCATTGCGCGGTCTGCCCGTCACTCAGCTCAGCTTCTGTTGTAATTGGACAGCTTTCAACGAGTGGCTCTGTGGTAGCCTTCCCTTCCTCCGCCCCTGTCACCCGGCCACACGCGCACACATTCCGGGCAGTGATTGGTATGAGTCTGATTGGTGCACTCTGGAATCAATCAACCACACCTCTTCGCTATCTGGTCATGTTATTGGTGAAAGGGACAGAGGGCGGCAACTCTTCGCGCCCTTTGATTTTATTGGTTGGTCAGTGGGGCTTAGACCCGAGTTGGGGGACAACTATTTTAGTCCAATCTCCGGTTTGAGAAGGTGGGACGTACTGGCCGCTGCTCGAATCTCGGGAGAACCTTCTGGAACCCCTGCAACGTCAAAGGCAGCCTTAAAGGAAAACTGCACCTACCAGTTGGCGGTGACACTGGGCATTCTTTCCTTTCTTCATTTAAGAGAGTAGGGGAGAGAATAGTGCACCCTGGGAGGTGTAGTCCCTGGACCAGGGTCAAAAGGTCATTCTTGCTTACCTGTCTTCCATTGAACCGTGAACTTACCTAGCCCTGACCTGATTTAGCTTTACCTTACCGTGACCCGGAGTTGACCTGATGTGACCCAACTGAATCTCAAAATAGAACACGGTAGATGTGCATAGTACTCTTCTGCTCTTTCCTTTGTAACCTGGTAGTTCTCCACAATTTTAGCACCTCCATAATTCCCTTTCTGAGTCCCCTTTTTACTCTGTATGTTTCCCTCATTCGTGTTCCCTCATGAGCAGCCCCTTCTCAGCAACCCCCATGATACCCATTAAAGTTCTTCCTATAATCTTTCATCTTACTTCCCCTTTGAGTTCCCATCTTACTTCCCCTAAGACCCGTTTGACTTTCCTCCCTTCTTGGCCCCATAGGATCTCCTGCCTTTCGCCCATGATCTTTTGCCTTACTCTATTCTTAATCCTTATCTATTCCCATGAGCTCCCCTATCCTAGTCCCCCTTTTAATTCTTCATCTCAGTTCCACATGCTCTTCTTTCTTAACACCCTCATAATCTCCCATTTCAGCATCCCCACCCCCATTAATTCTCAGCCCTAGTGTCCCCGATGTTCAGAGCAGGCAGGGCTGCGGAGGCGGTTGCCAGCGGAAGCCGGCGCTTGAGCAGACACGGTGCCTGGCGCCCACGTCACTGTCTCCCAGGCCCATCTGTGCTAGAGGGAGCGGGGGTGGAGAGGGGGTAATCCAGGGGTGAAGAGAGGGAAGGAGTTCTTGGGGGCCTTGAGGACAAAGAAAGGGCCAGAGCAGAAGCTGTCACTTCTCTTCCATTGTGGTTTCCCAGAGGCAGAGTATGGACACCCATGAAGTCATGCAAACTAGATGGAGCTTGAAACTGAAGCTTGGAGAGCATCAATATCTAGGACACAGAACAGAACAGGAGGGGAGTCTAGGGGTCCTAAGATCAGGTCTGCCTATTCTCTACTATCTGGCTTTCTGGTTATCATGATGGGTATTCCAGGAATAAAGGGGTGCGAAGGAAGGAAAGGAAGTGTGCTAAGAGGAGGCAGGGTGAGGGTGGGAAAGGAGAGGAGGGAGGGAAGATGGGGTAAGGGAGTAGAGGAGTAGAGGCAGGGGAGAATAGGTGTGGGGGGTGGGGAAAGGAGGGGGGAAGATGGGTGAGGGAGTGGAGGGAGGGGAGATGGATGAGGGAAAGGGGATAGGAAAGGGGGGAAATGGGTTGAGTAGCAAAGGGATGGGATAGAGAGATGAGGTGAGAAGGCATGAGAAAGGGAGGGGAGGTTGGGTGGTGAGTAAATGAAATAGTGTGACGTGGAGGTGGGAAAGGGAGGGTGAGGGGGCTCAGGACTGGTAATGGCTCCTTGTATCCAAGGGCACTCAATCTTCCACCTTCAGATTCATGGGGGCCTGGACTGTGGGAGGCTCTGCTTCTTCCTATTCCAGTTCTGTCTATTTTGCCTCCTCCAGCCTTGCCTGTGCCAACACGGAGGCAGAGTTTAGTCACTGGCCTTTACCTGGTCCCAGCTAATGCTAAAGTGTAGGCTTAGACCTTCAAGGGGGCAGAGCTGTGCCTTCAGTTATTGGTGGCACAGATTCTGTTGTTTGCCAAGTTTGCAGTTGCTGTCCTGTGTCCCATTGTCCTGGGTATCAGGTGTGTGTGAGAGGAACCAGGGGTGCCTCAGGGTGTGGCAAAGGGTGTGAGGAAGTAGGCTCTGAGGGCAGACTGGTGACCTTGTGAGGCTGCTTGCCATATCAGTGCCTAATTTCCTCTTTTGTAAAATGGCGATAGAAAGCAGCTCTCATGGGATTACTGTGAGGGTTAATTGAGGTGACACATGCAGTGCTGACAGCTTGGCCTGCAGTTAATGCTCAGGAAAGGTAACTTATTCTGTATGTTCGCAGATATCTGGATATGTGAGTGCATCTATAAACGTCGGAGTCTGGAAATTATTTGTAGTGTTGTGTTTATCATGCGATTTATGAGTGAAAGTGTATCTGTTTAATTATTTTTGTGTGGTAGTGTGCTTGATTCTATGTTATTTATTGTAGGTATGTGATTTTGTGTTACTGTACATATATGATTAAGTGTAGGCCTGTGTCTGTCTACATGACAAAAAGTGGATGAAATAAGGCTTCATGGCTGTTGGTACGCTGACACTGTCTGCCTTTGTATGCATGCATCTGTGATCTTGTCAGTTCCAAACACCCCCACTCACCCTCTCTCCCTCTGGAGACGTCACAACCGTAGATGTCCCTCATTTCCTCACCCTGAGAGAACCGGAACTGGGGGCAGGGGCGGGGGTGGGTGCCAGTGAGGAGGTGTTTAGACAGGAGCACATGTTCCCCCCCAGACTGTGTATGGGAGGGGGAGACCTCTCTCATGTATATCCTGAAGGCTCCAGAGGAAGTGCTCCCCCCAGCCTGTTCTCAGTTCCCTGTCTTGTCACCATGGCAGCAGTTGCCAGGGGCTCCCAGGGTTGCTAAGATCTGGGTGTGGGAGGCTGCCAGCACTGTTGCCAGTAGAAACAGAGAATCCTGGGGGAAAGGAAGACTACCCCCATGCTGCCGGCTTTATGCAGTGACAGGACTGTTTCTTGGACCTCTCCTGTGTCCCAAAATTGTTCCCATAATTTGTATGTGGCAGTACTAGGGTTGGTGGGGGGCTGTAACAGGAAGCTGGAACTAGAATACAGAAATTCACATTCTGAGGAGAAAAGGGGCTCTAGCCTGGCTATTCCTATCTTTAAGGTTGGGAGGCTCTTAGAAATTAGTGACTTCCTTATTCTGTCCACCATCACTTGTACTTCTCCCCTGGCAATATCTCTTCTTAAGTTCTCCAATGGCTGGTACTTATACGATGTTTCACCTCGTATAGGAATACCATGTTGACCCCATTATCCACTGACTCCTTCCTGTAGTCAGACTCTTTGCATATCACCTGGATACACACTTCATGCTGATACTTTAGCCCAGAATTCAATCCCGCAAGGAGCCCCAACTTTGGCCTCAGCCTGAGACACTCATATTGGATCAGGTAGTTTTCCCATCCAGCCTCAGTCTAAGCCTCCTCCTAGATCTTTTCAGATGAGCCCTAATCTTGACACTGATACTTGAACACTGACCAGTCATCTAACTCCCAGGTACTTGTCTAGTGTCTCCCTACCTGTTCTGAACCTACACTGACTAGTTGTTGCCATCTCTTTTCAGTCGCTAAGTTGTGTCAGGCTCTTTGTGACCCCCACGGAGTGTAGCCTGCCAGGCTCCGCTGTCCCTGGGATTCTCCAGCAAGAATACAGGAGTGGGTTGCTAGTTCCTTCTCAAGGGGATCTTCCCGACCCGGATTGAACCCATCTCTCCTGCTTAGCAGGTGAATTCTTTACCACTGAGCCACCGGGAAACCCTGCAATGACTAGTACCATAAAAGTTCACAGGGTTTTGTTTTTGTTTTTGTTTTTGTTTTTGCTTTGGGGGTGAGAGAACAGTACTGGGAATGACCATCAGAGGGCGTGCAACATCAGGTTCTGAACACATGCTTCTCAAAGCCCACCTGGAAAGGGGATAATAGGCGAATTGTGATATTGGATCTCTTCTCTCAGGTCAGGGCTCAGAGCTGGAGGCACAGCAGTTGGTCTAAGAGGTTGAACTAAAGAAATTAAGGCTTCCAGCTCAGCAGTGCTGATGTTTTGGGGTCATGTGGGTCTGTACAAGCATAGATCTCCCCATAGTTCAGCAGGCCTCAAGGCTGGGGTTACAGTACAGTTCAGTTCAGTCGCTCAGTCGTGTCCGACTCTTTGTGACCCCATGAATCGCAGCACGCCAGGCCTCCCTCCTCCATCACCAACTCACTCAAACTCACGTCCATTGAGTCAGTGATGCCATCCAGCCATCTCATCCTCTGTTGTCTCCTTTTCCTCCTGCCCCCGATCCCTCCCAGCATCAGAGTCTTTTCCAATGAGTCAACTCTTCACATGAGGTGGCCAAAGTATTGGAGTTTCAGCTTTAGTATCAGTCCTTCCAATGAACAGTAGAAGGTGCCTAACCACTTACTGGCATCGCAGGCCTCAAGAGAACTGGAGGCCTGGGAAGGCATTTCACCCTCAATGTCATATTTCTGTCATATGCATGTACAGCTTTACTACCTTCCCTGGTATTCAGTTGTCTTTTGGTCCTATTGAGCAGAAATCTGCCCCTCCTCCACCTTTGATCTTAGCTCTGTTCATCAACCTCACTGGTCCCATTTACCAGACATCAGCCATCTGCATCCCTCAAATCTGCTTCTTGATAGGGTGAACACCTCTCAGGCCTTCATGGGTTCCTCCTCTGCCTTGTTCAGTTCCAGCTACTAAGACCATGTTCCCCTGGCTGTGGTTCAGTTCATGATGCCTGGCTCTGATTAGCTTTTTCCAGGGGTGCCAGTCAGCATACTAGCCAGCCCATGTCCCTCCTCTGACCCTTTCATTCCATGTAGCCTCAGGTTACATCTTCATCAAGTGAAGACTGCATCCTCTGCTTTCCCTGACCTGCTAAATGCCTGTTTTGAACCTATTATAATTTTAAAGGAATGTTATTGTTTATTAAAAAACAAATAAAGATACTTGAAAGTAATGAAATAAAAAAACATTTTGGCAACACCTTCTGAGTTTTAGGGCAGTCTTTGGGTTTGGTAGTCTCTGTATATGATGCTTCCTTAGATGGGACAAGGAGGGATTTAAGTGCTCACTTTAGCAGCACATATGCTAAAATTGGAACATTACAGAGATGATTAGCATGGCTTCTGCACAAGGATGACATGCAAATTCATGGAGCATTCCATATTTTTGTCTTTGATGAGTATTAAAATGTAATAATGTAAAGTGACTGTGTATATGAATACATGAGTATATATTTTTTTTAAAAAAAGAGGGACTGAAAATCCCTAACGGTCTTGGCTGTGACTTCAGCACTGTGGACAGAGGCCAATGGAAGTATCCCCAGCTATGCCTGGGAGGCGGTTGGTGCATGGAATGATACACACACAGCCTTTAGGGGCCAGAAGTTCTTGCTCTTCACTCAGTGTCTTACAGTGTACCAAGCTCTTTTCAATTACCAATTTTATCCTGTCTTCACTCAACTATCAGCCTAGGAGGCAGACAAAATGAAGTGTTTTCCAGATGAGGAAACTGAAGTTTAGCAAGGCCAGACTAAACAACCCTATGAGTGGGGTGGGAGAGAGAACACTAATTACTCCATATTTAGCAAATTTAGCGATCACTGCTCTACTCTGGCTCAAGTGCACTTCTATTTATCTCTAGGGAAAGTCAGAGTGGGTGGAAGTTTTTGTGGAACCAAAGCTCCAGCCAACCCTGGGAACAAGTGGCAGTTGGTATGAAGAACAGAGCTGGGAGGTCTGAAGTTCGTCAAGATTATCTGAATGAGAGTAGGGAAACCTTTCTTGTCATGAGGGCTCAGAGGTCCAGCTTTCATGCCTTTTTTCTCTGTCCCAATGCTTGACTTCACTGAGCCTGGAAACAAGAGAAAGGATGTGTAGGATGTTATTGTGTCTGAGCCTGATGGACTTCTGTGGGAAAATTCCAGGGAGTGGTATGGGAGTCTGTGAGTGAAGAGGGTGAGTTGTGCAGGTGGTAAGAAATCCTCTGATGTGGGCTACATCTGTATGTAACTGGCTACCTATGTATGCCTCTTCCCTGGGGGTGGAAACAGAAGGTGCTGGACCAGACAGCAACTTTCTTTGAGGTGTACTTTGACAGGGAGCACAATCAATTAAGAGCATGGGCACTGAAATCAGACAGCCTGACCCCTATTTCCTAGCTTTGTGACTATGGAACCTCACTTTCACTTTTTCATCTGTAATACAAATCACATAGGATTGTTTTGAAGATTAGCTTATGCAAAGTACTTAGAACTGCCCAGTGCATAGTAAGTGCTAAAATATTAGCAATGACAGTTGATTCTTGAACAATGTGGGAATTAGGGGAGCTGATGCCCCTGCCACAAAAATCCTCTTGTAACTTTATAATTGGGCCTCCATATCCTTGGTTCCACATCTGCAGATTCAACTGAGGATTGTGTGGTACTGTTGTCACCTATTTATTGAAAAAAAAATCTGCATATAGTTGGACCATGCAACTTAACGGCCTCTGGTCCCTAGAGAGTTAGCTGTATTTGTTTTTGGGGCTCCTATGGTTTCAGAGTAGAATATCTGCCTCTGATCCAAAGTCTAGAGATGCTTTCACGTCTACAGGGACTGGCTCTGTTCTTCCCAGGCAAAAGGGATGAACTGGGGATTCCATAGTCCTTTGAAAGCTTTTCCAGATCTTAGTTTATCCAACCTATCATATCACATTAAAACAATTGGCAAAGATGGCGAGGAAACTCTCAGACCAAGGAGAGCCCAGACCAGGAGAAAACAGCCAACTAGTAGTCCATACTTTGTAGTTCAGCAGAAACTGGGAAGGGAATGTCTAATACTGGCCCGTGGTTTGGGGGCAACACACAGCAAGGAGGCTCAGAGGGCTTACCTCTTCCTCAATTTCTTCAAAAACTTTGACTTTTCTCTCTGTGCCCCCGTCTCCTCTGTGTCCATGGTGGAGCCCCTGCCTCCTCCCACCCAGCCCCTCCATCTGGCAACCTAGCTGTGGGCTTCCTGGAGGCTATAGCTGCTCCTGTTTTAGATTCAGGAGTTGGCCAATGATAGGAAACCAAACCGAAACTCGGCAGGTGCCCTGAACAACAGAAAACAGAAGCCAAAATAACATCACAATCTTTTTATTATGATTTCCATTGTGCCCAGCCTCTGGGAATATTAGGCTCCTTCTGGAGTGAAGGCTGAGCCATGCGGAGGAGCATGCAGCTATAGTGATGGGAAGACAGGGCTTGGGGATGTTCCCCTTAGCTTACTGTCAAGTTACCTTCTGAAGAACAGCATTGGATCCTCCATTACTACTTGAGCGCTCTCAGAGCCACTCCCACAAGTTTGTGTTTGGCCACAAGACAAATTAGAGGCCATCTCTCACAGGAGGCTACGCTTGATGGCCTTTTTTCACCATGGATATGGAAAGGCCTTGCTACTTATACCTTGATGTTCTTATCTGTGGTCATCCCAACCCATGCTACACAAACTGGAATGTTATTGGGCTCCTTAGTCACTGACGTGAGTAGACCTGACATCCTCTCTGATCTGAGTCATTGGGGCATGTGGCCCAGAGGAAAGAAAGTTTTTCCTTAGTGCTAGTGGGGTCTATTGGAGATTCTGTAACTTGTTCATTTTCTTTCCTTTCAAGGTTGCCTAAAGCAGTGGCAGCAAGAAAGCAACAGCAGGGAAAATGCCTAGTCCTACCCCACTCCAGGGTGAACCATCGAGAATAGGCATGACACATTAATACCCCCCACTCAAGGAGGCCTCTGTGGTCTGGGCTGTAAGCTAAGGGCCCAGAGAGAGATTCTGGGCAAGCTGAAACCCAGTGGTATGGAGAAAGCAATTATTTTATTTCACTGTAAACAGAGGGGTAAAAAGGGGTTTAGTTACAGGTGCTGCCGGGATGTCCTAAAATTCTGGCATCAGTAGTGTTTTGCCTTTAAAATGCCAAGTATGTATCTGTCTTTACTGTTGGTTTGATGGGACCTGCAGGATCACCAGAGCCTGCTACCAGTCCTGCCTTGAGGTTCCTCTTGGCTTTGTGGTATTCATGGCTGGCCTGGGGCCCTACCAGACAGCTTCTTTTGAGCTTCTCTCTTGCCTTTAGGCTTCTTGGCACTACTTTTACTGAAGCCGTGAGACCTGCAATGGTTGAGGTTGAGGCTCAGCAGCCTAGGCACAATCCTGAACCCAACACTCAGGGAGGTGCTCTCTTCCCAGGTGGTTTGATTCTCTGCTTCCCATATTATTGATAGGAAAGGGGGACCCCCATATTTGGTCACGCTAACAAGGCCAGGGTGACATCCCATAGGGAGCACTAGGGCCAGAAAGGCCAGTGTCTGGCCTGCAGTCACAGTTACTTAGGCTGAGGACAAAAAGAGGCAACGTGCTCATGGCTTCAGCCATGGCTATCCTCTAAGAAGAGCTCTTGAAACGGATCAGTATCTGTGAGTGAGGAAACTGCTCCATCCCTGGGATCAAAGGGGCCTGCTGCTCAAAAGTGTAGAGCCTCCATCTACTGGGAAAGGCTGATCTCATGAGAGGAGCCATAGGACAAATCTGAGGAGGCTATGTGGCCACAGCTATTGCCTCAGCTGACTCAGTCCCAAAGCTCCACTACATCATCCAGACGTCCCTGCCTTTATATCTGAGCATGGAGAAGAGGACTGTGGGTTAAAAACAGACCGAGGGCAAGTAGTCTTCAGAGGAGCAGCTGGGTAACCTCAGCCTCCCTTGACTGGGGGTGGTGGTGCAGTTGGGGGTGACTGGGAAAAGAACTGATCTCTGCAATTTTGGGTAGCCAAGATGGAAACATTTTCTCATACTCCTATTACAGTCAAACACTAATTTCTGTACTTGGCAGAATTTCAGACAGTCACAATGATGAAAGGGCTTGAAAAGGAAAGGAAATGAGCTTCACTAGGTTTGGGTTTGGGTGGAACTCCAGGAGTTGGTGATGGACAGGGAAGCCTGGCGTGCTGTGGTTCATGGGGTCGCAAAGAGTCAGACATGACTAAGTGACTGAACTGAACTGAGGTGTATAAAAGTTTGAATGTCTCCATACATCCTGGAGAGAGACCCAGTGGATTAGGACACTGCAAGGGGAGACCTCAGAAAGGCGGGTTGGGACAGAGCTTCTATAACTCTTAACTGAGGGAGCAACGGAACCTCTCCTCTTTCCTTTGGTAAAAAGTTAAACGCCTATGGAGAAGAGACTGCTTGCTTTTCCGTCCTTTTCTGCTTCCTAGGACTCCTGTGACTTGGCACTCCATCCTTTCATGAGGGCAGTGTCTGCCCTGGGCCCTTTGCAGCATGTCCCCACCAAGGAAGCTTGCTGTCCCAAAATAGGGAGGGGTAGTCCCAAATGGGTCAGATCTTACTGTAGAAGAACCCTGGGGCCTGTTTTGCCAGGCCCTGAGATACAGTTGGCCTGCTCTAGTGGCCTCCAGTCTTTACCACTCACCCACAGAAAGCTAGAAGCTGCTGCTCCAGAGAGGTAGGCATCACCCTGGTCTGTGAAGGATCAGGGAACAAGAAGATGGACTTCCAATCCTTGTGACTGATGATGAGGCAGAAGAAAAAAGCTGTTCAGCTCTCAAAGCCTAGAGTTTGCTTTTACTCAAAATGCCTTGTCCTGAGATCAAGCAGCCCAAGGCCATTGACATAAAAGGTGATTTGCCAGGAGAGTAAGCAAGAGCCCTTGTGCTTAATGTGGTTTAATCTTAGTGCAGAACCCCAGGCCGGGCTGCTTCAGATGCAGTCCTTGGGCCCAAGAGTCATGTGCTTTCTCTTTTTTTGGCTGGACTAAATAACGGCCCCTCCTACTGGTTAGTTTTGGGAGTGGCTATGGAGTATTTACAAAGAACGGAGCCATACACATGAACCCAGTTCATCTTCTGTCTGCTGCCTTTCCGTCCTAAAGAATCCAACCCCAGAAGCTTCTTACTTAACTTTCAGGTCATGCTGTCTCTACAGGAGGAGACCATATAGTGCTCTTGCCATGCCCCAAGTTACAGCTCTCCCCTATCCCCTGAGCAACACTGAGTTGTATGCTGTCTTCTGTAGAAGTGCCTAAAGGAATGGGGATGTGTTAGTTTATTTGTGACTGAGCCAAGCCCCTCTCGAATAACTCCTGGTACCAAGTCAGACCTTGCTAAACCTAAGTCATGAGGTTGGAAACAGAAGCTTGAACTTCAGGGCCTACGCTTACCCATAGCATATGCTGACTGGAGAACTTGATAAGAACTTAGGAAGAACAGTTGCGGCTGAGAGGCCAGACTGGTGGCCTTGTGGCAGCATCTTTTTGCCTCCAAAGTCCTCCCTTGCCAGGTCCAGGCCCTAAGCTTGTGGGGAAGAACATGTAGTGAGCAATGGGGAAAAGAAGCAACTCAGGCAATATCTTAGTAACAGGGAGAAGGGAACACCTCCTCCTTCTGTGAGGCTCTGCTGAGACTTTCTCTGTTCAAGAGAGCTGAGATCCTCAAATCCTCTTCTTGGCTCCAGCCTCTTATGCTCATTGTCATGTGGTTTGAAAGGAGCCCCTGTTTAGGGCTCTGTATGCCATACCACGGCATACTTTTCTATGTCTGCAGTTAAGCTAAAGAATGGGAAAAAAATGAGCCTTCTCTCCTCTTTCATCCAGGCCTGCCCTCACTGGAGCTCAGGCTTTGGGTCTCTGTGGTAGCTGACTTGGGTGAAGCATGTAACCCAGAAGGCTGTGACTATTGCCATCATACCTGTTCCATTTGGCCCTTGGGCTCTGGGCCATGAGCACCCACCTAAAAAACAGGGGTCAGGATGGCTCACCTTGGGTTTGGACTGGTCTGCTAAATAAAGACTTTTGGACTTAAATGACCTGGATGAGAGGGTCCTAGATTTCTGGGTCCCTGGGAGGGGCTGACTCCCCTTTTTCTAACTGGCACTCCACAGACTAGCTGCCTTCTCTGTCACCAGGAATTGGAATTTAAATAAATAATAAATAAATAATAAGTGCAGTGGTGGTCTTCAACCATTTTCCCCACCCCAACAAATCTGAGGGACATAGCACACACCTACTAGAACAGTGGTTCATCACAGAAGGGATTTTCAGTGTGGGAAGAGGGAGTCTGTCAGCATCTCTAGCAGAGTATGTAAGTCTGATATGCCCCCTTATTAGGAATCACTTGGCCAGAGACTGATCTACTGTAAATGAAAACTGGCCAATAGAGAGACCCCCCGCCGCCGCCAATCTATACCAGGGGCTTCACAAAAGAACTTTGGTCTTTCTTAAAAAAAAAGAAGTCTCAGGTCTCTGATGGCATGGATAGCTAGGTATGTGTGCATGTGTGTGCACACATATACGTGTGCAGTGGCAGGTCCAGTCTGTAGTGTGAGGGCAGGGGGTGGTCCTGCAGCAGATGCTGCCACAGCTCCCAGGGCTTCTCCATGTGGCAATGCATTTACCACCTCTGTTGTGAGGGAAATGGTGACTTCAGTGCCATAAAGCTTAGTGATAAACTGAGATGTGGACGGTGCTCCACCCCCAGAAGTCTCAGTACCAGAGGTTAGTGGGGAAGGGGAGAAATGAAAGGAGGGAGAGAATGCCACTGTCCCCAAACTGAGCTTTTCTGCTCCATGCTATCCTGGGGGTTTCAGGTGAATGGCCGAACTGTTGGGACGAGCAGCCAAGATGTAGATGACACTCTCCTGCAGGAAGGTAGGCCAATCCACAAATCTGGAGGAGAAGTAAAGAACAGATTTGTGAGGCTGGCTGCTGAGTCTGGAGGCTCAGGAGATCTGATCCCAGCAGCAAGGCTTGAGCTGGGCAAAACTCAGGGAAGTCCTGGCTTGTGCCTGATGTGGTGCTGGCAGACTGTGCTTCCAGGCTGACAGCCCTCTAGCCCCATGGATCTGGGGTCAAATGTGCACTCTTGAAGTCTGGTTTCTGGGGTGGGCATTTGTTGTATTGGGGTGATGGTGGGTAATGCCCAATCTTACTTGTGCGTGTGGGGGCCAGGGTGTAGACAGCCAGGTAAGGAGGTGTCACTCACCTGGACTCAGGCTCTGTGGGCAGTGGGGCTTTGTCCTGACTCTTGCTGCTGCTGCTGGCTGGGCTGCTGTCTGCTATGGGACCCACATGGCTGACACTGTTGGGTACAAAGACATGTGGTTAGAAGTGGGACTGTGAAAGGTCTGCCCCTCCCATATTCTGGTGAATCCAAAGCTCTGGTGAACCCATGGATATGCACATCCAGGCTTTTCTGACATGGGTGACAGAGTCTGGAGTCAAGGCTGATCTATGCCTTGGCTAGTAGGAGTCACTGGCCACTATCTAATTCACAGAAGGATCCTCTCCTGGCTATTGGATGAAAGGGCAGAAGAAACAGCGAGGCAGGTAACTTTCATACCAAGAGACAAAGGAGGAGGGTAGGTGAGTTGGGGCAGAGATTGGTAGGGAGTGGACCTGACATTGCAGGAAGGAGCCTCGGTGGGGCGTTTGCAGAACCAAGAGTGCTGGGCACGGTGGCATTCGGCCTCGCTGATAGTGCTCCCGCTGCCCCGGGCCAGGAAGGTGGCTCGGGCTCGCTCCCGCTCCTTGACTGTTAGAAGCCTTAACAGAGAGTTCTGTGAAAGAAGAGACAAATTAAGACCTTGGAGATGAAAATATTTTGTAAACTGTCAAGCCATAGAGAATCCTACCTCCATTATCATCTCTGCAACCTCCCTTTGAAGCTGCCTGGAGCCTTTCTGGTAGCACCAACATTTGCAGTGAGGTCCAGCGCAAATCAGTCTTCCTTGGGCAGTTTCCCCAGCCCAGGCACTGGATCACCTGTCACTGGCTGGAACCTGAGCCCTTTCCTGGTACTGGTTCCTGCTCAGAGAGTACCCAGTGTTCCCCCAACCTGCCTGGCATGCTTCCCAGGGCTCTGTCACCCAATATCCCACAGACATTCACCCCAGCTGGCCCTTACCTGGGGACGCAACTGCTGTAGAAGCAGGAGGGACTCATGGGACAAAAAATCAGGCCACTCGACGTGTCCTCGGTGTTCAGGGTCCAGGGCTGCAAACTGGCGGGCTGCCTGCTCCTCTTGTTCCTCACTGAGAGCCCTGTCACTGTTCCCTCTCTTTGCTGTTTGGTGGCGGTAGCGCAGGAAGTCCTCCAGCGTCAGGGAGCAGTCTGTGGGGAGGCACTGCATGCTAGCCATACCCACCCTTCTCTCAGCATCTGGAGTACCTCGACTCACCTCAAGTGCACCCTCCAGAGCCCCTACGCCCAAAGCTTTTGTCCAGTCTTTGTCTCCATAGCCAGGATAACACAGGCTGTGACCAGGGGTGGGCCAACAGCTTGCAAACAGGGCTCCATTTACACCCTTGCCCTCCAAATTCCAGATTATTCCTTTCATGGTTCATCCTAGAAAGTATGAGGGAGAAACCTGCCTAGCCCTCTCCATTGGCAATACCACCCAGCCTTACCAGGGATAACTTTACACTGCTGAAAGGTCTCTGTGAGGCTGTACATTTCCTCCTCAGTTAGCAGCAAGTTGAGATTGTCCTGAAAAAGAAGAGCTAAATCAATGGCCATATAGGCCTGAAAGAAAGGCCAAGGATCAAGAAGGGTGAACAGTATTTCAGATGGAAGGCAATTATGGGATCATCTAATCCCAGCATCCCATTCACAATCAAGGACACTGAGGCCCCAGAAAGGGGAAAGGACTTGCTCAGAGCTGTCCAGCTCTGACCGGGATCATCCCCAGAACCCAGTTATCCTGGTTCCACCCTCCAGTCCCTTTTACTAAAGTAGTGGCTTTTGGATTATTCTCCAAGATAGCTTAGGGGCTCATTGGTGGTGCCTCAGGAAGCTGCTGCAAGCGAAAAGGGGGAAAGTGGGTAGGGTTGTGAATCCTCAGCTCCATCAACCAGAGTAACTCCATCTTTATCTATTTTACGTATCTGGCCTCTCTGTTAGACTGTGTTCAAACAGTATTTTACTTTAAAAAGTTTAATTCTAACTCTAGTTTCCATATTTGGTAAAACTGTTTGATCCTAAAGTTGTATCACTTTCACTCCAGAATGGTTTTGAAAGAGATGCCATCATGAAAAATTTCCTAAAACCAAATGAATTTTTCTTTTTAGTGGTGCCATGGAAGTTTTAATTCCAAAAGAGCACTGATATGTTATTTCGTTAGCATTAATTTATAGTCTTACAGTCTTTAAACTACCAAAGATTCTTTACAGTAGATCATTTCCTCTCTAAAATACCAGTAAAGAGAGGCTGGGAGGTAGAGTTCATAGGACTTGCTGACCCGCTGGATGTGAGGGGTGAGGGAGAGAAATGAGTAGGGGTTGGTAACTAGGGGGTGGTGGTGGTGTTGCTATTTACAGAGGCAAGGAACGGAGGGAATAATGGGTGTGGGGAAAAAGGTGACTTCATTTTGGGGCATGTTGAGTGTGAAGTACCTGTGAGACATTAGATGGATATAAGTCTAAGAGACAGGAAATTTAGGTTTGGACCCACAGATTTGGGAATTATTAGTATTTAGGTGGTGGAGTAGCCACCGAAGTAGATGAAGATCCAGAGAGAGAGAATATAGCGGGAAAAGAACCCTGAGAGACACCAGCATTTAGGTCTGGGACAAGAAACTAAGGGCACTTAGGAAGAATGGTCAGAGAAGGAAGTTGGGAAGAGAATCAGTAGAGGATACTGGAAGCCAAGAAAAGAGAGTTGTACAATGTACAGGTAATGTTAACAGTGGTTATACAAGTCAGATGGCATTTTACTTATTTTCTATTTTCTCTGATTTCCATATTTTGTATAAAGATTCTCACAAAAATATTCATACCCTAAAAAAAAAAAAATGGAGCAATAAGAGGTGCTAAATACATCAGAGAGGTCAAGTAAAAGATTCCTGAGAAAAGGTCACTGAACTTGACAGTTAAGTCACTGGTGACCTTAGAAGAGCCAGTTCAGCAGAATGATGGATACACAAGCCAAATTACAGGTGGCTGGGGAATCACAGGAGATGCACTGCCAAACAGAGGTGCTGTAAGTGAAAAAGCATTTGGAGGAGTGGTGACTAGGAGACACTGCCTGTAGTGTCATATTGCAGCTGGGGAGAAGATATTTATGTGACTAGAAGTAACTGTTCTATACTTCACTTTATGGACAAGCCATGGAGAATGTGTTATTTGTTGGAGTATCTTTACTTTCTCCTCGGTGGTAGGAAGAAGAGGGGATCAGCTTATAATCCTTACTCTGAAATCAGTGAATAATGAAGATCTGCAGGGCAACAGATCAATAAAGCAAGACTTGAACTCTACTCAGATTTACTGAGAAATAGACATGAATCTGTATTTTTATTTTCTCAAAGGTTAGAGGACATTTATGTATTATTTGCAAAGTTCTGAATCAACAGGTCTTTGTTATTTAATTCACAAAATGATTACTTCAGAGATAAAGAGAAAGGCTCCAAAGAGTTACGTAGGCCAAATAAGGATCTCAGGACTAAGAACTTTTCCTGAGGTAAAATCTATCCTTACTGAAAGCAAGCCAGTTAGGATTTCAGGTTGGTTTTCCAGATGAATACAATGAATGACAACTATCAACTATTAGATTAAGTACTGTTCCAAGCAAGACTTCCCTCATAGCTCGGTCAGTAAAGAATCTGCCTGCAATGCAGGAGACCTGGGTTTGATTCCTGGGTCGGGAAGATCTCCTGGAGAAGGAAATGGCAATCCACTCCAGTATGCTTGCCTGGAGAATTCCATGGACAAAGGAGCCTAGCAGGCTACAGTCCATGTGTCTGGAAAAGTTGGACACGACTTAGCAACTAAACCACCACTGCTCCAAGCAGAATCAATTTTGAATAACTAGGTCTCATCCTATGCATTCTGTTCTCCAGCTCAGTGGTTCTCAGCTGGAATGTCCTGTTCCCCCAGGACACATTTGGTAATATCTGGAGACATTTTTGGTTGTTGTCGCTGCAGGTGGGTGTTACTGGTATCTAGTGTGTAGAGGCTAGGGGTGCTGCTAAACATCCTACAATGCACACAGCCCCCACAACAAAGAATTATTGTGCACCAAGTGTCAACAGTACTGAGCTAGGGAAAGCCTGTCCTAGCCCTGGTATGTATTATTGGAACACTCTTCAGGTCACTGCCCAGAAACCAGAGTTGTAAGACTGGGCCTCCAGGGAAAGTGCCCAGTCCTTAGAAGTGCAGGAGCCCACCGTCCCTGCAGCCAAGGCTCACACAGTAGTGGCAGCTCCAGCCTGTTTCCGTGTGGGCCGTTTCAGTCACCTCTGCGGCACTGTCTCCCTGGATGTAGCCCATGCGGCGTAGGCAGCCATCATGGAAAACCCTGGTGCAGACCCTGCATGGGAAGAGACTCTCGGCCGTCCAGACTTCACAGACATCACACATCTCATCATTAACAACCTGGGGAAAGATGGCAGCAGTGAACAGCAGCAAGATCCTAGGCCACCAAGCACAGAGCTACCTGAATGGGGCTGAGTGTCCCTGGAGTAGCCTAGAGGAGCAACTCCAACTGAAGCCACTGTTAAGGCAATAGAGCTTTCTCCCTGGAAGATAAGAACCAGCAGGTTTTTCCAGCTGCCCAGGCCTCTGTGACTATGTTTCTGAGCAGGGATGCTATTAGCATTTTTGGAAAGAATAATCTCTTGTGAAAGACTGTCCCAGGCATTGCAGGACCGTCAGCATCCTTGTGTTTCTTGGCACCAAATACAAGAGCAACTTCTAGTTTTGTGACCCTCTCCCTACCCCACCCAAATTTCCAAATGCCTCCTATAGAGAGCAATATTATCTCTTAGGTGCGAATGCTGGCAAAAGACCACCTCCCCCCATGGTATCATTCCTTATCACCTGTTTCCTCAAGTTTTATCACTAAGTCTATCCAGGATATAACATTTTTATTCTTGGGAAAGAAATTCAAAGATTACTCTGACTCAGCTCCATCTTTCTGGTTTTGAGTCTTACTTTAACCATACCCAGGCCTCCCTGTCCTGCTTTCTGATCCTCAGAAGGTCTAAAACTGGAGGATTCTGCCATTTATGGACACTCACAGGCTCTCTGGGCTCCAGGCGGATATCTGGAGGCTTGTCGTCATCCAGCTTCCGGGTGGGGCGGATGAAGGCAGGGGGTGTAAAACGACTGGTCCTGTCAAACTCCTCAGGCTCCACTCCTCGCCCATCGCGGAGTCTCTCCCAGGAGGCACGGTTGACACTGCTCTCTTCTTGGAGTGCTGGGGCACTTGCCTCTACTTCTTTCTCCTCCTGGACCTCTTGGACAGAGCCCTCTACTGTGCCACGGCGAGACCCTGGAAGCTCACCTGTGCGTCGGATGGAAGGCCTGTCCCGCAGCCCATCCTTGAAGGCAGACACAGCCAGGCTCACCTTCTGCACCTGTTCTACCGTCTGCCGCTTGGACATCAATACCCCCATGGCTCTGTGGATAGAAAGCAGAGGGGCCCAGACTCAGCTGATGGCTTGTCATGTTAGGCCAATGCATTTCAACCATTCATCTAAGTGGCAAATGCTGTTAAACAGCTTTTCCCTTTTCTAGAACTCAGTAGCATGGTGGGGTGGACAAAAGCACTTGTTAAGGAGTCAGAAGACCTTGGTTCTATTTCTGACTGGCCCTGTGACTTTGGTTTTCCTGTTGGTAAAATGAGGGTGATCTACTCAGCACATTTCACAGAGGTATGAGACTAACACTAGAAAAGGGGCTTATGTAGACTAGAAAGCACTCTACAAATGTGAGATGGTTATCTCTGTCTCCCTTCCTGTCCCAAAGCCAATTAGGCCTAGGGGCCCCAGGCCTCTGCTACTTTGAGATAGCTGGAGACCAAAGAACCCAAGTCTGCCAAAGATGATCTAAGGCATAAAGCAAGACTGCAGCTACACCTTTCAGACTTGGGACTGAAGGAATGCTCCTCTGACAAGTGCTATACACAACAGTCCACATCAAATGCCTACTTTTTGAACTCCTATTTTTGGAGGACTGAATGCCTCATTCAGGAACTCTGCCACCTCATACATGTGGTCAAGGTCTCAAACACTTCCTTTGCCCTTTTTAATTAGTAGCTATGCCTGTTTATGAGTCTGTTTGTCAAACACAGACAACCAGCCCATTACAAGCTTTACAGTGCTTCTTACACTTGTAAGCCTTCACTAGTATCATGCCCACCCTTTCTGCTTTGATTCTCTGAACTGTTGAACAAAGGTCTATATTCTTTACAGGTTAAAAGGTACATTATTCTTGCTCTTCCTCTGTAGTACCAGGGCATTGGAAAGTGAGGGCACAACATGGCACACTGCAGAGCTGGTCTGCTATTTCCTAGCCTGAAGTGTCTTAGTGGAATTCAGTTGGGGAACGTCTGTTCTAAGTGGAACAAAGAGTCCACTTGCTCTCAATCCATCATAATCAGGCCTATTGAACAGTAATTTGTGCAAGACACTGACAGCTTATCATTGGAAATAGAAGGTGGGGGAACAGGGTCTCACCACTCAAGCTACTTAATACCAGAACTCAAAGAAAAATAAGACAGAGTTCTGGAAATGCCTAAAGGAAGGTGAGACCATACAACTGGGAGTCAGAGTGTACCTTGAAAGATGGGTAGGAAGTTATCCTCAGCGTGGGGAAAAAGGTGACAGAAGGAAGGAGGAGAGATTCAGGCCAATTAGAAGGCTACTATAATAGTCTAGGCAAGAGGCAGAGGGTTTAAACTGAAATGGTAGCAGCAGGAATGATACTAACTGAGTTGATTCGATACTATGCAAACAGAAATTTAGGAATAATTGATAACTTGATTAGATCAATGGAAAGGGCCAGAGGGCAAGTTATATTTATTTTCCAGCTTTATTGAGATGCTATTGACATATAACGCTGCTTAAGTTTAAACTGTACAGTGTGATGGCTTGATAATCATATTGTGAAGTGTGTACCACAATAAGGTTAGTATATTCTTTATCTCACATAATTACCATTTTGTTGTTCTTATGATGAGAATGTTAAAGTCTACACTCAGCATCTTTCAAGTACACAATATAGAATTGTTAGCTATGGTCACACACTGTACCTTAGATTCCCAGAATCTTTTCATCTTATAAGTGAATGTTGTATCCTTTGACCAATATCCCCCATTTCCCTCACCCCTCAGCCTCTGGAAACCATCATTCTTCTCTCTGTTTCTACGAGTTCAGTGTTTTTACATTCCACACACAAGTGAAGTCATACAGTATTTTATTTAGGATTTTCCCACCTGACTTATTGAGATGGAAGTTTTAAATTTAAATTTAAAACTAACAAGAAGGGTAGTGCCATTTATGGAAATTGGGAAATAAGAAAGAGGGATGATGAAGCTGGATTTTATACATGTGGAATGAAAGATATCTCTGGGACATTCAGGTGTTATGCTATCTGCAGCTTAAAACTTTTCAATGGCTTTCTAAAGCTTTCAGGATAAAGTGCCCCAAATCAGTTTCTTTCTCTTCCAAAATATTTATTTGGCAGCACTAGGTCTTAGTTGTAGCCCTCAGGATCTTCTATCTTTAGTTGCAGCACATGGGATCTTTAGCTGTGGCATGCGAACTCTTAGTTGTGGCATGTGAGATCTAATTCCTTGATCGGGGACTGAACTGGAGTCTTAGCCATTGGACCATCATGAAAGATGCCAAAATCAGTATCTTTACCATGGTCTGTAAGGCCCTCCTCAGTCTGGTCTTCCTTTTTTATTCTGTTCTAACCACACTGGTCTTTCTTTAGTCTTTTTTTTGCCATGCTCTCTCCATTTTGGACCTTTGATGATTCCTTCCTCCTGGCTAGTGCTTCTTCATCTATCAGAGCTCAGTACAACTACTGGAAGTCACTGTCAACTCCCCAATCCACGTAGGAGTGCTGACAGCACTGTGCTCTTCTGCTTGAGAACACTTATCTTTGTCATTACATATTCAATAGGATGATTATTTAATCAATGTCAGTTTCCTCTATTAGCTTGTTTTTATCCTGTGTAGTATCTACCTTTACTGACTAGCAAAGTATCTGAAAGAGAAAAGGCATTTAATAACATTTTCCAGTTAATTAATTGTGGATAAGTCTTTTATTTTTCAGAGACGTCTTAATACACATAAAATCTGATGACAGCTATGTCTTCTTTCTAGAAACAACTATTTTATGTGCCACAATAGTGCAAATTCCTACTCTGCCTAGCTGCTTGCACTGCTATCACTTGTTATTAAAGGAACCCAGCTCATTTTTTAAAATTTATAAATTTACTGGTAAGAAAGGAAAGATTCCATTTCCCCTTTTATAAAATTTGTTTTTAAAATTAAAATATGATTAAAGAGCATTTGTTGTGAATAAGTGTCATTTACAGGATGGTAGCAACAGAGATTTATTGAGGCAAGATTTATTGATCAAATTCAGGAAACTGTTTAAAGTGATTAAAAACTCATTTTTTCCCTCAGTTGTAAACAAATATTAGACCACAGCAGAATGGTCAAATTATGTTACAATGGAAGACTAAACAATATGAAAATCATTGAGGCAAAAGTAATGTGGAGAGATGTTAAAAATATATGAACATTAATGAAAAAGGCAAGTTACAAAAATGCTCATGTTATCTAATCTTTGTTAAGAAAGGATGCATGTTTTTCACATTTTTGTTAATCTGTTTTTTCTAATTTTCCTACCTTGAACATTTTATAATTTAAAGAGTCACAGAGGCAACTTGGTGCCTTGTTTTAGCTCTGAACCTGCTGTGACCTAGGACATGTTATTCTACCACTATGGGCTTCAGCTCTTTATCTGTTAATGCGTATGTTCGGAATATGCAGTCTTAAGCATTTAGAATGCTCATGTTCTTTTCTACATTCTTTTAAAAGTCCACGTGAGCTCTTGAGCATATGAGGCTACACAGCTTGGGTGCGGCTATGGGTGGAGGAGAGTGTGTATGTTAGAGCTTTGCTGAGGCTGTGGACCCAGGGAACCCGTCTTTTTTTTTTCGGCTGTGTAGCATGGCATATGGGATCTTAGTTCCCCAACCAGGCATCGAACCCATGCCCCCTGCATTGGAAGTGAGGAGTCTTAACCAGTGGACCACCAGGGAAGCCCCCAGGGGGCTCCTGAGTGGCTTGGTCTGTAGTCCAAAGACACTGCTCACATGCCTTGTGCACACTACTGTGCTCTACAGTTAGGTGGAAAAGCAGGTCCCCAACTTACAATGAGAGGAACAGGCAAGGAGAATGCAAAACTAACACTGAGCCCTTCACTGAGAACCTTCCTCATGATCAATTACTATTTCCAAGGCCACAGTGTTTTCCTCAGAGGCCTTCCATGGTATGTTTTTCACATTTTTGACTGTGGCCCACAGTAAGATATATAGTTTATGATGTAACCCTGTATACACAAAATTATAAACACATGTTCATAGACCTATAACTGAACCCAAAGTTTTGTAAAGAATCCTAATTTTACTACGTGTCATGCTCCCAGGTATTTTCTGTCCTCTCTATTCTAGTTCAAAGGGCAATCTTGATAGTGACTCTTTAAAATGATTTGATAATTTCATAACAGGTCTGGACCTGCAATCTGGAAAACAGCCATAGAATAATTATACATTTTTAATTAGAGAACTATGCTCTTGTTTTTTGATTTAAAGATGGTTACCTGGGTTGGGAAGATCCCTGGAGAAAGGAAAGGCTACTCTCTCCAGTATTCTGGCCTGGAGAATTCCATGGACTGTATAGTCTATGGAGTTGCAAAGAGTCTGACATGACTGAGCGACTTTCACTTTTCACCTCTGAAAGACAAGGACAACATTGTGGGGTACAAGGTATGCTTTTCCCTCGACTGGAATGATGTAAGAATTGAATTCTCAAGCCTGTCTTTAGAGTCTGTGTGGTTGGAAGGTCTAGAAAATCTGGACGGTACTAACATACTTAAAAAAAAAAAACCTTTGAAATAATTCTAGATTCATGCATGCGTGCTCAGTTCTGTCTCTTTGCCATCCCATGGACTGCAGCCTGCCAGGCTCCTCTGTTCATGGGACTTTTCAGGCAATACTGGAGTGGGTTGTCATTTCCTTCTCCAGATACTAATATACTTTTGACTGAAGAAAACCATACTGTATAACAAGAGTTTGATCCTCTGACCTGTGGGCATATGTAAAAGAATACTTATCAGAGCATTTATTTTTACAGCCATAAAAAGGTAAAAATTACCTTAGTGTGGAATTATTAGATAACCTGTGATATATTCATGATATAAAAATAAAGAGGAAAAAAACTGGTTTAATCCAATACAAACATTAGTTTCAGAGCAATGACTCTCATTGGCTGGGCATATAGAGGTATATATATCAGAACTCTAGGAAAAGGGAAGAAACAGTGGATTGAAAAACCATATCAATTGTAATATATTTATATTTGGAAAACAAATATTAAAAGCCATCACCTTTTTTGGGGGGTATGTAACACAGACTACAAAACAGCAGAGCTTGACAGTATTCTCCTGGTTCCTGGGAAGATATAAAAGGTGCTTTCTCTCTAAACAGCTGGGGGTAAACCCCTCTCAGAAGTTGTAGTAGAAGATTCCAAAAGCAGTCATAAGACATTAGTGTTTATCAGCAAGAAGGCACAAGTTAAAAAAAAAGGTTGATAAAAACTTATTTGGAGAACTGGAATAGCCATATCAAATTCATGTTTTCAAGAATGATTCATTGGAGGAAAAATCAGTGGTGTGCATTTGATTCTCAGTGGCTTTTTTAGATAATAAGAACTCTGAACAAAGTCCAGCCAATTAGGAGGGTTATAGTCTGTAAGTGACCCAACTCATTAATAGTGTATTGGCAAACTAATAAGCATATCCCAACACATTGCAGTCCTGAACAACCTTTATTTTCTGTAAGGATGTTAAGAATCACTATTAAGCTACTCAACTGTTAATGATGTCTCTGCAGTGGATTTTTAAGTCTGTCCTTAAAGGAATTTCAATGGAGACTGAAGATGACATCCACCATCAAAACAGACAGACAGACATAAAAATAAAAAAACACTTTCTAGTCCTGACCACAGGATCTTCAAGGACTGCTATTCCTTTCAGTTTTCTAGGCCACCTTATGCCCACAAGGGCAGAAAATGTAGGGCAGAGGCATTAAAAAGAAGCATCAAAAATCCAAACAAGAGCCCAAGTCATTTTGCCTTGACATGGCTTTAATTTTGAGAGTCAATTGTGAGGATGCAACAGAATTAGACTTCAAGAGTGAGGCTGAAACCCTTAATGCTTAATGGAGAAGGATCGAAACTATACACAAAAGACACCTTGATTAAAAGCAAGTATTCTGAAATATCCATGATGTGCACCTGGGGTGTTTGAGAAATTAACAGAATCAGTCCTAATTTCTAGAGAAACAAGTGGCGGTGATTAGTGATGGGTAAAAACAAATGCCTGGTGAGAAAAACCTGGCCTCTCCGGTGCTGGAAGGAGTCCTAGGAAGAAGAGTTAAAAGGAAATCAAGTTGCACAAATACCATAAATTATATCTAATGATTACTCCTTTTGCTGATGGTGAAACTGGGGTTTTCTGCCTCCTAACAAGGATGAAGGAGGGATAAAAAGACATTGTCCCAAGAATGATGTGACTGTCAGAGGATGTGTACTTAGAGAAGGCTTGGGATAAAACCTCATGGGAGCAGGAGCAGGTGGTGGGAGTAAGAGGGACAAGAAGGTAGAACAGGGGTGTGTGAGTCTATGATCTGGAGAAGACTAAAACAGATGACAACCAGAACCTTTCTTCAGGGAAGAAAAGTCTTTACATGCATTTGTCAGGCAGTAATACATACATGGGCAGCCTTAAATGTGTGCGTGCAAAGCACACCCATTCTCTGCAGAGCACATGCTTACAACACAGTGTGATTATTTATAAGGGCAAAGTGGTAGGAGTAAGAGGAGGAGGGGTTGCTCCATAGCAAGAGCTGGTGGAGAAATAAAAGGGAAGATGGTGAGGGAACGTCTTCCAAAGTTCTCTAGAAAGATTTGTAGCTCTGAGGAGCCTGGGAAATAGCCCTCTCCACAGGCAGGAGTCTCTTCACTAGGCATGCTAAATGTCAAGTACATTTACTTGTCTTCATATGGTTCTTGTATGGGAATGGCAGCTATTTGAAAAAGGCTCAAAAGTAACTAAAAGTGATTGTTTGGAGGTTATGAGGACTTTCCTAGGCAGGAACAAGGTAAACTCCCCTCTGAGTTGGGGGACAAGGGAAAACAACCAGAGTGGCTTTGCTGCTAAGTCGCTTCAGTCGTGTCCGACTCTGTGCGACCCCATAGACAGCCGCCCACCAGGCTCCCCGTCCCTGGGATTCTCCAGGCAAGAACACTGGAGTGGGTTGCCATTTCCTTCTCCAATGCATGAAAGTGAAAAGTGAAAGTGAAGTCACTCAGTCATGTCCGACTCTTAGCAACCCCATGGACTGCAGCCCACCAGGATCCTCTGTCCATGGGAGTTTCCAGGCAAGAGTACTGGAGTGGGGTGCCATTGTCTTCTCCAAGAGTGGCTTTAGCAGATATTAAAAGGAATCTCAGTTTTTCACTGAGATTGAGAGGGAGAAAAATCTAAGCGGCTCTCACTGCCTTCCACAGAGCATGTTAACTAGGCAACAGAAAAAGTTTGAGATCATGGTATCACTATCCTTTCACATCCTCAATGTTGGCCATAGAGACTGATCAGGCCAAATCTTCAAAGTTCAGTTCTAGAAGCTATACGGTCACCTGCTCATCTCATCACATCTACTCTGCTCTCTCAGAGGGGACCGTGACTGCTGACTCAGGGCTAGCCAGGGTGAGAACAAGTGATCATACAGTAGTTGTGGGTGATCTCTGACCACAGGAGACAGCTACAGAATTTTAGAATTTGGCCAGTTTCCATAACCACAGTGATTTAAAAAAGAGAAAGAGACACTAGTATTACCAAAGTCAACTGCATTTATGCTGTATCCCCGGGCACTGTGACCGGCCTAGAGGGTGGCAGTTGCTCTGAGGTCATGTGCAGTAAACTTAAAAACATATCTCCTCCCTCCTCGGCTTGGGATGGAGAAATTTAGCATGAATAGCATCTGCAAATAAGGGTGAAAAATTTCAAGGTTGTTGACAACTGGCTCCAGGTAGCATGTGCCTAAAAAGTTGTCTGAGAGCCTCAGGGAAAGCCACACACCTAATACAGAAGGTGACTAGCCATAAGGATATGGAAACCAGTAGAACCAGGGTCTCCAAAATGCAGAATGCACAGCATAGACTCTTTAAGCTCACCGTGCACATCATCAACCTTGAGACTTTAAACACAAGCAATCAGAGTCCTCTTACCCTCTGCCGGTCTTTGAGGAAATTCAAGCCTGAAATAGCCTGGCTGATCTCCAGTGGCTGGGTGCTGCTTTAGGAATCCAGCACCTCACCATAGTGCTCATGGAGTTTATTTCTAGTCAGCCATTCTGTTGCGGGGCAGTAGCAGTCTACAGACTACTTTTAGTTTTCATGTCTACAGATCCTGAAGGGGTCTAACTAGTATCTCCCTGTCTTTTTCCATTCTCTTCTAAATATTTACCCAGTGCAACAGCACTGGCTTCTGTCAACCCAGGAAGAAACAGTCACCCCCAACTGCACAGGGCTCTTCTGGGGTTTCCAAGGAGCAGAAGGGCTGAAGACTGAGTAAAAATGTCTTCTAGGCCTCAGTTCAAGAGAATGAGACATGAGGGAGGTACTGTTGTTTAATATTTTCTGAAAGTCCAAAAGCTTTAATACACAAGAAGACAAAATTATGGGAGGCTCTTTAGCCTCTGGGAGCCTGGGATGAGTCTTCATGAAAAACTACAGTGCTGGCTTCCCACAGAAGCAGAGTTACAGTTAAGGAATAGCACACCATCAGTGATTAGCTGGTGTGATTGCACTTAGCAAGCAGAGCTTTTCAGCAAGATGGAGACACTCCCTGTTCTCTGCTCTAGGGCCCTGAAGCACAGATTCAGCCCCATTTAATGTACTCATTACACCTTAATTATCACGACTTACTTATTTGTTGATTCTACATATATTTGCTGAGTACAGCCTACTATGTGTCAGGAACAAATTAGGTGCTTAGTAGCTGTTGGTAAAATGAATAAATGGAACCTTACTCAGCCTGTGAGAAAGCAGTGTGAGTATGTGTGCGTGTAGGGGGCATAAGTTTAGGATTAAAAAAAAAAGTGTTGCTTGAGCTAAATTTTGAAATATGAGTGGGAGTTACCCCAGTGGAAAAGAAAAAAAACGGCATTCCAGGAAGAGATAAAAGCACATGCCAAAAAGACAAATCAAAAAACAAAACCAAAAAAAAGCACACGCCAAGGCATGGAGCTATATGGGGACTCCATCATGGGTTAGATGGTATGAAGCCAGCCAGGTGCTGGAGGGAAATAGGCAAAGCAACCTGCCTTCACATAAGAATTAGCCAAAAGAACTGGTTTGAGGTAGTATGCTGAAACTGTTTGAAGGGAATATGTATTTGGATCTCAGGGAAACCCAAACCAGAGAATTGGGTTTTCTGAAGCCAGGTAGTAGGATAGCCCTGATAAATCCCAGGGTTGACCAGTAAGTACACTGCTTGGACTTTGGCCCAAGAGGAAACTCCTCTTCATGGCCTAAGAGCTGATACATAGTGACTGTAGTGAATCTCTGGGGCTTTCCCTCTGGGAGACCTGTAAGTCTTATAAGGAGCTCAAAAAACAAAACGAAATGAAACAAAACAAACAAAAAAAAAAATGGAGAGAAAGCCAGCCAGCCATCCAGCACACTGTTTTAGTAAGAAGACCCCAGTAAGATGAAATACTTCTCAAAACCAAATAAAGATCATGTATATAACAGGGCTTTATAAGTTATCCAACTCTAAGGTACTGTCATCATTATCACAGAGAGAGCCAAGAGTGTGGCCAGTTCACTCAAAGCATATGGGCAAAAAAATATTCTGGCAGGGCAATGGCACGGGGACTGAGAATGTGGTTGCCAGAGGAGGCACAGAACAGCAGTTGTGTTTCAGTGATGCCTGGGAAAAGACATACTATATGATAATTCCTATAGATACTCTGTAAAGCTGTACTTCTCTCTCTCTCTCTTCTTGTTATATTAAATGATTAGAGAAATGCAGACTGATCCTATTTGAACTCCTCAAGGGCTAGAAACTCTCATATTTATCTAGCATAGTGCTTGGCAGTTGGTAGCACTTAGTAAATGTATATGGGTCTCTGAGGGGATTGCTGGAAGAGGAGGAAGAATGAAAGGAGATTTTATAATGGTTTCTTGGTCCAAAGCTGGTAAGCATTTCTGTCAGAATGTGGTCATTAAGATTGAGGTGTTGGAGTGGATAATAATATTCCCATTAGAAATGAATAAAGCAATTTGGGAAATGAAGACAGCAGAAACCAAGAGCACTGCTGGAAAAAAGCATGTAGAACTAGAAGATAATAGATTCTGTAGCTAAAAAGAAATATTTGCATAAATATGATCCACTTCAGAACAGGTGTACTGGAAAAAATACAAGGAGTATGAGAAATGGGCTGGGAAAGGTGCTACTATTCATATGTTTGAGAAAAAGGAAGCATTGTCTAGAGATGGCAAATGTAGAGGAAGAAAACCATAGGAATGTGGTCAGAGAAGATGAGGAAGATTAAAGACTGAAAAGTCCAGACTCATTTGTGTGCACTTAAGTGAAATTGTGTCAGCCATGTTCTCCTCTTTTATTTCTCTTTAGAGAGCTTTTTTTTTTTAAAAGAAGATTAAGGCCACCTGGTGACATCCTTCATACCCATTGTGGAACAATTTAATCTGCAGACTCATATTGCAATTAGAGGAGAGATATTCTTAGAATTTTATAATCTTAATGTTTACCCATTGCTGGACATTAAAGAAGTGATATCTAGCACCTGGAGCCATCTTACAGTTTTTCCAGGGTCATGAGTAGGTGTGATACAAGTTTAGGAATAAAACTCCAGTGATAAATCTCTGAATCAGAGCAAAGGTCATATTTGCAGGCTTGTTCTGATTTTCTGGTGTGTTAAACTGATGAGAGGGGTTTGAACTGAAAGGGGATTATAAACAACTCTCTAATGGGGAGGTGCTTAACCAATATCAGCCTTTGTCAGTTTACTTCACTGAGCACTGCATGAGATGCCACACCCAGGTTATTCTGTTGTCTCACAAGCCTGATCTCTCTTCTCATTATGTAACCCCAGGAGCCCAGGGAACTCTCTTCTATTAAAGGAGAATGTCACTAGGTTTGGCTATGTGGAAGTAGAAAGGAAGAGGGATAGGAAAACTCTTCCAGAATGGCTCAGTGGTGAATTCTATTGCTTAGCGCCCTCACCACTCCATTTTTGGACAAGAAATCACAGTCTATCCTTGGTCTCAAATTCACACCCTTAGGATTCAGGTGGAATGAAAGCTACCACAGCCCAGGCGGTGAGATGAGGGTGAATCACTATGTCCGGCACAGACCCTTTGCATTCCTCAGACGATGGACTCCCAGTATGCCTTCCTTGGCGTTAAGCCTTTCTGCCTCCCCCTCATCACACAGAGGCACTATTGGTCAGGTGTCCTGAGTGGTATCTGTGGACCAATGTCTGCTAGTGCATGTAGTCAGATGGCCACAAAGACACTGTGGGTCATGCTTTCTAACAGTAATCACGATCTCTGTCCTCTTCCTCAAGGATTTTGCAAGCTGGGAGGGTAGTCTCAGAATACTCCATCCTCTGAAATGTTCCACTAGTCCCCCTGAGCAAATTCCATCAAAGACCATACCCAGAGGCCTCTCCCAACCCAATTAAGTACAGAGCCACCCAGAGGCATCATTACAGTGGGGCTGTCAGTGAAGGAGCCACACCCTGAAATCTGGGGATTCAGTGGAAATCAATTCCTGCAGTAGTCTCATCCCCAATTAAACTGTCTTCATCCACTTAATTAATCATCACATTTACCGAGTGTTTATACCACTGCAAAGTCCTATGCTTGGTATCTTACTGCAACTTATTAAATAAATATTCTTGCTTCTGCCTCTCCTTGATACTTTTTCCCAAATAAACTTAGAAAAACAGATTTCAAGATCCCATGTTTTGTGACCTTGGGCAAATCGCTAAACCTTTCTTGAGTCTAAAGTGCCAAATGTTTAAAAGGGGATAATTTCATAATGCTGTTGTAAGAATTATATGAGATGTTAAGCTTCCCTGGTATAGTACTTGGCACATGGGTGCTCAATAATCTTACATATCCTTTTTTCTTCTGTCAAAGGATCGTCTTTACAGGACCTGGCTGAGTCAGTTGTTCTACCTGATTTTACTGCTTTTTAAATCTTGAGGGACAAGCCCAGGGCCTCAAATCTCCTTTCTCTGCTTCAGAGGCATCGTTGGTCCTCTCCCCTCTCTTCACCCTGTGCTCTTACAGAAGTTCTTGCCTCCAACTTGGAGCCAATTGGACTACCACAGAGAACACGAATTCTAATCGGGTGGGGGACGAATGGGCAAAGACGCAGTCCCACAGGAGCCCTGACTCTCGACCGTGAAGGAGGGACACAAGTTAGGGCACGTTGAGCCCTGACGGAGGTCAAGGCCAAAGACCTCTGAGCATATGGGAAGTTACTCCTGGCCTGGATTCCACGCCAGGATCCTCTCCTCCCAGTCAGCGGCTCTTTCCAGGCAGTTCTAGGGTACTGCCTCGGGTCCTCTTGTATGCTGGGTTCCTCTGTGGGGTCCGTACCAGGTGCAGGCTCCTACGGCTCCCCTCCGTTCCCAAATGGTCTTCCACCGAGACAATACTAGAGACCGCCTTTGCCCTCCCGTAGGTACTCAGAGCACGGTCTCTCTGGGGATGGTGTCCTCCACATTGGGCCTCCCCGTGTAGCAAACGCAGAGAGAGCCCTGGGAGCCTCCACTAGCGCAGGGGTCTTCCACGGGGGCGGTTCCGCACACCGCCTCCAGGGCTCGTCCAAAGGTAGAGGCAGGAAAACTCGGGGTTCATCCACTTACACAGGGACCCCTCGGGGACGGCTCCCACACAACACCTCTGAGTCCGCGGAGGGTTGTTAGCTGCCTGCAGACCCGCCCCTCACGGTGCCTGCCGGGTCCCCGCCGCCCCCGCCCCCGCTTACCGAGACCTTCTGGGTGCGGGACACGGGTCCGGGGCTGGCGGACTCTACACCGCGGGCCCCGCGTCGCCCATGGCCGCTCGGAAGCCGGCGTGCTGGGACCGAGCGCCCGGAGCAGGCGGCGCGGGCGGAGCAGCAGGCTGAGGCGGCGGCGGCGCGCGCGCCCCGAGCACACCCACCCTCCCCTCCTCGCGCGGCTGCGGCGCGTGCGCCCGCGCGAGACGACCTCCTCGGGCTGAGGGGCGCGCGCCCCGCCCCGCCCTCCGGCGCTGAGACGCGCGGCCCTCGCGCCTCAGTCGGCGACCGCGCGCGGGAATGAGGCGCCGAGGGATGGCGAGAGGGCCGCGGCTCCCCCTGGGTTCCGCAGCCCGACCCGACGAGCCGTGGGTCCGGGTGCCAGTGGTCGCCCTCCACCAGCGCCAGACTCTGAGGCGCCCGGACTGCGGCAGCCCGGACTCCCGCGGCAAGGTCAGTGCCCGTCGGAGAAGGCGGCCCGGGAGGGGGCTCCGCGGGGAATGCGGCCGCCCCCAGTCCCGCCCGCGCAGTGGCTAAGCCGAAGCGTCCTGCCGCCCGCACCTGCCTGGGGAGGTGAGAATGCCTCAACCAGCGGCCTCGCCGGGCTCTGTCTTTCCTACCGAGGCCAGCTGCCTATTCAGGTCTCGGAGCCCACGACCCCTGGCATCAGGGCAGTCACCTGCGCAGTACCCTACGGCGAAGGGTCCAAATGAGGCTTCACGAAGTGCTCGACTGGCCCCTCTCTGTGAGGTGTTTCCTGAGATTATTGGCCTTTCATCTCCAGCCCCAAAGTAATGTACTTTAATGTAACCCAGTTTTTGCTGCAGCAACCTCATACCTCAGACTCTTTGAATATACAGCTTGTCAGGAGGCCAGTTCTGGCATGTACTTCACTAAACACCACGCTCTGAAGAGCGCAAGGAAAAAACCGAGTCATAAAGCCCCTAGCACTAATTGTAAAAAAAATAACTGAAAATATGCAAATGAAATGCCAAAACTTTTTATTGAAATTGTGTTTACATTTTTAACCTACGTTCATTTTCGTGTGCATTGACTCTCTACATCTCAAATACAATTCACATTTTTTGAACATCTAGTGTTTGTTTCGTTCTGTTATGTACTGTAGGAGACCCTCCAAAAAAGAATTCAGTTTGTTCTTAATGTCATGAAACTTACCAATAGGGAATATAAGATAAATATTTAAAGTGGGTAACCAACAAGGACCTACTGTAGAGCACAGGCAACTCTGCTCAATATTATGTAACAACCTAAATGGGAAAAGAACTTGAAAAAGGATACATGTATAAATGGATCACTTCGCAATACACCTGAAATTAAAACATCATTGTTAATCAACCATACTGCAGTATAAAATAAAAAGTTAAAAAAAGAAAAAAGTACTACATATTGCTATGACTTTTCAGCAAAGTGCCAGATACTATTTTAAACTCTAAATATATTAAATCATTAATTTTCACACCATCCCTTTGAGATTCTGTATTGTTTCTACCTTTTGCTGGTGATGAAAATGAGGCACAAAGATGTTAAATAACTTTCTTAAGGTCCCATAGCTAATATGTGGTAGAAGTGAGATTGAAATCCAGGTATTCTGACATCAGACCCCAAATTCCTCACTATTTAACTGTACTGCCACTAAGAAAGAACTGGCTGCTAATCATTAATATACAGAATTCTAAAATTAGTACTTGTTTCTCTTTTTTTTTTTGCTTGGTAACATGAAAGAGAAGAGAGCTTTACATATAGTCTGGGGGTCCCAAACCTTCTTTAGAATTACATTGTAATTGTGATTTCACAGATAGGGTTCTCCGAACAGTTTTCAGTAAGTGTTTTATTTCTAGGCAGTTCGACAGGCTTAAATGGGAGATGAGGCTATAATAGTATCACTATATAAATCTTTGTTGGTTCATTCCTTCCTTCATTTAAGAAAAAAGTGTCTCTTGCTGAGAACTAGAAGGGGTGTAAATTAGAGTAAGACACAGTTCTTTCTTTCAAGGAGATGTGATCGCACAGAGGAAACATAATTGACAGAGAACCATAATGCAAAACAAAAAATTCGATGTGCTCAGTAGAGGAATGAAATGCAGTGAAAGTTCCAAGGATTAGCGGGACAGATTACCTTGTGAATGGAAGTGCTTGGGCTAAGGAAAACACTTGTGTATTTCCTTCAGTCGCTTCAGTCCTGTCCTACTCTTTGAGATCTTATGGACTGTAGCCTGCTAGGCTCCTCTGTCCATGGGATTCTCTAGGCAAGAATACTGAAGTTGGTTGCCATTTCCTTCTCCAGGGGATCTTCCCAACCCTGGGATGCAGCCCTCATTTCTTACGTCTCCTGCGTTGGCAGGTGGGTTCTTTACTTACCACTAGTGCCCCCTGGAAAACTCATAATTTTCATTTAACTTACTGTTGATATTAAAGTATTACAGACAGTATAAAAGTTTATAAAATTCCTTTAGTTTTAAAAGAAAATTACATGTAGAAAGGAAAAAAAAGGGGGAACAATTACATGCAAAGTTCTCATACTCGGAAGAGACAACTTTTTGTTATGTTGCAAGAGTTATTTAGAGAAAGGAGAGCACATTGGTGAGCACAAACATTTTGAAGATGTTTACCTTATCTCCGAAGTGGGGGGCACAGAATAGAATGATGATGCACAAGGTAAGATTTTCAAGGTCAAAGGAATAGCCAAAGGAAAGCAAGGTGGGATTGAACAAGATAGGTCTAGAGGCAGACAGGACTCTGAGCAGGGTCAGAGGTTGCTGTGGAGTAGCCTGTACCACACAGACCTACTCTTGCAAGATAGAGATGGTGTTTTAACTTTCTGTGCATATGTGAGATATCTAATTGTGGCAAACATGCCGCAAGTGTTCTGGGATGGTATGAGTTCAAATATTTGATTTCATTATGGCCACAAGTTCTTGTCAATGAGATTGACAAATGCGGTCATCATATTCATGTTATTATCTAGAAAGTAGAGATCATTGTATGTTCAGCAAATGTTTAATAAATAAGGAGTTGCAAAAGTTGGAAAGGGGCTATTTGATAAGGAAGGAACTCAAAATACTCAGATGCTTTAATGTGTTATGTAATAGGAAAAACACCTACAAGTTTTTGAGCAGGAAGTAGCATGTTAAAGACCACCCCACGCATTTAGAGGTACTGTCTTTTAGATAAAGGACTGGGTGAGAGTGCATATGACCTTTGTCACTAGTTTAAATGAAAATTTGAAATATAAGCATGAGAATAAGGGTAATTTCTCCTTAGCTGTAGATAAAAAACCTGTTGGAATATTAAAGAGACTGGTGGAGGAGGAGGAAGTGATGAGAATGCCACTGAACAATTTTTGTCCTTTCTATATCCTGTTGGTGACTTCCAGTGGAAGAGGGTTGTTGTTCAGTTGCTCAGTAGTGTCTGACTCTTTGCAACCCACAGACTGCAGCATGCCAGGTTTCCTGGTCCTTCACCATCTCCTGGAGCTTGCTCAAACTCATGTTATTGACTTGGTGATGCCATCCAACCATCTCATCCTCTGTCGCCCCCTTTTCCTCCTGATTTCTGTCTTTCTCAGCATCAGGGTCTTTTCCAATGAGTCGGCTCTCTGCATCAGGTGGCCAAAGTATTGGAACTTCAGTTTCAGCATCAGTCCTTCCAATGAATAGTCAAGGTTGATTTCCTTTAGGATTGATTGGTTTGATCTCCTTGCAGTCCAAGGGGACTGCAAGAATCCCCTCCAAGATCTAGTCAAGAATCTCCTCCAACACCGCAGTTCAAAAGCATCAATTCTTCAGCGCTCAGCCTTCTTCATGGTCCAATTCTCACATCCATACATGACTACTCTAAAAGCCGTAGCTTTGACTAGATGGGCCTTTGTTGACAAAGTAATGTCTCTGCTTTTTATTATGCTGTCTAGGTTTGTCATAGCTTTTCTTCCAAGGAGCAAGCGTCTTTTAATTCATGGCTGCAGTCACCATCTGCAGTGATTTGTTATTCAACATTAAGTATGTTAATTGTAGGTTTTGTGTAGAAGTTCTTTATCATTTTAAGGAAGCCTCTAGGAGCTGGATAGCCTCCAGCCAATAGCCAGCAAGAATGCAGGGCCTTCAGCCTTATACCCACAGGAAATAAATTTTGCCAATAGTATGAGTGAGCTTGGAAGTGTATTCTCTTTCTTTTTTAAGTAATTTTTATTGGAATCTAGTTGATTTACAATGTTGTGTTAGTTTCTGCTGTACAGCAAAGTGAATCAGTTATAGGTATACGTATATCCACTCTTTTTTAGATTCTGCTCCCATACAGGTCACTACAGAGTATTGAGTAGAGGTCCCTGTGCTATAAGGTTGGTTCTTATTAGTTAATCTATTTTATGTGTAGTAGTATGTATGTGTCAATCCCAATCTCTCAATTTATCCTCTCCTCATTTCCCTCTTGGTAACCATAAGTTTTTTTTTTCCTACATCTGTGATTGTATTTCTGTTCTGTAAATTTATACCATTTTTTCTTTAAGATTCTATAAGTAAGTAATATCATATGTTACCTGTCTTTGTCTGACTTAGGGAGAATGCTTTCCCTCAATGGTATTAGTCTTCTATTGCTGTATCAGATTTTTACAAACTTATTGGCTTGAAACAATACAAATTTATTATCTCATAATTCTGAGGATGAATCCAAAATGAATCTTGTGGGGCTAAACATTGAGGTCAGCTGGGCTATTCCTTCTGAAGGATATGGGGAAGAATCCATTCCTTGCCTTTTCCAACTTCTGGAGGCCATGTATATCCTTTGGCTTCTGGCTTCTTCCTTTGTCTTCAAAACCAGCAATGGCTAGACAATTCTTTCTCATACTGCATTATTCTGACTTCTTATTTTCATTGTCACAGCTCCTTCTCTAACTCACCTGCATGCTTTTTTCTCTTATATAGACCTTTGTGATTACACTGGGCCAACCCAGATAATGTGGAGAAGGCAATGGCATCCCAGTCAAGTACTCTTGCCTGGAAAATCCCATGGATGGAGGAGCCTGGTAGGCTGCAGTCCATGGGGTCGCTGAGAGTTGGAGACGACTCAGTGACTTCACTTTCACTTTTCACTTTCATGCATTGGAGAAGGAAATGGCAACCCACTCCAGTGTTCTTTCCTGGAGAATCCCAGGGACAGCGGAGCCTGGTGGGCTGCCGTCTGTGGGGTCGCACAGAGTCGGACATGACTGATGCCGTTTAGCAGCAGCAGCAGCAGCAACCCAGATAATCCAGTATAATCTCCAGTTTAAGACCCTTAATTTAATCATACCTGCAAAGTTGCTCTGCATGTTCAGTTCAGTTTAGTTTAGTCACTCAGTCTTGTCCAACTCTTTGTGACCCTGTGGACTACAGCACGCCAGGTTTCCCTGTCCATCACCAACTCCTGGAGCTTACTCAAACTCATGTCCATTGAGTTGGTGAAGCCATCCAACCATCTCATCCACTGTTGTCCCCTTGTCCTCCACCTTCAATCTTTCCCAGCATCAGGGTCTTTTCAAATGAGTCAGTTTTTCACATCAGGTAGCCAAAGTATTGGTGTTTCAGCTTCAACATCAATCCTTCCAATGAATACTCAGGAGTGATTTCCTTTAGGATGGACTGGTTGGATATCCTTGCAGTCCAAAGGACTCTCAAGAGTCTTCTCCAACACCACAGTTCAAAAGCATCAATTCTTCTGTGCTCAGCTTTCTTTATAGTCCAACACTCACATCTATACATGACTACTGGAAAAACCATATCTTTGACTAGATGGACCTGTGTTGGCAAAGTAATGTCTTTGCTTTTTAATATGCTGTCTAGGTTGGTCCTAGCTTTTCTTCCAAGGAGCAAGCGTCTTTTAATTTCATGGCTGCAGTCACCAACTGCAGTGATTTTTGAGCCCGAGAAAATAAAGTCTCTCACGGTTTCCATTATTTGCCATGAAGTGATGGGACCAGATGCCGTGATCTAAGTTTTCTAAATGTTGAGTTTTAAACCACCTTTTTCACTCTCCACTTTCACTTTCATCAAGAGGCTTTTTAGTTCCTTCTTCACTTTCTGCCATAAGGTGGTATCATCTGCATATTTGAGGTTATTGATATTTCTCCCGGCAATCTTGATTCCAGCTTGTGCTTCTTCCAGCCCGCATTTCTCATGATGTACTCTGCATAAAAGTTGAATAATCAGGGTGACAATATACAGCCTTGACATACTCCTTTTCCTATTTGGAACCAGTCTGTTGTTCCATGTCCAGTTCTAACTGTTGCTTCTTGACCTGCATATAGTTTTCTCAAGAGGCAGGTCAGGTGGTCTGGTATTCCCATCTCTTTCAGAATTTTCCATAGTTTATTGTGATCCACACAGTCAAAGGCTTTGGCACAGTCAATAAAGCAGAAATAGATGTTTTTCTGGAACTCTCTTGCTGTTTTGATGATCCAGCAGATGTTGGCAATTTGATATCTGGTTCCTCTGCCTTTTCTAAAACCAGCTTGAACGTCAGGGAGTTCACGGTTCACGTATTGCTGAAGCCTGCATATTTGCATGTAAGATAACATATTTACAGATTCTAGGGATTAGGATCCCGGAATTAGGTTGGTGTATTTCAGAGGTCATTATTCTGCTTGTTAACCAGTCAAACCTCCATTTGAAAACACAGCCCAACCAACACCTTGATTGCAGCCTCTTGAAACCCTAAATATAGCATGTTGCTAAACCATGTGGGAACTCTAAAATGTGAGATAATAAATGTGTTGTTTTAAACCACTATGCTTATGGTAGTTTGTTAAAGAACATAGAAAACTAATATAATGGGCAGATTGTTCATAATATTTCCTTATCCTTTTTAACATCTGTAGTTCCTGTAGTGGTGTCCCTTATTTTATTCCAGATAATGGGAGTTTGTTTTGTTGTTGTTTTTTAATCCCTTTGGTCAGTTTGTCTAGAGATTTGTCAATTTTATTAATCATTTCAAAAAATCAACTTTTGTTTTCATTATTTTCTCTATTGTTTTTCTATTTGTGATTTTATCAAACTCAAATCTTATTTTTACTATTTTCTTCTTTTTGTTTTCTTTGGATTTGGTTTTTCTTTTTTTTAGTTTAAGGTGGAATCTTAAAAGTTTGGTCTGAGATCTTTCTTCTCTCTTCAATGTTTTTAAATTGAGATATAACTCACATACCATAAAATTCAACCTCTTTATATAATTCAGTGGTTTTCAGTATATTCATAGTGTCATACAATGCTTACCAATATCTAATTTCAGAACATTCTTTCTTACTAATATAAATATCCCCAAACTTTAAAATGTCATATTTTCATTTTCATTCAATTAAAAAATATTTTGTCATTTCCCTTAAGACTTAGGCTGTGATACATGGGTTATTTGTAGTATCTTTAGTTTCCAGTTATCTTAGGATTTCCCCATGTGTCTTTCTGTCATTGATTTCTATTTTATTTCATTATGGTTCAAGAATATATTCTGTATGACTTCATAGCTTTAAAATTCATTAACTTTTGTTTTATGGCCTAGAAATATGGTCTACCTTGGTGAACCTTTCATGCATACTTTAAAAGAATTTTGTTAGCTGAAGTACTCTATGAATGTCAGTTAGGTCAAATTGGTTGACAGTATTGTTCAGGTCTTTTATATCTGTGAATTTCTATTTGCTTGTCCTATCGATTACTGAGAGAGTAGTGTTTCCTTGCGAATTTGACTTTTAGTAATACTAGTTTTGCTTTGTGTATTTTGAGTACCAGTTGTTAGGTGCATATACATTTAGCATTGCGATGCTGCCTTTGTGAATTAACTCTTTTATCATTACAAAATGTAGCTCTTTATTCCTGGTAGTGGTCCTTGTTCTGAAGTTTACTTTATGTGACATTAGTATAGCCACATTAGTTTTCTTTTTATAGGTAAAATTTTTTTTAATTAAAAATTTTTTATTTATTTATTTATTTTTGGTTGCTCTGGGTCTTCGTTGCTGTTCATGGGCTTTCTTTAGCTGTGGTGAGTGAGGGCTACTCTCTAGTTGCAGTGTGTGGGCTTCTTACTGCAGTGTCTTCTTTTGTGTGTGGAGCACAGACTCTGGGTTGTATGGACTTAATTAGTTGTGGAATATGGACTCAGTAGTTGTGGTGCACAGGCTTAGTTGCCCTATGGCATATGGGACCTTAGTTCCTGGATCAGGAATCAAACGAGTGACCCTGTAGAACTTGTGTTCCCTGCATTATACTTAACCACTGGACCACCAGGGAAGTCCCTACTTTGGTTTTATTTTGATTTGTGTTTCCATGGTATTTATATTTTCATCTGTTAACTTTTTATTTATGTATATCTTATTATTTAAAGTGGATTTCTTATAGATAGCATATGTGCGAGCTTAGTCGCTCAGTCTGTGTCTGACTCTTTGTGACCCCGTGTACTGCAGCCCTGACAGGTTCCTCTGTCCGTGGGGATTCTCCAGGCAAGAATACTAGAGTGGGTTGCCATTTCTTTCTCCAGGGGATCTTCCCAACCCAGGGATCTAACCCAGGTCTCCCACATTGCAGGCAGATTCTTTACCGTCTGAGCCACCAGGGAAGTTTGTTACTGTTTTTATCCAATCTGACAAATTCTTTTGTTCAGTTGATGTGTTTATACTACTTATATTGAACAGAATTATTGATATGTGGATTTAGGTCTCTTCCTTTCCTTATGTTCTGTATTAAATCATTCTGCAGTTGTTTCTAACATCTTTATTGAGAATTTGCATACCATAGAATTTACTTAAGTGTACGATTCAATGATTTTGAATTGTAATTTTGTATAACCATCACCACAGTTCAATTTCAGAATAGTTTTACCACCACAGAAAGATCCTTCCTGCCAATTTGAAGTTACTACCCCCAGTTCAGTTCAGTCGCTCAGTCGTGTCCGACTCTTTGCAACTCTGTGAACTGCAGCACGCCAGGCCTCCCTGTCCATCACCAACTCCTGGAGTTTACACAAACTCATGTCCATTGAGTTGGTTATGCCATCCAACCGTCTCATCCTTTCTCATCCCCTTCTCCTTCTGCCCTCAATCTTTCCCAGCGTCAGGGTCTTTTCAAATGAGTCAGCTCTTCACATCAGGTGACCAAAGTATTAGTTTCAGCTTCAACATCAGTCCTTTCAATGAACACCCAGGACTGATCTCCTTTAGAATGGACTGGTTGGATCTGCTTGCAGTCCAAGGGACTCGCAAGAGTCTTCTCCAACACCACGGTTCAGAAGCATCAATTCTTCGGCGCTCAGCTTTCTTTATAGTGCAACTCTCACACCCATACATGACCACTGGAAAAACCATAGGCTTGACTAGATGGACCTTTATGGACAAAGTAATGTCTCTCCTTTCTAATATGCTGTCTAGGTTAGTCAGAACTTTCCTTCCAAGGAGTAAGTGTCTTTTAATTTCATGGCTGCAATCACCATCTGCAGTGATTTTGGAGCCCAGAAAAGTAAAGTCAGCCACTGTTTCCCCATCTATTTGCCATGAAGTGATGGGACCAGATGCCACAATCTTAGTTTTCTGAATGTTGAGCTTTAAGCCAACTTTTTTAGTCTCCTCTTTCACTTTCATCAAGAGGCTTTTTTGTTCCTCTTCACTTTCTGCCATAAGGGTGGTATTATCTGCATATCTGAGGCTATTGTTATTTCTCCCGGCAATCTTGATTCCAGCTTGTGCTTCTTCCAGCCCAGTGTTTCTCATGATGTACTCTGCATATAAGTGAAATAAGCAGGGTGACAATATACAGCCTTGATGTACTCCTTTTCCTATTTGGAACCAGTCTGTTGTTCCATGCCAATTCTAATTGTTGCTTCCTGACCTGCATACAGGTTTCTGAAGAGGTGGGTCAGGTGGTTTGGTATTCCCGTCTCTTGAATAATTTTCCACAGTTTATTGTGGTCCATACAGTCAAAGGCTTTGGCATAGTCAATAAAACAGAAATAGATGTTTTTCTGGAACTCTCTTGCTTTTTTGATGATCCAGTGGGTGTGGCAATTTGATCTGTGGTTCCTCTTCCTTTTCTAAAACCTGCTTGAACATCTGGAAGTTCATGGTTCACATATTGCTGAAGCCTGGCTTAGAGAATTTTGAGCATGACTTTACTAGCGTGTGAGATGAGTGCAAGTGTGTGGTAGTTTGAGCATTCTTTGGCATTGCCTTTCTTTGGGATTAGAATGAAAACTGACCTTTTCCAGTCCTGTGGCCACTGCTGAGTTTTCCAAATTTGCTGACATATTGAGTGCAGCACTTTCACAGCATCATCTTTCAGGATTTGAAATAGCTCCACTGGAATTCCGTCACCTCCACTAGCTTTATTCATAGTGATGCTTCCTAAAACCCACGACTTCACATTCCAGGATGTCTGGCTCTAGGTGAGTGATCACACCTTTGTGATTATCTGGGTTGTGGAGATATTTTTTGTACAGTTCTTCTGTGTATTCTTGCCACCTCTTCTTAATATCTTCTGCTTCTGTTAAATCCATACCATTTCTGTTCTTTATTGAGCCCATCTTTGCATGAAATGTCCCCTTGGTATCTCTAATTTTCTTGAAGAGATCTCTAGTCTTTCCCGTTCTATTGTTTTCCTCTATTTCTTTGCATTGATCACTTAGGAAGGCTTTCTTATTTCTCCTTGCTATTCCTTGGAACTCTGCATTCAAATGGGTACATCTTTCCTTTTCTCCTTTGCTTTTCACTTCTCTTCTTTTCACAGCTATTTGTAAGACCTCCTCAGACAGCCATTTTTCTTTTTTTGTTTTCTTTTTCTTAGGGGTGGTCTTGATCCCTGTCTCTTGTACAATGTCATGAACCTCTGTCCATAGTTCATCAGGTACTTTATCAGATCTAGTCCTTTAAGTCTATTTCTCACTTCCACTGTATAATCATAAGGGAGTTGATTTAGGCATACCTGAATGATCTAGTGGTTTTCCCCACTCTCTTCAATTTAAGTCTGAATTTGGCAGTAAGGAGTTCATGATCTGAGCCACAGTCAGCTCCCAGTCTTGTTTTTGCTGACTGTGTAGAGCTTCTCCATCTTTGGCTGCAAAGAATATAATCAATCTGATTTACTACCCCCAGTCAACTACAAATCTGCCTTCTGTCTGTATAGATTTACCTTTTCTGAACATTTGATATAATGGAATTGATATAATGTAATTATATAATATATGATGTTTTATACTTGGCTTTTTAAATTTAGCATGTTTTTGAGGTTCATGCATGTTATAACATATCACTTCTTTCCTCTTTATTTCCTAGTAATCAATTGCATATACCCTATTTTTTGTTTAACTATTCACCAGCAAATGAAAGTTGGTTTATATCAGGTTCCTGGCTATTATGAATATAATGCTGCTATGAATACAGTCTTTGTGTGGACATATATTTTCATTTCTCCTAGATGGATAATGAGGAGTGGAATTACTGGGACATAAGATACCTGGGTTCGATTGGTGGGTTAGGAAGATCCCCTGGAGAAGGGAATGGCTATCCACTCCAGTATTCTGGCCTGGAGAATTCCATGGGCTGTATAGTCCATGGGGTCGCAAAGAGTCGGACACGACTGAGCGACTTGTACCCCAAGATACATTTATATTTAAGTTTTAAAGAAACTGCACACTCTTTTCTTAGATGGCTATACCATTCTCCCCAGCAATGTTTGAGGATTCCAGTTTATCTGCATATTCTTCAACACTTTTTGTTGTCTTTTTGACTATAGACATTTTAATAGATGGTAAGTGGTGTCTTATGGTGGTTTTAACTTTAATTTTCCTAATTACTAAAGATGTTGAGAATTCTTTCGTGTAGTTATTGGCCATATATATACATCTTCCAAACTGTAAAACAAAATCTTTTGCTCATTTTAAAATTGTGTTGTCTTCTTATTGAGTTCTTTGTATATTCTGGATACAAGTCCTTTGTCAGGCATCTAATTTACAGATATTTTCTGTCAGACTATGGCTTGTCTCTTCCTTGTTTTATTGCTTAACTTTTATTATATAACTTTAAAATTTTGATTAAGTCCACTTTAGCAATATTTTCTCTTCTGAATTATATTTTTGGCGTTTTTATGGTATGCTTATATTTTAGGTACTTTTTACCTGATCCATGGTTATGAAGGTTTTCTCCTATAAATTTTATAGCTTTACATTGTTTATTTAGGTCTGTGGTCCAAGTTGAATTTTTGTGTATTATGTGAGGTAAGGATATTAACTCATCTTTTCCAATTTTCCAGCTATCCAATTGTCCCAGCACCATTTGTTGAAAAGACAGTTTATTCTTCATTACATTGCTTTGGTACCTTTGTCAAAAATAAGTTGGCTATATGTGTAAGGATATATTTCTAGACTCTCAGTTCTTTTTTATTGATCTATGTCACTGTCATGCCAGTATCATGCTATTTTGATTACTGTTACTTTGTGTTAAGTTTTGAAATTAGAAAATGTAAGTTTGTTCTTTTTCAACATGTTTTGTTTATTCTGTCCTTTGAATTTCCATATAAAATTTAACATCAATTTGTCAGTTTCTGAAGCAAGACAGCTTGTATTTTAATAGGAATTGCATTGAATCTATAGATTTAGAGAGAATTGATATCTTCTAATCTGTGAACATGAAACGTCTCTCCGTTTATTTAGATTTTTATCTCAGAAGTATTTTGTAGTTTCCTGTGTATAGCTCTTGTATTTATTTTGTTTAATCCTAAGAATTGTGTTTTTAATTTAATTTTTGGATTACTCATTGCTGGTATTTAAAAACACAGTTGATTTTTGTATAATCTTGAATCTGATGACCTTCTGAACTAATTGTTCTATGAGTTTTTGTATGTGTGTGTGGTTTTTTTTTTAATTCCATGTTTGTTTTTTTTAACATACAACGTCATGTTATTAGGGAATGAAGACAGTTTTACATCTTCCTTCCCTATAGAGATGCCTTTTATTTCTTTTTATTCCTTGTTGCAGTGGCTAGAATCATCAGTGCAATGCTGAACAGAAGTGGTGGGAGCAGACATTTCCTTGCTCTTGATTTTAGGAGAAAATTATTCAGTATTTCATAGTCTCCATAAAGATGATATTGCCTATGGGTTTTCCACAGATACCATTTATCCTGTGTGCTGTGTGTGCTCATTTGCAACCCCATGGACTGTAGACCCTCCAGGTTCTTCTGTCAATTCTCTGTCCATGGAGTTTTCCAGCAAGAATACTAGAGTGGGTTGCCATTTCCAGACCCAGGGATCTGTGTCTCTTCTATCTCCTGCATTGGCAGGCAGATTCTTTACCACTTCGTCATTTGGGAAAACTGCCATTTATTGTTGTTGGTGTTTAGTTGTTAAGTAGTGTCAAACTCTTTGTGACCCCATGGACTGCAGCGTGACAGGCTTCCCTGTCCCTCACTGTCCCCAGATTTTGCTCAAACTCATGTCCATTGAATTGATGATGCTGTCCAACCATCTCATCCTCTGTTGCCCCCTTCTCCTCCTGCCTTCAGTCTTTCGTAGCATCAGGATCTTTTCCAGTAAGTGAGATTTTTGCATCAGGTGGCCAAAATATTGGAGCTTCAGCTTCAGCCTCAGTCCTTCCAATGAATATTCAGGATTGATTTCCTTTAGAATTGACTGGTTTGATCTTGAAGTCCAAGGGACCCTGAAGAGTCTTCTCCAACACCGTAATTCGAAAGCATAAATTCTTCGGCACTTGGCCTTATTCATGGTCCACCTCTCACATCTGTACATGGCTACTGGAAAAACCATAACTTTGACTATATGGACCTTTGTTGGCAAAGTGATGTCTCTGCTTTTTAATAGACTGTCTAGGTTTGTCATAGCTTTCCTTCCAAGAAGCAAGCATCTTTTAATTTCATGGCTGGAAATTCCCATCTCTTCCTAGTTTGTTGAAAATTTTTTTCATGAATTGGGGTTGGAGTTTGTTAAATGTTCTTTCTGTGTCTGTTAAGGAGATCATGTAGTTTTTTGTTCTTTATTCAATTAATGGGTGTGTGTGTGTGTGTGTGTGTGTGTGTGTGTGTTAGTCGCTCAGTCATGTCCAACTCTTCAACTCTTTGTGATCCCATGGACTGTAGCCTACCTGTCCATGGAGTTTTCCAGGCAAGAATACTGGAGTGGGTAGTCATTCCTTTCTCCAGGAGATCTTCCATTCTCAGGGATCGAATCTGGGTCTCCTGCATTACAGGCAGATTCTTTACCATCTGAGCCAGCAGGGAAGCCCCAATGGGATATTACATTAATTAATTTTATGTGTTAAATAAATCTCATATATCTGAGATAAATCCCACCTGACCATGTTTTTTAATCCTTTTTATATTTTGGTGAATTCAGTTGCCTGTTATTTTGTTGAGAATTTTTATATTTATGAGGAAAGTTGGTTTATGATTTATTTTTCTTTTGATGTCTTTGTCCAGTATTTCTATCATGGTAATGCTGAGTTAACACGATGAGTTGGGACGTGATCTTTCCTCTACTATTTTCTGAAGAGTTTGGGAAAGACTGATATTTACTCTTTAAATTTTGATAGAATTCACATTTGAAAGTTTATCTGGGCCTTGGCTTTTATTTGTTGAGAGATTTTAAATTATTTATTCAATTTCTTTACTTGTTATGGATCTATTTGGACTTTCCATTTCTTTTTGAGTGATTTTTTTTATAATATGTATCTTACTAGGAATTTGTCTGTTTTGTATAAATTGTCCAAGTTATTGTCATAAAGTTGTTTATAACATTCCTTTATAATTCTTTTAATTTCTCTAAGGTTGCTGGTGACATATCTTTTATTTCTACTTTAGAAATTTGTTCTCCTTACCTCTTTTTGGTGAATCTAGTTGACAGTTTGTCAGTTTTGTTCTTTGATTTTGTTGATTTGCTTCATTGTTTTCTATTTTATTGATTTCTATTATGTTCCTTATTTCCTTTCTTGTGCTAGCTCTGGATTTAGTTTGCTCATTGTTTCCTATTTTCTTGAGTTTAAAACTTAGGGTGTTGATTTAGGATCATTATTTTCCAGTACAAGCATTTACCTGTGCCTTTTCTCTTGCCTTCTCATCTCCTTAGAATGCTGCTGTAGTGACTCTTTTAAAACATTTTTATTTATTTATTTTATTTTTGGCTGCACTGGGTCTGTGTTGCTTTGCATGGGCTTTCTCTAGTTGTGATGAGCTGGGGCAATTCTTGGTTGTGGTGAATGGGCTTCTCATTTTGGTGGTGGTGCAGGGGTTTAGTTGCTCCAAGGCACGTGGAATCTTCCTGGACCAGAGATCAAACCCGTGTCCCCTTCATTGACAGTAGGATTCCTATCCACTATAGGGAAGTCCTATAGTGACTCTTTTTTAATAATCAGCATTGAAACCTCCTTCCTATGGTTTAGGAATCACCAGTTTTATGAGTCTTGAACTTTGCCAATAGGGCAACCAATGCTTAGCTGGACATCCAGTATCCACTACTAGCATCCACTGTCCATTTCCAATGTATGGTATTTAGTACAGCAACATTGGCAATTTTAGCTGAAGCATCCAGGGTTCAATGACAGCAGCACCAGCCTCTTCATTGGACTGGTTATGTGTGATTTTGGCTATGTTTACTCTGTGAAGTATCCTTTTGTTTTCATCTGTTTTCTTATTTAATGGGTTAATGCTGGAATTTTTTTTAATCAAAAAAATCTATTTATTTTTGGCTGTGCTGGGTCTTCCTTGCTGCTCGGGCTTTTCTCTTAGTTGTGGTGAGCAGGGGCTACTCTCTAGTTGCAGTGCACTGGCTTCTCTTGTTGCGGAGTAGACTCTAGGTCTTGCAGGTTTCGGTAGTTGTGGCTCCCGGGCTCTAGAGCACAGGCTCAGTAGTTGTGGCATATGTGCTTAGTTGCTCCATGGCAGGTGGGATCTTCCTGGATCAGGCAGGGAACCTGTGTCTCCTGCATTTGGCAGGTGGATTCTTCACCACTGAGTCACCAGGGAAGCCCTCTGTTTTTTTTTTTTTTTTTTTCTGTTGTTATTAAAGCTTTATTCTGCTAAGCACTATTATTTTTGTTGTTGTTTACTCACTAAGTCATGTCTGACTCTTTTATGTCCCCCTGCGAGGCTACTCTCTCCATGGGATTTCCCGTCAAGAGTACTAGAGTGGGCTGCCGTTTCCTTCTCCACCTCTATCTGTTTTTAAATCTAGGATCATCCGTCTTTCCAGGTATTTACTGAACTACACAGTATTTTTTCAACAGACTCCTCTTCTAATTAAATCAGCCAAAGTTGTTTTCTGTTGATTGTTAGCCTGACTGCTGTATGCATGTTGCCTTATCTTGTCTTACAGTTTTGTTGTCTAAAACTTAACCTTCTTTTAAAAGTTAGGCCAGATATTATTTCCTTCACATCAGTTAGGTTAGTACTCTTCCTTTGGGTTTATGTAGTATCCTGTGCTTGGAGAAGGCAATGGCACCCCACTCCAGTACTCTTGCCTGGAAAATCCCATGGACGGAGGAGCCTGGAAGGCTGTAGTCCATGGGGTCGCGATGAGTAGGACACGACTGAGCGACTTCCCTTTCACTTTCCACTTTTATGCATCGGAGAAGGAAATGGCAACCCACTCCAGTGTTCTTGCCTGGAGAATCCCAGGGACTGGGGAGCCTGGTGGGCTGACTCTGTCGCACAGAGTCAGACATGACTGAAGCGACTTAGCAGCAGCAGCAGCACCCTGTGCTTATTCCTGTCATCATTTCTGCTATTTTATAATCTCATTATTTGTTGGATTTCGGCCTCTTACTAGACCATGCGTTTCTTAAGGACACAGACCATGTTTTATTCTCAATGTTTGAGACTATTGGGTACTCAAAGGCACAAACATAAATATTTGGTAGATATTTTTTTATGCCCTGAAATTCTTTATTTGCCTCAAAACTGAATTATTTGCAGTGTTGGACTCATCAGTTATTCAGATCTGCTAAGGCCATGGAAGCCCACAGAAACCCTTGGTCATTCCTTAAAGCTCAGTTGCTTAAATTCCAGCAAATGAAACTTAGCTAATTTCCAGGATAAGTGGCCTGTTTCTAAGATATTAAAAAGGCAGTTTTCTCTCTTTGAGTATGTTTGAATATTTAGGAAATTAGTTGATAGTTCAGTTCAGTTCAGTCGCTCAGTCATGTCCAACTCTTTGCGACCCCATGAACTGCAGCATGCCATGCCTCCCTGTCCATCACCCACTCCTGGAGTCCACCCAAACCCATGTCTGTTGAGTTGGTGATGCCATCCAATCATATCATCCTCTGTTGTCCCCTTCTCCTCCTGCCCTCAATCTTTCCCAGCATCAGGGTCTTTTCAAATGAGTCAGCTCTTCGCATCAGGTGGCCAAAGTATTGGGGTTTCAGCTTCAACATCAGTCCTTTCAGTGAACACCAGGACTGATCTCCTTTAGGATGGACTGGTTGGATCTGCTTGCAGTCCAAGGGACTCTCAAGAGTCTTCTCCAACACCACAGTTCAAAAGCGTCAATTCTTTAGCGCTCAGCTTTCTTTACATATTCCAGCTTTCACATCCATACATGACTACTGGAAAAACCATAGCCTTGACTAGATGGACCTTTGCTGACAAAGTAATGTCTCTCCTTTCTAATATGCTGTCTAGGTTGGTCATAACTTTCCTTCCAAGGAGTAAGCATCTTTTAATTTCATGTCTGCAGTCACCATCTGCAGTGATTTTAGAGCCCCCCAAAATAAAGTCAGCCAGTGTTTCCACTGTTTCCCCATCTATTTGCCATGAAGTGATGGGACCAGATGACATGATCTTAGTTTTCTGAATGTTGAGCTTTAAGCCAACTTTTTCAGTCTCCTCTTTCACTTTCATTAAGAGGCTCTTTAGTTCTTCTTCACTTTCTGTCATAAGGGTGGTGTCATCTGCATATCTGAGGTTATTGATATTTCTCCCGGCAGTCTTGATTCCAGCTTGTGCTTCTTCCAGCCCAGTGTTTCTCATGATGTACTCTGCATATTAAGTGAAATAAGCAGGGTGACAATATACAGCCTTGACGTACTCCTTTTCCTATTTGGAAGCAGTCTGTTGTTCCATGTCCAGTTCTAACTGTTGCTTCCTGACCTGATTAGTTGATAAGTATGCTTTTTTCCCCCCCTACATTTACTTCTAATTTGTGCCAGAAGCATGTAACTTATTAGTGAAACGGGTTTAAGATCCAGTTGAGAGCTGGAGAAAGGAGGGAAAAAAAATAACAATATACGTAAGAAAAATCTGGCCATGGAAATACTTTTTTGTATGTTCTTTGAGAACTGGTATCATATATTACTCTTTGTATTCCTCATAAGAGCTTGCACATAATATATATACTAAAATACATATTTTGAGGGGCTTCCCTGGTGGTCCAGTGGTTGAGAATCTGCCTGCCAATGTAGGGGACACAGATTCAATCCCTGGTCCAGGATGTTTCCACGTGCCATGGAGTAACTAAGCTTGTGTGCCGCAACTACTGAGCCAGCGCTGTAGAGCCCATTTTCCTCAACAAGCAATGCCACCGAAATGAGAAGCCCCTGTTCGCCCCAACTAGAGAAAGTCTGCACATAGCAATGAAGATCCAGCACAACCAAAAATAAATAAACATTAATATATATATATATTTTACTCTGCATACCTTATTACTCTAAAATTTTTTGATTTTCTGATTTGGGGCAGCTCAGGAAATATATATATATATATATATATATAAAATAAATATCAATAGAATATATATATATATATATATATATATATACTTCCAGAGGAAGCAGACAAAGTAATTTTTGACCAAGAAGCTTGCAGATTTAGGTAGACTTAAAGTCTTATATAAACTGACTGAGGAAGCCAGAAAGAATTTTTCTAAGTCTGGACTCAGTCTGCTCTTTGTCCATGTGACAGCCCCTGTTGTAAACAGTTTTGAAGTTCTTTGGTGATTGTTGGGAACACTCTTGTACAGGTTCTTAATCTGCTTTAAGAGGTCCTGTGCCTGATGGGAATAGACTGAAAACTAATTGAAGTGTCTGGAAGCCTCCAGAGAGCCAGTGAGTGGTGCTTGGAGATGATTCCTATTTCTCGTAAAGCATGTAAGAATTGGAATGAAGTGTTATAATTAGTGACCCACTAGCTCAAGAGCAAGCTCCTGGGCATTGTCATCCCTGAAAGAAGACAGGTAGATAGAGCTCTTAGGCAAGATTCTTGTTCTGTACTGGCCTTTGTGAACAAGCAGTAAACAAAGATAATAGACTTGGGAGAAAGGACTCTCTGAGCTGGCATAGAGTATGACTATAGAGTGGGAGGTATAGAAATGAAAGGCCCTGGAAAAGATACAGCAATATTAGACTAGTAATTGTTTTCCCTAAAGATACCCTCTCACACACAGAACCAAATTGCATAAGCTTCAGGGCTCATAAAATCTCAATCTATCCTTGCATTCAGGTACATCAGTAATTACAGCATGTTGTGCTAATGTAATGTTGTTGTTTTTCAGTTGCTAAGTTGTGTCTAACTCTTTATGACCCCATGGACTGTAGCACCCCAGCCTCCTCTGTCCTCCAGTATCTCCCGGAGTTTGCTCAAATGTACGTCCACTGAGTTGGTGATGCTATCTCACCATCTTATCCTCTGCTGCCCCCTTCTCCTCCTGCCTTCAATCTTGCCCAGCATCAGGATCTTTTCCAATGAGTCAGATCTTCACATCAGATGGCCAAAGTATTGGAGCTTCAGCTTCAGCAACAGTCCTTCCAATTAATATTCAGGATTGATTTTCTTTAGGGTTGATTGGTTTGATCTCCTTGAAGTCCAAGGGACTGTCAAGAGTCTTCTCCAGCACCATAAGGATATTCATATAGTTCTGTGGAAGCACTAAAGAAAGGCATCTTGCTTAAGGTGGCATTTGAGTAGAAAGAGAATTTGTGTACCATGAGAACAGGGATTTTTGTCTTTTGTCACATAATGTCTACTATCTGGAACATTGCTTGGCACATATTAAGTGGTCAGTAGACATTTTGTTGAAAGAATAAGAGTGGGTTGGGGTAGACAGTTGGGGATAGTGTGTGGGAGGTGTAGGTACCTGCTGGGGAGTGGTGAGTGATGTGGCTGGAGAATAGGTAGGCAAGAGCCAAAGCATGAGGTTTCTGTTATACTGTGCCTAATATTGGGACTGTCCTGTAGGCTATAGTGAACCCACTGAAGTCCTTAAGCTTGAGAGTACTACGATCTAATTTGATTTTAGAAACATCATTCTGGAAGCTGTGTGGAGAATATAGCAGAGGAGGCTGAGGTTTGAGTTAGGAAACTGCTGCAGTAGCCCAGCCAGGAAATGATTGGAATCTGAGCCAAGACAATGGGATTATAAGTAATATTAGGGAACATATTCAATATATAATTTAGGAAGTAAAATGGCACATGATAAGCACAGTACATATTGAACTGTGAACATTCTTGAACTCTTGGATCCAGCTTAAGATTCAGTGATTCACTCATTCGACAAATATATCATGAACACCTATTATGTGCCAGGGATTGTGTTAGACACTGAGGACATATTAAATAGCAGTGAACAGTTTACATATGTTTCCTGCTTAGAGTCTGAAAGAGATAGACAAGTAACCTGGCAGTTACAAACCTGTATTGTGTTAAGTGTTATGAGAGGAATTTAAGGTATTACAGGAACACATAGAAGGAATATCTTACACAGACTTGTGGGGTTGGTGACAGGTTCCTGATAGAAATGATGTCTAAGCTGAAACAAGAAGAATGAGTAGAAGCTAGACAAGTGAAGGAATATGGGTGAGATGGGGGAAGGAGAGGAAAGACTCTGGAATGACTCCTCAGGCCAGGGTGAGATGACTGTGGACCATGGAGACACTGACGGAGATAGAGACAGAAGGTGAAGGTCCAGCTACTGCTGAGAAGAGGAGTTCAGCTATGCTTTGTTAGGTTTGAGATACTTGTGGGACATCCAGAGAGAGATGAGAGATATATGGGTTGGGAGTTCACAAGAGAGGAAAGGACTGGAGATGTAGATTTGGGAGTCATCGGGGTAGTTGCTGAAGTCATGAATACAGTTGAGACCATCCAGAGAGAGTGAATAGAGAGAACATAAAAGGAGACCAGGGACAAATTAAGAAAAAGAAAAAGAAGAAAGTCTTAGAGACTGAAGGAGTGACTAGACAGAAGAAAGAATTGGCAGAGAATGAAACCAGAAAAAGACAGAGGAAGGCAGAACAGAGCAAGCAGTGACCAACTTAGGAATTGTTGCTGAGTTCCAGAATGATAATCATTAAAAAGTACTCATTGGATTAGGCAATGTGGGAGTTGCTGGGGTTTTAGCAAGAGCAGTTTCAGTGGAGGCATTGGTGGAAGGAACCAGACTGGACTGGTTCTAGGAGGTAATGGGGAATTCTGAGCTGTTTACTGCCAATACCTAGAAGCATGATGAATATCCCCGTTAGAGGAAATTGGTGAGCATATCATGCTCAGCCAAGGTTTTCCATATGCCCAGTGAATTCTCATATGGAAAATATCTCTTGTTGAGACTATAAATGACAATGAAGATTTATACTAAGTGTCTTGAAGACAGAAGAAAATGAAGAACTTTTTATTTATCATACTCTACCTATTGAGTACCTTCATTTGTTTTAAATAAATTTCCTTTAGATACCTTGGACAACATGATTGGAAAGGGCAGAGAAAGAGGGACTATCTATTTTGTAGGCTTATGGGTGGGAATTCTGGTGAAAAACGGGATACATTCTCCAGAAGGTAACTACAGACTTTTGTGTTTCTGGTGTCTCTCCATAAGATTTACCATTTGTATCAAAACGGTTTGCACTGCCTGTGTAAAGTCAATATTAGACTTAAGCAAGAGTAGAAGCTCCACATTCTAGTCTTCAAAGGTACTAAATATAGTCATGAATTTTATTATCTGAAAAACAGTCAGTCATATTTATTCATCAGTTTTTAAGAATTCCAGTGAGTAGAGGAATTATGAATGTTAGTAAAATGATATCTGAGAATTTTAAAGCATATTAGCCTCATGTAGTAGACACACACTGATCCCCAGAGAGGCCATATATTGCGCTGGAAAAGAGCTGGGTTCTGGAGTCAGAGAGATCTATACTTGGATCCCAAACCTGCATTTGGTAGATTATGCCTTTGGGGTGGTCTTTTAACATCTCTGAGTCTTAGTCTTCTTCTCACATGTGAAATGGTAGTTAAATAAAATAATGCATATAAAGGTCTTGGCATAAAGTATGGACTTACTAAATGTCAGTTATTATATTTCCCAAATTGTAAAATTGTTTGGTTCTGTAATTCAAATTTCACAAATATTGCTTTGCCCTTTATAAAATATTATCTTAAATCTATAACCGCAAGGACATAGTAGGGATGGCATATACTTTTTTGCACTGTATGTGGTTGTCTTTAATTTGGAATATAATCTTTATTTATTTATTTTGCTGCATCATACAGCTTACAGGATCTTAGTTCTGTGATCAGGGATAGAACTTGTGATCCTTCAATGGAAACACAGAATTCTAACCACTAGACCCCAAGGGAGTTCCTTGGAAATAGTCTTTTTTGTTCTGCCATTGACTCACTCCTTTTATTTTGTTTTTTTTTTTTTTCTAATACTTTTTTTTTTTTTGTATTGGTATATAGCCAATGAACAGTGTTGTGATAGTTATAGGTGAACAGTGAAGGGACTTAGCCATACATATACATGTTTCCATTCTTCCTCAAACTCCCCTCCTATCCAGGCAACCACACAACATTGAACAGAGTTCCATGTGCTATACAGTAAGTCCTTGTTGGTTATCCACTTCAGATATGGCAGTGTATACATGTCCATCCCAAACTACCTAACTGTCCCTTCCCCTCATCTTTCTCCCCATGTCAGACATAAGTTCATTCTCTAAGTCTGTACTCACTCCTTTTAGTCTTCTTCCCATTACCTCAAATTTATCAAATGAGTTCTCTCCTCATACACCTGAACTCTCACAAATGACAGGAATCTAATTCTAACAAATATGAGCAAAGGAAAACAAGGTTTATGTAACTGGGATGTCAGAAGTGGAGCTGATATAGGTTTGTAAAAAATGTCATCTCTTAGATCTGTTTTTTCTCTCTGCGTGGCCCCTTTCACTCCCACTTTCGATCCTACTGCAGCTTGGCTTCCTGAATACAGTAAGAAGATGGTGGGAACTTGGGGAAGGGTTTCAGGATTATGTTTTGGGGATTGTGTTGTCCCAGTTGAGCACCCTGAGAGGAAAGAAGAAAGAAAACATCTCTTTCCCAGCATCTGTATATAAAACCTAGAGTAAGTTCAGTTCAGGTCATTCGCTCAGTTGTGTCCGATTCTTTGCTGACCCTATGGACTGCAGCACACCAGGCTTCCCTGTCCATCACCAACTCCAGAGCTTGCTGAAACTCATGTCCATGGAGTTGGTGGTGGCATTCAGCCAACTCTTCCTCTGTTGCTCCCTTCTCCTCCTGCCTTCAATCTTTCCCAGCATCAGGGTCTTTTCTAAAGAGAGTCAGTTCTTTGCATTAGGTGGCCAAAGTATTGGAGCTTCAACTTCAGCAGTGAATATTCAGGACTGATTTCCTTTAGGATTGACAGGTTTGATCTTGAAGTCCAAGGGACTGTCAAGAGTCTTCTCCAACACCACAGTTCAAAAGCACCAATTATTTGGCACTCAGCTTTCTTTATAGTCAACTCTCACATCCATACATGACTGCTGGAAAAACCATAGCTTTGACTAGATGGACCTTTGATGGCGAAGTAATGTCTCTGCTTTTTAATACGCCGTCTAGGTTGGTCATAGCTTTTCTTCCAAGGAGCAAGTGTCTTTTAATTTCATGGCTGCTGTCACCATCTGCAGTGATTTTTGAGCCCAAGAAATTAAAGTCTCTCACTTTGTTTTGTTTCCATTGTTTCCCCATCTATTTGCCATGAAGTGATGGGACCGGATGCCATGATCTTAGTTTTTTGAGTGTTGAGTTTTAAGCTAGCTTTTTCACTCTCCTCTTTCACTTTCATCAAAAGGCTCTTTAGTAACTCTTTACTTTTTGTCAAAAGGGTGGTGTCATCTGCATATCTAAGGTTATTGATATTTCTCCCAGCAATCTTGATTCCTTTCATCCAGCCTAGCATTCTGCATGATGTACTCTGTATATAAGTTAAATAAGTAAGATGACAATATACAGACTTGACATACTTCTTTCCCAGTTTGGAACCAGTTCGTTGTTCCATGTCTGATTCTAACTGTTGCTTCTTGACCTGCATACAGTTTTCTCAGGAGGCAGGTCAGGTGGTCTGGTATTCCCATCTCATTCAGAATTTTCCCCAGTTTGTTGTGATGCACATAGTCAAAGGCTTTAGCATAGTCAATGAAGCAGAAGTAGATTTTTTTCTGGAACTCTCTTTGCTTTTTCTATGATCCAACGGATGTTGGTAATTTGAACTGTGGTTCCTCTGCCTTTTCTAAAAGCAGTTTGAACATCTGGAAGTTCTCAGTTCATGTACTGTTGAAGCCTAGTTTGGAGAATTTTGAGCATTACTTTGCTAGTGTGTGAGATGAGTGCACTTGTGTGGTAGTTTGAACATTCTTTGGCATTGCCCTTCTTTGGGATTAAATGAAAACAGCTTTTCCAGTCCTGTGGCCTTTGTTGAGTTTTCCAAATTTGCTGTCATATTGAGTGAAAGACTTGCACAGCATCATCTTTTAGGATTTGTAATAGCTCAGCTGGAATTCCATCACCTCTACTAGCTTTGTTCTTAGTGATGCTTCCTAAGGCCCACTTGACATGCACTCCAGGATGTCTGGCTCTAGGTGAGTGATCACATCATCGTGGTTATCTGGGTCATGAAGATCTTTTTTGTATAGTTCTGTGTATTCTTGCCACATCTTCTTAATATCTTCTGCTTCTGTTAGGTGCATGCTGTTTCTGTCCTTTATTGTGCCCATCTTTGCATGAAGTGTTCTCTTGGTATCTCTAATTTTCTTGAAGAGATCTCTGGTCTTTCCCATTCTATTGTTTTCCTCTGTCTCTTTGCATTGATCACTTAGGCAGACTTTCTTATCTCTCCTTGCTATTCTTTGGAACTCAACATTCAGATGGATATATCTTTCGTTTTCTCCTTTGCCTTTCACATCTATTTCTCAGCTATTTGTAAGGCCTCCTCAGTCAACCATTTTGCCTTTTTGGATTTCTTCTTTGAGATGGTTTTGATTACTGCCTCCTGTACAATGTTACGAACCTCTGTCCATAGTTCTTCAGGAACTCCATCTATCAAATCTATTCCCTTGAATCTATTTGTTACTTCCACTTTATAAAGTGGAAGTATATTACTATATTAAAGATATAGCAAAGATGGTTAAGTAGAAACCTTTGAAATTGTTGTTTTATCTTCCTTCCTCTCTGAGCCAAGATGGTACTTTAGAAACAATGTCACATTCCTGGAGAATGACTGAAGACCATTACTGTCTTAAGGGATTTGATTTAGGTCATACATGAATGATATAGTGGTTTTCCCTACTTTCTTCAGTTTAAGTCTCAGTTCAGTTCAGTTCAGTCGCTCAGTCGTTACCGACTCTGCAACCCCATGAATCGCAGCACGCCAGGCCTCCCTGTCCATCACCAACTCCCAGAGTTCACTCAAACTTATGTCCATTGAGTCGGTCATGCCATCCAGCCATCTCATCCTCTGTCGTCCCCTTCTCCTCCTGCCCCCAATGCCTCCCAGCATCTAAGTCTTTTCCAATGAGTCAACTTTTCGCATGAGGTGGCCAAAGTATTGGAGTTTCAGCTTTAGCATCAGTCCTTCCAATGAACACCCAGGACTGATCTCCTTCAGAATGGATTGGTTGGATCTCCTTGCAGTCCAAGGGACTCTGAAGAGTCTTCTCCAACTCCACAGTTCAAAAGCATCAATTTCTCGGCGCTCAGCTTTCTTCACAGTCCAACTCTCACATCCATACATGGCCACTGGAAAAACCATAGCCTTGACTAGATGGACATTTGTTGGCAAAGTAATGTCTCTGTTTTTTAATATGCTGTCTAGGTTGTCATAACTTTCCTTCCGAGGAGTAAGCATCTTTTAATTTCATGGCTGCAATCACCATCTGAGGTGATTTTGGAATTTTGCAGTAAGGAGTTCATGATCTGAGCCACAGTCAGCTTCCGGTCTTGTTTTTGCTGACTGTATAGATCTTTTCCATCTTCGGCTACAAAGAATATAATTGATCTGATTTCGGTATTGACCATCTGGTGATTCCACGTATAGAGTTGTTTCTTGTGTTATTGGAAGAGGGTGTTTGTTATTTCCAGTGAGTTCTCTTGGCCAAATTCTGTTAGCCTTTGCCCTGCTTCAGAGTTAGCGGATTGAAATGCCTGTGTCATGTTCTCAGTACTGTGACAACCACTGTGGCCAGAAGTATAAAAGTCTATAATTGGCTAGGTCTGGGTCTCCTGCCTGCCCTATGGCCAGGAAGTAGAAATCTATAATTGACAGTCCCTTGAAAACTCATGGAGTGAAGGAAGGGAAGTTCTGTGAAGAAGAGGGGGAAAGGAATGTCAGGCAGATCAAAACCAAAACCAAATGTCCACTCCACCCTGTCAATTGAACCACCTCTTTCCTTAGGAGCCTGGAGCTGTTGATTTCTCTTTGTTTAATTTCCCTCTCATTCATTAGAGCAAATTAATTGCTAATTTCTGATGATTTTCCTTCTAAATATTTCTCATGTTTCTCTTCCTGTCCATTACAAATGCCATCTCCCTAGCTCAGATTTTTGTGACTTCACACCTGCTTGTGTTAATGAATTCCAAATTGACTTCCCTGCCCTCTCTCTGTAAGGGTTCCCCTAATTCTGTAGCTAAATGCAACTTCTTAAACCTCTTAGTGAGACAGGCCAAGAACCAGCTACCAATAGTAATGATTATAACAAGAACTAACAAAATGCACGTGTTAAGCATTTGTTATATACTAGATATCTTGTCTAGAGAATCCCAGGGATGGCGGAGCCTGGTGGGCTGCTGTCTATGGGGTCGCACAGAGTTGGACATGACTGAAGCGACTTAGCAGCAGCAGCAGATATATTAATAAGGCTTTATATATTTTATTTTGTTCTCATAATAATCCTATAAGGTGTTGTGGTGGCCATGAGATTGTGCCTCTCATATTTCCTACTGCAGACTTTAATTAACTGGCACCCCTAGCTGCTGCACTTTGAACCCACCACTGTATTTGCACAAAAGCCACACTTTCCGTGGACTGTTCTCAGCCTATGACTGAGCACAGCAGGGCTGCAAAGGCAGGCCATTTCTTGGAGATTAGGACTCCTTTGACAGGCTACATTGGCTTGAGGATTTCCCATTGGCCTTGCCAAAATTTTCTTCGAATGGCATCACAGTCTAAGACTCTTTCTGCCTAACTCTCCTTCTTTCCCTCTTTCCTACACAGGGGTCAGACCTGCATCATGTTCTGATAGCTCTCCCATTTTCTCTCTCAGGAGCTCACCCTGCCCCCACCATAAATTTCTTATATATTTGTTTTCATCTTGATATCTGCTTTTTAGATAATTCAACCAGTACACATGATCCAAGAAAACAGGTGGTAAGGTGGGGTTCTGGGCATGGTTCACCCATTTCCCAGAGGGCAAAGATTATTCCCTCCTGGGTGGTTTGTGAAGCATAAGTAGTCCCTAGCACACAGTGATTTTCCAGTAGCTGAAGAGTTCACTGGAGGTGGCTTGGGAAATCTTCCTTGTTGAGGGGATTGACTTTGCTCATGTGATGATCCAACTGCAGAAGTTATGAGGGGGACGATGTATATGAAGACAGTGGAATTGGCTGGTTACTGCTAAGCTGAACTGATGCTCACTTGGCAGAGAGACAATGAGAATCAGAAAGCTATTAACAAATAGTTAAAGTCTAGGTATGAGAACCCTTATTACTGCAGTGGAAGAGAGGATGTAACAATAGCAAACAGATAATCTGATTAGGATGGCAGAGCTCCAGAGACATTTAAAAACAGTAAAGTCAGGTCTGTTATGCTAAGTTCAGGGTCCTGGCTGGGAAAACCTGGGACCCTGACTTGTGAGGTAGGGACATCTGGATGGATGCTTCTAAGAATATGGCTCTGAATATCCCTCTCAACCATAAGAATCTGCCGAAGTGAACTGCTCTGTAACAGAGCTAGCACTTCTGTATTGACAGACATAAGATGTAGAATCCCTCCTCCCATAATGCAGAAAGTACACCCATAAGAATCCCCACCTCCTCTCCAGGCTGCCAGGCCAGTAAATTAGAGTCAGATATCAGCACAACTTGCTGATAAGGGAGAAAAGATGTCGTACACTGGAGGAACTGCAGGAATTAGCTAGCATGTACTGGCAGAAGCAAGGTGATGTACATGGGATTGTATTTTGATGGTGCTTTGTCAGGGGACCTGAAATATAAGACCAGGTAAGCGAGAATGTATACACTTCTGGACAGTTTTGGGGATAATAGGATTTACCACCCTAGCACTAACCTTAAGGGCTGGGATAGTTCTTAGAGTCTTTAGCAAAGTGATAGCAGTGTTGAGTAAAGTAGAAATGCGTGAGCTATCTTGGCAGATAGTAGAAGGCTAAAGAAAGTGACCAAGCAGTAATGGCTGTATTATGTGAGGCCACCAAACATAGCCATTGATTATATTCCATGAGAGAGTTCAGGAGACAACCCATTCACAAAGGCCATCAGGAAAGTACTGGTGAGAGTAACACCAACATCATAGTGGTCGCTCTTCTCTACAGATCAGGGCCAGTTGTAGGAGAGGTGGTCACAGAGCTGAGCTCATAAGTATCCATGGGTTGAGGAGCTTTAAGGTAATAGTTTGTGTGTGCTAAATCATGTCCAACTCTGCAACCTTATGGGACTGTAGCCCGCCAGGCTTCTCTGACCATGGAATTCTCCAGGCAAGAATACTGGAGTGGGTGGCAATGCCCTTCTCCAGGGGATCTTCCTGACCCAGGGATTGAATCCGCATCTCCTGCATTGGCAGGAAGGTTCTTTACCCCTAGTACCACCTGGGAAGCCTGTTTAAGGTAATAGAGGCCACAATAATTGTAATGACCTTCAAGGTCTAAGGGAACAGCAAGGGACTTGAGCTGCATGAGTTGTGGCAGTAGCAGTAGAGCATGGTGTTTCTAGGAGAAAAATAGGTAGCACAGCATGGCAAGTATATCCTATGATGATTCCCCTAGTTCTTTTCCCAAAGGCACCATGGAAGCTTACTTGGGTGATTATATATTGGGAAGGGGAACTAAACATTTTTAGAGCCACAGTCTGAGTTGACTTTGCTACCCAGAGACCCAAAGCATGACCATAGTACTAATAGTTCAGCACAGTCCCTCAGTCGTGTCCGACTCTTTGCGACCCCATGAATCGCAGCACTCCAGGCCTCCCTGTCCATCACCAACTGCCGGAGTCTACCCAAACCCACGTGCATTGAGTCGGTGATGCCATCCAACCATCTCATCCTCTGTCATCCCCTCCTCCTCCTGCCCTCAATGTTTCTCAGCATGAAGGTCTTTTCAAATGAGTTAGCTCTTCGCATCAGGTGGCCAAAGAATTGGAGTTTCAGCTTCAACATCAGTCCTTTCAGTGAACACCCAGGACTGATCTCCTTTAGGATGGACTGGTTGGATCTGCTTGCAGTCCAAGGGACTCTCAAGAGTCTTCTCCAACACCACAGTTCAAAAGCATCAATTCTTCAGCACTCAGCTTTCTTTATAGTGCAACTCTCACATCCATACATGAGTACTGGAAAAACCATAGCCTTGACTAGATGAACCTTTGTGGACAAAGTAATGTCTCTGCTTTTTAATATGCTGTCTAGGTTGGTCATAACTTTCCTTCCAAGGAGTAAGTGTTTTTTAATTTCATGGCTGCAATCACCATCTGCAGTGATTTTAGAGCCCCCCAAAATAAAGTCAGCCAGTGTTTCCACTGTTTCCCCATCTATTTGCCATGAAGTGGTGGGACCAGATGACATGATCTTAGTTTTCTGAATGTTGAGCTTTAAGCCAACTTTTTCAGTCTCCTCTTTCACTTTCATCGAGAGGCACATTAGTTCTTCTTCACTTTCTGTCATAAGGGTGGTGTCATCTGCATATCTGAGGTTATTGATATTTCTCCCGGCAGTCTTGATTCCAGCTTGTGCTTCTTCCAGCCCAGCGTTTCTCATGATGTACTCTGCATATAAGTTAAATAAGCACGGTGACAGTATACAGCCTTGATGTACTCCTTTTCCTATTTGGAACCAGTCTGTTTTTTCCATGTGCAGTTCTAACTGTTGCTTCCTGGCCTGCATACAGGTTTCTCAAGAGGCAGGTCAGGTGGTCTGGTATTCCCATCTCCTTCAGCATTTTCCACAGTTTATTGTGATCCACAGTCAAAGGCTTTGGCATAGTCAATAAAGCGGAAATAGATGTTTTTCTGGAACTGTCTTGCTTTTTTGATGATCCAGCAGATGTTGGCAATTTGATATGTGATTCTTCTTCCTTTTCTAAAACCAGCTTGAACATCTGGAAATTCACAGTTCACATATTGCTGAAGCCTGGCTTAGAGAATTTTGAGCATTACTTTACTAGTGTGTGAAATGAGTGCAATTGTGTGGTAGTTTGAGCATCTTTTGGCATTGCCTTTCTTTGGGATTGGAATGAAAACTGACCTTTTCCAGTCCTGTGGCCACTGCTGAGTTTTCCAAATTTGCCTACAAAGACCAAATAATAAATGAAGTTCTTGCTAACGTCTGGCTCCAAGTAGGCTGGCTGGGTTTGTGGATACCCTCAGTGGTTATCTCTCCTATTTTTGATCGCATTCATATACTTCAGTGTTAGAGTAACGCTCACTTTGGGTTAAAGATATAGTGAAGATGGTCAAGTAGAAACCTTTGAAATCTTTCTTTCACCTTTCTTCCTCTCTGAGCCAAGGTATTAAATTGGAAACAATATCACATCCCTGGAGAGTGACTGAAGACCATTGCTGGCTTAAACAAGCAGTAGCCTTCATCATAGTTACTGAGCCAGATATGGTCTAATTGCTAGAACTGATCAATAAGGCTTTAAGTGTATGGTAATATGGCCATTAATCTGACAAAAACATTCGTTTCACTTCAAATCAGAAAAGAAGGGATGGCCAATAATAACTCATTTACATTTTGATCTCAGGGCTATGCCAGCTTTCCTGTCCAGTCATAATACAGCTGAGATCTAGAGTGACTGGACATTCCACAAATCATCACACTAATCCATTTTATTGATGGTATACTGATGTACTCTAGAGGGTGGGAGTAAAACCCTACAGGGATTCAGGAATCTGCCATTTCAGTGACGATTTTAGAAGTCCAGTGTCTTGAGTATATTGGGATAGCTCTCCAAAGTATAAAGCAAATCGCTGCATCTTGCATCCCCTACCACAAAGATGGAAGCACAGCAGCCTCCTTGGGTTTGGGAAGCAATATTTTCTACAGCTAGGTTCATTGCTGTGGCTCACATGGAGTAACAGAAGGGCTGCCCACCTTGAGTGAGACCTAGAAAAGAAAAGTCTCTGCTGGTAGGATCTAGAGAATCCTATGTTGTTGGAAGTGTCAGTGGTAGGAAATGATGCAGTTTGGAGCATATGTTAAGTTCCAGTGGAACAATCACACTGTAAGCTCTTGGAATTCTGGCTTCTGTTGCCTCTGAATATCCAACCTGTCAGCAATAGGGACCAATGCTGAGCCCTTGATAGGGCACTTTTCCTTGAGCAGATCAACCACCTACTTGGTGGCAAGTCAGCTGTTTAGGGTGTCTCCCACAGTGGCGGGACCAGTGGTTCACCCTCACAAGGATATATGACTTTTTTGGGGCACTACCTGTAGTGCTTCAGTTAGCATCACTATTTAGGGGCTTAGGATATGCTTGATCTTCAGGCAGGGATTCTTACTTAGCATCCCAACATGGGAACCTCGTCAGAGTGAAGGATGTGTGGAGTGAGCCCATGAGCATAGGTCCACTGGTCATATCACATACTGTACCATCCAGGGGCAGCTGGTCTCAGAAAATGTTGAACAGCCTTTTAAAGGCGCAGAGTTGGACTGTGAAGAAGAAAGCTGAGCGCCTAAGAATTGATGCTTTTGAACTGTGGTGTTGGAGAAGACTCTTGAGAGTCCCTTGGACTGCAAGGAGATCCAACCAGTCCATTCTAAAGGAGATCAGCCCTGGGTGTTCTTTGGAAGGAATGATGCTAAAGCTGAAACTCCAGTACTTTGGCCACCTCATGAGAACAGTTGTCTCATTGGAAAAGACTCTGATGCTGGGAGGGATTGGGGGCAGAAGGAAAAGTGGATGACAGAGGGTGACATGGCTGGATGACATCACCGACTCGATGGACGTGAGTTTGAGTGAACTCCGGGAGTTGGTGTTGGACAGGGAGGCCTGGCGTGCTGCGATTCATGGGGTCACAAAGAGTTGGACATGACTGAGTGACTGAATTGAATTGAAAGTGCCAGTGTGGTGGCAACACTGAAAGGTTGGGGCACCATCCTTCAGCATATAGTATATGTGGAGAGAATATTATGTGTGCTGGGTGAATACATGGGCCTGGGAAGAAAGGGGTGCAAACAGAAGAAACCCCACTTACCATTACTCCCAAGGACCCAGAGAGGGGTTTTTTACTTTCTGCCTCTACACCTCTGAGCTTTGTAGAGTTGGAGGTTCTGATATCTAAAGAAGGTGTAATCTTGCCAGGGGACACAACAAGGATCTTACTGAGCTATAAGCACTGGCTGCCGCCAGCGCGTTTTGGACTTCTGTGTCCAGGGACTATCCTGAGAGAAGAGCCCCCATTTTGGCACAAGTAATTGACCCTGATCAGCAGGAGATGGTAAGGCAGTTTTTACTCAGCGTGAACAGGGAGGGAATAAGTGTGGAATTTCTGTGACGCAGTGGGGGCATTTCCTTGCTCTTTTGATTGGACACATGCAGCAGATCTAGTCTGAGAAGGGTGTGCTTACTCACAGCATGATTACCAGACCCTTCAGGAATGAAGGCTCAGGCTGACAAATACATTGCCGATTGGATTCTTGGCCTCCTTAATCAACAGACATGGACCACAGGCCAGACAAGAAATTTAGACCTTAGGCTTTACTTAGTGCTATGGGGTAAGCGTAGGGGTGTGTCCAGGAGGTCTGGCAGGGAGTGGCTTAGGTGGTTTGCCCACCCCTTAGGTGATGTTTTGTGTAAGGAGCATGCACAGTAACCTGATTTTGCTCCTGACTCTCCTCCTTTTGCTCCAGGCTCTTCAAAAGTGGCAGTTGGGGTTTTTGGTCTCTTTGTATCCTTTGTCCAGAATTTGCCCTAACTGTGGCATACATGCAGTTATTCTTAGTCCCATACAGTTTCTTTGTATTTTGTTGCAGGAGGAGATGTGTGTCCTGTTACAAGCATTGCTGGCACTGCAGCAAAGGGTCCCAGGTCCCAGCCTGTCTCAAGGTCACCCTACCAGGTGAGTCATCAAGACCAGCCAAGGTGACAGATGACAGTGAGGGAAATTTAGAAAGCAGGAGGCAGGACGTGAGTACCAGCTGCAGGCCTGAGATCAGTGGTGGTGATGAGGACGATAGTTTTTTTCACTCAGCAGGCCCTTCGTCCCATGGAACTATGGAGGAGCTACTCCCCAGGCCCTTGTGGAGAGGGAGATGTGTGTGACCATAGGAATGTGTCTCAGAACTCCTACTGTGGGCAGCATAATCGATGTCCTCAGCTGCTGTGTTGTACAACAGTACCACAGTTTGCTGCAAGGTCCCATTTCCTGTGGTCTGTTTCCAGCCAGTGATGGTACACAGCAGGCCCGTTCCTGTGAGACAGAGGGTGCCTCTGACAGAAGATTTTGGCCTGAGAATCCTACATCAGCTTTGCAGAAACTCTGAACGTGTGGCATTCTGAGGCCCCTCCAGTACTGTCTTCCTTCTATCCCTCGCTCCTTCTTTTGGGTCAGATGTGTGTCACTATCTGGCACATCTCAGCCTTCTCCAGCTTTCTCCCCATTTTTTTTTCCCCACAGGCACTTCCCCCAGTTACTTGGAAGTCTAGTCTGATCTTGGTATCTGCTTCTTGCTTCTGAACTAACACAGGTAGGTAGAAATTTACTGACTTTATAGATGAAGAAACTGTGCTTCAGTGAGGTTGAGTGACTTACTCAAGGTTATACTGTCAATAAGATCTGGCTTCAAAGCCCATGTGCCTAAATTTCATATTTTCTTTTTTCCTGCTTCTGCAGTTCCTGTTGCCTTCATTTGCTCCCAGCCTCCTGGAAAGGCTTTTGGATATTCTAGTTTGTCCCTACCCTGCAAAGCCAGGAGGACTTTTGGGTACACTTGTAACAGAATGTGAAAGAAAGAACATTGTACACTTGGGATCAGTTATAGTCCTTGAGGTTAAAGAGCCCCCCATGCAAAGCAGAAACTCAGGGGACAGTGTTGGTGAACTTCCCCTCCTCTCCTGGAGAGTGTTTCTGGAGTGTTAAACTGGAAGTTCAGAATTTTATTTTATAAGAATAACTGTATGACTTTAAACTGTGATCTTACTAGTACCTGTCCTCCTCCAAACTCTTCGATGAATTTTTAAGGTTTCCTCTTCTTTTTTTAAAAAAATTAATTAATTTATTTTTGGCTCTATGGGGCTTTAGTTGCAGCATGCTGGATATTTTGTTACATCGCATGAGCTTTGTAGTTGTTATGGCTGGGCTTAGTTGCCCCAAGGCATGTGAGCTCTTAGTTTCCTGACCAGGGATCTAACCCAGATCTGCTTCCCTGAAAGGGGGATTCTTAACCATTGGACCACCAGGGAAGTCCAGGGTTTCCTCTTCTTAATTAAATAAGACACATACTTTTTAAGGAATGAAAATCAAGGGTGTGTGGACTTTGTGGTCGAGCACCGCCTGTGGAATTCATTCACCCATTCCTGGTCACAGTTTCCCTCACTGCCCTGGCCTGAAGGAGACCATGCTCTTTTACCACGCTGATTTTCACATGGACATACAGCTCTATGGAGATTCCCTGTTGAAAGCTGAAATATCTGAATGAGACGTTAGTAAAGGATAACAAAAGGAAAACCAGCCTAGGAATGCCATCTGTCAGTAGCAGGCGATATGGCTTACAAGTCAGCTTTGTTTTTAGAGTCTTCAGGATGCATTCCATTTATGGACAGGTCACCCGAGATCTTCCCTTCCTGGCCCTCTGTGGGCCTCCCAAACCACTGCCTTTTACAGGAATGAGACCAGATAGCTGTCTGCCTTGGGGCCCACTTTAATTGTTCTGTTTCAGATAAATTGTTCCCTTTCTTTGTCGAGGACCCGAGCTTGTCCTAGGGGCTTCCCAGCTGGTGCTAGTGGTAAAAGAACCTGCCTGCAAATGCAGGAGACATAAGAGATGTGGGTTTGATCTCTGGGTCAGGAAGATTCCTTGGAGGAGGGCATGTCAATTCACTCCAATACTGTTGCCTGGAGAATCCCATGGACAGGAAAGCCAGGCAGGCTACAGTCCATAGGGTTGCAAAGAGTCAAACATGAGTGAAGCAACTTAGCATGCACGCACGCACACATGCTCACCCTAGATGTTTAACACAGGGAATCATTTCATCTCACTGCTGAAACTTCGTCTCTTTCCAGTAGAGATGAAGTTTCCACAGTATATCATAAATCAACCCCTTCTTCTCACCTATCTTCATCTACATCATCATTTTCATCTCTAATGGATCATTCCCATATTCTCATCTGCACATAAGCATGCTGTGATACATTAATACCATCTTAAAAAACAAACCACAGAACAAATGTACTTTGTTCTACAACCATTTTCAGTTTATGACTCTTTTCTCTGTTCTCCTTTCTAGCATAATTGTTATCTGTCTCCACTTTTTACTGCACCCACACATCAATTAGACCTTCATCCCTATCATTCCACTGAGAATGCTCTTGTGAAGGTCCTCAGTGGCCTCCAGGTTATGAAATCCAGCATTTAATTCTCAGTCCCCACCTTGTTTGTCCACTAGGCAATATTAACATAGTCGATTACTTCCTTGGACCTTCAAATGGATGTTCACTTGACTTTGGAGATACCACATGCCCTTGGTTTCCTGCCTGTATTCATGAAGCTTTCCTTCTCATATTCCTTATCATATTGAAGTGCCCTAGAACTCTAGCCTCAGATGTTTTCTCTACCTATGAAAGTGAAAGTGAAGTTGATCAGTCACGTCCGAATCTTTGCATCCCAGTGGACTGTAGCCTACCAGGCTCCTCTGTCCATGGGATTTTCCAGGCAAGAGGACTGGAGTGGGTTGCCATTTCCTTCTCCAGGGGATCTTCCCGATCGAGGGATCGAACCCAGGTCTTCCTGCATTGCAGGCAGATGTTTTACTGTCTGAGCCAACAGGGAAGTCCCTTTTCTCTTCCTATATTCATAACCTATTAAGGGTTGGCACACTACTTCTCTAAAGGACCAGATAGTAAATATTTTAGGTTTTGTGGGCCATATGATCTCTTGCAACTACCCAAGAAGCCATAGACAGTACAAACAAGAATGTTGATGATTGTCATGATTGTTATATGTATTCAGTGCATATTATGAGCCTTACACTGCGAAATAAACAATATTTATCAACCTGGTATTTTAGCATAGTTTTTGTTCAGTCGCTCAGTTATGTCCGACTGTTTACAATCCCAGGAAACTTCACTATCTCCCAGAGCTTGCTCAAACCCATGTCCACTGAGTCAGTGATACCATCCAACCATCTTATCCTCTGTTGTCCCCTTCTCCTCCTGCCTTCTGTTTTTCCCGGCATCAGGGTCTTTTCTAATGAGTAGATTCTTCTAATTAGGTGGCCAAAGTATTGGAGTTGCAGCTTCAGCATCAGTCCTTCTAATGAATATTTAGGATTGATTTCATTTAGGACTGACTGGTTGGATCTCCTTGTAGTCCAAGGGACTCTCAAGTGTCTTCTCGAACACTACAGCTCAAAAGCATCAATTCTTTGGTGTTCAGCCTTCTTTATGATCCAACTCTCACATCCATACATGACCACTGGAGAAACCATAGCTTTGACTATATGGATCTTTGTTGGCAAAGTAATGTCTCTGCTTTTTAGTATGCTGTCTAGGTTGGTCATAGCTTTTCTTCCAAGGAGCAAGTGTCTTCTAATTCATGGCTGCAGTCACTGTCTGCAGTGATTTTAGAGCAGAAGTCTGTTAAAGTCTGTTTACTATTTCCATTGTTTCCCCATCTATTTGCCTTGAAGTAATAGAACCAGATGCCATGAGTTTTGTTTTTAGCACAATTACCTGAGCATTACTGGAGCTTAGATGGAGGAAAAGGTACCTACCTGTGTAGGGGACGGGAGGAGTTATATTTTGAAATGTGTATATTTCTCCAAGGTTTTGTGCCCAATTTTGTTTAAAATTCAAGGGTTTTAAAACACTCTGCGGATAAAGGTCCATCTAGTCAAAGCTATGGTTTTTCCATTAGTCATGTATGGATGTGAGAGTCGGACCATAAAGAAAGCTGAGCATTGATGAATTGATGCTTTTGAACTGTGGTGTTAGAGAAGACTCTTTGAGAGTCCTTTGGACTTCAAGAAGATCAAACCAGTCAATCCTAAAGGAAGTCAGTTCTGAACATTCATTGGAAGGACTGAGGCTGAAGCTGAAACTCCAATACTTTGGCTGCTTGATGTGAAGAACTGACTCATTTGAAAAGAACCTGATGCTGGGAAAGATTGAAGGGAGGATGAGAAGGGGATGGCGGAGGATGAGATGGTTGGATGGCTTTGCTGAGTCAATGGACATGAGTTTGCGCAAGCTCTGGGAGTTGGTGATGGACAGGGAAGCCTGGTGTGCTGCGGTTCATGGGGCTGCAAAGAGTCGGACGCTACTGAGCAACTAAACTGAACTGAAAAAGGCTCAAGGTTTAATTTGAACTTGTTTTTCTTAATGTCAGCATTCAGTGTTTTCTCATGTGGGAGAAGGATGTGTGTAGGGAATGGAGGGTGGCTTGGGTGTGGCTGGGGGGAGGAATGAGGGACAGCTTCTTATTAGGGTCTGAGAAAAAGGGCGGTTACTTTATTTGTGGAGATGGGGTGATTAAACTCCCAAAGTGAATTTTGAGAGACAGCTGCACACAAAAAAGATGATGATTAGAACTAATTACTGTTGTTGTAGATGTTTTGCATTTCTATGGCTCTTTCTATTTACAAAGAATTTTGTAATCGCTGATTAACTTTCCCACACCAGAACCTTGTGACAGGGGCAGCAATACCACAGATGTTTGCATTTGTTTTCTGGGAAGAAATTTGAGCTGCTTTGGTGACATACTAGAATTAGGGAATCAAAATCCTTATTGCAGCTCTTTTAACTTCCTGTGTGACTTTGAGAGTGCAAATGTGAACAGTGTTAAAATTATTCTGTAATCTTGTAATGAAGAATAACTCATGAAGATTATTTAGTACTTTGCTAAGTTAAAAGGAGATATTATATGTAGGTATATAGGAACAATATTAACTTCTCAAAAATTGTTTCCTCCAGGTTTTTAAAAATTAATAATAGTCGTTATATCATATTTTTACACATCAAGTGCTTAGCATAGTGCCTAACATATGTACCTAATAAGTACTTAATAAGTGTTATCCATTATTAATACTGTAACAAGAGCCATGTAACATATGCACTCAATAAAAATTTTTTTAAATTTATTTTTTGGCTTCATTGGATCTTTGTCGCCTCATGTGGGCTTTTCTCTAGCTGTAGCTAGCTGGATCTTCTCTAGTTGTGGTGTGTGGGCTTCTCATTGAGGTGGCAGGGCATTTTTTGTTGCAGGGCATGGGCTCTAGGGCTCTCAGGCTCAGTAGTTGTGGCTCACAGGTTAGTTGACCTGAAGCATGTGGGATTTTCCTGGACCAGGGATTCAACCCGTGTCCCCTGCATTGGCAGGAGGATTCTTAACCATGAGCTATCCGAGAAGCCCGCACATACATTCTTATTGCTTCTACTTGATTGCTTTAGTGTTCCTGTCTTGTATAAAAATGCGTGCAGGTGTACATTCTCTTATTCAGCAATATTAATTGAGTGACTACTGTTTATCAGACATTGTGCTTAGAGCTAGGGATACAGTTCAGTTCAGTTCAGTTCAGTCGCTCAGTCATGTCCGACTCTTTGTGACCCCATGTATCGCAGCACGCCAGGCCTCCCTGTCCATCACCAACTCCCGGAGTTCACTCAAACTCAGTGAAAAAGCAGGTACTACATTAAGTATTTATTTGTCCATCGAGTCAATGATGCCATCCAGCCATCTCATCCTCTGTCGTCCCCTTCTCCTCCTGCCCCCAATCCCCCCCAGCACAAGAGTCTTTTCCAATGAGTCAACTCTTCGCATGAGGTGGCCAAAGTACTGGAGTTTAAGCTTTAGCATCATTCCTTCCAAAAAACACCTAGGACTGATCTCCCTTAGAATGGACTGGTTGGATCTCTTTGCAGTCCAAGGGCCTCTCAAGAGTCTTCTCCAACACCACAGTTCAAAAGCATCAATTCTTCAGTGCTCAGTTTTCTTTACAGTCCAACTCTCGCATCCATACATGACCACTGGAAAAACCATAGCCTTGACTAGACGGACCTTTGTTGGCAAAGTAATGTCTCTGCTTTTTAATATGTTATCTAGGTTGGTCATAACTTTCTTCCAAGGAGTAAGTGTTTTTTAATTTCATGGCTGCAATCACCATCTGCAGTGATTTTGGAGCCCCCAAAAATAAAGTCTGACACTGTTTCCACTGTTTCCCCATCTATTTCCCATGAAGTGATGGGACCAGATGCCATGATCTTCATTTGCTGAATGTTGAGCTTTATGCCAACTTTTTCAGTCTCCTCTTTCACTTTCATCAAGAGGCTTTTTAGTCCTTCTTCACTTTCTGCCATAAGGGTGGTGTCTTCTGCATATCTGAGGTTACTGATATTTCTCCCGGCAATCTTGATTCCAGCTTGTGCTTCTTCCAGCCCAGCCTTTCTCATGATGTACTCTGCGTATAAGTTAAATAAGCAGGGTGACAGTATACAGCCTTGCCGTACTCCTTTTCCTATTTGGAACCAGTCTGTTGTTCCATGTCCAGTTCTAAACATTGGTAAACAGAAAAGGAGTACCTGCTTGCATGAAGCTTATGTTCTGGCAGAAGGGGAAGGACTCACATTGTCTAACTTCTACTAGAAAATGTTCTAGGAGGAGTTAGCCTGGCATGGAGAGGACAGAAGCATGATTAGGGTATATTTGGGATATGTATGGAAAAATTTCTGAATTTTTACATAAAAATAGTATTTTGTTATAGCACTACATTAAGTATTTATTTGTAAGCTATTCATTTTTATAGAAATATTTAAATTTCCTGATGACTCACAAAGTAAAGAATCTGTCTGCAATGTGGGAGACCCAGGTTTGAGGCAGGAAGATCCCCTGGAGAAGGAAGTGGCAACCCATTCCAGTATTCTTGCCTGGAAAATCCCATGGACAGAGGAGCCTGGTGGGCTACAGTCCGTGGGGTCACAAAGAGTCAGTCATGACTGAGTGCCTAATACACACATTTTATTTTAAGACAAATATGCTTATGGTTTTATAAAATATTTAAAGAAAGCATTATTTCATTGATTATAATATCAATACTAATGACACCATACTGAAACTTTTAAGGATAGAAAAAGTATCCATAATTTCCTTACAATATTATTCCTTCTAAATTGCCTGCTTCAACATAGGGAAAATAGGGTCAGTTTCCTGACATTTGGGCATGGCTTGGATTTCAGACAGCTCAGAGGGATGGTAGTAGTAGGGAAGAACATACATAATGGCGAGTGACTCCCTTAGGGCCTGCTTTGATGGGATGGAGTAAAGGGAGAGGACTATTGGCCATGCGGAAAAAGAACAGGTGAAGGTGAGTAGACTGAGTCAGGATTAAATCCCTGGGACATGACAGGTGCCAGAAGACCAGAGAGAAGGTTCTGGAGGTAGAGAAGAGCTCCAGGTTCTCACTTGTCTTCTCAAACTCAGGTGATTTCTGGGGAAATAGCTGCCTCTACGCCACAACATAAAGACTTAACACTTTTCTTTCTGTTAGGGTTTTAGGGCAATGGATTGAAATGCAAGCCAGAGTACTGCCAAGATAACCCTGAAACAAGTTAATTTTGGGTTCTACAGGCTGTGAGTTTGGCCCCTTGCCCTCTTTTCCAGCTGCCACCGAAGTCTTCTCAGTCTGGGTTCTGCCTGGATACATCTAAATTGGGATGCAGTTTCCCAATTTATTCTTCACTCTTCAGACACTGAAATGAGTGTATGAACAATTTTTTTAAGGTTAGAATTAGAGTCATGAAATTGAGAAATATGTCAAAAATATCATCTGGGAAGTTTCTCTCCATGTCCCTGACCCTGTCTGAAAAGTGTGTGTGTTTGTTTTTCCTGCTTAAACTGTCAGTTCTCTGATGGGAAGATTCATAAACTAAGACCAATAGTCACACAACTCCTGGAAATCTTCATGAATATGAGGAGTAAATGTCCCCGAACTTGATGAAAATGTTTTGGAGGCTCTTCTGCCTTCTTCTAGGCCCCTTTCTGAGACACTCCCTTGAGTGTCTGGGTGCAGGCTTGGGTGTGAGCACTAGTTGGCAAACCCTTAAGCTTTCTTATTCTGGACACTAGGCTGTTTGGATTCCTGGTACCTCCTTTAACAGTGCAGCCTACATGCTCTGTCATTCTGTCAGAAAATCCTATAAGGGTAAGGAGAAAATTCATTTCAGTAGAAAACTCCCATATAGTATCTCTGATCTCAGGTTCCTTCAGTTTTACCAGAGAAGTCAGCCAGGTCATCCTCTGCCATGAAGAGACCTAGGCAGGAGTCCACGGCAGCACTTCAGTGCACTGAGAAACCTGTACAAATGTATGGCTCATCCCAGGTGCTAGGAATTGAAACTTCAGGCTTGGATGATGCCCCTAGACACGTTAGGGAGACAACCAACAGTTTTTCTACTTTACATGGAAATGCTAATTTCATTGCAAAAGAGAAGTACCAAAATAGTATTATGATTTTAACAGTGAAATGTAGGAGTGTGGAATTTGTAATGTTATAGACAAATTAAGCATGAAATGCAAATACCACATCAGAGTGTGCTGGATATCCAGATCTCAGCTGAAATTCTCTGAAGGGTTACAGTGGCTAGCTAGTGCATGTGACTAAGAGGGCTACTGTGTGAGGCGATTGGAGAGGGTAAAAATAAAGGATGTAGAAGAGGAGGAGGCAGTCTTAGGTTTGTGACGTCTCCTCAGCTCATCTGGGGAAGTTGTTCATAGATTTGAATATTTACAGGAATGAATACACTGAAATATATATATATATTTGAGAATTAGTAACGGTTACTTGGGAGAATACTACTTATGGTTATGTGACAACTTGAAGACTGTCTTGGTACATTTGGGTTTCTGTAACAATACCGTAGACTGGGTGGCTTTTAAATGACAGAATTTATTTCTTATGGTCCTAGAGACTGAAGTCCAAGATCAAGGTGCCAGTCAGTAGCTTCAGTGTCCGGTGAGGACCTGCTTCCTGGTTCATAGATGGCCATCTTTTTGTTGTAATCTGAGATCGTGGAAAACAGAGGGGAAGAGAGCTCTATCATGACCCTTTTAAGGGTATATATACAGTAATCCTATTCATGAGGGTTCCACCCTCATGACCTCATCTAATCTAAATTACCTCTCAAAAGCCCCACTTCTGAATACCATCACTTTGAGGTTAGGGTTTCAATATGTGAATTTGTAGGAGGACATAAACATTTAGTCCATACAAAGACATCTGATAACCTGCCATTGTGATTGCCTCGGTCCTCTGTTCAGAGTCCTCGAATGCATCCTAGTGCCAGTAGCACAAGTCACTCATTATTTATTGGTTGGCTCATATTATTTTTTTCATTCTTTCTACGAATATTTATTGAGTAGCTGATCTAATCCTACCTTTGAGCCCTGCCCTTTTGTTTGCCGGGCATCCCAGGTGGCATTAGTGGTAAAGAATCTGCTTGCCAGTGCCGGAGACTTAAGAGATGCAGGTTTGATCCCTAGGTCGGGAGGGTTCCCTGGAGAAGGAAATGGCCTTTGTTTGAATCTCTGACTTGTTTTGAACAGCATTAGAAAAGTCTTTATACATATTGATTTGTTGTTTAGTCACTGAGTTATGTCCTGGTCTTTTGCGATCCTATGGACAGTAGCCAGTCAGGCTCCTCTGTTCATGGGATTTCCCAGGTAAGAACACTGGAGTGGGTTGCCAATTCCTTCTCCAGGGGATCTTCCCGCCCCGGGGATCAAACCCATGTCTTCTGCATTGCAGGCAGACACTTTACCATCTGAGCCACCTGGGAAACCCAAACAGAGCCATTAGAGGAGACATTTTACAGTAATTTTTTAAGAGTTCATAGTCTGGTAGTTTCCAGTGTATAAAAAATTTTGTAGAGGGCCCATTAGAGAGTGATATTGTGTATTTATTTTTATTTTATTTTTTAAAGTATTTCAAGAGATGTTTAACTTTATTATAAAAGAAATGCAGATTAAAACTATATCAATATGCTTTTCATCCAAAAAACCCAAACATTTTTAATCTATTAAAGACCAAAATATTTTTGACACACTGTATTAATGATATTCATAAATTACTGCTAAGACCACAAATTAGCTTAACCTATTGAGAGCAATTTGGCAAGATCTTTCAAAATTATAAATCAATCTAAATTCAATTTTATGTAATTTATCCTCTATAGGATATCCTCTATATTGTACACAAAGAAAACAACAAATATTCAGTCATCCAATGAAACACTGTTTGCAATCACAGAAAATTATCAACACACAGATGGCCTTGAATGGGAATCATAGACTGGAATACTATGCAGTTAGTTTTTATTTATTTATTTATTAAATATATATTTATTTTAATTGGAGGTTAATTAGTTTATAATATTGTACTGGTTTTGCCATACATCAACATGAATCCACCACAGGTATACACGTGTTCCCCATCCTGAGCCCCCCTCCCTCCTCCCTCCCCGTACCATCCCTCTGGGTCATCCCAGTGCAACAGCCCCAAGCATCCAGTATCGTGCATCGAACGTGGACTGGCTATTTGTTTCATATATGATATTATACATGTTTCAATGCCATTCTCCTAAATCATCCCACCCTCTCCCTCTCCCACAGAGTCCAAAAGACTGTTCTATACATCTGTGTTTCTTTTGTTATCTCGCATACAGGGTTATTGTTACCATCTTTCTAAATTCCATATATATGCATTAGTATACTGTATTGGTGTTTTTCTTTCTGGCTTACTTCACTCTGTATAATAGGTTCCAGTTTCATCCACGTCATTAGAACTGATTCAAATGTATTCTTTTTAATGGCTGAGTAATACTCCATTGTGTATATGTGCCACAGCTTTCTTATCCATTTGTCTGCTGATTTGCATCTAGGTTGCTTCCAAGTCCTGGCTATTATATTTTTAAAAAATAGTTACTGTGAGATGAACATGGCACTTTATCTGTGTAATCTTCCTCCCCAAGCCCTGTAATCCCAGTCTAATTAAAAAAACAATAGACAAATCCCAATAGAGGGGCATCTTACAGTATACCTGACCAGTTGTCCTCAGCCTCAGAAACAAGGGAAGTCCTGTCACAGCTGAGAGGAGCCTCAGCAGACATGCATGACAAGTAAGTATATGTGGTGTCCTGGGTGGGATCCAGAAAAAGAAAAGGAACTTTGGATGAAAACAATGGAAATCTGAATACAATGTGGACTTTAATAGTAATAATGTATTAATATAAGTTCATTAATGATAACAAATGTGCCATGCTAATATAATAATAATAATAAAGAAAACTGAGGGGAGAGAGGAAAGGGAAGTAAATGGGAACTTTCAGCACTGTCTCCATTTTCCAATAAATCTAAAGCTTCTAGAAAATAGTATATTAATTAAAAAATAAACTACATTTAAAAAATGAAGTTAAAGTCAAACACTTCTGAAATGTTTGGAAGCCCTAAAACACTTCCGTGAAACCCAGGATTTTGCTGAGCACAGCATGAAAACTCCTGGTCTAATCAATATAAAATGATTCTTAATGTAATTCATTTTCTAGCACAGGCAGTTCTTTGCACGGTTGTCTGGGACCATAAAAAGAACTGTATAGGTTGAAATTGTGATCTTAAAAATCAATGGGAAAAATTACAGTTGTTTAGTGACTTAAAAATTTTTTTTGTCAAAACAGTAAAAAGTCCGTTATGGTCAGTGGTAATGAATAGGGAAATGAAAAAAGCAGTAAAGCTAATATTTAGTACACTCTAATTAGAAATATTGAGATGTGAAGTTGTGTGTTTTTTTTTGGTAACGAACGCTTACCAAGATACTACTGCTAAGGATTTTCCCTTCCTCTGTCTCTAAATTCTTAACTAATGTCTTAAGGCATACAGAGTGGTCTTTCCTACTTGTGAGATATTTTGGAGGGTGTGTTTTATATCTTTTTCAATAAGTCTTTCAACACTGAAGAGTTATGTAGGTGTGAGTACTTCACTGATTTCGTTAAATGGAAAACCCCCCATTATTTTTGCTCACTACTGTTCAAAAGCTTCTGAGTATTAAAATCAAACTACTCACTGATGCTTTCAAGTTTCAAAAGTATGGAGTAATTTGTATAAGAAAAAAAGAGGTTTCAGTTTACAATGTTATAGTCCACATACATGGAAAGTTTATGTTCTTCTTTGAAACACTATTTTTTAAAGAAGATTGCATATTGTAGCAGTGGAAATAATGCTCTCACACACCATCTGAATTGTTTTGCTAACATTCATTAGAACAGTTTCTATCAAAAGAAGAAAAAACTCATCAAGAATGGTTTGAATAGTGCTTGCCTTCTTATAATGTAACTTAGGGTATGGAGTGAGCATCTTTTCTATGCCTTTCCAAATTCTCATATTCCTTCCAAGTCTAGATCAGGTTCCAACATTTTATCCTTTTTTTTCAATGATATAAAATATCTCAGGGTTACTTTAATGTGAACTATTTTTTCCAGCATCATGTGCTCTGGGACATGATCACCCTTTCCTCATTTATGCTTTGCTCATTCCTCTTGCTGCATTTCTAGGGCTCTCGAATGGTGGCAGTGTCCCCCATGGTCAGTTATCTCTTCCGTAACTTCGTTTATGTTTGATTCAGTTTTCATCTTCAGCATTATCACATTTTGATCCTTTACTGTACCTCAACCTTTGTTGGCTAATTCCTTCTTTTGAGTATCTTCTTTCGTAAAGTGCTACATATCCAGAGATATGGAGACAATAAAGCACTATTCTTTGTTGTCTGTGTGTGAACTGAATAACCCATGTGCTGAGACCAGTCAATTTGAAAGAAGCGTTGCATTTGCCACTCACTGTGGTGCTCATCTATTATTTATGTAGTGATTTGTGGACTAAAAACTTAAACGTGAGGTTTGTGTTTCATGCAGTTACTCACAGTGAGTATACTATGGGTAACTTAAATTTGTGTGCATATTGGTATTATTGAACTAAACTGTGGTAACAGAAATCTGTGTATATTGAAATTGTGCCAAGTGAGGACTGTCTCTATAACTGTATGTCTAAAAGATTAGTCCTAATCCTTTTACTGCCTTATAATTTGATTCAGTTTAGTTCAGTTGCTCAGTCATGTCTGACTCTTTGCAACCCCATGGACTGCAGCACGCCAGGCTTCCCTGTCCATCACCAACTCCCGGAGCTTGCTCAAACTCATGTTCATTGAGTTGGTAATGTCATCCAAACATCCTGTCCTCTATCGTCCCCTTCTCCTCCTGCCTTCAATCTTTCCCAGCATCAGGGTCTTTTCCAATGAGTCAGTTCTTTGTATCAAGTGGCCAAAATATTGGAGTTTCAGCTTCAGCATCAGTCCTTCCAATGAATGTTCAGGACTGATTTCCTTTAGGACTGACTGGTTTGATCTTGCAGTTCAAGGGACTCTCAGGAGTCTTCTCCAATACCACAGTTCAAAAGCATCAATTCTTCAGCACTCAGCTTTCTTTATGGTCCAACTCTCACATCTGTACATAACTACTGTAAAAACTATAGCTTTGGCTATATAGACCTTTGTTGGCAAAGTAATGTCTCTGCTTTTTAATATGCTGCCTAGGCTGGTCACAGCTTTTCTTCCAAGGAGCAAGCGTCTTTTAATTTCATGGCTGCAGTCACCATCTGCAGTGATTTTGGAGCCTCCAGAATAAATTCTGTCACTATTTCCATTGTTTCCCCATCTATTTGCCATGAAGTGATGGGACCGGATGCCATGATCTTTGTTTTCTGAATGTTGAGCTTTAAGCCAGCTTTTTCACTCTCCTCTTTCACTTTCATCAAGAGGCTCTTTAGTTCTTCTTCACTTTCTGCCATAAGGGTGGTGTCACCTGCATATCTGAGGTTCCTGATATTTCTCCCGGCAATCTTGATTTCAGCTTGTGCTTCATCCCACCTGGCATTTCGCAGGATGTACTCTGCATAGAAGGTAAATAATAAGCAGGGTGACAGTATACCACCTTGACATACTCCTTTCTCAATTTGGAAAAATTGTTGTTCCATGTCCGGTTCTAACTACTGCTTCTTGACCTGCATGCAGATTTCTCGGGAGGCAAGTAAGGTGGTCTGGTATTCCCATCTCTTGAAGAATTTTCCTCAGTTTGTTGTGATCCACACAATCAAAGATAATTTGATTAGCTATTATAAAATACTATGACTTACTGAGAAGATACTCATTTTAAAGGCAAACTGAAAAATGAGAGGGTTCATTTGGTTTCAATACCTACATTCATTTTTCACACTGAAGAGTTCAGAGCACAGTCCTGTAGGACAGTGAAAGTCATCATCAGACACATTTATTTTAAGAGCTAGCACTACATGACACTGTGGTGGACAAAGAAGATGAAATGTCAGAAAAAGGAAACCTTCAGATCATAAGAGCTTAAATTGTGTATGATCCGAGATATCTCCCTGCACCTACCATACCATCCCTGGTTGTCATTGAGGCTGAACCATGTTCAAAAGAGGGACTTGGTCTAAGTAACCTTTTATAATTTGAGAGAATCCCTATAATCTTAGCTAGGAAAAAGCTAAGGGAAAAAAGATATATTATTTCAACATGTAGGTCTAGTGTCTTAAAAAATTATTTTTCCCCAGAAAACTCTATGAGTTCCAAGTTGGTAGAAGAAGTGACCATTTCCTTCTCCCTGAGAACCCTTAGCTGAGGTTGTCATTGACAGGTTGGACCCACACCCGCTCACCCATGTTATAAATGCTTTCATTCATGCACATACAAAATCATACAACTAGCCCAGAAAATCTAATCACAAGGCAAGATATCCCTACTGACTGCAAAACCAAGTCTATCTGTAAATAGTCTTTCTTAGAGAATATTTTGGAGTAAGAGGTTTATGCCATCTATGCAGGGAGGTCACCCATAGAGGCTTTTTTTCTGGTGCTGTCTTAAGTGCAGAATAAATAGTTGTCAAATCTACTAATTGCTGGCTTCTTGGAGACAGTGTTCAAAAACTCTCTCAAATGGTGATGTACTCAAAGTAGAGACTAAAATATGAAGAGTGGGTGGTTTGACCAACCTCACAGAAAAGTTTAAATGATGCCTGAGGACATCAGATGTTTAGATTAGAACAAGAAAAGCAATAATATACAATTAAGAAGCTAAACTGGAGTTCAGATTTTATTTCAGACTTTGCTGTTTGCTTTATTTGCTAAGGTACTTTGCTTTTTTTTTTTTTTTTTAATAAGAGACTCTAGTTGGTCATTAAGTTACATGCAGGACTCTATTTTCTGGAACCTTAGATAACGTTAGGGATATGATAAATATTAAGAGCTCAGAAAATGATATAGATGAGGAAAGCTAGAGTTCAGTAAATGATTATACTTTCTAAAATGCTTATGGATAAAACAGAGCAATGGGCTTGCATGACATCATGCTAATAACTGAAAGTGATAGTCCTGGGTGGAGCATTTGCCAGTGCTAGGGGTTAGGTTCCAAGTCTGCTAAGATGTGGAGCTTATTGAGGCAGCAAGGAAGAGGATGATTAGAGAGAATTATAAAGAAAGAAAAACAGAGAGTGAAGCCGATAAGCCAAAAGCAGTTGAGATACACCTGGTGGCAGGATCAAGGCGGATAACAAGAGAGAAACAAGACAAAAAGCAGATACAGGTTTTTGTGTAACTAGTAAAAGTAAATGCCCCTCAGTCGTGTCCAACTCTTGCAACCCCACGGATTGTATCCTACCAGGTTCCTCCATCCACGGGATTTTCCAGGCAAGAATACTGGAGTGGGTTGCCATTTCCTTTTCCAGGAGATCTTCCCAACTCAGGGATTAAACCCAGGTCTCCCGTATTGTAGGCAGATGCTTTACCATCTGAGCCACCAGGGAAGTCCTGACTAGAGGCTTTCATTTCACTTAAGTAAATACCTGGGACTGGGAACTGGGCTGTATGGCAAGTTTGTTAAATTTGTAAGAAATCACTAAAATGTTTTCCAAAGTGACTGTAGCATTTTGCATTTCCAGCAGCAGTGTTTGAGAAAGAGCACTGGTTCTACATCCTGATTGGCACTTGATAACATCAGTTTTTTGTTGTTTTGGTTTGGTTTTTAGGCATTCTATTAGGTTTATATTAGTATCTCACTGTGGTTTTAATTTGCATTTTTCTCATGACTAATAATATTAAACATCTTTTAACGTGCTGATTTGTCATCTGTGTATCTCTTTGATTGGCTGTCCAAGGCTTTTGTCCATTACAAAAATTACAGATTATTTCCTGTTCCTCTGTAACCTTGCCAGCATTTTGTGTTGTCAGTGTTCTGGATTTTGGCCATTTTAATTGGTATGTAGTGGTATCTCATTGGTTTAGTTTGGATTTCCCTGATGACATATGATGTGGGGCATCTTTTCATATGCTTATTTGCCATCTGTATATCTTCTTTTGCCCATTTTAAAACTGAGTTGTCTGTTTTATTACTGTGGAATTTTGAGAGTTCTTCATATATTTTGGATAAAGTCTTTTGTCAAATATCTGATTTGCAAATATTTTCTTCCAATTTGTGCCTTGTCTTTTTATTCTCTTAACAATATCTTTAAAAGAGCAGAAGTTTAGAATTTTGATGAAGTACAACTTATCCATGTGTTCTTTTATGAATTTTGCTTGGATAGTATGTTTTAAGACTATTCCTCACTCAAAGTCTCTTGTGTTTTCTTCTAAGAGTTTTAGTATTCTGCTTTACCTCTGGGTCTGTGATCAATCTTGAGTTAATTTGAAGTGTGAGGTATAGTCAAGATTCAATTGATCTTTATTGGGGGTGTGTGCAAATGGATGTCCAATTATCCTGGCACCATTTGTTGAAATGACTGTCATTTCTCCATTGAGTTGGCTTTTCACTTTGATCAAAAATCATTTGGCTATTTATGTTTTGGGTTTATTTCTAGACTGTCTATTTCAGGAATTGTTTATGATTTTTTCCTTGAAGGGCCAAATGTTAAATAGTTGAGGCTTTGCAGGTCAAATGGTTTCTGTTGCAACACAGTTATGGTAGCATGAAAATGACTATAGACAATATGTAAACAAATGACTATGACTGTGAACATGACTATATTCCATAAAACATAATTTGAAAAAACAGGCAATCAGTCAGATTTGGCCCACAGGCCTCAGTTTGCCAATCCCTGCCCTGTTCTGTTCCATTGACTTTTGTGTCTCTCTTTTCTCCAGGACCATACTATTGGTTACTGTAGTAAGTCTTTAAATCACATAACATGAGTCTTTTACTCTTCTACTCTTCTTTTCTTTAATTGTTTGGGGCATTCTACTTTCTTTGCCTTTCCATAGGAATCTGTAAGAAATTCTTCTGGGAATATACATATCAATTTGGGAGAAAATTGAGACATTAAGTAAATTAATTTTTCCCATCTTTGAACTTAATATGACTCTTTCTTTATTTGGGTCTTCCCTAATTTCTTTCGTCAGCAATTTTTTCCATCAGCATTTTGTAATTTCCAAATATCTGGGGATTTTCCAGAAATCTTTCTAGTCATTAAATAATGACTTGCAGGTTAAGGCTTTTATGATCAGCTCTGTGTAATTTGCTTTTTAAAAATTGTTATTTTTTTGCTGTGCTGAGTCTTCATTGCTGCATGGGCTTCTCTTTAGCTGCAGAGACTGGGGTGGGGAGTACTTTCTGGTTGAGGTGCATGGGCTTCTCATTGCAGCGACCTCTCGTTTCAGAGCACGGGATCTAGGGCACACAGGCTTCAGTAGTTGTGTCTCCCAGGCTCTAGAGCACCGACGCAGTGTTTTGGTGCATGGGCTTAGTTTCTCCACAGTATGTGGGATCCCCTGGTGTTAGTCGCTCAGTCGTGTCTAACTCTTTGTGACCCTATGAAACTGTAGCCTGCCAGGTCCCTCTGTCCATGGAATTTTCCAGGCAAGAATACTGGTGTAGGTGGCCATTTCTTTCTCCAGGGGATCTTCCTGGCCCAGGGATTGAACCAGGGTCTCCTGTATTGCAGGCAATTTCTTTACTGTCTGAGCCACCAGGGAAGCCCCCGGGACCCCCTGGACCCCCTGGACTGGGGATCAAACCCATGTCTCCTGTATTGGCAGGTGAATGCTTTACTGCTGAGCCACCAGAGAAGTCCACAACTTCAGTTTTTTAAAAAATTGCTAATTTTTTTTATGTCCCAGAATATGGCCTATCTTGATGAATATTCCATGTGTATTCTGCTCCTCTTGGTGGTGTGCTTTATAAACGTCATCTGGTCAAGTTGGTTGATAGTATTGTTCAGGTCTTCTCTATCTTTGCTGATTTTCCACCTACCTATTATAGAGAGGGGAGTGTTTAAATGTCCAGGTATATTTGTGGATTTGTTTCTGCTTCTTTTCTATCAGTTTTTGCTTCATATACTCTGGAGCTCTGGGTTCTTAGGAGCATATGCATTTAAAATTGTTGTCTTCTTGGGTATTTGCCCCAATCTTCACTATATAATTTTCCTCTTTACTGCTGGTGATTTTCCTTCTTCTGAAGTCTGCTTATTCTGACACTATAAAAGCCAATCCAGTTTTTTTTCTGATTAGAGTTTGCGCTATTAAGTAGGTTTCTTGAATCTATCACGTTGTATATGGTTTGGTCTTTTAAAAATTAAATGTGAGAATTTCTATGTTTTAATTGGTATGTATGGACCATTGACATTTACCATAATAATTAAAATGGTTGGATTTAGTTGTGCATTATGTCATTTTCCTGTTTTCTCTCTTGTTCCTCTTTTCCTCGTACCTGACTTCTTTTGGAATTTTTGCATATAAAAGTTTTATTTTAATTTATTTATTGGTTTTTGACCATGTAGCTTTGCATCATTTTTCAGTGGTTGCCCCAGTGATTACAATTTACACACTTAGCTTTTACAGTCTATTTAGTTTTAATATTTTATCACATAAAGTAAAACACAGGAGACTTATAACCACAAATTTCCATTTATCATGTCCCTTTATCAGTCAATATCTTATGTATTACATCTATAAATACAGTATTGTAATTGTTGCTTTCAACATTCGTAGGTATTTTAAAGTACTTAAGAGTAGAAAAATAGTCTGTTTTTCCTGACATTTACCCTTTCTGTTGTTCTTCCTTGATATCTTAAGTTCCACATTTCTTTCTGGGATCATGTCTCTTTAGCCAGAAGAGCTTCCTTTAGCATTTCTTTCAGAGCTGCTAAATGCAGAAATGCTAAAATTATCTTAGTTTTCTTTCTTATGAGAATGTTTCTAGTTCATCTTCATTTTGTAATACTTTTAAAATTAAGATATAGTTGATGTACAATGTAGTAAATTATAGGTGTACAACAGTGATTTATGTTTTAGGTCTCCATTTATAGTTACTGTAAAATATTGGCTATATTTCCTGTGTTATATAATATATCCTGTAGCTTTAGTTTGTACATAATAGTTTACACCTCTTAATCCTCTATTCCTATATTGCCCTGCCTCTCTTCTCTCTCCTGACTGGCAATCACTAGTTTGTTCTCTATATGTGAGTCTGTTTCCTTTTTGTTATATTTACTAGTTTGTTATATTTTTTTTAGATCCACACAGTATTTACCTTTCTCTGTCTTATTTCACTTAGCATAAATACCCTCTACATCCGTCTTAAGGTTAGTCAAGTTAGTCATCTTAAGGTTAGTTGTTGTAAATGGCAAAATTTCATTCTTTTTTATGGCTGACTAGTATTCCATTGTAGAAAAGGCAATGGCAACCCACTCCAGTACTCTTGCCTGGAAAATCCCATAAACAGAGGAGCCTGGTAGGCTGTAGTCCATGGGGTCGTGAAGAGGACTGAGCGACTTCACTTTCACTTTTCCCTTTCATTCATTGGAGAAGGAAATGGCAACCCACTCCAGTGTTCTTGCCTGGAGAATCCCAGGGATGGAGGAGTCTGGTGGGCTGCCGTCTATGGGGTCGCAAGGAGTCAGACACGACTGAAGCGACTTAGCAGCAGCAGCAGCAGCAGCAGCAGCAGTATTCCATTGAATATATACCACATCTTCTTTATCCATTCATCTATTGATGGACATTTAGGTTGCTTCCATATCTTGGCAATGGCAAATATTGCTGCTATGAACATTGGGGTGCATATTAGTTCATCTTCATTTTTGGAGGATATTTTAACTGGTTATAACATTGTGGATTTTTAACACTTCAAAGATGTTACACCGTCTTCTGGCCTGTGTGGTTTTTGATGAGAAATTCAGTCATTCGAACTACAGTATTTTTCTCCCATTGTTTTTAAGATTTCTTTATCTTTGGTTTTAAGAAGCTTGATTATGATGTGTCTGGACATTGTTTTCTTTTAATTTTTCCTGTTTGGGGCTCACTGAATGCTTTCAATTCGGAGATTTATGACTTGTTAAAATTGAGTGATTTTCAAGCCACTGAGCGACTTCACTATCACTTTTCACTTTCATGCATTGGAGAAGGAAATGGCAACCCACTCCAGTGTTCTTGCCTGGAGAATCCCAGGGTTGGCAGAGCCTGGTGGGCAGCCGTCTGTGAGGTCGCATAGAGTCGGACACGACTGAAGCGACTTAGCAGCAGCAGCAAGCCATTGTTTCTGAAATTATTATGAAGTCTTTAGAATTCTAGAATTCATAAGGATATATTAGCTAATATTATATCTCCAGATCCTTGACTAACCTTGCTGCTGCTGCTGCTAAGTTGCTTCGGTCGTGTCCGCCTCTATGCGACCCCATAGACGGCAGCCTACAAGGCTCCTCTGTCCCTGGGATTCTCCAGGCAAGTGACTAACCTTAGGAGCCTAATAATTAAGCAAATGACTAAGTTAATTAATAAACCATCTTTGGATACCAGAATTATATCTAAGAAACAGATGCAAAAATACTGCTCACTAAACATAATTTCGATTTACCCTCATTTCTTGGGATGGCAATATATTAACAAATATAAAAAATATTCAATTTCACTGGATGATTATTTGCTACTTTAGTTTTCTTAAGGTGATATGTAGTAGATGCCCTTGGAAAAACTAGCTAAATCATTCTTGCTTTTCTGTCTTTTAGTTTTCTCCCTATGTCTGGAGAAAAGAAAAGTTGGTTACTTAAAGATGATCATGAATATAATTGGTTGACTATTCTAGGCATTTTTCCCCTGTTTCTTCAGTAGCTAGAACAGTGCTGTTGACTTACACCAAAGCACACAGTTAAAATTTGTTGAATTAACTGTGGCAGTGACAGTGAAGATAAAAACCTAAGATCAAATCCAAAATATGTTTAGAAATGTTTTAGGGGTACAACATGAAGTACCCCTTTCCCAAATTAAAAACATTTGTTTTCTGGGGTGTGGGTGAAAGTGAAGTGAAAGTGAAGTCCGCTCAGTCGTATCTGAGTCTTTGTGACCCCGTGGACTGTAGCTTACCAGGCTTCTCTGTCCATGAGAATCTCCAGGCAAAAATACTGGAGTGGGTTGCCATTTCCTTCTCCAGGGGATCTTCCCGACCCAGGTTGGGTTTCCCTGGGTCTCCTGCATTGCAGGCAGACGCTTTAACCTCTGAGCCAGGGTATGGTATTAGGTTTCTAAGTTAGAGGAGAAGGGGAAAGCTTACAGAAAGACAAAATTCCAATAAAGAAATTACTAGGACTGGGAGCATAAGGAAAGAAGACACCAAAAGAAAAAAAAAATCCAAAAAGAGGGTTAAAATGGGTAAAAGGAAGGACAAATGAAAAGACATTTGATAAGACATTGATTGTGATGGATAAAAGATAGCATTTTGAGATGCTGTCCTTTACCAATAAATGTTTTATTATTAGAAAAAACAAAATCACACTAGTGTCCCGTGAGGATTTTTCTTTATTGGGCTATGATATGACCCATGTTGCATGTGAATCAGTAATCCCGAACAGTTTCCTGAAGAAATTCTACTGTTATAACTGTGGCACTATAGGCTTATTATGAGAGCAGGGTCCTGCTTTGGCAAGTTTTTTCGAAACAGACAAATCTGAATCCTTTGCAGTTGTGTAGCCCTCCCCACAGGACTCTGTGTAGAGTCCACAGAGGCCTTTGAGGTACTTCATCTTCCTTGTTTGCCATTTACGGTAAACCGTGTGGCAGGAAGGGCCAATGTGACGATCCATGTCCACATCATCAAAAACGACAGTGTGTTCATTACGCAAATATGCCCTTGTTTAGGAAGACGCTGATCCCTCTGTCCCATCCACACAAGCACCCTCTGTCAGTAGGTACCAGATCAGTAAATAAGCCTGTACTAAAGGTCTGGTCTGCAGAAAGGTATAAGGTGGTCTTCAGCTCTGCGTCCTCAGCTCTGAGATGGAAGAGCAAGGCCTGGGTAAGTTGCAGTAGAGGATTCTGTAGCAGATGGTTTTAATGGCCTAGTGGGATGATGGTGGCCGTGGATTATCTTTAAGGTAAATAGTATACAGGTTGGAGCTGGTACCAAGTTTCCCAAATTTAATGATTTTGTCTGGGGCAAAGAGGCTAATGGGAGACCGAGCGAAGTTGCAGCAGCTGCTGCAGGAAGCAGGAGTGGGTTGGGGAGGAGGTGGAGTGTCGTGTGCACCTCCTCTTTGTCCCATTGGGTCCTGGGGATGTCTGAAAGTGCGACACCTGACGCTGCACCTATAAGCCTGACAGAAGTTTGTTAATTACCCACGTTCATAGCCCGGGGTGGGGGAGGGCCCTGAGCACCACACAGCGCTACACTGGGTCAGGTTAACGGGAGACTGAGAGCACTTGCAGCAGCACAGAGCAGGACGCATGAGCTTGGTTGGGGAGGAATAATGACAACTGTAAAAAATTCAAGTGGCTTTTTAGGTATCTTGACTTGCTGCTAAAAAGCCGATGCAAGCTGCTTTTTAACTGATTATTGATAACCTGTCATTCGGGCTTCCTGGGTGGCTCAGATGGTAAAGAATCCACCTGCAATGCAGGAGACCTGCGTTCGATCCCTGGGGGGAGGATCCCCTGGAGGAGGGAATGGCAACCAATTCCAGTATTCTTGCCTGGAGAATTCCGTGGACAGAGGAGCCTGGCAGGCTACAGTCCATGGGGCTGCAAAGAGTCGGACACGACTGAGCGACTAACACATATACACAACCTGTCATTCAGTTCTCCTTAATTGGAAATGTCTTCTCATTCCTGTATTACGGATTTTGTAAGTTTAGGAAAAATATTGAAATGGCTCAAATTCATCCCATTTTCAGGGTGAGACACTTCTTAAATTATCTTAAATTTAAGGATCTATTTTGTTTTTATTTTTTTCTGTGAAAAAGGACATTGAAGAAAAATATTCAGTAATCTGTTTCTTTGCCAAATTATTTTCAGAATATTCTTCCTTATAGATAGCAAAAAATTTCCTCATGCTAATGATTTTTTTAGCTTTTTTTAAATTGTGGTAAAATATATACAGCATGAACTGTACTCTTTTAACCACTTTAAGTGTACATCAGTGACATTAAGTACATTCACAGTGCTGTGCAGCCATCTCCAGTATCTGTTTTCATCATCTCATACAGAAATTTCGTACCCATTAAATAACACCTTACACCCTTCTTTCCCAGCTCCTAGTAATGCTGGTTCTTGGTCAACCCTTTTTTAAAGTTTTGGCTGTGCTGGATCTTTGTTGCTGGGCACAGTCTTTGTCTAGCTGTGATGAGCAGGGGCTTTTCTCTAGTTGTGGTGTGCAGGCTTCTCACTGTGGTGGCTTCTCTTGTTGTGGAGCATGGGCTCTAGAGCACTCAGTAGTTGCAGCTATTGGGCTCTAGACGTGGGCTCAGTAGTTGTGGTACGTGGGCTTAGTTGCCCGCTGACATATGGAATCTTCCCGGACCAGGGACTGAACTCATGTCCCTGCATTGGCAGGCAAATTCTCAACCACTGGACCACCAGGAAAGTCCTGATTCAACTCTTAATAAGGTGGATTTTTGATTGTGAATTAGTTTTTGTCTTTGAAACTAGATTTTTAAGTGACTTGAGAGCAGGCAGGTAATATAACTCAAATGTCTTTGTACCTTTGAGACTGGGCAGCTTAGGGGTGAACACAGATTGTTGGCTCACCACACCTGTTCACTGGTAGATTGAATGCTGGAGGAAGGACCAAATAGCTTCTTCAGAGATTTTGAGCCTGAGAATTTGGGGGCTACGGGACCATTCTCATCAGGGCAAGAACTTCTTAGGAAATTCAGAAATTCTGGAGTCTTGGAGGCACATCACAATGTTGACAGGGATCGTGAGGTTAACATTAATATGCAAATCAGTGGACATGGGGATGGTGGGTACTAAGATTGAACAGAAAGAAGCTTGACCTGCCTATGGGTGTTCAGATTCAGATTTTCATAAACATTTCAGCCAGCCACTTCGGCCATGGTGGATTCAACCTAAGAGCCCAAGTTTGTGGTCCTTAGTCTTGCCAGTAACTCACCTCCATGAGTGGATACTCCACAGGATACTACTGAGATCTGTAAGGGCCATTCTGGAAAACCAAGCTCCAGAAGTGAGCCTCATTGATGTTTCTCCTTGGAAGGCACTGTTTACAGTTTCTTCTCATCCATCAAAAGCTTGATCACACAGACTGGGAGGACTCCTTTAAGTCTCAGAAAGTTATTTAAAAGAACAGAAGCTATGTCCTTTTCTTGCCACAGTAGTCACAGTCCTTTTCATGACTGCCCACCTATTGCCTGTGACATCAAACTTCACTGTCCAAGACTTAATAGGATAACGTATACACTGTCGTCTTGTGTGTTTCCTAGTTCTCAGAACAGTGATATATATAGTTCATGGAGTTCATCTGACCAATCCACTATCTCTCTTTTAGGGCACACAGTGTACATAAAGACTCAGTTATCTGGGGATAGACGCCAGACTGTTTTCTGAGAGCTGAAGTCTGAGCCATCAGGATAGAGAGAATAGAGAGGGCATGAAGGAGTATTTGCTTCCTGTGACTTGGCATCTTTAGGCTCAGGCTCTGCAACCCACGTAGTCAACCAGACACCCTCACCTTAACACGGTGTCACATGAGCTTCTCCTAGACAAGTGAAGGTCTGTGATGCCATGCTTGACTTAGGAAACAGGAGGGCTTTGTGATGCAGTCTGCTGGTTTGATTCTATGCTCTGTGAGGCAGAGACAATAGGTCCACAATTTGGAGGTGTTAGGCTCTAAGACCCTTAAAGCCTAGGAAGCCTAGGAAGAGGGATGACTAGTAAGGTTTAGATTATGTTGAGCCCTACTTTTATTTTGTGGGATGTTGGATATCCCTTTTACACTTATGGCTCCATCATTATTATTGCATTAATTATTTGGCAAGTGAAAAAGAACCAGCAAGATGTAAAGTTGGGACCTAAGAGGAACTGCTGCCGGGTAGGGAAACACTATGACCATGACTGAACCAATTATGCCTCAAACAAGGTTTTATCCCTTCACTGTCTCTCCTTACCCTTACCCCTGCTTTTTTGTTTTAAATGGAGGAAGTTTCCTGACTGGTTCCCAGTACAGCTTCAGATTTGGGTGATCCTTTCAGCTGGTGGACTTTTAGAACCTTGGGTGGCTAAAGTCCTTTGTCTACTAGACCACCTGTCCTTGATTCCATTTCCCCCTTTCCCTTGTCTTATTCTGATTTCCCACAGAACTTGTTCAGGGAATGAGGGTGGAGGTATGGAGTGTGAAGAGCTTTGAAATGAATCAGAAATAAGAAGAGAAAGGAAATGATGGGATGAAAAAGGTAGAGCAGGGAAAAAGGTAGCAGAATGTATAGAATTGAAACAGAAGAAGTTTGGGAAATATTTGCAGGTTTTGTCTCCGTTTAGACATGAAAAGAAGAGGGTGGCTCAGCTTCACACTCTCTTTTGTCTTTAAGCGTCACCAGAAAGTCAAACAGAGGGCCAAAGAGAAAACACCAAGAGGTAAAGTCCCAGTCTCTGCTCTGACTTCCCTCCCCTGGGAGTGAGACTTGCATGGACCCTGGCCCTCAGTGACCCCTGGTGCCAGGCGCTGGATGCTCTAACCATTGCTCCAATTCCCCAAGTTGACAGATCCTCCCAGAAGACTTTTTGGGTGGGAAGCCTTTTGGGTGGGAAATGAGAACCTGGGAATGTTCCAGAATTCTCCACCTTTCCCCTGGGAGTGAAGAGGAAGTAGGGGAGACATCCTCAAGTGTGTCATTTACTAGTTTTATGACCCTGTAGAGGTCATTTCATCTCTGAGTCTTGTAATCCATAAAATGGGCATCTGATGATGCTGTCTTACTCATAGTGTGGTTGTGAAGATAAATGAGAGTAGGTCTAGGAGAGCACATCATACCTGGCTAAGTTGTGCCCAGATGTACCCTCAGAGTGCTGACTGGGGAGGGGGGCTGTCTGCAGTCTCCTGCCATTCAAGGCTTTTAGATTCCTGTAGGATGTCCCTGAATCCCCTCTTGTTCCGTGTAACACTGTCTCCTGGTTTCTCAGCTAGGAGACATTCCCGGAAAGAAGCTGACAAGCTGCGGGAGCTGCTCTCGCTCATGCGAAGGTGATCTTTTGCTCTTTGCAGTCTCCCACCTTCCAGCATGGCCTGTGGTGATTTCTGTGTTTGGCCTGGGGCAGTGTTGGGCAGAAGGAGAATGGCTGAGAGGGAGCCAGACACAGGGCGCCTGGAGCCCTGGGTGAGAGTTGCTGGAGGAGAGGGTGGGGTCAGACGTCTCAGTGGAGAGTGGTCTTCCAGCTGTGCTCTGGGCAAGGCTCACAAAGGTGCTGGAAATCAGGATGTGACTGAATGTAACTCTGTGGGTTTTCTCCCAACCATGAGAGGAGTTACCCAGTCAGGAAAATGGATAGTTAAGTGCATAAACAAGTCATCATTTTCATATTCTCTTTACAGCCACACCCTTTCAAGGGCAGACCCCTGGACCCTGCTGACATTACCTCTTCTGGTTCTGTCTTCAGGGAGGCCAGTTCCTGGGACAACCCTCAGGCAGGAGCTTGTCATGCTATCCCCTCCTTAAGAGCTCTGCAGAATGAGAAATTGGCTCTTGAGAGATGTGTGCATCTCCTAATCCCCAGAATGCAGAGCTCCCACAGGACTTCCGTGGCCTGAAGCGAGGCTAACTCCAGGTTCTACCTGGTGACGTCTCTGGTGCTGCCCCATCAGCTAACCATTGGCTCCCCCACCTGCCTGGTTCCCTTCTCCCAATTCAGCTTCTCAGCACAGGTCAACAGAGAGCTCACCCACCTCCCAGTTTCTCAAGGCCCTGTGTTCCCACCAGTTGTCTGAGACCTTGTCCAGTTTAGCTAGCCCTGACCTGCTGAATGCTTCTGCAGAAAAGCAGTGGCAATAACAGCATGGGGGTAGAAAGCAAGAGCTGAGAGGTCTGTCTCAGGCCACACACTGACAAAGAGGCTGATGTTACTGCGTCAGTAACAAACGATTGCCATGCTTCCCTTCCCAGCCATGGCTGGCTTCCTCAGGAAGGGAGTGTGCGGCGGCTCCTGTGTGCAGACCCCTGCTGCCAAATCTGCAATTCTGTGGCTCTGGAGATTCAGCAGTTGATATCGTGTGAGACTACGCTGACCACCGCTACCTCATCGGGGCCATCACAGGGCTCCTCTTGCCTAGAGGTTTTGTCCATGTCTAGACTGAAGCGACTTAGCAGCAGCAGCAGCAGCAACAGTCTCTCTTTTGATCAGGAGTCCCTGCCCTTCAAACAGCTTTCACTTCCATCAGCAACCCGCACAGTGTCACAAGTAACAAATCAGAAATCTGTAACCCAGTCAGCTGCCAAGTCAGCCACTAAGCCAGCTACCAAGTCTGCCAGTGCAATCAGCATCCGCCAATACTGGGCTGGTCACCAGCAGCTGAGGCAGGAATGTCGAGGGTCAGAGTTGCCCTTGGACGCAGGAGCTGTGTCTTTTGTGAGCCTTGAAAAGCCTAGGATTCCTGTGAACCAGCATGTCAAGAAGAAGAGCAAATCTGAAGGTATTCTGAAGAAACAAGGTCAGGAGCCCTTGAAAATCTGCTTCCGTTTCTTTCCCTGAACACGAAGCTCACAAACCTAAAATACCCTATTACCTTGATTCCCTTCGTCTAATGTTCCCGTCTCCCCCAGTTGCTGAGATATCTTTAAGTATTTGTATGTAATGCATGCATTTCTATCTATATCTGAGGGTTCCCGAGGTTTTGGAAGATTCCTGTGGCAGCTTATGTCATACCACCCCCAAATTTTCCAATCCTGGGTGGAAACACTACCATTTCTTTCATCATGAATGCTACCTCTAAGGCCTCAGTTGAAAAGATGGGCTTTTATCTCCCCTGACCTGAGGTTCATGGGAGGTAAGCCAGTCTACCCAAACTTTCTGTTTTTGAAGGATCCACTGTTGACCCTGTGCAAATATCACTGCAAACAAATCCCAAACCCTGTGATCCTGGCTCTACTCTCTTCCACATTTCAGTTAGTAAGTCGTCTCTGTCCACTGCTTGGGGGATGCACTGAGGCCTCAGTGTGCTGGCCACAGCAGAACACAGCTGTCTTTCCTTGGTTCCTCTTTAATGCACATTGAGTCCCTGGTCTACTCCTAAACATCTTGCCCTGAAAGGCGAGCCTGATCTCTTTTTTTCCCCCCAATGGTTTATTAATCTCCAGACTGTCTAAAATTTCCTCTACCTCAGTTAGAGCCACGTTCTTCCCACCCTCCTGAATTTGGGCTTCTTCATTTTTCTATCAGTGAGCCTCTATCAATGTCCCATTTTTGACTGTGGTCAAGTGTGAAGCCTTGCATTGGCACTTCCACTTCAGTGGCAGCTCCAGCTTCCATGGGGCTTGCTAGCTGTTGCCCAGAGATCTCTGTAGATGTAGCAAACCCCACAGCCTAAGTCCTGAGATGTGTTGAAGGCTATGTCCTGAGACCCAGGGGCCTACCTGTTTGGAGAAGTCCCTTTAAAAATCCTCAGGAGCCAAGGTAGTATTTTTATGGAGCATGCCCCGAGCTGCTGGAGTGCCACCTTTAGAAGTGGTTTATTTGGCAATTTAATTTACCATTGCTGGGGTCTGCCCCAGAAGATCCAGCAGTCCCTCCAGTTGCTCCTTTCCCCTGATGACCAGCAGCCTCTGTCCCAGGGTAGCTCACTGACCAGCGTGAGAGTCCCCTAGCCTGCAGACCTGGAGACCTGAGGGGATAGTGACCTCTTCTGATCTGTTGTGGCCAGCAGGGCCAGCCCATAGTTGCTTGTCCAGGCCATGGCGATGTTGTAGAGCCATCTTGACTAAAGATGTGAGAAAATCTGCTAGGGGATTGTCCCTACCCACATCTGTTGGAACATCTGCAGTGGTTGGAACCTCAATCACTGGGTCCATAGAATTGCAGGGCCCCTGGAAGCAGCTCAGTTCCCCGCACCCCAGAAAATAAGCCTCTAGACACAGAGGCAGCAGTCAGTCCCTACACGGATCAGGAAGTGATACCCTGAATACTGTCAGGCCTGAACCAGCAGCAGTAAGCCTCCCCAGATGCTGTTACCAATCACTTTGTTTAGATAACTCCCTGCACCAGCAGGGAGAGTAGGGACACAGGGAAACTCAACGCTTCAGAGAGCCACAGAGAAGGGGTGCAGTGCCACATCTCTCTCCATCCAGAGAGACCATTTGCTCTGCCAGGGTTCTAGGAGGGACACTTTTAAGTTGAACCCCCAAGAGCCCCTGACTTCTCAAATGTATCTCCAGGATCTTTCTCAGGTAAAATTTTAGTTTGGCCAGGATGGTTGCCTTGAGTGAGTAGGGACTAGCAAGGTTCTGTCTGGATCTGTAGAGCCACCATCTCCAAACTCTCAGCTTATTGCCCCTTGTCCGTACCTTCACCAGCATCTCCCTTACCTTGAGTTCCTAGAGCATCCTCCAAGATTCCTTGGGACCAAAGGACTAGATGAGAATGGTCTGTAAGGCTGTTAGAGCAAGGTGAATGACCTCACCCAAAGAAGCATTCCCGCGAATGCCATGTCTGGAAGTGTTCAGGGCTTAAAGGGCCAGACCTTGCAGGACCAATTTGCTGTTCCACAGTTTGCGTTTAAAGGACCCACATATTTTTCAGATCCAAACTTTGCAGGGCCAAAATTTATAGGGCCACCCTTTCTAGGGGCAAGAGCTGCAGGGTCTGGTAAAGACAGCTCATACTCACAAGAGCCCTATCCTTCCAGAAGCTGTAGAAGCCGACCTGGGAAATAAGCTGAAGCATTTTACACACGGGATTAACCCTGACACGAAAGGTCAAGGGCATAAGGAATGCATTCTCCGCTGTAAGGATGAGAAAGCGGCCAAAACCAAGAGAAAAAAGGCTGAGAAGAGTCCACCTTCCACCAAACGCCCCATGAATGGAGCTAAGTTGGAGAAGGAGGAGGGCTTCTTTGACGCACTCCAGTGCCTGGACAGTGAGTTCCAGCGACAGTCCGTGCAGTCTGGTCAGTCCTGTTTCCTGCCCCTCTCCAGTGGCAGCTCCAAGGGCAGTCCTCTGCTGACTCGTGCCACTCAGCCAGAAAATCCATCGCATGTCTCAATTTGCACCTCAGCAAAAGGCACTTGTCTACCCCAGGAGAGTACCCAGTCCAGGAAGAAGGAGCTCAGAGGTTCCCAGACTTCTGCATCCTCCTGAAAAGGCTGTCATCATCATTTCCATTAATAATCTGGTGAGGCGGGACTCTCTCCAAATAAACTCTATACCTCTAAGCAAAGAACCACCTGTTTGTGCCTCCTTGTTTTCATTGTGGTATGTGTGTGTGGTATGTATACACCCCATGTAGTATAGGAGCTTAAACCCATTTCACAGGTAGGTAAGCATTCCGCTTGACTCTTCCAGCTCCACCTTGGACTGTGAATAGAGGGACCTGAGCACAGAAGGAAGACCCGTATTTAAGGTACACTGGAGGTAAAGACCATGCTTGACTTCTGTCCTGGCTTCCCTGCTGACTTTGAGCCCCAGAGGAGCAAATTGTGCATGATGATAGTACAAGAAGTGATAGCTGGGAATCCAGGGCATTTTTGGCACAGTTTGTTGATAACTACTATATATTCCCATAATCTGGAGGGAAGACTTTTAGAGGAGTGTTGCAGTGCTTCTTCTTTGAGGAGGTGCTTTGTGTTTATCAAAAGCACATAGCTAATATGACAGATGTCAGAAGAAAACTATAGAATCTCCCCTCTCTGCGCTTTGTTGTTATTGATTGGAGTTTTTTTTTTTAAGAGGTAACCTGTCTGGGAGCTTGCTATAGCTCTCTTGCCTCTTTGACCCTCATTGCCTTTCAGTTGCATGGAATAAATGCCTCCTAGAATGAAAATCAGTTGATGATAATGTCCCCAAAGAGTCACAATAAAAATGACATTGAGAATCATCTTACATTCAACAATTAAAATATTTGAGTACTTACTGCATGCCAGAAACAATGTCAGACACAGCAGTCGCCTAAACACAGGCCTCGCCTCCATGGAGATCATTATCTTATGCGGTAGACAGTCTCACATGTCCAGATTGTCTAATCAGAACTGTATATACTTGGATATCCAGTATTTATTTCAGAAATGAACTGATTCCTCATACCACCACCACCACCCAATCACACATACCAGACCTGCTCCCACATCAGTTAATGGCACCTTTCTCTTGCTAGTTGTTCAGGCCAAAATATTGGTGCCATCCGTGACTTTTACTTTTAAAAAGTCTGCTTTTGGTCTATCAATAAATCTTATTTCTACCTTCAATATCAAAATACAATTCCTTCTTATCTCCTCTGCTGCTACCAGTAGCAGTAGTTTCATAATCTTCTGCTTCTTCCTGAAACCATACCCCCAGCCGTCTATTGTCCACACAGTGCACATGGAGGGCCCTGGCTGGAGAAAGAGAGAGAAATGGAGAGAGATGTATAATGATGGGACCAGATGAGGTCACTAAAGGAATGAGTATACATGAAGGAGAGGTCTAAAGACTGGGCTCTGGGATATTCCAGTGTTAGGAAACTGGAAAGAAAAGGAGGAACAAGTACACAGAGGAAACTGAAAAGCAGAAGCCAGGGAGGAAGGAGGAAATCTGGAAGAGCGTGGCGTCCTGGCATATTACAAGGAGAAAGTGGTCAGCTGCAATAAAAGTTGTGAACTGGCCAAGTAAGATGAGGATGCAGAGTTCCCATCAGATTTAGCAACACTAATGGCCTTGAGAAAAGCACACTCACCTGTGATGGAGGTGAAGGCATGACTGGAGTGCATTCAAGAGCGAATGAAACAGGAGTAATTGGTGATAGCAAGTGCAATCAGTTCCTTCAAAGAGGTTTGTTCCACGGAGGTGCAGACAAATGGGGAGAAGGCTGTAGATAAACCCAGAGAGTGTTTTTATTTTTTAAAAATGAGAGACATAACATGTTGGATGTTGAGAGAAAGGATGAAACCAAGGAGAGATAAGCTGATGATGTGGTGAAAACTGCCGGAGCCACGAGGTGGTTGTAGAGGTGAGGAGATGGCAGTGAATGTCCAAGTCCAGGAGATGATCTTGGAGAAAACAGGCACTTTGCTGGTGGTTAGTAGAGAGAAAGAAGCACTGAGGTGAGACTTTGTGTATTAAGAGGAGAAAGGTTGCTGTCACATGTAGTGGAGTTTGGGCAACGACTCAAGAGGGTAGGTGAGGAGCTGGAAAGGTACTGTGGCTGGGGGTGGAAGGAGTGGTATGGAGAGCCAAAGCTGAAGTAGAGTAGAGGCAGATTCTGGAAGTTACCGCAGCAAGTTTCTGTCAGGGCCTGAGGATCTGGTGGTCAACTGAGGGCCAGGCGAATATGGAAAGGTGGTGGTGGTTGAACATATTCTTGGAACACGAGCACTAAGGAAAGATCACAGAGAAACTCTAGACACCAGAACATGAGGAAAAGGATGGGCCTAGGGACGCAGGAAGGGGGCAAGGTGTGGTATCCTAGAGTTCAGAGACCAGGGAGTTTCGGGGGCTGGAGGAGGGAAATAGGAAGCAGAAAAAGGCTGCCCTGAGCGGATGCGAGGGGACTCTGTTCTGGACACTTCATTTCTCTCAGAAGGCGGCACCTCTGCATTCCCCACCTTCTGACCTACCAGAGGGAAGAAGAAAGGCAGAAAGGGCTGTGGCCTCCTCATGGTGTGGTATGAGGGCTGTGGGATGCCCTGCCTCACTGATTCTGAAGGAAATTCAGGATGGCTCCACATACCACAACCAGCAGTGGTGGCGGGAGTCTCCTCGGATAGGACCCAGAACTTAGCACAGTGTGTCCACTGCCAGCTGGATGCAGAAAAGGCAGGATGGGAAGAAGCATGAGTGAGTCCCTCCTCTGAATGGTGACTCTGTGTCTAAGGGGTGGCAGCCCAGCCCCTATTGTGGCCCCCAGGGCGAGGAGGCACAAGGCCCAGGCCAGCTGAACCACATCTTCCAGAGTTTTCCTAAAGCATCCCCAAAGATCATAAGAGGTCTTGTGACAGGCAGATCCTCCCTTCCTGGTGGGAGTTGGGCTGAGAGCCACGTAGGAGGATGCCCAGGAGAAGGAATGTGACTTGGGAAGGTCAGGTGGGAAGCCAAGGTTAATGTGCACACATTTTGGCTGAGGTGGAGCTGGTCCTTCCCTTGGTGCCCTGTAGGCTTCCAAGTGCCTCAGCAGATTCCTGTTATGGGTATTTCAGAAAACTGACCATCATGACTGTGTGTCTCTTGTACCTGCTCACTTCATCCTAGCAGGAAGGTTATTGCTGAGCTCCAGAGTGAATGTTTGAGGCTTCATCTTGTTCTTGCTCAGTCCTGTCATGCCAGCCTCTTGCCAGCAGGGGACCAGGACTCCCGGAACTGGAGCTGAAACTCCCTGCCCTGCTCAAATTCCCAGTCTGTTGGAGACGCTCAGACTCAAGGGCTTAGTTATGTCTGTTCATCCATGCAATTTCTAGTCCCTCTCCTCTGTGAGTCTTTGAGTAAATATCCCTGCCCCTAAATTCCTACATCCTCTGAATCATCCTTCTTCCATGGCCTCATTTCTATCCTTGACTAACTTTACTATCGCCACTGTGTCCAGGCTCAATCTCTGCAAAGATAATTAAAAATGTATGGACATGGTAGTGGAAAAAACATGTTACAAAAATATCCATGCTATAGTCTCATATAAAAATATGAATAGACTTAAAGAGCAGTTTTAGGTTTGCAGAATATTAAGCAGTATATTGTCACCCTGCTTATTTAACTTACATGCAGAGTACATCATGAGAAACGCTGGGCTAGAAGAAGCACAAGCTGAAATCCAGATTGCCGGGAGAAATATCAATAACCTCAGACATGCAGATGACGCCACCCTTGTGGCAGAAAGTGAAAAGGAACTTAAAAGCATCTTGATAAAAGTGAAAGAGGAGAGCGAAAAAGTTGGCTTAAAGCTCAACATTAAGAAAACGAAGATCATGGCATCTGGTCCCATCACTTCATGGGAAATAGATGGGAAACAGTGGAAACAGTGTCAGACTTTATTTTTGGGGGCTCCAAAATCACTGCAGATGGTGATTGCAGCCATGAAATTAAAAAGATGCTTACTCCTTGGAAGGAAAGTTGTGACCAAGCTAGACAGCATATTGAAAAGCAGAGATATTACTTTGCCAATAAAGTTCCAACATAGTCAGCATAGTCAAGGTATGGTTTTTCCAGTGGTCATGTATGGATGTGAGAGTTGGACTGTGAAGAAAGGTGAGTGCCGAAGAATTGACGCTTTTGAACTGTGGTGTTGGAGAAGACTTGAGAGTCCCTTGGATTGCAAGGAGATCCAACCAGTCCATTCTAAAGGAGATCAGCCCTGGATTTCTTTGGAGGGAATGATGCTGAAGCTGAAACTCCAGTTCTTGGGACACCTCATGGGAAGAGTTGACTCACTGGAAAAGACTCTGATGCTGGGAGGGGTTGGGGGCAGGAGGAGAAGGGGACGACAGAAGATGAGATGGCTGGACGGCATCACTGACTCGATGGACGTGAGCCTGAGTGAAGTCTGGGAGTTGGTGATGGACAGGGAGGCCTGGCGTGCTGCGATTCATGGGGTCGCAAGAGTCGGACATGACTGAGCGACTTGACTGAACTGAACTGAACTGAAGCAGTATGTAGTGAGTTCTCATATATTATACCTCCTCATCCTTGGTCACATACGCAGTTTCCCCTATTGCTAACATCTTTTATTTAGCGGTGTACATTTGTTAAAATTGATGAGTCAATACTGATTTTATTATAAACTAACATTCATAGTTTATGTTAGGGTTCACTCTTTGTGTTATACCTGATATGGGTTTTGACTAATGTATAATGACATACATTCACCATTACAGTATCAGAAGAGTTTCATTGCCCTAAAAATTCCATTTGTTCCACCTATTCATCCCTTTCTCCCTTCCCCCCAAACCCTGGCAACCATTGATCTTTTTTTTTAAATAAAAAACTTTATTTGTTTAACTGTGTTGGCGTTTAGTTGCTGTGTACCAGATCTTTGTTGCGACGTGTAGGATCTCTTGTTGAGTTGGCATGTGGGCTCTGTAGTTGTGGCACACAGGCTCAGCAGTTGTAGCATGCAGGCCTAGTTGCTATGTGGCATGTGGGGTCTTAGTCCCCCAGACAGAGATGGAACCTCTGTCCCTCGCATTCCAAAGTGAACTCTCAACCATTGCGTTACCAGGGAGGTCCCTTTCAAATGTTTTTAATTTTGTATTGGAGTATAGTTGATTAACAATATTCTGTTAGTTTCAGGTATACAGCAAAGTGATTCTGTTATAAATGTATCTATTCTTTTTCAAATTCCTTTCCCATTTAGATTAATACAGACTATTGAGCTGAGTTCCCTGTGCTACGCAGTAGGTCCTTGTTGGTTATTTTAAATTTTACTTATTTTAAATATAGCATGTCAACCCCAACTCCCAGTTCATCCCTCACCTCCTTTCACCCCAAGAACCATGAGTTTGTTCTGTAAGTCTATGAGTGTGTTTCTGTTTTGTAGATGAGGTCATTTGTGTGTGTGTGTGTGTGGGTGTGTGTATATATATATATATATATATATATATATATATATGTAGATAGATTCTGCATGTAAGTGATATCATATGATATTTGTCTTTCTCTATCTGACTTACTTTGCTTAGTATCAAAATCTCTAAGTCCATCCATGTTAGTGAAAATGGTATTGTTTCTTTCTATTTAATGGATGAGTCATATTTTTTTATACGTATGTATCTTCAGTTCAGTTCAGTCGCTCAGTCGTGTCCAACTCTTTGCGACTCCATGAACTGCAGCATGCCAGCCTCCCTGTCCATCAGCAACTACCAAGAGTGCACCCAAACCCATGTACACTGAGTCAGTGATGCCATCCAACCATCTCATCCTCTGTCGTCCCCTTCTCATCCTGCCCTCAATTTTACCCAGCATCAGGGTCTTTTCAAATGAGTCAGCTCTTGGCATCAGGTGGCCAAAGTACTGGAGTTTCAGCTTCAACATCAGTCCTTTCAATGAACACTCAGGACTGATCTCCTTTAGGATGGACTGGTTGGATCTGCTTGCAGTCCAAGGGACTCTCAAGAGTCTTCTCCAACACCACAGTTCAAAAGCATCAATTCTTCGGTGCTCAGTTTTCTTTATAGTCCAACCCCCACATCCATACATGACCACTGGAAAAACTATAGCCTTGACTAGACGGACCTTTGTTGGCAAAGTAATGTCTCTGTTTTTGAATATGCTGTCTAGGTTGGTCATAACTTTCCTTCCAAGGAGTAAGCATCTTTTAATTTCATGGCTGCAATCACCATCTGCAGTGATTTTGGAGCCCAGAAAAATAAAGTCAGCCACTGTTTCCATTGTTTTCCCATCTATTTGCCATGAAGTGATGGAACCGGATCCCATGATCTTAGCTTTCTGAATGTTGCGCTTTAAGCCAACTTTTTCACTCTCCTCTTTCACTTTCATCAAGAGGCTCTTCAGTTCTTCTTCACTTTCTGCCATAAGGGTGGTGTCATCTGCACATCTGAGGTTATTGATATTTCTCCTGGCAAGCTTGATTCCAGCCTGTGCTTCCTCCTGCCCAGCGTTTCTCATGATGTACTCTGCATGTAAGTTAAATAAGCACGGTGACAATATACAGCCTTGACGTACTCCTTTTCCTGTTTGGAACCAGTCTGTTGTTCCATGTCCAGTTCTAACTGTTGCTTCCTGGCCTGCATACAGGTTTCTCCAGAGGCAGGTCAGGTGGTCTGGTATGTCCACCTCTTTCAGAATTTCCACAGTTTATTGTGATCCACCCAGTCAAAGGCTTTGGCATAGTCAGTAAAGCAAAAATAGATCTTTTTCTGGAACTCTCTTGCTTTTTTGATGATCCAGCAGATGTTGGCATTTGATCTCTGGTTCCTCTGCCTTTTCTAAAACCAGCTTGCTGCTTCACGTATTGCTGAAGCCTGGCTTGGAGAATTTTGAGCATTACCTTACTAGCGTGTGAGATGAGTGCAATTGTGCGGTAGTTTGAGTATTCTTTGGCATTGCCTTTCTTTGAGATTGGAATGAAAACTGACCTTTTCCAGACCTGTGGCCACTCCTGAGTTTTACAAATTTGTTGGCATATTGAGTGCAGCACTTTCACAGCATCATCTTTCAGGATTTGAAACAGCTCAACTGGAATTCCATCACCTCCACTAGCTTTTTTCATAGTGATGCTTCCTAAGGATCACTTGACTTCACATTCCAGGATGTCTGGCTCTAGTTGAGTGATCACACCATCATGATTATCTGGGTCGTGAAGCTCTTTTTTGTATAATTCTTCTGTGTACTCTTGCCACCTCTTCTTAATATCTTCTGCTTCTATTAGGTCCCTACCATTTCTATCCTTTATTGAGCCCATCTTTTCATGAAATGTTCCCTTGGTATCTACAATTTTCTTGAAGAGATCTCTAGTCTTTCCCATTCTGTTGTTTTCCTCTATTTCTTTGCATTGATCAATGAGGAAGGCTTTCTTATCTCTCCTTGCTATTCTTTGGAACTCTGCATTCAAATGGGTATATCTTTCCTTTTCTTCTCTGCTTTTCACTTCTCTTCTTTTCACTGCTATTTGTAAGACCTCCTCAGACAGCCATTTTGCTTTTTTGCATTTCTTTTCCATGGCGATGGTCTTGATCCCTGTCTCCTGTACAATGTCACGAACCTCCATCCATAGTTCATCAGGCACTCTGTCTATCAGATCTAGACCCTGAAATCTATTTCTCACTTCGACTGTATAGTCATAAGGGATTTGATTTAGGTTATACCTGAATGGTCTAGTGGTTTTCTCCACTTTCTTCAATTTCAGTCTGAATTTTGCAATAAGGAGTTCATGTCTGAGCCACAGTCAGCTCCTGGTCTTGTTTTTGCTGGCTGTATAGAGCTTTTCCATCTTTGGCTGCAGAGAATCAATCTGATTTTGGTGTTGACCATCTAGTGATATCCATGTTTGTATGTAGCACATCGTTATCCATTCATCTGTCAGTGGATGTATTGGCTATTGTATTGGCCATATTAAACAGCAATGCAGTGAACATTGGGGTGCATGTATTCTTTCAAATTAAGTTTTTCTCTGGATATATTTTCAAGAGTGGGATTGCTAGATCATATGGTACCTCTAATTTTAGTCTCTTAAGAAACATCAATCCTGTTCTCTGTAGTGGCTATACCAGTTTACATTCCTGCCCACAGTGTTGGAGGTTACCCTTTGCTCCACACCCTCTGCAGCATTTATTGTTTGTAGACTTTTTGATGATGGCCATTTTGACTGGTGTGAGGTGATATTTCATTGTAGTTTTGATTTGTATTTTTCTAATAATTAGTGATGTTGAGTACCTTTTCATTTGTCTTCTTTGGAGAAATGTCTGTTGAGGTCTTCTGCCCATGTTTTGACTGAGTTATTTTGTTGATATTGAGTTGCATGAGCTGTTTGTAAATTTTGAAGATTAATTCCATGTCTGTTGCATCATAAATATTTTCTCCCATTCTGTGGGTGGTCTTTCATTTGCTTATGGTTTCCTTTGCTGTGCAAATACTTTTGAGTTTAAGTCCCATTTGTTAATATTTTTTTGTTTCTAGCTTTTTTGCTTAGCATAGTGCATTCAAAGTTCATCCATGTTGTAACAAGTATTAGAATTCAGTTACTTTTTATGGTGAAATAATAGTCCATTGTATGTATATATTGCATTTTGTTTATCTGTTTATACATTGATGGATGTTTGGGTTGGCTCTACCTTTTTGTTATTGCAAAATTGCTGAGATTGAATGTTGATGAGCAGGTATGTTTGGGCCCCTGTTTTCGATTCCTTTGGGTATATACCTAGGCATGGAATTGCTGGATTATATGGTAATTCTATATTTAACTTTCAGAGAAACTACCACCAAATTGTTTTCCACAAAAAATTCACCATTTTGCATTCCCACCAGCAATGTACAAGGGTTCTGGTTTTTCCACATCATCACTGACATGTATTTCCTTTTTTTTTTTTAAGAAAAATAATCATCATTGTCATGGGTTTGGAATGGTATCTCATTGTGACTTTGATTTGCATTCCTCTAATGACTAATGTGAAGAGGAAATAAAAAGCCTCTTTTTGAAAATGAAAGAGGAGAGTGAAAAAGTTGGCTTAAAGCTCAACATTCAGAAAACAAAGATCATGGCATCTGGTCCCATCACTTCATGGGAAATAGATGGGGAAACAGACGACAGAGGATGAGATGGCTGGATGGCATCACCGACTTGATGGACGTGAGTCTGTGTGAACTCTGGGAGTTGGTGATGGACAGGGAGGACTGGCGTGCTGCAATTCATGGGGTCACAAAGAGTCGGACACGACTGAGCAACTGAACTGAATGACTAATAATCTTGAACATGTTAATATCTATTTGTATATCTTCTTTGGAGAATTGTCTGTTGAAGTCCATTGCCCATTTTTGAATTGGGTTTTTTGTTTGTTGTTGGTTAACCACTAGTAATTTTATTGTCTCCATAGTTTTGCCTTTATTCAAGCTTCATATAGTTGGAATCATATAAAATGTAGCTTTTCAGATTTGCTTCTTTCAGTTCAGTTCAGTTCAGTTCAGTTGCTCAGTCGTGTCCGACTCTGCGACCCCATGAATTGCAGCACGCCAGGCCTCCCTGTCCATCACCAATTCCTGGAGTTCACTCAAACTCATGTCCATCGAGTTGGTGATGCCATCCAGCCATCTCACCCTCTGTCGTCCCCTTCTCCTCCTGCCCCCAATCCCTCCTAGGATCAGAGTCTTTTCCAATGAATCAGCTCTTTGCATCAGGTGGCCAAAGTATTGGAGTTTCAGCTTCAGCATTAGTCCTTCCAATGAACACCCTGGACTATCTCCTTTAGGATGGACTGGTTGGACCTCCTTGCAGTCCAAGGGACTCTCAAGAGTCTTCTCCAACACCACAGTTAAAAAGCATCAATTCTTCAGTGCTCAGCTTTCTTCACTGTGAAAGAAAGTGAAGACTCTCACATCCATACATGACCACTGGAAAAACCATAGCCTTGACTAGATGGACCTTTGTTGAGAAAGTAATTGTCTCTGCTTTTTAATATGCTCTCTAGGTTGGTCATGGAGAAGGCAATGGCACCCCACTACAGTACTCTTGCCTGGAAAATCCCATGGACGGAAGAGCCTGGTAGTCTGCAGTCCATGAGGTCGCTAACAGTTGGACATAACTGAGTGACTTCACTTTTACTTTTCACTTTCCTGCATTGGAGAAGGAAATGGCAACCCATTCCAGTGTTCTTGCCTGGAGAATCCCAGGAACAGAGGAGCCTGGTAGGAGGCCATCTATGGGGTCACACAGAGTTGGACATGACTAAAGTGACTTAGCAGCAGCAGCTAGGTTGGTCATAACTTTCCTTCCAAGGAGTAAGCATCTTTTAATTTCATGGCTGCAGTTACCATCTGCAGTGACTTTGGAGACCAAAAAATAAAGTCTGACACTGTTTCCTGATCTATTTCCCATGAAGTGATGGGACTAGATGCCATGATCTTATTTCTCTGAATGTTGAGTTTTAAGCCAACTTTTTCACTCTCCTCGTTCACTTTCATCAAGAGGCTCTTCAGTTCTTCTTCACTTTCTACCATAAGAGTGGTGTCATCTGCACATCTGAGGTTATTGATATTTCTTCTGGCAATCTTGATTCCAGCTTGTGCTTCTTCCAGCCCAGCGTTTCTCATGATGTACTCTGCATGTAAGTTAAATAAGCAGGGTGACAATATGCAGCCTTGACGTACTCCTTTTCTGTTTGGAACCAGTTTGTTGTTCCATGTCCAGTTCTAACTGTTGCTTCCTGGCCTGCATACAGGTTTCTCAAGAGGCAGATCAGGTGGTCTGGTATGCCCACCTCTTTCAAAATTTCCACAGTTTATTGTGATCCACACAGTCAAAGGCTTTGGCATAGTCAATAAAGCAGAAATAGATCTTTTTCTGGAACTCTCTTGCTTTTTTGATGATCCAGCGGATGTTGGCAATTTGATCTCTGGTTCCTCTGCCTTTTCTAAAACCAGCTTGAACATCTGGAAGTTCACGGTTCACGTATTTCTGAAGCCTGGCTTGGAGAATTTTGAGCATTACCTTACTAGTGTGTGAGACGAGTGCAATTGTGTGGTAGTTTGAGTATTCTTTGGCATTGCCTTTCTTTGGGATTGGAATGAAAATTGACCTTTTCCAGTCCTGTGGCCACTGCTGAGTTTTACAAATTTGTTGGCATATTGAGTGCAGCACTTTCACAGCATCATCTTTCAGAATTTGAAACAGCTCTACTGGAATACCATCCCCTCCACTACGTTTATTCATAGTGATGCTTCCTAAGGCCCACTTGACTTCACATTCCAGGATGTCTGGCTCTAGCTGAGTGATCACATCATCATGATTATCTGGCTCATGAAGCTCTTTTTTGTACAGTTCTCCTGTATATTCTTGCCACCTCTTCTTAATATCTTCTGCTTCTATTAGGTCCCTACCATTTCTATCCTTTATTGAGCCCATCTTTTCATGAAATGTTCCCTTGGTATCTACAATTTTCTTGAAGAGATCTCTAGTCTTTCCCATTCTGTTGTTTTCCTCTATTTCTTTGCATTGATCAATGAGGAAGGCTTTCTTATCTCTCCTTGCTATTCTTTGGAACTCTGCATTCAAATGGGTATATCTTTCCTTTTCTTCCCTGCTTTTCACTTCTCTTCTTTTCACTGCTATTGGTAAGACCTCCTCAGACAGCCATTTTGTTTTTTTGCATTTCTTTTCCATGGGGATGGTCTTGATCCCTGTCTCCTGTACAATGTCACGAACCTCCGTCTATAATTCATCAGGGACTCTATCTATCAGATCTAGGCCCTTAAATCTATTTCTCACTTCCACTGTATAATCATAAGGGATTTGATTTAGGTCATACCTGAATGGTCTAGTGGTTTTCCCTACTTTCTCCAATTTAAATCTGAATTTGGCAATAAAGAGGTCATGATCTCAGCCACAGTCAGCTCCCAGTTTTTGCTGAATGTATAGAGCTTCTCCTTCTTTGGCTGCGAAGAATATAATCAATCTGATTTTGGTATTAACCATCTGGTGATGTCCATCTGTAGAGTCTTGTCTTGTGTTGTTGGAAGAGGGTATTTGCTATGACCAGTGCGTTTTCTTGGCAAAATACTATTAGCCTTTGCCCTGCTTCATTCTGTACTCCAAGGCCAAATTTGCCTGTCAACCTGGTTTTTCTTGACTTCCTACTTTTGCATTCCAGTCCCCTATAATGGAAAGGACATCTTTTTTGGATGTCAGTTCTAAAAGACCTTGTAGGTCTACATAGAACCATTCAGCTTCAGCTTCTTCAGTGTTGCTGGCTGGGGCATAGGCTTGGATTACTGTGAATTTGAATGGTTTGCCTTGGAAACGAACAGAGATCATTATGTTGTTTTGTTGTTCTTTCACTTAGCAATATATGTTTCCTCCATGTCTTAAATGGCTTGATAGCTCATTTCTTTTTAAATGCTGAGTAATATTCCATTGTATAGATTTACTACAGTTTGATTATTCATTCAGCCTTGGAGGATATATTGACTGTATATATTCATGTTTTTCATCTTTTCAGTGATCTGTACTTTGTAATTTTCCTACATTACAAATTAATTATATTCTTCATTATATAATGTTTTTAAAATCTCAGGGTTGGCAACATGATGGCTTCTTTTAGTTTTACATATAACATTCTGTGACTCAGAAGACATTGGTTTATTGCCCTGGGTTCAGTTTCCATGTCTAGAAATGAATATTGGAAGAGAGAGTTACCAAGTTCCCTGTCTGTCATAAACATCTAGAATGATCATGTTTATTTAAAAATTCATTTAAAAGTCCATGGACCTAATTGCAGCATCCATTGATAGGGCATTAGCCATGAGGCAGTGGAGGAGTATGGGTGTATGTGTAAATGTTTTATAGACTTCATGTAGGAATTTCTTGAAGTGAAAGGCTGGACCTGTAGTCCACAGACACTGCCCACAGGCTTCATGCACACAGGCTGTGAAAGCCCCCAAGTTACAGCAAAAGGAACCAGCACTCCACACACAAGAAAGAGAGTGCAAAACCCAGCCCTTCACTGTGGACTTTTCTCATGATCAGTTGCTATTTCCACGGCCACGATGTTTTCCTCAGAAACCTTCTGTGATATGTTTTTCACATTTTTTAAATTGTGACCCACAATAAGAAATATAGTTTATGATGTGGTCCTCTCTACAGAGTTATAAACATGTGTTCAGAGATCTATAACTGAACTCAATTTTTTATGGAGCAACCCTAATTTTACTACATGTGATTTTCCCTGATATTTGCTAACCTTTATCCTAGTTCATTAAAACAATCCTGATTGTGACTCTCTCAAATAATTTCATGACTTCTTAATGGGTCTGGACTTGTACTTTGGAAAATATAGCCTTAGGATCATTATATATTTTTGATTAGTGAACTATACTTTTGTCTTTTGATTTAAATATAGTTACCTCTGAAAGACAAGGGCAACGCTGTGGGCTAAGGTATGCTTTCCCTTCGACTGGAGTGATGTGAGCACAGAATTCTCAAGCTTGTTTTTAGAGTCTGTGTGGTTGGAAGTTCTAGCAGATCTGTTCTGATACTGATGTGCCTTTGGCTGAAGAAAACCCTGCTCTGCATAAGAGGCTGATTCTCTTGTGGACATATGTAAAAGCATATTTATTGGAGCATTGTTTTTAGTGATTTAAAGGAAAAAACAACCTCAATAGGAATAGGAAGTGTAGAGCAATGATTATTAAATGGTGAACTGGCTGGATCCTAGGCTGTTGCGAGCGAAATGACACAAAGACAAAACACGAGACACACAAGAGACAGACAATACACACTCCCGCCCGAGGAACAGAGGTGTGCAAAACTAATTGCGGTTTATTATTATAAAAGCCCCCTAGGCAGAATTCCAGACTGCATGAATAAGCCTTTTCAGTACAGCGCAGGTGCATACATGTTATCGTACAGCAAAGGGGAGTGAAATCCCTGTCTACTACAGAGTCTGTCCAAAGCCCTCTTTTCCTTCTTATCACAAGAAGGGAATGCTCCCTCGTTTGCAAGGGACCATTAAACTCAAGGCTGTGTCCAGACTCCTTGGCAGAATGCCTTGTTTGCAAGGATGTTCAGCCTGAGCAGAGAGACCCATTTGCAGGCACATCTCTGCTACCCTATTAACCCTTCACTAGGCAGGTGGGAAGTGTATGTAGGAAACTTCAGGAAGAGAGGGAGAAATGAATGGATTGAAAAAGCATATCCATTATATTATGTGTGTTTATGTTTAGAAAACAAATATTAAAAAGCCATTACCTCCCCACCTCTTTTTGGTAACAGACTACAAAACAGCAAAGGTTTACGGTATCTTCTTGGTTTGAGGGGGATATGTAGAAGTTACTAGCTTTTTAAATAGTTTCCAGAAAGCCCCTTCCCAGAGTTATAGCAAAACTTTTAGGAAATAGGCAATAAGATCATTATGTTAAAAAATTGAGAAGCGCTGTTCAAAGACCTGGGAAAACATACTTGAAAAAAATTTTAAGAATGATTTTAAGAATGATTCCTTAGAAGAAAATCAATAAAATGTGCATTTGGTTCTTATTGACTTTTTCATACAGCACAGCAAGAGTTATTGAACAACAGCCAACCAATTAGGAGGGTTATTCTGTAAGTGAACTGACTCATTAATAGTGTATCAGCAAACTAACCACAGGTACTTCCTAATACATTGTAGTCTTGCTGCAACAATTATTCTCTGAGGATGACAAGAATCACTATTTAGCTATACTCAGTTGTTAGTCAGTGGCTTCAGAAATCTGTTTTTAGAGGAATTTTGGTGAACTAGAGCCACCATCCACCAGTAAAGCAAACTCTCCTCATACACACACACACACACACACACACACACACACACACACACACACACACACACACACACCTCTACATTTCCCAGCCCTGACCACAGGCTCTAAGAACCTTTCTGTTCCTTTTACTTGAGATGGCTCCATTTTCTTGGCCAGTTTTTTTTTCCCTCTAAAGGCAGAAAATGTAAAATAAAACTTTAAACAAATACATCCCAATCCAAATAACCTCAGGTCTTTTTAAATTGATGTGGCTTAGACTTTGAGAGTAAATTGTGAGGGGACAACAGATGACATGGTTGTCTGTGTAGAAAATCTAAAGAATTGACAAACTGGAACCAATAAGTGATTATTGCAAGGTTGTAGGATATAAGGTTAATATAGAAAGCTCATTGCTTTCCTGTATAGCAGTAATGACCATGTGGAATTTGAAATTAAAAACTCATTCAATTAGCACCTCCAAAAATTACTTAGATATAAATCTAACAGAATAAATTTAAGATATATATGAGGAAAATGATAAAACTCTGATGAACAATACCAAAGAAAAGCCAAATATATAGAGACATTCCATATTCAAGGAAAGGAAGACTCAAAGTTATCAAGATGTCAGTTCTTGCCAATTGTTCTAGAGAGTCAATATAATCCCAATCAAAATCCCAACAAGTTGTTTTGTGAATATCAACAAACTGATTCTAAAGCTTAAATGGAGAAACAGAAGACCCAGAATAGCTAACCCAATTCTGAAGAAGAATAAAGCCAGGGAGGCAAAAAGTGGGACAAAAGGTATTAACAGGGCCATCTTATCTGGATGTTATGAGGTAGAGGAAATAAGATGACAACATGAATCTTCCCTTGTTAATGTTTCAGCCAAAAAACTGCCTATGTGTTTGTAAGACAGTAAAGTATATATGGCAACTTGGGTTGTATGGCAGTGTATATTAAAAGAAACATGTATATTCTCTGCAGGGAACTTGCTTGTTTCTAATGGCAAAATTTGTGGGTAGGTATTGCTCTGCCACAATGGAAGGGAAAGAGAGAATCAGAATGTGGTTTAGGAACACCTCTCTATAAAGAAAAATTACTGAGAAAGTCTGAGGAGGAGCCTCCTAATCCATAGCAACCAGATGTCATGTTAAATGCAAACATAAAAGATGAGCCTTTGCTTTCATTTGATTCTTGACATGAGAATGACAGCTGTTGGGGAAAAGACTCTAAGTAACAGTGATCTCATGAAAACTGAGAAGACTTCATTAGGTAAAAACAAAGCAAAAGTAAATAGAGTTCTGCCAAGAGAACTTACTGGTCATAGCAAACACCCTCTTCCAACAACACAAGAGAAGACTCGACACATGGACATCACCAGGTGGTCAACACCGAAATCAGATTGATTATCTTCTTTGTAGTCAAAGATGGAGAAGCTCTATACTGTCAGCAAAAACAAGACCAGGAGCTGACTGTGGCTCAGACATGAACTCCTTATTGCAAAATTCAGACTGAAATTGAAAAAGTGGGGAAACCGCTAGACCATTCAGTATAACCTAAATCAAATCCCTTATAACTATACAGTTGAAGTAAGAAATAGATTTCAGGGTCTAGATCTGATAGACATAGTGCCTGATGAACTATGGATGGAGGTTCGTGACATTGTACAGGAGACAGGAATCAATACCATCACCATGGAAAAGAAATGCAAAAAAGCAAAATGGCTGTCTGAGGAGTTCTTACAAATAGCAGTGAAAAGAAGAGAAGTGAAAAGCAAAGGAGAAAAGGAAAGATATACCCATCTGAATGCAGAGTTCCAAAGAATAGCAAGGAGAGATAAGAAAGCCTTCCTCAGTGATCAATGCAAAGAAATAGAGGAAAACAACAGAATGGGAAGGACTAGAGATCTCTTCAAGAAAATTGTAGATACCAAGGGAACATTTCATGCAAAGATGGGCTCAATAAAGGATAGAAATGGTAGGGACCTAATAGAAGCAGAAGATATTAAGAAGAGGTGGCAAGAGTACACAGAAGAATTATACAAAAAAGAGCTTCAAGACCCAGATAATCATGATGGTGTGATCACTCAACTAGAGCCAGACATCCTGGAATGTGAAGTCAAGTGGGCCTTAGGAAGCATCACTATGAACAAAGCTAGTGGAGGTGATGGAATTCCAGTTGAGCTGTTTCAAATCCTGAAAGATGATGCTGTGAAAGTGCTGCACTCAATATGCCAACAAATTTGTAAAACTCAGCAGTGGCCACAGGACTGGAAAAGGTCAATTTTCATTCCAATCCCAAAGAAAGGCAATGCCAAAGAATGCTAAAGCTACAACACAGTTGCACTCATCTCACACGCTAGTAAGGTAATGCTCAAAATTCTCCAAGCCAGGCTTCAGCAATACGTGAACCGTGAATTTCCAGATGTTCAAGCTGGTTTTAGAAAAGGCAGAGGAACCAGAGATCAAATTGCCAACATCTGCTGGATCATGGAAAAAGCAAGAGAGTTCCAGAAAAACATCTATTTCTGCTTTATTGACTATGCCAAAGCCTTTGGCTGGATCACAATAAACTGAAAGAGGTGGGCATAGCAGACCACCTGACCTGCCCCTTGAGAAACCTATATGCAGGCCAGAAGGCAACAGTTAGATCTGGACATGGAATAACAGACTGGTTCCAAACAGGAAAAGGAGTACGTCAAGGCTGTGTACTGCCACCCTGCTTATTTAACTTACATGCAGAGTACATCATGAGAAATGCTGGGCTGGAGGAATCACAAGCTGGAATCAAGATTGCTGGGAGAAATATCAATAACCTCATATGTGCAGATGACACCACCCTTATGGCAGAAAGTGAAGAAGAACTGAAGAGCCTCTTGATGAAAGTGAAAGAGGAGAATGAAAAAGTTGGCTTAAAACTCAACATTCAGAAAACAAGATCATGGCATCCAGTCCCATCAATTCATGGCAGATAGATGGGGAAACAGTGGAAACAGTGTCAGACTTTATTTTTTTGTTTTCCAAAGTCACTGCAGATGGTGATTGCAGCCATGAAATTAAAAGATGGTTACTCCTCGGAAGGAAAGTTATGACCAACCTAGACAGCATATGAAAAAGCAGAGACATTACTTTGTCAACAAAGGTCCGTCTAGTCAAGGCTGTGGTTTTTCAGTGGTCATGTATGGATGTGAGAGTTGGACTATAAAGAAAGCTGAGCACAGAAGAATGGATGCTTTTGAACTGTGGTGTTGGAGAAGACTCTTGAGAGTCCCTTGGACTGCAGGGAGATCCAGCCAGTTCATCCTAAAGGAGATCAGTCCTGGGTGTTCATTGAAAGGGCTGATGTTGAAGCTGAAACTCCAATACTTTGGCCACCTGATACGAAGAGCTGACTCATTCGAAAAGACCCTGATACTCTAAGATTGAGGGCAGGACGAGAAGGGGACGACAGAAGATGAGATGGTTGGATGGCATCACTGGCTCAATGGACATGGGTTTGGGCGCACTCCAGAAGTTGGTGATGGACAGGGAGGCCTGGCGTGCTGCAGTTCATGGGTTCCCAGAGTTGGACAGACTGAGCAACTGAACTGAACTGAAACCTCTGAAAGGGAGGATAGGTGGAAACAAGTGAACAGGGTCTCAAAGGTGGGCAAAGAAGTTGTAAGTTTTCACTGAGGTTTGAACGAAGCAGGTGAAACTAGATGGCCCTCACTGCCTTCCTCAGAGCGCGTGTTTTGTATGTCTTCATTGAATGAATGCTGCGTCAGTGAGTCCGCAACAGAGAAATTTGAGATATGGAATTAGTACCTTTTCCTTTCCTTGAAAATGTGCCAGAAAGACTGATCAGACCAAGTCTTTAAAACTCACTTGTAGAAAATACAGTCACCAACTCATCACATCCACTTGGCTTCTGCAGAGGTGGAGCCTGAATGGTGAGTCAGGGCTAGTGAAGAAGGGGTAACCTCTAGACTTGCTACAGGTGATTTCTCTGACCACAGGGAGAGCTACAGACTTTTGGAATTTAGCCTGTTTCCACAAAGTTAAATGATAAGACAAAAATTATCAAATTCAGAAGCTTCCTGCATTTATCGTAAATTCTGAGGCACTGTGGCCTGGCTTACAAGATGGTAGCTACCCTGTAGACATGTGCAGGAAGCTTAAAAATGCATCTCCTCTGTCCTGGGCTTGAGCTAGGGAAATGTAGCATGAGCAGCATCTCCACATTAGGGTGAAAATTTTCCAGTTGATTGATAATTGGCTTTTGGAAGCATGTGCCTGAAAGACAGTGTGAGAGCCTCAGGGAAAGCCACATACCTAATACATAATGGAAAACCAGCAGAACTTAGGGTCTACAAGAAATGCAGAATGCACATAACAACACCACTGCACAAATGGGTGTTACGGACCCAGATGAGACTCTAAGCATAACCAGAAGAAAAAGTCTTTTTAACTCTTCCTCGAGTCTCTGGCTCTTTGAGGAAATCCAAGCCCTAAGTGATCTGCTTTTTTTCTAGTGACTGACTGTTGCTTTAGGAATCAAGTGCCTCACCGTGGTGCTTTTGGAGCCTATTCCTAGCCAAAGTCATCTAGCATTAGCCTTTTAGGTTCCTCCTCTGTAGATACAGTGTCTCTCTGTTCACTCCTGTTTATATAGTACAGTGAACTGGCTTCAGCCAGCCTAGGAAAACATGGCCATCCTAAATTAACTAAATTATTTTGGGGTTTTCCAAGGATTGAAGCTGAGTCTTCCTGGACTCAGCTCAAGAGAATGAGGTACAAGGGAGGTGCTGATGTTGTTTAATACTAACTGACATTTCCCAAAGCACTAATAAACATGAGGTCAAAATTATGGCATGATCTTTAGCCCCTAGAGGCCTGGAAGGAGTCTTCATGAGAAGCAAGAGTGCTGACTTCCCACAGAAGCAGAGCAGCAGTGAAGGACCATCACACTATCAGTGACTGACTGCTATGACTGTACTTAGGAAGCAGATTTCAGCAAGATGGAGAGACACTCTTTGTTCTCTGCTGTGGTCCCCTGAAGCACAGATTCAGCCCTACTTAATGCACTCTGCATTCCATTTATCTTTATCACGATTCATTAGTTTGCTGGCTCTGCAGATATTGTTGAGTTCAGACTAGTATGTGACAGGCACAGATTAGCCTCTCAATAAATGTTGGTAAAATGACTAGGTGGAACCTCACCCAGCCTATAGAATGCAGTGTGAATATGTGTACGGAGGGAGCCTTAGTGGAGATTTTTTTAAATTAATTTTTTAATTGAAGGTTAATTGCTTTGCAGAATTTTGTTCTTTTCTGTCAAACCTCAACATGAATCAGCCATTGGTATATATATATATATATATATATATATATATATCCCCTACCTTTTGAACCTCCCTCCCATCTTCCACCCCATCCCACCCCTCTAGATTGATACAGAGCCCCTGTTTGCATTTCCTGAGTTATACAGCAAATTCCTGTTGGTTGTCTGTTTTACATATGGAAATGTAAGTTGCCATGTTACTTTTCCGTACATCTCACCCTCTTTTCCCCTCTCCCCATGTCCATAAGCCTATTCTCTATGTCTGTTTCTCCATTGCTGTCCAGTAAATTCTTCAGTACTATTTTTCTAGATTCTATATATATGCGTTAGAATATGATATTTATCTTTCTGTTTCTGACTTACTCCGTATAATATGTTCTAGGTTCATCCACCTCATCAGAACTGACTTAAATGCATTCCTTTTTATGGCTGAGTAATATTCCATTGTGTATATGTACCACAACTTTAGATAATTTTTTAAGGTATTTTTGCATAGGCTAAATCTTAAAAGACAAGAGTTTCTACAATGGATAAAGGAAGAGTTATTCCAGAAGGAGGTTGAAGCACACACAAAAGCAGGCACATAGATCAACATGGACCCTACTGTGACTCAGAATGAAACCAAACTGGATGCTGGTAGAAATAAGCAAGGAAATCCAGTTTCACACAGAATTATCAGCTCAAAGAATTGACTAAAAATAGTATGGTTAAAGTGATTAGAAGGAAATGTCCTTGGATTTCAGGAATTAAAAGTAAGTTGCCCCAGAGAATTGCATTTTCTGAGGCCAAGTGTGGTAGGCAGCCTCTGAAATGACTCCCATTGAGCCTTGCCTCCTGATACTCATAGCACTGTATGACCACCTCCTCTTCAGTACCTTGCTTTTGATAATACATTATGGCAACATTGAGGGGTATCACCTTTCATGGTTCAGTCACTTGTGTCTTATTAGCCAACTCTCAATTGCCTTCTTGGTGTGTGTGTATACTTTTATGAAATAAGCTGCCATGTTGGAAAGGCCCACCTGGCAAGGTACTGAAGGTGGCCCATGACACATAAGCAATGAGGAAAAGAAGCTCTCATTCCGGAAGAGCCTGAGGGACTGAACTATGCCACAACCACTGAATGAACTTGGAAGCAGATCTCCAGTTGAAACTTTGGATGAGACTGCATCCAAATCAAGGTGGGCTGACACCTTGATTTTGGCCATGAGGCAGAAGATCCAGGTATGTCTGGATTCTTGACCCACAGATACCATGAGACAATAAATATGTGCTATTGTAGCTCGCTAAGTATTGTGGTGAGTTATTATTAAGCAATATTAATAGAGAGAGGAAGTGGGGAAGCTCTGAAAATTCCAGGGCTCTCAATGTCTTCACTGCAGTTATGACAGTGGCCTTGGGCACAGCATTCCTGTGCTTCACCAGTTTTGTGGTAAAGTGTGTGTTCAAATTCTTTCCCCTTTTTAAAATTGCACTGTTTGCTTTCTTATTATTGAGTCTTGAGAGTTCTTTATATATTCTGGATATGAATCCTTTCTGAGATGTATGATATACAAATATTTTTACCCACTATGTGACTTACATTCTCATTTTCTTAACAGTGTCTTTCAGAGGTACTTAAATGTTTGAGTACAGTAAGTAAGTACAGCTTACTTGTTTTGTCTTGTATAGATCATACTTCTGGAGTTATTTCCTAAGAAATCTTTGCCTTACTCATGTTTATGGATTTTCTATAAATTTTAACATTTAGACTTTGCATTCAGTTTGTGATCCATTTTTAATACTTTTTTTGTATATACTGTGAAGTAGGGATTGAAATTCATTTTCTTGGATATCTGATAACCAGTTATTCTAGCACCATTTCTTGATATATTGAATCTTCTGATCCATGGACAAAGTATATCTATTTTTTGAGTAATTTAAAAAGTTATCTTAGGAGTGTTTTAAAGATGCAATGTATTATTATTATTCTTATACTTTTGCTACATTTATCCCTATTTCATGTTTTTATACTGTTTTCAATGGTACTGATTTTTTCAAATTTAAATTTCCATTTGTTCATTACCAGTATACCAAAATACAGCTGAATCTGTATATCTGCTTTATATATTACAACCTTGCTACATTCACTTATAGCTCTAATAGCACTTTTTTTCCCTAAATTCCACAGGATTTTCTGCATAGACAATCATATCATTTGTGAATAAAGTCAATTTTCCTTTCCAGTCTGGTTGCCTTTCCTTTCTTCCTCTAATGTCATAGCATTTGCTAGGACCTTCAGTACAATATTTAATAGAGGTTGCAAAAGTAGATATCCTCGAATTGTTACTAATCTTAGAGGAGACTGCTAATCATACTCACCATTAAGTATGACCTTAGCAATGGGGTTTTCATAGATGCCTTTTATCAGGTGAAGGAATTCCTTTCCTAGTTTGCTGAGATTTAAAAATTTTAGGAATGCATGTTGGATTTTGTCAAATGTTTTTTCCTACACTGTTGAAATGATATTTTTCTTTTTTAGTTTGTTAATGTTATAAATTGCATCAATATGATGCTTTTCAAATGTTAAATCAACCTTGTGTTTCTGTGATAACCTCACTTGGTCATGATGTATTATCCTTTTCATAAATTTTTTGTTTCAATTAGCTAAACTTTTTCTTAAAAGTTTTGTATCTATGTGCAAGATTGATATGTAACTGTACATTAAAAAAATAATATCTTTTTCTGGTTTTGGCGTCAAGGTACTGCTGGCCTTATGGAACAAGTTGGGAAATATTCCATCCTTTTCAATTTTACAAGAGAGTTTGTAGAGAATTGTTATTGTTTCTTCCTTAAATGTTTGGTAGAAATAACCAGTAAAGACACTTGACCCTGGACTTTTCTTTGTGGGAAGGTCTTTGACTAAAAATTCAATTTCCTTTATAGATATGAGGCTACTGAGGTTGTCTCTTTTTGTGTGAGCCTTGGTAGTTTGTGTTTTGCAAGGAATTTGTCATTATCATCTAAGTTGTTGATTCATTGGCATAAAGTTGCTCATCATAGTCTCTTATTCTTTTATTATCTCTAGAGTTGCTGGTGATGTCATCTCTCATTCCCTGTATTGGTAATTTTGATCCTCTCTTTTTCCTGATCGCTTCCCTGATAGCTCAGTAGGTAAAGAATCCCTGCAATGCAGGAGATCCTGGTTCAGTTCCTGGATTGGGAAGATCGCCTGGAGAAGGGATAGGCTACCCACTCCAGTATTCTTGGGCTTCCCTTGTGGCTCAGCTGGTAAAGAATCTGCCTGCAATGCAGGAGACCTGGGTTCAATCCCTGGGTTGGGAAGATCCCCTGGAGAAGGGAAAGGCTACCCAGTCCATTATTCTTGTCTAGAGAATTCCATGGACTGGTCGAAAAAAGCTGGACACAACTGAGCAACTTTCACTTCACTTTTCCTGACCAGTCTGGCTAGAATTAATCAATTTTATTTATAATCTCAAAGAAACAGCCTTTGAAATTCTCAATTTTCTCTATTGTTTTTTCTGTTTTCTATTTTACAGATTTCCCTTCTTTCTCCTTACTTTGAATTTTATTTGTTCTTTTTGTTTCTTTAGATGAAAGCTGAAATTGTTGATTTGAGTGTTTTCTTCTTTTAAATATACCTGATTAGCACTACCTATTTCTCTCACCCTATGTCCCACAAATTTTATTCAAATTTCATTCAGAATATATTTTAAAAGTTTAAAGTACTTTTAGTTTCCTTTTTAAATTTTTCCTTTTACTGATTTATTTAGGAGTGTGTTATTTGGCCACCTGATCAAAGAACTGACTCATTTGAAAAGACCCTGATGTTGGGAAAGATTGAAGGCAGGAGGAGAAAGGGATGACAGAGGATGAGATGGTTGGATGGCATCACTGACTCAATGGACATGAGTTTGAGTAAACTCCAGGAGCTGGTGATGGACAGGGAGGTCTGGCATGCTGCGGTCCATGGGGTCACAAAGAGTCAGACACGACTGAGCAACTGAACTGAACTGAACTGATTTGGTTCCAAATAGTTGATGATTTCCAGATGTATCTTTGTAATTGATTTCTAATTCCATTATGGTCAGAGGAAGACAATATATTTTGTATAGTTGTGTTAGGGTTTGCTGTTTAACTCTTCAACTTTTTAACACCTAACTTCAAGTGATACTATAACACTACATATGTCGTAGGAGACATTAACAGTAGTATATTTCAGTTTCTCCCTTCTCTGCCTTTATGGTATTATCATACATTTTGCTTATACATATATTTCAAAACACATAATATGTTGTTGTTACTTCTGCTCAGGTAGTCAATTATTTTCAGACGTATAAATAATAGGAAAAATATATGTTCACCCATGTTCTTACCATTTATAGTTCATTCCTTTCTGTGATTTTATTTCCAATTCATATAATTTTCCTTCTGTCTAAATGACTTCCTTTAAAATTCCTTGTGGATTCCTGATGACAGATTCTTTCAATTTTTTTATGTCTAAAGTCTTAAAGTTATGAAAAAAATAATTTTATTGAGCTATAATTCACATACCACATTAATTCACCAGTTTCAAGTTTACAATTAAATGCTTTTTAGTGTATTCAGAATTGTGTAACCATCACCATATCAATTTCAGAATTTTTTTTACTCCAGTAAGAAACCCTGTGTCTGCTTTCCCTCACTGCTTCTAGGCTTAGGAAACTAATGTACTATTTATGTATATTTGCCTTTCTGGACATTTTATTGGTATATAAGTAGAATAATACAATATGGGATATTTTGTGACTGGCTTCTTTCACTTAGCATAATGTTTTTGTGGTTTATCCATATTATAGCATAAATTTTATTTCTTTTAATTGCCAAATACTATTCCATTTTATGCCTATGACATTTTATTAATCCATTCATCAACTGATAAACAGTTGGACTGTTTCCAGTTTTGCCTATTATGACTTTCAATTCAGTGAATAACTCTTTCACTATCCTATACCTTTATCATATGCTCACTTCTCTTCCTAGCCAGACTGGAGTCCATGGTCTAGTACTAAAAATGGCCTTTTTCAGTTCAGTTCAGTTTACTTGCTCAGTCATGTCTGACTCTTTGCGACCCCATGGACTGCAATACGCCAGGCTTCCCTGTTTATCACCAACTCCCAGAGCTCACTCAAACTCATGTCCATTGAGTTGGTGATCCCATCCTACCACCTCATCCTCTGTTGTCCCCTTCTCCTCCCACCTTCAATCATTCCCAGCATCAGAGTCTTTTCCAATGAGTCAGTTCTGTGCATCAGGTGGCCAAAATATTGGAGTTTCAGCTATAGCATCTGTCCTTCCAATGAATATTCAGGACTGATTTCTTCTTGGATGGACTGATTGGATCTCCTTGCTGTCCAAGGTACTCTCAAGAGTTTTCTCCAACACCACAGTGCAAAAGCATCAATTCTTTGGTGCTCAGCTTTCTTTATAGTCCAGCTCTCATATCCACACATGACTGCTGGGAAAGCCAAAGCTTTGACTAGATGGACCTTTGTTGGCAAAGTAATATCTCTGCTTTTTAATATGCTGTCTAGGTTGGTCATAGCTTTTCTTCCAAGGAGCAAGCATTTTTAAGTTTTTTGGCTGCAGTCATTATCTGCAGTGATTTTGGAGCCCAAAAAAGAAAGTCTCTCACTGTTTCCATTATTTCCTTATCTACCATATTGCTCCTCTTTTTTGTCCATAATCCTTGCTTAGTGAAACTCACACCTTGGCTAACCTAAATTATCTGTTTAGTTCACACAGCTACTGAACCTTACAGGAGAAATCATTTAACAGTGCTGACTGGATTCATTGCACTTGTTTAACTATAATTCTCAAATGGTCACTTGTACTAACATTTTTTTCACTCCTAAGGCAGCCATTTCACACCCCCATTTTTTTTATAGTTGTGCCACTCTCCCCCTTAACACTCAGATGAGGAACAACTACAATTTTGTATAGAAAATAAGTACAGTTGGAAAAGAAATGTCCTCATTTTCCCACTGACTCAATCGTCATGAGTCTGAGCAAACTCTAGGAGATGGTAAAGGACAGGGAAGCCTGGTGTGCTGCAGTCCATGGGGTCACAAAGAGTCAGGCAAAACTGAGTGACTCAATAACAACAACATTTTCCCATAAAATTCTGCCAGTATTTCTCCTTCTGTAATTTTTTCTCTGAACTAAAGTGCCATTAAGTATTCTCTCCCTCCTTCTATCATTTTCTTCATATCTAGATCACTCTTATCAACACACAAATATATGCTAGACTACCAAAGTTCACATACATACAACCTTGATCTTGTATTGTTTCTGTTTACCGTACAAGTCTTTTTTTCTCTTTCACAGTAAAATTTCCTGAAAGTGTTGTATATTTATACTCATTTGCTCTATGTTTTCACTTTCCATTGTTTGATGAACCTCCTCTAACCAGGTTTTTTACCCACTGCTACTGCTAAGTCACTTCAGCCGTGTCCGACTCTGTACGATCCCATAGACGGCAGCCCACCAGACTCCCCCGTCCCTGGGATTCTCCAGGCAAGAACACTGGAGCAGGTTGCCATTTCCTTCTCCAATGCAGGAAAGTGAAAAGTGAAAGTGAAGTCGCTCAGTCGTGTCTGACCCTCAGCCACCCCATGGACTACAGCCTTCCAGGCTACTCTGTCCATGGGATTTTCCAGGCAAGAGTACTGGAGTGGGGTGCCATTGCCTTCTCCATTTGTACCCACAGCTCTGCTGAAATGGACCTTTGTCAGCGTCACAATGACTCATATCTCACTAAAGTCAATGGTCATTTTATATTTCACTTTAGTAGACCTTCTGTTGGCATTTGACATAGTTGACCATTTCTTTTTTCTTGAAATACTTCTAGAAGAACACCACACTCTTCATTTTCTTTAAACTCACCATCCATCCTTTCTGATTTCCTTTGCTGTCTCTTCCTCCTCTACCAGACCCCAAGTGTCAAAGTAACCCTGGATTACTTCAACACTTCAATTACTGCTTAATTTTCTTTTCTTCTCTAATTTTATTTTTTATCTGGCCACATATCTCAATTATGTGTAGCTAATGACTGTCATCCTCAGAGGATGAGATGGTTAGATAGCATCACATACTCAGTGGACATGAATTTAAACAAACTCTGGGGGATAGTGGAGGACAGAGGAGCCTGTTGTGCTGCAGTCCATGGGGTCACAAAGAGTCGAACATAACTTAGAGACTAAACAGCACCACCAACAAAATGACTCTGAAGTTTATAGTTCTAGCTGAGATCTACACCCTGACTTCCAGACCTGTACATCCAATTCCTCATATATTTTTTCTTGAAAATATTAGGTACTTCAGACTATTATAATATAGTCAAGTAAGAAGTATTCATTCCTGAGCTCCCAGAATCCATATTCCATAAGTTTTCACCTTATCATTCATAGTACCATCCATCCAATTCCTCAGGCCAATAATAAACTAAGAATTTTAATTCTTTATTTTACCTTCACATCTAACATTCAATTTACCAATAGATGTGTTTCCAAATATGTTCTAAATTGCACAGCTTCTTAACAAATCTACTGTTAGAAACCCAGTCTAAGCCCCGACTATGTCTAGTATGGGCTAGATACAGCATCCCAACACTCTTGAGCTAGGCAATGTGATCCTAATGGTCATTTTTAAAATTCTTGTTCCCCTAAAGTCTGTCCCCTATAAAGCAAAGTAATCTTTCTGAAGAGTAAAAACTGACAATATTACTCTTATAATATCCTTTATAACTAATTTTCTCTCATGCATTGCATTTAGTTGTCTTGTCTCTTCTTGTTGGGAGGATAGAGACCAGTTATTTTATAGAGTATCCATTTGTTCAGTGTTTCCTCATGATTAGATTCAAGTTATGCAATTTTGACAGTTATGCAACCAAAAGTGATAGTGTTCTTTTCAGTACATTGTATTGGGAAGCAAATAATTTTATTTGTCCCAATATAAATGATGTTAAATTGAATTAAGATGGTGCCTTAACTTATGGCAAGATACTCTGAGTCTGAAAATATTCTATTCCTCATCAAACATTCAGTCACTATTTGTAGCAATCATTATAGACTTTCTATCATTATTTCTTCTATATTTATAAGTTGGCATTCTTCTGGAAGGAAGAACTTCCATCTTTTTGTATTATTTATATCAGTATGGATTAATAGATTCTTAACCTTATGTTATCCATTATTATCACTATTTTGATACTCAAATTGTCCTTTCCTTGGCCAGAGGTAGCTCCTTTAAGTTGTCTCTTGTGTTCTTTTGATATGTCTTTTTTTTTTTTTTTTTAGTTTTCTGAATATTGAGCTTTTAAAAAAATTTTTTTTATTTTTACTTTATTTTACTTTACAATACTGTATTGGTTTTGCCATACATTGACATGAATCCACCACGGGTGTATACAAGCTCCCAATCCTGAATCCCCCTCCCACCTCCCACCCCATATCATCTCTCTGGATCATCCCCATGCACCAGCCCCAAGCATCCTGTATCCTGTATCGAACATAGACTGGCACTTCGTTTCTTACATGATAGTATACATGTTTCAATGCCATTCTCCCAAATCATCCCACCCTCTCCCTCTCCCTCAGTCCAAAACTCCATTCTATACATCTGTGTCTCTTTTGCTGTCTCGCATCCAGGGTCATCATTACCATCTTTCTAAATTCCATATATATGTGTTAGTATACTGTATTGGTGTTTTTCTTTCTGGCTTACTTCACTCTGTATAATCGGCTCCAGTTTCATCCACCTCATTAGAACTGATTCAAATGTATTCTTTTTAATGGCTGAGTAACACTCCATTGTGAATATGTACCACAGCTTTCTTATCCATTCATCTGCTGATGGACATCTAGGTTGTTTCCATGTCCTGGCTATTATAAACAGTGCTGCAATGAACATTGGGGTATATGTGTCTCTTTCAATTCTGGTTTCCTCGGTGTGTATGCCCAGCAGTGGGATTGCTGGGTCATAAGGCAGCTCTATTTGCAATTTTTTAAGGAATCTCCACGCTGTTTTCCATAGTGGCTGTACTAGTTTGCATTCCCACCAACAGTGTAAGAGGGTTTGCTTTTCTCCACATCCTCTCCAGCATTTATTGCTTGTAGACTTTTGGATAGCAGCCATTCTGACTGGTGTGAAATGGTACCTCATTGTGGTCTTGATTTGCATTTCTCTGATAATGAGTGATGTTGAGCATCTTTTCATGTGTTTGTTAGCCATCCGTATGTCTTCTTTGGAGAAACGCCTATTTAGTTCTTTGGCCCATTTTTTGATTGGGTCATTTATTTTTCTGGAGTTGAGCTGTATAAGTTGCTTGTATATTTTTGAGATTAGTTGTCAGTTGCTTCATTTGCTATTGTTTTCTCCCATTCAGAAGGCTGTCTTTTCACCTTACTTATAGTTTCCTTTGTTGTGCAGAAGCTTTTAATTAGATCCCATTTGTTTATTTTTGCTTTTATTTCCAGTATTCTGGGAGGTGGATCATAGAGGATCCTGCTGTGATGTATGTCGAGAGTGTTTTGCCTATGTTCTCCTCTTGGAGTTTTATAGTTTCTGGTCTTACGTTTAGATCTTTAATCCATTTTGAGTTTATTTTTGTGTGTGGTGTTAGAAAGTGATCTAGTTTCATTCTTTTACAAGTGGTTGACCAGTTTTCCCAGCACCACTTGTTAAAGAGATTGTCTTTACTCCATTGTATATTCTTGCCTCCTTTGTCGAAGATAAGGTGTCCATAGGTGCGTGGATTTATCTCTGGGCTTTCTATTTTGTTCCATTGATCTGTCTTTGTGCCAGTACCATACTGTCTTGATGACTGTGGCTTTGTAGTAGAGCCTGAAGTCAGGCAAGTTGATTCCTCCAGTTCCATTCTTCTTTCTCAAGATTGCTTTGGCTATTCGAGGTTTTTTGTATTTCCATACAAATCTTGCAATTATTTGTTCTAGTTCTGTGAAAAATACCGCTGGTAGCTTGATAGGGATTGCATTGAATCTGTAGATTGCTTTGGGTAGTATACTCATTTTCACTATATTGATTCTTCCAATCCATGAACATGGTATATTTCTCCATCTATTAGTGTCCTCTTTGATTTCTTTCATCAGTGTTTTATAGTTTTTGATATATAGGTCTTTAGTTTCTTAATGAATTTTTGAGGATTTAACATACTTTTTGGCACAAGATGCCCTAGGATAATCTTATACTTCTTTTGCCTCAGTCTCACATTTAGAGAAATGTTGATATTTATTCTGACAGATAGTTAATTTGTGGCAGATCAGTAAATTTTTTTTTCAAGGGTTTTTCTAACCTTTGTTGGGGTGGGATTAAAGTGACCTTATCAAGTTCTTGATGTTTTATCCTACAGCATGAACTTTTTGGAAGGCCTTTTGAGTGTCCTCGATGTTTCAGTAAGTTCTCTCCATTTTGACCCGTTGGGTTCCTATATCTAACAGTGCCATGAAACCTCCTGAAATTCCATTCAGTTCACAGCTGCAGCAGCTGTCCTAAGCTAGATTTCACAGAGTCTCATCCTGTATATGTGCAGATTATCATTTTGACCAGAGACTTAATGGACACAACTATATCTATTTCCACTTGGAAAACCACTTCAGTATTCTTGCTTTGAGAACCCCATGAACAGTATGAAAAGGCAAAAAGATATGACACTGAAAGATGAACCCCTAGGTTGTTAGGTGCCCAATAGGCTACGGGAGAGGAGTGGAGAAATAACTCCAGAAAGAATGAAGAGGTGGAGCCAAAGCAAAAACAATACCCAGTTGTGAATGTGACTGGTGATGGAAGGAAAGTCCGATGTTGTAAAGAACAATATGCATAGAAACCTGGAATATTAGGTCCAGAAATCAAGGTAAATTCGAAATGGTCAAACAGGAGGTGGCAAGAGTGAACATGGACATTTTAGGAGTTAGTGAACTAAAATGGACCAGAGTGGGCGAATTTAACTTAGATGACCATTATATCTACTACTGTGGGCAAGAATCCCTTCGAAGAAATGGAGTAGCCCTCATAGTCAACAAAAGAGTCTGAAATGTAGTACTTGGTGCAATCTCAAAAATAACAGAATGACCTCTGTTCATTTCCAAGGCAAACCATTCAGTATCACAGTAATCCAAGTCTATGTCCCAACGAGTAACCCTGAAGAAGCTGAAGTTGAATGGTTCTATGAAGACCTACAAGGTCTTCATAGAACTAACATGCAAAAAAATGTCCTCTTCATTGTAGGGGACTGGAATGCAAAAGTAGGAGGTCAAGCGATACCTGGAGTAACAGGCAAATTTGTCCTTGGAGTACAAAATGAAGCAGGGCAAAGGCTAACAGGGTTTTGCCGGGAGAAGGTACTAGTCATAGCAAACACCCTCTCCCAGCAACACAAGAGATGACTCTACACATGAACATCACTAGATGGTCAATACTGAAATCAGTTTCATTATATTCTTTGCAGCCAAAGATGGAGAATCTCTAGACTGTCAGCAAAAACAAGACCTAGAGCTGACTGTAGCACAGATCATGAACTTCTTATTGCAAAATTCAGATTCAAATTGAAGAAAGTAGGGGAAACCACTAGACCATTCTCAGTTCAGTTCAGTTCAGTTCAGTCACTCAGTCGTGTCTGACTCTTTGCGACCCTATAAATCACTGCATGCCAGGCCTCCCTGTCCATCACCAACTTCCGGAGTTCACTCAGACTCACGTCCATCGAGTCAGTGATGCCATCCAGCCATCTCATCTTCTGTCCTCCCCTTCTCCTCCTGCCCCCAATCCCTCCCAGCATCAGAATCTTTTCCAATGAGTGATCTAATCAAATTCCTTGTGATTATACAGTGGAAGTGAGAAGTAAATTCCAGGGATTAGATCTGATAGACAGAGTGACTGAAGAACTATGGACGGATGTTCATGACATTGTACAGGAGGCAGCAATCAAGACCATCCCCAAGAAAAAGAAGTGCAAAAAGGCAAAATGGTTGTCTGAGGAGGCCTTATAAATAGCTGAGAAAGGAAGAGAAGCTAAAGGCAAAGGAGAAAAGAAATGAAGAGTTCCAAAGAATAGCAAGGAGAGAGAAGAAAGCCTTTCTCAGTGATCAGTGCAAAGAAATAGAGGAAAACAATAGAATGAGAAAGACTAGAGATCTCTTCAAGAAAATTAGAGCTACCAAGGTCAGGAAGCAACAGTTAGAACTGGACACGGAACAACAGACTGGTTCCAAATAGGAAAAGGAGTACGTCAAGGCTGTATATTGTCACCCTGCTTATTTAACTTCTATGCAGGGTACATCATGAGAAATGCTGGACAGGAAGAAACACAAGCTGGAATTAAGATTGCCAGGAGAAATATCAATAACCTCAGATATGCAGATGACACCACCCTTATGGCAGAAAGTGAAGAGGAACTAAAAAGCCTCTTGATGAAAGTGAAAGTGGAGAGTGAAAAAGTTGTCTTAAAACTCAACATTCAGAAAATGAAGATCATGGCGTCCAGTCCCATCACTTCATGGGAAATAGATGGGGAAACAGTGGAAACAGTGTCAGAATTTATTTTTTTGGGCTCCGAGATCACTGCAGATGGTGACTTCAGCCATGAAATTAAAAGACGCTTACTTTCTGACCAGCCTAGATAGCATATTCAAAAGCAGAGAGATTACTTTGCCGACTAAGGTCTGTCCAGTCAAGGCTATTGTTTTTCCAGTAGTCATGTATGGATGTGAGAGTGGGACTGTGAAGAAGGCTGAGCACCGAAGAATTGATGCTTTTGAACTGTGGTGTTGGAGAAGACTCTTGAGAGTCCCTTGGACTGCAGGGAGATCCAGCCAGTCAATTCTGAAGGAGATCAGCCCTGGGATTTCTTTGGAAGGAATGATGCTAAAGCTGTAACTCCAGTACTTTGGCCACCTCATGCGAAGGGTTGACTCATTTGAAAAGACTATGAGGCTGGAGGGTTTGGGGGCAGGAGGAGAAAGGGTGACCGAGGATGAGATGGCTGGATGGCATTACTGACTCAATGGACGTGAGTCTGAGTGAACTCCTGGGGTTGCTGATGGACAGGGAGGCGTGGCGTGCTGCGATTCATGGGGTTGCAAAGAGTCGGACACGACTGAGCAACTGAACTGAACTGAAGGGAACATTTCATGCATAGATGGGCACAATAAAGGACAGAAATGGTATAGACCTAACAGAAACAGAAGATATTAAGAAGAGGTCGCAAGACTACACATAAGAACTATAGAAAAAGATTATGACCTATATATGGTGTGATCACTCACCTAGAGCCAGATATCCTGGAATGCGAAGTCAAGTGGGCTTTAGGAATTATCACTACAAACAAAGCTAGTGGAGGTGATGGCATTCCAGTTGAACTCTTTCAAATCCTAAAAGATGATGCAATTAAAGTGCTGCACTCAATATGCCAGTAAATTTGGAAAACTCAGCAGTGGCCACAGGACTGGAAAAGGTCAGTTTTCATTCCTATCCCAAAGAAAGGCAATGCCAAAGAATGTTCAAACTACCACATAATTGCACTCATTTCACCTGCTAACTAAAGCTCAAAATTCTTCAAGCCAAGCTTCAACAGTACATGAAACGAGCACTTCCAGATATCAAGGCGGATTTAGAAAAGGCAGCGAAAGCAGAGATCAGATTGCCAACATCTGCTGGATCATCGAAAACACAAGAGAGTGCCAGAAAAAAATCTACTTCTGCTTTATTATGCCAAAGGCTTTGACTGTGTGGATCACAATAAACTGTGGAAAATTCTGAAAGAGATGGGAATACCAGACCACCTGACCTGCCTCCTGAGAAATCTGTATGCAGGCCAAGAAGCAACAGTTAGAACTACACATGGAACAACAGACTGGTTCCAAATTGGGAAAGGAGTACGTCAAAGCTGTATATTGTCACCTTGCTTATTTAACTTATATGCAGAGTACATCATGCAAAATTCCAGGCTGGATGAAGCACAAGCTGGAATCAAGATTGCCGGGAGAAATATTGATAACCTCAGATATGCAGATGACACCACCCTTATGGCAGAAAGTGAAGAGGAACTAAAGAACCTCTTGATGAAAGTGAAAGAGGAGACTGAAAAGGTTGGCTTAAAGCTCAACATTCAGAAAGCTAAGATCATGGCATCTGGTTCTGTCACTTCATGGCAAATAGATGGGGAAACAATGGAAACTGAGAAACTTTCCTGGGCTCTAAAATCACTGTAGATGGTGACTGCAGCCATAAAATTAAAATATTTTTGCTCCTTGGAAGAAAAGCTATGACCAACCTAGAAAGCATATTAAAAAACAGAGAGATTACTTTGTCGACAAAGGTCCATGTAGGCAAAGCTATGGTTTTTCCAATAGTCATGTATGGATATGAGAATTGAACTATAAAGAAAGCTGAGCACGGAAGATTTGATGCTTTTGAACTGTGGTGTTGGAGAAGACTCTTGAGAGTCCCTTGGACTGCAAGGAGATCCAACCAGTCCATCCTAAAGGAAATCAGACTGATGTTGAAGCTGAAACTCCAATACTTTGGTCATCTGATGTGAAGAACTAACTCACTGGGAAAGACCCTGATGCTGTGAAAGGTTGAAGGCAGGAGGAGAAGGAGATGACAGAGGATGAGATGGTTGGATGGCATCTCCAACTCAATGGACATGAGTTTGAGCAAGCTCCAGGAGTTGGTGATGGACAGGGTGGTGTGATATGCTGCAGTCTATGGGTCGCGGAGTTGGACATGACTGAGCAACTGAACTGAAGTGAACTGATACCTATTTCCAATGCTGCTTTTCTGCACAGGTGCAGAATGGCTCAGAAATGGTGATCCATACTTCAGTCTCTGGGTTGAGAGGGTGGAGCTGGGAGTCAAAGGAAGCCAAGGCAGCTAGAATTCACAGTGCAGATTATCTGAGAAGAGAGGGCTGGATATAGAGAGAAATCTTGGGATATGAAGAAGGTCTGCCTCAAATGTGCAGCCAAGGATTGGTCAGAATACGCATCTGAAAAAAGTACCAGAGGAAGGGTTAAAAAAGACTCCTGAAAAAATATAAGGGCATAGTACTCAGAGGTCACATGCAGAAGCAGATAGAGAGCCTATTCCAACAGTTAAAATAGAGAGCTTCGTAATAACTAGGGCATAGGGTAGAGTACCAACAAAGGCCTTACTTCAGTAGTAAGTAAAAATCCTGGACTAAATGTTGATGACTAATGAGGCTCGTGAGGAATACCTGAAAGAATCAAGCTGTTTCCAAGTAACTTAACTGAATTGCAAAACAAAGCTCAAGAATATTTATAGGGAAAAGCAGTGGACTGGGAATCTCTAAGCCCTTGTTCTCTCATGGGAACACCAAAAAACTACCAGAAACTGGTATAAAATCCTTATAAAAACTATGGAAAATTGTCAAAAGGCTATAACAACCAAGCAAATATTCAGTCAAGAAAAGTCACATTTAAAGCAGTAGAATATCTCATGATGTTTGTACTTCTGCCCCACTCCCCTTCTCAGTGCCGTGTAGTTTTGGTGTAGAGGAAGTGGCAGCCCAATACACAGTTCCCTCCCTTGAAACAAAGGGAGCAGTTGTTCATTTACCAAGTCATGTCTGACTTGAGCAGAGCGGTCCTTATTTGAATGTTCTGACTATCTTAGGGCTGCCTAAGGCATTGGGCTCTATATCCTCTAATTCAGATCTTAGACACAGAGGAATGGTGGATAGGGCCATGAAAGTTATAAGGGGACTACAGACCTCCTGGGTAAGAGATTATGGATGGAGACATAAAGTAGACCATTGAAGGCCCAAAGAAGAAGCTAAAGTGAGATTCTTTGGCAGACTGAGACACTGAAAAGTAGCCATGTGTATGAGGGAATTGAAGAAGCCAAAAATATGTCCAGGCAAGACACCTGTTTAGAAGAGACCTGAGAAGAACTTAAACTTTTCCACTGAGCTGATCACTAGGCTAACAGCATGCCCAGCTATTTAGAGGACTACTCCAGCATAGAGCCAGTCTGCGAAGATGGAGAGAGGTAGCTAGCTATTTTTACAGATGCCCAACCTTCAGCAAAATAGTCACAAAGGATACCGATAAACAGGAAATCATGGTCTATTTAAAGGAAGGAAAAAAACTGTCACAACCTATCCCTGAAGAAGCACAGGCATTAATTAGATTTACTCAATAAAGACATGAAAACAGCTCTCTAGAATATGCTGAAGGAAACTAAATGAAAACACAGGTAAAGAGCTAAAGGAAATAAATATATGAACAAAATGAGACTATCAACAAAGAGAAATAAAAAGAAACTAGAAATTCTAGAGCTTAAAAATACAGTAGGTGGATGGAAAGATTCCCTAGAGGGATTTAACAGCAGATTTATGCAGGCAGAAGAAAGGAACAGCAGCCTTAAAGATAGGAGATTTGAAATTATCAAGTTTAAGGAGCAACAAAAGGGAATGTTTTCTCTCCGTAACAAGATCCATAACAAGGCAAATATGTCTGCTTTCACCACTTCTTGTCAGCATTATACTGAATATTCTAGGCAGTGCAATAATGGAGAAATAAAAGGCATTCAGGTTGGAAAAGAAGATATAGAATTGTCAGATATTATCACCTATTTGAAAAATACTAAAGAATTTACAAAACATAGCTGCTACAACCAATAAGTGAATTTAGCAAGATTGCAACATAGAAGATACATATTCAATTTCTATTTCTATATACAAGCAACAAACATTAGAAATTGAAATAGAAAACAATATCACTTTGAATAACATCATAGATTTGACATAGGGATAAATTCACAAAATATGCACAAGACTTGTACAAAGAAACTAAAAAATTTCTAGGAAAAAACTGTGCTTCTTCAGGGATAGGTTGTGACAGTTTTTAGGGTATTTTTATACCCTAACAAAGTGGAGAGATGTACCATTTCTGTGAATTGAAAGACAATATTGTTAAGACATCAGTTCACTTGTAGGAATGTTTCTTACATATATACCCATATGTGTATACAAGGATTTATATATATGAGATTTTTATTCAGTGTGAAAGACTCTACATAAGTAAATATCCATGAATAGAGAACTGAAGGTGACTTGTGTTATAGTCATATCAAGGAAGACATGACAGCCATTTAAAAAACTGACATGCACAAGATATATTTAATTATCAAATTAAATAAGAGAGAAAACTGTCTATACTACCGTTCTTGGAGAAATACATACAAATCCGTTTGGTTTTGGCTATATTAGACTAGTTAAGAAAGATACACAGGAATCTGATAGAAATGACTGTCTCAAGGGAAGAAAAATGGGAGATAAGAGGTTGGGAAGAAAACATATTTTCTACATACCTTATTCTACCTATTGAATTTTGTACCATGCATATGTGAATTGTGAAAGTCACTCAGTTGTGCTGACTCTTTGAGACCCCATGGACTATACAGTCCGTGGAATTCTCCAGGCCAGAATACTGGAGTGGGTAGCCTTTCCCTTCTCCAGGGGTCTTCCCAACTCAGGGATCAAACCCAGGTCTCCCGCATTAAAGGTGGATTCTTTACCAACTGAGCCACAAGTGAAGCCCACCATGTATATGTCTGTCTACTTGAAAAAAAAAAAAAGAGTGATTGAAATCAGTTAAATGCATTGATCCTTTATCAAGAAGCCCAACTTCTCCAATCTTTATCCCATAAGTCCTCCCCAGTCTGCCCACCTACGCCTGTGCTAGAAATGGACCACATTTCTAACTGCCAGATGTGCTAGTGGTCCATTCCTCAGTGTTCTGCATTTGTTAGCAAGTTTCTTTCCCGCCTAGAATACACTCTACCCAGGAGCCCTGTCTCCCCACACTGATCCTCACTATGCTTTCTCTCCTCTGGAATGGGTGTTTGTGACCTGGGCCTCACAAATGAGTGTATGATCCCATATGTTTTGGATTGTTGGCTCTTGCTTTGTGTGATGTCTTATTTTGGAAAATAGGCTGTCTGGATAGCAGAAAAGTTATGACCAACCTAGATAGTATATTCAAAAGCAGAGACATTACTTTGCCGACTAAGGTCCGTCTAGTCAAGGCTATGGTTTTTCCTGTGGTCGTGTTTGGATGTGAGAGTTGGACTGTGAAGAAGGCTGAGCACCAAAGAATTGATGCTTTTGAACTGTGGTGTTGGAGAAGACTCTTGAGAGTCCCTTGGACTGCAAGGAGATCCATCCAGTCCATTCTGAAGGAGATCAACTCTGGGATTTCTTTGGAAGGAATGATTCTAAAGCTGAAGCTCCAGTACTTTGGCCATCTCATGCGAAGAGTTGCCTCATTGGAAAAGACTCTGATGCTGGGAGGGATTGGGGGCAGGAGGAGAAGGGGACGACCGAGGATGAGATGGCTGGATGGCATCACTGACTCGATGGATTTGAGTCTGAGTGAACTCCGGGAGATGGTGATGGACAGGGAGGCCTGGCATGCTGCGATTCATGGGGTCGCAAAGAGTCGGACACAACTGAGTGACTGAACAGAACTGAACTGAACTGGATAGCAGAAAGGCAGCATGACTCAAATGTCTTTGTACTCTTAACACTGTCTTGCTTAGGGCTGAGCATAGCTTGAGGGCTCACCAGTCCTCAGTTGGGAGAAGGAAATGGCAACCCACTCCAGTGTTCTTGCCTGGAGAATCCTGTGGACAGAGGAGCCTGGAGGGCTGCTGTTCATAGGGTCACACAGAGTCGGACATGACTGAAGTGACTTAGCCTGCATGGTGCATTGGAGAAGGAAATGGCAACACACTCCAGTATTCTTGCTTGGAGAATCCCTGGGACGGAGGAGCCTGGTAGGCTGCTGTCTATGGGGTCGCATAGAGCTGGACATGACTGAGATGATTTAGCAGCAGCAGCAGCAGCAGCAGCAGCCTTCACTTGGACGAAAGATTAGATACTGGAGGAAGGACCAAGGAGTATCTTCAGAGATTTTGAGCTGAAGGATTTTTGCCTGTGAGACCACTGTCACCAGGGAAAGATTTTTTTTCCTCAAAGCAATTCAAAAATTAGAGTGTTAGAGAACTATGACAATATTGACAGAGGTCAGGTAGGTAACATAAATGTGTAAGTAAATGGTCAGCGTATAGGAGTGATGGGCCCTGGTGATGAATTAGAAAACAACTGGCTTGCTTAAAGTTTTCAAAAATTCTAGTTAAAAAACAAGCAAACAAACAAAATTCTTTAGGCAAACAGCAGACATCCAGAATAGACGAGTAGATCTCACCACAATCAGCAACTACTTTATGACTTTACGTTAGGAGTGGTCACTGACACATCTCTGCAGGTACCCATCTCTGTGAGAAGACAGAATTCTGTAACATGGTTACAAACAGCTCTAGAAAACTTAACTCTTAAAGGAGATGCACAAGGAAATCTCATTAGTGTGTCTCAGGGGAAGGCAGCGTTTACAGTCTCTTCTCACTCATCCGCAAGCTTGAGGCCACACAGTCTGGGAGGCATTCCTTTCTGATTCGCACAGTATCATTTTAAAGATGCTACCACTTTTACCTGTCCCTGCCACTTCAGCCATGGTCCCTTCATGCACCTGTGATTTCCCATCACCCACTGCCTGTAACATCAAAGCTCTCCATTTCCAAGCCATAACCAGACTGGCCACCAGGCTGGCGGAGGGTATGGAGAGTGAAGACAGAGTGGGAACACAGACACTGCCTGTGAGTGGCACCTTCATTGCTTACAAGCAGACCCCCTCATCTGCAGACGGAATTCCCACAGGGACTCCCTAGACAGGTGAAGCTCTTTGACACCATAGCTACCTTGTGAAACAGAAGGGCTTTGTGATGCAGTCTGGTGGCTTGGTTCCGTCATCTGTGAGGCGGAGACGACAATGTGTAGCACTGGAAGTCAGTAGGTGCCAGAACTCTGAATGCCTACATTCATAGGGATGGTTGGTCTCCTCGCGATTATGAGGTTTAGACCATGCTGAGCCAGACTTTTGTTCTGTGGGATTTGGGGTATCCCTTATATACCTATGGCTCCATCTTCGTTATTATTCTAATTATCTGGCAAATGAAAAAGAGTTACCATGGATTAAAAGAACATAAAAGGAGCTGTTGCCGGGTAGGGAAACACTGTGACCAGGACTGAACTAATTAAGCCTTAGATAAGACGCTTTAAGCTCCCTCTCCTTTTATCCCTCCTCTCCATGTGTCTACCGCCCCACCCATATGTGTTTTTTTTTTTTTTTTTTTTACCATCCATTAGTTACTCATATGGTATTTCTCTTCTCAGCACCTAGAAATCATTTCTTACCAGACCATCCCTGCAATGTATTCTAATTGAAAAATCAAGAACATGTCTATCTGGCTTGGGTTGAGACTTAGATGAAATGGATTGTGCCTCACTGGATCTTAGAAGACTTCCCTTTATGGGAGATTTTTCTGGTTTGTGGTCCATTAAGGCATTTTTAAATTGAAGTCCTTTGATTATTAAATCTACACAACTTTATTGTGTTCCACCCTTTCTCTTGTTCCATTATAAGCTTGATACAGAACTTCTCTTAGGAAATAAATGGGAGGTGTGGAGGACAGAAGAGCCTCAAAATGAATCAGAAATAAGAGAAGACAAGTATTGAGATGAAAAAAATAGGAGTGTGGAAAGTTAGGAAATTAAATAAAATACAGGTAAATTAAAAAGGATTCGGTAATCTATATTGGCTTGGTCTTGGTTTGGACATGAAAAAGAAAATGGTGTCCCAGCTTCACACTCCAACTTTTTTGTCTTTTCAGCGTCACCGAAAAGTCAGACAAAGGGCTAGAGATGCAGCATCGAGAGGTAAAGTCCTGTCTCGGCTCTGACTTCCCTCCCCTGGGGGTGAGGTTCCCATGGACCCTGTTCCCCAGTGACCCTTAGTGCCAGGCACCAGGTGCTCTAACAGCTGAAGGCTCCAATCCCCAAGGTGACAGATTCTCCCAAAAGACTTTTATCGGGGGTGGGGTAGGGGTCTGCAGTCTCCTGCCATTCAAGGCTTTTAGATTCCTATAGGATGTCCCTGAATCCCCTCTTGTTCTGTGTAACACTGTCTCCTGGTTTCTCAGTGAGGAGACATTCTCGGAAAGAAGCTGACAAGCCGTGGGAGCTGCTCTCGCTCATGCGAAGGTGATCTCTTGCTCTTTGCAGTCTCCCACCTCCCAGCGTGGCCTGTGGTGATTTCTGTGTTTGGCCTGGGGCAGGGTTGGGCAGAAGGAGAATGGCTGAGAGGGAGCCAGACACAGGGAGCCTGGAGCCCTGGGTGAGAGTTGCTGGAGGAGAGGGTGGGGTCAGACGTCTCAGTGGAGAGTGGTCTTCCAGCTGTGCTCTGGGCTAGGCTCACAAAGGTGCTGGAAGTCAGGATTTGACAGAATGTAACTCTGTGGGATTTCTCCCAACCATGAGAGGAGTTACCCAGTCAGGAAAATGGATAGGTAAGTGCATAAACAAGTCATCATTTTCATATTCTCTTTACAGCCACACGCTTTCAAGGGCAGACCCCTGGACCCTGCTGACATTACCTCCTCTGGTTCTGTCTTCAGGGAGGCCAGTTCCTGGGACAACCCTCAGGCAGGAGCTTGTCATGCTATCCCCTCCTTAAGAGCTCTGCAGAATGAGAAATTGGCTCTTGAGAGATGTGTGCATCTCCTAATCCCCAGAATGCAGAGCTCCCGCAGGACTTCCATGACCCGAAGCAAGGCTGACTCCAGGTTCTACCTAGTGACGTCTCTGGTGCTACCCCATCAGCTAACCGTTGGCTCCCCGACCTGCCTGGTTCCCTTCTAATTCAGCTTCTCAGCACAGGTCAGCAGAGAGCTTACCCACCTCCCAGTTTCTCAAGGCCCTGTGTTCCCACCAGTTGTCTGAGACCTTGCCCAACAAGCTCCAGACTCTCAGCCTAGCCCACTAGTTTGCCAAATGGCATTTCCCTAGGAAGAAAAGTAGACACTTAAACACCCAGCTTTTGCAGGCCTCAGAGTTTATGGGACTAGGGGAGGGCTGGCCCAATCTCCAGACCACACACTGGCCAAGTGTAACAAACAGTAACAAACTGTCCATCAGTAACAAACATTTGCTGTTTCCCTTCCCAGCCAGGGCTGGCTTCCTCAGGAGGGGGCTGTGCGGCAGATCCTGTGTGCAGATCCCTGCTGCCAAACCTGCAACACCATGGCTCTGGAGATTCAGCAGTTGTTGGGTGAGAACACCCTGATCTCCCCAACTTCAGGGGACACTTCTCAGGGCTCCTCTTGCCTAGAGGTTCTGTCCATGTCTAATGTGCCTTTTGAGCAGAGTCTGGAACTTCGTTCCCCACACTCCAAAGACCTTTCAGTTCTGTCTGCAACCCTCACAGTGTCACAGAAATCCTTAGCCCAGTCTGTGGCCCAGTCACCTAGTGCAGCTGGCATCCATGATTACTGGGCTGAACATCTCAAGCTAAGGCAGGGATTCCAAGTGCCAGAGGTTCCCTCAGGGACTGAGGAGCCAAGAATTTCAGTGAATCTGCAGGAGATGATGCAGAGCAACCTCAGCCTCATGTGTGGGAACCAAGTCCAGCAGCCCTTAAGTCCCCAGGTCTCTCTGCTGCCTTTGAAACAAGAAATTACTACCCTGACACATTCAGTGGCCTTGCCGATGGTCACTGTCCTCCCTGCCCACCTGCCGTTCCTGAGTCCTGAAGTCCTGAGACTTCTTGAGGTCCATGTGAAAAAATGGATGCATTTCCAGAGGTGGGGGCTCCCCAGGCGTGTAGAAGAGTCCTTGAGGCAGCTGATGCCAAACCCGCCACTAGTTTGCCAAACTGTATATAACCAACCAGTTTCTTTCATCCACAATAATACTTCTCATTTCTCTGTTGAGAAATGTGGGACCATTTTGTACCAGAACTGGGGTTCAGGTATGGCCGGCCAGCCTACCCAGGCCTTCTGGGTTTCTGAATGGTGTGTTACGGATCCAGAACAAAGACACCTCTACCAGCAAATCCCCAGCCATAAGGCTTTAGCCCTGCCCTCGTCAGCCCTTAAAGAATTAAGTGGCCTCTATCTAATGTCTGGGCAACAGGCCAGTGACTCAGTGGGCCCCGTGCAGCCAAAATACAGCCAGCTATTCTGTGGCCTGCCTTCTCTGCACAGTGAGTCGCTGGTTGACACCTTCTTGGCTTCTCAAGGCCTCTCCAACGACGAGAGCATGTCCAAGCCCCACTTGAAGGATCCCTTTCTCTTGAAGGATCCCAAGGAACTCTCCTTCCTCCCTTTGCTGCCTAAAACTCCAACCCAGTCAACTCCACTGTCTTCTCTGTCTTGTCAAGATTGTGTTGCTCCATCTGATCACCAACAAGCTCACATCAATGTCCCATTTCTGACTCTGGACGAGTGTGAAGCCTTGGAGTGGCACCTGCTGCAGAGGCAGCTCCAGCTTCAGTGGGACTTGCCAGATGTTTTTCAGAGAGATCAACATGTCCAGAGCCCCGTGCAATGTAAGCCCAGTGACAAAGCCCAGTCTTCTGAGACTCTGAAAACTTCCTGGTCGGGGCAGCCTGTCTCAGTCCTCACAAGGGAACCAGTCTTCCTGCAGCACACCAGGAGGCTGCTGGAATACCACCTCCAGAGACAGCTGATTCACCACCGCTGGGGCCTGCCCCAGAAGATCCAGCAGTCCATCCAGTTGCTCCGGTCCCCCACTAACCAGCAGACTATACCCTGGAGCAGCACAGCCCTAGACAGTGTGAATGGCCCCCAGCCTACATCTCTGGAGGCCACTGGAGCTGATGACCCATTCTCACCTATTGTGGACCCACTGTCAGTCCCCATGCCACACTTGTTTGACAAGGCCAAGGCAATATTGCAGGGCCATATCGCCTCCAGATGTGGGCAAATTCACCAGGGCAACATCCCTGCCTCTGTATATAGATCTTGGGAGTGCATAATTCCTGGGGGCCTGGAAGTGACTCCCTTCAGCTGCATCCTGGAAAGCAAGCCCCTGGAACTCCAGGCAGCAGCTGACCAGGACCTTCAACAGGAAGTTATACCCGGGATGCCAGTGGCCCTTGATCAGCAGCAACAGGTCTCACCAAAAGCTGTCGTTGAACATCCTAAGCTGCCCGGAGTCCTGTCAGAGGCAGCCATTGAGAAACTGGAGATGACTTTACGGCACAAGTATCTGGCCTTCTTGTCAGGGCTGCCTGCTCTTTATTGTGTGTCTCCCTCCAGGGTCATGGCCCCAGCAACCACGTCAATCACGCCCCCAGCCATGGTCACAGAGATGGTGCCTGAGCCTGTCGAATTCTCAACAGAACCTGTGACTCAGGTGACCTCACCTGAAGAGCAGGGCCCAAGTCCTGGGCCAGGCTTTCAAGAGGCCAATGAGGCTCTTTCAAACACTGCAGAAGAATTCCAGGCTGATGAGCAGGTGGAAGGAGTAATTGAGATGCTGCCTATAGAAAGCGAAACAGAGCCTGAGAGGCCCTCTTCACTTGGGGAGCACATCTTGGCCAAAATGAATTTCCATCTGAGAAAGAAGATCCTAGAGGCACAGATTGGAATTCCCATAAAGGCAAGAGAGTCTAGGGAACAAGTTGTAGGAACGTCAGAGGATGTATGTACACAGGAGTCTCTTGAGAGTTTAAACAACCAAGGACAACCACTGCTCCAGGAACTCCCCATCCCACCAGATGTGCCATGTGCCCCAGACCCAGAGTGGCTCCACCTCAAAGAACAGCTGGCCACTGAGTTAAAGGCGGTGCACCAGAAACAGAAGCAACCCAGTTGCAGCATAGTACCCCATGGTTCTGTCCACGGGGCTTCCAGTATCTCAGTCAGTGGGGACATGACAGAGGCCCAGGTGCTTTGTGTTCAGCTGGAGGCCAGTGTGAACAACCCCAGTCTGGGGGAGCCTTGGAGCCCTGAGCCCCGGAGCCCTGAGCCCCATATGCCTGACAAGAGCAAGGACTCAGCCCAAGTCCCCACACTGGCAGAAAAGAGAGAGGAGCCAGGCAAACCCATATTGGTTGGGGACCATGGAGAAGGGGATGCTGGGTTCACACTCTCCTGCACAAGAGGAAAAAGCCACTCTGTTGAAGGCCAGAGGCCAGAAGGGATACTTCTGAATAGGACACCCCGCAGCCCCTGGCAACGGAGACATCGCTTTCACCTTGATGCTTCCTGTCAACACAGTGCTAAGCATTGCCCTCAGCCTAAACTCCCAGAGCTACCTCCTGGAGGAGTCCCTAGGGGGAAGGATTCTCAGAAAAAGGACCTGCAAGACAGTCAAGCCAGGCTGAGTGTCCCCCTCAAACCAGCAAGGGTTCCCGAGAATGCCCAGCCTGTGGTGCCCCAGGCGTCACGAGGCCAGACTTTCCTGGGCCAGCTCACTGTGGGTAAGCCATTGGAGGGCCGAGCTTTACAAGGTCAGGTCTTTCAGAGGCAGGTAGTGCAAGGCCGTACTCACACGAGGCCCAGCCTTCCAGAATATGGCCTGAGAAATAAGATAAAATCTCTTTTGCACTGTGTTATACCCCAGACAAAAGGCAAAGGGCATGAGGCATCCATATCCTCTGCATCTGAGACAGTGGCCAGCACCAGAAAAGAAAATGTGGAAAAAAGCTTGGCTCCAGCCAAAAGTCCCAGGGGACGAACTAAGACAGAGAAGACAAGAGGCGACCTCAAGGCCCAGTTTCCACCCGCCAAGAAGCAGATGGGCCTGGCTTTCATGGATGTTACCCACTCCCCAGATAGTAAGCTCCGGCACCACTCCCGCTCCCATCAACTCCTCTTGGCCTCAGTCCTGGGCACCCCCCGCCACTGCCCTCGGCACTGTCCTCGAGGGGCTTGTGCCACCCAACCAAAGAACTCACCCTAACTCTCAGCTCTCACCCTAACTCTCAGCTCTCACCTTGGAAGGAAACTCTGGTCTGCTCAAGAAGACCCAAACACAGTCAGAAGACTTTGTAGTCTCCCCAGTGTCTGCATCCCTTGATGAGGACTGCTCCTGTCAATTTTATTAATGTGCAAGTGGGCAGAATACCACCCCAATACACTCTATATATCTCTAAGCAGAGAGTTGTGTGTCTGCTGCTTTTCTCCACCATGGTGTGCTCAGGGAAGGCATAATGGAGGTAAATGTCCTTCCTATCTAGGGAAGGAGCTTTAACCCACTCTTAAGCTGGGACAGCATTTCACACCCCGTGTCCCACCCCAAACCTCCTGGACTGTGGATAAAAGGGACTTGAGCAGAGAAGGAAGGCCCTTGTTTAAGGTACATTGAAGTTAAAGGTCAGACTTGAATTTGATTAATATCATGGTGTCCCTGGGCCCAGAGAAGCCATGTGGAGGGTAGTACTGTCAAGAATGAGGGGCCAGGAATTTTTTGCCCCAGGCAAAATTCACTGATGACTTCTATACCTATGCTCACAATCTGGAGGGGAGATATTTAGGAGAGTGCCAGTGTTCCAATCTTGAGGTGGTGCTTTGTATTATCAATAGCATATAGATAATATGACAAATACCAGAAACAAATGATAGAATCTCCCCTTCTGCTCCTGCTGGTTATGTTAGATCTTTCTGGAGAGCTCACCTGGGAGGCGGCTCTAGTTCTCTTGCCTGTATCCCACCTCCTCTGTCTATCAGCTGCATGGAATAAGTGACACTGGGAATGAAGATCACAGTAGGACATGGAAACTCCCAAGGGTAGGCAGGAGAGAAGCAGGAAGGGAGAGCATGTAGATGGAAGTCTGAGTACTTGGGATAGACGCTGACATGGTCCTGAAGAGGGTATAATAAGAGAAAAGACTGGTTTGCTTGAACCAGGAATCCAACCCAGTGCCCATGTGCTTTTAGGGGATGGGGATGAATAAACTGAGTTTTGGTGGTTCATAGTGTGATGAAGAGCAGTGAGTTGAATCTTGTTGTCCAAAGGCAATGCAAATTAAAATTTCTGAACACTCACTCTCCACCCTACGAAATTGTCCAGTTTTAGGGATTGGTATAGCTACAAACCGTGTTTTTGCTCAGCTCCAACATGAAGTTAGTGATTGTGTTCTAATCTTGATATATCTCAACTTTGCCCCCTTTTTGTCTCTGTTTACTGTCTCTGTTTGTTAACTTTCTCACTCATTCTTACCTAAATAATACAACAGTGTCTCATATGCCCAGGGCCTAGGATAGTGGCTGGCATAATAATACCTTAATGGTAGTTGAATACAAAGTCTGGGCTGTGGAGGCAGACAAATCATTACATTAGTATGTTGAGTGCTATGGAATAAGGAGTCCTGCCATGGGATTACTGGGGTACTCAGCTCAGAAGGACCCCAGAAGGGCCACAATAAAATAACCTTGATTATGCTGTGCACCTTAAACTCACACAGTGCTATATGTCAATTATATCTCAAAAATGGAAGGAAGATAAAATAAACTTAAAAAATAACTTTGAGAACTATTTTACATTCAACTAAAATGTTTATTTACCGTATGCAAATAGTTATAACTAACATGGCAAAGACATAGAATTTAAAAGTGGAACTCGTGATTTCATGGGATAGACAGTCTACATGCCCAGATTCTCTAATCAGCACATATACTTGAATGTCTAATACTCATCTCAGACTATAGAACAGTAAATTCTTGATTCCCTGTGCCCATCCATTATCTCATTACACGTATGAAACATGCTCCAATCACAGTATGCATAACATCAGTTAATGACAACAGCATCTTTGCAGTTGTTCAGGACAAAAAGATTGATGTCTTCCTTGACATTGTTCCCCTAACTGTGCGTATCCAGTCCACTCTCTTGTCTCTACCTTCTGAAATGAATTCATAACACGACCACTTCTCACTCACTCTGCTGCTATGATTACTGCAGTAGTATCATAACTAACCCCACCTTCTGCCTGAGACCATACTTCTAACAGTCTGTTCTCAACACAGAAGCTTAATACTCCTCAGGGGAGGTCCTGACTATAGAGAGAAAGATAGATTAAGGTTAGATGATGATGATGATGAAGAAGATGAAGGAGGAGGGGGAGAGGGAGGAGGGGAGGAGAAAGAAAGGCATGTAAAACCATGAGACTGGATAAGATCACCCAGACAATGATTGTTAATGAAGCAAAGGTCTGAGGACCAGGCCTGGTACACCCCAACATAAAGAATTTGGAGGGAAAAGTAGGAACCAATAAGCAGAGACTGAGAAGTAGTCAGTGAGGTGGGAGGAAAACCATGATGCAGGAGAGAAAGGGAGAACTACAAGAGAGGCAGTGTCGGGGTGGAGAAGTGTGACATGGTAGGAGGAAGGCCCCGGTTGAGGGGTTGGCCTTGGCTAAAAGCACAGATGCTTCACTGGTGGTAAGTAGAGAGAAAGTAACCGTAGTGAGGAGGGACTCTGTGTCTCATGCGAAGAATGGTTTCTCTGCAATTAAGGGAGCAAGGCAAATACCTAAAGGGGTGAATGAGGAACTGGTAAAGATCATGGCTGGGGGAGGGGTGGATACCAAGAGCCAAAGCCAGAGATGAAGAGGAATTCTGGAAGTTGCCATGGCGGAGTTTTTTTTTTTTTTGTTAGGGCCCAAGGAATTGGTAGTAGCATGTGAATCCTGGTGAGCAGGAAGACAAAGTTGAGGTGAGTGGTCACGTGGGAACAGGTGTGGCATCCTAATTTTCAGTCAGGGACCAGGGAGTTTCAGGGGCTGGAGGAGGGAAGTGGAAGCAGAAAGACAAAGGCTGCCCTGAGCGGATGGGAGGGCTCTGTTCTGGACACTTCATTTCTCTCAGAAGGTGGCACCTCTGCATTCCCCACCTTCTGACCTACCAGAGGGAAGAAGAAAGGCAGAAAGGGCTGTGGCCTCCTCATGGTGTGGTATGAGGGCTGTGGGATGCCCTGCCTCACTGATTCTGAAGGAAATTCAGGATGGCTCCACATACCACAACCAGCAGTGGTGGCGGGAGTCTCCTCGGATAGGACCCAGAACTTAGCACAGTGTGTCCACTGCCAGCTGGATGCAGAAAAGGCAGGATGGGAAGAAGCATGAGTGAGTCCCTCCTCTGAATGGTGACTCTGTGTCTAAGGGGTGGCAGCCCAGCCCCTATTGTGGCCCCCAGGGCGAGGAGGCACAAGGCCCAGGCCAGCTGAACCACATCTTCCAGAGTTTTCCTAAAGCATCCCCAAAGGTCATAAGAGGTCTTGTGACAGGCAGATCCTCCCTTCCTGGTGGGAGTTGGGATGAGAGCCACGTAGGAGGATGCCCAGGAGAAGGAATGTGACTCAGAAGGGTCACAGCAGTGACAGGTGGGAAGCTGAGGTTAATGTGCCCACATTCTGGGCTGACGTGGAGCAGGTCCTTTCCTTGGTCTTCCACAAGCTGCCTGCCCTAGAAAACCGTGAATTCACAGTGCTGACCAAGTTTTGCAACAAAGAGCTGGGGGCAGAGAGTTGATCTGAAACAAAGACATTCAGGATTCTTCAGTCTCAGCAGAGTCAAGAGGTGAGAGAAGTGTCAGAGCCTATGATTCATGTAGGATGTTGCAGGGAGATGAAGCCTTGCTCATCCCATCCTATAACCCTAGCACAGGCCCCACCTTCCAGCTCCCCCTCAGCCCAAGAGGCAAAATGAGAATGAAAACTCTCATGGCAGGGAACACCTCAAGTATTCACTATTCCATAAGTGGTGGTAGATGCTAAGAATATATCAACGTTTGCTTGGGATACTTGGAGTTTGCCTCTGCCCTCTGAGATACCATGTTGTCATGGCAAAAGGCTCTGACCTTTTGGAGTCCTTCTCTTGGTCCCTGCAGAGAGCATTTCAGAATTCTGGAGAGAGAATTTAAGGCATCTGACCTCTCCTGCAGTGGAGGAGAATGGCTTCTCCACAAAATCCCTTTTCCTGTTAAACACCAAGTCCTAGCAAATAGGGAGCATGGCCTCATCATTTTTGTACATGTATAGATTTTAACACAGCCTCTCATGGGCTTGATTCTCATCAATATTTCTAGTCTTAATTTCTAAGATTAAAATCTGTTAATACAAAAAGAAAACAATTAAAAATAAAATTATCCTTATTATTTTATCTTAAAGTATATAATTATATAAGCTTTTATTCATGTAAGTTAAGGTTTACATCACCACTCTGGCCTGTTTTTTCTCCTCCTCCATGCAAATCCGGTAAGAAGATGACTGCTTAGTGTAACTCAGTTACTCAACAGGTTAATGCTTAATTTCTGGGTGCTGCTTCCTTTTGTGTACAAGCTGTCTCGTTTTCCCTGGAGGTACTATGTACTTTCACACCTCTGTGTGTTTCTTCAGGCTTTTCCAGACACCCACTGTCCTACTTTAACTTTGAAAATCTTAACCCATCCTTTAAGACATGGTAGAAATGTGCCCTTGGCTGACGTCTTCCTCTAGAAGCAGAGTTTTCTACATCCTCTGTGTTATTCTACTTTCCCTGCCCTGAAATAGGTATGTATGACTGTCAGTGGTGGGATCATGCATCCATAAAGGCACAGTGTCTGGTGCATAATAATCACTTAATATGTGTTAAATTGAGTTAACCTAATGAATTAAACTGGCATAAGGTAAATATGCTGACTAGCTAGATAACAGACCATTCATTATTCAGCCAGCTCTTATTTAGGATTCCATAGAATCACAGGTATTTGAAAGATAATCTCGTTCTGGCTCATATATTTTGTGTTTTATGGAGAATTTAATTTGAAGAAAGGCTTCCATGGCATAACACAGCATGAAAGCCACTGATTGGGGACAAGCTATTTTCAGATGAGTGAATTGAACATTTTTTAATATAAAATCTAGGTAATTTGATTTCTTTTGAAAAATTTAAAGACCCAGCAATAAGGTTTTTGTTTCTCATTCTTGAAAAGTGTCAATCTTCTGGAACCTTCTCCAGTTTAGCACAGACCTCATTATTCCCTAAAGTTTCCCTGATGCAGAAACTATGTATTAAGAGCAGCACTAAGCCCCCAAAATAGTGACTCTGGCATTCCATGGAAATACACCTGGGCTTTTTCCTGTATTTGTGTTACTTGCTGGTCACTGAAGACAACTGAACTTGAGTCCTCAGATTTGCAACAGATGTGTTTCTAAGAAATATTGTGGAAAAATATTGTTGACAAATTCCATCTGAGATGTATGTAGTTTGCTATTCAGAGGAATCCGCTGTAACTATACACTTAACTCTTTTGTACATCAAATGAGCACACTTGATTATATTTCTATTTCCTTGACAAGAGCTACCTCTTAGCCTGGCATATAATTCCAAGAGCTCAATTTGTCCTATTAAAATTCTGTAAAAATTTATTTTATTATTATGACATTTACTTTTGCACAGGAGAAGTTCAAGTTCAGTGTAAATGTTCTTCCTTTACAAGTAATCTTTTTGTTTGGCTTTCTTTTCCTGCATAGATAAGATAATTCTTTTTATATAGCTTTTAATCACAAAAATGAAACTGTTGTCAAGACAAATTAAAAACTGAGCAACATTAAATTAATTTTTGCCAGGGGCTTGGTGAGCTCATTAGAGCTGTAGATTTAAACTTTTTTCACCCTAGCAAGTTTTCCTTTGGGTATATAGTTTTAAATTTAAAATTTCATATAAAATTTACACATGCTAAGTGGGAAACTGTTCAATGATTTTTGATTTCAGAACATTTTCATCATCCCCCAAAGTCCTTTTGTTCTTATTTGCAGTTGATCCCTGCTGCCAGCCATACGCCCCTTGCCCACTCCCACCCCCCTGCCCCAGCTCTAGCCAAACTTAAGCCCGAAATATACTTGCCCCAGTCATGACCTCAACCTTGGGCAGTTATTGGCCCTCTTTATTCACTCATCACTGAGGTCATCACTTCCCAGCAATGCCACTGGACATGGGTGTTGCCATCACTCCACATGGTGAACTTCCTTCCACCCTAGCACAACTTGTCCCCTGCCCTGGCAGAACCTTACTGAGCTGGGGAGTGATTGGAGCTGCTTCAGACAAGAATGCTTCAGACTCTCACTGTTCCTCACTGTTTTTTTAAGCACAAATATTTCACAGATTATTGTTTGCAGTTGTTTCTAGGAAAATGCTTTGCTGACTTCCTAAGTCAGCCATTAGCTAGAAGGCTCACTTTGATGTTTTTTTTTTTCTCAATGATATCAGTGACCAGCTGGTTGGAAGTGTGTAATTAATTGCTGTCTCTCTTTATCTTATCATCATCATCTCTGTTTCTTCTACTCTGCAGTGTCTTTGAGATGGGCTTTAGTTAACTATTGCAATATTAGGTTTAAGTTTGTATTGTGTCCTTGCTGTCTACCTCTTTACATCAGTCTGGCATCTCAGTTTATTTTTATCATTTTTTTCTTAATTTTATAAAGTTTCTTTCATGTTTTTTATTTGATTTCATAGTATTAGTAAGAAAATTGTTTCTCTGTTTTTGGAACAATGGTATTCTTTGATTTTCAAATGCTTCATTTTATATAATTTTCCTAATTTACTCAACTTTGAACAAAGAGGATAGATCTAGTCTTATATTTGCCAACTGATAGGTCTCATATTCTATTTGGATTCTTTCACCATTCACCAGTGTACTGTTACAATTCTCTTTCAAGAAAGAAGCTAAAAGCCAAGCAGATGCACGCATCCCAGCATTTAAGTTTTTAATGTCTAGAAGACATTTATCCAGTTCAGCATTACTTTACTGAGTCATGACTTTGTTCCCATTACCTGGTTTTCTAACTCTGAACTAGTGTCTTTACTACTGAAAACACTGAGTCAGCATGGTAACTCTGCTTTGTTGGAAGCAGAGCATGGGTAATCCAGTCTCCAGTGTGGATTTCTTTCTCTTTCTGCACCCTGCCCCCCAACTCATGCCTTGACACCACAGGGTATAATACTGATGGGCCAAGTTCAATTACTGGATGTTATAAGACTCCAAAGTGAATCTAGGAATGAAGCACTGAAGAGTCCTCAGGGGAGAATTCTCTTAGGGAGGAAGATTCCCCTCAGGAACTAGGTCTCTAATATGATGGTTAATGTCTTTCAGAGACACGTATATGAGCGCACTGGCCATCATTTCTCAGTATGACCCATCTACATAACAGAACTAATTCTTTCCAGTGATTAAAAAACACCATTGATATCATTGATTTATATCTTTAGTTTCCTCTATTGTATTTTCCTACCACATCGGTATTAAGTTTGAGGGGGAAATTAATGACCTGCTATCATATACTGAAAGTATCCAAATACTGGCTAACTAATAGAACCCTTAAGGATAAAGAATCTGCTTGTCAATGCAGGAGATGAAAGAGACACGGGTTCCATCCTTGGGTTGGGAAGATCCCCTGGAGGAGAGCATGGAGACCCACTCCAATATTGTTGCTTGGAAAATGCCATGGACAGAGGAGCCTGGCAGGCTACAGTCCATGGGGTTGCAGAGTTGGGCATAACTGAGCATTCATGTACTATAAGCTTTTTAGCTTATATCCCTGAAAAATACATTTTCTGCTATAGTTTCTATGCACAGAAATATTTGGAGGAGTGTGTACTAGAGCAGCAAACATCAAATTTTAATATACAGTGCTTCTAAACATTTCATGTGCATATGGATCCCCTGGGGATGCTATTAAAATGCAGATTCTGCAGTTCTCACAAGATCCCTGGTGATGTGGATACTGATGGTAAGAGCAGTACAGTGCTAAAAGAGTTGGCATGCTCTGACTGTGATTTGGGGCCCAAATCACTCGTAGTGTGTAGTCTTTTGTTTGCCAACTTGGGCATTTTCATGGTGTCAGACTTAAATGAGTTAATTTTCAGGATAAGACTGCTTTTATTCCTCTGCCTGCTTGTTGTTCACTGTTTTCTAGACCTCTCCTCCAGCATAATTACTTTCTTGTTATAATATTTTCTTTAGAGAATCTTCTTCATGATTGGCATTTTCAGTTTATATGTTGTAGCTCAGGATTACAAGGCATTTAGCTAGAAATCCCCAAAGAGTAAACTTGAGCTCATGTACAAGAAAGGTAATGGTGGTGTTTTCAGTGATAGCACCACCTGAAAATAGCTTGTTGGGGTGGTTTGGTCAGTGGATACAGGCAGGAAACAGCCATGCCCAGGAAGCTTTAAATGCCTTAAATGTTTGGTAAAAGCAAATTAACGCACGTAGCATTGACACCAGTTCTGTAGCCTTGGACAATTCATTATAGTTGTTTTTAGTACTTTAAGTTTCATGAAATAACTAAAAATTAAATTTCATATATATCTTAAAATAGGTCAGCTCTGTTCAATAATGGTCAATTTTTGTATATTCTCTACCAAAAACTAGTCTTTTAAGTATCTTTCATCTTACTTTTTAAGAAGCAGTTTGTTGCTGCCTTAGCCTATAGCCATCTCTCCTTTCCTTCCTGCCTTCTTCCCTCCCTGCCTCTTAGCATTTAACGCTCTCCTTTTCAGTCCCGTCATATAAAAAAATCCCTTATGGCCGCTTCAACACTCCCTACTGAATTTCCAGCCTCCTAACTCTTCTGGGTTCCAAACTGTGCCTAATTAAGCTTTTCATGAATTTCTATATCATTCTGAGAAGGCATCATCCATTAGACCCTGTCCCCGTGGATCCAGCTTCTGACTTCAGGGAGCAAGTTTTTTGATATTTATTGGTATAGCTCTATTTTTATTATTATCAGCATGAACTCATCTGTTATTATTTTGCTGTCTCTAGTCTTTCTGAACATTCATAATTGTCCTTTTTGTTGTCTACTAAATTATGTTCCACTATTATAGGAAATCTCACTTGAAGACAGACCTAGCAATACATTTATCAATATTAACTTTTAAGACAAATATTTCACAGCCCTTATCTACCTACTTCAACTTACTCAGTTTTTATGATTCTTATTTTTTATTACATACTAACTTATTTATGTTCTTTTTTTATGTGTACTATCAAGGTTAGTCCATAAACCTGCAATTTCCCAAATAGTATTTACTGTAATAATAATGGTAATGTCAATTAATACAATAGACTAGAGAGTACCAACATAGACAATTATATGTATATAAAACTCTGTATGTTTAGAGAGGTTCAGGAAGTGTTGTTTAAGATAGAGTATTATAGAAACAGGGTAACATTTCAGTAGTTTAAGGTGAATCCCTCCTTTATTGTGTTTCAAAGTCAATCCATATGGAATAAAAATGTAAACATTGAACCAAATTATAATAGAAATTGACAAAGATTAAATCATTTATGAAGTATCTAGAAGGAGGATAACTTATTCTTTTTGGAAGAAATTTAAAAAGGTATAAATGGATGATTGATAGCTTCAAGAATATATGTATTTGAGATTTCTATACCACTAAAAAAATCCAAAGGAGCTGATATATATAATATTTTTTAAAATTCATATTTATAAAGAAGACATTCACACTTGGAAGGATTAATAAAAAAGAGGGTATCAATGCATTTCGCTAGACTGTAAGCTCTGAGAGGACAGGGACATTTCCTGATACTTCACAGAAAATGCCTGATGGCTCAGCGGGCAAAGAATCCACCTGCAATGCAGGAGACATAGGAGACGTGGGTTTGATCCCTGGGTCAGGAAAATCCCCTAGAGAAGGAAATGCAACTCATTCCAGTATTCTTGCTTGGAGAATCTCATGGACAGAGGAGCCTAGAGGGCTACAATGCATGGGGTCGCAAAGAGTTGGACATGACTGAGCACATGGCACTCACAGATAATAGGTATATAATCAGTATTGAGTAAATAAATGATTAGGGGTCCACAAATAAAAAGTAAAATCTTATTACTACAAGATCTTAAAGTCTTACTACTGTATGAATAAATAAGTGAAATAAATATCTCTGGACAGCTAAAACATGCCAACTAAAATAGTCAAAAAAAACATACAGTATCAGCAGTGTTATCATAGAATTGGTACATATTCTTTGTAGCGGCTCTTTAAATTAGTAACCTTTTGGAGGTAATGTTAATTTGTAATAAGGGCATATGATATCTCAGGCATAAATTTATCCTAATGAAGTAGCCAAGGTTAAATATTAATATTTCATATGTACAGATTAATAGATATAAATAGTGAATATTTCTATATTCTCTATATATTTATATGCTAAAGATATTCAATCTAACTTTATAGTATTTAATATTAGGGGAATGATTGCTTGCATTTTCACTTTGTGCAAAGGGTTTGTTATGAAACCATGCAAATATTATTAAACAGAATGCATATTATTATGTTCTGATTGCAACTATAAATATTCTATTAGCACATAAAAGACATATGCATGCATGCATAAATAAAATCAGTTTTATGTGGGTTATGGACTTGTCTTATTATTATTGTTTTATATATTTCTAATATCAGTTTTAATTAAGAAATATAAAATGGTTTCTCTATATAATATTTATCCATATATTTCCTTAAATTTATGCATATTTAATTTACATTTTAGGAGCCTAGTAAAGCTGTTGGATGGCATCACTGACTCGATGGACCTGAGTTTGTGTCAGCTCCGGGAGTTGGTGATGGACAGGGACGACAGGGAAGCCTGGCTTGCCGCGGTCCATGGGGTTACAAAGAGTCGGACATGACTGAGCAACTGAACTGAGTAAAGCAGTTGGTCTCCTAGGGAAATTGTAGCTGTTACTTACTGACCAATAGGCTCTCCACTAGTGATAAATTCACCGTGGTCATGGTTTAGTCACTAAGTTGTGTCAGACTCTTTTGCGACCCCTGGACTGTAGCCCACCAGGCTCCTCTGTCCATAGGATTTCCTAAGCAAGAATACTGGAGTGGGTTTCCATGCTCTCTCCTCCAGGGGATCTTCCCAACCCAGGGATTGAACCTGCATCTCCTAAGTGTACTGCATTGCAGGAGGATTCTTTACCCACTGAGCCACCAGGGAAGCCTGATATACTCATTAATGAATAGTTACAAGAGAGCAGGAAGCGTGATGTCAACTAAAGATTGAGGGGAAACTTGGAAGAAAAGTTCTTGAGGCATTGTCTACCTTAACAGACCTATGAAGCAGAAAGCATGTCATGTTTCCTGCATATAGAGAACAAGGCTTAGAGGCATCCCAAGCTGTAGTTGCAGCAACAACTGATGGGGCCATTTTTGAATGGGTTGACTGGTGGATACCCACTAGGAGATAATCTGCAACACTGAAAATATTAACTGTACTTATTTTTATGTCTTGGATTTACATGTGTTAAAGAAATAACTGGTTTATTGAGATATAATTTACAAACCACAGCACCCCTTAAAAGTGTATAATGCAGTGATTTTTAGTATATTTACTGAATTGTAGAATTATCACTTCTATCAAATTTAAAATATTTTTAATAATTTATTTATTTTTGGCTGTGCTGGGTCTTCATTGTCGCACAAGCTTTTCTCTAGTTGCAGAGAGTGTAGGTTACTCTCTAGTTGTGGTAGAGAGTACCACTTTCTACCACACACCACTGTGTGGGCTTCTCAGTGTGGTGGGTTCTCTTGTTGCTGAGCATGGGCTCGAGGAGTGAGGGCTCAATAGTTGCAGCTCTAGGGCTCTTTATGCTCAGTAGTTGTGGTACACAGGCTTAGTTGATCCATAACATGCTGGATCCTCCTGGACAAGGGATGAAACTCATGTCTCCTGCACCGGGAGGCAGATTCTTTAGCACTGAGCCAGCAGGGAAGCCCTCTATTGAATTTTATACCACTAAAGAAACCCTGTGCCCATTAGCAGTTTAGTTCAGTCTCTCAGTCATGTCCGACTCTTTGCGACCCCATGAATTGCAGCACACCAGGCCTCCCTGTCCATCACCATCTCCCAGAGTTCACTCAGCTCATATCCTTCGAGTCAGTGATGCCATCCAGCCATCTCATCCTCGGTCGTCCCCTTCTCCACCTGCCCCCAATCCCTCCCAGCATCAGAGTCTTTTCCAATGAGTCAACTCTTCGCACAAGGTGGCCAAAGTTCTGGAGCTTCAGGTTTAGCATCATTCCTTCCAAAGAAATCCCAGGGCTGATCTCCTTCAGGATGGACTGGTTGGATCTCCTTGCAGTCCAAGGGACTCTCAAGAGTCTTTTCCAACACCACAGTTCAAAAGCATCAGTTCTTCGGCTCTCAGCCTTCTTTACAGTCCAACTCTCACATCCATACATGACCACTGGAAAAACCATAGCTTTGACTAGATGGACCTTTGTTGGCAAAGTAATGTCTCTGCTTTTGAATAGGCTATCTATGTTGGTCATAACTTTTCTTCCACGGAGTAAGCGTCTTTTAATTTCATGGCTACAGTCACCATCTGCAGTGATTTTGGAGCCCCCCAAAATAAAGTCTGACACTGTTTCAACTGGTTCCCCATCTATTTGCCATGAAGTGATGGGCCCAGATGCCATGATCTTCGTTTTCTGAATGTTGAGCTTTAAGCCAACTTTTCACTCTCCACTTTCACTTTCATCAAGAGGCTTTTTAGCTCCTCTTCACTTTCTGCCATAAGGGTGGTGTCATCTGCATATCTGAGGTTATTGATATTTCTCCCAGCAGTATTGATTCCAGCTTGTGTTTCTTCCAGTCCAGTGTTTCTCATGATGTACTCTGCATATAAGTGAAATAAGCAGGGTGACAATATACAGCTTTGACATACTCCTTTTGCTATTTGGAACCAGTCTGTTTTTCCATGCCCAGTTCTAACTGTTGCTTCCTGACCTGCATACAGATTTCTCAAGAGGCAGGTCAGGTGGTCTGGTATTCCCATCTCTTTCAGAATTTTCCACAATTTATTGTGATCCACACAGTCAAAGGCTTAGGCTTAGTCAATAAAGCAGAAATAGATCTTTTTCTGGAACTCTCTTGATTTTTTGATGATCCAGTGGATGTTGGCAATTTGATCTCTGGTTCCTCTGCCTTTTCTAAAACCAGCTTGAACATCAGGAAGTTCACACTTCACGTATTGCTGAAGCCTGGCTTGGAGAATTTTGAGCATTATTTTACTAGCATGTGAGATGAGTGCAATTGTGCGGTAGTTTGAGCATTCTTTTACATTGCCTTTCTTTGAGATTGGAATGAAAACTGACCTTTTCCACTCCTGTGGCCACTGCTAGGTTTTCCAAATTTGCTGGCATATTGAGTGCAGCCCTTTCACAGCATCATCTTTCAGGATTTGAAATAGCTCTACTGGAATTCCATCACCTCCACAGGCTTTGTTCATAGTGATGCTTTTTGGGCCCACTTGACTTCACATTCCAGGATGTCTGGCTCTAGATGAGTGATCACACCATCATGATTATCAGGGCCATGAAGATCTTTTTTGTACAGTTCTTCTGTGTATTCTTGCCACGTCTTCTTAATATCTTCTGCTTCTATTAGGTCCATACCATTTCTGTCCTTTATCGAGCCCGTCTTTGCATGAAATGTTCCCTTGGTATCTCCAATTTTCTTGAAGAGATCTCTAGTCTTTTCCATTCTGTTGTTTTCCTCTATTTCTTTGCATTGATTGCTGAAGAAGCCTTTCTTATCTCTTCTTGCTATTCTTTGGAACTCTCCATTCAGATGCTTTTATCTTTCCTTTTCTCCTTTGCTTTTCGCCTCTCTTCTTTTCACAGCTATTTGTAAGGCCTTCCGAGACAGCCATTTTGCTTTTTTGCATTTCTTTTCCATTGGGATGTTCTTGATCCCTGTCTCCTGTACAATGTCATGAACTTCATTCCATAATTCATTAGGCACTCTATCTATGAGATCTAGTCCCTTAAATCTATTTCTCACTTCCACTGTATAATCATAAGGGATTTGATTTAGGTCATACCTGAAGGGTCTAGTGGTTTTCCCTACTTTCTTCAATTTAAGTCTGAATTTGGTAATAAGGAATTCATGATCTGAGCCACAGTCAGCTCCTGGTCTTGTTTTTGTTGACCTTCTAGAGCTTCTCCATCCTTGGCTGCAAAGAATATAATCAATCTGATTTCGGTATTGACCATCTGGTGATGTCCATGTGTAGAGTCTACTCTTGTGTTGTTGGAAGAGGGTGTTTGCTATGACCAGTGCATTTTCTTGGCAAAACTCTATTAGCCTTGCCCTGCTTCATTCCACATTCCAAGGCCAAATTTGCCTGTTACGCCAGGTGTTTCTTGACTTCCTACTTTTGCATTCCAGTCCCCTATAATGAAGAGGACATCTTTTTTGGGTGTTAGTTCTAAAAGGTCTTGTAGGTCTTCATAGAACCATTCAACTTCAGTTTCTTCAGCATTACTGGTTGGGGGATAGACCTGGATTACTGTGATATTGAATGGTTTGCCTTGGAAATGAACAGAGATCATTCTGTCCTTTTTGAGATTGCATCCAAGTACTGCATTTTGGACTTTTTTGTTGACCATGATGGCTACTCCATTTCTTCTGAAGGATTCCTTCCCACAGTAGTAGATATAATGGTCATCTGAGTTAAATTTACCCATTAGCTATTCTTAATTATTCCTAAACCCTAAACTCAGCAATCTTCTTTTGCCATAAATATTTCCCTCACAAACAGGTCTCAGATAACAATCCTTCCCATGGCCTCAAGCTGCAGCCTAGTGCTCATCCTGGGACATTCTTTGTAAAGATCCTTGAACAAATGTCAATGGTTACTTTATAGGTTATTTTCTGGGCACAACTGTAGAAGGCTTTGTGCTTTCTCATGCTTCTCTCAAGCACTTTAACATTCTTTCCAGCCAACTCAACTGAAGAAAGGAAAGAACAAGTCAGAATCACAAGGCCTAACTCTTTTATCCTGGGGCTGTGCCTGCAAGATGAGGAGAGGGTGTTGGGGCCATGCCTCCATTTTGTCAGTAATGCCTAACATGGCTCCGGACATTCTATGACCATATTGCTATGAGCATTTGCTTATGAGTGTTTGTGTGGATGTGTGTTTTTATGAATATATATTTGTTTTCACTCCTCCTGGCTGTATACCTAGGAATAGAATTGCAGGGTCATATCGGAACTCTGTATTCTGGGGCATAGATAGACTCTTTTCCAAAGCAGCTACATCACTTTAAAATTACCTTGAATTGACTGTAAGTCAAGGTACTTAAAATACATTCCCATACTAGTGATGAATTTTTATTGATTTTACCCTGAGCCATCTTGTCCCCAAAGGCACTATTTGTAAATCATCTGACAAGAATTAAGAGTATATAGTTTGACATAGATAATAACTTGATTTTTCTCTTCATTTTTATTTAAAGGTAACTGACGAGTATAGGGGTAGAACCCATTGATTTTGCTGAAATTGTGGTTAACAAAATATTAGAGTATGAATTTAAAAGAATAAAATAATGTGGAATAAAAACCATTATATTGAAGCTGTCACCATCATTATTAAAGAGTTTAGAATGGCTAAATGTTTCATAATGAAAATATTTTTTTAATAAAAATTTATTTATTTTAATTGGAGGCTAATTACTTTACAATATTTTATTGGTTTTGCCATACATCAATGTGAATCCACCATGGGTGTACACGTGTTCCCCATCCTGAATGACCCTCCCACCTCCGTCCCCATACTACCATCCCTCTGGGTCATCCCAGTGCACCAGCCCCGAGCATCCTGTATCATGTATTGAACCTGGACTGGCGATTTATTTCACATATGATATTATACATGTTTCAATGCCATTCTCCCAAATCACCCCACTTGCCCTCTACCACAGAGTCCAAAAGACTGTTTTATACAACTGTGTTTCTTTTGCTGTCTTGCATACAGGGTTATCATTACCATCTTTCTAAATTCCATATATATGCGTTAGTATACTGTGTTGGTGTTTTTCTTTCTGGCTTACTTCACTCTGTATAATCGGCTCCAGTTTCATCCACCTCATTAGAACTGATTCAAATGTATTCTTTTTAATGGCTGGGTAATACTCCATTGTGTATATCTACCACAGCTTTCTTATCTATTCATCTGCTGATGGCCGTCTAGGTTTCTTCCATGTCCTGGCTATTATAAACAGTGCTGCGATGAACATTGGGGCACACATGTCTCTTTCAATTCTGGTTTTCTTGGTGTGTATGCCCAGCAGTAGGATTGCTGGGTCATAAGGCAGTTCTATTTCCAGTTTTTAAAGAAATCTCCACACTGTTCTCCATAGTGGCTGTACTAGTTTGTATTCCCACCAACAGTGTAAGAGGGTTTGTTTTCTCCACACCCTCTCCGGCATTTATTGCTTGTAGACTTTTGGATAGCAGCCATTCTGACTGGTGTGAAATGGTGCCTCATTGTGGTTTTGATTTGCATTTCTCTGATAATGAGTGATGGTGAGCATCTTTTCATGTGTTTGTTAGCCATCTGTATGTCTTCTTTGGAGAACTGTCTGTTTAGTTCTTTGGCCTATTTTTTGATTGGGTCATTTACTTTTCTGGAGTTGAGCTGCAGGAGTTGCTTCTACATTTTTGAGATTAATTCTTTGTCAGTTGCTTCATTTGCTATTATTTTCTCCCATTCAGAAGGCTGTCTTTTCACCTTGCTTATAGTTTCCTTTGTTGTGCAGAAGCTTTTAATTTTAATTAGGTCCCATTTGTTTATTTTTGCTTCTATTTCCAATATTTGGGAGGTGGGTCATAGAGGATCCTGCTGTGATTTATGTCAGAAAGTGTTTTGCCTATGTTCCCCTCTAGGAATTTTATAGTTTCTGGTCTTATGTTTAGATGTTTAATCCATTTTGAGTTTATTTTTTGTGTGGTGTTAGAAAGTGTTCTAGTTTCATTCTTTTACAAGTGGTTGACCAGTTTTCCCAGCACCACTTGTTAAAGAGATTGTCTTTCTCCATTGTATATTCTTGCCTCCTTTGTCAAAGATAAGGTGTCCATAGGTGCATGGATTTATCTCTGGGCTTTCTATTTTGTTCCATTGATCTATATTTCTGTCTTTGTACCAGTACCATACTGTCTTGACGATTGTTGCTTTGTAGTAGAGCCTGAAGTCAGGCAGGTTGATTCCTCCAGTTCCATTCTTCTTTCTCAAGATTGCTTTGGCTATTTGAGGTTTTCTGTATTTCCATGCAAACTGAAATTATTTGTTCTAGCTCTGTGAAAAATACTGTTGGTGGCTTGATAGGGATTGCATTGAATCTATAGATTGCTTTGGGTAGTATACTCATTTTCACTATATTGATTCTTCCAATCCATGAACATGGTATATTTCTCCATTAGTGTCTTCTTTGATTTCTTTCATCAGTGTTTTACAGTTTCCTATATATAGGTCTTTAGTTTCTTTAGGTAGATATATTCCTAAGTATTTTATTCTTTTCATTGCAATGAAATGGAATTGTTTCCTTAATTTCTCTTTCTATTTTCTTATTAGTGTATAGGAATGCAAGGGATTTCTGTGTTGATTTTATATCCTGCAACGTTACTATATTCATTGATTAGCTCTAGTAATTTTCTGGTGGAGTCTTTAGGGTTTTCTATGTAGAGGATCATGTCATCTGCAAACAGTGAGAGTTTTACTTCTTTTCCAATTTGGATTCCTTTTGTTTCTTTTTCTGGTCTGATTGCTGTGGCCAATACTTCCAAAACTACGTTGAATAGTAGTGGTGAAAGTGGGCACCCTTGTCTTGTTCCTGACTTTAAGGGAAATGCTTTCAATTTTTCACCTTTGAGGATAATGTTTGCTGTGGATTTGTCATATATAGCTTTTATTATGTTGAGGTATGTTCCTTCTATTCCTGCTTTCTGGAGAGTTTTTTTTTTTTTATCATAAATGGATGTTGAATTTTGTCAAAGGCTTTCTCTGCATCTATTGAGATAATCATATGGCTTTTACTTGTCAATTGGTTAATATGGTATATTACATTGATTGATTTGCAGATATTGAAGAATCCTTGCATCCCTGGGATAAAGCCCACTTGGTCATGATGTATGATGTTTTTAATGTGTTGTTGGATTCTGATTGCTAGAATTTTGTTAAGGTTTTCTGCATCCATGTTCATCAGTGATATTGGCCTGTAGTTTTCTTTGTTTGTGGCATCTTTGTCAGGTTTTGGTATTAGGGTGATGATGGCCTCATAGAATGAGTTTGGAAGTTTACCTTCCTCTGCAATTTTCTAGAAGAGTTTGAGTAGGATAGTTGTTAGCTCTTCTCTAAATTTTTGGTAGAATTCAGCTCTGAAGCTGTCTGGACCTGGGCTTTTGTTTGCTGGAAGATTTCTGATTACCATTTCAATGTCCGTGCTTGTGATGGGTCTGTTAAGATTTTCTGTTTCTTCCTGGCTCAGTTTTGGAAAGTTGTTCTATTCTAAGAATTTGTCCATTTCTTCCACGTTGTCCATTTTATTGGCATATGATTGCTGATAGCAGTCTCTTATGATCCTTTGTATTTCTGTGTTGTCTGTTGTGATCTCTCCGTTTTCATTTCTAATTTTATTGATTTGATTTTTCTCCCTTTGTTTCTTGATGAATCTGGCTAATGGTTTGTCAATTTTATTTATCCTCTCAAAGAACCAGCTTTTGGCTTTGTTGATTTTTTCTATGGTCTCTTTTGTTTCTTTTGCATTTATTTCTGCCCTAAGTTTTAAGATTTCTTTTCTTCTACTAATCCTGGGGTTCTTCATTTGTTCCTTTTCTAGTTGCTTTAGGTGTAGAGTTAGGTTATTTATTTGACTTTTTTCTTGTTTCTTGAAGTATGCCTGTATTGCTATGAACCTTCTCCTTAGCACTGCTTTTACGGTGTCCCACAGGTTTTGGGTTGCTGTCTTTTCATTTTCATTTGCTTCTATGCATATTTAGATTTCTTTTTTGATTTCTTCTGTGATTTGTTGGTTATTCAGCAGCGTGTTGTTCAGCCTCCATATGGTGGAATTTTTAATAGTTTTTCTCTTGTAATTGAGATCTAATCTTACTGTATTGTGGTCAGAAAAGAGGCTTGGAATGATTTCAATTTTTTTGAATTTACCTAGGCTAGATTTATGGCCTAGAATGTGATCTATCCTGGACAAGGTTCTGTGTGCACTTGAGAAAAAGGTGAAATTCATTGTTTTGGGGTGAAATGTCCTATAGATATCAATTAGGTCTAACTGGTCTATTGCATCATTTAAAGTTTGCGTTTCTTTGTTAATTTTCTGTTTAGTTGATCTGTCCATAGGTGTGAGTGGCATATTAAAGTCTCTCACTATTATTGTGTTATTGTTAATTTCCCCTTTCATACTTGTTAGCATTTGTCTTACATATTGTGGTGCTCCTATGTTGGGTGCATATGTATTTATAATTGTTATATCTTCTTCTTGGATTGATCCTTTGATCATTAAGTAGTGTCCATCTTTGTCTCTTTTCACAGCCTCTGTTTTAAAGTCTATTTTATCTGATATGAGTATTGCTACTCCTGCTTTCTTTTGGTCTCTATTTGCATGGCATATCTTTTTCTATCTGTTCACTTTCAGCCTGTATGTGTCCCTTGTTTTGAGGTGGGTCTCTTGTAGACAACATATATAGGGGTCTTGTTTTCGTATCCATTCAGCCAGTCTTTGTGTTTTGGTTGGGGCATTCAACCCATTTACATTGAAGGTAATTATTGATAAGTATGATTCTGCTGCCATTTACTTTATTGTTTTGGGTTCTGGTTTATACACCCTTTTTTTTTTTTCCTGTCTAGAGAATATCCTTTAGCATTTGTTGGAGAGCTGGTTTGGTGGTGCTGAATTGTCTCAGCTTTTGCTTGTCTGTAAAGCTTTTGATTTTTCCTTCATATTTGAATGAGATCCTTGCTGGGTACAGTAATCTGGGCTGTAGGTTATTTTCTTTCATCACTTTAAGTATGTCCTGCCATTTCCTTCTGGCCTGAAGAGTTTCTATTGAAAGATGAGCTGTTACCCTTATGGGAATCCCCTTGTGTGTTATTTGTTGTTTTTCCCTTGCTGCTTTTAATATTTGTTCTTTGTGTTTGATCTTTGTTAATTTGATTAATATTTGTCTTGGGGTGTTTCACCTTGGGTTTATCTTACTTGGGACTCTCTGGGTTTCTTGGACTTGGTGATTATTTCCTTCCCCATTTTAGGGACATTTTGACTATTATCTCCTTAAATCTTTTCTCATGGTCTTTCTTTTTGTCTTCTTCTTCTGGGACTCCTATGATTTGAATGTTGGGGTGTTTAACATTGTCCCAGAGGTCTCTGAGATTGTCCTCATTTCTTTTAATTCGTTTTTCTTTTTTCCTCCCTGATTCATTTATTTCTACCATTCTATCTTCTGCCTCACTAATCCTATCTTCTGACTCCATTATTCTACTATTTGTTCCCTCCAGAGTGTTTTTTATCTCATTTATTGCATTATTCATTATATATTGACTCTTTTTTGCTTCTTCTAGGTCCTTGTTAAACCTTTCTTGTATCTTTTCAATCCTTGCTTCTAGGCTATCTGTGATTCCATTTTGTTTTTGTGATTTTGGATCATTTTCACTATCATTATTCAGAATTCTTTATCTTGTAGATTCCCTATCTCTTCCTCTTTTGTTTGGTTTCATGGGCATTTATCCTGTTCCTGTACCTCCTGGGTATTCCTCTTTCTCTTCATCTTGTTTATATTGCTGTGTTTGGGGTGACCTTTCTGTATTCTGGGAATTTGTGGAGTTCTCTTTGTTGTGGAGTTTCCTAGCTGTGGGTGGGGTTGTACGGGGTTGTCAATGTTTCCTGGTTAGGGTGGCCTGTGTCGGTGTTCTGGTGGGTGGAACTGGATTTCTTATCTCTGGAGTTCAATGAATTGTCCAGTAATGAGTTATGAGATGTCAATGGGTTTGGAGTGACTTTGGGCAGCCTGTATATTGGAGCTCAGGGCTGTGTTCCTCTGTTGCTGGAGAATTTGCATGGTATATCTTGCTCTGGAATTTGTTGGCCCTTGGGTGTTGCTTGGTTTCAGTGTAGGTATGGAGGCGTTTGATGAGCTCCTGTCGATTAATGTTCCCTGAAGTCAGGAGTTCTCTGGTGTTCTCAGGATTTGGACTTAAGGCTCCTGCTTCTGGTTTTCAGTCTTATTTTTACAGTAGCCCCAAGACTTCTCCATCTATACAACACTGTTGATAAAACATCTAGGTTAAAGATGAAAAGTTTCTCCACAGTAAGGGACACCCAGAGAGGTTCACAGAGTTACATGGAGAAGAGAAGAGGGAAGAGGAAGATAGAGGTGACCCAAATGAGATGAGGTGGAATCAAAGGAGGAGAGAGCAAGCTAGCCAGTAATCACTTCCTTATGTGCACTCCACAACTGGACCACTCAGAGATGTTCACAGAGTTATACAGAGAAGAGAAGAGGGAGGAAGGTGACAGAGGTGGCCAGGAGGATAAAGAGGGGAATCAAAAGGAGAGAGACAGATCCAGCCAGTAATCAGTTCCTTAAGTGTTCTCCACCATCTGGAACACACAAAGAGATTCACAAAGTGGGTAGAGAAGAGAAGGGGGAGGGAGGAGATAGAGGCGACCTGGTGGAGAAGAAGGAGAGTCCAAAGGGGGAGAGAGCAGCCAAACCAGTAATCTTGCTCCCAAGTAAAAATTGGTACTGAAGATTGGGTTCTTAAAGGTACAAAATTGATAGCAAATACCAAAAAGCAAAGATTAAAAATCTAGAGTAGAGGTTGGATTTTAAAAAATGCAATATTAAAGAAAAGAGTCACAAAATTTATTAAAAAAATATATATGAAGTTTGCTTTAAAAAATAGGGTCTCTCTTTTTTTGCAAAGTAATAGTAGGTTATAAAAATGAAAAAGGAGTAGGACTTAAAAATTAAAAAAAATAAAGAATCATAGTAAAAATAGTAAAAATATATCTAGGACTTTCTCTGGTGGTGTTGTGGGCAGTGTGGGGTCAATTCATTTTCGGATAGTTCCTTGATCTGGCTTATATTTCTCAAGATCCATAGGCCCCTTCCTATTTAGTCAGTACTAACTACAGAGTTTTAATCTATTGCACCTGTCGTGTCCAAGAAAGTTCCCTCTGTTTTAGCTTCTTCTCTTTGCTGTTCTCTTCAGTGTCTAATTTCTGCCCTGACACTTGTTCAGTCATGCTGTGGGGAGGGAGGGACGCTGCAAACAAATAACACTGGCATGTGCTCGCAGTGTCTCAGCCACACTGGGTTTGCCTCCACTCACGGCGCGTGTGCTTTCCCTGTCAACACTGCTTAGGCTCTAGGTTGCTCTGCTGGGAACTGTCTGAGGCTGGCCCTGAGTTGTATGCACTTCCCAGGTCTAAGCCCCTCAGGTTCAGGTACTCGGGTAGTCCTCAGAGGAGCAGACTCAGTTGGGCCTGTGTTTTGTGTCGTTCCCAGATCCGAGCAGCTCAGGTGACCAGTGTTTAGTGAGCGTGGTCGGTACAACTTATCACCTCCCCCGTTCCTGCCGCTCGGTTTTCTGGGTGCCCAACTGGTGCACCTTCTCAGGTGGATGTTGACCATCTAGAATTGCAAGAAGTCTTAGTTAGTGACGAAGTCTGCTTGCAGTTTGGTAGATAATGCCCGTTTGGGGCCACGATTCCCCCTTCCGGCTCTGGCTGCCTGTCACCGGAGGGGGATGGTCAGCAGCTGGCTAGCTCTGCTCAGTCCTTTGTTCTGTGCGTGGGCCTGGTGGTGTCTTAGGTTAGGGCTTTTTGCATGGTAGCTATCCAAGTCTGGTTTGCTGGCCCAAGTTAGTTCCCTCAGATTGCCTTGGGGCATTCAGGCCTGGTCCTTACTCTAAGCAAAGCAGTCCAGGCCTCCCTGCCCAGTCCCTGCTTGCTAGTGGCAGGTGCAGGCATCTGCACTGCTTCTCCGCTGGGGGAGTTACCGTTGGGCATGTAATCTATGGGTTTTAATTATTTATTTATTTTTCCTCCAGGTTATGTTGCCCTCTGTGGTTCCAAGGCTCACCACGGACTCGACAATGAGAGTGTTTCCTGGTGTTTGGAAACTTCTTTCTTTTTTAAGACTCCCTTCCTGGGATGGAGCTCTGTCCCTACCTCTTTTGTCTCTTTTTTTGCCTTTTATATTGTTTCCTACCTCCTTTTGAAGACAATGGGCTGCTTTTCTGGATGCCTGATGTCCTCTGCTGGCATTCAGAAGTTGTTCTGTGGAATTTACTAAGCGTTTAAATGTTTTTTTGATAAATTTGTGGGGGAGAAAGTGGTCTCCCTGTCCTATTCCTCTGCCATCTTAGGACTGCCCTCCATAATGAAAATATTTTGCCTTATTTGAATTACAGAGCAGAGAAGAAGTGTTGGATATAATTCCATTAGATTTTTCAAAAAAATCCCTTTGTAGTGGTAGACACTCTTTTCCTTGGCTTTGTTCTTTGAGTTTCAGATCAGTGCATAGAAGCAAATAGCAACGCATCTAAGAAATATGGGAAAGCCACAAGAAGGTTTGTTTTTGGCTGAAATGCATGAAAAATTAGAGAAATCATCTCTGAATTCTTTCTATTAGTCAGTGGCTCCTGCAGCCTTGGGGTATACATTTTGGTAGACATGCCAAGTCTCCCACATCTTTGCTGTTAGTGTCCTGTTTCAGGGCTGCTTGCAGATACAGGATCACCTGTAAAACTGGTCACACTTTAATGAGTATCCACTCTATTACATTAATTTGTCAATTACTGTGCTAATATCTTATTTTTCTATATATTTTTGTTAAATATTCTAATATGTGAAAGAATTCCTTTCATATATTTAATTTGTAAACTTTTTATTCTCCATCCTTCCCTGATTGCTTTCTAGACAATATTTAGAATAACTTTCTCATCAAAAATTCTCTAGAATTTTCTTCTTAAATTCTTTGCAGAACTTTAAGTTAGCTTGGAAGAATTGTCAGCATTTATAAACATTTTGCTGACAAAGGTCCATCTAGTCAAAGCTATGGTTTTTTCAGTAGCCATGTATGGATGTGAGAGTTGGACCATTAAAAAGGCTGAGCGCCAAATAATTGATAAAAGACTCTTGAGAGTCCCTTCGAGAGCAAGGAGATGAAAACAGTCAATCCTAAAGGAAATCAGTCCTGAATATTCATTGAAAGGACTGATGTTTAAGCTGAAGCTCCAATACTTTGGCTACCTGATGTGAAGAGCTGACTCACTGAAAAAGACCCTGATGCTGGGAGAGATTGAGGGCAGGAGGAGAAGGGGATGACAGAGGATGAGATGGTTGGATGGCATCACTGATTCAATGGACATGAGTCTGAGCTAACTCTGGGAGATAGTGAAGGACAGGGAAGCCTGGCGTGCTGCAGTTCACAGGGTCACAAAGAGTCAGACATGACTTAGTGACTGAACAACAACAACAACAACAAAATACCTACTTGGCTTTTTATTGGAATTACTTAGATCAATTCCAATTCATAAATGAAGTATACCTTTCCATTAAAATTTTTTCTAATCTTTTATTGCTGATACAAGAAATAAAGTTAACTTGTATATATAAAAAAGATACTAGGCCACCCACATAGGGCATATTAAGGGAGTGTGATATTAGTTTTGCAGAATGGCAAACACCTACCCTCAGCTTGTATGAGAAGTGGAAGTTGGAGTTGGGAGGAGGGACTATCTTGAAATGAGTCATTGGTATATCCTTATGGGGAAGGGAAGTGTCCTTGACCTCACATCAAGAGGAAAGGGTGATGAGAACCACTAGGAGAGTTTTGGCCCATGTCCCCTGTAGTTTAGGAGCCGCAGGACCTTATGTCCGTTTTCTGTTCTTTGAGTCTCTGTGTGTGTGTATGTGTGTTCTAAGTTGCTTCAGGTGTGTCAAACTCTGTGCAACCCTTTGGACTTCAACCTGCCGGACTCCTCTGTCCAAGGGATTCTCCAGGCAGAATACTGGAATATGTTGTCGTGCCCTCCTCCAGGAGATCTTCTGGAACCAGGGATAGAACCTGCATCTCTTACATCTACCTGCATTGGCAGGTGGGTTCTTTACCACTTGTGCCACCTGGGAAGCCCTCTTTGAGTCCATTCTGCCTCCTAAATATGGTTGTTCTGATAGTTGTCATGTGTCCATGTTAAGAGGGCCACTTTGTATAGGCTAATGTGTGCCAACTGCTCTGAAGCCTTGATAATGCTCAGTTCAGTTCAGTCACTCAGTCGTGTCTGACTCTTTGCGACCCCATGAATCGTAGCACACCAGGCTTCCCTGTCTATCACCGACTCCCAGAGTTCACTCAGACTCACATCCATCGAGTCAGTGATGCCATCCAGCCATCTCATCCTCTGTCACTGCTGCTAATTCACTTCAGTCGTGTCTGACTCTGTGTGACCCCATAGATGGCAACCCACCAGGCTCCGCTGACCCTGGAATTTTCCAGGCTAGAACACTGGAGTGGGTTGCCAACTACTAGAATGAATACACATATCTACTTTTCTTTAAAAATATAATTGATAATCAAGAAAATGCTTTTTTTAAATAAACTTGTAAGAGTTCAGAGTCCACACAAATCTATGGATTCTTAATCAACTTGATACAAGAAGTAGCAAATATGAACGAAATATGTGTTCCCTCCACTTTGGAAATTGATTCTTTGGAGAGATTTAGCCTCTTGATGAACCCATTATCTTTTTACTGTTAGGAAAAAAGCATTCAATCTCATTGAAAGGGGAATATATAATACTGCATCTGGGAAGAAAATTAGATGAGTTAGAGCTTGCATGGTGGTAGAAATGACAATTTTTGATTAACAAATTGTCAGCATGGGGGCACATTCCTTCAGTTTTCAGCAATTTGAAATCCCTGCATTAATCAGCTTTTGCTGAATGCCACCCACTGTTCATACAGCAGTGAGGAAGGCAGTAATGAAAAATTGAAGAACTAGCATTAGATCAGAGATCATGCTGGCTGCAGTGTCTTTGTTTTGTGTGAGGACTTTTTTTAAAATTATTCTGAAATTGGTCAAAACATGCATTGTTCTCCTCAAATGACTTCTGTGAGTGCTTCTTTTAGAACAATAAATGGTGCTAATAAGTTGGCCAGCCCCCTACCAACTAGACATTTAATATATGTTGTATGAGCACATGAATAAGAATTCAGAATTATAGAAACATAGGGAGTGTTCCCCACTCATGGTTGTCTTTTTCTGGAATTCAAAATAAATCAAACTATCATAGTGCTCCCAGGAAGCTTAAACCTATTCATAAAATAGGTTTAAGCTTACACCTAATTATAAAATAATGACTTTGTTTTTATAAACTGGTTTAATTTAATCCATGCTTTTATTTTTTTATTGCTTGTTAGGTTCCTACAATGTGTAAGGCACTGCAGGGGCTAAGTGGATGCACAAAAATGGCCCTGCTATAAAAGAGTTTATAGTATCCATATATGTGCCATTGTTTGGTCCACAATTTTTTACTTTGTCTATATTCTTTTATTTTATTTTATTTATTTATTTTTGGCTGTACTGGGTTTTCATTGCTGAGAGGGCTTTTTCTCTCGTTGTGGCAAGGGGAAGCTCCTCTAAAGTTGCGGTGCCCGGGCTCTAGGGTGTGCAGGCTTCAGTAGTTGCTGCAGGTGGGCTCAGTAGCTGTGGCTCCTGGGCTCTAGAGCACAGGCTCAACAGTTGCGGCACACAGGCTTAGTTGCTCCAAGGCATGTGGGATCTTCCAGGATCAGGGATCGAACCCATGTTTCCTGCATTGGCAGCGGATTCTTTTATCTCTGAGCTACCAAGGAATCCCCATATAGTCTTCCTCCACATTTTTGATCTATTGAATACATTTGCCAATATTAAAAAAAATTTTATTGGACTATAGTTGCCTTACAATGTTGTTATAATTTCTACCATACAGCAAAATGAATCAGCTATATGTATACACATATCCCCTTTTCTCGGATTTCCTTCCCATGTAGGTCATCACAGAGCACTGAGTAGAATTTCTTGTGCTATATAGTACGTTCTCATTAGTTATCTGTTTTATAAATAGTATCAATAGTTTATATATGTCAATCCCAATTTCCCAATTCATTCTCTATACCCTTCCCCACCTTCTCCCCTTGGTATCCATACTTTTCTCAACGTCTGCATGTCTATTTCTGCTTTGTAAATAAGATAGTCTATAACAATTTTCTTAGATTCCAAATATATAGATTAATATACATTTATTTTTATCTTTCTTACTTCACTCTGTATGACAGTCTCTACAAAGGACCCAATTTTGTTCCTTTTTATGACTGAGTAATAATCCATTATATATATGTATTACATCTTATTTATCCATTCCTCTGTTAATGGACATTTAGGTTGTTTCCATGTCCTGGCTATTGTGAACAGTGCTATAGTGAACATTGGCGGGTATGTGTCTTTTTGAATTATGGTTTTCTCTGGGTATATGCCCAGGAGTGGAAACATGCAATGTTATTCACACGTGAATGTGACACTTCTCACTTCTCTGTCTGTAAACTCTTGTTTTGTGCTTTTTTTCCCCTAAAACAAAGGCTGGGGACTGCTGGTTCCTCACTTCTGATATTTTTGGTCTCCCTTGGCACCAAACTATATTACATTTTCAGAAAGACTTCTTACGGCTAAGTAGTATATAGACCGGAGAAGGCAATGGCACCCTACTCCAGTACTCTTGCCTGGAAAATCCCATGGACAGAGGAGCCTGGTGGGCTGCAGTCCATGGGGTCGCTAAGGGTCGGACACGACTGAACGACTTCACTTTCACTTTTTACTTTCATACTTTGGAGAAAGAAATGGCAACCCACTCCAGTGTTCTTGCCTGGAGAATCCCAGGGACACGGGAGCCTGGTGGGCTGCCGTCTATGGGGTCACATAGAGTCGGACACGACTGAAGTGACTTAGCAGCAGCAGCAGTATATAGACTGTCACCTAGAGGGAGAAAAAATTTGATTGACACAGGACTAGATGTTGTGACCTGGGCAACTTTGTTATTGCCTATAACTGTGAGTAGTTCCGTGGAGCAAAAAAGAATGTGAAATGGAAGTTCAATTATTTGTGGTTCAAAGAAAAGAGAGCCAATCTGTGAACTGTTCTCAGTACAGTGGTTTAGTAATGTGTGATGAAAACCTCAAACAAGAAGTCTTAAGTTGGGGTTGATGACTGCCTCAGAGGATCTATGAATTTCCTGGAATTATGAATAACATTCTATATTTAAGAAGCTGTGTGTTTTCCTGAGTAGATAATCTATAGCTTTCACTGGATTCTAAGATAGTAATGAATTCCTAAAAAAGTTGTGAACTATTGGCCTAAAGCAGGGGTTGGTGAATTTTTTCTGAAAAGTACAGGTAATAAATATTTTAGGCTTTGAATAGCATTTTGTCTCTGTAAACAGATGGGTGTGGCTGTAGCCCAGGGGCCTTAGGTTTCCCACTTCTGATTTAGGCTATGATTTGTTAAAATGGAACTTTGAAAATTCTGTGCGGAAGTACATTCAAGTTTTCCCTTTTATATAAATTATATTTACTTTGCTATACACATAAAACTGACAACACAGCATTGTAAATTAACTGTAATTGTTTTAAAAAATCATACATAACATATGAATTTTATTTACTTAATTTTGTTTTTTTCTTATTGAAGTATAATTTACATGGAATAAAATGAACAATTCTTAAATGTACAGCTTAGTGAAGTTTTGCATATGTAAATACCCACATAGCCACCACCCGCATCAAAATATAGAATATTTCCATCACTTCAGAAACGTCTCATATTCCTTTTAGTCATAATCTTCTTCCTCCCCCAGAAATAACCATTCTTCTTTCTTCTATCATAATAACTTAGTTTTACCTTTTCTTTTTAAAAAAATTTTGACTGCGCCACATGCATGTGGGATTATTAATTCCCTGAGCAAGGATGAAATCTGTGCCCCCTGCAAAGGATGTGCGGAGTCTTAACCACTTGACAGCAGTGAAAGTGAAGTCACTCAGTGGTGTCTGACTCTGTGACCCCATGGACAGTAGCCTGCGCCAGGCTCCTCCGTCCATGGGATTTTCTAGGCAAGAGTACTGAAGTGGGTTGCCATTTCCTTCTGCAATTTTATCTTTCCTTAAACTTCATTTACATGAGATTGTAGAGCAATGTGTATTTGTGTATGTGTGTTTGGTTTCTTTTACTCAACGTAATGTTTTGAGATTCATCTGTTTTTGAACACACAGAATTTTCATTTAGATGTCCTGGTTAATTTATAATATTGTTATTCCTAAAGACCCTTCTTGCTTAAATAGCAAGATTTTCTTGGTCCTTTTGGTGTTTGTGTCACTGGACTAAGGGCCACAAGAAGATGCAGGAGAATTCCTGTCTCCACCCTCCTACCACTTGGAGTTAAACCACAAAAACAAAAATTGCAATTCAAGACCTGCTACAAATAACAGATTACATCAACAAATTGAAACATGAGCTCTGAGTATTCTTTGTCATTGGAGAGAGTAAAGGTCTAGACATATTATTAACGAGTGAAGGCTCTTGTTTCTCTTTACCCTCAGATTGGTGGGAACTAATTTGGCTTAATACTGCCATTTGTCCATAGAATCCTAAAGAAGTGCCTAATGCCCTTTAATCTGGTGCTTCTCAGATTTTAATGTGCATGCAAACCACCTGGGGGTTTTGTAAATGCAGATTATGAGTCAGTTGGTCCTGGTGTAGCCTAAGACTCTGTATATCTGGCCAGTCCCTACAGAGCACTGATGCTGCTTGCATGTGAAACAAACTCTGAGTAGGACTCTCATCTAGTAATCATTATTGATATGGTTTAGACCAGAGATGATGGTATCCGAGGGCAGTGACAGTACAAACTCAGGAATAAGATATTGGTGAGTTAAAATGGATTAGAAATTCCCGAGAAACTGGAATAGTACATGAAGAACAGAAGATACCAAGGATGATTACTAGGAATTTTCCTTATGAAATTAGATGAATGATGGTAGCTCTGAATACCTATCCAGATTATTATCCAGCTCTGGATTGCTTCTGCCCCCGAATTTTTTTGTAGCCATGGGAACTTAAGAATGTGGGTTCCTGCTGGAGCAACATATATTTTCCACCATTCCTATGTCTAGACTTTCAAGGTTTTCCTCTATTAGATTTACAGTAAATTTTTCTTAAGAAAGGCCTGCACTCTCTGTGTCATAATAGTTACCTGCTTAGTTCTCGTGATTCTACCTAACTACCTCTACCTTTATGCAGTAAATGTTGGCATAACATTTGCTCTTAGATTGTTAACACATTTTGGGGCCTACCGTCTTCACATGGACTTAGGTCCATTGCATCTTCCAGTGCTGTTTTGTTAAGCAGGTTATTACTTCATGGCAACTTGACCTTCCTCCAACAGACAGATGTTTTTATGAAAACATCTGATTTTGTTGATTTTCATCTCTTACTTCAGCTTGCCCACAATCTCTCTAGGAACTGTTGTTCATAACAGTTCACGTTCATGTGTGTGTTACCTCTTTGCTGAACCCCAGCTCACACACACATACCACTTATTTGGGGACTTCATTTACACAATGATTCCAATGACTCCCATATTTTATAACAGCTCAGTTCAGTCGCTCAGTTGTGTCCAACTCTTTGCCAACCAATGAATTGCAACACACCAGGCCTCCCTGTCCATCACCAACTCCCGGAGTTCACCCAAACTCATGTGCATCGGGTCGGTGATACCATCCAGCCATCTCATCCTCTGTCGTCCCCTTCTCCTCCTGCCCCCAATTCCTCCCAGCATCAGAGTCTTTTCCAATGAGTCAACTCTTCGCATGATGTGGCCAAAGTATTGGAGTTTCAGCTTTAGCATCATTCCTTCCACAGCCTAAATTAGTAGTAACAGTTTATATAGCACTTTTGCCCATTATAGCCTTCCTACCCTTCTCTATAATTCCAAAGACCTGTTTTTAGATGTTTCACAAATAACATTTTCAGTACAAAAGTCTTTGTTAGTTTTATATTTTTAAAAATTGTGTGTATGTGAAAAATTTCTTATATGTAAATGATATTTATAGCATATAGACAATTCGAAAGATAATTATAAAGCATAGAGACTAACTGGAAATCACTCGTATAGCTATCAATTATCTTAAGAAATAAAATATTATCCAAACAATAAAAATCCTTTCAGTACATTACCCTGTTTCTAAAATAGAGACCATAAATGGCCTGACCCTTGTGATAACCATCATCCTGTTTTTATTTATAGTTTTACCACATATGTATGCATCTTAAAAAAAATGCTTAATTTTGCCTCTTTAAAAAATCTTTATGACTGGAATCATTCTGTTTACCTTACTTTGTGAATTGCTTCTTTTGTTTAATATTACACTGGTGTAAGGCATATGGTTATGGTGCATTAATTTAATTAATGTATAGTATCCCATATCATTGATATGTCGCACTTTTTGTATTTATCAGGTCTATTACTTTTGGACATTGAGGCTGTCCAATTTTGGCATATTGCAAATAATGCTTCTACGAGCACTGCTCAGTTCAGTGTTTAGAATGCACAGGACATAGATGGGAACAGTCAAGGATCCCAAAGTACCAAGCAGAAGGGATGCAAGTGGAGGAGAGAATGGATGGCCAGAGATGCATTCTTTGGGTATTCCTGGAGAACATGCAAAGTAGGCTTTCAGTTCATCTCTTTTAAAAGAGGGGGCAAGGGGTAATGGACTTCTGAGACTTCTCTTAAAAGATGTTGGTCTGAGCAGCTTCAATTTCTGCAGTCACTTGGCCTTCGGTGCTGTTCTACACTGCAACCCTGAAGCTGGGGCATTCAACTTTATAACCCAAATTCCTGGCTATGATTCGGGTCAGCTTTTGTATCCTACTATCATAGTTGCTTGCATAATTTGGCTGGCATCTATAGTAATGCAGTCATACACTTCCATATTGTTAACAGCTTTTAGAACAATTTTCAATGATCCCATAGTATGCATTTTACTTTGTCTTCATAAAAACAAAGCTTTTCTTTTATGGCTTTTTCACAATTAAGGCTGAGAAAAGAGAATTTTATTTTGGGTTAATAGTTTCAATTAGACTAATTGGTTTGTCAAGTAGAAACAAAACACACATTGAAGGGGGTTAATATTTAAAAAATAAGGTGGGGGAGAGTGAAAGGCGAGGTGTTCCCTTTGTCAATTTTCAGTGACTCTGAATGGATGAAGTTGAAACTAACTTACAGCAGGTGGGTCTTCATGCTGTTTCCTAGACTTGATGATGACTTCTCTCCATTCTTCATTTTTTTCACTTAAAAATTTTTTTTTAATGTATGGATGTGAGAGTTGGACTATAAAAAAAGCTGAGCACAGAAGAATTGATGCTTTTGAACTGTGGTGTTGGAGAAGACTCTTGAGAGTCCCTTGGACTGCAAGGAGATCCAACCAGTCCATCCTAAAGGAGACCAGTCCTGGGTGTTCATTGGAAGGACTGATGTTGAAGCTGAAACTCCAACACTTTGGCCACCTGATGCAAAGAGCTGACTCATTTGAAAAGCTCCTGATGTTGGGAAAGATTGAAGGCAGGAGGAGAAGGGGACAACAGAGGATGAGGTGGTTAGATGGCATCACTGACTCAATGGACATGAGTTTGGGTAAACTCTGGGAGTTGGTGATGGACAGGGAGCCTGGTGTGCTGTGGTTCATGGAGTTGGACATGACTGGGCAGTTGAACTGAACTGAATTGCTTTACAGAATTTTGTTTTTTCTGTCAAACCTTAACAGTGTTCCTCAATGCATGAATCTGTATTTTCTCATTTAGCTTTGTGACTCTTCAAGATTGGGTGATAGTGGCAGCTATCCCGAACAGTTAGCTAGTAATGTGAAGCTCAGTTTGGCCTTTGAAGTAGCAAAAAGATGTAGAAAGGGGATGAAGTGTTGAAACTTAGCATCGTACATCTTTATATCATTGTAACTGTATTAAAGTACACAAAGCTATATTAAAGTATACAAAATTGATGAGAATTTTGACAGTTGATGCTGTCTACCAATAATTTAATCATTTAGAAAATGCAGAATTGTTTGGTCAGATGTAGCATAGAATTTTGGGGGGTGTGTCATTGAGATTTTTTGTGTGTGTGGGAAGAAAAATGAAATGATTCTTTGCAGTTTGAATGGTCTGACACCACCGAGTATATTTGTGTAGATGCATCCTGTCTCTTTTCCTTTAACAGACACTGATTATCAAGTGCTGTATTGTTGAATACAGTATTTTGATTAAAGGGTCTTTTATATTGTTCATCTCCTGAGAGATAATCACAGACTAACTCAATATTTCCTGCAGTCTCTTTAAGAGGCTTTATAGATATCATGAAAAGAAGATTTTCAGAGAATTGCTTCTTTTTAAATTTCCTCTGTTGATTGTTTTATAGTTACGGAATTATGTTTCATGGTTGTTTGTTTTTAAAAGATTCTTATTTCTTAAAACAAAACAATGAACTTGGGGAAAAGTTTTCTCAAGCAAAAGTTGGCCATTTTATGGAAACTTTATGGAAATACTTATGTAATTCTAATACCTACAATGTGCTAGAAAATTTTGTTGATACCATTAAGAACAATGTATTTCCCTTTCTTTCTGTTGGTTAAGTCTTAAAGAAATGTTCACACCAAGATTTCTGAGTGCTGTATTTGGAGGATTCTTTCATCTACTTGGCACAGATAGAAATGTCATCTTGACCTTGTTTCTGAAGGATGTTTTAACCTCACTAATTAAGCAACCTCCATTGCTATTCAGCAAAGCTCTCTTGAGGGTGAAGGGCCTTTGATAAGGGAAATTCCCTAATTGGATGGGACCTTTCATCATGAAACAGTCATAACATGTTGATTATAGTTTTACCATTAGGAATTCCATTGCTTAACACAACTGGATAATAATAAGAATTTGATTAACCTAAGTCAATTTTAGCCTGGAGATATTTGGAACCATTGAAAAAAGATCAAGTAATCTTAGTAATCCAGGAATCTATAGAAGAGGATTGGCTTTTGATTCATAAATATTGTACAGTAGAGTTTGGGTTTGAATAAAATAGCAGTACTCTAACGATTGCTAATGCTTCTTTTCTTTATCTCTCAAATTACATTAAAATATTTTACTATGAAAATATTCATGAATACACAAAAGAAGAACTGTGTAATGAATTCCCATATACATCACTCAGCTTCAATAATTACCTTTTTTTTCAATCTTCTATCATCAATCTCCACTTTTTTGTTTGTTTTCTGGGATCACTTCAAGAAAATTCTGCGTATATTATTTCAACCATAAATACTTTAGTATTCAATCCTGTCAATCTATTTTTATGCTGTTAAAATAACTACAAATGCTAAACCTTACATAGTGCTTTATAGTTCTAGCCTGTATTCATCAGATTATTACAAAAATTTGATATATATTATCACCAGTATTGAGCAGATTTTTTTTTTAAACAGAAGTTTTGAGTGGTTAAATGGCATTCTCAGAGGCAGTGGGTTTCAAACCTGGGTCTCATAAATATTTAAGTCATTTTATACTTTGTAGTAGATGTGACTATGCCCTGTAAAAACTATTCCTTAGGTATTTGACTTCAACTGCTCTGGGCAGAAGCTCCCTCTTTTGGTCTTGTGGCACCTATGGACCCACTGAAGAGTGTGAGCATAGCCAGAGGAGAGTGGCCTTTGGAGATGTATATTATACATGTCTTTTTATTCTGATATTTTGACATCTGGGGCTTTGCTGACCCTCCCCTGCATCTATACACACACACACCACATCTTTGTCCATTCCTCAGTTGATGGACTTTTAGGTTGCTACCCTGTCTTGGCTATTGTAAATAGTGCTCTTATGAACATTGGGGCACATGTATCTTTTTGAAGTATGGTTTTCTCCGGGTATATACCCAGGAATGGGATTGCAAGGTCGTATGGTAGTTCTGATTTTAGTTTTTTAGGGAAACTCCAAACTGTTCTCCACAGTGGCTATGCCAGTTTACATGACTACCAGCAGTATATAGGAGGGTTCCTTTTTCTCCATACCCTTTCCAGAAATCTTTATTTGTAGACCTTTTAATGATGGCCTTGAGGGCATTTCTTTTGATTTTACTATCTCCTGGAGTTTCTTTTGTTTATTTAAAATCTATCTCACTTCCAGAAGGCCAAGAAATGGTATACCCAGAACGACTGTTCCCTGGCCTTACAGCACAGTCTACTGTGATTTTATGAGGTTAATTGTACTTCTTCACATTCTTCATAACACCTAGCACATTTAGTATACAATTAGGTCATTCAGGGATAAGTTCCAAATAATACTTGGTTGCTTAAAGTATCTTTGCCAAAGATTTGTTGTTCAGTTGCTAAGTGGTGTCCATCCCTTTGTGACCCAATGGACTGCAACACGCCAGGCTTCCCTGTCCTCTACTATCTCCCGGAGTTTGCTCACATTCATGCCCACTGAGTTGATGATGCTATCTAACCATTTCCTCTGCTGCCCTCCTCTCCTTTTGCCTTCAGTCTTTCCCAGCATCAGGGTCTTTCCCAGTGAGTCAGTTCTTCACATCAGGTGGCCAAAGTTGTAGTCTCAGCTTTAGTATCAGTCCTTCCAATAAATATTCAGGGTTGATTTCCTTTAGGACTTGTTTAATCTCCTTGCAGTCCAAGGGACCTTCAAGAGTCTTCTCTAGCACCACAATCTGAAAGCATGAATTTGTCAGCGCTCAGCCTTTTTTATGGTCCAATTCTCACATCTGTACATGATTACTGGAAAAATCATAGTTTTGACTATATGGACCTTTGTCGGCAGAGTGATGTCTTTGTTTTTTAATACGCTGTCTAAGTTTGTCATAGCTTGCCAAAGATACCTGAAAAAAAATTTTAAGATAAAAGTAATGAAATAAGAAATATAGAGGGGATATTGGTTTGGAATATGTGCAGTGTGAAGGGTCACCACATGCACATTATTAATCACTATTTGAAGTTTTGCAGCTTCTTTTTAATGATGTTTATAATGATTTCATGTCATAAAAATTGAGATTTTATATTTGTAAATGAGAATAGCTTAGAATAACTGAATATATAGACAATCAATTCCCTATGATTATTGGAGGTAAATGGACTCCCCAGTCCTAGATATTTGATCATGAACTATTACTGTTTTCAGTTTGCAGTGAAGTGGGAGATCATGGTGGTAGCTGTGGTTTACTGGAAGCAGTTTTGCATCCCTGGAAAGTTAAATAATGTTTTTGTACCTGTTTGTATTTATTGGTACATGTCTTTTAAAAATTTAAAATAAAAGACTGCTTTGTAGTCAAGTCTTATTCCCTGGGATCACAAAGTTGAGTATTTCTGAACAGATGCAATAGTACAATTCCTGTCATTTAATTTAATTGGTATATTTTAAATGTACATGTGTGTGTGCTCTGTTGCTCAGTCGTCTCTGACCCCCCTTTGTGACCCTTTGGATTGTAGCCCACCAGGCTCCTCTGTCCATGGGATTTTTTAGGCAAGAATACTAGAGGGGGTTGTCATGCCCTCCTCCAGGGGATATTCCTGACCCTGGGATCAAACCCACATCTCCTGCATATCCTTCATTGCAAGTGGATATTTTTTAACCTGATGAGGCATCAGGGAAGCCCATTTTAAATTTATAATAAATTAAAATGATTATGGTTAGTTATTTGTAGTGAGAGATAGAAAATAACATCCAAGACAAGTTTTTCCTCAAGACACGTATCATCTAATTTGAGAAAAAAATTAATATCACATACACATGAAAGTGAAAGTGTTAGTCACTTAGTTGTTTCCGACTCTTTGTGACCCCATGGACTGTAGCCTGCTAGGCTCCTCTAACTATGGGATTCTCCAGGCAAGAATACTGGAGTGGGTTGCTGTGTCCTCCTCCAGGGGATCTTCTCGACCCAGGGATCATACCTACGTCTCTCATGTCTCCTGCATTAGCAGGCAGGTTCTTCACCACTAGCGCCACCACATGCAGAAATCTAAATGGTATTGTCATCCTCTGAAGAAGAAAGAGATTGCTGGAGCTTTAGGAGTGGGATTGGCCTCTTGGAAAATGGTTTAATCTCAGATAGTCCTTGAAGGACTGGTAGGATTTAGGTGGGCAGAAGGTGAGAGCAAATTCTTCCATATTGTGATTTTTAAAAAATATTATATTTGCCCAAAGCTTTTTTACACATCACCTTCTTATTACAATCCATGAGGTACCCAGGGCAGGTATTAATATTCACACCTGTTGAATAGGACATTTTAAACCAGAAAATGACTTGAGAACTTACGAAGTTTGTCAATATAGGATGGGGGTTGGAAAATTGCAGTCAGCTGCCTGTTATTTTTAAAATGCCTACAACCTGAAAATGATTTTACAACTTTAAGTTGTTGTTTTGTAATGGTTATATGGTAACGTCTATTATATCTTTGATTTTGCCTCTTAGCCTGTGATCACATACAAAATATAATACAAATTAAATCCTGCAATGCCTAAACTATCAGTATTTGTGATCTTACCTTTAAGAAAAAATGTGTTGATCACTGATTTAGTATCTTTATGATCAAATGAAACATTTTTAGTTTATTAAAAGGAAATTAAGATGTTTATAATTAAAAATTAAGATTATTATAACATACTTCAGTATGGATCATACTGTAAATATAGGTTTGTATCTGTCTATTTTCTATCTAAATTTGTACGATGTTCTTTTTATCCATCTTTTAAAAAAACATTGTTTAGATGCGTGCTTGCTATTCCATTATAGAAATTTTATATAATTTATTTAAATATTACCCTATGTTGAACCTACAGAATGCACTGATTGCTTCTAATTTCACTCATGAGAAATATGACAGTAAAAAATGTTCTTACACTCAAATGTTTACATTTTTTATTGTTTAATTGGAATGAAGCCATAGAAATGGAATTACTGGCTCAAAAGTTACAAAATGAACATTTTAAAAGATTTCAAATAAAAATTGCTAAACTGTCCTCAGGTAGACTGTATAATTTATTCTTCTAATAGTGATGTGTGGAAATGCCTATTTTGCCACACCATTGGAAACATCAGTGCTCTGTTAACCATATAGCCAATATTATGTAGAGGGTATCTTATTTTAAATTGTTTCCTGATGATTACTTATATTTATTTATTTTTTTGGGCTGCACTGGTTCTTCATTGCTTTATATGGGCTTTCTCTAGTTGTGGCGAGTGGGGGCTGTTGTTTGTTGCAATGCACAGGCTTCTCACTGCAGTGGCTTCTTTTGTTGTGGAGCACGTGCTCTTAGGCACGCAGGCTCAGTAGTTGCAGCATATGGACTCTAGGGCTGGCGGGCTTCAGTACAGGCTCAGTAGTTGTGGTGCATGGGCTTAGCTGCTCTGTGCATGTGGTAGCCTCCTGGACCAGGGATTGAACCTGTGTCTCTGGCACGGCAAGGCAGATTCCCATCTATTGGGTGACCAGGGAAGTCCTTTGATGATTTTTGACATTAATTTTTAAAAATATTCTTAATGGCATTTTGCATTTTTTGGTTTCTTATGTGTGTGTGTGTTTATGTGTGGATTTCCCCCTCCTTTTACTATTTAAACATACACCTTATCTTGTAGATTTGTACATATTCTTTCAGTTCAGTTCAGTTCAGTTGCTCAGTTGTGTCCGACTCTTTGCCTTCCCATGAATTGTAGCATGCCAGGCCTCCCTATCCATCACCATCTCCTGGAGTTCACTCAAACTCACGTCCATCGAGTTGGTGATGCCATCCAGCCATCTCATCCTCTGTCGTCCCCTTTTCCTCCTGCCCCCAATCCCTTCCAGCATCAGAGTCTTTTCCAATGAGTCAACTCTTTGCATGAGGTGGCCAAAGTATTGGAGTTTCAGCTTTAGCATCATTCCTTCCAAAGAAATCCCAGGGCTGATCTCCTTCAGAATGGACTGGTTGGATCTCCTTGCAGTCCAAGGGACTCTCAAGAGTCCTCTCCAACACCACAGTTCAAAGCATCAGTTCTTTGGCGCTCAGCTTTCTTCACAGTCCAACTCTCACATCCATACATGACCACTGGAAAAACCATAGCTTTGACTAGATGGACCTTTGTTGGCAAAGTAATGTTTCTGCTTTTCAATATGCTATCTAGGTTGGTCATAACTTTTCTTCCAAGGAGTAAGTGTCTTTTAATTTCATGGCTGCAGTCACCATTTGCAGTGATTTTGGAGCCCAAAGACATAAAGTCTGACACTGTTTCCACTGTTTCCCCATCTATTTCCCATGAAGTGATGGGACCGGATGCCATGATCTTCGTTTTCTGAATGTGAGCTTTAAGCCAACTTTTTCACTCTCCTCTTTCACTTTCATCAAGAAGCTTTTTAGTTCCTCTTCACTTTCTGCCATAAGGGTGGTGTCATCTGCATATCTGAGGTTATTGATATTTCTCCCAGCAATATTGATTCCAGCTTGTGTTTCTTCCAGTCCAGCGTTTCTCATGATGTACTCTGCATAGAAGTTGAATAAGCAGGGTGACAATATACAGCCTTGATGGACTCCTTTTCCTATTTGGAACCAGTGTGTTGTTCCATGTCCAGTTCTAACTGTTGCTTCCTGACCTGCATACAGATTTCTCAAGAGGCAGCTCAGGTGGTCTGGTATGCCCACCTCTTTCAGAATTTTCCAGTTTATTGTGATCCACACAGTCAAAGGCTTTACCATAGTTAATAAAGCAGAAATAGATGTTTTTCTGGAACTCTCTTGCTTTTCCCATGATCCAGCGGATATTGGCAATTTGATCTCTGGTTCCTCTGCCTTTTCTAAAACTAGCCTGAACATCTGGAAGTTCACTGTTCACATATTCTTTAGAGATATTATAATACTAATGCTTAGTCTTTAAAATATTTTGTACAAATTAATCCAAGTATATAATATATGAAGTTTTTCAGTTAATTCTCTTGAGTTTTTTTGATATACTGAGTACATATTATGTACAAAATATACATGACTTAAAATGATAAGCATATAAAGTTCTTACACTTGAAAATCTCTGATTAAAGATAATATATGAGACAATCATTTACCAATTCTGGAGAGTCACACACAAAGCTCTTTATGGAACTCATCTGCTCTCAGATGGCATTTAAGTCATAACCTATTGATATTCTAGAAGAAAGTGATTGTACTCAATTTCTTCCTGTGGAGCTTTGCATATATGAGATACAAGGTCCAGAAATGGGTCTGAATGGAGAAAAGTCAGGTGATATTGAATAGACATGAATTCAAGCTACTCAAGTATTTTTCACTCATTTACCACAGATACACAGTGCTACACTTACAGATCACTGGGCTCACTGATTTCTGTTAGATTTCCAACATTAGCATGCTTCCCTTCCTGTTTGTTACTTCACAGATGTCCTTTTTTCTAATTATATTTCTATCTATAATCTCCATCATTTATGTAGCAGTTGGTAGACCGAGTAGATTTCTCAGAGTCCTACAAACTTTTATATGAGAAAAATCAGTTAATAGGAAGATGTAATAAATTTACTTCATAATACCCAACTTTCTTTTTTTTATTTTTTATTTTTTTTTATTTTTTATTTTATTTTTTATTTTTTTTAAATTTTAAAATCTTTAATTCTTACGTGCGTTCCCAAACATGAACCCCCCTCCCACCTCCCTCCCCACAACATCTCTCTGGGTCATCCCCATGCACCAGCCCCAAGCAAGCTGCACCCTACGTCAGACATGGACTGGCGATTCAATTCTTACATGACAGTATACATGTTAGAATTCCCATTCTCCCAAATCATCCCACCCTCTCCCTCTCCCTCTGAGTCCAAAAGTCTGGTATACACATCTGTGTCTTTTTTCCTGTCTTGCATACAGGGTCGTCATTGCCATCTTCCTAAATTCCATATATATGTGTTAGTATACTGTATTGGTGTTTTTCTTTCTGGCTTACTTCACTCTGTATAATTGGCTCCAGTTTCACCCATCTCATCAGAACTGATTCAAATGAATTCTTTTTAATGGCTGAGTAATACTCCATTGTGTATATGTACCACAGCTTTCTTATCCATTCATCTGCTGATGAACATCTAGGTTGTTTCCATGTCCTGGCTATTATAAACAGTGCTGCGATGAACATTGGGGTACATGTGTCTCTTTCAATTCTGGTTTCCTCGGTGTGTATGCCCAGCAGTGGGATTGCTGGGTCATAAGGTAGTTCTATTTGCAATTTTTTAAGGAATCTCCACACTGTTCTCCATAGTGGCTGTACTAGAAAGTTAGCTCTCCTGGGTCTTTGTTGAGGTGCATAAACTCTTCATTGTGGGGCATGACTTCTCTTGTGGGCTTCTCCTGTTGCAGAGTGCAGACTCAGTAGTTGCACCATGTGGGCTTAGTTGCCCTGCAGGATGTGGGATCTTAGCTCCCACACCAGGGATCAAACCCATGACCCCTGCATTGGAAGGTGGATTCTTAATCACTGGACCACCAGGAAAGTCCCTAGCCCAATTTTACTTTAGGCCTAGTTTATTATTATGTGTAAGCCCTGTTACAGATAGAAATTCTCTTCCTCTCTCTGCCTTTCTTTGTGTCTTTCACCTGTGAATATTGTGATTATAGTCCCTTTGATCAGCTTGCTATAAATATTTGAATTTCATTTATAAGTCTTACTAAAATAAAATGAGGAAAAAAGTGAATATAGTGTATGCTGGGGCTAATGATAAGCAACTATTAGATTTTTACTACTGACTTTGTCTATGAGACAAAAATAGCTCCCATGGATGATATAAAACTGACAAAAGGGTGATTCTACTAGAACCACAGTTTTCCTAGGTTACTGATTGTGGTGGGTTTCCAGGTCAGATCAATTCCTTAATCAGGAGATCATTTTAGAAGGAGGCTGTGTCTCTGAATACACTGATTTGTAATAGAGGCTCCAGAGAGAGAGCTTCATAAGAATAGATTGTTTCTTTTTAAAAAATTTTTAAAAATATGTTTATTTATTTTAATTGGAGGTTAATTACTTTACAATATTGTATTGACACCCTGCTGAATAACCAACAAATCACAGAAGAAATCAAAAAAGAAATAAAAATATGCATAGAAACGAATGAAAATGAAAAGACAACAACCCAAAACCTGTGGGACACCGTAAAAGCAGTGCTAAGGAGAAGGTTCATAGCAATACAGGCATACCTCAAGAAACAAGAAAAAAGTCAAATAAATAACCTAACTCTACACCTAAAGCAACTAGAAAAGGAAGAATTGAAGAACCCCAGGGTTAGTAGAAGGAAAGAAATCTTAAAAACTAGGGCAGAAATAGATTGTTGCCAATAGGAAGAATTTAAGACACTCCCCACTCTGCCCCTGTGGCCCCGCTCCCCCCATGCCCCCATTCTGGGTTGCTTCCAAAGGCCAAGATCACATTAATTAAAGTACAGAGGCAAAAATGACCATTGAATTGAGCTTATTTTACTACATTTTCAATTTCCTTCTGACACTGAGATTCTAGTACTGTGTTTCCTGGTAGCTATGGCAACATCTCCATTTTCCTCTAGGAGTGCTCTCCTGGCACTCTCTTAGAGGATTATCTCCTTCAGTCCTTCTTGGTATCTTCCATTTATATTTTACTTCCATGTCTTAAATGAACAATTCAGTCAATTCAAATATGAATTCAAAACCAGTTACATTGCATTATTTATTGTACCCTAGTCAGTACTTCAATAGTTTAATATATAGAGAGGTGATCAAACAGGTAAATATCTGACAGGCATGTGGACACCCTGGTGTGTCATTGTTTCACTACAATTCTTTTTTCAAATTTATTTTTATTGAAGGATAATTACTTTACAGAAATTTGTTGTTTTCTGTCAAACCTCAACATGAATCAGCCATGTGAAAGTGAAGTCGCTCAGTCGTGTCCGACTCTTTGCGACCCCGTGGACTGTAGGCCACCAGGCTCCTGCATCCATGGGATTTCCCAGGCAAGAATACTGGAGTGGGTTGCCATTTCCTTCTCCATGAATCAGCCATAGGTATACATATATCCGCTCCCTTTTGAAACTCTCTTCCATTCCTCCCCATCCCACCCCTCTAGGTTGATACAGACCCCCTGTTTGAGTTTCCTGAGCCATACAGAAAATTCCCATTGGCTATCTATTTTACATATGGTGATGTAAGTTTCCATGTTACTCTTTCCATACATCTCACCCTCTCCTCCCCTCTCCCCATGTCCATATGTCTATTTTCTATGTCTGTTTCTCACTGTTGCCCTGTAAGTAAATTCTTCAGTACCATTTTTCTAGATTCCGTATATATGTATTCAGTTCAGTTCAGTTCAGTTCAGTCACTCAGTCATGTCTGACTCTTTGCTACTCTATGAACTGCAGCATGCCAGGCCTCCCTGTCTATCACCAACTGCCAGAGTCTACCCAAACCGATGTGCATTGAGTTGGTGATGCCATCCAACCATCTCATCCTCTGTGGTCCCCTTCTCCTCCTGCCCTCAGTCTTTCCCAGCATCATGGTCTTTTCAAATGAGTCAGCACTTTGCATCAGGTGGCCGAAGTGTTGGACTTTCAGCTTCATCATTAGTCCTTCCAGTGAACACCCAGGACTGATCTGCTTTAGGATGGACCTCCTTGCAGTCCAAGAGATTCTCAAGAGTCTTCTCCAATACCACAGTTCAATGTTTCCGACACACTTCACTCTGTATAATAGGTTCTATGTTCATCCATCTTATTAGAACTGACTCAAATGAGTTCCTTTTTGTGACCAAGTAATATTCACTCTAAGATCAGGAACAAGACAAGGGGGTCCACTTTCACCACTATTATTCAACATATTTCTGATAGTTCTAGCTGCAGCAATCAGAGAAGAAAATGAAATAAAAGGATCAGAAAGAAGAAGTAAAGCTCTCATTGTTTGCAGATGACATGATACTGTACGTAGAAAACCCTAAAGATGGTATCAGAAAATTACTAGAGGTAATCAGTGAATTTAGCAAAGTTGCAGGATACAAAATCAATACACAGAAACCAATTGCATTTCTATATACTAACAATGAAAAATCAGAATGAGAAATTAAGGCAGAAATCCCATTCACCACTGCAACAAAAAGAATTAAATATCTAGGAATAAACTTACCTGCTGCTGCTGCTGCTGCTGCTAAGTCGCTTCAGTCGTGTCCAACTCTGTGAGACCCCATAGATGGCAGCCCACCAGACTCCCCCAACCCTGGGATTCTCCAGGCAAGGACACTGGAGTGGGTTGCCATTTCCTTCTCCAATGCATGAAAGTGAAAAGTGAAAGAGAAGTTGCTCAGTCGTGTCCGACTCTTAGCGACCCCAGGGACTGCAGCCCACCAGGCTCTTCCATCCATGGGATTTTCCAGGCAAGAGTACTGGAGTGGGGTGCCATTGCCTTCTCCAAAACTTACCTAAGGAGGCAAAAGAACTGTACACAGAAAATTGTAAGTCACTAATGGAAGAAATCAAAGATGACATAAACAGATGAAGAGATATTCCATGTTCCTGGGTTCAGTTCAGTTCAGTTCAGTCTCTCAGTCATGTCCGACTCTTTGCGACCCATGAATTGCAGCAGCCAGGCCTCCCTGTCCATCCCAACTCCCGGAGTTCACCCAGACTCACGTCCATCGAATCAGTGATGCCATCCAGCCATCTCATCCTCTGTCATCCCCTTCTCCTCCTGCCCCCAATCCTTCCCAGCATTAGAGTCTTTTCCAATGAGTCACCTCTTCGCATGAGGTGGCCAAAGTACTGGTAGGAAGAATCAATACTGTGAAAATGACTATGCTGCCAAACAATCTACACATTCAATGCGATCCCTATTAAATTACCAGTGGCATTTTTCACAGAAATAGAACAAAAATTTTACAGTTCATATGGAAACACAGTTCAGTTCAATTCAGTCGCTTAGTCGTGTCTGACTCTTTGTGATCCCATGAATTGCAGCTCGCCAGGCCTCCCTGTCCATCACCATCTCCTGGAGTTTACTCAGACTCACATCCATCGAGTCCGTGATGCCATCCAGCCATCTCATCCTCGGTCATCCCCTTCTCCTCCTGCCGCCAATCCCTCCCAGCATCAGAGTCTTTTCCAATGAGTCAACTCTTCGCATGAGGTGGCCAAAGTACTGGAGCTTCACCTTTAGCATCATTCCTTCCAAAGAAATCCCAGGGCTGATCTCCTTCAGAATGGACTGGTTGGATCTCTTTGCAGTCCAAGGGACTCTCAAGAGTCTTCTCCAACACCACACTTCAAAAGCATCAATTCTTTGGCCCTCAGCTTTCTTCACAGTCCAACTCTCACATCCATACATGACCACTGGAAAAACCATAGCCTTGACTAGATGGACCTTAGTCGGCAAAGTAATGTCTCTGCTTTTGAATATACTATTGGTCTTAACTTTTCTTCCAAGGAGTAAGCGTCTTTTAATTTCATGGCTGCAATCACCATCTGCAGTGATTTTGGAGCCCCCCAAAATAAAGTCTGCCACTGTTTCCACTGTTTCCCCATCTATTTCCCATGAAGTGATGGGACCGGATGCCATGATCTTCGTTTTCTGAATGTTGAGCTTTAAGCCAACTTTTTCGCACTCCTCTTTCACTTTCTTCAAGAGGCTTTTTAGCTCCTCTTCACTTTCTGCCATAAGGGTGGTGTCATCTGCATATCTGATGTTATTGATATTTCTCCCGGCAATCTTGATTCCAGCTTGTGTTTCTTCCAGTCCAGCGTTTCTCATGATGTACTCTGCATATAAGTTAAATAAGCAGGGTGACAATATACAGCCTTGATGGACTCCTTTTCCTATTTGGAACCAGTCTGTTGTTCCATGTCCAGTTCTAACTGTTGCTTCCTGACCTGCATACAGATTTCTCAAGAGGCAGCTCAGGTGGTCTGGTATTCCCATCTCTTTCAGAATTGTCCACAGTTTATTGTGATCCACACAGTCAAAGGCTTTGGCATAGTCAATAAAGCAGAAATAAATGTTTTTCTGGAACTCTCTTGCTTTTTCAATGATCCAGCGGATGTTGGCAATTTGATCTCTGGTTCCTCTGCCTTTTCGAAAACGAGCTTGAACATCAGGGAGTTCACGGTTCACGTATTGCTGAAGCCTGGCTTGGAGAATTTTGAGCATTGCTTTACTAGCATGTGAGATGAGTGCAATTATGCAGTAGTTTGAGCATTCTTTTGCATTGCCTTTCTTTGAGATTGGAATGAAAACTGACCTTTTCCAGTCCTGTGACCACTGCTGAGTTTTCCAAATTTGCTGGCATATTGAGTGCAGCCCTTTCACAGCATCATCTTTCAGGATTTGAAAGAGCTCAATTGGAATTCCATCACCTCCACTAGCTTTGTTCACAGTGATGCTTTCTAAGGCCCACTTGACTTCACATTCCAGGATGTCTGGCTCTAGATGAGTGATCACACCATCATGATTATCTGGGTCATGAAGATCTTTTTTGTACAGTATTCTTGCCACCTCTTCTTAATATCTTCTGCTTCTGTTAGGTCCATACCATTTCTGGCCTTTATCGAGCCCATCTTTGCATGAAATGTTCTCTTGGTATCTCTAATTTTCTTGAAGAGATCTCTAGTCTTTCCCATTCTGTTCTTTTCCTCTATTTCTTTGCATTGATTGCTGAAGAAAGCTTTCTTATCTCTTCTTGCTATTCTTTGGAACTCTGTATTCAGATGCTTATATCTTTCCTTTTCTCTTTTGCTTTTTGCCTCTCTTCTTTTCATAGCTATTTGTAAGGCCTTCCCAGACAGCCATTTTGCTTTTTTGCATTTCTTTTCCATGGGAATGGTCTTGATCCCTGTCTCCTGTACAATGTCACGAACCTCAGTCCATAGTTCATCAGGCACTCTATCTATCAAATCTAGGCCCTTAAATCTATTTCTCACTTCCACTGTATAATCATAAGGGATTTGATTTAGGTCATACCTGAATGGTCTAGCAGTTTTCCCTACTTTCTTCAATTTGAGTCTGAATTTGGTAATAAGTAGTTCATGATCTGAGCCACAGTCAGCTCCTGGTCTTGTTTTTGTTGACCGTCTAGAGCTTCTCCATCCTTGGCTGCAAAGAATATAATCAATCTGATTTCGGTGTTGACCACCTGGTAATGTCCATGTGTAGAGTCTACTCTTGTGTTGTTGGAAGAGGGTGTTTGCTATGACCAGTGCATTTTCTTGGCAAAACTCTATTAGTCTTTGCCCTGCTTCATTCCGCATTCCAAGGCCAAATTTGCCTGTTACTCTGGATGTTTCTTGACTTCCCACTTTTGCATTTCACTCCCCTATAATGAAAAGGACATCTTTTTTGGGTGTTAGTTCTAAAAGGTCTTGTAGGTCTTCATAAAACCGTTCAACTTCAGCTTCTTCAGCATTATAGGTTGGGACATAGATTTGGATTACCATGATATAGAATGGTTTGCCTTGGAGATGAACAGAGATCATTCTGTCGTTTTTGAGATTGCATCCAAGTACTGCATTTTGGACTCTTTTGTTGACCATGATGGCTACTGCATTTCTTCTGAGGGATCCCTGACTGCAGTAGTAGATATAATGGTCATCTGAGTTAAATTCACCCATTCCAGTCCATTTTAGTTTGCTGATTCCTAGAATGTCGACGTTCACCCTTGCCATCTCTTGTTTGACCACTTCCAATTTGCCTTGATTCATGGACCTGACATTCCAGGTTCCTATGCAATATTGCTCTTTACAGCATTGGATCTTGCTTCTATCACCAGTCACATTCACAACTGGGTATTGTTTTTGCTTTGGCTCCATCCCTTCATTCTTGCTGGAGTTATTTCTCCATTGATCTCCAGTAGCATATTGGGCACCTAAAGACCTGGGGAGTTCCTCTTTGGTATCTTATCATTTTGCCTTTTCATACTGTTCATGGGATTCTCAAGGCAAGAATACTGAAGTGGCTTGCCATTCCCTTCTCCAGTGGACCACATTCTGTCAGACCTCTCCACCATGACCCGCCCATCTTGGGTTGCCCCACGGGCATGGCTTGGTTTCATTGAGTTAGACAAGGCTGTGGTCCTAGTGTGATTAGATTGACTTGTTTTCTGTGAGTATGGCTTCAGTGTGTCTGCCCTCTGATGCCCTCTTGCAACACCTACCATCTTACTTGGGTTTCTCTTACCTTGGGCATGCGGTATCTCTTCACGGCTGCTCCAGCAAAGCACAGCAGCTGCTCCTTACCTTGGACGAGGGGTATCTCCTTACTGCCGCTGTTCCTGACCTTCAACGTGGGATAGCTCCTCTAGGCCCTCTTGCGCCTGTGTAACCACTGCTCCTCTTGTTGCTCCTCCCGGCCGCCGGCCCTGTCTCGGGCTCGGGATGGCTCCTCAGGGTCACTGCTCCTGGCCTCAGGCAGGAGGTGGCTTCTCCTGGCCGCCCCTGGCCTCAGACGCGGGGTGTCTCCTCCCGGCTGCCGCCCCTGACCTTGGGCGCGGGGTAGCTCCTCCTGGCTGCCACTGACCTCAGAAGCAGGGTAGCTCCTCTTGGCCGTTCCTGCCCTGTCGCAGCCTGGCACCCTAGGTGCTGCCCCTGACTTCGGACGTGGGGTAGCTCCTCTCGGCCGTGCTCAGTGCGCCGGCTCGCAGCCATGGAAACACAAAAGACCCCGAATAGCCACAGCAGTCTTGAGAAAGAAGAATGGAGCTGGAGGAATTAACCTTCCTGACTTCATATTATACTACAAAGCTATAGTCATCAAGACAGTATGGTACTGGCACAAAAACAGAAATATAGACCAATGGAAAAAGATAGAAAGCTCAGAAATAAACCCATGCACCTATGGGTATGTCATTTTCACAGTATTGATTCTTTTGACTCAGGAACATGGAATATCTCTCCATCTGTTTATGTCATCTTTGATTTCTTTCATTAGTGTCTTATAGTTTTCTTAGGGGGAATGCATTCAGTTTTTCACCATTGAGAATAATGTTTGCTGTAGGCTTATCATATATGGCCTTCAGTATGTTGAAGTAGGTTTTTTCTATGCCCATTTTTGGAAGAGTTTTAACCATAAATGGGTGCTGAATTTTGCCAAAGGCTTTTTCTGCATCTATTGAGATTATTATATGGTTTTTATCTTTCAATGTTAATATGGTATATCACATTGATTGATTTGTGTATATTGAAGAACCCTTGCATCCCTGGGATAAATCCAACTTGATCATCGTGTATGAGCTTTTTGATGTGTTGCTGAATTCTGTTAGCTAAAATTTTGTTGAGGATTTTTTCATCTATGTTCATCAGTGATATTGGCATGTAGTTTTCTTTTTTTGTGTTGTCTTTGTCTGGTTTTGGAATCAGGGTGATGGTGGCCTGATAGAATGAGTTTGGAAGTGTTCCTCTGCAATTTTTGAAAGAGTTTTAGAAGGATAGGCATTAGCTCTTCTCTAAATGTTTGATAGAATTCTCCTGTGAAGCCATCTGGTCCTGGGCTTTTATTTTTTGGGAGATTTTTGAGCACAGCTTCAATTTCAGTGCTTGTAATTGGGTTGTTCCTAATTTCTATTTCTTCCTGGTTCAGTCTTGGAAGATTGAACTTTTCTAAGAATCTGTCCATTTCTTCCAGGTCATCTATTTTATTGCCATATACTTTTTCATCATCGTCTCTTAAAATCCTTTGTATTTCTGCATTGTCTGTTGTAACCTCTCCTTTTTCATTTCTAATTTTGTTGATTTTATTTTATTTTTCTCTTGGGTCATCTTTGTGACCCAAGATGTGGTCTATCCTGGAGAATATTCCATGTGCACCTGAGATGAAGGTATATTCTTCTGCATTTGGATGGAATTTCCTGAAGGTATCAATGAGATCCATCTCATCTAATGTATCATTTATGACTTGTGTTTCCTAATTAATTTTCTGTCTTGATGATCTCTCCATTGATCTGAGTGGGGTATTAAAGTCTCCTATTATTATTGTGTTACTGTCAATTTCTCCTTTTATGTCTGTTAGTGTTTGTTTTATGTATTGAGGTGCTCCTATGTTGGCTGCATAGATATTTACAATTGTTATGTTTTCCTCTTGGATTGATCCCCTGATCATTATGTAGTATCCTTCCTTATCTCTTGGAATCTTCTTTATTTTAAGGTCTATTTTGTCTGATATGAGGATTGCTACTCCAGCTTTCTTTTGCTTCCCATTTGCATGGAATATATTTTTGCATCCGCTCACTTTCAGTCTATATGTGTCTTTAGGTCTGAAGTGAGTTTCTTGTAGACAGCATATGTATGGGTCTTGCTTTGTATCCATTCAGTCAGTCTGTGTCTTTTGCTTAGAGCATTTAATCCATTTACATTTAAAGTAATTATTGATATATATTTTCCTATTGCCATTTTCTTAATTGTTTGGGGTTGATTTTGTAGATCTTTTTTCTTCTGTTTTATTTCTTGACTATATGAGTCCCTTTAACATTTGTTGTAAAGCTGGTTTGGTAGTACTGAATTCTCTTGAGTTTTGCTTGTCTGAAAAGCTTTTTATTTCTCCATCAGTTTTGAATGAGATCCTTGCCAGGTACAGTAATCTTAGTTGTAGATTTTCCCCCTTCAGTACTTTAAATACATCCTGCCATTCCCGTCTGGCCTACAGAGTTTCTGCTGAAAGATCAGCTATTAAGCATATGGGATTTCCCTTGTATGTTACTTGTTGCTTCTCCCTTGCTGCTTTTAATATTCTTTCTTTGTGTTTAGTCTTTGTTAGTTTGATTAGTGTGTGTCTTGGCGTGTTTCTCCTTGGGTGTATCCTGTATGGGACTCTTTGCACCTCTTGGACTTGTGTAGCCTGTATGGGACTATTTGTGCCTCTTGTACTTGACTATTTCCTTTTCCATGTTGGGGAAATTTTCAGCTCTAATCTCTTCAAAATTTTTCTCATATCCTTTCTTTTTCTATTCTTCTTCTGGGACCCCTATAATTTGAATGTTGGTGTGTTTGATATTGTGTCAGAGGTCTCTGAGACTATCCTCAGTTCTTTTCATTCTTCTTACTTTATTCTGCTCTGCAGAAGTTATTTCCACCATTTTATCTTCCAGCTCACTGATTTGTTCTTCTGTTTCAGGTATTTTGCTATTGATTCCTTTTAGAGCATTTTTAATTTCAGTAATCTTGTTGTTTTTCTCTGTATGTTTGTTCTTTAATTCTTCTAGGTCCTTATTAACTGATTCTTGCATTTTCTCCAATTTGTTTTCAAGGTTTTTGATCATCTTTTCTATCATTATTCTTAATTCTTTTTCAGGGAATTTGCCTGTTTCCTCTTCATTTCTTTGGACTTCTGTGTTTCTAGTTTGTTCCTTCATTTGTGTAGCATTTCTCTACCTTTTATTATTATTATTTTTAAAGTTATTGTGTTTGAGGTCTCCTTTTCTCAGGCTTCAAGGTAAGTTGAATTCTTTCCTTAAAGAAAGTTGAATTCTTTCTTCTTTTTGGTTTCTGCCATCCTAAGATTGGTCCAGTGGTTTGTGTGAGCTTCATATAGGGTGAGATTTGAACTGAGTTTTTGTTTGTTTTTCCTTTGATGGGCAAGGCTGAGTAAAGTAGTAATCCTGTCTGCTGATGATTGGGTTTGTATTTTTGTTTTGTTTGTTGTTTAGATGAGGCGTCCTGCACAGGGTGCTTCAGGTGATTGGTGATGCAGGGTCTTGTATTCAAATGGTTTTCTTTGTGTGAGTTCTCACTATTTGATGCTCCCTAGGGTTAGTTCTCTGGGGTCAGTTCTCCTACTCCAAAGGCTCAGGACTTGATCTCTGGTCAGGAATGACGATTCCACAAGTGGTTTTTTGTGGTATTGAGATTAAAATAAATTTCCAATAATGAGAAACCAAAGATGAACCCCAGAGAAATGGCAGTTAAAAAATCAGGCAAATAGTAATTAAAATAATGGAATATACACATATACATATTCATCCATGAGAAAAGTGAAAGCAGTCCAACAAAAGTACAGTACAGTAGATTGACCTGGTGAACAAAGGAAATAAAAAATTATATTTATGAGTTAACAACAAAATTGACTTAAGCACAAACTGGAAAACCAACTAAAGCAAGGTGCCAAGTGGGGAATAAAGCGATGAACTCAAAACTAACAAATATGTTGACAGGAAAGGAAAGAAAGAAAAGTAAGAATGGATAGATATGCAAAGTTAAATAAAGGTAGCTGAAGAAGATTTACATACATTAAAGAGTAACTGCAAGGGGGAAAGAACAGTAAGAGAGGCAAAGGGATAAATGTAGAAAAAATATAATAGGTTTAAAAAAATTAAAAATTTAAATTAAAAAAAGAGGAAAAAAAAAAACCAAAGAAGGAAAAAAGGAAAAGGAAAACTCCACAGAACTGCAAAAGCATATCATAGAGGCAGAGGTTTATAAAACAATAAAAAGTGTGACTGAATATACATATATACATTTACACCCATAATCAAAATCAAAACAGTTCAACAAAAATAAAGTACACTAGATTAACCAGTGAAGAAAGGAAATCAAAAATTATATCTACCAGAACAAAACTAATTAAAGCACAAACTGGAAAACAAAACTAAAGCAAGGTGCCAATTGGGGAATAAAGCAATGAAAATAAAACTAAAAAATATGTTGAGAGGAAACAAGAGAAAGAATAGATATGCAAAGTTAAATAGAGGTAGATAATGAAGATTTATATATGTTAAATATTAACTGAAAGGGGAAAAGAACAGTAGGAAAAGCAAATAAAGGAATAAATGTAGAAAAAATAACAATAGGTTTAAAAAATTAAAATTAAAAAAAGAGAAAAAAAAGAGGAAAACTCCACAGAATTGCAAAAGCCCAATGTACAGGCAGAGGTTTATGACAACAATTAAAAGTGTGACTGAGAAAAAAAAACAAAACTCAAAAGCTTAATTGGATTTCTTAGTGCCAATAAAATCAACAACTACAACAGAGGGGGAAGCAAAGGGAAACAAAGCAAAAATCAAAACGAATCTACAGAATAAGTCAAAAAATGAGAATAATAAATGTTCTTCTTGAGTCAGTCTGATGTCACAGTCCTTTCCCTTGCTGGTAGTCCCAGTCTACCTCCCCTCCCTAGGGTTCCCTCCAACACTGTGCTGATCTCTGGACCTGCTGTGGGGGGCAGCTTAGATTCTATTCTGGTCCTACTCCTGTGTGTTCTTGCCTCCAATGTCCACAGCTATCAGAGCTAGTGCGTTTTCTTTTGTGGGAGCTCTCAATGACCTTTTGTATATTCCATAGACACACAGTCTGCTTAGCTGATCATGTGGTTTTAATCTGCAGCTAATACAGCTGGTGAGAAGGTTTTGGGTCTTCTTCCTTAGCCACACTGCCCCTGGGTTTCAGCTGTGGTTTTATTCCACATCTGCATGTGGGTTGTCCACTGGGGTTTAGCTCCTGAGGCTGCCCTGGAGGGCTTGGGTTTGCCCTTGTGAGGGCCAGGTGTGGAGGTAGTGCAGCTGCCTGGGTCACAGGGGTTCTGGAAGCACCAGGTACTGAGGGGAGTTGGTGGCTAGGGCATCAGGATATATAGTGCTCTAGAAGGGTATGGCGACCAGTATTGGCCAATACGCTCCAGTGTTCTTGCCTGGAGAACCCCCTCTCTTGCAGAGAAGCCTGAAAAGACACAGTCTCCAGGGTCAAGAGTCAGACACGAGCAAAGCTACCCGGAGTGCATAGCAGCAAGACTTCTTGCCTGTGGCAGTTCTGTTCCAGTGAGAGTTGAACGTGAAGGTGGAGCATCTGCTTGGCTTGTGGGGACCCTGGTGGCACCAAGTGTGCAGGGACTCAGACTGCCTTTGTCACAGGAGGTATGGCCCTATCAGAGTCTTTTTTTGAGCTTCTTGTAGCTGGTGATCAGAAGGCCCCTTTGGCCAGTCTTTCTCCGTAGCTCCTCCCGTTCAGGCATTTAGCGGGCTCCCTTGCCTGGGGTCCTTCTGTTGTTTGGTGTGTCAGGTACATAGATGGGGGCCCCTGGGCTGGCGCATCAGTCTCTTAAAGACGCTCCCTGGGTGGGGTCCTACTCTGTAGTTCAGTGCATCCGGCATTTGATGGGCCAGCCTCTCTATTGTTCAGCTGTGGATGCTGGAGTGTGTGGGGAGCAAGAGGCTATGGTGATGGCTCCATCCCCTATGCATGACTAAGCAGCGTCTCCTTGCTTCCATGGCTGCCTGGCTTTGCTCCACCAGCATTTCCCACCAGGATCTCCTCCCTCACATCCCCTTAATCCCTATCTCCGCAGTCAACAGCAGCACTTGCCCTGGGATTGCTCCACAATCCCTAAACTCCAGCTCCCAGCCACTGCACCTTCCAGGAGGCCAGCATTCCTGTCCAGGGTATGTGTGGCTGTGGCAAGGACTGTCTGATTCTCATTTACTCAATTATAAGAGAAAAAATAAGTTCTATTTTCAAAGTGATAATGGGAACTTCTGATAGTGGTTGAATGATTTGAGAAAAACATGTTAGAGAAATATAAAACTTGTCCTTACATTGCATTTCTCACATAAGTGAATTTGTTTTCAGGAAAATATGAAACACCATTCGTGTGCTCAAGAAAACACTCAGTAGAAACCTCATTATTATTAAACACACTCAAAAATGAAAACATTATCTTGATTTATTTACTATTACTGCTTTTCTAAGCATCCTAAAATGAAACTTTGACATCTTTAGATCTTTGCCTCTGTAATTTTTACTTATTTACTTGATTTTTATGGTCTAGAAATTGTATTAGGTGTGGTCATTGTGTGTGTTTCTGAACGTTCCATTTGTAGCCTCGGTCTGGTTGGAAGGGCAGGACCAGAAGGCGAGGAGGGCAGGGGTGGTGGGGTTAGTGGATATGTAGGCGCTTCCCTCATAGCTCAATTGGTGAAGAATCTGCCTGCAATGCAGGAGACCCTGATTCAATTCCCGGGTTGGGAAGATCCCCCGGAAAAGGGATAGGCTACCCACTCCAGTATTCTTGGGCTTTCCTTGTGGCTCAGCTGGTAAAGAATCTGCCTGTGATGTGGCACACCTGGGTTCAATCCCTGTGTTAGGAAGATCCCCTGGAGAGGGGAAAGGCTACCCACTCTAGTATTCTGGCCTGGAGAATTCCATGGACTGTATAGTACAGTGGGTCATGAAGAGTTGGACACAACTGAGCGACTTTGACTTTTAGGGGTAAGGTAAATTTGAGGGTTGAATTTTCATAGACTTCATAATAAGTACATTTCATGATCTACTCTAATAAACTATTATTAGATAGTCCTCTTTCATCCTCTTTCTCTTTTCCAGGGTTTGGTCTTTGAATAATTATTGTCATATTAGTTTGGAATGTGTAAAACTCAGTTCCTGCAAGAATGTCATCCTGGATGTGGTTAAAAAAAACTTTGGAAAAATTGTAGACAGTAAGAGAATGTTGATATTGTCCACCTGTATTTCTTTCAGCCCTAAATGCCATCATGAAGTGAAGAGGAAGCTTGCTATTAGCTGTGCATTGATTTGTGCTTGCTTATAAATCCTTGCCATCATTTCCATTTTATTCAGAGAGTTCTGGCAATCATTAAATATTTCCCCCAAAATAGCTTCTGGTAACTTCATTTAAGGCTAAACCAAGGTGACTTGTAGCAGGCTGCTATGGCCTCCCCTCCGTTGGTCCCAGCTCCTATTGGCTCCCTTCCTGGGCTATTCATGTCATATGCACAGGCCTACAGCTGCTCAGGAGAAACCCAGTGCTGGGATGGGGTTGGGGTCAGTAAATTTTGTCAAAAAATAAATGTATGTAGGCCCTGAAAAAAAAAGGACAAAAGGAAAACAAAGAGAGGAAAAGACTAAAGGAAGTCTTCATGACATCTCAAATGTACTTATGAATTCATTAAAAAGTTTAGAAAGAAAAATTTGGAAAACTTTAATGAAATGCCTTTCAGTTATTTTGGCCTCTGTCCTTAGAACACCATTTACTAGAATTATACAAGCTAAGGAAAGAAAAACATTTAGGAGTTACCAGAGATGAAATTACCCATTTCAAGAGTCTCCATATTTCAAAAATTATTTTGTTAGGTCTAGTCCACGTTGTGAAATCTGAGTTCTTCAAATGAAATCTAAGGTTTATAATAATCTTTCATGAAATGGGGGGATCCATAGAAAAACTGCAGAATACATAGAACACATATTTGTATATGGGGCCCTGGAACTTTTTAGGTTTCAAAACAAACAAAATTGAAATAGCTTGAAGAAATTCCTTTTTACAACTGTAAATATAAAGATTAATAATTTGTTTATTACTGGGAGATATGAATTGGGAGCATAAAAGACATAATGAAATCTACATTGTTTTAAAAAATCATCTTCAAAGGTATTGCATTCTCAACAAATGCATTGGTGGGCAAGAATTCTATCTCATTGTATGGTGCAAATGTGACCTGTTACTTTCTTTTTAAAGGTAACTTTCATGTTATTCTCTCATCTTTTATAACATTTAAAAGTTGCAAATTAAGGAATACAGAGAACAACATTAGAAATCCTGATTCTATATTTCCAGTTACTGTATTAGTTAAAAAAAAAATGAGTGTTTTAGTTCATTGCTAAGCTGAGGCTCTTGGGTTTTGGTGAAAAGAACCTTATTTGAATACCTCAGCCTTTGTATTCTGAATTATATAGTCCTTTCCAAAGGAATAGGGATGATTTTAGAATTTTATAGATCTCTTTCTGACTGATATAGTTTGTCTCATTTTGTACTTCTGGGAATAGAAGCTATAATCTTTTTTGGTCTAAAAAATGGGATTAATATTTTAACATCTTTTCATATTACAGAATTCAGAACAACTTTCATGTCACACAGAAATGTACATTTTTCCATTATCTTAGGTGAATATAAATGTATCTCTGATCTAACAATGCACACATTGCATTCTCTAGAGCTAAAAGTCATTTTTGAGTTTTGAGATAAAATATAGGCTTCCCTAGGAAAAAATTCATTGTGTTCTTAGAACATGATCTGCCTATTGTTAGAATACAAGTTTGGGAAAAAGTTGTGTGTGTCCTGACCAGTTCTAAAATAAATAGGAAATTGCTAACAAGGAAATATTGACATAATTATTATTCCAAATTTACCAATATTAAAATGAACATAATCATCTAATAGTTGTTTACAATTATTTATAATTTATAAATACTGCCTGCTTTCAAAAATGCTTTGAGACATTTTATAGTTACGTGCATGCACGCACACACACACACACACACATCTATACAGCTGAACAATTCGAAATTAAACTAAGAATGTTTTTGATCAGAAACCAACTAGAGAAAGAGCATCAATGGAATTGAGGTCAAACTCTTTAAGTTCTGCATTTTAGCACTGAATGTAAATTGAAACCACTGGCAGGGAAACAAGATGGGAAATATTATACCATGAAACCATGGTCCTTCTTGCCTTCTAATAGGAGGCTTGGCAATTCTTCATTAAAGGGAAAATTAATATATTCTAAGCACAATTTATCATTCTTCTGTATTGCTGAGGAACAGAAAAACTTACCAACCAGACAAAATTGCACAAGATTCTGGTTAGTTGGTATTTTCTTATTTTAAAAAATGTTAAGTAAAATATCTTTAGTAGAATTTCTGCATTATTCTTTTATCCTATCACCATTCCCTTGTGATGACTTTAATTCTCCTGTAAGTTGAATTATTCTGTTTTTATTGTGTTTGAAGAATTTTTAGAAGCACTGATACTACCTTCAGGGTAGAATGGTTTGAAATTAAGAAAATTCTTTGCCAATGCATTTCTTCATAGATAGCAGTGTTAGTAAACTTTCTCTGTAAAGGGACAGGGAATAAATATTTTAGGCTATACAGGTCATATGTGTCTGTTGCAGCTACTCAGCTGTGTTTCTATAGCGTGAAAGTGAACGGGTGTGACTGTGTTCCAAAAAAACTTTATCTATGGACAGTGCACTGCAGGGCCTAATACCCTTTCCTTTGGAACATAGCTGGTCTTTAACTTCAGACATTCTCACTATTCCTTCATGTATGTGACAGATTTAAAAAATGTATCTGTTATTTTCAAGTTTGATGGCATCTCTCTCCTTTGAAAAACCTAAAGTACAAGTCAAGCTTACTTTAAAGACTTTTCATGGATATATCATGCTTAGAATCCAGGCTCAATTGTATCTCTGCCACAAATCTATGGCCTTGTCTTTCCTTTTTTATATTGAAGATTGTCCATTTTTGTGGCTGTACTATCACTTCTGACCTGTGCAAAATAAAAGAAGCTTACAAAAGAGTCATAGTATTTCACATGTCTGCCCTTATCTGCTCATGTTTTCAGGAAAATAGAATTTCTAGCAACAAAGACTTTGAAAATATACTTAAATAAGCCTATTTTAAAATTTCCCTATTAAAGTAAGACATAAATCCTTTTCAAATTTAGATGGAGATAATCAAGGGGTAATTGCATATGAAATTTTGGCATCTCATACAAAAACAATGCATTTTGCATCTATCTCTGCCCCATCTACCCCTCTAAATAATGACAAAGTAAAAAAAGTATGTTTTAAGTATTTATATTTCCTTGTTTTTATCATTTGTTTGCAATGCATTTAAATTTTTACTTGACATTACTATGGTACATTGCAATCTACTTTTCTTCAGTCACTTATTATGAGAGAAGAGTAAGTTGGGTAACTCTGGGAGGAATATTTTTCTCTTTTAATTCAGATATTTAATTGTATATACTCTGGGTTTCTGTGTACTACAACAATGTCAGATGTGTTGATTTCAGCAGGACCTGTGTCAGGGCACTGCAGTGGCTTCTAGGTAGCCCATGTATTCCATAGGGTCTTTTCACAAATTGCAGACAATGCCACACCCTTAGACTTAAGTCACAGTAGAGTATATTTTATGCCAAGGAGATAGTTGTGCACTGCTTTTAGCTGTTTCTGGATGCTGAAATAGAAAAGAAATGCCTCTTCTTTCTTTTTCCCTTCTCTCTCTTCTCTAATTATTAAAAATATAAGAGACAGATTATGTAACCTTGGCATTCCCCTGAGAATATTGCTGGGAATATTCAAAAGCATTCCTTAGGACCTTGTGAAGTACTTTAAATAGTTAAAAATACAAAAGACAATCCAATAAGATTCCTTTAGGAATCTTTTTTATAAGCTGAAGAATCCTTTCAAAATGTGAGTAATTACTCAAGAGAACAGACTAGAAAGTCCAGAAATAAACTGAAATATATACGAGAATTTAGTACATGCTAAAGGTGGTATTTAAATCTGAGGGGACGAGATTGTTACATAAATGGTGTTGAGATAACTAGGTAGAAATTCAGGACAAAATAAAGCTGAATCTTTCAGCTCACACCTGACCCAAAATAAATTCCAGATGAATCAGAGCTTTAAAATGACAAATAAAACTGTGAAAAAGACTAGAAATAAAAAAGCATTCTGTGGCCTGAGCTGACATAGTACATGCTATGCAATGTCCTTGTAAGGTCACAGTGAAATTGTGGAAACTTTGGTAGGAAAAGCAGGATCCAACTTTTCCCTTGAGGCTGGGAAATGATTTGGTTAGGCAGAAAGGAAAAAGCTAAAGGATGTTTGATATTTACATTTTGTCACAATGACGAGCTATCAAGTTAGTCATGCAATCAAGTGTGGCATATTTGGAGAACAGCAGGAACCCTGATTGAGACTAAAGGGAAAAATGTTTGTATATATAAAGTGAAATCAGATTGTAGATTTTGGACGTCTGGACAGAGTTTACCCTTCATTCTCTTTTTTATTGGGGCATCTCTAGGGGTTGATGTGGAGAAGGCAATGGCACCCCACTCCAGTACTCTTGCCTGGAAAATCCCATGGACGGAGGAGCCTGGTAGGCTGCAGTCCATGGGGTCGCTAAGAGTCGGGCACGACTGAACAACTTCACTTTTGCTTTTCACTTTCATGCATTGGAGAAGGAAATGGCAACCCACTCCAGTGTTCTTGCCTGGAGAATCCCAGAGACAGTGGGCCCCCGTCTCTGGGGTCGCACAGAGTCGGACATGACTGAAGGGACTTAGCAGCAGCAGCAGGGGTTGGTGAGCTAGGGTGCAGGTTTTCTCTATCTCACGACTGACATTTTTGACCAGATGATTTGTTTCATTATGGGTGGCTGGGCCTGTGTATCATAGGATGTTTAGCAGCATCCCTGGCCTCTAATGGATGGTAGTGGCATCTCCCACTCTTCAGATTGTGACAACTAAAAACTGTTATTGCCAAATGTCTCCTGGGGAACAAAATTACCACTGGTTGAGAAACACTAAGCTCCAAAATGATAGAATAATTAGTGTTTAAGAAGGACTGTCCAGCTGTGGTTGTATAGAATAAACTGGAGTTTCTTAGGACAGGAGGCTGAGAGAATGTATTAAGAGGCTAGGTATGGTATATTATTGGGCTTCCTAGGTGGTTCAGTGGTAAAGAATCTGCCTGCCAATGCAGGAGATGTGGGTTCAATCCTTAGGAGAAGGAAATGGCAACCCACTCCAGTATTTTTGCCTGGGTAATCCCATGGACAGAGGATCCTGATGGGCTACAGTCCATGGGGTCATGAAAGAGTCAGACACAACTTAGTGGCTAAATAACAACCATGGTGTATTGCTATAGTAAGGGCCTCTCCCTATGTTCATGACCTTGTATAATCCCCTCCCCCATTGACTTAGGGCTTGGCCGTGTGACTTGCTTTGATCAATGGAATATTAACAAATATGGTAGATGCTGAGGCTCAAAAAGCATTTGTGCACTACTACTAAACCTCTTGAAATACTGCCACTATGTGACAAAGCCAGTGTGAGCCTTCTGAAGACATACGTCCAGCTAACAGCCAGCACCAACTTCCAAACGTATGAGTGAGGCACTTTAAGACTATGAAGCCACAATAAAGCTACCATGACTACATGATCCCAGGCAAGCCACCAGCAAAACCACCTACCTGAGCCCTACCCAAGTTGATGGCAATGAAATTATGCAAATAAAATGGTTGCTATTTTAAATTACTTTGTTGTGTTGTTATGAAATGATAGAAACTGTTGTAATATGTCTGAAGTAGATTAAAATCAGTGGAAATGAGAAGCTGTGTACATAAGACATTTGGAATAATCCACGTTTCTTGATGACTCTTCAGTGAAGGGGCCTATTGAAAGGACAAAGAAGGTCAAAAGAATATAAGAATTTAAAACGGAGTATATAAGTCAGTGTGTGTTAAGGAAGGAAACTGCACTAGCAGTATTCAAGAAAACATTTCTGAAAAAAAGAAAAAGACATTTCTGCCTAAACAGTTAAAAATATTAACTCATCTATTTTGAAAAATACAGATACTTATTAATTGCTAACAGAATAATGATAATGTTTCAAAGATTCAGTTTAATAAGTATGTTTGTAAAGCTTTAAAGGCATTACTGAGGTAGCTACTTTTTACTTTATGTGGAAAAATCAATCTTTAGAATTAACAGGAAAGCACATAAACTCAAAATCAATAACAATTTATATTGCACTAATAATAAAATTAATTTCAATGTATTAGCTCTCTACTTATACAGAATTATATTCACTTAGCAATTAGATTGCTAAGACTGGAGCTTCTTAATAGAACACCTCTCATAATTTACCAGTTAAATTTACAGATGGCAAATATCAGTGGCATTTACAGCTTGACAGATGCTGTGTGTGTTGACCTTATTTGTACTATGCAAGAAGAAACAGTTCTTCAGATGTTTAGCATTTAGCTTTCTGTTTAAGAACACCAACCTGAAGAAATGTGTCAGTCAAATCGTCTATTTTTATTATATTAAAAGCAAAGTAGTAAGCAATAAAGGGAATCCAGAATGAGAATAAATGTAATACAGTCATAACTAAAAGAAATGGAAATAAAAAGTTTAAAAAGTGGAGGGAATTGATGTGAATAAAGTGAAACAACCCAAATGCATATTCACAAGGTATGAGAATCCCAAAGGAACATTACATAAGCCGTATGACAGAGTGATGGTCTCTTGAAAATAAGACAAAATTTTTAATAAAAGGATCAGTTCAATTCAGTTCAGTCACTCAATCATGTCCGACTCTTTGCGACTCCATGAACCGCAGCACACCAGGCCTCCCTGTCCATCACCAACTCCCGGAGTCTACCCAAACTCATGTCCATTAAGTCAATGATGCCATCCAACTGTCTCATCCTCTGTCGTCCCCTTCTCCTCCTGCCCTCAATCTTTCCCAGCATCAGGGTCTTTTCAAATGAGTCAGCTCTTCACATCAGGTGGCCAAAGTATTGCAGTTTCAGCTTCACATCAGTCCCTCCAATGATCACTCAGGAGTGATCTCCTTTAGGATAGACTGGTTGGATCTCCTTGCAGTCCAAGGGACTCTCAAGAGTCTTCTCCAACACCACAGGTCAAAGGTATCAATTTTTCGGCACTCAGCTTTCTTCACAATCCAACTCTCACATCCATACATGACTACTGGAAAAACCATAACTTTGACTAGATGGACCTTTGTTGGCAACGTAATGTCTCTGCTTTTTGATATGCTATCTAGGTTGGTCATAACTTTCCTTCCAAGGAGTAAGCGTCTTTCAATTTCATGGCTACAGTCACCATCTGCAGTGATTTTAGAGCCCCCTAAAATAAAATCAGCCACTGTTTCCACTGTTTCCTCATCTATCTGCCATGAAGTGATGGGATGGGATGCCATGATCTTAGTTTTCTGAATGTTGAGCTTTAAGCCAACTTTTTCATTCTCCTTTTCACTTTTGAAGATTTTATACTCGTTAAGTAGCCAGTATTAAAAATACAATAACACTGTTGAAATAAGGGTTTAAGATCAAAAGTTAACATGCATCTGGACATATAATTCCCGTAAGGTTTGTTAAAAGGAAAAACAAAAGCTACCTCGGTTCTTGTTTAAATATTGCTCTCTGCCAAGAACCAGGCGGGTCTGACTCCGGGGAAAGCAAGGAGGAGGAGGGTGATGAGGATGAGGAGGTGGCTCTGGCTGCCCCTGGGACCTGGCGAGCTCTGACGGGCCTGACAGGACTTCCAGGCACACCTCGGGGGCAAGGGCAAGTTCAGAGTTCGAGTTTGGGGAGAAAGTTTTACTTGCTTGTATCTGGGCCCTGAAAAGGGCACTCTGTAGTTAGAGTGTTGTTATACAGCAACTGGAGATTCTTCCCCGACTTGTTTTAGGAGACCCGGCTTCTCAGCGACTTGGTTACATCACCTTCTACTCCAGGCCTCTAGGCTGCACCTTAGCGTTAGTCCTGTGGCCCCGCTGTTAGCCAGTTTGACATTCTGTAGTAGTTTTTGTATTTGTTGTTTTCCTGCTGCTGTGTAGAAAACAAGACATTGTTGTGCATTTATATTGCTAGACACAGGTATTCATCGATACCTATTTTACAAGTTCATTCATTTAATTTTCAGAATTAGATGGGGTCATCCACTTTATTTCTGATTGATGAAGAGTTTTAGACCTAAAAATGTTAAGGGACTTGTCCAGTTAATAAAAGAACATTTGATTCCTAGATGTTGTAAACCAAAATCTCTCACTTTTAAACCAAGAATAAAATGATAAAATCATCAAAAATAGACACCCTATTCCTGTGGCTCCTACAGAAATAACATACATGAGGGAAAGATATTCAGGTTTTATTGAGATTAATTTGTATCTGTCTCTGCCTGGAGTCATGGTAGGTCTTGAGCTATTTTCACTTCTTCCTCAGGAGCTACAAACATGTTAATACTAGAAAATGTTTTTCTGCTCTCTGGATTTCTGTTGATATTTTATGGATCTCTGGCTGCCATTGTTAGGAAGATCTGAAAGGTATGATTTTGGTTGACAGTTCCTGTATTTGAGGCATAAGACTTAGCAAAGGAAATAGCTGCAGAAGGCAGTAGTGGTCTGGCTCACCATTCGCAGCTTAGATCTGAGGGCTGGGGGTCCTCAATTCCTCCTCTGCCCAGCTTCTCCCTCCAGTTTGGAAGGTTTGGAGTATACTGGGCATGGAAGGTGACTCATTGCAGTATAAGATGGCTTGTGTAGACAATGTGTATGTGTGTGATACCCATCTTGTCTATTATTTACAAATGAGTGAAAATGCAGTACTTTCACCAGGGAAGTAGAAAAATTTAAATTTTGCTATAAGCCATATACTTTGAATCATCTTTCATCTGTAAAAAACTTGGTTTGGGTCCAGCTGGTTGAAAAAGGTAACAATATTAAGAATAAGGAGAGGTGAGCCCACACCATATTTTATACACACACACACTGAATTACTTTTCAGAGTTGTCAAGTCTCAGCAGGAAATATTTGATATAACTTTCAAATGATCAAAATAACCTTCTTAAGGTCATTGTTAAACCAGGACTTAATATCACTGGAGACATTATTATCACAATGCTCTTCCAACTCTTCATAAGTTATTAAACTTAACGTCACCGGTGTCATTTGGTAGACTTGTGTCCTAAGCCCTACGACTGTTTTCTGTGAGCTTAACAAGTATGATATCTGCCTTACTGCACTTGTTCAGGTAGAGAAGAACTGAACTGAGTTGCTTCATCTGATTGCTTTCTTGGCAGCCATTAGCTGTTTGGGTAAATTGGGTTGCTTCTATTCCATGTTCTCATACAGCTGTTCACCTTCCCTTCCTCCCATTCAAATGTGATTAAAAAAAAGAAGAACTTTTTATCATTGACAGTGTTATTGCCATTATGTCAGCCAAATTATTCTGCACACATTAGAGTGCCTGTTTTGTGCCAGGCACTGTCTTACACACTGTCCTAGGTCCCTGTGAGACAAAGAGGGAGAGGATATGTAGTTTTGTTACCAAAAAAGGAGTCTGGCTGCTTGCTGTTTAAAAGCCAATAAAGAGGCCAGGTTGGTGGAAAGTTTGCTTTATTTCAGATGCTGACAATGGGTGTGGGGGGTTGGACATCTGTCCAAAGGCCAAGTCCCGCCACCCCCTTCCACCCACCAGAAACAGAGGTAAGTAAGAGCTTTTATAGACAGAGGGAGGGGCACCATGCAAAAAAAGTCATCTCTCATGATTGTCTTTAAATTGGTCATCAGTGGTCTGACCAGTGTCATCTTGGATGTTTTAAGTACAGTACTTTGGCCACCTCATGCGAATAGTTGACTCACTGGAAAAGACTCTGATGCTGGGAAGGATTTGGGGCCAGAGGGAAAGGGGACGACAGAGGATGAGATGGCTGGATGGCATCACCGACTCGATGGACGTGAGTTTGATGAACTCCGGGAGTTGGTGATGGACAGGGAGGCCTGGCATGCTGCGATTCATGAGGTCACAAGGAGTCGGACACGACTGAGAGACTGAACTGAACTGAACTGAATCTTCAATACCAGGGTCAATTTCTTTCCATTTCTTTGAGGCCAAATCTCAGAATTGTGGCAGCTTATTTCATGGCTACAGTCTGGTTATCATGTAGTTAATTTCTTCCACCTGGTGGGGGTTTCAGTCTCTACAAGACAGCTCACAGGATATGGCTCAGAATATTACCTATAGTCCTTGAGAAGGAACTAAAGGCCATTGACTTTGCTTAATGAGTACATTATTATTTGGTCCCCTTGGACTGTTTTAATTTCTGCGAGTTCTCATTTCTCTGATTAAATTTATTCTTTGACTAAAGCTTTTCCAAAGATAAAAGAGGCATTCAGGGGCAAGGACCATAGTGTCCTGCTCCATTTTGATTTGTGCTCTCAATAATTTCATAGTGTGAGTGAAACATTTCTCACAAATTTCCTTGAAGAGCTTGTAAAGGCAGGGGAGTTATTTGCAGGAAGCTCCATATATTGTGGCCATAGCCTGACCAACAGACAGAACAAGAACTTTCTTTAAAGTCTTCTTGAGTTCTTATCTTAAAAAATCATGTACCATATTTGTTCATTTTACTCTATATTGGGGCTTGTTTTAACTTAAAATGTTATATTTTCTTCCAAGGGGAAAATTGTCTCTCTGGGAAGGTATGCCATTTCATCTGGTGGCTTAGTTTCCCACCTGGCATTCCATCTCCCCCCAGGTCACCCTGTCCCATGCCTATCCTGGGAGGTGTTCATGTACAGTTTGAGGAGAATATGAGAACGTTTGGTTCCTGTAGAGGCAAAATGTAGTGGTGATTTCCATTTCAAAGATAAATTCAAACTCTTAGATCAAAATATTAAGCAAATGTGGGTTAAATTCCTCAGTCATCAATAATGGTGATAATTAGAAAATAATATTGCATTGGGAAAGAATAAAAATGGTCTCTGGGATGTTATTAATACATTCTTAAGTTCATTTCTTCTTAGAAAACTGAGGAACTCTTTTCCTTGAAGGCCAAGGAAGGGAGTGTCTTGAGCAGGCATGTAATCTGTTGACCTGAGCTGGGCCAGTGTAAATGGTTAACAGGGTCAGGCTGGGCTGTCACCACTTCCTAGTAAGCTGGAACGAGGTCAACTGACAAGTGAAACCAGAATGGGCAAGGCAATGTAGTTATGTAAGAGAACTCTGGAAGGAGGATTGTATTAGGCCAAAAAAGTGTATGAAGTGGTTGGAGAATGTCTGGGGAGAAACAGAGAGCAGACCTGTAGTAACCTAGGCTAGCCAATTTCTGGTGCCAGGGGCATTATCTTGATGAAAGTGGGGTTTAAACCTAGTAGGTACTTAGTAAATGTACTCAGTATTTGCTGAATGAATCAAATAAACCTGTGTTCTTTGATTCCTTGCTTCATATACTGAGACTGCAGCTCATGCTGCCTGCTTTCTCTTCATTTCTTTTGTTGGTTCCCTCTCTATACTTTGGGAAAAGGAAATGTCAACCCACTCCAGCGCTGTTGCCTGGGAAACCCCATGGTCAGAGGAGCCTGGCAGGCTATAGTCCAGAGGGTTGCAAAGAGTCAGATACAACTGAGCAACGGAGCATGCATCCCTGTATTTTCCAGTTCCTAGTGAGAGCTGGTATGTTCTGAGATTGGCAAGGAGAGAAGGATATAGGGTGTGTGTGTGTGCATATGGGTGTGCTTACACACACACACACGTGCATATTGAGCATTTGACTGAGGCAGGTGCATGGCAGGAGTTCATCTCTCAGAGTGAGAGCCAAAACTTTTCAGACTTTTCTCATTTTCATTTGTAGTGATAATGTCATTTGTGGACTGATTCACATCAATAAATTAAGTTAGAATCCCACATCCTCAGAAGCAGAAACACAGGGTTCCAGCAGCACTGGGACCACAGTGTGTTTGTGAATGAGCACTGACTTCCCCCCCACAACCAGACCACACTCAGAGTGGGTGCTTCCAGTGTAGTAGCAGTTAGTGTGATCTGGTGACCTGCCAGACAGAGCTGGGGTGGGATTTGTTCAGGCACTAAAATTGAACCTGTGTGGTCAGCTGTTTCACATGATTTGTATCCTTTCTGTGTGTACAATTGTGAAGAGTCTTCTGCTGAATAGTTTAGAATCAAGAAATTTAGTTGGGAAGAACCGAACCTACCCATGTGTGACCTGGATATGGGTTGTCAAGTGGTTTATTTCAGCCTGATGAATAACTATAAAGATGATGACTAAAATAGAGAGGAGAAGAGCAACAGGTTCCACAGGGCTAGACCCACTTCACTAGGAGATTTTAAAAACACACACACAGCTACAAGTGGGCAGAGGCATAGCTTCAGCACTGGCCAGGGTTTCCTTTACATTTCCCTTTCTTGGGTTCCACTTTAGGGCTTTTCCCACTTTGCCTACATGATATTGTGCTTTGCAAGATGGGAAAGGGAGAGAAGAGAGGTGGATGCCAAGAGAAATAAACACACAGAGAGGGTTGGAGACATGGAGTGAGGCCTCAGTTTCCCCTCTCTTCCTGCTCAATGAGGTTATGGCCCTGAGGCAGCTTTTGATGTGAGAGTTAAATCGGCTGTTCTCTGGTTGATCTCAGCTCTTGAGTATCTTCCAAATGTGAGCATCTGGGTGCTTTGGAGTGTGTTTTTAGTGTTTGAGGATAAAAATACATTTCTTTCACTCCTATGGCCAGAAGTGTCTGATGCTCATCCAAGGAGATAAAAGATTTGTTCTGGCCTTGAGACATAATGGTGGCTTGACCCTCAGTCCTGGAAGAAGTTCAGGGATGTTTTTGACTGCATGTGATGCTTTCCTTTGGCACTGGCTTTGGACCCCGTCAGTGTGCTAGCCATGAGTTTTCCAGTTAGTCTCTGCCTTTTATGCATTCAGAACTGGAGGTATATAGAGATAGATATATAGATAATTGAATATCTTTATGTATCTTTATCTGTGTATCTCTCTATGTATCTTTATTTTCTAACTGTTGCTGGTATATTGCTTTTTGTTTTCTCTCTTCAGTATATCCTCTATCACAATTATTATATTACCCTGCTCCTGAGTGGGAGAAACATGTCTGTTAAGACAACAGCTCTATCTTGAAGCTTTCAAACCTTGCTCCTGGACCCAGCAGGAGTCTGTTTGTGGCTTAGTTTTTATGAGCTCTGCTTGCTGATGGTGACCCTTTCTGGTTCTAATATTTGAGTTACATCTCAAGATAGTACTTTCTTTTTGGCCTCCTGGCCCCATAAAGGTATTCTGGCTTTCCCATCCTTAGAGGACTGTCAGTGTTGGCCATTGGGACAATGGCTGACTCTGATGCTCAGACCGCACTGATTTTTGTGAGTTTGTTGTCAGGTTTTGATGAGAGATTGTTTACTCTGCCTTACGGTGTGGGCAAAAAGAGAAATGCTTAAAATGGGGTGTCACTGGAAGACTGTTCCAAGAACCACAGACTCTTTTCTGACTTGTTTTTTAGCCTGAAGTTTTCATTTACTGCTATCTTGAATCACTGTTCAAATTTATAGTCATACTACTCCTGTCACTTTGAGCATATAAACATCTTTTCCTTTTTCTCCATTTCTTCCCAGGTTACATGATCTTATTTCATTTGTAAAATAGAAGTAGCTGAATCAGGATAATCTGCTTTGAATGGAAGCGTGGTGGCTGATGGCAGAGAGACCTTTTAGATGATAGGAGAAGTTAAGTTGCTGTAGTGATTCAAATGTCTACTTTTTTCTCCTGAGAGAGTATATACAATATACTTTCTTGCTTCATGTGTAGCTTGTTAAAGCTTAGGTGGCATCTGACTGTGGTATGTCATCGGAAGGAAGAAATGGGAAGAGATTTTTATCATGGTATTCAGGCTGCTTCCATCTGGCTATATTAGTCTCACGCCACATTGTGAAAGGGGAAGTAAGCACTGTTTCAACTGAGGAAAGTTGTAATGGTGGAATAAAACATATGATTTCTTTGAAATCAGTTCCTCAAAAGGACAGTTTCATTGCTTTAGCTCATGAATATTTGGGGTCTTCCAAATTTGTAATTGCTTTTGTCAGAGTAATTACAAAAAGAGAAAAGTGAATTTTAAACCTTAAGACCTTAGTCTGTATTTCTTAATATAAAGATGTATAGAGGCAGTAGCTCAGGCATCTTTCTATAATTCTTTCTCTAACTCCCTCAGTATTCACATGCCTGCCGGTATCCCAGGCACAAGAATGATGCTGACCTTTCAGAAGCTTATTGTCTCACCTTTTAAAATACCTAGGAGTTTCTGACCCCTGAAGGATCTAGGATGCTATATAATAAATAGAAAAATACCTCTAGGCACATCCTCTGACTATGTCAACAATGCTTCTCAAGTCAGGGGTCCTTCGGGTCTTTACTTGTATGCATGGGAGTCTTAGAAGATTAAATATTTTTGTTTTCATTTTATGTTATCATTATATGATAATATAAAACAAATTAATCTGAGAACATTTGCAATCATCTGAATGACTCTTACGTGAAAGACTTGACTACACCGTTTCAAAACCTGCCTCTGGTTTTCAGATTGCTTGTGTGGCACCTGTAGCACTACATTCTTTGTCATGGGCTAATGAGGAAGACGCACCAATGGGCTTAGTGTAAATGGTGCATCCATGTAAATCGAAAGTGACTGACAACACAGAGGGTTGGGTTGTCTGTGTTCCCAGTAGAAAAGTGATGGGGGAACGGGGTTTTAGTCCTGTAAATGTGGCTCAAAAGCGCAGCTCTCAAGCTGCCAGTACTTGCTGACATTAGCTGTGGGGATGTAGTTTCAGCAGAGGTGCATCCCTCATCAGATTAAATGAATGTTGCTAATTATCATTCCATTGGTTTTGCAAATGTGTGTTGAGCACATAAATGTTTTGGTGTTATCAGTATAAGTAGCAGATTCTTTCCCAGCTCAGCCACCAGGGAAGTCCTTAAAAAAAAAAAAAACAAAACTATTACATATTATATGCATATATAACTATACAGTCCATGGAATTCTCCAGGCCAGAATACTGGAGTGGGGTAGCCTTTACCTGCTCCAGGAGATCGCCCCAGACCAGGGATCGAACCCAGGTCTCCCGCATTGCAGGTGAATTCTTTACCAGCTGAGCCACAAGGGAAGCCCACAAGGAGCTTACATCTGGTTTATGTTGGTTCATAGTTAAGTAGCATGATGCAAACAGTGTTTACATCATTTCTAGAGTCCTTGGGAAATATTTTCTTTAATAAGGTCTGTATGTTACACAAGTGTAAAAAATACTGTTCTAAAGGAACTTAAACTCCTTAACAACTGTAAAAGACTGCAAACATTATTTTCTCCATTTTTCTTGCTTTTTGATCTTGTCTGTCATTTAAATTGAGGGCATGATATTGTTAAAGAAGTTCATTTTATTTTTTAATTTTTTTTATGTTTATTAGTAGTTTATTGATGATATTCATGAAGGCAGTTAATATTGGGGTATTTTATACCAAGAAATTTTGCTAAAAACTTTTCTAAAAATAAACATGTCAACATTTTTTTATACTCTTACACACATGCAAGGAAAAAAATGTTCTTTTATTTATTTATTTATTTATTTGAAAAACACTCGTTATTTATTTATTTATTTTTTGGTTTCCTTTTGATCAATGTTGATTCTTTTTTTATTTTATTTTATTTTTTTAAATTTTTTTTAATTTTAAAATCTTTAATTCTTACATGCGTTCCCAAGCATGAACCCCCCTCCCACCTCCCTCCCCATAACATCTCTCTGGGTCATCCCCGTGCTCCAGCCCCAAGCATGCTGTATCCTGCGTCAGACATGGACTGGCGATTCAATTCTTACATGATAGTATACATGTTAGAATGCCATTTTCCCAAATCATCCCACCCTCTCCCTCTCCCTCTGAGTCCAAAAGTCCATTATACACATCTGTGTCTTTTTTGCTGTCTTGCATACAGGGTCGTCATTGCCATCTTCCTAAATTCCATATATATGTGTTAGTATACTGTATTGGTGTTTTTCTTTCTGGCTTACTTCACTCTGTATAATCGGCTCCAGTTTCATCCATCTCATCAGAACTGATTCAAATGAATTCTTTTTAATGGCTGAGTAATACTCCATTGTGTATATGTACCACAGCTTTCTTATCCGTTCTTCTGCTGATTGACATCTAGGTTGTTTCCATGTCCTGGCTATTATAAACAGTGCTGCAATGAACATTGGGGTACATGTGTCTCTTTCAATTCTGGTTTCCTCGGTGTGTATGCCCAGCGGTGGGATTGCTGGGTCATAAGGTAGTTCTATTTGCAATTTTTTAAGGAATCTCCACACTGTTCTCCATAGTGGCTGTACTAGTTTGCATTCCCACCAACAGTGTAGGAGGGTTCCCTTTTCTCCACACCCTCTCCAGCATTTATTGCTTGCAGATTTTTGGATCGCAGACATTCTGACTGGTGTGAAGTGGTACCTCATTGTGGTTTTGATTTGCATTTCTCTAATAATGAGTGATGTTGAGCATCTTTTCATGTGTTTGTTAGCCATCAATATGTCTTCTTTGGAGAAATGTCTATTTAGTTCTTTGGCCCATTTTTTGATTGGGTTGTTTATTTTTCTGGAATTGAGCTTCATAAGTTGCTTGTATACTTTTGAGATGAGTTGTTTGTCAGTTGCTTCATTTGCTGTTATTTTCTCCCATTCAGAAGGCTGTCTTTTCACCTTGCTTATATTTTCCTTTGTTGTGCAGAAGCTTTTAATTTTAATTAGATCCCATTTGTTTATTTTTGCTTTTATTTCCAGAATTCTGGGAGGTGGATCATAGAGGACCCTGCTGTGATTTATGTCTGAGAGTGTTTTGCCTATGTTCTCCTCTAGGAGTTTTATAGTTTCTGGTCTTACATTTAGATCTTTAATCCATTTTGAGTTTATTTTTGTGTGCGGTGTTAGAAAGTGATCTAGTTTCATTCTTTTACAAGTGGTTGACCAGTTTTCCCAGCACCACTTGTTAAAGAGATTGTCTTTACTCCATTGTATATTCTTGCCTCCTTTGTCAAAGATAAGGTGTCCATATGTGTGTGGATTTATCTCTGGGCTTTCTATTTTGTTCCATTGATCTATATGTCTGTCTTTGTGCCAGTACCATACTGTCTTGATGACTGTGGCTTTGTAGTAGAGCCTGAAGTCAGGCAAGTTGATTCCTCCAGTTCCATTCTTCTTTCTCAAGATTGCTTTGGCTATTCGAGGTTTTTTGTATTTCCATACAAATCTTGAAATTATTTGTTCTAGTTCTGTGAAAAATGTGGCTGGTAGCTTGATAGGGATTGCATTGAATTTGTAAATTGCTTTGGGTAGTATACTCATTTTCACTATATTGATTCTTCCGATCCATGAACATGGTATATTTTTCCATCTATTAGTGTCCTCTTTGATTTCTTTCATCAGTGTTTTATAGTTTTCTATATATAGGTCTTTAGTTTCTTTAGGTAGATATATTCCTAAGTATTTTATTCTTTTCGTTGCAATGGTGAATGGAATTGTTTCCTTAATTTCTTTTTCTACTTTCTCATTATTCGTGTATAGGAATGCAAGGGATTTCTGTGTGTTGATTTTATATCCTGCAACTTTACTATATTCATTGATGAGCTCTAGTAATTTTCTGGTGGAGTCTTTAGGGTTTTCCATGTAGAGGATCATGTCATCTGCAAACAGTGAGAGTTTTACTTCTTCTTTTCCAATTTCGATTCCTTTTATTTCTTTTTCTGCTCTGATTGCTGTGGCCAAAACTTCCAGAACTATGTTGAATAGTAGCGGTGAAAGTGGACACCCGTGTCTTGTTCCTGACTTTAGGGGAAATGCTTTCAATTTTTCACCTTTGAGGATAATGTTTGCTGTGGGTTTGTCATATATAGCTTTTATTATGTTGAGGTATGTTCCTTCTATTCCTGCTCTCTGGAGAGTTTTTATCATAAATGGATGTTGAATTTTGTCAAAAGCCTTCTCTGCCTCTATTGAGATAATCATATGGTTTTTATTTTTCAATTTGTTAATGTGGTGAATTACATTGATTGATTTGCAGATATTGAAGAATCCTTGCATCCCTGGGATAAAGCCCACTTGGTCATGATGTATGATCTTTTTAATGTGTTGTTGGATTCTGATTGCTAGAATTTTGTTGAGGATTTTTGCATCTATGTTCATCAGTGATATTGGCCTGTAGTTTTCTTTTTTTGTGACATCTTTGTCAGGTTTTGGTATTAGGGTGATGGTGGCCTCATAGAATGAGTTTGGAAGTTTACCTTCCTCTGCAATTTTCTGGAAGAGTTTGAGGAGGATAGGTGTTAGCTCTTCTCGAAATTTTTGGTAGAATTCAGCTGGGAAGCCGTCTGGACCTGGGCTTTTGTTTGCTGGAAGATTTCTGATTACCGTTTCAATGTCCATGCTTGTGATGGGTCTGTTAAGATTTTCTATTTCTTCCTGGTTCAGTTTTGGAAAATTGTACTTTTCTAAGAATTTGTCCATTTCTTCCACGTTGTCCATTTTATTGGCATACAACTGCTGATAGTAGTCTCTTATGATCCTTTGTATTTCTGTGTTGTCTGTTGTGATCTCTCCATTTTCATTTCTAATTTTATTGATTTGATGTTTCTCTCTTTGCTTCTTGATGAGTCTGGCTAATGGTTTGTCAATTTTATTTATCCTTTCAAAGAACCAGCTTTTGGCTTTGTTGATTTTTGCTATGGTCTCTTTTGTTTCTTTTGCATTTATTTCTGCCCTAATTTTTAAGATTTCTTTCCTTCTACTAACTCTGGGGTTCTCCAACTCTTCCTTTTCTAGTTGCTTTAGTTGCAGAGTTAGGTTATTTATTTGACTTTTTTCTTGTTTCTTGAGGTATGCCTGTATTGCTGTGAACTTTCCTCTTAGCACTGCTTTTATAGTGTCCCACAGGTTTTGGGTTGTTGTGTTTTCATTTTCATTAGTTTCTATGCATATTTTGATTTCTTTTTTGATTTCTTCTGTGATTTGTTGGTTATTCAGAAGTGTGTTGTTCAACCTCCATATGTTGGAATTTTTAATAGATTTTCTCCTGTAATTGAGATCTAATCTTAATGCATTATGGTCAGAAAAGATGCTTGGAATGATTTCGATTTTTTTGAATTTATCAAGTTTAGATTTATGGCCCAGGATGTGATCTATCCTGGAGAAGGTTCCATGAGCACTTGAAAAAAAGGTGAAATTCATTGTTTTGGGGTGAAATGTCCTATAGATATCAATTAGGTCTAACTGATCTAATGTATCATTTAAAGTTTGCGTTTCTTTGTTAATTTTCTGTTTAGTTGATCTGTCCATAGGTGTGAGTGGGGTATTAAAGTCTCCCACTATTATTGTGTTATTGTTGATTTCCCCTTTCATACTTGTTAGCATTTGTCTTACATACTGCGGGGCTCCTATATTGGGGGCATATATATTTATAATTGTTATATCTTCTTCTTGGATTGTTCCTTTGATCATTATGTAGTGGCCTTCTTTGTCTCTTTTCACAGCCTTTGTTTTAAAGTCTATTTTATCGGATATGAGTATTGCCACTCCTGCTTTCTTTTGGTCTCTATTTGCGTGGTTTATCTTTTTCCAGCCCTTCACTTTCAGTCTGTATGTGTCCCTTGTTTTGAGGTGGGTCTCTTGTAAGCAGCATATAGAGGGGTCTTGTTTTTGTATCCATTCGGCCAGTCTTTGTCTTTTGGTTGGGGCGTTCAACCCATTTACGTTTAAGGTAATTATTGATAAGTGTGATCCCGTTACCATTTACTTTATTGTTTTGGGTTCGAGTTTATACACCCTTTTCATGTTTCCTGTCTAGAGAATATCCTTTAGAATTTGTTGGAGAGCTGGTTTGGTGGTGCTGAATTCTCTCAGCTTTTGCTTATCTGTAAAGCTTTTGATTTCTCCTTCATATTTGAATGAGATCCTTGCTGGGTACAGTATTCTGGGCTGTAGGTTATTGTCTTTCATCACTTTAAGTATGTCTTGCCATTCCCTCCTGGCCTGAAGAGTTTCTATTGAAAGATCAGCTGTTATCCTAATGGGAATCCCCTTGTGTGTTATTTCTTGTTTTTCCCTTGCTGCTTTTAATATTTGTTCTTTGTGTTTGATCTTTGTTAATTTGATTAATATGTGTCTTGGGGTGTTTCGCCTTGGGTTTATCCTATTTGGAACTCTCTGTGTTTCTTGGACTTGGGTGATTATTTCCTTCCCCATTTTAGGGAAGTTTTCAACTATTATCTCCTCAAGGATTTTCTCATGATCTTTCTTTCTGTCTTCTTCTTCTGGGACTCCTATAATTCGAATGTTAGAGCGTTTCATATTGTCCTGGAGGTCTCTGAGATTGTCCTCATTTCTTTTAATTCATTGTTCTTGTTTCCTCTCTGATTCATTTATTTCTACCATTCTATCTTCTATTTCACTAATCCTATCTTCTGCCTCCGTTATTCTACTAATTGTTGCCTCCAGAGTGTTTCTGATCTCATTTATTGCATTATTCATTATATTTTGACTCTTTTTTATTTCTTCTAGGTCCTTGTTAAACCTTTCTTGCATCTTCTCAATCCTTGTCTCTAGCCTATTTATCTGTGATTCCATTTTGATTTCAAGATTTTGGATCATTTTCACTATCAATATTCGGAATTCCTTCTCCGGTAGATTCCCTACTTCTTCCACTTTTGTTTGGTTTGGTGGGCAACTCTCCTGTTCCTTTACCTGCTGTGTATTCCTCTGTCTCTTCATCTTGGTTATATTGCTGCGTTTGGGGTGGCCTTTTTATATTCTGGTAATTTGTGGAGTTCTCTTTATTATGGAGCTTCCTCACTTTGGGTGGGGTTCTATCAGTGGCTTGTCAAGGTTTCCTGGTTAGGGAGGCTTGTGTTGGAGTTTTGGTGGGTGGAGCTGGGTTTCTTCTCTCTGGAGTGCAATGGAGTGACCCGTAATGGGTTACGAGACATCAAAGGTTTTGGGATAATTTTGAGCTGCCTGTATATTGAAGCTCAGGGGAGTGTTCCTGTGTTGCTGGAGAATTTGCGTGGTATGTCTTGTTTTGGAATTTGTTGGCCCTTGGGTGGAACTTGGTTTCGGTGTAGGTATGAAGGCATTAGATGGGCTCCTATTGCTTAATGTTCCCTGAATTCAAGAGTTCTCTAATGTTTTCAGGCTTTGGATTTAAGCCTCCTGCTTCTGGTTTTCAGTTTTATTTTTACAGTAGCCTCTAGACTTCTCCATCTATACAGCACCGATGATAAAACATCTAGGTTAAAGATGAAAAGTTTCTCCACATTGAGGGACACTCAGAGAGGTTCACTGAGTTATAAGGAGAAGAGAAGATGGAGGGGGTAGTTAGAGGTAACTGGAATGAGATGCGGTGAGATCAAAAGAGAAGAGAGCAAGCTAGCCAGTAGTCACTTCCTTATGTGCGCTCTATAGTCTGGACCGCTCAGAGGTATTTACAGAGTTATACGGGGAAGAGGAGAGGGAGGAAGTAGATAGAGGTGACCAGGAGGATCAGAGAGAGGAATGAGTAGGAGAGAGACAAATCCTACCAGTAACCTGTTCCTTAGGTGTTCTCCACCGTCTGGAACACACAGAGATTCACAGAGTTGGATAGAGGAGAGATGGGGGAGAAAAGAGACAGAGGTCACCTGGTGGAGAAAAAGGAGAGTCCAGAGGAGGAGAGAGTGGTCAAGCCAGTAATCTCGCTCTCAGGTAAACTGGGATAGTGAAGTTTGGGTTTTTAAATGTACAAAATTGACCACAAAAACCTAAGAGCAAAGATTAAAAATCTAGAGTAGAGGTTGGATTTTCAAAGATACAATATTAGAGAGAAGCAGAAGGAAAAAGGAAGAAAGAAAGAAAAAAAAAAGAAAGAAAAAGAATTATTAACAAACAAACAATCAAAAAAAAAAAAAAAAGCCATCAACAACCATCCAAAGACTGTATATGGTGTTTGCCTTTAAAAAAAAAAAAAAGTCTTTTTAAAAAACAAACAAAAAAAATATAGTAATAATAGGTTATAGAAATAAAAATTAGAGGAGAAATAGAAGACTTAACAATTAAAAAAAAGTTAGAAAAAAAAAGCAAAAAAAAAAAAAAAGGAATGATTTTAAAAATATTAAAAATATCTGGCTCTTTCTGGTGTAATGGGCCGTGTGGGATCACTTCCAAGGTGGTTCCCTCTGTTTAACTTCTTCTGTTTGCTGGCTTTTTAGGCTCGCTAGTTCAGTTGCGCTGTGGGGAGGGGGGCTGCTGCTAACAAATAGCACTGTCATGTGCACACAGTATCTCTGCCCGGCTTGACCTGTCCTTTTTTCGCGGCGCACAAACCGCTCCGGCTCTAGGATGCTCAGCCGGGAACCCTCTGAGGCCGGCCCTAGGCTGCGTGCACTTCCCCGGTCCAAGCCGCTCAGGTTCGGCGCTCAGGCAGCCCTCAGAGGCACAGATTCGGCTGGAACTGCGCTTTGTGCCCTTCCCAGGTCCGAGTAGCTCAGGAGTTTGGCGAGCGCGATCGCCGAGGCTTGTCACCTTTTCTGCCGCTGCTGCTCAGCTTTCTGGGTGGACCGCTGGCACACCCCGTGCGGTAGATTGTGACTGTCCAGCACCCCCAGAAGTCTTAGCAAAGGAGCGTGCTTGCAGTTAGGTAAGTAAAGTCTCTCCGAGTCTGCAATTGCCCCTTTCCAGTCCTTACGACTCTGGCTGCCTGTCCCCGGCGGGGGATGGTCTGCAGCCGGCTTTTCCCGTTCCGTCCTTTGTTCTGTGCTCGGTCCTGGCGGTGTCTTATGTTCGAGCTTTTCGCGTGGTAGCTATCCCACAGTCTGGTTTGCTAGCCCAAGTTAGATCGCTCTGGTTGTGCGTGGGGTGTTCCTGCCCAATTCTTACAAAGCTCTGCAGCCCGCGCCTCCCGCGCGTCCCTGCCCTGCCCCCACTTCCCAATGGCGGATGCAGGCGTCTGTGCTGCTTTTCCGCTGGGGGAGTTACTGTTGGGCTTGTAATCTGTTGGTTTTAATTATTTATCTATTTTTCCTTCCTGTTATGTTGCCCTCTGTGTTTCCAAGGCTTGCCACAGACTCGGCAGGGAGAGTGTTTCCTGGTGTTTGGAAACCTCTCTTAAAATTCCCTTCCCGGGACGGAGCTCCCTCCCCACCTCCTTTGTCTCCTTTTTCGTCTTTTATATTTTTTCCTACCTGTTTTTGAAGACAATGATCTGCTTTTCTGGTTGCCTGATGTCCTCTGCCAGCCTACAGAAGTTGTTTTGTGAAGTTTGCTCGGCGTTGAAATGTTCTTTTGAGGAATTTGTGAGGGAGAAAGTGGTCTTCCCGTCCTATTCCTCCGCCATCTTTCCCTCTCCCTCGAGACAGAGGTTTATAAAAACAATAAAAAGTGTGACTGAATATACATGTATACATATACACCCACAATCAAAATCAAAATAGTGCAACAAAAATAAAGTACAATAGATTGACCTGGCGAACAAAGGAAACCAAAAAATTATATCTGCCAGAGCAAAACTAATTAAAGCAGAAACAGGAAAACAAAACTAAAGCAAGGTGCCAATTGGGGAATAAAGCAATGAAAATAAAACTAACAAATATTTTGAGGTGAAGGAGAGAAAGAAAAGAAAGAATAGATATGCAAAGTTAGATAGAGGTAGATAAAGAAGATATATATGTTAAAGATTAATTGCAAGGGGATAAGAACAGTAGGAAAACTAACAAAGGAATACATGTAGATAAAATAATAATAGGTTAAAAAGTTAAAAATTAAAATTAAAAAAAGAGAAAAGAAAACAAAGAAGGAAAACTCCACAGAACTGCAAAAGCCCTGCACAGGGCCAGAAGTTTATAACAACAATAAAAAAATGTGTCTGTGAAAAAAAAAAAAACTCAAAGGCTTAATTGGATTTTATAGTGCCTATAAAATGGAGAATGACAACAGAGTAGGGGAAGAAGAGAAAATCTAAAAGAATCTATAGAACGGTAAAAAAATAAGAGAAATGTTTTTCTTGAGTCACTGCTGTCAGAGTCCTTTCCCTCACTGGGAGTCACAGTCCACCTTACTTCCGTAGGTTGCCCTCCAACATTGTGCTGATCTCTGGTTCTACTGTGGGGGCAACTCAGATTCTAATCTGGTCCTATTCCTATGTGTTCTTGCCTCCAATGTCCACAGCTATCTAAACTAGTTTTCTTTTGTGGGAGCTCTCCATGACTTTTTATATATTCTATAGATACAGACTCTGCCTAGTAGATTGTGTGGATTTAATCTGCAGCTAATACAGCTAGTGGGAAGGTTTTGCATTTTCTTCCTTAGGCACACTGCCCCTGAGTTTCAATTGTAGTTTTATTTCCACCACGACATGTGGTTTGTCCACTGGGATTTGCTCCTGAGGCTGCCCTGCAGGACTTGGGTTTGCCCCTGTGAAGGCCAGGTGTGGAGGTGGTGCAGCTTCTTGGGTCGCAGGGGTTCTGGCAGCACCAGGTACTCAGGGGAGTTGATAGCCAGGGCAGCAGGATATATAGTGCTCTGGGGTCGCTAGGAGTCAGACATGACTGAGCAACTTCACTTTCACTTTTCACTTTCATGCATTGGAGAAGGAAATGGCAACCCACTCCAGTGTTCTTGCCTGGAGAATCCCAGGGACGGGGTAGCCTGGTGGGCTGCTGGTCAATGGGATTGCACAGAGTCGTACACAACTGAAGTGTTAGCAGCAGCAGCAGCAGCAGCAGCAGCAGCAGCAGCAGCAGCAGCAGCAGCAGCAGCAGCAGAGTATGGCAACCAGTATTGGCCAATATGCTCCAGTATTCTTGCCTGAAGAACCCCCCTCCCTGACAGAGAAACCTGGCAGGCCACAGTCTAATGGGTTGCGAAGAATTGGACACGACTGAAGCAACCCTGTGCACATAGATGGCAAGACCTTTTTTTTTGCCTTTGCAGCTCTGCCCCAGTGAGAGTTGATCATGAAGGTGGCGCAGCTGCTTGGTTTGTGGGGACCCTGGCAGCACCAAGTGTGCAGGGACATGGACTGCTACTGCAGGGGTTATGGCCCTATCAGAGTCTTTTTTTGAGCCTCTTGTAGCTGGCTATCAGAAGGCCTCTTTGGCCAGTCTTTTTCTGTAGCTCCGCCCATTCAGGCATTTAGCGGGCTCCCTTGCCTGGGTCCTTCTGTTGTTTGGTGTGACAGGTACATAGATGGGGGCCCCTGGGCTGGGGTCCTACTCTGTAGAACAGTGCATCAGTCTCTTAAAGGAGCGTCCTGGGTGGGGTCCTACTCTGTAGTTCAGTGCATCTGGCATTTAATGGACCAGCCATTAAATTGTTCAGCAGCTGATGCTGGTGTGTGTGGGGAGTGAGAGGCTATGGTGATGGTTGTATCCCCTATGCATGACTCAGCGGTATCGCCTTGCTTCCATGGCTGCCTGATTTCCTCCACTGGCATTTCCCACTAGGATCTCCTCCCTCACATCCCCTCAATCTATCTCTCCAAGTCGACAGCAGCGCTTGTCCTGGAATTGCTCCACAATCCCTGAACTCCAGCTGCCAGCTGTTGTGCCTTCTAGGAGACTAGCGTTCCTGTCCGGCAAATGTATGGCTGCAGCAAGGACTGTCTGATTCTCATTCCATTTAGGCTTCCACAGATCAGCTGTTTCACTCTCAGCCTTGAATGTTTCTCCTCTGACTCAGACAATTGCCCCAGTGTGGGGATCTGACCCCTGCTTCAGTTTTCCCCAGGCTCCCAGGGCAGGTTCAGTCCTACTAACACTCCTGTTTTCCCCCCTAGTTCCTTTGTCCTACCGAGTTTTGTGTGGTTCTCTATATTCTTTTCTGCTGGTCATGTACTCCTGTCTGCTCTCAGCTGGTGTTCTGCCTGCATTTCTATATCTGAAGGTGTATTCCTGATGTATCCTTGGAGAGAGATGTATTCATCTACCTACTCCGCCATCTTGTTCGAGCCTCAACTGTTGATGTTTTAAACAGCGAAAATATAGGATTTCGTGGGTTCTTTTTTAAAGTGAAGGTAATTTGATGGATGGAGGTATATCGACTGTGACCACCGAGTCATTGGGAAAAGGATAGCATGCACAAAGACGAAGCATGTGGACAAATCTGTGCCAGGAGGAAGTGCCCAGGGAGTGGGCATTTTGCCCAGCACTGTGTGTTCACTTTCAGCTGACTGCATTCAGCTGTAGTAATGGGCTTGCATTGGGTGGCTGTTACTTGGGCCCAGAGCATTGACATGCTGGGAAATGCAACTTCCACTCCTGTATCATTCACCTGTTGACCTAGGGGACAAGCTGATTGATGCTGTAGGAACATGCACTGTGCCTGAGCAGTCCTACTCTTCAGTCCAAATTCATGGGAGGCTAAAGCATGGCACCAAGCCAGAAATGAGAGTTAGATTGATTCTGTGTGTACAGATCTGGAAGTTTTATATTGGTCTGAACAGATAGTGCATTGCCTCTCTCCTAAAAGATTACAGAGAATAAGCTGTCTTCAGGCTAATAAAACCTGTCCACAAAAGTCTTTATAGCTATCAGACAGGCTGTTACAATCCTAATGAACCCTGGCAAGAATTAAAATATTACATTATAGGTGAAGCATTTGGGCCCTTAAAAAGTGACCTATTCTGTTGAATGATATTTAAAATTAAAATTCTCATTCAGCAGCCAAGTAAGAATTCAGTTCTTATTGAATTCAACTTATTCAACTGTAAGTAAGCTGAATAATCTTACTCAACTCTTTTAAGCAGTGCTAACATATATTCACTGTGAAGCTGGTACATGTGTTTATGTAATTAACTCCAGTGAAAGTACAATGATATATAACTCATTATATTAGTTAGGGTTATCCAGAGAAACAACTAAGAAGATGTGAGTGGGTGTGAGTATATAGAGGCGGGGGCTGGATTTATTTTAAGAAATCGACTCACATGATTGTGGAAGCTGGCAAGTTTGAAATCTGCAGGGTGGGTCGGCAGACTGGAGGCCCAGGGAAGAGTTGATAATAGCAGTTTGAGTCCAAAGGCAGTGGACTGGCAGAATTCCTGCTGTTGTGGGTGGTCAGTCTTCATTTAAAGATCTTCCACTCGTTGGACTACCCACATTATGGAGGGTAATCTACTTTACTCAAAATCTATAAATTTCATGTACAATCTATTAGTCTCATGCACCATCCAGACATGTATGACCAAATATTTTAAGCATTGCAGCCTAGCTAAAGTGACACAAAAAATTAACCTTTGCGGCTGCTAAAAATTTTTTTTTCAGATACTCTGTTTTTGAGATTTCCTATGTTATAGGAATCAGTTTTGGAGAGATCAGAGAGCATTTAAAAAAAAATTGCTTCCATCTGATAAAATATGCACCAGAAAATTTTCAAATATTTATTTGAATCTGGGAAAAATCCCTGTACATATGTTATATTCCTCTGGCACCCCTTCCAAATGCCTAAACACTTCAGACCTACATACCAAGTTTCTGGGGTGGCTGTGAAGTTATTAACATTTTTCTAACTGTCAAGAAAAGTCTTGGCCTACCTGTGTTCATGACTTTGAGATGTCGCCCTGCAAAAAGAGGGCTTACTCATCTTAATGTCTACCCCTCCATTCTCACTCTACAATCTCACTTATCACAATATCCTTAACTTCAAACTGAGCCCCCTCACAGAAGAGACATCTTGAATTTAAGAAGTCTCAGCCATCTGGCAAGTCATGCCAGCACTTTTCTTTGCTGCACTTTCCCAGGCAGACTAACTGCTTGCTTGCTCATTTCCTTTCCCTCATTCTCCCTCCTTCCCTCTGCAAATGCTGTGGAAAAGACACTATTTAACAAGTGCAAAGGTAAAATTTTAATGAGAAATAGTACAAAACTCCCTCCAGAAGGAACTGGTTCTTACTTTACTCTCCCCAACTGCTAGTTTTTGTCCTTGAGGTGGTGGATGCTAACAGGGATGCAGGGGTCAAGAAGCAACAGTTAGAACCAGACATGGAAAAATGGACTGGTTCCAAATGAAAGGAGTACGACAAGGCTGTATTTTGTCACCCTGCTTATTTAACTTATATGCAGAGTACATCATGTGAAATGCCAGGCTGGATGAAGCACAAGCTGGAATTTAGATTACCGGGAGTAATATCAATAACCTCAGATATGCAGATGACCCCACCCTTATGGCAGAAAGCAAAGAGTAACAGAAGAGCCTCTTGATGAAAGTGAAAGAGGAGAGTGAAAAAGCTGGCATAAAATCAACATTCAGAAAACTAAGATTGTGGCAGCTGGCCCCATTAATTCATGGCAAATAGATGGGGAAACAGTGGAAATAGTGAGAGACTATTTTCTTGGTGTCCAAAATCATTGAAGATGGTGACTGCAGCCAGTGATGGCAGCCATGGAATTAAAAGACACTTGCTCCTTGGAAGAAAAGTATGACCAACCTAGACAGCATATTAAAAAGCAGAGACGTTACCTTGCCAACAGAGTTCTAGTCAAAGCTGTGGTTTTTCCAGCAGTCATGTATGGATGTGAGAGTTGGACCATAAAGAAAATTGAGTGCTGAAGAATTGATGCTTTTGAACTGTGGTGTTGGAGAAGATTCTTGAGAGTCCCTTGGACAGCAAGGAGATCAAACCAGTCCATCCTAGAGGAAATCAGTCCTGAATATTTATTGGAAGGACTGATGCTAAAGCTGAAACTCCCATACTTTGGCCATATGATGTGAAGAACTGACTCACTGGAGAAGACCCTGATGCTGGGAAGGATTGAAGGCAGGAGTAGGGGATGACAGCAGGAGTTGGGATGACAGAAGATGAGATGGTTGGGTGGCATCACCCACTCGATTGACTGAGTTTGAGCTAGCTCCAGGAGATGGTTGAAGGACAGGGAAGCCTGGTGTGCTGCAGTCCATGGGGTCACAAAGAGTTGGACATGACTGAGTGGCTTAAGTGAACTGACTGAACAGGGATGCAGTTAGAGAGGCAAAAGGACGCCCAGAATGTTGTAACAGATATGAGTCCTAAAATGTCTATGCTCAGATTCCTGGAATGAGGCATTCCTCAGGTCCCAGGAGCTTGGCAGACACTGGTATTAAGTTGCATCTCTTGTCAGGCTCTGAAGACCAGTAATATTAGCCACCGCTGGGGGCTTTTCTGAGAGAAGGCAATGGCAACCCACTCCAGAACTCTGGCCTGGAAAATCCCGTGGACGGAGGAGCCTGGTAGGCTGCAGTTCACGTGGTCGCTAAGAGTCGGACATGACTGAGCGACTTCACTTTCACTTTTCACTTTCATGCATTGGAGAAGGAAATGGCAACCCACTCCAGTGTTCTTGCCTGGAGAATCCCAGGGATGGGGGAGCCCGGTGGGCTGCCGTCTGTGGGGTCATACAGAGTCAGACATGACTGAAGCGACTTAGCAGCAGCAGCAGCAGGGAGCTTTTCTAGGCATGCAGGCTTTAGGTCCTGCCACAGACCTGCTGAAGCATTTTGGGAGATTTGTATGTTAAACTCTCTTGAGGAAATGAGAAATGAAGGTGTGGTGTGTGACCACATTTGGTTGGGAGTTGCTTTTCAAAAGGTAGAAAAGCCCTAGAAAGAGAATGTAGAACTGAGGTAGGAAAGATAAATCATGTGCTTCAGATTTTGCAGAGGGTTGCCTCTGGTTACTTGAAATCTGAATTGTGAAGTATTCATGATTGGATTTACCATGAAGATAAGAAATTTATATTTCCAAGTATATTGTGTAATATTTTGTGAATGTGTTCTTCAGAGACAAATGCACATAGAGAAAAGGACACAGAGTTGGTGTACAGCTTGCCTAATCTTTCCAGATGGAAAGATTTGCATACTCGATTTGCATACTCAGCACCCAGATCAGGAAACAGCATGTTACTAGAAGCCCCCATGCTCCCTTCCCATCACTACAGCCCTTTTCTGTCCCCCGCCCCGCACAAGCTCTTGCCTGTTCTTTTTCTTACTACATGGGTTTGGCTTCTAGCATTCAACACTGTTGCTTGTGAGCTTTTGTAGATCTTTCATTTCCATTGCTATAGAGTATTCATTGGGTGAAGATACCACAATTCATTTAACCATTTTACTCTTCATGGCCATTCGGGTACTTGGTACTTTCTGGTTGTCGCATATAGTGCTGCCATGGGCAGTCCATCATACATCTTTTGGTAAACATATGGAGTCACTCGATGCCTTGCTTTTAATAACTGTTAAAGTAACTTCAGCTTTCCTTGTAAACTCAGGGTCATCGTTATGAAGCTGAGTTTCGTCCTGGGCTGTGGTATAGTGATATCCCCAGGATTTGTGGGGATGGTAGTTCAGCTTGGCTTTTTGTGTTCTTGTGTGCATTTTCATTTGTGTTCTTGCTGTCAGGCTACTGTGTTACAATTTATGATGGTCAATCCTTCCTTCCTTCCTGGGTACCTGAAAACTCAGAAAGCAAAATGATCAGGTACACTAGAATTGTATTTTAACCTGTTTTGAGCACAGGTTATTCCTGTGCCAAGGAGGGATATCTCACATCCTGCTGTTCATTCTTTCTTGATTTTCAGTCTGCTTTTGGATTCTTCATGGTACCAAATACGTGAATTTCAGATGACTGGAGTACTGCTGTCATTTTGAAATCATTATTATTATTTTTAACCATTTTATTCCTTTTCCATTTTGATGTATATTTTAACTCCTTTCCCTCTTTTGTTCATTTTGAAAGTTCGCCAAAATAGACACTGTAGTTCTAAATTACCTTTATAGAAATCATGCCATTTCAAAAGGTCAACACGAAACATGGATTTATAGTATCACTAATACATGTTAGAAGTAGCTATCTGGCCAAGAGTGGGCATAGTATTATGCTGATATGAAGCCACAAGAGTCTGGCAAGATACGGGCTTGCATCTGTGTCTTGGGCCCTCAGCTCAATGGTTGGTCACTGAAATTATTTATAATGCTCTTTTTTTTCCTGAGTCTTGAGAAAATGCTACAGAAACTGTACATGGAGGGAAACAGATACTACCACTTTGTAGGTTCTCCTAGTCCATTCAAGAAGATTACTGTAATAACTTTATTACAGCTCCTTCTTTAGCACCACTTGCTTTTAAAGAAACCATTCTGCATTTATTTCTATTTTGATTAGTAGCTTTTAAACCAGTTGTACTGCCCAGAAGGATGTTACCCACACAGGTGAGAGAGGGCAACTCATACCTCAGCGAACCAGAACTGGAAACCACGGAAGAATAAAGGGTTGGGATGAAAAATGTAAACTGAGGTAAATGTAAATACACAGTTGATTGAAATTGCCTTTTCCTTATCTGATGAACCAGTGAGTTAAGTGATGAATCAATTAAGACTGATTTAAAAAATAATATAATTACTCAATAGCTGGGTCTTCACTGCTGTGCAGGCTTTTCTCTAGTTGCGGAGAGTGGGGGCTGCTCTTTGTTGCAACGCACAGGCTTCTCCTTGTGGTGACTTCTTTTGTTGGGGAGCTCGGGCTCCAGGGTGTGGCACGTGGGTTTAGTGGTTGTGGCTTCCAGGCTCTAGAGCACAAGCTCAATAGTTGTGGTGCATGGGCTTAGTTGCTCTGCAGCACGTGGGATCTCCCTGGACCAGGGATCAAACCAGTGTCTCCTGCATTGGCAGGCAGATTTTTCTTTTTACCACTGAGCCACCTGGGAAGCCCAAGACTGACTTTTCTTTTCTTAGTTTTCCTGAGGTTTGAGGTCAGATTACTTCGGGACATAGTGTTTGCAAATCTGAAGACTGTATGCTCTTTTAGTGAGCTGTAGCTCTGGGAGCTTAAAAGTGGACTAGTTTTCAGGGCAACTGATCCTGGTATAATGTGAAAAAGTTAGGTCTTAATAGGATTTTTGGCTACCTTCTTTTTAAATAACATTTCAGAAAATCACCCTTCAGTTCTTCAGAAAATCAAATGAAAAAGTAATTAAACTTTCCTGCAGGTTTCTGGGGAAGCAGTGAAGTGCAAAGTTGATGAGCAGTGAAGTGTAACTCAGGAAACTTCTACCTTGTGGAAAATATTAATACACCCCAGGCATCATTGAATGAGACCAAGACACTCTCAAAGGGTTTTAACCATTGAAATGTCAAAATTGAAGATATCAACAGCATTTTGTCTTAAAGGGGAAATGTGTTCAAGAAAATTTGTAAGAAAATTTCTTTTTTAAAAAATTTTAGTTTGATATTTTTTTGGTCTCTCTTTGCATTAAACAGAAAGACTGGAAAGCTATCTCTGTAAGAGACTTGGCATCAGACTTAGTTTGACACAATATGTTGCTCACCTACCTGGTTTTGAAGAATTTATTTAAATTAAAAAAAAAATCTCTTTCTCTCAGGAAAAATGCAAAGCTGAGGAAGCCCTCAGTGACCTGTATAAAACACAACTGACATATCTACAGTGATGAAAAAGAAACTCAAAAAGGTAAGTACAGGGCAGCTGGACTCTGAGGATATTTCAGTGTGTATGAATAACTAGCAACCTAAAACATATGTACTCATATTGAAGCAGTGGATGGATCAGATTTCAGAATCAAATTGGACTCCCTGGCAAGAAAAAATTTTTAAAGGCCTCTAATTTCTTTTTCTGTTTCTAAGGGAAGCCTACCTTTAAAAAAATCATTTATTTTTCATTGAAGGATGATTGCTTTATAATATTGTGTTGTTTCTGTCATACATGAACATGAATCAGCCATCAGTTCAGTTCAGTTCAGTCGCTCAGTCGTGTCCAGCTCTTTGCGACCCCATGAAGCACAGCACGCTGGGCCTCCCTGTCCATCACCAACTCCCGGAGTTCACTCAGACTCACGTCCATCGAGTCCGTGATGCCATCCAGCCATCTCATCCTCTGTCATCCCCTTCTCCTCCTGCCCCCAAATCCCTCCCAGCATCAGAGTCTTTTCCAATGAGTCAACTCTTTGCGTGAGGTGGCCAATGTACTGGAGTTTCAGCTTTAGCATCATTCCCTCCGAAGAAATCCCAGGGTTGATCTCCTTCAGAATAGACTGGTTGGATCTCCTTGCAGTCCAAGGCAGTCTCTAGAGTCTTCTCCAACACCACAGTTCAAAAGCATCAATTCTTCAGCGCTCAGCCTTCTTCACAGTCCAACTCTCACATCCATACATGACTACTGGAAAAACCATAGCCTTGACTAGATGGACCTTTGTTGGCAAAGTAATGTCTCTGCTTTTCAACATGCTATCTAGGTTGGTCATAAATTTTCCCCTCCCTCTTGAACCTCCCTCCCACCTCCCACCCTATCTCACCCTTCTAGGTTGTCACAGAGCCCCAGTTTGAGTTCCCCGACTCATACAGCAAATTCCCAATGGCTATCTATTTTATATATGGTAATCTATATATTTCCATGATACTCTCCATTTGTCCCACCCTCTCCTTCTGCACCATGTCTACAAGTCTGTTCTCTATGTCTGCATCTCCATTGCTGCCCTTCAAATAGGTTCATCAGTATCATCTTTCTAGATTTCATGTATATGTGTTAATATACAATATTTATTTTTCACTTTCTGACTTACTTCACTCTGTATAATAGGTTCTAGATTCATCCATCTCATTAGCACTGACTCAAATGCATTCCTTTTCATGGCTGAGTAATAATCTGTTATATATATATATATATATATCTATATATATATCTATATATATTCACACACAGACACACACACACATATGCCATGGCTTATATATGCATCTGTCTATGGACATCTAGGTTGCTTCCATGTCCTAGCTATTGTAAATAGTGCTGCAATGAACATTGGGGTACCAGTCATAGAAAACTATATGCAGGTCAGGAAGCAACAGTTAGAACTGGACATGGAAAAACAGACTTGTTCCAAATAGGAAAAGGAGTATGGCAAGGCTGTATATTGTCATCCTGCTTATTTAACTTATATGCAGAGTACATCATGAGAAACGCTGGGCTGGAAGAAGCACAAGCTGGAATCAAGATTGCCAGGAGAAATATCAATAACCTCAGATGTGAAGATGACAAACATCCTTATGGTAGAAAGTGAAAAGGAACTAAAAAGCCTCTTGATGAAAGTGAAAGAGGAGAGTGAAAAAGTTGGCTTAAAGCTCAACATTCAGAAAACGAAGATCATGGCATCCGGTCCCATCACTTCATGGGAAATAGATGGGGAAACAGTGGAAACAGTGTCAGACTTTATTTTTTTGGTTTCCAAAATCACTGCAGATGGTGGTTGCAGCCATGAAATTAAAAAACACTTATTCCTTGGAATTAAAAAGCAGAGACATTACTTTGCCAACAAGGATCCGTCTAGTCAAGGCTATGGTTTTTCCTGTGGTCATGTACGGATGCGAGAGTTGGACTGTGAAGAAAGCTGAGCACCGAAGAATTGATGCTTTTGAACTGTGGTGCTGGAGAAGACTCTTGCGTGTCCCTTGGACTGCAAGGAGATCCAACCAGTCCTTTCTAAAGGAGATCAGTCCTGAGTATTCTTTGGAAGGACTGATGCTAAAGCTGAAACTCCAATACTTTGGCCACCTCATGTGAAGAGTTGACTCATTGGAAAAGACCCTGATGCTGGGAGGGATTGGGGGCAGGAGGAGAAGGGGACAACAGAGGAAGAGATGGCTGGATGGCATCACTGACTCGATGGGCATGAGTCTGAGTAAACTCCAGGAGTTGGTGATGGACAGGGAGGCCTGGTGTGCTGTGATTCATGGGGTCGCAAAGAGTTGGACACGACTGAGTGACTGAACTGAACTGAATTGAATAGATATTTCTGATCCCTTGAACAGTTGTCCTTCAGACCTCAGTTTTCTTTTGTTGGTCTTTACCAACCAACTACCCTCAAACCCTAGGTGTTCAGTGGACTGTCTTCTCATGACAGCAGCGACACCGTCTTTCCTAGTCATGCAGCCCTATACCTAGCTTACTGCAAGGTACATGTATTCAGTGAATATTTATTAAATGAAAAGAATATTTCTTTTCCCTGTGAAAGTTCCAGATCTAGAGGATCCCTGATCAGCAAGAAGTGGGAGAGAATCTGTTGAAGTGAAAGCAAAAGTGTGATTAATTTTGGCCTTTGCTTTGTTTGGTTTCTGATGAGTAGGTCAGTTTCACTCTGCTGTGCTGGTAGGTGTTTAACAACAGGCTCTGCAGAGACGGAGAAGGGAAGGAGAAATTTTTAGTGTTTGACAATTTCCATGGAATAATTACTCCACCATTTCTGATTTCAAGCTACCAAGCTGACATCACTGAATGCAGAGTTGGGGAAGAGATGCTTAAAATAAGTAGGCTGTCACTTGCTGGCGCACATTGGCTCTGGGCACAGAACTGGATTCACTTCCTGCATGTGGATTTTCTCTATAACTAATGGAAATATCTCAACTAAAATGAAAATGGGTGCTTAAAAAATAATCATCCCTGAAAGTGGCATTGTAAAATTTGGATACCTCACTTTGCTTTTCCAGTTGTTCATAAGATAATCTTTAGTGCTCTTTCCAGTGTTCATACTGAATGAGTTTTGACAATTAAGTACATTTTGTGGGCTACTGCCATTTAAACCTCTGGAATTTTTAAGAATTCTCCCCAGTATCCTCCTTGGAAAATTATCAATGTCAACCTTATATGTGATTTCCAGAGGTCATTAGACTATACTTACTATGCTTTTATTACAGAATTTGAACCAATTCTTTGCTTTATGCTAGAGTCACTGATGCTACTAGACACTGTTTTTACTTATTTCCACATCATCCTAAATGTTTGCAAGAGAACACAGAATTTCTTGCCTTGATACAGCATATGATGAAGACCATATAGGCACTTAACAGTAAGAGTCAGGGGTGACAAGACCAGAGTCCTTATTAAGACTATGCTAATTTTTGCCTGTAACATGTGAGACAGTTGTTTTCATCATTCTGTTTGTTAACATCTCATCTGTAAAAAGGGATTAATAATAAACTGTCCTATCTTACCAAAATTGACATTTTATTGACTGTAGTTAATTATGCTGTTTTTCATAATTAAAAAAATCAAATTCTCAAACTTTCCCTGAGGAAGGTACAAATTTTCCACTTTTATAGCTGAAAACACTGAGTTACAGGTTTAATAACCTGTTCAAAGTCCCTCAGTTAATGAGCAATGGGTTGTCTTTCTCTTTACACAATTAGTGCTTTCTTGCTTTTTCCAGACTTCCTGCCTGCCTGATAGGTTGCGTGAGAGTCAGAGATGATTTATGTGAGAGCCTCTTATTGGCTGTAAAGTACTATACAGATTCCTGTATAAGTACAGGAATAAGTAGGCAAATAGATCTTTTTAGGTCAAGGTGTCTCCTTGAAAGATCATCTTCCTCAGAGCTCTGTGCGTGAAGCTGTGATCTTGATTACTAGGTGCATGGGGCATAGATGTTCAAAGAGAAGCCTTAGCTTTCCTTTGGGGAATCATTCAGTTATTTTTTTAAAAGACAAACAATGTTTTACTGCTTTTGAAATCAGTCAGTTCAGTCGCTCACTCATGTCCGACTCTTTGTGACATCATGGACTGCAGCACGCCAGGCTTCCCTGTCCGCCACCAACTCCCAGTGCTTGCTCAAACTCATGTCCATTGAGTTAGTGATGCCATCCAACCATCTCATCCTCTGTCGGCCCCTTCTTCTGCCTTCAATCTTTCCCAGCATCAGGGTCTTTTCCAATGAATCAGTTCTTCACATCAGGTGGCCAAAGTATTGGAGCTTCAGGTTCAGTCCTTCCAATGAATATTCAGGACTGATTTCCTTTAGGATTGACTGGTTTGATCTCCTTGCAGTTCAAGGGACTCTCAAGAATCTTCTCCCAACATCACATTTTAAAAGCATCAATTCTAAAAAGAAAAAAAAAAAGCATCAATTCTTTTGGAATCAGCTCTGGCTTATCTGCTCTTCTATAGAGTAAGAGCAGGTACAGGCTGGAGAGGCAGTGTGCCTTACTATACAATGCGAGTCTCTATTTTCAACCCTCCTTCTCACTTTCTGGGGTTCTGCACGACCATTTGTTTCTTCTTTGCTCTACAGCAGAACCTTCGATGCACATCTCTTGGATCTCCGTTTCCCCAACCCTCCTCCCTTTGTTAGCACATTGCCATCCAGTTTCCTTTTTCTAGCAAGGTGTTTAGGTTACTTGACTGCTGATGGACTTCTCTCCCCTTCTTTTAACTTTTATTGGTTTATTTCCTTTGGAATTCCATATTAATGATCTCAAAATGGAAAGAAGACAAATTCATGTGTTCTATCCACCACACTGAACTGGAAGCCTCCAATGATTTCTTCTTCTTTTTTAAAGAAACAAAAGCTTTTGAATAGCAAAGGAAACCACAAACAAAACAAACAGACAACCTACTGAAGGAGAGAAAATATTTGGAAATGGTATAACTTATAAAGAGTGGCTCTAGTGGTAAAGAACCCACCTGCCAATTCAGGAGACGTAAGAGATGTGGGTTCAGTCCCTGGGTTGAAAAGATTCCCTGGATAAGGGCATGGCAACCCACTCTAGTATTCTTGCCTGGAGAATCCCATGGACAGAGGAGCCTGGCAGGCTACAGTCCATAGGGTCGCAGAGAGTTAGGCACCACTGGAGTGACAGCATGCGTAAGGGGTTAATATTCAGTGTATATAAATAGCTCATTTAACTCAACATCAAAAAAACAAACAACCTGGTAAAAAATGGGTAAAGAACTAAGTAGACATTTTTACAAAGAAGAAATGTAGATGGCCATTCGGCACATGAAAAAATACTCAACATTACTAATCATCAGGGAAATGCAAGTCAAAACCACAATGAGATGTCTCCTCACACCTGTCAGAATGGCTGTCATCAACAATGCCACAAATAACAAATGTTAGGATCTAGAGAAAAGGGAACCCTGATATACTGTTGGTGAGAATGTAAATATACATAGAATGGAAAATTACTCAGCCATAAAAAGAATGAAATTTTGCCATTTGCAGTAACATGGATGGACTTGGAGGACATTATGCTAAGTGAAATAAGTCAGACAGAGTAAGATAAATTCTATTTGACCTCACTTATATGTGAAATCCAAAAAATACAACAAACTAGTGGATGTAACAAGAAGCAGACTTACTGATGTAGAGAACAAACTAGTGGCTACCCATGGGGAGAGAGGAGGGAGGAGGGGCAATATAGGGCAGGATTACAAGGTGCAAACTGCAGGATATAAAATAAGCTACAAGGACATATTGTACAACATGGAGAATATAGCCAATATTTACAATTATTGGCTATTGGGTCGATTCCCTGACCCAGGAATCGAACCGGGGTCTCCTGCATTGCAGGCGGATTCTTTACCAACTGAGCTATGAAGGAAGCCACTATAAATGAAGTAACCTTTAAAAATTGTGAGTCATTATATTGTATACCTGTCATTTATATGATATATATCAGCTACACTTCAATAAATTTTTAAAAAATGTAAAAGCATCTTGTAAATTTAATTTTATTTCTTTTGTGGACTTACTGGGTTTTAACTTGTATATTTGTTTTAGTTTTGTGTTTTTTCTAAGAACACTAACAAAAATATAACTTATTTTATGTTTTTACGTATTTAATTGTAATGAAAGTACTCTTTGGGCAGATAAGAATAGTTTACTTTTAAAAGGGTATTTACATAATTTGAGTTTGAGAAAATCTGATCTATAGCTATATTATTAATTTAGATTCTATATATTAATAGAGTTGATTTTTCAATTCAGGATTTTTTATCCTTAATTTCCTATCAAAAATATGAAAAGATTAAAAAAATAAATAAAATTCTGACTAATAATGACATGGAGCTAAATTTGTACTACATTATAGTAGAATGGCTTCCTTAGGTTTCTTACAGATTGATCTAAAATCAGTTTCAGAAAGAGAGTTTCATAAGTGATGAGACTAACAGAAAAAATATACAGAAACTTACACACACAGAGTTAGCTAGGTAGATTGAGATATGATATGAAATTCCTGTTCCGGGATGAAGACTTTAAAGTTGAGCAGTATATTTAGAGCGAGCTTGGTGGTTAAATTACCCTTTTAGTTAATTTTAAACATTAGCTAATGGCACAAAAACACTTTTGACTTAGATTTATATGGCTTATATTTAAGATTACCCTCTTTTTATTTTTTAGCTAATTTTTACTTTATTATTTTGTAAAAAAATTTATTTTATGTTGGAGTATAGTTGATTGACAATGTTGTGTTAGTTTCAAGTGTACAGCAAAGTGATTCAGTTATACATATATGTGTATCTGTTCTTTTTCAAACTCTTTTCCCATTTAGATTATTACAGAATATTAAGCAGAGTTCTCTGTGCTGTACAGTAGGTCCTTTTTGTATATCTGTTTTTTTTCCTTTGACTCTGAATTTAGTAAGTATAAAAATAGTCCATGGGAAGAATAACTGAAATGAAATAAAATATCAAAACATTGTTTCCAGAGCTTCCTGAAGTAAAATATTTCTTTTTTAATATAAATTTATTTATTTTAGTTGGAGGCTAATTACTTTACAATATTATGTTCGTTTTGCCATACATCAACATGAATCCACCACGGTGTACACGTGTTCCCCATCCTGAACCCCCTCCCACCTCCCTCCCCATACCATCCCTATGGGTCATCCCAGTGCACCAGCCCCGAGCATCCTGTATCATGCATAGAACCTGGACTGTATATCTGTTTTAAATGCAGCAGTATGTACTATCAATCCGAAACTCCCAGTCTATCCCTCCTCCCTCCCCTCCATCCTTACCCCTCCCTGGTAACCATACGTTCATTCCCTAAGTCAATGAGTCTGGAGATTATCGGGTCAAGTGAAGGAAGTCACACAGAGAAACACAAATATCATTTGATACTGCTTATGTGTGGATTCTAAAAGAAAAGATACCTAGGAACTAATTTACCCTCTCTTCTCTAAGAACACCCATGTCTTACTATTGTATCTGGAGACCCGTGCACCCTGCCTCTTTCTGATGATGTCATGTGTGCCAGGTGATTAGGATGGTGCCCAGTGTGTAGTGGGGACTAAATAAGTTGTAGCCATTGTTTTTATTTCAATATAAACTTAATTATGGGAATCAAATGGAAAAGCCAAAGTAAATTTAAAAATGCAGTTTCTTTGATTCTTTTATTCTCCTCCTTGATGTTAATTTCTCTCTCACTTATAAAATGTTAGAATTTCCCAACTCTAGAAGTCAGGAGTTCCAACCTTTGTGTGAGGCACCTCCCTGTTAAGTCTCTTCCTTAGGAGTCTTCCACACATGTCACCACTTAGTGGCAGAAAACTCATCTCAGATGTCAAACCATTCCAGAGCCACATTTCTAATTGCCTGCTATTCTTACTATGTTGATTAGAGATGTGACTCCCAGAAAAGTTAAGATGACCCTTATTTTGTCTTGTGCAACCTGAGGCAGTATATTCTTTCTGTGTCAGCTCTTCAGGTATTTGGAGAGAGAAACCATTACAATTTAAACTCAGCGCACTGACCTGAGGGTTTTAAGTGTCATGTCATCAGTTGAGTTTCTTATCCAGGTTCTCGGCATCCCTTCTCAGTAAAAATAATATCCAGAAATGGATAGCTGTTCAGAATATGGTCTGATCACATCAGAGTAGAAAGGTTCATATGTTCTGTGTGCCTTTTCCTTAACACAATTTGAGATTGCATTTATGCCCTGGGCATTCTAATTCATTTTGTATCAGGAAATAAAGAAGGTAATTTTTTAAAAAATAGTTTATTTTATTAATTGTTTGATTTAAATGTCTTTATCTTAATTGATTGTTGCATGGAATGAACTGATATTGCTCTGAGCGTTTTATTTCCCCTGATGCTTAATCATGGAATACACTGTGGCTCTTGGCAAGAATGAAAATGTCAGTCTTCTTGATTCCCTTGCTGTCTGATTTCACTGCTGTGTTGTCTTGAACATTGCCAGCCTTCAGGTACAAAGGTCCTCTCCTTTGTCACCAGGTCATCCTGTCTCCCTGCATGGGTGAGGACTGTGGTTCTCTGGCCCTCTGGGATCCCATGCAGAGGATGAATTGTGACATTGACACCCTGCCCAAAAACTGCTTTGACAGTAGCCTGTCTACCCTGAGAGACTACAATGAGTAGGACTCAGAGGTGGAGTACCAGCACCAGAGATCACAGGGTTTGCAGGAGAGTTTTGAAGGCAATTTTGAGACACAGACATAAGCTCTTAAATCACTGCTCACCTAGGTTCCATCTTCAGTAGAAAAAGATGTATCATCCTGTTTGACCTTTATCTGTCATGGGCATTGTTTTAAAGGTTATACATGTGAAACACAGGAGAGTGTTTTTCTCTACTAAGTTAGGAAAAACTCACAGGTTTCCTTTTGGGGCCATTTTGTTCCATAACATCATTGACTGTAGATTCAGGTACATATATTTCTTCTTTTTACTTTGTGATATATATGTGTAATGAAAGACTGTTTTATAATAGCTGACTAAAAATTTTTTTAAAAAGCTTCCTGAATATAAGGGATGAAGAGATGTATGGCTCAGAAGGTGCAGCTTCCATCCTCAGTTAGAAGCCTGGGATCTGCCAGTGAAGACAGCATTGTTAGCGCCTCATGAAAGCTCATCTTAGGTCTTTCATCACAGATAGTTGGTTTTGCAGGCACTTGTATTCATGAACACTTAATTTTCGAGCCATATAACTTACTAGGAAGAAAGCTGACACTACGTTTGTCATCGATGGTGGCTTTCTTTCCCTAAATGGGTGGTGGATGATAACCACAAATCCTGTGGTTCACAGAAGCCTCACAAGATTGTGCTGGCTGGGGCTGCTGCAGTAGGGAAGCCAAGTTCCTCATGAGACTTTGCAAGGATGACTTTGAGGAAATATAGGTGCCACCCTGGGTATGGTTCCTTTTTCAGTGAATAATGGGAAGAAAACTTTCTTTAACTTGATTCTATTTTCTTTAGGGATTATATACACACATACATAGGTCTCGCTCTTTCTTTATGATACATGGGCTTCCCTGGTGGCTTAGATGGTAAAGAATCCACCTGCAATGCAGGAGACCTGGGTTCAATCCCTGGGTTGGGAAGATCCCCTGGAGGAGGGCATGGCAACCCACTCCAGTATTCTTGCCTGGAGAATCTCATGGACAGAGAAGCCTGGTGGGCTGCAGTCCAACAGGGTGACAAAGAGTTGGACATGACCCAGGGACTAAGCACAGCATGCATGCATACACAGGTCTTGATTTTTCCCTTGGTATGATACATGTGTATATAAGTAGGGGCGTGTGTGTCCTTGTGTATAGAGTAGTGCTCCTCTGTTCTGGCTAAGGCCTAAATTTGGGAAAGGAAGACTGACAAATAACTTAGATATATATTTACCCAGTGAGATCAACCAAACCAAATTTAGAGCCAGAGATGACAGATTCATTTACACAGCAGCACTTCCTGAGTCTTCCTGTGAGTCATGTGCTGTTGTAGGACTGTGGATGCACGATAAACAAAGTTGACTAAATCCTAGTCTGAAAGGAGCTTACATCCCAAAGGAGGGAATTGGATGAAAAGCAAATTAAAAAAATAAAGTTTGGGAGAGGTACAGTTTTATGTAGGGTACCTAAGGAAAGACTTTGTGATCAGGTGTCATCTTTTGTTGGTAACGTGATCTTACTGATGCCCAGTTTGCCATTATGGTCAAAATTGTAGCTGCATTTTCCTTCCCTTTCTTCACAATGGGATATATGAGTAATACCTCTCAAAACAAGGAAAAAGTACTGTCTTGACTTCCCAAATTTGCATAATCTGAAAAAGGAGTTGAAAATATGCATTATCATTTATTTTTTTCTCATCTAAAGAGTTCTTATTTTGATAACCAGAAATGTTAGAACAGATTGATTACCATCTTCACAATGGGTATTTTTGTATATTTGTGGTTCCCTGTTATATTCTTGAAGATACCAAAGTTGAAATTTCATTTCAGTTTAATTCATGAAAAGATACTGGTTCCGTTGCTAGAGAGCATGGCATATATATGTATCATATACATGTACATATATGCATAGAATATTCTTGCATATATACATTTATATGTATACACATAGACATGTTTATATGCATGTACACACACAGATATAACTGAGTCCATCTAATTACATTGACAAATAGAACATGGATTTTCCTTTTATCTGTAGATTAACTCCTTCCCTAAGTCAGCCAGCCTGCAGATGTGTGTCGGTGTGCACATGTGTGATCTGACATATAGTTTGTGAAGGTCACTCTTCTTGAAAGCCAGGTTCATTCCTCTCTACTTCACTGAACTTTGACTTGTTGGCCCTTGTCTAACACAAAGAGAGCTTGAAAGTAAAAACCAATGGAATATTTTTTTAGAAATTGATTTCCAAATGAAAACTCTCATTATAGAGGAACCATATTGCAATGCTGGGATACTGCTGGGTAGGAGAGACAAGATGCTTTGAGTTCTGTTGAGACAGACAAACCATTTAAAAAATGTACGTGGTTGACCATGAACCTATGGGCACCTTATCTTTGACAAAGGGGGCAAGAAAACACTATGGATAAAAAACAGTCTCTTCAATAAGTGGTGCTGGGAAAACTGGACAGCTACATGTAAAAGACTGAAATTAGGATACTTCCTAACACCATACACACAAAAAACTGAAAATGGATTAAAGACCCAATGTAAGGCCAGAAACTATAAAACTCTTAGAGGAAAGCATAGGCAGAACACTCTTTGACATGAATTTCAGCAAGATCCTTTTTTACCTACCTCCTAGAATAATGAAAATAAAAATAAAGAAATGGGACCTAATTGAACTTAAAAGATTTGCACAGCAAAGGAAACTAAACAAGATAAAAAAGAACTCTCAGAATGAAAGAAAAGAATTTCAAATGAAGCAAGTGATAAAGGATTAATCTCCAAAATATACAAGCAGCTCATGCAGCTCTATATAAAAAAAACTAACAGCCCAATTAAAAAACGGGCAGAAGACCTAAACAGACAACTCTTTAAAGAAAAAATACAGATGGCCGATAAACACATGAAAAGATGTTCAACACTGCTCATTATTAGAGAAATGCAAATCAGAATTGTAATGAGGTATCACCTCACCACTGGTCAGAATGGCTATCATCAAAAAATCTACAAACAATAAATGTTGGAGTGGATGCTGGAGAGGGTGTGGAACAAAGGGACCTCTTGTACTATTGGTGGGAATAGGTAATCAGTGCAGCCATGATGGAGAACAATATGGAGATTCCTTAAAAACTCTGGGAATAAAACCACCATGTGACTCAGCAGTCCCACTACTGGGCATATACCCTGCTGCTGCTGCTGCTGCTGCTGCTACGTTGCTTCAGTTGTGTCCGACACTATGCGACCCCATAGACGGCAGCCCACCAGGCTCCCCCACCCCTGGGATTCTCCAGGGAAGAACACTGGAGTGGGTTGCCATTTCCTTCTCCAATGAATGAAAGTGAAAAGTGAAAAGTGAAAAGTGAAAGTGAAGTCGCTCAGTCTTGTCTGACTCTTAGTAACCCCATGGACTGCAGCCCACCAGGCTCCTCTATCCATGGGATTTTCCAAGCAAGAGTACTGGAGTGGGGTGCCATTGCCTTCTGGAGAAAACCGCAATTCTAAAAGACACATGTGGCTGGTAGCTTGATAGGGATTGCATTGAATTTGTAAATTGCTTTGGGTAGTATACTCATTTTCACTATATTGATTCTTCTGATCCATGAACATGGTATATTTCTCCATCTATTAGTGTCCTCTTTGATTTCTTTCATCAGTGTTTTATAGTTTTCTATATATAGGTCTTTAGTTTCTTTAGGTAGATATATTCCTAAGTATTTTATTCTTTTCGTTGCAATGGTGAATGGAATTGTTTCCTTAATTTCTTTTTCTACTTTCTCATTATTCGTGTATAGGAATGCAAGGGATTTCTGTGTGTTGATTTTATATCCTGCAACTTTACTATATTCATTGATGAGCTCTAGTAATTTTCTGGTGGAGTCTTTAGGGTTTTCCATGTAGAGGATCATGTCATCTGCAAACAGTGAGAGTTTTACTTCTTCTTTTCCAATTTGGATTCCTTTTATTTCTTTTTCTGCTCTGATTGCTGTGGCCAAAACTTCCAGAACTATGTTGAATAGTAGCGGTGAAAGTGGACACCCTTGTCTTGTTCCTGCAGCACTGTTTATAATAGCCAGGACATGGAAACAACCTAGATGTCCATCAGCAGATGAATGGATAAGAAAGCTGTGGTACATATACACAATGGAGTATTACTCAGCCATTAAAAACAATTCATTTGAATCAGTTCTGATGAGATGGATGAAACTGGAGCCGATTATACAGAGTGAAGTAAGCCAGAAAGAAAAACACCAATACAGTATACTAACACATATATATGGAATTTAGGAAGATCGCAATGACGACCCTGTATGCAAGACAGGAAAAAAGACACATATGTGTATAATGGACTTTTGGACTCAGAGGGAGAGGGAGAGGGTGGGATGATTTGGGAGAATGGCATTCTAACATGTATACTATCATGTAAGAATTGAATCACCAGTCTATGTCTGATGCAGGGTGCAGCATGCTTGGGGCTGGTGCATGGGGATGACCCAGAGAGATGTTGTGGGGAGGGAGGTGGGAGGGGGGTTCATGTTTGGGAACGCATGTAAGAATTAAAGATTTTAAAATTAAAAAAAAAATAAAAGACACATGTACCCCAATGTTTTTTGTAGCACTATTTACAATAGGCAATGGCACCCCATTCCAGTACTCTTGCCTGGAAAATCCCATGGACGGAAGAGCCTGGTAGGCTGCAGTCCATGGGGTGGCACAGAGTCGGACACGACTGAGTGACTTCCCTTTCACTTTTCACTTTCATGCATTGGAGAAGGAAATGGCAACCCACTCCAGTGTTCTTCCCTGGAGAATCCCAGGGACGGGGGAGCCTGATGGGCTGCCGTCTGTGGGGTTGCACAGAGTTGGACACGATTGAAGCGACTTAGCAGCAGCAGCAGCAGCAGGACATGGAAGCCATCTATATGTTCATTAACAGATGAATGGATAAAGAAATCATGGTACACGTATACACAATGGACTATTACTCAGCCACAGAAAGAAAAGAATTGGAGTCAGTTTTAGTGAGGTGGATGAACCTAATGCCTATTATACAGAGTAAAATAAGTCAGAGAAAAACAAATATTGTGTATTACCACACATATATGGGATCTAGAAAAGTGGCACTGATGAATCAATTTGCAGGGCAGTAATAGGGATGCAGATATAGAGTAAAGACTTGTGGACACAGTGAGGGAAGGAGAGGGTAGGACAAATTGAGAAAGTAGCATTGAAACATAAACATTACCATATGTAAAACAGATAGCCAGTAGAAATTTGCTATATGATGCAGGGAGCTTAATGTCATGCTCTGTGACAGCACAGAAGGGGTGGAATGATGGGGTGGGAGGGAGGTTTGAAAGGGAGGGGACATACACACACACACACACACACACACACTTGTGGCTGGTTCACATTGTTGTATGGCAGAAACTAACACAACATTGTAAAGCAATTATCCTCCAATTAAAAAAAATATACATGTGGTTGACATGGCCCTGTTTAAGATCCTGTGAAGTGCTGCACTGGGTTTAGAGTTAGGAAATGTGGGTGGAGATATGCCCTTCCACTGGTGAGGCCCGCCACCACCCCCCGCCCCGTCCCATACTCTGTGCATGTGCCCTGTGGTTTTCCACATGGTTAGTTCTTCCCCCCACCCACAATACTCCCTACCCACCACCCCCTAAATAATCTGTCTCTGATGTGCATCTCATTCCATTTTTCTCTGTGTCCCACACGCGGGATCTGGTAGCTTGTTGCTGCTGCTGCTGCTAAGTTGCTTCAGTTGTGTCTGACTCTGTGTGACCCCATAGATGGCCACCCACCAGGCTCCTCCATCGCTGGGATTCTCCAGACAAGAACACTGGAGTGGGTTGCTATTTCCTTCTCCAATGCATGAAAGTGAAAAGTGAAAGGGAAGTCGCTCAGTCGTGTCTGACTCTTAGCGACCCCAGGGACTGCAGCCTACCAGGCTTCTCCATACATGGGATTTTCCAGGCAAGAGTACTGGAGTGGGGGTGCCATTGCCTTCTCCAGCTTGTTGCTGAGGCTGAAACTTTTTTAAAAAATTGTGCTTTCAGCCTTGTTCTAGTTATGCTTTGGGGTTTGTAGATATTCTTGGAATTACTTGGTGGAGAGAATGATGGCTCTTCTAAACCAGTAGCCCAGATTCTTATCCTGTTCCCTTTCACCAGGTTACTCTATGCCTTGGGGATGGCTATATCACAGTAATAGGCTGCCATTAGATTCTTCTCAATCAGGGTTTACTTTAGAAGATGAGAAAAAAGTGAGCACAGAAGAGATGAAGAATGAGGCAGCACCAAACTGACTGATTAGGACTGTTACATAATGAGATTTTCTGTTTTCCAGATTCCTAAGCATTGCCAAGTCTTGCTTCAGAAGTGCAGATGGTGTTTTGCTGCTGTATGATGTTATGTGTGAGAAAAGCTCTCTTAATGCACAAGAATGATTGCGGTGAGAAATCAAACAGAGAAGCAAAAAAGTTACACTGGAGAGTTACAGGCTGTCCTGGAGAATGCTATTTTTTTCCTTTGTCAAAATGAACTTGATTACAAGCCACTGATCCAGGCTATCAAAAAGAACTGGGTGTGTGAGAAGGGGGGTTCCCAGTGGCATCTGGCAATATTGATCTCTGCCTTAGTAGCTGGGCAAGTTCCCACAGAGCCAAGGACACTACTAAAGTGAGCTTCTGGGGAAAAAAAAATAACTTCTTCATTTTCTTATAGATAAAATCAGAATCCCATTGCAGTAAGCAAAAATTCAGGCAGCCCAAGAAGGAGCAGCACCTCTCACAAACAAGGGGGCAGTGGAGCTGAGTGTGGAGTGTGATTGGAGGTGTAATAGGGGCTTCCACATGTGCTGGAAGCATAGATGGAACACCATCTGAATGTGAGCTTGTGCTAGGTCCAGATTCCATAACAGCCATGTTATCAACCTTATTCTTTCAGGTAGTGGTTTGGGTGATTTAAACATCCCAAGGTACCACTGAAATACCTTTGGTATTTTTAGTTTATGTGGGTAACTATCTGTGCTTTCTTTTGCTCTAGTAAGATGGTGTCTTTCATCTGAGAGGGTTTCATATCCTTTGGTTTCATGGTAAATAATTTTTTAAAGTAGGAAATGATTTTGACCATAGTTAGTGTGCTACCAACCATCATTAATCACTATAAAAGTACAGTTCAAGCCATGGTTCATCATACTCTCTTGGAAAAAAAACAAAACCCATGGCTAATACAATTTTTCAAGTAAGTCTATTGTCTGTAATTTTTTAACAGGCATTAAATGAAGAGGTGGTTGAATGGAGAACTGATTGCTATCCGATCTCAAGCTAGCCTCTAGATTCTTCAGTTGGTCCTGTTTCATACCCTGTGAAACACTGGAATGTGTATTCTTTTTAACTAAAGAAGTAAGAAATGACTGGTTCAGGGACTTACCTGGCAGTCCAGTGGTTAAGACTGTGCTTCCACTGCAGGGGGCGCTGGTTCAATCCCTGGTCCGGGAACTAAGATCCCACATGCTGAGATATGGCCAATTGAAAAAAAAAAAAAAAAAAAGGAAAGCAAAGACTGGTTGAAATTAACGATAAGATTCAGGCAATAATAATGCACGTTGTTCAACTGAAATATGACTTAAAATGATTGTAAATACAATGAAAGTGTGTTGACATTTATATTGTATTTTATTTCACAAAATTTTCTACATGTTGTGCTCTTCTCTGTAACCTGTATGAGAAAGAAGGTAGGAAATATAATACTATTCTCTCTTTTTATGAGAAACCTGAGGCATAGAAAGTATGTGACGCTGGTGTTTGGTTATTAAGAGGTTGGGGGTGGAAGGGGGAATTTGCCCTTCTAATTCAATAAATACTGGTTGCTCCTTTGATTAAACACGAGTATGCAGAAGGCTAAGGAAGGAACAAATTTTGCTATCAAGAAAGGATCTCCAAGGTAGTTAGTGTGTAGCTGAGAGGGATCTGCCCAAGGGGACAGAAGACCTTCCTGGGATAGACCAGTGAGTTCAGAGAACCCTGTGAGAATGGATAACTCTTGCTCACTCATACCCACAGATATATCAGCTTTGTAGCAAAACCTTTTATTGCTGAAACTGTTGGGCTTGGTCTTCATTATAAGACTTTAGATTATATTCAAGGAAAGGAGGCACAGACGACAGGGTCAGCCCCTGGGTTGAGACAGCCCTGAGTGACCAGATGTTGTGACCTGTGCCAGGGGCCCCACCGCCATAATTTGCTAAATAAGCATCTACATGTGATAAGTGACCTGTTTAGCTATTTGTATTACCTTTCATATGGTCTGAAAAGGAAGAAAACTGTATTCAAGATGAATTCTTGAATTTGTTATGGAGAAAAAATTAGATGCCACTTGGCATTTGACTTTCACTAATCATGATGAAACTTTGCCATGGCTTAAATTTTCTGATTTGAGGCAGTTGTACTGGGATGATTTATATGGTCACTATAAGTGGGTAGAAACTCATGGTGAGATTGTTGGGATAGGCCAGAGGATTGAGCAGCTGTCAAATGTCAGTGGTGAATGGACCATCTGAATTAATAATTAATACACTTTGATTGAAAACCACCAAGTTATAAAATCTTACAATAAAATTAAGGCCATTTACTTAACTGTCATGAATAATTTATTGTCTGAATATTTATGTGAGATATCTTTCTGACTTTTACATCATCAAAAATATTTCAGGGATGCCTGCTTTGTGCATGTACTGGGCTAGTGCTTGCAGTATCAGTCAGGTCAGTTCAGTTCAGTCGCTCAGTCGTGTCCCACTCTTTGTGACCCCATGAATCGCAGCATGCCAGGCCTCCCTGTCCATCACCAACTCCTGGAGTTCGCTCAGACTCACGTACATCGAGTCAGTGATGCCATCCAGCCATCTCATCCTCTGTCGTCCCCTTCTCCTCCTGCCCCCAAATCCCTCCCAGCATCAGAGTCTTTTCCAATGAGTCAACTCTTCGCATGAGGTGGCCAAAGTACTGGAGTTTCAGCTTCAGCATCAGTCCTTCCAATGAACACTCAGCACTGATCTCCCTTAGAGTGGACTGGTTGGATCTTCTTGCAGTCCAAGGGACTCTCAAGAGTCTTCTCCAACACCACAGTTCAAAAGCATCAATTCTTTGGCGCTCAGCTTTCTTTACAGTCCAACTCTCACATTCATACATGACCACTGGAAAAACCATAGCCTTGACTAGACGGACCTTTGTTGGCAAAGTAATACCTCTGCTTTTCAATATACTATCTGGGTTGGTCATAACTTTCCTTCCAAGGAGTAAGTGTCTTTTAATTTCATGGCTGCAGTCACCAGCTTGCAGTATATTCACTAACAAAACAAGGAGCCCTACCCTTATGGAGCTTATGCTCCAGTGTGGGAGACGTAACACAAGGCAAATATAAGTAAAATAAATAGGATGACAGAAAGTGATAAATGTTATAAAAACAAAAAGAGGGAGAGGTGATAGGCCTCATAGTGAGGCAGTGGGCTACAGATAGTGTGGTCAGGGTAGCTGCACCAGAAGGTGATATTTGAGTCAGGACTTGGAGAAGGTGCCAGTATTTGTTTTACCTGTATGCCTGTGGGAAGTCATTTAGACGCTCAGACTTTTGGCTCACTTAAGTAAAGGTTAGACTCATGGCTTCCATGTGATGCCTCCTTGGATCCTGAGTGGTTCCCCACCAAATGCAATTACCTAAAACATTAACAGGTAGGGGATCTAGTTTTGGGGGAGGCCATTCATTTCCATCTCCCCTTTGCTTTTACTTCGCTCTGGTGCCTACCATTGAAGGAAAATGGTCTGAAGAGAAAGGAAGTCGAATATAGTTTCATTGCTTTTGAGGCTTATCTTTTGATGCTGTCTCAGGTGTGGCACCGGAGTAGATGAGCACTTGGATGCCTTTCGGCACTGCAAAGAGTCATTCCCCACATTTCAGTCAGGACTGCTGCCTCTCTTGTTCAGACACCAGAAACCTATTTTTCTAGTCAAGTTGTCCTCTGTTCTCATCCCGCTTGCTGAGCGGGGAATGTGCCCTTACTGACTCCTTAAATTTACGCATAGGGAAATGGAGGCAGAAACAGGGAGACACCTGCCTGATTTCACACAGCCAGTGAGCAGCGAGGTGGTGGGAGGGGCGGGGTCTCCAGCTTAACTCTGCCTCTCACATCTTCCACTGTGCTTCCAGCTCCTCTGCGCATGCCAGGGCTGAGGCATGGAGTGCTGTGCTGATTTGGGAGCATTATCCTGAGAATCTGTAGCTTTGAATGATTGCTCATTGACTCCTCACAAGGAGAAAGTTGACCTTTAGGACCTCTGTATTTTGCTTTTGTTATAAACCAGACAACAGCAAGTGCGGAACTTTCAAACTCCAATTTTGCCCCATCATAGCTAAGGGAATTCTTGTGTGTTTTGTATCTGGAATAATGAAGTTGACTCATAATCACCACTGTCTGGAGTGAAAATTGTTCAAAATTATGTGGGTGCCACAGCCAAATAAAATTTTGTGGTCATGCCTCTTGAGTTTGTATTGTTTGTGCAGTGGCAGGGGTGATAGAGTCAGTTTAGACCCTGGTCCTGGCCTTACAAAGTCTTATTTAACTCCTCACCTGGCAGGGGGAAAAAGTTTGGCTCCATTTATAGATAGTTTGAGGTTTGAAGATATTGTCTATAAATCATGTGGCACATAAGGGGCTTTTGGAAATGGTAGTTGTTGTCATCATCATCCTGGTAACTTATGAAATGTTGGACATGTGCACAGTTTTTTTTCTTCTCTTTGAGGTAAGAGGTAGCCCGTGAGAGCATTCCTCTGTGTTGACATGAAACAAGGCTGATCTTCATGATGCTGCTGAAGCAAAGGGACAAAAATGTGTCCCAGGATACCTTGGAGGAAAACTGGCTGTGATAAGAGAGAGAGTGGGTCCAAACTGGAAGGGGTCTTTCACTGTTGTCTAACTTTGCTGAAGAGGTTGTTTGACAAACCTCCACTCTGTTTGTTGGGTCTTTTGTCCTTATACAGGCAGGACTCCCAGTGGCCCTCTTCTGCCCCATGAAGGTAAGTAACTGCACCAAAAATTGAATCCCTTGTAGAGATAAAACCATCACATGAGCTTTTCCCCCTGCTGAGTATCAATGACAAAGAGGAGGCAAAATTATTCCATCTTCTTCCTTACTCTTCCTGTTTCTGAAATTCTTTTCTTGTCCTGGAATCCAGGTAAAGGAAAAATAATGGGTATTCTATTTGGAAAAGATGGGTTTGATTCTGGAAGATCTCTGTGCCAGGATCTGTGCCAAGATCTCTGGTGCAGTGTGTCAGCTTGGTGAAGAGGTGAAGAGAGTTGGAAAAATTGTTCTTTTCTCCAGGATTCGTACTCAGTTGGAATAGTATTATTTTTGGTTATGTGTTTGTATTGAAGTTGAATACCATTTCTGTCCCCATTATTACTGTGAGCAGTGTTTATTCTTTTGTTATTATTTTGGCACTGTGTCAGAATGCTATGTGGGTCTCTTATGACTTGTCCTACCTGAACAAGGTATGTATGCTGCTGCTGCTGCTAAGTCACTTCAGTCGTGTCCGACTCTGTGCAACCCCATAGATGGCAGCCCACCAGGCTCCCCCATCCCTGGGATTCTCCAGGCAAGAACACTGGAGTGGGTTGCCATTTCCTTCTCCAGTGCATGAGAGTGAAAAGTGAAAGTGAAGTCGCTCAGTTGTGTCCGACTCAGTGACCTCATGGACTGCAGCCTACCAGGTTCCTCCATCCATGGGATTTTCCAGGCAAGAGTATTGGAGTGGGGTGCCATTGCCTTCTCCAAAGGTATGTATAGTCAAAGCTATAAACCATAGTAGTCATGTACAGATGTGAGAGCTGGACCATAAAGAAGACTGAGTGCTGAAGAATTGAGGCTTTCAAATTACGGTGCTGGAGAAGACTCTTGAGAGTCCCTTGGACAGCAAGATCAAACCAGTCAATCCTAAAAGAAATCAACCCTGAATATTGATTGGAAAGACTGATGCTGAAGCTGAAGCTCCAATACTTTGGCCACCTGATTGAAGACCCAACTCATTGGAAAAGACCCCGATGCTGGGAAAGACTGAAGGCAGGAGGAGAAGGGGACAACAGAAGATGAGATGGTAGGATGGCATTGCCGACTCAGTGGACATGAGTTTGAGCAAACTCTGGGAGATGGTGAAGGACAGGGAAGCCTCATGTGCCGCAGTCCATGGGGTCACAAAGAGTTGGACATGACTGAGCAACTGAACAACAACCTGAACAAGGAACCAGACGGGTCAAATAAGAATTTCATAATATAGCAGTCTGACCTGATGTGATCATTGATGTCTGTCCTTGCCACCATGAAAAGACTGCTTTGTAGTATATACACATGAACTTTAAAAAGAAGTTCTGAGTTCACTATTTTAAGTTAGAATTATTCCTTGTTTTAAGCTTTAGAACTGTGAACCTGATATAATAAAAATCAAAAACTAGGCAATGAAATACAGAACAGATTCATTCAGCACATATTTAATTGTATCCACCACGAAAAGCACTTCAGTGTGAGCTGAGCAGAGGGTAAAGAATAAAGCAGACTGTCCTTGCCCTCACATGGTTTGCTCTCAGGGGCAGATAGATGTTAAACTCACATAATGCACGTGCCCCCCCTAGAGATCTTGTAATTCCTGGCTACATGCCAGTTTTATTCCCTAACCACAATTTTTCAGATTTGGTTGTTGATTATGCATCTCTTGACCTCCACCCTCTTGTATCTTCAAAGGAAGTCTCTATTTTACCCCATAATATATTGATTATGAAACAGCAGCAGCACTACCCATTCTACTAGAAATACATTCATTTAAGGTTCTCTATGGATTTGGGGGCTCATGGGTAGAGGTTTCATAGTAGTCTCTCCCTGTTACCTGGTTCTTCCCACTTTCCCTGCTCCAGAGCGCCTACCACACTCTCCCCATCTCCCACACTGGACTGTGTAGCCACACCCAGCCCCACAGCACACCCAGTTCTCCTTTTCTAAGGGAAATTGTCTCCAGCTTATTCAACAAAAACACACATAAATAACTTTGTCAGCTAGAGTTGTGCTGGGAAAATACGTAAGTCAAGAGGTTTAATAATAGGAGAACCTAATATTAACTTTTCAGAGTTAGAAAACACTGAACTTCAAGAGAGGATTACCTAAAAATCTAGAAGGTAGGTAGAAGCCTGGTAAAGGGGGTTAATGGGGGCAAGGAATAACCTAGATAGTGGGGACAGCAGGTACAAGGGTCCTGAGGTGGCAGGGAATTTGGAGCATTGGGGAGATAGGGGGACAGCCAGGGTAACTTGAGCCTTGTGAGTGAGGAGGAGAGGTGGCAGGTAAAAGTGGAAGGTTGGCTGGGGCCACATACAAGTGAAGCCTTATCAGCTGGTAGGCATTTCAACATGAGCAGGATGGGGGAAGCAATAAACGGTTTGAAGCAGGAGAGTAGTACGATGGATGATCATGTGCATAACCCCTGGGGGAGGTTGAAATATGGTGGACCAGACAGCAGCCACATAGGCTGCTGAATCTTGGTAGGAAACGATGATAGGGATGATAGGGTGAAGGGGGAAGTGTGTTAGCTTCTGGCCAAGAGAAGATGTACTTTTGAAGGACATTTAATTACTGAGTGCTTACCTTAAGCTATCATTTTTCTCTCTAAAATTATTGGTAGAGAACACTTGGTAGCCTGGGTGACTCTTGGAAGTAAGAAGCATAAATCACGAAATTTTGTACTATAGGGTTTTTTTTTTTTTTTTTTGATACAAATAAAAAATCTAGTTAGGAGTTGTTCCTGGAATAACTAGGCTCAAACCTTTTTTTTGTTTGTTTTTAAGTAAAAAAATGAATCCAGTTTCTTAACTATTTGTTTTACCAAACTCAACAGGGGAATACTTTTATTTTCTTTTCTTAGTTTTAAAAGCTAACATTCCAGGAAACCTGATCAAAGCCTTCACTTAATGGTGTGTGTGTGTGTGTGTGTGTGTGTGGGTGTGGGTGTGTGTGTGTGTATGTGTATTTATAGATCTGTGGGGCATTATTTTGTAAAACAGCCTAAAAGATGGTTTGAATATAGTGGAAGTTTGGTAGAGTTTTGCCTTATATTTGGAAAACTGGATGCAAGATGGAATTTTCACTTAGCTATTGCATGTGCCAAGATTCTTGACCCTAACATGAGTCTGCATCAGAAAACACTGTCTAGTCTTTCAGTAGTAGTTGGAGAAACAATTAAATGTAGTTTTTATAAAAACTGGTAGTGCTTCTTGTTCACTGTGAACTTTGGCAAAATATAATACCTTTGCTGCCAAACAAAGCAGGTGCATCTGAGAAATCGTTGACATTTCTGCAAATGTCATCACAAAGCGAATAGTTGATGTGTATGAATCAATTCCAGGAGCTGGATTTTAAACACAAGAGGCTATTATGAATATAACTGTCTATTATGACATTTTCCAAGGTAAGGGGGGGAAAAACTGAATAAAGCAAATTGTATATCATGCCAGTTGGAAGCACTTTGTTTCAATTATTACTCAGGTAATTATTAAGCTAAGGCAATGGTGTTAATAATAAATAACATTTTAGGATATGGATTAGAATGAAAATTGCATCATTGAGGAATTTGGATTTAACTGTACTTTAATCCTTGCAGTATTCTTAAGAAATAACAATGTTTTATGTTGAATTTATTTCTTCTGTACAGTTTTCTGTCACAAATGAAAAGATGAGTCTTTGCTGGTCTAAAAGAATTAAATATTAAAACAATGTGCATTAACAAAATCTAGACTAATGATCTTTTTGTTTTTGTTCAGTTGCTAAGTTGTGTCCGACTCTTTGTGACCTCATGGACTGCAGCACTCCAGGCTCCTCTGTCCTTCACTATCTCCCAGAGTTTGCTCAAATTCATGTCCATTGAGTCAGTGGCACTGTCTAACCATCTCATCCTCTTCCAGCCCCTTCTCCTGCCCTCAATCTTTCCCAGCATCAGGGTCTTTTCCAGTGAGGCAGCTCTTCCTATCAGGTGACCAAAGTATTGGAACTTGAGAATCAGTCCTTGCATCAAATATCCAGGGTTGATTTCCTTTAGGATTGACTGGTTTGATCTCCTTGCAGTCCAAGGGACTCTCAAGAATCTTATCCAGCACCACAATTTGAAAGCATTGATTCTTCATCACTCAGCCTTATTTACGGTCCAACTCTCACATCCGTGCATAATGATCTTTAGTTGCTGACAAAGCAAATACATAACTTTAGGCATGTAGTTCTTCCCCTGATTATTTCTGAGATTCTGGTTTCATAAGAATCTTAACTTTAGTAGAATAAGGGGCTCAGTGCTACTGTGGCCTCAAACAGGGATTGCTGAATTGCTGGCCCTACTGAGCAGGAAAAGATGCTGCAGGTCAGGCCCTCTGTGTGGCTCTTGGCTTCTGCCCAGCACATTGGAGGAGTGTGGTGTCAGGAGGTTCAAAGTCCAGTCTTAAGTCTACCCTGAACACCTGTGCAATTTTGACTAAGTCTCTTAGTCTTTTTTAGGTATCTCTAAACTTTGGCCATCTCATGTGAAGAGTTAACTCACTGGAAAAGACTCTGATGCTTGGAGGGATTGGGGGTAGGAGGAAAAGGGGATGACAGAGGATGAGATGGCTGGATGGCATCACCGACTCGATGGACGTGAGTCTGAGTGAACTCTGGGAGTCAGTGATGGACAGGGAGGCCTGGCGTGCTGCGATTCATGGGATCGCAAAGAGTTGGACACGACTGAGCGACTGAACTGAACTGAACTGAACTGAACTGAATCTGTACAGTGAGGGAAGGGGCTGAAGAAGATGGTGCCTAAGGCCCTTTCTAGTTCTGACGGTGTATGCTTCTGTATGTTTAACAGCCTGGACTCTACTGAATAACATAATCACTATTTAACACTGAGTTGTCTTGTGGAATCATATTACAGTTAAATGACTCCAGATTGCCATGGTCATACCCAGAGTACAGGATCAATCCTCTTTATTATATCATAAAGATAGAAGAGCTGGAGGCTATCTATGACCTTCCCCCACCTGCTCCTATGGGTGAACTGGGTTAGCTCAGCAGCCACGCTGTTTACAGTGTAGCTTCCACCCAGGCTTACATTTCTTTACCTAAAACACCTTACGCAGAAGTGTTTTGGTAACATAAGTACTTCCTGTGAACCATTTATCAAGGAGCTTTAAAAATTGTTGTTATGGTATTATGGCCTAACTTGAGGCTCTAAGTTATGTTAACAATGTGTTAAATATGAAAATTAAAAGTAAATAGTCATGTAAAGACTTTAATTTGCTTTATTATTGTGGCATCAGATTTACTTGCAACGTACCCAAATCTTAAATGAAAACAATATAGTTTCCACAGATAACTTTACCATTTAAAAGTTTTACAGCCTTTAGAACTTTATGTATAATCGAAAACATGTTAAATTCTTGATTTAGATCTCATAAGATCTCATAAGATAATTCCTACCATGTCACAGGAGAAGGAAATGGCAACCCACTCCAGTGTTCTTGCCTGGAGAATCCCAGGGATGGGGGAGCCTGGTGGGCTGCTGTCTCTGGGGTCGCACAGAGTCAGACACGACTGAAGTGACTTAGCAGCAGCAGCAGCAGCATGCCATAAAAAACTTGAACTAAAAGAGCTGAAGATTTACACTGTCTGAAACGGAATTCATTTTGGAAGGAAAGCCATACATGTTTGCTTAACAACCTGAACACTGCTTTTTCCTGGAAAACCTCTCAATCCCAGGAAAAGTTTCTCCCTGAAATGCAGTTTCCTGTAAAGCTAATAGGACATTCATCCTAACCACTGTAAGTACATTTGCTGTCACTGGAGCCACAAATATTCAACATTTTGCAGTAAATTCAAGTTCAACAGGCATTAAATTGATCAATGACCTGAAATTTGAAAAAAAGAAAAAAAAATCTGGGCGAGGTATCAGTGGAGCTCCATTGTTGACCCTGCTGCTGCTGCTGCTGCTAAGTCGCCTCAGTCATGTCCGACTCTGTGCGACCCCACAGACGGCAGCCCACCGGGCTCCCCCATCCCTGGGATTCTCCAGGTAAGAACACTGGAGTGGGTTGCCATTTCCTTCTCCAATGCATCAAAGTGAAGAGTGAAAGTGAAGTCGCTCAGTCGTGTCCGACTCTTAGCGACCCCATGGACTGCAGCCCACCAGGCTCCTCCATCCATTGGATTTTCCAGGCAAGAGTACTGGGGTGGGGTGCCATTGCCTTCCCCGATTGTTGACCCCACTGGGTATAAATATGTCCATAAGAGTGAGTCTTTTAAAATGCAATTGTTAAGCATATGGTATTTTTTGGTGAGGTAATTTAATTTTCCCAGCCTTAAACCTGCTTTAGATGTTTAGAATTGTGTCTTCCTGATTTCCTTAAAGTGGAATGTGCTCGTATTTTTGGTGGATTAAAGAAACTGAAGGCCAGGTGAACAATATGGGTACTTTTCTCTCTTAATGTTTGCACTCAGGTTCAGTAATGTCTCCATTATTATGAGCAGGTGGTATGAAAGCCCTGTACATCGGGGTATATAAGATAGGCCATGTAATTTAACATTAGAGAAAAAAGAAACTATATGACCAGGCAGTCATAGGATATGTAGCTGATAGAGGCCTAAGGGAGAGATGTGAGGATGTCTTGTGAGGATGCTGTGATTATTATACCCACTGTACATAAGAAAATGGAAATTAGACTGCTTAATCAGCTTGCTCAAACTGACACGGCTGTTGCTGCTGCTAAGTCGCTTCAGTTGTGTCCAACTCTGTGTGACCCCATAGATGGAAGCTCACCAGGCTCCCATTCCCTGGGATTCTCCAGGCAAGAACACTGGAGTGGGTTGCCATTTCCTTCTCCAATGCATGAAAGTGAAAAGTGAAAGTGAAGTCGCTCAGTCGTGTCTGACTCTTAGCGACCCCATGGACTACAGCCCACCAGGCTCCTCCATCCATGGGATTTTCCAGGCAAGAATACTGGAGTGGGGTGCCATTGCCTTAGGTTTGTACAAAAGTAACCATGGTTACTTTTGGACCGTGAAGTTTAAATCGTTATAACTAGGTTCAAAGACATCTTTATTAATCAAAATAGGAATCATTACGATCAACACATTTTTTGCCAATGAGAAATGTTTATTTATTCCTGTAGTTTGGGTTTCCCAGGTGGTGCAATGGTAAAGAATCCACCTGACAAAGAAGGGGCACAAGAGATGCAGGTTCGATCCCTGGGTCGGGAAGATCCCCTGGAGGAGGAAGAATACTCCAGTATTCTTGCCTGGAAAATCCCATGGATAGAGAAGTCTGGTGGGCTACAGTCCATGGGGTTGCTAAGAGTCAGGACACAACTGAGTGAATGAACACACACGCATTCCTGTAGTGTAAAGATCCCTGCTTCAGGATTCACTGAACTCTTGGAAGGCATTTTCTGCTTCCTGCTGGTTGTGGAAGTGTTTTTCCTGCAAAAAGTTGTTGAGATGCTTGGAGAAGTGGCGGTTGGTTAGTGAGAGGTCAGGTGAATATAGTGAATGAGATAAAACTCCGTAGCCCAATTCGTTCAATTTTTGAAGTGTTGGTTGTGTGACATGTGGTTGAACGTTGTCATGGGGAAGAATTGGGCCCATTCTGTTGACCAATGCTGGATGCAGGCATTGCAGTTTTCAGTGCATCTTATCAATTTACTCAGCATATTTCCCAGATGTAGTGGTTTCACCAGGATTCAGAAAGCTGTTGTCGATCAGACAGGCAGCAGAGTACCAAACAGTGACCTTGACCTTTTTTGGGTGCAAATTTGGCTTTGGGAAGTGCTTTGGAGTTTCTTCTTGGTCCAACCACTGAGCTGGTTGTCACCAGTTGTCATTATAAAATACACTTTTTGTTGCATGTCACAATCTGATTGAGAAATGGTTTTGTTGTTGTTGCATAGAATAGGAGAAGATGACACTTCAAAATGATTTTTTTTTGATTTTCGGCCAGCTTATGAGGCACCCAATTATCAAGCTTTTTCACGTTTCCAATTTGCTTCAGGTGGCAAACAACTGTAGAATGGTTGACACTGAGTTCTTTGGCGACTTCTTGTGCAATTGTAAGCGGATGAGCTTAGATGATCTTCTCAATTTGTTGTCAGCTTCCGATGGCCAGCCCCTGGGCTCCTCATATTCAAGGCTCTCCACTCCTTTGCAAAACTTCTTGAACCACCACTGCATTGTATGTTAGTTAGCAGTTCCTGGAAAATGCATTGTTAATGTTGCAAGTTGTCTCCACTGCTTTCTGACACATTTTGAACTTGAATAAGAAAATGCCTCGAATTTGCTTTTTGTCTAACATAATTTCTATAGTCTAAAATAAATATAAAATAAACAGTGAGTAATAAGTCGTTAGTAAAAAACATAAAGTGAGAAATGCACATTAAAATGATGTATAACAGAGCTGCATTTATTTAAGAATGTATTCCAATATCAAAACAGCAAAGTTCAACAATGAAAAACCACAATTTCTTTTGCACCAATCTAATACTAAGTGGCAAAATTGGAACTTTTTGCCACTCTGAACCTCTGGCTTGTCTTTAATGTTGTAATCTGAAGATTCTGTTCTCTCTTCCTCTTTACTCTCGCTCTCTCTGGCTGTTTTCTACCCTCATGGTTTCTAGAACTTTGTCTAGCTGATGACTTCCAATTTCTGTATTTTTCTGTATTTTAATCTCCATCTTTTAAAAAAATTCCATGATCACATTCCCACCCACCAACAGATGGAAATTCCATAGGCATGACTGCCCCCAACATATCTAAAATCTAATGTGTTAATTTTTCTCTAAAATTATTCCTCATTCTACATTCCCTTTCTCAGAAACTACCAACATTATCACTAAAAGATAGTCACCCAGAATCAGTCTTGACTCCTTCCTGGCTTTCTCCATCACCTACCTTTAGTGGGTTCTGGGTCCCTATTGACTTAGTGACCTCTCTGTAATCTTTCTTGAATCTGTCCATGTTTTCTCTTCTCTCTCTGTTCTTCTTTAGGCCTGAGAATTTCCTACCCCAGTTAGTTCAGGAGGCACCTAAGTTTCTACCTCAGAGTGTCTCCAACATCAGTTCATTCTTTACCCTGTAATCAGGGTAATCTTTATAAGTGAAAATCCAGTTAGTACTTTTTTTCTTGCACCCCGACATTGGTGTTCTACCTACAGCAGAGAGTGCAAGTTCCCTAGCAAGTGGCAAATAGTCCCTCAGAGCCCAGCATCACCTACCTTTGTTTGCACCTCTTATCTTGCTTCCCAAATAACTGATAATCTATAGACACAGCAAACTTTTCTTCCTGTCATGGCCACTTTCTTTTATGCCTCTTTGCCTCATGCATGCTGTTTCCTACACCTAGGATCTCCCTCATTAAATGGAGGTGAATTCCTATCCCATCAAGAGGTTGCTCCACTGCCAAAGTCTCCATGAAACTCCATCTCCACAAAGCCGGCCTTCTCCTTACCCCAGCATGGCTGTAGTGCACCTTTTGTGTTCCTGCAAACGCTGTGCTTGTATGTTAGCAACTTTCTTTCAGGCACCTGCTAATGATTTATTTAGAAGACAGCTGTCTCTCTCTCTCTCTCAAAGCTCACTGGTTGAGGGTCCCAGAGCTTGGCATAAATCAGACATTTGCTGAATGACCAAATGGTTGCTATTTTGCATTTGAAAGTTGAGTGAATTTTCTGTTGTCACTGTAACAAATCCCCATTGGCCTAGTGGTTTAAACAATAAAAATGTATTATCATGCAGTTCTGGAGGTTAAAATTCTGAGCTGAGTCTGATATGGTTTATGGGTTGAACTGTGAAGAAGGTTCAACTCCCTTCTTTTCCTGAGTCTTTGTTTCCTTATCTGTGAAGTAAGTAGACTGATGCTCGTCTGTTACCCATCAGGATTTTGTGGATGCGCATTGCATGTATTAAATAAGGAATATGTGAAAATCTGTAGCATTGTGTTTATGAACTCAAAAGAGCAAGAACTAGTTTTTCCTTTTTCCCCTACTCACAGGGCAGTGAAATTAGCACATATCAGCTCCTTCCTGGGCTATGCTGACGAGTTTAGCAGCCATTGGCTGCCTGAAGTGTGGCTCATCCAAGCTGAGATGTGCTGAATGTGTTAAATAAATACTGGCTTTTGAAGATGGTATAAACATTGTAAAATGCCTCATTGATATTTTTATTGGTAACATGCTGAAGATATTATCATATCTTTGCAATACTGAGTTAAAATATATTAATAAAATTAATTTGACCTATTTCTCTTTACATTTTAGATGTGGCTGCTGAAGCGTTTTAATGACATTTGTGGATTACAGTCTATTCCTCTTCAACAGTGTCACTCTTCTGGGAATCAGCATCTACTGCTCTGTAACAAACCACCCAAACTGTAGTTGCCTAGAACACCACTTTTTAGTTTTTATAATTATTGGAGTTGACTGGATCTCACTGGAGTGTCCACAGTTCCTCTCCCTCATGTGTTTGCAGTCAGATGAACATGGACTTAGACGCAGTTTGCTGTCTGCTGCCAGGATGCTCTTCCCTGTGCATTTCAGTGCTTGGGACATCTCTGCTGGCTTCTCTCCAGTGAAGATCCCTGGGCTGCTTTTACTGCAGCTCAGAGTAGCCAGACCTCTTTTTAAAAAACATTTATTTATTTATTTGGCTATGCCAGGTCTTAGTTGTGGTATGCAGGATCTAGTTCCCTAACCAGGGATCAAATCTAGGCCCCCTGCATTGGGAGCACAGAGTCTTGGCCACTGGGTCACCAGGGAGGTCTCTAGACCTTACTAATGCCTGGCTTGAAAGTGTCAGCACAGCCTTTCCTCGCTTTTCTACTGGTCTGAGCAGTCACAGAGCAGGTAGGTACTGGCCATGGGGGAGCGGCACAAGCTTCACCACTTCGTAGGAAGTGCCAGACACTGCAAGGAGGTGGAACTCTTGGGGACGAGCTGTCACATTCTCCTCACCCAGAGACAGTTCAGCTTGTCTGAGTGTGTATTTCCCACACATCCCCAGGGGTAGGAGACTTCTTTTTCTTAAGATTGTGGATATTTTTGGTGCAATATTGCCTCTAGCAGTTAATTCTGCAAGAAATTTAGGAAGAGGCAAGAGGAAGACTTATCCCCCTGGATTCTAACCATCTGTTATCTCCATGATCATAAATGGTAATAAAGCAATGAGTTTTATCATAAGCATTAGCTTGGAATGGGAGCCATGTTCCAGAGTTCTAAGGAGTGAGCTGTGTGTGGCAGACTATATATAAATCATGTGAAACCACAAGAGAGGGCAGGAGTAGCCTGTGTGTGCATGTGAGTGTGTACACATGTATGTATACATTTGGGTGTGTGTGTGTGTGCATGCATGCATGAGTGTGTAGTCTGGTGCTCAGAAAGAAGGCAGTGGAGCCCACCTGCATGGTTGGAATCCCAGCCCTGCCACTTCTCCAGCTTTGTGACCCAAGGGAAATTTCTTCACTTTTTTTTCCTTTCATTTCCTCACATATAATGTGGGTCACAAGAAAATCGCATAGTTGTTACAAGGAATAAGTCAAGACCTACAGAGGATTTAGAATGCTGTCTGGGTAGCACATAGTAAGTGCTCAGCAGTGCTATTTTATTTCTCTGTTTATGGTTGAGTTTTATACCTCAGTAATCTTTCTCTCTCTGTCTTTTTCTCTCTCCAGGGAAGAAAAAAAAAATGATGAAAATGGGGATGACAATTACCAATCTAAGTGGGACCAGTTCCAAAAAGTCAACCCAGATAAGAATTGTTGCAGTGGTAAAATCCCAAACATCCTTGGCCTGTGAAGCCTTTGTTCTCAGAGAACTGAATGCATGTGTCTTGTGTGCTTCTTATGTAGAGGGGTGCATCCCGTGGACACTGTCGTGTGCAGAGGTACCATGTGTGGAATCTGAGCAGTGCTCTGGGGTCCCTCCAGAACCTTGGCTTTTTTTTTTTTTTTCTGTGTTTCAATGAATGATTTGGACCCTCTGGTTAAATATACCTGTCTTGTCATTACAAAATCTTACCAGATGGCATGCAAATGTTTTTAAAGAGGTTAAAAAATCATGTGCTCAGATCAAAGGTATAGAAGACTGCTGACTTTGTAGATAACCTATAACATTTACTTCCAGCATTCCATACTGGAAAACTAGGAAATGGGGGTTACCATCCTAGCTGCACTGTTAACTAGTCTTGTGATCACCAGCCCACATAGATCCGTTTTCCTCCTCTGTAAGCAGGCAGCATGGCCTCTCAGACCTGGACCCTCTCAGCTCATAGCAGTGGGAAGGAGAGCATGATGGCCACAGTTAATAAGGACTCTTGTCCTTCATGATTTTTAAATATTGGAGCATTGATTCATCTCACTTTTTATACAAGAACAAAATTTAATTGAGAGGAAAAATAGTAATGTTTTAAACTCCAGTGGAGACAGAAAAATCTATTTTCCATGTATAAAGAATGAAAATATTTTTGCAAGAGAAAAAGTTTGTGTATAGAAGAGGGTATTTTTGAATCTCAGAATACTTATAAAGTTCATGGTTTGAATTCTGTGTTAAAAGTTCTGATGAGAACAGATAAAGCAACACACTACTGAAAATATAATGTGCAGGAAAATTGTCACATTTCACTTAAAAAGCACACACCAGCAAGTGACTGCCAGGGGCTGGTGAAGGAGAAACAGAGTGACTACTAACGGGTATAGTTTCTTTGGAGGATGATGAAAATGTTCTGGAATTGTACTGTGGTAATATTGTACAACTTTGTGAATATACTAAAACCCACTAAATTGTGTATTTGAAATGGTGAATATTATGGTATGTGAATTGTATCTCATTAATGCCAAAGCCTTTGACTGTGTAGATTACAATAAACTGTGGAAAATTCTGAAAGAGATGGGAATACCAGACCACCTGACCTGCCTCTTGAGAAACCTATATGCAGGTCAGGAAGCAACAGTTAGAACTGGACATGGAACAACAGACTGGTTCAAATAGGAAAAGGCTGTATATTGTCACCCTGCTTATTTAACTTATATGCAGAGTACACCATGAGAAACGCTGGGCTGGAAGAAGCACAAGCTGGAATCAAGATTGCCAGGAGAAATATCAATAACCTCAGATATGCAGATGACACCACCGTTATGGCAGAAAGTGAAGAAGAACTAAAGAGCCTCTTGATGAAAGTGAAAGTGGAGAGTGAAAAAGTTAGCTTAAAGCTCAGCATTCAGAAAACAAAGATCATGGCATCTGGTCCCATCACTTCATGGCAAATAGATGGAGAAACAGTGGAAAGAGTGGCAGACTTTATTTTTCTGGGCTCCAAAATCACTGCAGATGGTGACTGCAGCCATGAAATTAAAAGACGCTTACTCCTTGGGAGGAAAGTTATGACCAACCTAGACAGCATATTAAAAAGCAGAGACATTGGCCCTGAATCAAGGCCAGCTGTTTGCTGAAGCTGTTGGTTTCGAACAGGAGCCTAAAGAAGTCTCTTTCTATGGTCTGTTGGCCATTTCAGATCTTAGAAATGTAATGGTCAATTCATTAGAAAGAAACATCTCAGTCGTTGGTGATAGGGGCTTATACTTATTTGTAGTTGATTAATACTAGGATCCCAAAATTTAGAGATCCCTGGTTTAACTTTTTCATTAAAATTATAATAATGTTGAAAAAAAAAGCAGAGACATTATTTTGCCAATAAAGCTCCATCTAGTCAAGGTTGTGGTTTTTCCCGTAGTCATGTATTCATATGAGAGTTTGACTATAAAGAAAGCTGAGTGCAGAATTGATGCTTTTGAACTGTGGTGTTGGAGAAGACTCTTGAGAGTCCCTTGGACTGCAAGGAGATCCAACCAGTCCATCCTAAGGGAAATCAGTCCTGAACATTCATTGGAAGGACTGATGTTGATTCTAAAACTCCAATACTTTGGCCACCTGATGTGAAGAGCAGACTCATTGGAAAAGACCCTGATGCTGGGAAAGATTGAGGGCAGGAGGAGAAGGGGACAACAAAGGATGAGATGGTTGGATGGCATCACTGACTCAACGGATATGAGTTTGAGTATACTCTTGGAGTTGGTGATGGACAGGGAGGCCTGGCATGCTGCAGTCCATGAGGTCGCAAAGAGTTGGACACGACTGAGCAACTGAACTGAACTGACTGACAAAAAATACACTAATACTTAGAATGATTTAACATCTTGCCAAATGAAAGTATGCATGCTTGAATCTCTCCACAGTTTAGAAGCATAATCTCCAATATAATGCAAATTTCTTAACTCTCCCTGCATTCTCTTTCTTAAATAATGAACGGTGAATAAAATGTTCTGTGTGGTTTTGGAAAGTCATCTCTTTTGAAGGGATTTTGTGGTTAAGGGACAGGCAAGTCGGAGTCTTTTGTCTGGGGTGACTGATGACTTACTCTTGCACACAGCCTGGTGGGTCCTGCTTGCTGGAAGCTATGTTGCCTCCCAGACTTCCCTACCATTGGTAGGGAAGCTTCTTTAAGAGCTGAAGGAGTCAACGCCTGACCCCAGGCTGGCTCACTGAGGCCTGGTATTCAGATTTTGGTTTTCAGTGACCTGAACCAATCAAGTAATTCCCAGACAGAGACTTGAATTTACCTTGGTTCATAGGGCCAGGTCAAGTAGCTTGCTGAGAAAAACAGAAATAATAGTTCTTACTTATTGTACTAAGTAATCTAAGAACATCCCTTTTTCTTGAATTAAAACAGTTCCATGTATCAAAGTGTCAATATTTGTCTTAAAATTTATATATAAGAATGTACCTTTGATATAGAAGTATTATCTTGTTCTTTGCTTCTGGGTTTTACCACCAGCTTACCCAAACTGATTAGATTACAACGGTACCTCTGATAGACAAAGCCGTCATCTTTAGCTATGTGAACCTGGATAAATATTTTTGCAACAAAATCCAAATTAGAGACTTAAAGTTCCAGTTAGCAATCTTGTTTAAACAAAAGCTCTTTCTGTTGCTTTGCAATGGAAATCAAGATTATTACCAACATTTGATTACATGAAGGTGTTCACAAGTTTAAATAATATTTTTGGTAAGAACCAAAGTATCTAATATTTTTAACTTAGGATTAATTCAACACATTTGCATAGTTCTGTGCAAGTAACTCATCTTGGCTCAATTTTTCCTTTGAGAGATTTTAAAATCACAATTATGCTATACTCTTTTATGTATCCTGATACATTGGATAATATTTTAGTTTCATCATGGAAAAGAACATTGAATATGGAGACATTTTTCACTGTTAACTTTTAGCCTCATACATTTTCATAATTTATTTTTTTCCACTTGCTGCTTTATATGACATATGTGACATTTGGTTATTTAATAGTAAATGTGATTTGCATAAAGCCAAACTGCACAACCCTCTTGCTGAAGATAAAACTGAGGTTAAAGATAAAGATTTATTTTCATATTTGTATAGTGAATGACTTTAGAGTGATGGTTTTTGTGGGCTTTTATTGCATATGTGTGTAAGAAATTTCATATGTATATATTAAGTAGGCCTCTGAGTATTGAATAATTGTTTTATGATTTTGATTTACATGGTTTACATTTTCATAGTATCAGCTATATTTTGTTTGTACTGTTTATGTCTCTTCAAACCATTAATAATTATCCCATAAAGTATAATTTTTATAGCAATGCAAATGTCCAAGGAACTACAAATGTTTTTTACATTGTAAATTCAGTACAGCATGCTTACTTGGGCCTTCTGGGTGTTCCCTTTCAGCATGGCTTCAGGCATCCCTGAAGCAGTTTTAGTTCTCAGATGTGCCTTCAGGAAACCGTGCCTTAAAACACTGTTTTCTGGCCTGCGTGAGAAGAGGATGAACATATGGTCTGCAGTGCTGTGGCATAGCCTTGTCGTCTTAGCCAGCTGACCAGCTTGGAGTGTGATGGTTAGGAATAGTGAGGCTGTCGTAGAAAATTTTCAGGATGTGCTCTGGTCATCTGCATGATCTCAGGGGTTAGTTCCTTTCTCTGACCACCCCCCCGACCTCACCGCCTGCCCTCTGTCCCCCAGATAGCTTTTATTCATCCTTTTGTTTTAGTATTTTTTTTTTAATGTTTATTTTTTTATTTGGCTGAGCCAGGTCTTAGTTGCAGCCTGTGAGCTCTTAGTTGCGGCATGTGAGATCTAGTTCCCTGACCAGGGATTGGACCTGAGCTCTCTGCATTGGGAGCACAGATTCTTAGCCACTGGAACACTAGGGAAGTCCCCTTTTGCTTTAGCGTAAACATCACTTCTTTCAGGAAGTTTACCCTCTTGACCCCAAACCAGGATGATGCCACCTGCTATCTTTGTGTAGCACCCTTTCCAACTGGTCAATATCTTTACTGTTCTTATATTTCTTCAGTTAGACATATGCCCTGAGCTTTATCCTTGCTTGTTACTGCTTCCCCTCTGCTTTATACAGTCCTTCAAAAATTAACTGTTTAAGGCAGGATTTGCAGAGTTTTTGCAGGCACACATACACAGAGACACTCATACACAGTGGACAAGGACAGTATAAATAAGAGACAGCATATTTAGTGGCCATGGGTTTGAACTCTGCAGCCAGCCTGCCTAGTTTGAACCTGGCCCCATGTACTTACCAGTAGGTAACTATGAGCAAGGGGCATGACCTCTGTGTATCCCAGCTTCTTCACTGGTAAAATAGGGGTGATGACAGTAGCTTTCTCATAGAGTTGTTATGAAGACTAAATGAGTTAATGTATGAAAAGGGCTTGGAACAGTACCTGGCATTTTGATCAGTCAATTAAAAGAGAAAAATTTGAAGCACCATTGATTGCATTTATCTTGTTCAGAACCCTGGATACTACCATAAGTACATGAGAACTCCTGAAATTTACCATGTTACCTGGGGGATGGGGCATTGTAGAGGATTCATTTTGACATAAGTTCATTAACCTCTCACATATATTTTTGGTGTTTAGATGGACACAAAGTTGGTGTATCATATAGGATAGGATATTGTGTAGAGTGGATTAAAAGAGAAGGAAATCACAAAGAAAAATGAGGCCCATGGAATTAGAATGTAAAGTTGTGAATGGAATATGGGATTTCCAGTTATTAAGGGATTAAGAATATACGCAATATGCCTGCAACAAAAAGAATAAAATTATAAAATGCTTCAAAAAAAAAAAAGATTTTGAATCTAAATGACAGTAAATGTAGTGGTGATGACTTCTAACTACATGGAAGCTAACCTTTGTGTTAATAATAGGATGTAGCCTGTCAACACGGATCTCCAGTGGATATACCCAAAACACTGCAAAATGAGAATACATCCCTAGCAAAGCATATTGTTTTGCAAGACTTAAAGTAAAAATAACATCTCTTTTATCCAGATCTAGATGTTAAGATATGTCTTCATAGCTGAAAATGGAAAATAGGCATAAATGCTTCAACTAGAAATTGCAGGGCAAGATGAATTTTCATGTGCAAAATTCTAGGAATAATTACTCATTAAAATTTTCTTTTCTGCATCTGTGTATCAGGTTTATTTGTGAATTTATGTTTCTTAAATATTTTCAGAGAGTGGAAATTTAGTTGTAAGACCCTTTAACTTTTGACCTTGCAGGCTGGCAGGGCATAAACCATGTTCCGTGGCATTAGAAATATATTTTTGTAGAGTCCCACGCTGTTCTTAGGATTTTGGCCTTCTAAAAACTTTTCAACTCCAGTTTTCTGGCACATCATCCCATTGCTGTGCAGCAGGATACAACTCAGGAGCTGGATAAAGATCTCTTCACAGGGAGTCTTATGAGTAGTTCCAGTGTGGTTTTAGGTGTAAAATTAATGTTCTTTTAGTTCAGTTCAGTTCAGTCACTCAGTCGTGTCTGACTCTTTGCGACCCCATGAATCACAGCGCACCAGGCCTCCCTGTCCATCACCAACTCCCAGAGTTCACCCAAACTCATGTGCATTGAGTTGGTGATGCCATCCAGCCATCTCATCCTCTGTTGTCCCCTTCTCCTCCTGCCCCCAATCCCTCCCAGCATCAGGGTCTTTTCCAATGAGTCAACTTTTTGCATGAGGTGGCCAAAGTATTGGAGTTTCAGCCTCAGCATTAGTCCTTCCAATGAACACCCAGGACTGGTCTCCTTTGGGAGGGACTGGTTGGATCTCCTTGCAGTCCAAGGGACACACAAAGAGTTTTCTCCAGCACCACAAAACTTTGGTGCTGGAGAAAATCCTTTGATGCTTCAAAAGCATCAATTCTTTGGTGCTCAGCTTTCTTCACAGTCCAACTCTCACATCCATACATGATCACTGGAAAAACCGTAGCCTTGACTAGACGGATCTTTGTTGGCAAAGTAATGTCTCTGCTTTTTAATATGCTGTCTAGGTTGGTCATAACTTTCCTTCCAAGGAGTAAGTGTCTTTTAATTTCATGGCTGCAATCACCATCTGCAGTGATTTTGGAGCTCAAAAAAATAAAGTCTGACACTGTTTCCACTGTTTCCCCTTCTATTTCCCATGAAGTGATGGGACCAGATACCATGATCTGGTCCCATTTTCTGAATGTTGAGCTTTAAGCCAACTTTTTCACTCTCCTCTTTCACTTTCATCAAGAGGCTTTTTAGTTCCTCTTCACTTTCTGCCATAAGGGTGTTTGTCATCTGCATATCTGAGATTATTGATATTTCTCCCAGTGATCTTGATTCCAGCTTGTGCTTCTTCCAGTCCAGTGTTTCTCATGATGTATTCTGCATATAAGTTAAATAGTCAGGGTGACAATATACAGCCTTGCTGTACTCCTTTTCCTATTTGGAACCAGTCTGTTGTTCCATGTCCATTAATGTCCCACAAATATCATCTCTTCTTGATTGGTTATTCCAGAAATAGATATTTTGTCTCAGATAAAACCCCAAAACTTTTTAGCATGATCTCTCAGGCCCTTGGTGATCTCCCTTCTAACTGTTCCCTCACTAATTCACTTGTGTTTATTGAGCTTGACCATGTCCTGGATATGATTCTAGACACTGGGGAAGTGTAGTGGGTAAGACAGATTCTCAAGCAGATTACATTCTGGTGGGCATTGACCGAAAACGTAATTTTTTTCCCATCTGAGATAGAAATAGGGATTTTTATCCATAGACCCAATGAGACCATGACTCCAAGTATTATAAGAACCCCTACCCTAAGTGAGAAGGGTAGGGGTTCTTATACTACTGCAAATGTAGTATATTCAGATGAGAATTCCCATGTAGTAATCAAAACTCCAAACTTGATTTAGAGATGTTAGTTTTTTATAGGCTCTCATTCAGGGCTGCTTGAGCCTGGAAGACTTCTGTGTGAAGGAGGGCTTGGTTTCCTGCTCTGTCCTGCACCTCTGATCTACTGCTTACTGCTAATACATAGATACCTCTTGAGGCTCCAAGCAAGGGGAGCCTGGTGCTCACACCATATATGCTGTTTTATATGTTAGCAAGCTAAATCTCACAGAAGAAAAAGATGCATGTGGCCAGTAGTTCTTGACCATCAAGTGTGCTGAAGTTTAAGGATAAAATGTGTTGGTCCTTGCAGGAATGTGTTTTATAGTCTACTCCTGCCTTAAAACTGGAGCTCTGAAGCTAACCTGATTTAATCATCCCTCTTACAGTCATGAACATGGGCTGAGGAAGTAAGGAAGGTTTAAAGACTGAAGATAACTGGGTTAAGAATCAGAAATGTTGAATGTTTTCTGGGGTGAGATGGTATATCATTTTTCTTCTCTCTAAACTCCATTGAAACTAGAGTCAAATGGATATTTCTTTTAAAGGTACAAACCCACAAAGACAGAAGACAGTAGCAACTAAGTTATGAAACTGGAGAGCAGATAGAAAGTTTGGAAATGAGCTAACAGCCTAAGAAAGCTGAATCTGAAGCCAGTAGTAGGAGAAAGCTGAGAGTAATCTAGATTTACAATGCAGATTTCTCCCAAAGCTCAGGAGTTGGTGGAAGCATGGGGTTTAAAAGGGAAGGTGGGCAGGAGGAAGCAGTTTGAGAAGCAGTTCTATTTTTAAATATTCTCCCTTGCTGTGCCACTACTACTGTGACCAAAGTCTGGAGGTGTATATTCTGGAGTGAAAGGGAGGGATGCTAGATTAGGGGCTAGGCCGGGCACTGTTGACTGTGTTGGTACTGTTCAAAAAGCAGGAGTTAAGTGACACTATCTGAGTGCTCAGTGCTAGAAACTGATAATATGCACTCAGCTTTCAGGACACTGATGCCTTTATCTTTCAGAGACTGAAAGACTTTTCCCTGTAATACTGGTCAGCTAAGAGGAAAGACCCCTTTCTAAGAAATAGGCCCTGTCCTCTTCACCCTACAGTAAAGTTCAAAGTTGGCAAGTTGCTCCCATTACTCAGAGCTTTCAATCAGGATTTTAGCTCCTCTGAACAATTGAAGAGTCACTGGATTTTTATGGAAAGGCTCTAACATATAAAATCGAGAGCAAATAAACAGAAAAATATCAACCTGGGGTGGGTGAGGGGAATAGAGCTTATGCAGAGAAAAAAAGGTATCATTAATATATTTAGAGAGAGACAAGACTATTGCAGCCATGAAATAAGAACAAGGTACTATCAATGAAGAACATTCATAGAGCAAAAATAAGCTCTTAGAAATATGACAGTTAAAGTTTCAAAAAGTAAACAATCTACACCAGAGTTTGGAATACAGATTCAAGGAGTCTTCCAGAAAGAAAAGCACAAAGAGAAACCAGGAGGGAAAGGAAGGCCAACATTCAAAAATAGCTATTCCAGAAGGCAACAACAGAGAAATCAGGATGACATAAATACTCAAGACAAACTTTCAGAACCAAAAAACATGTTGCTAGGTTGAAACAGCCTATCTAGAAATCAGAAGAAGGAATGAAGATAGAGTACAAGGTTCTTAGGATCCTATGCCTAGGGTCTCTGCAAGTTTCCAGAGAAAAGAAGAAATAAAATTAGGAAACAAGAATTAGAATGGCTGTGCACATTGCAATGGAGACACCAGAAGCACAAGGCAGTGAAACAATGCTTTCAGATTTCTGAAAGAAAATAATTTCTAACCTTTAATTCCATACCTAGCCAAACTGTCAGTAAGTAAAATGTCATTAATGATGACATTTTCAAGACATTCACAATCTCAGAAAACTCTTTCATACACTATACATGCTTTTAAAAGAAGTTCTTGGAGAACTTATTCCAACAAAGGAAGAGTAAGTAACACAGAATACAGGAAGTAAGAAACTCAGCACAGGAATATTCTGAGAAAGATGCTGAAGGGAGATCCCAGGATGGGAGCCTTTGCCAGGTGCAAAAGGATACTGGTCCAAATTGGACCCGTATGACTTAAGAAAGCTGTAATCTAAATATAGCTAACACTGCTGAATGCTATACATGAAAGTTAACAGAGAAGGTGTCGGAGTTCTCATCACAAGAAAAACTTTTTTCTGTTTTTTAAGTTTTTATCTAAATGAAATGATGGATGTTCACTAAATTTGTGATAAGACTTTAATGATATAGGTAAGTCAAGTCATTATGCTGTACACCGCAAGCCTAAACAATGCGTGTGAATTATATCTCAATAATACTGAAGGGAAACCACCCCCCCCCCCAAAAAAAAGTCCATTTAAAATAAAAATAAAAGAGAAAGCTGTCATCATCAAGTGCCATTACACCATCTTTTTATCTGAGGACAGAAGGTGGGGAGAGCCTGACCCCAGCTCTGTCTCAGCTGTGCTCTCCTGTCCTTGCCTCCGCATGCTGAACGGGGTCCTGCTTCCTTCCCGTCATGCCCTGCTGCTTAGATTAGCCGTTCATTCTGCCTCATAGCATTATTCTGTTTCTGCTTCTTGGTGGGAGACTGCATGGACTATGAAACAAAAGAGAGAAGGAGGGAGGGAGGAAGGGAAGCAAGGAGGGGTAGAGGGAGGGAAAGAGAGAGCGCTGTGCACTCTCCCTGCCTATACTGCCGCAGACATTCTGTACCCGCTCTCACGAGATCCTCTCAGACTGTGCATCTCTAGGAAGCCTTGTTTCCAGAGAGTAGCTCATTGGACTTTCAACTGATGTATCCAGAAGGAGGGAGGAAGAAAGAAAGGAAGAAAGGGAGGAAATAAAGAGGAAGGGAGGGATGGAAGAGATGGGTTAGTATTACATGGAACACAATTTTTAAATATTCTCTAATTTAGATACTTGAATTTCACTCAAAAGTGTTTGACTCACCTGCCTCTGTTTTTCCTTGCTACAGACAAATGGGTCTTCACAATAGAATTTTAAATTTCTTAATTAAGTACTGTGCTAGATAATTCAGGTTATCAGACTCTCTGACAGCCATTTGTCACTTTCTATACTACCAGCATCTGAGTACCCTTCCTCTTTAGCTGGAATCCCACACCATGGATGTTAGTGGGAAGCAGAATTCCACAGATCCTGAGAGAAACTTAAAGGAACAAACATTCCTCTCTTCATCTCCTAAAACCCAGGCTTATGTGTACAACCTCGACTTAGTACCTATCTCTAAAGGAATGATGCAGGCTTAAAGGTAGTTATTAAATCACGCACCCCACAGTGATGGTAGGGGGTTGCTACACTGGCAGTCTTGGCTGGACCCTGGACCCTCTGGGGCATGGCCGTGGCTGTACTCCCCAGGACTGAACTCCCCTTGGTTGATATCTGCTTGTAATCTGTAATCTGCACTGGTTCTTAAGCCTTCTCACTTCCTATGAGTTACCCAAGGCCTATGGATAAGATTATTTTCTGCTAATACTAAAAAAATGTAAATACAATTAATCCATTAATCTTTCTAGTTTGTTTACAAGTAACACCTCTTAATTTTGGTATCAACCCCCCACCCCAATAATTAGTATATTATATGTATTTTGTCCTGTTTTTCTTCTTGATCTGACAAATTACCACAAACCCTATGACTGAAAACAGCATAAAGTGATTTTACAGTTTCTGAGGCCACAAGTACAAAGTGGGTCTCAGGGACTAAAATCACAATGTCAACAGGATGAAATTTCTTCTGGAGATTGCAGAAAGGATCTGTTCCTTGTTGTTTCCAGCTCCTTAGGAGAAGGCAATGGCAATCCACTCCAGTACTCTTGCCTGGAAAATCTCACGGGTGGAGGAGCCTGGTAGGCTGCAGTCCGTGGGGTCATTAAGAGTTGGACATGACTGAGCGTCTTCACTTTCACTTTTCACTTTCATGCATTGGAGAAGCAAATGGCAAACCACTCTGGTGTTCTTGCCTGGAGAATTCTAGGGACAGGGGAGCCTCGTAGGCTGCTGTCTATGGGGTCGCACAGAGTCGGACACGACTGAAGCGACGCAGCAGCAGCAGCAGCAGCAGCAGCAGCAGCAGCAGCAGCAGAGGCTGCCCACGTTCTGTGGCTCCTGGCATGACATCACTCCCCCTGCCCTCCAGCAGTGACATCATTCAACTTCCTTTTCTGCCTTCGTATCTCTTTCTGGTTCTGACTTCCTCCCTTGCTCCTTCTCTTCTGAGGACCCTTGTGATTTTCTTGAGATGACCCGAATAATCCAGAATGCCCTCTGCATCTCAAGATCATCAGTCACATCCACAAAGATCCTTTTGCCAATAAGGTAACAACATATTACAGTTTCTGTGGATTGGTACTTTGGTGGGCTATTAGTCTCACTACTGCCACAACACAATAATTTTGTACCTTTATTTTTTTCTTTGTAAGCTAAGTGATTTAAATGTTGTAAAGGAAGAATGCTTTTACACTCTTCCATAGTTTGCCTTTTCATCTTCTGATTTTGAGAACCTAAATAGAAGCACAGAACCAAACATTTTGAGACCTATTTAATACTTGCATGTGAAGTGATTTTTAAAAATTCATAGATGCTTTTTGAAAATAGGAAATGAACATTTATCATTTCAAACATAATGTTCATCTAAATAAACACAACCTGACATAGAGTTGGCCAACTAAACACTTACATAGCATCGATTAGAGGAAATGCTCTCTGAAAGGCTGGGCAGAAAGAAAACAAAAGTATGCTCCCTATTCCTGAGGAACATATCATTTAGTTGACAAGATCCCAGAAGAGGCCATCTCCTCTGCGCTGGAGAAAATGGAGCCATTGATAAATTCCAGCTGTGTAGTGACTGAGAGAATGTGTGTTCCCGTGGGCTTCTCCACTAGCCACTGGGTTAATGTGTACTCTGTGCCTCTTATCATTTTAGAGGCTGTTCAAATGGCTGTAAATGGATATGGTCCTTTGAGGAGTTTATAACTCTGGAGATTGTAGACTCGATGGGATTTCAGTGGGAGCACTGGGCAAGCACACAGATGAACAACTGAAAATACACATCACGGCATGTTCGGCTGACCTTTTGCAGATGCTCTATCATAAAGGGAGCTGATACCAGAGGGTACTGCAGAGCATCAACCGGACTGTGGCTCACTTAGATTGGGCAAGGTATGGAGAGGACATATATTTCTTATTTTAGTCAGAAAAACGAGTATTTCCTAAATACTGTGTCCCACAAACTTTCTACAGATCTTCTCATGGTATCCTTTCAAGAACTCCTGTTTTAACAGAAGAGGAAACACGCTTAACCAGGGTGAGTGATTTAGCTCAGTTGACTGAGGGCCTGAAGGGCAGTGATTGATAGGATTTAACCTAGGCCTATTTGAGTCTTTCCACTATAGCACCCTGCCTCAGACAATGTATGTGTTAAAGAATACTGGATTTACTGAGTCCAGATGATTTTGGAGAATATTTCACTACCTAATTATTATTAAGTGTATATATATATACACATATATATATGTATATATATATATATATGTCTTAAAAATTATAGGAAACATCTTTCTGTTGTTTTGACTCCTTGGAAGGAGGGAAAAGACTGTAATGTGACCCTTGCTCAGATTCACATTCAGAGTCATCTCAGTGGCATTTGCCCTGTGGCAGGCCAGGTCCCTTGCTGTTTTTGTTTTAGAACGACTGGTTTCCATAGGGTTTTTCTTCCTCCCTCTTGAGTATTGGAAGCTCTCAAGTTCTTCGAAGAACCAGTTCATGTTTTCTCAACTGGATGGTGAGCAGAAGAAACACTCATCTCTCCATGGACCTAATCCAGTGAGTGGATACCCAGGATAGAACAAATGCCCCGCTGAGAGGGATTTTAGAGATTATCCAACCTAAGCACTTTGTATTTAATTGGTGAGGTAACTGGACAGCTTGTGATGGTCTGGTGTGGTTTCAGAGCCAGATGGAGAGCTCAGGGTTCCTGTCTTCAAGCCGACACATTTATTCCTCCTTTGCAGGACTGGGAGCTGAGAGTGGGGGCTGGCTTTTCCCTTCTTCCCTCCCTTCCTTCCTTCCATTTCTCTTGAATGTGGAGGTAAAGGCACAAGACATGTGGGGGCTTTGTTTCAGCCCCAGAAGGAAAGAATGACAACTAGAGGCATATGGCCCTATCATTAGTGACTTCTCTGTTAAGCACGTGTGTGTGTGTGTGTGTGTGTGTGTGTGAAAGTCGCTCCGTCATGTCCAACTCTTTGTGACCCCATGGACTATACAATCCATGTGATTCTCCAGGCCAGAATACTGGAGTGGGTAGCCTTTCCCTTCTCCAGGGGATCTTCCCAACCCAGGGATCGAACCCAGGTCTCCTACATTGCAGGTGGATTCTTTACCAGCTGAGCCACCAGGGAAGCCCAAGAATACTGGAATGGGTAGCTTATCCCCTTTCCAGTGGTTCTTCCTGACTCAGGAATTGAACTGGGGTCTCCTGCATTGCAGGTGGATTCTTTACCAACTGAGCTTCCAGGGAAGCCCCTGTTAAACTTAGAAGTAATTTTTTTCCCCTTAAAACAAGACCTTAACCTAAAATACTCAGTATGTAATGCAAAGCTCTCACTGTCAGGTAATCTTTTTTTTTTTTTTTTAATAAGCAAGCTAGTAGGCAAAAGAAGAAATTAACTAAGAGGAAAAGAGCTGTTCATGTGTCCTCAGTTATATAAAGGACTACAAATCGCATAATGACTGCAGGACATAAATTCAGAAAACCAAGTTAAAATGGCCTTTTTTCCTCCTGATGTGATACTTAGAAACATAAATTATGATACTTTCTTATCATGCATATCTTATGAAAAATTCAGTTTTTTCCTTTCTTCTTTTCCTTCCTCCTTCCTTCCTTCTTTCTGTGAAGTATGAACTTGCTCATGTACTTGCATTTTCCATTAAATCACAGTTGTGGGTTGAATTGTATCCCCTCCAGAAGATATGTGGAAATTCTAACTTTTAGTATTGGTGAATGTGACTTTACTTGGAAATAAGGTCTCTGCAGATATACTCAAACTAAGATGCGGTCATACCTGACTAGGGAGACTCCTATTCCCATGTGACCGGCATGCGCATCAGAAGGCAGACTGGCAGGCAGGGGGTACAGCATGCGATGATGGACTCTGAGATGAGAGCAGTGCAGCTGCAACGTCAAGGGACCCTAACAATAGCCAGCAACGCTGGAAACTAAGAGGAAGGCACAGACCACATTTACCCCTAGAGCCTTTATAGAGGGCCTGGACTTGTCAACTCTTTGACTTCTGACCTCCAGAATTGAGAGAGCATATATATGTGTTTTTTTTTATTTATATATTTTTGTTTTTATTTTTTTGAATTTTATTTTACTTTACAATACTGTATTGGTTTTGCCATACATCAACATGAATCCGCCATGGGTGTACATGTGTTCTCAATCCTGAACCCCCCTCCCACCTCCCTCCCTATACCATCTCTCTGGGTCATCCCACTGCACCAGCCCCAAGCATCCTGTATCCTGCATCGAACCTAGACTGGCGATTCGTTTCTTATATGATATTATACATGTTTCAATGCCATTCTCCCAAATCACCCCACCCTCACCCTCTCCCACAGAGTCCAAAAGACTGTTCTATACATCTGTGTCTCTTTTGCTGTCTTGCATACAGGGTTATCATTACCATCTTTCTAAATTCCATATATATGTGTTAGTATACTGTATTGGTGTTTTTCTTTCTGGCTTACTTCACTCTGTATAATCGGCTCCAGTTTCATCCACCTCATTAGAACTGATTCAAATGTATTCTTTTTAATGGCTGAGTAATACTCCATTGTGTATATGTACCACAGCTTTCTTATCCATTCATCTGCTGATGGACATCTAGGTTGTTTCCATGTCCTGGCTATCATAAACAGTGCTGCGATGAACATTGGGGTACACGTGTCTCTTCCAGTTCTGGTTTGCTTGCTGTGTATGCCCAGCAGTGGGATTGCTGGGTCATAAGGCAGTTCTATTTCCAGTTTTTAAGGAATCTTCAGACTGTTCTCCATAGTGGCTGTACTAGTTTGCATTCCCATCAACAGTGTAAGAGGGTTCCCTTTTCTCCACACTCTCTCCAGCATTCATATGTGTTGTTTTAAATCACATAGTTTGTGGTCATTTGTTCCAGTTACCCTTGGAAACAAACACAGTCCTCAGACATTTCCATAATTCCTGCTAGAGCTAGAAGCTTTGAGAAGTGTGCATGATGGGGAAGAGAGGACCAAAGAGATGCAGAGAACAGGTTTTTTTTTTTTACTTTCAGGCACTCAGAGTCCAGCAGTATTGTTAGGAACCTTAGTGATGGCCCCATCCCATTCACTGGTTTATCCACTTTTCAGAACAGCAGTTGAGGACAGGTGACATCCATCGTGACATCTGTGTGTTACACTTTCTATGCAGGAAGTGATAGCAAGAAACACTGTGGGGAGAGGAGATGTTAGTGAGTCTTTGGAATCAGGCCATCATTGAGATCAGCCTCAATGAGAACTGAGGCCAGAATTTTCAACCACTGAAAGAACAACAGTAGTATTTAGAGTTGTTTGGAATTGTTTTGAGGTTCTTCGCCAAAATGAAGAAATCAGAGAGTAGAGGGTAAGAAAATTCTGTCTGAAAATACTTCTAGCTGGGATTCAAGGGGGAAATGTACAGAGGCTACCAGCTTCTGAGGACCCACATGGCTCCAGTGTCACCCCTTCCCAGCTCCTCTTGTACATGGTAAATTCCTACTGGGTTGGCTTGAATTAAGTTGTGACCATTTCCCTATCTCTTGTTTCATATGAAGAGTTGAGCTGGTCATAAGAGAGGAGGGGACCCATAGTGACTCTGGTTTTTGAGCCAGCTATGTTAATGCATGTTCATGAGCCAGGACCTTTGCTTTTCTTTTCCCTATGGGACATCTGAATTTTTGCCATATTACAAGGTACTGCAGACTGAGAACTGGAAGACTAGAAGATAATGACTCCAGGTTTTTGACAAATTCTTTGGGAAACCTGAGACCTCTCTTGGGTAAGTTATCATTTACCCAAGGTCACACAGCTTGTGAGTAGCAGATTGACACACCTAGGTTTGTCATGTAGCTTTAGAAAAACCATTTAACCAACTTTTCTCTGATAAACAATAGCACTGTGGAAGAGCAAGTTTCTGCTTGTGAGGGGCAAGTGTGTCTGCATGTAGTAGGTGTTCCATCAAACCCTGTTCCATCAACATCAGACTCCAAACCCAGATGTCTTGGATACTAGAGTATGGTTTGGAATATTAATTGGTATCACCTCTTTGGAGAATAATTTGGCAATACCTATCAAAATTTAAAATGAACTTTATTAACCTGTTTTCACTTTTACAGATATATTCACATGCACCCAACATGTCCATCACTGCAGCATTATCTGTTATAGCAAAGTTTACAAAGGAGCTAAATAGACATTTTAACAGGGTTAATTTTGGTGGGTCTGTGCAAAGGCATGTTACTCAGCCATCAAGATGAACCAGCTCTCCATATACTTATGGAACCATTTCTAAGATGTGTTGGTAAATGTAAAAGAAAGGTAAAGAACTGATAAGTATAACATGATATGATTTGTGATACATAGGATGTAAATACATTTATGCGTATATATGTACATGTTACCTATGGAAGGACCCAGAAGAAATTCAGGGGAGGAGAATTGGGGAGCTGGGAGCCAAGGGTGAGAATGAGATTACCATTTAGTATACCCTTTGGAATCTTTTTGGAGATTTGCTTAATGTACATGTATTTCCTATTTAGAGAAAACAAACACAAAGCAAATAGAAAGGCCAGCCAAACAAAATTCTTGTGGTTTCAGTGCTGGCACTAACAGCAATCCCTCTCATCTAGTCTAATGTGCTTGGACCAATCTCCTTTGACTCACTGGCCTCTTGGATCCTCACCTTGGCTCTCTCCTGACTCCCAGTACCCACCACCAGCCTCCTTTGTCCTGAAAACCCATTTCAGACGGGCTCCTCTGGCTTCCATCTCTGGTGCTCTCTCTCTTGGACACGATGCCATGCATGTTCTCTGGCTCTGCGGGACTCAGCCTTCTGGAGCCAGCTGACTCCTGGCCAGGCCAGCCAGGTCACTAGACAACACGCGTCTCCTGGCCACAGAGCCTACCGAGGCACAGGGAAGGAATGGTCTATGTGGTTGTCCATTGTGTAGATGTATTACTGGAGCTCTCTGTGGTGACATTTTACCTGTGATTAGCCCGGGCCATCTTGGTTTCTTCTTTCACTTGTTTCTTCAAAGGTTGATTTGTTGGTTCATTTGTTCATTCATTCATTCAATACTTCTGAACCCGAGAAACAAGCTATGGTTCAGTGGAATTAATATTAGAGATGCGCCTGGGAATTTCATTTCCCTCTACTTTTCCTTTTCCCCAGCTGCATGGATAATTTAGGTTTTATCACATTCTGATAGCATAAGACTGAATAATTAAACCAATTGAACATGTTACATTAACAGAGGCAGTTTCTGGGGGTTACAATTAAATGACCTTCCTTTCATGCTCACTGGAAAGGATCTATAACAAAGAAGTGTTCAGTTTAATGACATTTGCAGGCAAGTTTTATTTCTCTTGGCTGATTTTTTTTTTTCCTGAACCAGTAAAAATCCTTATTATTGAGGCTTTTCAGTGTTCCAGTTTTTTTCAGATGGCATCTTGGGGAAAGCAAGGAATGTCTGTAGACCATCGACCACTGTCTATCTGTAGCCATCAGGGATCTTGGGTGAGGTTAGAAGAGCTGCCAGGAACCCCATCAATATTGAAAAACGCCTCCAGCTTGATTAAGCTTCGGAAATACCTCCGTCGATCCTATTCAACTGTTTATTGAACACCTACCTCAGATTGACTTCAGAAAAGTCACCTTCACCCAAGGCCTGGGAGGGGAGGGCACATGTGGACTCTGGGTGGGAAAAGGAAATTCCTCACGGGGTGACTGAAGAATGGGCTGGCTCAGCTCCAACCAGAGAAGGGTCCAAGAGGGAAAGCCACCAGGTCCTGAACACTAATAGGGTTATGGCCTCTTCTATTAGTGAGGTGATCTGACCTGAATGGGCATTGAGCAGGAAAGGAAACCTACAGAGGGGCAGCGGGAATGGTCCAGGAAGGCAATGACTTTCATCAAGTCATCAAGAGGCACCGTCTTGAAATATCCCATAGGAAAAAGCAGTAGTTTCTTGTGTTGTCCTATAAAAAATGTTCTTTAATGAGATAGCTTAATAGCATGGTTTTTAAGAATGGATACTCTGGAGTCAAAATAACTGCCTGAGTTTTTATCTTTATTTTGCCTCTCTGGATTTCACTGTCCTCATTTGTAAAATAGGGATGTGATAGTATCCACCCTACATGGCGGTTTGAGGACTAAATGAGTAAAGACCTAAGATAGCAGCAGGACCATTGTAAGTACTAAAAAATGTAAACAGTTATTTTAACTGTGCTGTTTTGACTTTCCCAAAATAACCCTCTTCCAGTGAGTGGAACTGATAATTTGCCTAATTTTGAATTTTGTGCTAGTAAGGATAATAGGCTTTTTGCAGTGCAAAATAACTTTTTTCTCCCCCTTTTTTGTTTCTTTGCTTTCTTGTCTTTTCAACTTCAATACCTCAAGTGTTTTGATCGCAGAGAAGTGATGCAAACGAAGGGAACACACAGTCTGTGGTCCTGGGATGTGTTCCTGAATGTACATGTGCTCATTAAATTCAAAGAACAGCCCATCATTCCTGGCTTAAAATGTCACAGAGAGATTGCAGCTGAAAATCCCCAAGCCCTTGAATGATTCATCTCAGGTTTTTGCCCCTCTTTCATCGCAAGTGCCATTAGTAATGTGGACTAAATCATTACCTCTCCCAAAGCATGCCCAAATTATCTTTTCCCTGAACTTGTGTGTTCATTGTACTAATCGTTTGGAAATAACATCCTCCCGAAATACAAGTTCTTCAGGTTTATTTAAAATAGCTTGCGTTTGTGTACAAGCTGACATTGCCTAAGGAGAACGTCAAAAACCTTGTCAACAACAAACTTTTGACTTTGCCCTTGAAATAATGACAATTAGGAGTGAACCTGTCAAATTTTGTCACTTGCAGAACTTCAGTAATCAAGACATCATCAGCCTTGTCCTTTTTTCTGTCTTCATGATACTCCTTGGCTTCTGATTTGAGCCTGAATAACTTTTGAATAAATTTCAGTTTTGCAATCGAAGTGTAGTTCTGACCAGACAGACCTATTCAGACTTTTGTAACAATCCATTTCCAAATGATTTTTCCATCTATGCAGTTCAAGCTGCAAATCAAATCTAACTGTTGTAATACTGAAAACTGTTCTCCCTCTTTAGGACCACCTTGGGTGTGTTAAGTGAAAAGTTATTATAAATTTTATGATTGTTTTATTATATTTTGTTTAAGCGAAACTGAGGGGCTCATTTCTGTTATTTTACCCAACCCTATGCAGAGGGAGAATGGTTCCTGTTTATTTCAACAGCGCCCACTGCTCTTTGAAGAGCAATGCGTCAGTTCTGCCGCGATACCTCTAGGGGGCAGTGCAGCCCAAGACAACGTTCTCTTCCTGGCTTCCTCCCCTCCCCCATCTTTCTGGGCTGGAAGCACAGGTTGGATTGGCACGCAGGGAAAATAATCATTAAAAATAAATGCAATCAAAAGAAGTAGGTTATTATAGTGGCACATTGGAACTGCTTTAGTTAGAAGTCTGTCAGCCTCCCATTAGAAATGTTGTTTGGGAGGAGTTTTGCCACTGGGATGTGAAAATTTACTAGAGGTTAAAAGAGACACTTGCTGGACTTCAGCCTTGTAGCCTATTTAATCCAGAGAAGTTTGTCTTTAGATGGTCGGGCGGCTTTGAAGTAGCATGAAAAGACGGACAGCTGGATTTGCTTTGCTTAAAGCGATTCATAACTGTTTTTGTAACACTGACATGCACTGTGACCCGGTGACTTATGGTGGTTTCACTAGCCGTGAGAGAGGGTGCATCCTTAGGAGGATTTCAAGATGAAATTCTGAAAAATACTGTTATTTCAGCAGGGAAATATTAGCAGGTTTTGCTTAGTAACACATTATGGCACCCCACTCCAGTACTCTTGCCTGGAAAATCCCATGATGGAGGAGCCTGGTAGGCTGCAGACCATGGGGTTGCGAAGAGTTGGACATGACTGAGCGACCTCACTTTCACTTTTCACTTTCATGCATTGGAGAAGGAAACGTCAGCCCACTCCAGTGTTCTTGCCTGGAGAATCCCAGGGACGGGGGAGCCTGGTGGGCTGCCATCTACGGGGTTGCACAGAGTCGGACACGACTGAAGCGGCACAGCAGCAGCAGCAGTAAGAAACTTCCTCCGGCAGCCCCCTACCCCCCAAAACACACTTGATTTGAAGCCAATTCCCTCCCTCTACCCCTTCTGAAGTCATAGTTTCCTTGGAGTCACCCTTCATGAATATCATCATCCCACGTGAGTCAGGTGTTCTGGGTTATGCTATGATAATAAGCAACCCCCAAGTCAGAGCGATTTACTCCACCAAAGTGTATTTCTAGCCCACACAGCATGACTAACTCCGGCAGCGGGAAACTCCATTGTGAAGCCATCACAAAGTTCTTGTTGTTGTTCAGTTGCTAAGTCGTGTTCGATTCTTTGTGACCCTCATGGACTGCAGCATGCCAGGCTTCCCTGTCCTTCTCTATCTCCCGGAGTTTGCTCAAACTCATGTCCGTTGAGTCAGTGATGCCATCCAACCATCTTGTCCTCTGCCACCCTCTTTTCCTTTTGTCTTCAATCTTTTCCAGCATCAGGGGTTTCTTTTCCAGTGAGTTGGCTCTTAGCAACAGGTGGCCTAAGTACTGGTGCTTCAGCTTCAGCATCAGTCCTTCCAGTGAACAAAGCTCTACCATCTTGTAGCTGCACCGGATGGAATGTGTGTACTTGGGCCCTCTCTCCCATGCTCTGCTCTGGATCAGGTACACATTATGTCTACCCCTTCTTTGTAACAACTTATTTCATGGCCCCATATAATGGCAAGGGTGTGGGGAGATAATTGGCTGAGCCTCACAGCGTCCTGCAGCAGTCACTTACAGCTCTGCACTTGATGATCTTATGATGCTGTTGGGGATGTTATCTCATTAATTTTTTAATGCCCTCAACCCTCAACACCACATATATGTTAATTCCTCAAAAACTCACTGCAATTGAATACCTTGATGCACTTTTAGGCCCCCTTCAGGTGCAAGCTATATGATTTTTTTTTCTGAGGAGCCTGTTCTCCTTTGCTAGGGAAAATTAAGTGCTTCTTCTCTGTGATTTGGTGGCACTTTGTGCATGCTGATGGTTTAGCATCTGTCACAACCTAGTTGTTGCTACTCTGCCTCCTCTGATAGAATGTAGTCTTCTTGACGGCAGGCACTCATTTTCATCCATGTTTGTATTGCTGATACCTGTGAAGACAGAGATGAAAAGAATAAATGGGTGGAAAAAGTTATTCTATGAAAAATGATAAAAATAATATTTTAAGCTCCACATGCTCGACATACTGATTAAATTTTTAACATATATATGTATGTGTGTGTGTATATATATATATATGCCTTTTTCAATTCCTACAATAATTCTGTAAGGTAGGTAGTTGAGAAGCCACAGTTTACAGCTGTCAAATAACTTTCCCAAAATTCTGAGGTAATAAATGCTGGAGCTGAGATTTGAATCCAGACCTCTTTGATTTCAGAGAGTTGTACTTCTGAACCATTATGCTATGCTGACTTCTTTCCTGATTTGTATGTTTTAATAACAAATACATCATTGAAAATATAATTGTGATTGGTTGAAAAATTGACAGTGCAAAGTGGCATAAATTTGGAGTAAAGACTCCCATATATGACAGGAGATCTGGATTCTAATATCCCACTTACTGGATGTATGCCTTTGGGTGAGGATCTTCATCTGCCTCATCCCATGTTCCCTATCTGTAAACTGAGAGTTAAATTTGGATAATTCATTTTGAACCTTACTGTATATACTGCAGATCTTGTTAAACTGCAGATTCTGATTCAGCAGGGCCAGGGGGTCTGAGATGCTGCAACTCTAAAACTGGTGATGCTATGGTTGCTGGTCCAGGAAGCACATTTTAAACAGCCAGGAGCTATGTGATTGCTAAGGTGTCTTAGTATCTGAGCCTGTGAGTCGTTTGAAACTCTTAATTGAACTGCTTCTTAACTTATATAATTGGCACAAAAATATGAAGCAATTGGTTTGGTTATCTTAACGTCCAGGTACTTGATCATTCACCCCAAAATTCATTCTCTCTTATTCTAGCAGTAAATCTTCAGAATCTCTGGGGGTTCTCTCCGGTCCTTAACCTGTGCTTCAGGTGCATTTGGAAGGCATCGGTGTTTACGATTTTCTGGCCAGAAAACATTTGGTTCAGGGAATGTCATGAGACAGACTGAAAAGCCAGTAAAATACAATCAAATGTACGCCTGAGAATTCAAGGACGAGGCAGAGATGTTTTTCCCTGGGCTTGATCTTGGAGGACTAGAGCTGCCATGGTCATCTTCCCTTACTACCATTTGTGCACAGTAAGGTTGCCCACAAACAGAAAATGGGCCTAAAGATATGTAGGGAGAGAAATCAAGCCCTGGGAAGCCTTTTGAGCTTCACTTGTAAAAGTAACTGGGCAGGTTTACCCATACATGGTTAGATACATTTATTAACATGTGTATGTGTATGTGTGTGTGTGTCCTTGCACATGTGTGCCATGTGTAATTACCAGTTAAAGGCTTATCAACTGTGTAGGTTCAATCTCCTCCCATTTAAGCGCCTTAGGCCCTGGGATCTGGGCTCAGCATTAGAGAATGGGCCCGAGGCTGAAGACACCACTAAAAGTCAAGCAGAAAGTACAATAGAGGCATGGATGAAGCAAGGGGGCAGAAAGTGCGGGGTGAGGCCACAGAGCCACTAGAGAGTCAAGGCTATAGCCCAAGGGATGAGAATGGGGCCTGCAGAGAGGTGCTGTACTGCTGGCCTCTGGCTGTGGTACCTTCCACACGGAGTCTCAGAACTCTGCGGTAGGTGAGGAGGAAGTCATGAAGTGTGCTGGGCCAGGAAGATATAGAATGAGGTTAGTCTGCTTACTCAGCCCTTGAAAACAAAGACATAGACTATGGGTTAAAATTCATTTTGGCTAGGAAACTGCTGCTTGCAGTGTGTGCGTGTGTGTGTGTGTGTGTGTGACTATTTATTTTCCGACAGAAGCAGTAACCTCAAATGGTCCCTTGAGACTGGGCAGCTATTATGGATGTCACAGATGAACTCCTTGTAGGATGGCCGACTTCACTTTGACCTGAGGCAAAGCTATTTAAATTTTATTAGGGAAGCAGGCCAACCACCCTATTAGACCTCTGGGTGATTAAAAGAAAATCATCTTATAAAACATTCCATTATGTAGGTCTGTTAACTGACCATGGCTTCTTGATGAACTTAAAATATCTGATAGGCAGATAGCATAACAGTAACAATCTGTCTGAATCAGACTAAACAGACTCAATTTTATGGAATATCATGACATCTGTATTTTCTTATTTATGAGCAACTCTCCTTTTTTCCCCCATCCCCCCAAACATGGTTGCTTCAGCATATTCCAAATCCATGTTCCCGTGATTGTTTTTGTCTTGCTTCAGTAACTCCAGAGCATTTATCCATGTAATAGCATGGTCTTCTGCTCCACTGCTTATATAGCCCTCACGCCTCAGTGGATTTGCTTGATGGGATGCAGACAAAATGCTGCTTAGTATATTTTATGTATCTAAATGAATATTTATAGCAAACAAAGGAGGCAGACATTTTAAAAGAGATATAATCATTTTGAGGCAAATGGCTAATTAAATTTTATCATATATAATAACTTGCATTCTGGGTACCTCTTATTTGCCTTCCAGGACAGTGTGTTGTGCCATATTTGACTAAATGATGCATGCTGACATGTTGGTTTATGAATAAACCAAAACACAACCTAAAATAAGTTGGTAAGCTCCAGTCTTGGTTTAATTATTCTATAATAGTCATTTACATGTATAAAGATACTATGTGTTTAGAAAATTTGTGATTAGGAAATCAGACAAAAAATTTTATTAAAAGGATGCCTATATTATGGTACAGACCCACAGAGGACTCTAATGCAGTTGGTAAGAAAGAAAGAGAGAGATTTATACTTGCTGACAAGAAAGGACTTCTAAACACAAAGACAATTTGGTAATAAGTCTATGTAATGTAAATCTGTTTTTATTAAAATATTAATAGTAAGAATAAGGTGTGTTTGTCTTATAAAACTGTGAAAGAAACTGTAACCTGCTTATTTTCACAAGAGAAGTAAGATAATGTGTTACTATCTCTTTCTAAGTTACATTTCCATATTATTTTATTGTGCAATTTTTTATAATGAGGAAAAAAAGTAAGTGTTTCCTTTGCTTCCCAAGTTAGTGTATATAGAAATAATTCTGGGCTACCATTGGAAATCTGACTACCAAAAAGTGAGCTGCTAAGGTAAAATGAAGCAGTTGCTTTCGCTGTTTATGGAAGAAAAGTGTATGATAGAAATCCTTGAGTGTCTGGCTTGGCAGGGAACTTAGGGACAGAGAATCTGACTCATCATTTCGGTGATGGGGAAGATGAAAGATTAGCAAGAGAGAGTCTTTTCTGAGCTCAGGCAGGCAGGGCATAATGATTATGTGGAGGTGGGGTCCTGAAATTCCCATTCCCATCCTTGCTGAACCCACTGGGACTCTCCATTCACCAGGTACACTTGTGAGAATTCATAGATATTTTTTTTCTTTCCATTTTAGGTCTTTGGGGGGAATTAATTTATGTATTCATGTAACCTGAGTCATCTGTTTCCTTATGAAACACACACATGATTCATTGGTGGAAGCACTGAAGCTCCTTTCCCCACCACAGAGGCAGAAATTTGGTGATAGGAGAGCTGGAGTGAACTGTGTACTAGTCCACATCTGTGTTGTCTCCAGGAGTTAATATGAGTTTCTGTAGGTGAAAGTGACCCTTTTAAGCAGCAAGAGCGCTTTCAGGATTATGTGGCCGGGGAAATACTCTGGCCGCTGGGTTAGAGTTGGCCTTGTAAAAGCAGTCTTAGGAACTGCTTCCTAGGTTGGGTGTAGGTAGAGAGGTCAGGCTTCAGATCCACAGGCCCAGGTGACCTCCAGAACATGATGACTCATAACGGAGAACAGCTGTATTTGCAGTTAGAGGACTCACTGCCCCCAGCCCAGCAACGCTGCTGTAGAGAGATGAGCTGAGCTCATCGCACCCTTCCACCCACAAAGAATACACTCTTTCTTCGAGACTAAGTCTGCAGAAAAGTGAAAGTGAAGTCGCTCAGTCGTGTCTGACTCTTTGCAACCCCATGGAATGTCTGCAGAAGCCTCCATCAATACCAGTGGACTCCAAAGACAGTTCTGTACAGAGGACATGGGATGGACTCTGTCATTCTGGGGGTGAGCAGCAAAGGGGATAGTTTGGTGTGTGCTGAGGGAGGGCGGGTGACATCCTGAGGAAGGCTGAAAGAGGATTCTGCATGAGAAGCTGGGAAAGAATCTGGGGAGAGGGGAAAGTCAGACGTAAGAAGCACATTCTAAGATTATGTGGAGGTGGGGAATGAGGTCTCCCCTCCAAAGATATTTTGTCAAGGGCTGTTATGAAGAGGGCAGAGAAACTAGCATGAGCCATACTGGCTGGTTCACACTTGAGGTGTGACAGTGGCTTGTTGTAACTAGGAAGACGGTGGAAAGCATGGGACTCTAGAAAGAGAAATTGAGATGGATTGAAAAACTTGTTTGATTTTTCCCTCCTGAAAAACTGATTCTGATACAAGTTTATTAGGAACATTTAGAGTGACTCATTTGCCTCTTAGCCAGTTTAACTTATGACCTTATTATTAAAAATATATGATCAAATCATAAATGCAAATAGAGACGTGGACACAGTTTTCTCTTGGTGAGCATCACTTAGCTCTTTGCATAGTATTTTCTATAAATCATTTGTGTTACTATGTACATTTTCTGGAGAGCAATAGTTTAGAGATGATCCCTTTTACAGGTGATAAAATGGAGAACTGGAGGCACTGGGGCATTTCCAAAGCCACGGAGAAAATCAGTAGTGAAGCTGGGATAGGAATCAAGACTCCTCAGATTCAGGCTGATTTCATTTTCTGTTGAACTGTACTATCTAAGACTATGTTAGCTAGAATCCTTTCCCTGACAAATATTTCTCTCCTTCCTCACTCTCTTCACAAACCTGGAAAGGAAATATAGTTCAGCTGAGTGACCGGGTCACCTGGTACTAACATGGAGAGATTGGATAATTTCTTCTCTCCCATCATTGTCAGTAGGATGTACTTCCTTTCTCTTTCTCATTCACTTCTCCCTGGAGAAGGAAATGGCAACCCACTCCAGTATTCTTGGCCTGGGAAATTCCATGAATAGAGGAGCCTGGTGGGCTATAGTCCATGGGGTCACAAAGAGTCAGCCACTACAGTGACTGAGCATTTCCACCTCTTCACTACTTTCCAACCCCACGAGTCATCTTTCTCATTTTATAGGGCAGTATTGAGTCCAGCTTAATAGTGTATCTTGTAAAAGATCTAGATTTAGATTTATTATATCCTTCAGAGAAGAAATAATCACAGAAAACAAGAGTATTTCTTTCATTTAGGTCATAGCTTGTCACATCTAGCCCAAGAAGCACTAACTGAAATTATTTGTTATATCTTATCCAGGTACTGCAAAAAACTTGTTTTGAAACATCATCAAATTAGATCTTTTCTTGATGGAGAGTTGTCATTAATTTATGCAATTGTCAGGACTAGCAATCAAGCTGCTTCATGTTTGAGTATACACTCTGCGGAGTGCATTCTTTTTTGGGTGTCACAAGAGTGCAAAATTTAGAAATAATGTAACAACAGAGATGATTTACCCTTCTATTCATTTTCTTTCTTTTGGGAGAATGTGTTGTTCTAAAAAGAAAGACTGCAGTGCAGTCTGCTTCATTCCGCTTTGATGGTAACCTTCCCTTGTACAACATGTCAATTTTGAATGATACAAATTCCTTTCCCCCATAAACACAGAGATGGCTGACAAAGCTTTAATTTTACTGAACGTGATGCTATAATTAAGGAAATGTGGACTTTGGAGGTAATCATTAGTTCTTCCGTATGAACATCTAGCCTGGGATTTTGCCGCCTACTATGTTTCCTTGTTAATGACAATGTTGGGAGGCTTCCATGTAATTGAAATTGCCCCCTTTGAAGAACTGATGTATTAAGTGATCATGTAATCTCATGATGAGCTATCAATGAAGAGATGAAGAGTTTATATACTGGCACAAAGTGGAAATAGTCATACAGTAAATTTCTGTACCACTCTGCATCTTCATGTGGTAGAATTAGAGTAGTTAGGCATTAGCCTTTGCTGTATACGTTAAAAAAAATAAAAAATAAACTTCTAGATTGTTTTAGGTAGATTATAAATGAATTCCAATCATATTCTATGGATTCAGCCACCTGAGGTGAAGGACTCTATAGGTCTTATGCAGGGGTCAAGATATGGAGTGTATTGCTCAGTTATTTCTGTCACAGTGTTGCATTCCCAGCATATAAGTAAACACACCCAATAACTTCTTTATTCATTCATCCATTGATAGAAAACTTCAGTTGTTTCCATATCTTGGCTATTGTTAAATAATGCTGCAATGAATATGGAGGTGAAAATATATTTTTGAGTTAGTGTTTTATTTAGACAAATACCCAGAAGTGGAACTACTAGGTCCTATGGTAGTTATATTTTTTATTTTCTGAGGAACCTCTCAACTGTTTTTCATTGTGATTGCACCAATTTATTTTCCCATCAACAATCACAAGGTTCCCTTTCCTCCACATCTTCGCCAATGTTTGCTATTTCTTGTCTTGTTGATAGTAGCCATTCTAATTTGCAGTAATATCTTATTGTAGTTTTAATTTGCATTTCCCTGATGGTTAATGATGTTGACATCCTTCTAGATTACTGATTCAATCTTCTTACTAGTAATTGGTCTGTTCACATTTTCTATTTAATCATGATTCTGTCATGGTAGGTTGTATATTTCTGTGAATTTATCCATTTCTTCTAGGTTGTTCAGTTTGTTGATGTATAATTTTTCATAGCAGCTTCTTATGACCCTTTGTATTTATGCTATATCATTTGTAGTATTTCCTTTTTTATTTCTGATATTATTTGAGTCCTCTTTTTCTTGGTTAAGTCTGTTTAAAGACTTGTCAATTTCATTTATCTTTTCAAAGAACCAGCTCTAAATTTGAACTCCTGTACTGTCATTGTGGTCTCTATTTCTATGTAACCTTTGTTATTTCCTTCCTTCTACTAACTTTGAGTTTCATTTGTTCTTCTTTTTCTGCTTCCTTGACATGTAAAGTTTGGTGTTTATTTCAGACTTGTTTCCTGAAGTAGATATTTATTGCTATGAAATTCCCTCTTAGAACTGCATTTGCAACATCCCCCAAATTTTGGTATATTTCCATTTTTGTTTGTCTGAAGGTATTTTCAAATTTTTCTCTTTATTTCTTCTTTGACCCATTGGTTTTTTAGTACTATGTTGTTTAATGTCCACATGTTTTTCCAGCTTTCTTCATGTAGTTAATTTCTAGTTTCATACCGTTGTGCTGGAAAAGATACTTGATATGAATTTAGCCCACTTAAATTTATTAAGACTTGTTTTTTGACCTAACATATTACCTATCCTAGAAAATGCTTTATGTGTACTTGAGAAGAATGTGTATTCTGTTGCTTTTGGATGGAATGTTCTGTATGTTAATCTCATTTGCTCTAATGTGTCCTTTGAGGCTGATGTTTCCTTATTGATTTTCCATGTGGATCATCTATCTATTGATGTAAGTGTGATTTTAAAATACCCTATAACGCTGGACTGGAAGAAACACAAGCTGGAATCAAGATTGCCGGGAGAAATATCAGTCACCTCAGATATGCAGATGACACCACCCTTATGGCAGAAAGTGAAGAGGAACTAAAAAGCCTCTTGATGAAAATGAAAGAGGAGAGTGAAAAAGTTGGCTTAAAGCTCACCATTCAGAAAACGAAGATCATGGCATCTGGTCCCATCCCTTCATGGGAAATAGATGGGGAAACAGTGGAAACAGTGTCAGACTTTATTTTTTGGGCTCCAAAATCACTGCAGATGGTGACTGCAGCCATGAAATTAAAAGACGCTTACTCCTTGGAAGAAAAGTTATGACCAACCTGGATAGTATATTCAAAAGCAGGGACATTACTTTGCCGACTAAGGTCCGTCTAGTCAATTCTATGGTTTTTCCAGTAGTCGTGTATGGATGTGAGAATTGGACTGTGAAGAAGGCTGAGCGCCAAAGAATTGATGCTTTTGAACTGTGGTGTTGGAGAAGACTTTGAGAGTCCCTTGGACGGAAGGGAGATCCAACCAGTCCATTCTGAAGGAGATCAGCCCTGGGATTTCTTTGGAAGGAATGATGCTGAAGCTGAAACTCCAGTACTTTGGCCACCTCATGCAAAGGGTTGACTCATTGGAAAAGACTCTGATGCTGGGAGGGATTGGGGGCAGAAGAAGGGGACGACCGAAGATGAGATGGCTGGATGGCATCACGGACTCAATGGCCGTGAGTCTGAGTAAACTCCAGGAGTTGGTGATGGACAGGGAGGCCTGGCATGCTGCGATTCATGGGGTCACAAAGAGTCGGACACGACTGAGCGACTGAGCTGAACTGAACCGTTATATTGCTGTTTGTTTCTCCATTTAGATTTGTTAATGCTTGCCTATATAGCTAAGTGCTTCTGTGTTGGCTGCATATATATGTACATATGTTAGGTCCTTTTGTTGGATTGACTCTCGTTATTATAAAATTCCCCTCCGCTCCCTCTACAATACGCTTGGCTTTCCTTTGTGGAAACCAGAGAGCTCCCAGGAAAGCAGGCCAGATGATGCCACAAGCTAATCTCAGAGAAGTAGAAGCCTGATCAGGGCTTTTCATTGTCCCAGGATCAGTTCTATCCCAGGACATTACTACCCACATTCCAGATGGGGATGACGAGGAAATTGTCAAAAAAGATGGTTCTTGTCAGCTGGCCCTGTCATCTTCACCCCTTATTCGGAGATGCTTATCCTGTTGCTCTTTTCCTATTACCTCCATTTCATTAAGGTCTTCCCTCCCCGCCCCGAGATTTTACCTTGTTCTTTCATTTGTTTCTTCATTTTGCTTGACACTCCATGTTGGCTTCTATACAGTCGGTGAAACAACCACTTCTCCTAGCCTTGAAGGAGTGGCCTCGTGTAGGAGATGAACCTTGTTGTTCAACCCTGCTCCAATGCTTTGTTGTCTCTCAAACCTTTGTGCTTATCCAAGCATCCTATTATAATTTTAGTAACTCTCGGTAATTGAGGATGTGGCAAGACCTGTCAGTGTTTCTAGGGGGAAGATCTCAGCATCTAGATTCAGACTGTTTAGAAGCCAGACCCCTCAGGCAGTGGCTTTTTAAAGTATGAAAATATATACATGTTTTTTGTGGGATCATAAGCATATACTCTGCTAGCCAGGTGATCTGGCAGTCACAACAGTTGGAGCTCCAAAGAACTGTATAAGCGCTCTCTGGGAGATACTGGTGAGCTGTAACAAGACAGGAGATTGCCAAGATGGTACCCACAGCCTGCATTGCTTGAGAGCCGCTCCAGAGTCTGCTAGATGCGTGGCGGTGGGGGGCGGGGGGGTCTCACACCTGCCCCTCAGGCCAGAGTCCCAGGACAAGCCAAGAAACCTCCTTCACAGAGAGACTGGCGGGTTGGGGTGGGGCAGCGTCAGTCTGCTGTCCGCACATTCCCCGGGCTGGCTGCCTTCCAAGGACCTGCTCTTTGATTTGTCACAATCCTGTAGGATCCATGAATGCAAGCACCCCGCCCCCTGTCCACCAGAACCAGGCGATCAAAGGGCATCCCCTAGGCAGCAACTGCAAACCTGGGGGCACTGGATGCAAAAGCCAAGGCTGGGGCCAAGTGGAAAGCTCCCCTCCAGGAGACACTGGCTCCTTGGAGCGCAGCAACAGGAAAGCCTGGAGGTAGTGCCTGTCCTCCAAGGTCTCTGCAAAGGGTTACAGTCAGCCCCTGGATGTGTGTTTAATTAGAAGCCTACCCCTCAGGCCACATCCATGATGATAAGCTAATAGGCCTTCTTCCCAGGGGACTTCCCTGGTAGCTCAGCTGGTAAAGAATCCACCTGCAATGCAGGAGACTCTAGTTTGATTCCTGGGTTGGGAAAATCCCCTGAAGAAGGGTTAAGGTACCCATTCCAGTATTCCTGGGCTTCCTTGGTGGCTCAGATGGTAAAGAATCCACCTGCAATGCGGGAGATCTGGGTTCCATTGTTGGGAAGATCCCCTGGAGGATGGCATGGCAACCCACTCCAGTATTCTTGCTTGGAGAATCCCTATGGACAGAGGAGCCTGGAGGGCTATGGTCCACGGGGTCGCAAAGAGTCGGACATGACTGAATGACTAAGCACTTCTTCCCAGAGACAGGCTTCTGGGTCTGCTACCTCTTGCTGTGCCCTGAGGAGTGGTAGCTACTTAAGAACTCTTTCTCCTTTGGTTACAGTCTTGTGAGACCTACAGGTGTAAGCCCCACTGGTTGCCAGAAGCTGGTGTTACAGACGTGTCCTCTGGTAGCAGCTGCAAAAATTAGGGTATGAGCTCTTTTCTGGGTAATACTGATTATTACAGTCCCACAGGACCAGGAATGCAAGCTCTGTTTGCCTCCAGAGCCAGGTAGTCAAGAGGTACCCACTGCCCCTGGTGGCAGTCACAGAGATCTGGGCACAAGACGCAGGTAAAAGCTCCCTTCTGGATGATGCTGGGGCTCCAGAGCAAAGGGAGAATGTGAAGATGGCCCCCTCCCCAGCCTCCCTTGCTGTAGAGTTCCAGCAGGCTCCTAGAGGTGGGTGTTAATTAGATGCCTGCCCCTCGGGACAACACTCTTATCAGCTGGTAAGTCTCCTTCATTTAACTCAGGGCTTGATTGGCGGCCTCCAAGCTGGGTCCCGGAGTGGGTAGAGCTGAGCACGTGCACCCTTTAAAAGCGTGCTCTCAGGATGCTATCGTCCTGTGGGTCTCAGGATGTGAGCCCTGTTTACTTTCAAAGTTAGAGCTTTTGGGGGCTCCTCTCTCAGGTGCAGGTACTGAAAGGTAAGTTGTCCAATGTGGGGCTCAAAGTTTTTCCTCTTGGGGAGAAATTCTGGGTTTTGAGTTTTCTTCTAGTTGTGGCTCGCTGTGCGGGGAGAGGGGTTTATATTGAGACTGTATGTCTCTTTCCATATGGTTTCTTTCTTGTTTGCCACTCAGCCTAACTTTAGGTTTTCTTAAGAGAAAAACCTGTCCATATGTGGCTCTAAATTCAGTGTGTCTATGGGAGGAGGTCAGTTTGGGATCTTCCTGTGTTGCCATCTTGAACAGTAACTTTTCTAGATGGAATTTTAAAGTGAAAAAGTGAAGTCGTTCAGTCATGTCTGACTCTTTGCAACCCCATGGAGTGTAGCCTACCAGGCTCCTCTGTCCATGGGATTTTTCAGGCAATAGTACTGGAGTGGATTGCCATTTCCTTCTCCAGGGGATCTTCCCGACCCAGGGATCGAACCCAGGTCTCCCTCGTAGACAGACGCTTTACTGTCTGAGCCAGATGGAGTTTTAAACACTCTTCAAATCATGCAACAGCTTGCAGCCTACAGGTTTTTAGAGAAAATCATAGGAAATAAACTTTTTAAGTAGCATCAGTGTGAAAAGAATGATCCTGGAGGCATAAAACATTGTCGAGGTTTTTCTAAGTGCTCCTTGAGACATCAGGGCCTCAGTGATTGAGATTTGAACTCCTGTGATCTACTTAATACTGACAAGGTTATTCTAAGGGCTTTGTGCTCTCAGACATGAGCAGCATTTCATTACCCTAGATTTCTGCTGAACCTCTGAAATGCCAAGAGTCTGCCTGCTGTTCCTCAGTTAGGAGAAATACTGCCTGGTCCAGCAGGTCGGAGGACCTTACCTTTGCATGGGGCCCAACGTGAATGTGAAATGGTAAGTCTTTATAGCCAGAGCATTTGAAATGGCCTTTCAGTTCTTAATTAGTAGATGCTTTCTGTACCACTGACTACCTGGGAGTGACATGAAGGAGAATTTGCCTAGTTTGCAGGGGGGCCTGGGAGAGCCATTATCACTCACAGTGTGTTAGAAATGAAAGATTGAAGAAAAGATGATTAAAGCCCCAGCAGCTGCCTTCACAAATGAACTTCAGGAGAAATAAGAAGTTTAGTGTAAATGTGGCAAGTCTTCATGCTGGAGCTTGATGAAATTAAAGGCAATGCCAGGTAATATAAACCATTGTTGAATCTTTCTTTTATTAAAACTGGGCTAAAACAAGGAGTAGGAATTTGTCAGGTGCAGTAATTACTTTGGTACTTTACTGATGAAAGCTCTCTTGGGCAAAACCCTCCTCTCATCTATTTTCCATTTCCTCATAAGTTAGACTTCCAGTTGCTAGAGGAGAATAAATATGAGCTAAGAAGAGGGCAGCTTTGCAGCCTATCTATTTATGAATTAAAGTTTTAAGGGTAGTGCTGGTGATGTTTTTCTCATTCTTTCAGTTGCCCTGAATGAGAAAATCTCTAGATTATTTGGTCAATTATACTCTTGCGAGAACTGAGAAACATACATGTTTAGTGATCATAGGAACAGGAAGAAAAACACTCAGACATTTGTTATGTGTAACCCAGGTGTTGCAGCTCAGGCGGGAGATGGAAGGAAAATACCAGGGCATTAATGGTGGGATTCTGTTGATGGACGGGGCCCTGTTCCCTCCCTGTTTGACCTGAGACCAAACTGTGGTGGAGGTAATGAAGATAATAGTGACCTCCTTCAAAAGGTTCCATGCACTCACTGCTGCACTCAGTGCCTCGACCCTGCAATAGGCCACCGCCCACCCACACCTCTGCTGGAGACTCTGGACACTCACAGGCAAGTCTGGGCCAGTCTCTTGTGAGGTCACTACTCCTTTCTCCTGGGTCCCGGTGTACACGAGGTTTTGTTTGTGTCCTCCAAGAGACTGTTTCCCCAGTTCTGTGTAAATTCTGTAATCAAGTCCCATTGGCCTCCAAAGTCAAATTCTCTTGAGAGTTCTCAGTCCCTTTGCCAGATCCCCAGGTTGGGAAATTTGTTGTGGGTCATAGAACTTTCTTAACAGTGCGAGAATTTCTTTGGTATAATTGTTCTGCAGTCTGTGGGTCGTCTGCTTGGTGGCTCTACGGTGGGGTTAATGGTCCAAGAGGGCTTATGCCAAAGGCTGTGTGACTAGATAGTTGCAAAGGTCCGTTTAGCCAAAGCTGTGGTTTTTCCAGTAGTCACGTATGGATGTAAGAGTTGGACTATAAAGAAAGCTGAGCACTGAAGAATTGATGCTTTTGAACTGTGGTATTGAAGAGTCTTCAGAGTCCCTTGGACTGCAAGGAGATCCAACCAGTCCATCCTAAAGGAAATCAGTCCTGAATATTCATTGGAAGGACTGATGCTGTAGCTGAAACTCCAATACTTTGGCCTCCTGATGTGAAGAACTGACTCATTTGAAAAGACCCTGATGCTGGGAAAGATTGAAGGCAGGAGGAGAAGGGGACAACGGAGGAGGAGATGGTTGGATGGTATCACTGACTCAATGGACATGAATTTGAGCAAGGTCCAGGAAATGGTGAAGCACAGGGAAGCCTGGCATGCTGCAGTCCACGGGGTAGCAAGAGTCAGACACGACTGAGTGACTGAACTGAACTGAATGGTGGGATAAAAGAAACTGGTAAGGAAGAGGTGACAAGTCTATGAGGTTCTTGCTGATTGTTGTTTCAAAGACCACAATACAGAAGTATCACCTGGAAGCTTGTTAGAAATGCAGCATCTGAGGCTTTACCCCAGAGATACTAAGTCAGAATCTGTATTTTAATATCGGGAGCTGATTCATATGAACATTCGGGTTTAAGAAGCTGTCTATGGGCAGTCCTTGAACTGGGTGCTGTCAAAGCCAGGGAGACCTATACAACCCAGGGGATATTAACAGGTTCTAAGAAGGCATTTATAGAGGGCATGCCAGTGGAAGGAATTGCACATTCAGTGCTGGTGAAGGCAGCAACAGCTGGAGCAATAGACTTTCACTGGAAATTTTTATTTTTTAAAATTTTATTGAAGTATAGTTGATAATGTGTTAACTTTTGCTGTACAGCAAAATGAGTCAGTTATACATGTACATACATTCATTAAAAAAAAAAAATCTTCCATTATTGTTTGTCCCAGGAGATTGGTGATTGGTCTTATTGCTAAACAATAGGACCTTGTTGTTTATCCGTTCTCTAAATAATAGTTTCCATCTGCTAATTCCAAACTCCCAATCCTTTCCTCCCTCACTGACCTCCTGTCTCTGCCTCTGTCTCATAGATATGTTCATTTGTGTTGTAGACAGGAAATTTTTATAGTTAAGGCAAGAAAGCTCTCTGCTTTAAGGAACGAAATGGTGTAATAGTAGGAAAGGAGTTAAGGCTCTTTGCAGTATGTTTACTTGTTATGAAAAAAAGGCACTGGGTGATCCAAGCAAGGGCACTATGGAAGAGTGTGAGGTGTGGAGCTACCGGAAATAGAAGAGACACTCAGCATCAGATAATATAACTGGTGAGACACTCAGCGAGCTGGGTGTAGCTCAGGATAAAGATCTGCTGCTTATCACTTGTTGCTAATAGCTTATATAGCTAGGTAGAGTTAACAATAAACCTAGACCATGGTCATCGATGTTAATTCTTAATAATTTACTATATATCCTTATCTATTCCCACATACACTTAAATTAACTCTCAAACTCTACATAATTTGTTAATTAATGGGTTTTGCTTCTTTTCAAGTGTGGGCTTATTTCCCAGCTTTTATACACTGTGACTTTGATCACCTGTATCTTAGCCTCAATTGCCTCAGTTTCTTCAGCTGTAAAATGAGGATAACAGTAATGCTCATCTCATAGGTTTGTTTGAGATTTAAATGAATTAGTACATGTTATTTGTTAAAAAGAGCACCTGACACATAGTTAGGGCTTAATAATTATTTGTAAAGTCTTGAAATAAAAGTATCCATTCAGGTAGTTTAAGCAGAGATAGATAAACCAAGAGGATTTAACCAGCATTGGCAATCACTCTGCTAGGACAGATCACATCGTCAGATATATTAGGTGCTCTAGACCTTAAATATGGGTCTGTCTGTTCTAAGTTGCTTCAGTCACGTCTGACGTTTTGCGACCTGATGGACTGTAGCCCACAAGGCTGCTCTGTCCATGGGATTCTCCAGGCAAGAATACTGGAGTGGTTTACCATTTCCTCCTCCAGAGGATCTTCTTGACCCAGGGATTGAGTCTCTTACATCTCCTGCATTGGCAGGCAAGTTCTTTACCATATGAGAAGCCCCTAAATAAGGGTAAGAACATAAAAGTTAGAAAGGATTTGAATAGGCGTAACTTAAATGTATTTTTATATACCTGAGGAATGAACTCCCTGGAAATGGAAAATCCATTAGTTATCTTTGCTTCCAGAAATCTCATCCATTTTCTTGGGTCCCTTTTATTCTTGCTCTCTTTGACGGCCAAGTCCACACTAGTAGTTCTTGGATAGTGATAGTTGAAGTATTGTGGTTGAATTTCACAGTCCTTAAAAATTGAGAAATTAAACTTAATTTGAAGCTGTATCATGCATCTTGATCTGAATGACAGGAAGACTGGAATACAATTATGATGAGGTAAAATTGTACAATATTTAGGATCAACTGAATCTCATTAAGAATGAGCTATTTATGCTTAAAACCAGCTTCAATGAAAAAGTTATTCTCATTAATTTGCAATAGTTTCTTTCTGAAGATTTTCCTCCTCTGTTTCCCCTTTTCCTTTCTTGAGGGGCATTTCTGCAAGGAATGTCACTATGAGCACCATTTTTGGTAGGCGATAACAGTAATATCCAAAAGCAATGCGTATGAATAGCTCTCCTTGAAGAGGCAGAACAATTATGTAAAGTAAGTTTAACCTGTGTTCTAGACTCGGTATCTGAAAACTTTCCTTCTGGTCATGGCTCTGCCCTGACACTGCTGAACTCTTGTTCCTCCAAGGCTTGGGGTCCCATCTGTGAAATCTGAACTAAAATTTGAATCACATATTCAACCAACTTAAAATTCTAGGTCTCCATGATTAGGACCCTACACAAAAGAATTATGAAAAGCATTTCTAGCCAATTAGTTAAATTTAACCTGGTTTAGGAAACTTGGGGCTTCCTGGACTGCAATGTGAGACCTGGGTTCAATCCTTGGGTTGGGAAGTTCCCCTGGAGGAAGGCATGGCAACCCACTCTAGTATTCTTGCCTGGAGAATCCCCATGGACAGAGAAACCTGGAGGGCTATAGTCTCAAAGAGCTGGACATGACTGAGTGACTAAGCACACACAGGAGAACTGGGGTCAGGAACCAACATGAGACTACCCTGGGGAGAAATGCAAGTCTTTCCCTGAATATAATACTTTCCTTGGCTAAAAGTAATTTCTGAGAATAATTTCTTTTCCTGATTTTCCTTCAGTCCAGGGCCATGTTGTTCGGCCTCTTTGTAACAATGAATTTTTATACTCCAAACTGACTTTCTTGCATCTGTTCTCTCTCTACTATTGAAGATGCTGTTGACAGTCTATACAAACCAGGAGAAAGAGGTCTTCGAGATGCTAATGTATTACACTTGGAGTCCTTTGGCCCAGGTGGCCTAGGTTTGGCAAGAAGGACGTGGCAAAGTTGCAGGAAGTCCTGAGCCAGCAGGGATTACTGTAATTGAATTCCTGGGCAGCCCCTTGCTGCTTTCCAACCCAGGCACACATCTTTGCCTTTTTTTCTATTTTCTTTCTGGCTTCCATGAATAATCTGCAGAGTGTCCACAGTTGGCAAACAGAAAATCAATTGGTGCTTATATCTTCTCTAATTTCTCATTGTCAAGCACTCACAGGGCCTTGGTAGGAAATAAACTAACTCTTCTACCTGTTTTGACAAAACAAAGAGATTCAGGGTGAAAGAAACAGGTAAAATTCTATAGCTGAACTTCCATTTGTGTATCTGTAGAGTACAGTGTTTTCCAAAATTACAAATTATTAATGTAAACAATAATTTAGTTTAATATGTTATCTTTTTTGAGCTCTACTACTTTTTAAATCTACATTTTAGTGTTATGTGACATAGACTATGGGTATTATAACTAAATAGAAGATAGGGATGACTAAATAAAATCATAAAGTACATGAGAATTCCTAAGCCTTTGAAACATGTGTATGAAGAGTCTAGTGGACATATGTTAGGTGCTCAAGAAATAGTTAATGGGTGAAAGGAATTTCCCCAAACAGTTCTTATTTGTGTTTCTACCTACCAACAGCTTAGGAGACAATCTGTTTTATATTTACCTATGCCATTCAATTCTGTTTCATTTTCAAAAAGTTTAAGTAATATATTCTTACTGCACACCTATCAGAATGGCTAAAATTAAAATATTGAAAGTACCAAATGCTGATGAGAATGTAGAGCAATAGGGACTATAATCCATTATTGATGAAATGGGGAATTGTCTAGCAACTCTAGAAAATGGCTTGGCAGTTTTCTATGAAGGATACACACTTATAAGACTCAGCAAGTGTACTCCTAGGTGTTTGCCCAAGAGAAATGAAAATTTGTGTTCATACAAAAACTCTACACAAATGTTTATAGTAGCTGTATTCATAATCACCCCAAACTAGAACCAGCCTAAATGTGCTTTAACTGCTGCATTCATGTAATAGAATACTACTCAGTAATATAAAGGAGCATATTTTTGATGCATGTAATTAATTGCACAATTGCAAAGGCACTCTGTAGAATGAAAGAAGCCATCATCAGAAGGCTACATACAGCATGATGTTCTCAAGGAGTCAGAACTACAGTTAACCCTGAACAACAAGGGATTTAGGGGTGCTAACCACCCCCTTCCAGTTAAAATCAGAATATAACTATAGTCAGCCCTTCTCACCCATGGTTTTGCATCTGCAGATTCAAGCAAACTTGTGTAGTGCTACAGTATTTACTATTAAAAAATTCATGTATAAGTGGACCACATGTATAATTTGAACCCGTGCAGTTCAAACTGTAACTGCTGTTCAAGGGTCAACTGTAGAGTAATGGAGAGTAGGTCAGTGGTTGCCAGGGGTTTGAGACAGGGAGAGCAATGGGGAGGTTTTGGGTGTAATGAAACTGTTCTGTATCCTGACTGTGCTGGTGGTTACATGAACCCATGCATGTGCTATAATTCATAAAACTGCACCTCAAAAAAGAGCCAATTTTAAAGTGAAAAACACATTCTTACTGAAGACTATTAAACAATAGGGCAATGTGAAAGTAAAATGGGGAGTCTTTACTCCTTGCCTCCCTAACTCAATCCAGAGCTCTTTTCAGAGCTCTCTCTGCAGTTCTGCAGGCTGAGAGCTGCTGGGGCGTACATCACCTCAGGAGCCACATGACCTTGATTTGTGTCCCAGCCCCTTCATTTACTCAACTGTTTCTTTGTGACCTTGGGCAAATTACTTAACCTCTCTGTTTCTCATTTTCCTTATGTACAAAATGGTGCTTATCACAGTCTGGTAGGCATTTACATGACAAGCACTTAGGCATTTTCTATTTTTACTGTAGGAATATATGACATGCACTCATAGGTTTGTGTTATTTGTATCGTTTTGATGCCTCTCTTGTTCATGTGACATTACATTATTACCTTTCCGTGTCAGTATATGAAGGTCTTCCCAACTTCTATGAATGCCAAATGCTGCACAGTAGTAGTCTGTCATATGTATGAATTAACATATATTTAATATTGCATATTTATAAATATATTTAATGCATTAATATTAGGTTTAAAGTTATATATTCTTTTTAAGGGCTTCCGTGGTGGCTCGGACAGTGAAGAATCTGCTTACAATGTGGGAGACCCAGTTAGGATACCTGAGTTGGGAAGATACCCTGTAGAGGGAAATAATGTTTTCACTGATGAAGGCACCCTTTTTTTTTTTAACTGAAACTGGCTTATTACTTAAAAAAATTTTTCTCCACCAATTCGATCCCAGTATGCTTGCAATCTCCTAGGATTTATTCAGAGTTCATTGCTGGTGCCCTTTCCTCCCTTCTCATCTGTTTATTCCTCTTTCTCCTTTAAAAAATCTTTTCCATAAGTTCTGTGGGCTTTTGGGGAGGCATTGGGAGTGAGATGTGGTTTCAGTTCACCATCACGAACCAGAAGCTCTTACCCTCCTAACCTCCTTTCTTAAAACAGTCCTGCGAGTCAGGGGAAGTACTGAGGCAGAAGATTCCAATGGTTAGGGAAGAAAGGTAGCTCAAGCTGGAAAATTTGAGTGTGAATTCTGCTTACCCATCCATCAGCTGGCTGAAGGTGGGCATTCACTTTATATTCTCTGGTTCTCAGTTTCTTCAGCTGTGAAATGATAATGGTTAGACTGGAAGAACTCTAAAATTCTATGTTCTGTCCATTTACAAAATGATGACACTATGGTTCACAGAAATGAAATGATTTGCCAGCGGTCATCCAGGAAGTAAGCTGTAGGCTTGAGTCTTGAACATGTATCTTTGGATTTCAAGTCATGTCACCCTGAGCAGTGCCACTTCAGAAGCTGAGAATGACGGGAACACCTCTCTCTGAGTGTCATTTCCTACCACGTGTGGATGTGGGTGTGTGTCCACACACAGAAGCTGTCCCAGGAGGTGGCCTTGTGGCCCAGCTTGGGTTGGCCCAGCACCGAGGAGCTACCCTGTACAGATGGTGGGGCGGCTGCTTGCACAGTGGTCGGGCTTCCCAGTGCTGGAGAGCATGGCTGAGCTCATTCTGAAGTCGTTCTGACAACATTCCTCTCCTGGCAGCCATGTACTCTCTCCTCCAGTCCTGTGCAAGCAAATGGCTTTGCAGCAGCTTTGCCCAGTCCTGGTGTAAGTGAAGCGCACGCATCAGGCCTGTGCATTTGTGTACATTTCTCTTTCTTTAATCTTTCCACAGAGTCTTTTTCAGACGTCATTTCCTCCTTTCTTCCTATGGATTTTCCCTTTGGGTTGTTTGAGTAGTTTTTCTTTTTAGTCAATGTCAGGATTATTTTTTTTTTTAAAATTCCCAACAAAATCCCACAACTCCTCTGAACACACAAAGAAGCAAACAGGAAATCAGACCAACAAAGGCTTGCATCCTGAGAGCCCCTTGGGCTGCAAGGAGATCCAACCAGTCCATTCTGAAGGAGATCAGCCCTGGGATTTCTTTGGAAGGAATGATGCTAAAGCTGAAGCTCCAGTACCTTGGTCACCTCATGTGAAGAGTTGACTCATTGGAAAAGACTCTGATGCTGGGAGGGATTGGGGGCAGGAGAAGGGGACGACAGAGGATGAGATGGCTGGATGGCATCACGGACTCAATGGATGTGAGTATGAGTGAACTCCGGGAGTTGGTGATGGACAGGGAGGCCTGGCGTACTGTGATTCATGGGGTCGCAAAGAGTTGGACATGACTGAGCGACTGAACTGAACTGAATGTATTAAAAGTGCTTCTTCAACACTATCACATCAACTTCTAATTAGGGGATAGTTTGCTTGTTTCTTACATGGTTTAAGAATCAAGCATGCATCTAATTCCACATGTCTTGAATTTCTTTTGAATATGAGATTCTGGAATTTTTTTTTTTTAACTTAAAAATTTTTTATTTGGCTGCATGGGGTCTTAGTTTTGGCATGTGGGATCTAGTTCCCTGACCAGGGAACAAACCTGGGCCTCCTGCATTGGGAGCTCAGAGTCTTAGCCACTGGACCACTAGGGAAGTCCCTGAGCTTTTGTAATTCTGATTTGTAGCTTCATTCTTTCTGGTCTACTTCTCCATTTTCTGGTTTTGTCACTTTCCTAAGTCTTATACAGTTACACCCTCTGGGCAACTTTTTGGTTACACCAGACCAGCTGGTCTCAACTCTGGCCAGATATTAGAATCACTTGGGGGTTTAATTCATGTTTGTTGGATTCTAGGTGTATATATATTTAAACATACCTCAAGTGACTTGTACATAAAGAGAAGTAAGAAATGGATAGCATTTGTAAGTGGCATCAACTCCTTCCTTTCTCTATCTAGCTAATCTAGCCTTTTCCTCTTTCAGGAATTCTCCAATTGAAAATAGGAGTTTCCACTGCGTGGTGGTTGGCTTTCAAGACTTTGATATGACAATGCATTTATCACCCTGGTATTGTGGTATCCACCCTACAGGCTTATAGACACTCTTAGAAGTCACAAGATGAACACGAGATACAGCACGATTTTTTGCTTGCTTTTTATTTTCTCTATATCACTCATTTATAGTTTTGAAGAAGTAGATGAATTATGTAGGATTTTTAGACTCCTCAGTAAAATGAGAAGGGGAAAGGGAGCTCTAGTTTGCATAAATTTGTATAGCAAGAAAGTATGCACATTTCAGAATATGTGATATCAGTATTTGAAATGTTTTTGAGTCTAGTTCTTTTTTGAATACTTCAGGGTATCCTGGCTCTAAAGACACAAGGCATTTTGCACAGGTTGTGTGTTTAAGCTCATGGGAAGAGAGTCCTAAAGCATACCTTCCATGTCCACCTTCTGTTGGGTATTGAGAAAACTCTTTCCCTTCATCTAAGCACCTGTGTTGAATTTGGTAGCTGTGGTGTTTGGACTGATTCAGCAGTAATTAATCTCCAGGCTAATTAGGAGCTCTGTTGTCATTTTGCTAGATGTAATTAAACTGCATAGCTGGAGAAAGTTGGGGAACTACGGTTTCCAAGAAAACTCTTCCCTGTAACTTGGCAAGGAGCTCAAGAGTGACAACATAATCAGCCAATTAAATATAAGCTGGAAGCCTGATGTCCTTCAGGATGAGTTTACAGGAAGAAGACAAACGTGTGTCCACAAGAGGCACCTGCTGTTTTACCGCTGCCTTTTTGGAAAGTGCTTGGAGTATTCTAGAGGTTTTCCCTCATTAATCCTTTTTATGGCTTTATTAAACAGGAAGCAGAACAAACATTTTAATCCCTTTCAAACAGAAGAGATGGTTAATATCATGAAGATCAACTATTGTTGTCAAGGAGCATAGTGACCATGGGTTAGAAGAAATTTCAATAGTGTATTTCCTTTAAAAATGTGATTATCTACATAGATTCCTATAGCAATCACCAGATATATAAGATAATACTCACACAAGGATAAAAATTGGTGAATAAATTCTCTAAGTGTTTTGGGGGCCAAGGTTCTATTCCGTTTTTTCATCTAGAGTAAGGAGATACCATATGTCAAGTGTGACAAAAATAGGTGTTGCTGAATCACACTGGCCTTGGTCTTGTTTAGAAAGGACCATTTTGAAGAGATGAGGAAAAAGGTCCATCTGGTCTGTATTTCCATAAAAACCAGCCTTGGTAACCTGTTTGGCAAATAAGCAGTAGGCATCCAAGGCCAGATGTAGGTAGAAAGATGTTGCAATTTTAATAGTTTTTAAAATTTTAAATAGATTTTAATTTTGTAATTTTAAATAGGTTTTAATGCTTTACTTGAGCTCTAATCTGACTCTTTGAGCATACACACAGAATATACAGTCAAGGAGAAAGCATTTAGAGCATGGGACAGCTACCATCACTGGTGCGTTTCCAAAAGCATGTGTAGGTGTGTATACTGCTCCCACCAGGGACACTCAAGAACTCAGGATCTGGGGAGGCACATCTACTCATACAGATAGAGTTTTATATTGTTGGATATTGTTCATAGTTTTATATATGGCAAGGGATTCTCATTTAAAATAGTAAAGAATAAATTTCCATTTGAAAATAAATTTCTCAATAAAACTGCAAATCATATAATTGTTAAATAAATAATGATATGGGGGATGTGCAGGTAGAGGCACAATTATGAAAGGTGGCACTTGAATAGCTAAAAGTTGGAAAACAGGGGCTTCTATTTATTTACCATGGTTGTCAGGGGGTAGAGGTTGACTTCCAAGGTGCAGGGAAAAATTTTCAGGATGTTGGAACTATTCTCTATCTTCACTGTGGTGGTGGTTGCATGACTATATACATTTGTCAAAACTCATAGAACTGTATGCTAGAAAGGGTGCATTTTACTGACTGTAAATTATACCTCAATAAACCTGACTGAAGAACAAATAGATGTTCTTAGTTTTCCATAAGAAGAATTACCAGTAAAACATGAAATAACAGTCAAACCAAAATGAAAGACCACAAATACCTGCAAATCACTTCTTGAGGGTGGAGAGAGTCAGGCTCAACTTTCAAATTGATTTACCTTGATAGACAGCCTCTTAATCTGTATGTCTGGAGTGGAAATGTCAAGTGTATACTTTTAAACAAACTGTTTTCATTCAATCATTTTGTTTTCATTCATGACTAGATTCATTTCAGCCCTACTGCTCCTCATAGTTTGAAAAACTTCTCATGGCAAAGAGTGGTTTCTCTGGTTGGGTATTATATTAGTAAATGCTGTTAATGATTGCCCTGTAGCAGTTTTTCCATACAAAAGACACTCTAGTTTTGGGACGGTTAGGAAATTCCTTAGTGTGGAAATGATGGAGAAATTAGGAACATATAAATCTTTGGAGATAATGTACTTCAGAATGGCCAACTTTTTCCCCCCCAACTTTTTAAATAGTGTGACCAGGTACAGAGAGGGCTTGTGGCCCCTTTTACCTTTCATGTCTTCCTGTCTCTGTGCTCATCATGCTGCTGCTAAGTCGCTTCAGTCGTGTCTGACACTGTGCGACCCCATGGACGGCAGCCCACCAGGCTCCCCCGTCCCTGGGATTCTCCAGGCAAGAACACTGGAGTGGGTTGCCTTTCCTTCTCCAACGCATGCATGCATGCTAAGTTGCTTCAGCCATGTCCTTTTCTATGCAACCCCATGGACAGCAGCCCACCAGACTCCTCTGTTCACAGGATTCTCCAGGCAAGAATACTGGAGCAAGCTGTCATTTCCTTCTCCACTGTGCTCATCATACTGTATGGTAATTTTTGGCTCACCTTGGTGTCTTTAGCCTGTGAGTTCCTTAGGAGCAAGAGACATATTTCATTCATTTTTGCATGTTATTTTCTAGCACAGTGTTTATAGGAACTAAAAATCATTTCTGAATGAATAAGTGAAAACTTATGGCTTTCTAATTATACTAAATGAATCATTTCTATGTTAAAATGGGCTTTTGCAAAGAGCTAGGCAAGTGGCATGAATTATGAGATGCCAGCATGGACACGTGAGGCCATTGTCTATGATACTGTACGTGTAGCTTTTCTTGGAGGCAGGTGGCTGGACTTGAAGACCTCTTGAAACATTTTTTAGTTCCTGGTTGGATAAAGTAAGAACTGCACAAAGCTTTTAATGCATTAAGTAAGATTTGTTTAAGATAGTATAATAATGAAAAAAGTCATTTAAGTCACTGATGCATTTTTAAAGGTTCCTCTACCTTGCAAATATAATGTATTATCAAAGTTATGTGCATTTTTATAGACACTGTTTTTATAGGACTAATTGATTTTCTTTTGAAGCAAAGGTTTGTTGCCATTTCAGATCATTCCCTGATTCAAATAAGAGATATCTTTTCCTTGTGGCTTTTCAGGGAAGTCTTTTAAAGTAATAACATGAAAGTCTGGTAAATGGATAGTCTAGTTTTCATAATTGTATCTGTTGTGATTCAAGGACTCATTTAAGATTTCTATTAATTTTTCTTGTTTTGTGGCAATCACAGCCATGTTCACCTTCTGAAACCTATGACATGTTTTTTATATCACGGAAGGCAGCACTCACCTTAGCAAGCCCTCAGGATTGTTTATTGATTACAGACTCAGTTAATTCTCAAATGGTGCAAAACAGTCAAGATCGGCTCCTTTTGGTTGATCTATTTCCAAAAGGCCTTGCAGGATACTGCCCACTTCTGTAGCTTCATTTCACAATTTATCTAGGCTCTGTTTCCTTTCACACATAGTATTTACCATCATCTCACTTATCCCAGGCTTACTGATCAATACATCAATTAACAAATATTTGCTGAGTACCTTTTGTGGTGGGTGCATGGTGTTTGCCTTGCTCAGGAGACATTTCCCTTTCATATGATAACTACACTTAGGTTTCCCTTGGGTGAACCTCCCCCTGCAGCTCTCAGTCATGTGCTTGGGATTTTCCAGGAGCTCCGGCAGGAGGCACATGACTCAGATTGGCCAGTCAGTGTATCCCATCCCTCTGGCCCCAGTGGCTTGTATGATGATGGACATACAACATAAAGCAGTCTACTAGGAATAAATTCTATGACTTTTGACTTAAACTATGGGGAAGAGAAGCTCTTTCTCCCAAGATTACTAACCAGGTGCAGTATTTCTGGGGCTATCTTTAATCCCACTATTAGAGGATCTTTGAAGAAAGAAGCTAAGATCCAGAGCCAAGGAGTAGATAAAGAAATTCTTACGTCCTCTTTAAAAAGCCTGATCTACCTGTGTCTGAAGCCGATATCAGGTTACACATGTACTTTAGAATATACCGAATTTCTGTCCTTACACTCATGAATGCAAAGATCCTGGAAAATACAGATTTATGGTTTGCAAGGGTTTATATAATAAATCAGAAAAAATATCATATCAAGTTAGCATTATTCTTCAAAAGTATGCTATTTTTCTGTCTATCCCTGAAATTATCCCTTGATGTCAGGATTGTTTGCATATATCCCCTTCTTCAATGATAAATCTTCTATTTGCCTCCTTGCTCTTAATATATAGTACAGTGCTTGCACATGGAAAATTATTCAATAAGCTTTCATTGAGTTTATCTGAAAAGACAACTAACTAATGATACTCAGGGATTTATGGTACAAGCCAGATGAGTAGTTTAGACCACGACATCCTATTGTTTTATGTCAAATGGCATTTTTTTGGTCTTCTGGGCCAGGTCTTCATTCTAAAGGCTAGCATTAGATGCTTTGTGTTTTGTTTTGCTTTTTTGAGCAAAGCTATGGCTAGATACTAGACAGAGGAAGCTTTGTTGGGATAGAATGAGGGGAATTGAGAGACTATGGCTCCAGAGAATTTGTTTTACAAGGAATATGCTTCATTATCAAAATAATATTAAATTATCTTGTTCACTTATCAACTTTACTCTGACAAACCATAAAATCTTAATTTTAATAAATAAAAGAGAAAGGAAGACTCACTCCTAATAATCAAAAGTATATGCAATAATAATCATATCTTGATCATTATCATTGTTTTTGACCTTCTGTAGCTCAAATGACTCAACTACTTTTATGTAGCTGGTAGAAACATTCTGTCACTAGTTTTCAGAACCAAATGTCCTGATAAGGTCTGATTCTTTCTTTATTCCCAGAACTGTGAATCTTTGTTTTTCCTGGGCCAAACTAAAGTGAACTTCATTCCTGTCTGATCTTTCCCCATCTTCAAAAGTGGAAGCTCCTTTGTTCAAGGTAAGTGAACCAGATATCTGCACTGAATATTTGTTTCTTTTATATTTTAATTGATACAGACATAGATGGTCTTCTTATGAGATTGCATACAAAACAATGTTCAAAATAAGCATAGATTCATAGCTAAGATTCAGAGAAGGAACTGAAAATACATGACTGATGTTTAAACTCTGTATTTTCCTCTTGGGTTATGTCATTCTGTAGGATGTGAAATAGTGATGGTTAAAGTTTGATAATTCCTTTCTGTGGTTTTATTAGATAAATAACATCATAGGTTTTTCATAACAGAGGGACCCCTGAAATCAGACAGACTTAAGTTTGAATCCCAGCACCACCATTTGCCAGAGTTCTTGATTGTAGACAAGTCACTTAACTTTATCTGGCCTGTTTCCTCATCTGTTCCTCATGGAGTTGCTAAGTGTTTAAGTTGCATAAGTATTCTAATGTTTGTGAGGTCAAAGCACAGTGGTAGTAGTAGTAGTCACTACACATTAGCTGGAATAGTAATTACAGTACAGCCTTTCCTTGTATCCCTCCTAGGAAACGTGGTGTAGGGACAATCCCATTTTTCCTGAGGTTGAACGGGCCTGTAGCTGGCTAGGCACCCTCTCTCTTCACATTCCGCCTGTGTTCCTTCAGAGAGGCATATAGGTTTGAACTGGGTGTCCTTCCAGAATGAGGGAAAACAGCTCTTCAGTTCAGGGTAGACCTCTAGGAAACATGAAGATGACAAATAATATAAAAGAACCAGCCCCAAATGTGGTCAAATTGTGAGTATAAACCTAATGTTGGTTTTCATGTAGCTGAGTTTTTTTTTTGTTAAAGGAATTCTAACAAAACTAGTTTTGATCCAAGTAGTTGACCCAGTGTCATACAAGAAATATAGATGTTACTGGAACTGAATAGTTTATTGCTAGAATAATAACGACCCCAAGAGGAAGAATTTGGTTTCTTGTTTAATCTCAGCTCCTAAAGTTGTACCTGGAATGTAAGAGGTGCTCAATATATAATTATTGAATAAATGAGTGAATGCTGCTTAAAAAAACAGAACAGGTGGATTTGGGCTGCATGTAAGTGTGGTAAATGTGGCCATGTAAAATAAACTAGATGGAAGCACCATGGTTGAGTCAGGAAGCAGGAATTCCTGTTCTCTGAAGAGCTCTAAGAGTTGGTTCAACTCCCATTTCTCCAAGATCACACCAGTTTAACTTTTGAAAAGAGGACAGGCCAGATATATTCTGAGGTTGAAAGGTTCTAGAACTCTCCTGGAAAACTCCATATCTGTGTGAAAGAACTTTCCTCATCTGGGAACTTGGAGAACTTTGCCAGGCAACACAAATATTTATCCTTAGTTAATCTTTTACCCCCAATCATGCCTTAAGACAGATTTTCTTGCTCCACATCCATTTTTTTCTGACACTACTTTGGTGCAAGCTACCTGTTACCGTGTGCAGTTGATAATGACCCCAGTGATATTAGTTCATAGTTTTCCTTCACAGAGAGCAGGAAACAGTTCCTTTTTAATATCTGGGCCATATGTAAATAGCTGAATGAAATCATTGCTTTCTATCTGCAGACAAAAAAGTTTTGCTAAAGTGTTCACAGATAATACTGAATTTTTGTATGTCCCAGATCATCTTCAGGATATTAACATGAACTGTGATTCCAGTTTCTTTTAGAAAATAGTATAGTAGGTCAAAGTACTTCTTCCCTTTATGTGAATAATGCTTTATTCATTTAAACTCCTAATGTGAAACAAGAATATTTATTAAAAGATTTCATGGAAATTTGGGGTAAAAAACAGTGCTCATTTTATAATCAGTTAGAAATAAAATGGTACTTATTTTGGGAAAGAATTTTCTTATTACCATGGTGGGCTACTGACACTTTAGGATAAGGTAACTAATATAATAATTGACTATATTTCTGTTGCCAAAAATCTTTGAAAATGGACAGGTTTCATGCTAAACAGTCTAATGTATATGAAGCCAAAGTACGATTTTTCTTGTTCCGTTACATACTAGATGTAGTATCAGAAGTAAACCACAGCCTATAAGTCCGCATCATAGCTAGAATACATCACAGGACGGCATAATTAGAGGACAAGTATGAACCAATGAAACCCACAGAGTAGAAAGATACCATTACAGATTTAAATATCATACATCATCAAAAGTACCTTATGATATTGATGAAACCGAAAGACCTAGCTCACTGAAACCAATTTAATTACATTGTATATGTAAATAAAAGACAGTAGGTCTGCTGAAATTAAGATGACTAACATAGCAAAAGATTGCGGTGCTCTCTAGTTTGCTTTGAAGGTATGATTTATGAAGATGCTTTAAGGTCATATGTAATACAAATGACAGTTTTTCTAGAGATATATTTGTGCTCTGTAGGATTCATGAGTAATAATGCCTGGAGCGCTCCAACAAAGGTAGTTGCATGAATTAATGGAGCTATCTGGGCATCAGTCCAATAAAAATGTTGGCTGAATGCTTCCTTGAGGGGAAAGGATATTGAGAACAGGATAGCTATAAGCAACTGATGCTGGTTAAATAGAACATCTTCCTTTTTCTTTTCCGCTTCCGCTTGCTTTTGAACTGTCAGCTGTGTGCCTTTGAGAGAGGAAGAAAAAGACTTCAAGGGGAAAGTTTACTTTAAAGAGTCAGTTTTCAAGTAATGTAATCCTCTTTTGGATAGACTGATGTTGAGTATGATTAGCAAACCCTTGATAATAAAGTCTCTGCATTTAATGCTGGTATCTCAGACCTATGCTGTACACTTTCCTTAAGATCAAAGTACAATATGTAATTCTTAATTTCTGTGCAACTGTATATTTGAATACCTTTATTTTGCGTTGGGAACAATGGGAATAAATGGAGTCAGTTAACTAGGTCTAATCGGAAGAATTCCTTTCTCTCTTGGCTTGGTCTTCCATGGGGACATAAAGGAATAGAAACTGCGGGGCCTATAAGAACTTCTGTGTTTGACTTGCCAATCATAAATAGAAGCCAACTGGATGTCTTTAAGTGATTGGTAATGGGCATGGAAGAAAAGACCATGGTATGCAATAGCTGAACTGGGTGGAGTGTCACTTGCTTTTCAGAACTGGTCTGGGGGTCTCTTTCCATTTATAGCCATGAAACGGATGGAGGCCAAATTCAGCGTCATTTAAATCCATCCTTATTCTGACACTTTCTAGCCATGTTACTCAGGGCAGGTGGCCTAACTTCTCTGAGTACCACTTTTTAAATCTATGCAATTGGAAAAATAGAACTCTCCTCGATGTCTCGCAATCCTTTCCTGAGACTCTGATGAAATAATGTATGCAGACGTGTTTTGCTCGTTATGGAAAACTATGCCATTGTGAAGTGTGGGTATTATTTTCCTCACTAATGGAAAGCTCCCTGAGGGTTTATACCTTTCATAAACCTCTTCCAGCTGCCTACTTTATCTCCCAAACACTCCTCCTTTGGCTCTTCCTTCTTTTTGTTCTAATTACATCCAGGAGGAAGCCTCCATTAGGAATTAATGAGCTTTAGTACCTTCATTTGCCATCTGCTCCCTCGTCCCCTTTTAACGAATGAAGGTGTGTCTCAGCCTCAAGACCTTACATTGACTGTAGCCAGGCAGATGGGAGTGATTCAGATGAGAAAGATTCTTTATTCCATGGTATGAAGGTCACATTTGGATTTGCTGCTGCTTTTGGAAGCCAGATGGCAACTAGAAGGTGAGAAGAGCCCCTGTTTAGAGCCCTGCTATGGAACACACAGGCCCCACTGGCATTCGTTTATTCAAGCAGACATTTATTCATTCAATTAACATTTACTGTCTGTCTGTTATGTGCCAGACACTATGCTAGATGGTGAGGATATAAAGTTGAATGAGATAGACTCTTCCTTGAATTGCTTACAGCCTACTGGAGGAGATAAATACATGTACTCAGGTAATTATAGTGTAATATTTATGCTTTAATAATGTTATAGCACTGAGTTTAGGTTTGAATATGGCGAAAGTTAGAAGAGCTGAGTTACTCTCACAATTTGGGCTTTTCAGAGAAAGGACTGTTCTCTAGTTCCTTTCATGTCAGCAAAGGGAACTAGGTTGTGGACCAGTAAGTATCTAGCTGATACCCCCAATTCTACAACTTTTAAAATTTACTCCTACCTATGCTGTGTTCAGCCTGGGAATCACCTAGAATATAACTGCAGTATTGGAAATACTTGCACATGTAGAGAATAAAATCTCCCCATCTCTATTCATCATAACTGTGTGCCATCTATTGTTTAATGAAGAGTATGGTAATTAGGGTCCTTAAAGAAAACAGATGGCACACAAAACTGTTATGAAGGTGTGAGTATAACCCCATACAAACGATTGTGCAGGAATCTGGGGATAGTGGCAGCGGAGCTGAAGCAAATTCTATGTCCAGAGGAGAAAAGAGAGCGATCAGTTTCAGGAACCCAGCAGAAAGCAGTCTTGTAGAACTGGTCTTCTTGAGAGGTATGGTAACCTTCAGTGGAAGGTTATAGCCCATGTGGAGGCTGTCTGGTGGGGAGAGAGTCAGGGTAACAAATGCTGTGACTTTACCTTCCGCCTCCCTCCCATATGTCTCTCTGAGAGTAAAAGTTGCTGAGTCATGTCTGACTCTTTGCGACCCTATGGACTATACAGTCCATTAAATTCTCTAGGCCAGAATACTGGAGTGGGTAGCCTTTCCCTTCTCCAGGGGATCTTTCTAACCCAGGGATTGAACCAGGTCTCCCACATTGTGGGCAGATTCTTTAGCAGCTGAGCCATCAGGGAAGCCCTATGTCTCTCTCAGGCTCTTCATAGCTCAGACCCAGTTAGAGGGTCTGGGATCCTGTAAGCCTCACCCGTGCAGATCACCAGAGAAGGGTGGAGAGGGGACCTGGAGGGCAAACAGAAGATAACCACCCAGGAGGGTTTAGGATCCTTACCTGTAGCATAAAGGCGTAAGAATGCAGAATTGCCTACTCCCCAAAGTTACTTATGTATATATGTATGTGTATATATAGCATAACTTCTATGCACATATATTTTAGTATGCCTATATATCCATATTATATATATGCGCACATACACATGTGTATTTTCTTAAAATCATAGCACACAAGTTCTGTATAGCTTACTTTCTTGAGATGCTTTATCAAATACTCTTTCTTTCCTTTAAAAGAAGAGTTATGGAAAAGTTAAAAAATACTTGCATAATAAAGCCCTAGATGCCCATGATTTTGCTTCAATACTTAACAATTTATGACCAATCTTGTTTCATTCATACTCCTATCAAATCTTCATAATCCTACGATTTTGAAATATATCCTATGTTTGGCTTTTGTTAGGCCAAAGGCATGTTAAAAATGTTTTTTAAGAAAACGAATCCCCTTTCTCAATCACAAATTTGGCATGTGTATTAAGAGCTGAATCATAGGCAGTAATTAATATATTTTTTAAAAGGTCAGTCAGCTCCGCTGAATCTTAGATTATTTTAAGATAATAATGAAATGGTTGCAAAATACAGTGAAGTAACATGATTTATATAACTATTTTCTGTGTTATAGTTTAAAAATATTCGCTTGTACCTTTTTTACTTCTCTTTTCATTGTTTGGTAGTTAAATGAAATGGAAGAAAATGGAAGAAACCTTCATTTAGGAATTTAGTCATCCCCACCTCTGTATTGGAAACCTATCATCAGGTACCATTTACTATGCAGGACATTGCTTCCCTCTGGTTTGTAACGTCCTACCTTCTATATATCAAATTTCAGTACATGCATGGGCCTGTGTTGGGGGCGTCTTTTTATTCTGCTGGTTTATTATTTCTTTAAATCATTGTGCAAGTATCACACTGTATAATATACTATAAATTATCACTGTATCTGATATTTAGAGTCTTCAAAAGTATCTTCATCTTTCTTGGTCTGCTTTTCTATATAAATAGGTTTAGCTTGTCAAGCTTTATGGGGAAAAAGTCCTGTTGGTATATGGCAGTTGATTTCTTTTTTTTTTTTTTTTCAGTTTTTAAAAATATTTTATTTTATTTTACTTTACAATACCATATTGGTTTTGCCATACACCAACATGAATCTGCCACGGGTGTACACATGTTCCCCATCCTGAACCCCCCTCCCACCTCCCTCCCCATACCATCTCTCTGGGTCATCCCAGTGCACTAGCCCCAAGCATCCTGTATCCTGCATCGAACCTAGTGGGATGATTTGGGAGAATGGCATTGAAACATGTATAATATCATATAAGAAACGAATCGCCAGTCTAGGCAGTTGACTTCTAAAATGATCTGAACTACAAAACTTATTTTTTGAGAACTTTGAAGTGAAAGTTGTCCAGAAGCTTATGAACCAAAGACTTAGTAGGCTTAAGACAAACAGGAATAAAATATGATTTTCTCATTATTTGTACAAGTGAAAGCTTGAAAGAAAAAGAATATACCTTTGCAATATATGTGTGTCAAGCATAGGATCCATATCTTTTTGTTTAATGTCGTTTTTCACTTGCTTTAAAGTCTTTCTTTGCAACATGGGCTGTCTCAGGGACTAAAAAGGCAAGGTTGAGAAGAAATGAGAAATGACTGATAGAATATCTCACACAGTGGTCTCAAAATATGCACCATGCCCCCAAGCGGCAGTGCATAGAAGGAACTTATTAATTGCCTGGTGATTTGATGATATTAATGATGAAGAACCATGGCTGCAATATAGCTGAATCAGTAGTCATTTAAAAATGTTGAATCTGAATGTATCCAACTTGTATTGGTTATCTATTTTCTGGGTAACAAATTAGTGGCTTAAAACTACACATTTTATGGGTCAAGAGTCCAGGTACTGTGTCCTCTGCTTGGGGTCTCACCAGGTTCTGATAAACCTGTTGGGAGGACCACGTTGTCTTGTGGACAATGGCCTGGGGAGAAATGCACTTTCATGTTCATTCACGTTGTTGGTGGAATTCATTCCTTGGTTGCTCTAAGACTGGGGTCCCCAGCTTTTTGCTGATTGTTGTTGGAGGCCCCCCAGGTCCTGGAGACCCTGAAATTCCTCCCCATAGGCTTCTTCAGTGTGGCTGCTTCCTTCAGCCAGCCAGCAAGGAGGGTCTCTGGCTTGTGGAAGGCCTGGTTCCTCTTTGATGAGCTCTCATGTGACAGGGCCCCACAGGATAATCTCCTTTGTTGATATACCTTTTTGACTTGAGACCTTCGTAACATCTGCCAAACTCCTTCACCTTCGCCATACTCAATTGTTTAGAAAAAAGTCACAGATTCTGTCTATGCTGAGAGGGAGGTGGTGATCATACAGGGTGTCAACACCAGGGGAACAGAGTCTTAGGGCCGCCCTGGAGGCTTTTTGCATAAGGCTAACGTAAAATGACAGAAAAATTGTCACCTGTGCTCACAGTTCTGGTTCTTTAAAAGTCAAGGGCATTTCTGGGATGAGACCTGCAGAGGCAGAGGTGTTAGGGTGATGTGGGCCCAGCCCATTTTGCCTTGTATTTGTGGGAGGGAGTAGGAACACACGCTGGCCTCCTGAGCTTTCTAGGTGGCTGTGCTGGGGGGCTCTAGGAGCTTGCTGTGTGCTGTCTCCCCTTCAGAGGATAGATGTGGGGACTCAGGGACAGAGCTCTGACAGGCAGGCAACAAGGATCTCCTTGCAGGAAAGAGTTAAGCCTTGAGTTTTGTTCCTGAGCCAGGAGTTTTTGATTAGATGCTTAATTGCTGTGGAAGCTTTAAGTGTAGAGTACACGCTTAGTGACCTGAGACATTCAGAGACTGGATTTCGTACCTACTCTTAAGCCTGCTCCCAAGGACAAGAAGAAAAGAAGTTTGGGGGCATGTTGTTGGCACAAACGCTGGGCGAACAATCACCTTCCTGGCCGAGCCGCAATTTCCCAGTGCAGGTGATTCTCTGTGTGGTATTTGTGCTGTACATCTCCCTCCACCTTTCTGGCCCCAGCCTGCAAAAAATTTCTGGCGCAGCGGGGGATTAGTGCCTAATGGCAAGAGAAAAGGCAATTAGCATTTCCTAACAGCTAACCAAACACAAAAGCTGTCCCCCAGCCTTGCATGGAACACCTCTTGACCATCCATCCCTCCGCAATGGCAAAGCCCCGCACCTTACAATTTGCGCTTAATTATACAGGAAAAGAGAAATCTGTTTCTCCAGGAGAGCCTCTGAGAACCTGTTGGGGAAAGCTTTCAATTTTAATTACAGAAGAAATACTGGCTGAGGCAACGTTGAAAGGGAATTACCTTTCCTTTTCTTCCGATTTTGCAAAACAGCTGGCCAAATAGAAACCTGAGGCTCTGTTTAGGCAACCAGTGCAGGGTGGCTGCGGGCCGTGCTGGGGTTCATTTTGCAAATCAGCTGGAAAGATTTCTTTGGGGCTTAAGGAAGCTAATTTAAACATTGCCTGTGTACAGAAACTTTAATCCCTCTTAATATGTCAGCTGTGCGTCAGAAAAGCAGACCTCCTTCCTGTGCCAGCGAGCTCAGGAAGAAAACCAATACCGTCTTCATTATTCAAACCATCAGCCCATAGACAAAGGGGAGGAACAAGAAACAAATCATGCCGGCGACACCCAGATCTTTCCTATTTCATTTTGACAGGATTTGTTTCCATGGGGCACTGGCTCCCCCCACCCCGTCCTGCAGCCATCACTGCCTGTTACTCTTTATGGTAATTGAAGCTGGGCCCCAAAGCCCTCAGAGGCTTGTATTTTCTTCTCACATGAGTGACGCTTCAGTGATAAACTTGAACTTAAAGTTACTGAGGCGGAACTGAGGGTTCATTTGATAGCTAGTGGTTTTCAGCAACTCCGAGGGGCTCCGGGACCCAGCGTGAGGTAGATTGTTAATGTCCTGTGAGGGAAAACAATAACACATTTCATTAATGCGTTCATGTGTGAAGCATCCATTAGTGCACTGGAGGTATTAATGACGTTATGCTTCAAACTGACATGTGGGGCATGACAGGAATTGCAAGGTCGGATGGGAATAGATGACATGATGAGCAAATATTTGAATGGCTTCATTTGCCTGCAGGTCAAATGGTGGATGTGAGGAGTGAAGGGGTAGAGGCCGGAAAGGAAGCTTTTTGTTTTAACATAGACCAGTGGCAGCAGAACCAAGAAGAAGAAACACACACATGTGTGCACAGCATGTGCCCTCCATCCCAAAGACAACCAGAGTCTGACTGTAGTTAAAGCATAAAACAGATTTTACTCAGGAATTATTGCAATCAGGGAAAAGAGACCTCAGTTTAGAGCTGGGCTCAATTCCAAGTACAGCACGGACAAGTGGGGATTTATAGCTGAGGAGCAAGGCTGAGGGTGATGGATGGAAAATTGCTAAGAGGAAACATCAGGAGTATGGGGGCATTGCGGCTAAATGGACTGGACGGGATGCTTGCTGAAGGCTGGCCAGGGTGGTCAGGTACCAAGGGTGGTGGATGAGGAATTTGATCAGACACTGAGAGCTGTTAGGTATTGAAGGTGGGTGTTCTTTTTAGATTGACCTAACAAGATTCTTGCTAAAACTGGGCAGTGTGAGTCCTACAAAGATGGACACTGCAGGTTGAGGCCTGGAGGGCTGAGAGGAGCCTGATAATCAAGGAGAAGGTCTTTTTCTCCCCTCTCTCCTGCCTCCTTCCTCCCCTGCCAGACACACATACAGGTGGGAGGGTGGGTGGGGTATGCACAAAAAGTGAGCAGGCTGAGAGCACAGGTCATATGATGGTTTCATTGCAGGAAGGGGCCAGGCAGACTCTTGGCTGACAGGAAACTTTCCTCAGGCAAAATCTGCCTCCAGAAGACCCCATCATCAGGCCAGGATGGAGATAAAATGGTATATTCTCTGCCCAACCTACTAATGAGGGATAGGAATTTGGAAACCCAAGTGCTGTTGGATCCTTCATCAGGTGGCATGAGAGAGTCACTGAATGATGCTGGGAGGAAAAAGAGAAGACTCAGACTTGACCTTGACCTCCAGAAACAGGGAGTTTGTTGCAAAACTTGGCAACTATGCAGAATGTGACACGTGTTAGAACAGGGGTCAGTGTAAAGTGCCTTGGGAAACAGACCAGATGTGACTGATGTTTATACAACATACATCTGGGTTGGCCACAGATAGCCTGGTTTATGCTGTTGTCCCAGCATGATTCAGTTCAGTTCAGTTGTTCAGTTGTGTCTGACTCTTTGTGACCCCATGGACTGCAGCACACCAGACTTCCCTGTCCATCACCAACTCCTGGAGCTTGCTCAAACTCATATCCGTTGAGTCAATGATGCCATCCAACCATTTCATCCTCTGTCATCCTCTTCTTTCTTCTCCTGGCTTCAATCTTTCCCAACATCAGGGTCTTTTCTAATGAGTCAGTTCTTCACATCCGGTGGCCAAAGTATCAGAGCTTCAGCATGGGTCTCTTAAAAGTATTCTAATTTGAGGTCAAATAAATCAATAGTGTTAGCAGTCAATAGAGTGGTTACCCTGGCTATGGGGAGAAGCAAGGTGGGATCCCAGGAAGGGGCTTCTGGCATAATGTTCTGATTTTAATCTGGGTGCAGTTTCCACAAGGGTAGTCACTGAGCACGTATGATTTGTGCCCTTCTTTGTATGTTTGTTATGCCTTAGTCAGAAGATTTTTTTGTAACTGTCCCAGTTGGGGAATGACATAACACTCTGCCCATTATTCCCTCAATTTCCACACTCCTCACCTAAAGGAGATCTTTAGCTTAGAAGGAGGAGTGCATGTACATCTTAGCGTGTAGTATTTTAGCTCAGTTTAGCTGACAATGTAGAGCTGCCTGCTCCTTGATTCAAGGTCCCAAAGGCTGAAAAAGTTGCAAAAGGAACCATGTGAGAAAAAAAGTAGGGGCAGATAAGATCCTTGCCAGGATCACTCAGATGCCAGGCTGGGCTCCATGTACAGAGGTGTATGATTCTGCCCAAGGTACCTTTCTTGTTGCTGTCTCAGTCCCAGAGATGCTAACGTTTGGATTTATTTTTTTAGTTCATGGCAATGTAATTCACTGAGTTTCTTACATAAGCTGAATTAGGCAGCTACTGTTCCATTTTTGCTTTAATAATGAGATGTAGAAAAAGTATTGGATTTTCTCCCTGGGTTGAAGCAGTTGAATGCTCACTGTGGATTCTGAATGGGGAGGGTTTGATGACTGCAAATGGGAGGGGGAAGAGGCCAGCAACACAGATCCCAGGGTGACAAGTGTAATTCAACATGAAAGGTCTGAGCGTTTGGCAGCTTCTCTGAGGAGGGCGCCCTTTGTTTTTCCTTCTCTGGATTCCAGCAGTCTTTCCCAGCCAGAGAAGACAATTCCCTTAATGCAGTTCTAAAGCAGAGCGAGGTCTGACCTGCAGCTAAATTAGCAAGAGAGGGGACTCCACACACTGCAGGAATCAAATGCCAGCCGGGCAATCTCAAATGGCAATCCTGTAATGAGAAGGTTATTGCAGAGGTGGACCTCTCTCCTTGCACATTTTTCCCCCCTGAAAATGAATTTTAGGTCTGTTTTATGTTATTTGTAGTCACCAGATATTAGGCACAATTTTAATGGGACTGGGAGGGATTAAAATGTTAGTAGCAAGATTGAGTACCCCAGGTATTTATCTAGTTAGTTAATATGACATGGGTCCCCAGATTAAACAGAAACACCTATGAAGCTTTAAGACATTTTCTCTCCCCAGTCAGAAGCTGAGAATGATGAATCTTTCCTGGTGATATTTTAATGTTGCTCTTTATTCATTGCAACCACTGGCCTGAGTTAATGCTGGAAAAGACAGTTATAATGAATCAGAATAACAGGAACAAGCCAGAGATGCTGTGAATGGAAACATTCTTTGCCAAACTTTTTTGGAAGTGGGACTGCCTAGAAGTTGATTCTGTCCTCACCACCCCCTTCTCTCAGTCCACCGACTCTTGGACTTCAGTTTGGCTCTCCTGACACATCCTTGAAAACCCAGCCAAGATGCTGTCTCCTCCAAGAGTCTGCCTGGACCCCTCCAGATGAGTCTGGGTGGATCTCTGATGTATTCCCTATGAACCCTGGCTTCCCTCTCACAGATCCTTCCTCATATATCTGTCTCTTCCACTAGCACAGGGGTATCACTGGATACCCATTGCAGAGCCTGACATAGGTATTCAGTTCATAGAAGCATATTTCCTTTCATTAGGTAATTGTAACAGCCTGAAATGCTTCTGAAATAAGATATTTAGTTATAATGTTACATGTCTCAGGTAACAAACTCAGTTCAGGTCTTAGTTAAGTCCCTGCCAAAGTGGTGCAGTCGTCTGTACTCTGTTAGTCTGAACCATCTGGAATTGCTAGTAATTTACTGCCACTGGCTTAGAAAAATGGCAGTTCCATGTGGCTCAATCTATGACTGTGCTCTCTGCATTAACAGATAGCACTCTAATTGGAAAAGATGTGCTTTCCTTCCTACACACTTTAGTTGTTTCGCCAAGTGGGTACAAGCATCTGCATGCTTTCTTAAGGCGAGCTCAGAAGCTGCTGAGCTTTTGCCACCCCGATTGATGATATGTGACTGTCCGACAATGACAGTGATAATTGATGCTGGCTGGTGTTGGTGCAGGAGAGGTGAACGGCAAGGCGAGGGAAGCCTGGATCCCGTGTGTCTCCGGTGTCTGTGTCACGCTCAGCACTGTGACCTTTCTGCCTGGGAGACGACTCCTGGCAGATGGCAGTGAGCGAAAGGGCAGTGCTGGCATTAATTAAGTCAAAAAATTAGGTCTGAATAATTTGAGAAGAGAACATTATATTGGTGGTAAATGGGATTTTTGTTGGTGGGGGAGGGTACAGAAGATTTTTGCTTTTGCAGAATTCTATCATTCCCTGGTTTGTACACAACAAAGAAATTTTCATGTGTTGGAGAAGAACTTTTTGTTTTGGAGGTGAAAGAGGTTAACATGTCCTTAAAAGAGGGATAATGAGCAAGTACAAGTGCCTTTTGTAGAAAAGAGGGTCAGAGGAGTAGAAAGGTGAGCTCAGGAATTAATATCTCCTGCACCCTGCTTTTCTGGGTGGAGTGGTCTGATTCTAAAATCACTAGCTTTTGAAATGATCTCATCTAAATATACTGACACTGATCAGAATTGCAGGTAGGAAAGGTGTTTCTACAGCTGTACTTTCCTTTGGAGGGAAAGCAAAGACATAGCCCAAGGATGGCCACTTCCTCTCTAGTCACACATCACTAATCAATGGCCGTACTCCTTCCTGCTGAGCCTGAGCACAGACATGACCTTGGAGTCCTTCTCAACACAGAGCTTGGGTAGCCTTCATGATGAAATTTGTTGACCATTCCTGCCAATATCCCAAACAGACAAACTCTGAAAAAAAAAATTGTGGCAAGCTGACAAGCTGGCTGGCTTAAAAAAAAAAAAAAAGAAAAGAAAAGAAAAAACTGAATTCAAACGAATTTCTCATAGCCTTTCTCCTTATTAGTGGTCTCCTTACAAGTTCTACAGCAATGACATCTTGTGTGCTCTAGTATTTGAAGTTTGTTTTTATCTACTTTTCATGTAAAGCTAAGAATTTAAGGTTAGAATGAATGTGGTCGCTCAGTCGTGTCCGACTCTTTGCTACCCCATGGACTGTAGCCCACCAGGCTCCTCAGTCCATGGAATTTTCCAGGCAATAGTACTGGAGTGGGTTGCCATTTCCTTCTCCAGGGGATCTTCCCAACCCAGGGATCAAACCCGGGTCTCCTGCACTGCAGGCAGATGCTTTACCATCTGAGCCACCAGGGAAGCCCCGTAGAAGAGCACTAAAGATGCTTCACTTGGAATTTCTTCAAAAGATATTTATAAAACTTCAATGTTTTGAGGATGAGATACTTAATCATTTTTTGTTTCAATTCTAAATACTTGTAGGTATGATTTCTTTTCAAATTGTATTGTCTGTTTCCTTATAAGCAAGAAGGATATTGCCTTGATAAATTTTTAAGAATTGGCTACTGATACTGAACATTTAAAATACATTTCTCTGAATTGATATTTGTAATTGGTCTGTGTACTATTTTTTTCTGCTCACAATAGGTCTATGTGGGACAGTTATTTACTTCGCATTTAATTGTTGAATTCTTCCCTTTCAATAATTGGAAATCAATATTCATTACTAATTCTAGGTCCTCTTTTTATGGAAACCAATGGAACATTAAATATACTTTAAATTGATTCATATTGTAGTGAATCTTCATCTTTTTCTCTTTGATGCATCATGCATTTGGCCTCAAATGCATCCACTGCAGGCAGCCAAGCCCTCTACAGTCTAGTTATTGCCTGTGCCTTGAACTCAGGTGGCCAGCACCAAACATGAACTGTACCCGAAATGGAGATGTGGCTGGTTCTTTGGCTCCAGGATCTTTGTTGGCTAAAGTCAAACTATTTTTATGTTCTGTTTGCCCATGGTCCAGAAACTCCACAATTGTTGGTGTATATATACAGAACTGAATAGGTAAGAAAGGCCCTTTCCTGCTGCTCTTGGTCTTGTCCTTCCAAAATGTTCTTTTAGAACTCAGCATGTGGCATGCATCTCCTCATTCTGTTCTATGAAGTTGACATCTCTCAGATCACACCGTCTATAAAAGGCATCGCAGGGGTTTGTGCTTTCTGTAGCCCCTGAATGTCTGGCTCAAATGTTCTCCCACATCTGTTCAGGCATGCTTTGTAGTAATTGAGGCAAACGCTGGACGCACCTGGGGGCTCTGTGGTCTTACTTAGGCTCACGGCAGGCACTTCTATGGAACCACAAGTGCATGCTCGTGATTGTGGTTGTGATTCTTCCATAGCAACTCTTTGTCTAAGAAAGGATGTGTAATTTAATGTTTCTTTTCAGCCTACTAGAATTTCCATTTACCTTTCTAGTATGCTTTAATGTTCAGGCAACTAGTAACAAAGGGAAGATGTGGTACAAAACACTTACCAGGAGTCTGGTAGTTGCCAGAATCCTGCTGTTTCCCATCTCCCGTGCCTCCAGGTACTTCATTTACTGAGACTGTCCAAGTCCTTCTTACAAACGGATCTGTTATTTTCCAAGGCTGCACTTCCCAATAGAAACATAATGTGGGCCATACATGTAATTAAAATTTTTCTAGTGGCCATATATAAAAAGTAGAAAGTTACTCTCCATTTAATATTATTACAAAATAATGGACATGGTAATGGCTGTATAATATATCCTATTGCTTATCTATTTTATACGCATATAATTTCATAATATTATGAAATTTATAATAATTTATAATTTATTATATTTATATATATTCATAATATATAAATGAATCATACTGAATCACTATGCTGCATATCTGAAACTAATATTGTAAATCAACTATATTCAATAAAAAATAAAAATAAATAAATAGCAATAATAACCCCAGAAAGCCTGGAATGATAAAATTTAGACATTGTTTAGATTTTAGTCTTTGTGAGGGTTCTTAAGAACTAGGAAGGCCCAAGTTTAGTCTTATCTTCATATTTTAATTGTTGGTCTATTTAAAATTTTTTGTATTATATAGCGCTTTTTACTTTTTCAAACTATTTCCACATACATTCTTTCGCTTGCTGCTCTTTGACAGTCTTGTGAAATTGGTGGGGCAAATGACAACAGTCATTTTACTCTTGAGGAAACCAAGGCACAGTTAAAAGGTGACTTTACCACTTGTATGACAGTGACAGTGATATCTGTGTGACATCAGAACCTGTGATTTCTTGTTTTTCTGGGTAAAGTTGCTGAAGTCATGGAGCTTCCTAAAGATGGGAGAAAGAGAAGCTGGAATTTCACTGTTTGGTTGATACACTCCTAAGTGAATGAAAGCTGTCATTTCTTAATAGGAGTCTGTGGTTCAGTTACCCCCATGAGGCTCACTGGACCACTCACTGAGCATCAGGCACTCTTCCAAGAGTTTTTCATATGTTGACTTATTTAACCCTCAGAACCCACCTTTTAAATAAGGAAGCTGAGACACAAAGGGGTTAAGTCATTTGCCCAAAGTCACACAGCCAAGAAGTAGCAGAACTTGAATCAACCCAGGCTGACCTTGCTCCAGAGCAGTGTCCACAGCACTGTGCTGTTCTGCCTTGGTGTCTTGTCTAGGGTTGTATTCAAGGTCCATGGTTTTTCTCTAAAACACAAAGGATAATTTGCTTTGGAACACAGTGGTTTGAAACATATTACTCAGTGGGGGTCTTCTATCTAATTCTTCCCTCCCTCTTAGGACTGTCCACAGTTACAAAATGTTATTCATGTAAATACAGTATAAGGTTAAGGAATTTTCCTTTAATGTTCTTTCCCCCAGTGATTTATTGTTTTTAACCTTTTATTTAATACATATTGAGTAATAGAATAGTGGTCCCCGTGAGAATTTTATTACTTAGGTGGGCAGGGGACAAGAGCATTGTTCAGGGCTGTTGGCAGCTTGTGGTCAGTCATTAGTCCTAGGCAGGTACTGGTTTGCAAGTAGAGTGAGGTGCAGGAATTGAAGTTTATATTTTTAAAAGAAGACTGTATCTTGATACTTATTTTCTTATTTATCCTTCTAACGTTTTCTTCTAATTTCACAAGTTATAATTTCAGAAGTTCTTGCCTTAAGAAATTTATAGACAATAGAGTATTATAAAGAAGATAAAGTCGCCTGTAATTTTAATTTTCAAAGCTAACTTTGCTTAAAATTGTGAGTGTGTCTGCTTCTTTACCAATCCATCTATTTCCTTCCCTCCTTCCTTCCCATCACCTCTAATGACATATTATATACTTTTTCACTTAATATTTTGTATTTTACTATATGTTGTTGTTCAATTGCTAAGTCACGTCTGACTCTTTGCCACTCCATGGACTGCAGCATGCTAGGTTTCCCTGTCCTTCACTATCTATCCATATCTCTCTATTTTGCTATATACATAAGTATTTTGTGACATCGTTGAGAATTTTTCATGAAAGTAATGGATTTATTGAAGAGTCGGTGTTCTGGGTGTACATTGACATGGTTTTACTTCCCGTCACTGTTTCTAGCTTAAAATTCTCTCCTCCTGGGGTGGCAGCTCTTAATGACATCCTGGTCAGATTCTCCAACTTTCCCATTGCTATCTCTTACTGCAGCAGTCCTGTTTTCAGTTCTTTAAAGCTGAATGAATTGTGTTCATTTCAACACTTCAAGTTTCAAAGCTTTGCTCATTTCCTCTCCAGAACAGGATAGCTCTTTGACCCTGGTGCTGGGAAGCCGGAGTGGCAGTGGGGAGAATGACCGGGCTCTAGTCCATGTTCCCTGCCCAATCCCAGGCTGTCACCTTAGATCCTGGGGCAGGAGTCCTGTCCTCAGGTGCCTGTTGACGAGATGGTCTCCACCACTTTCCGGTTCCATCTGATTTGATGGATGTGTCTATTCTGAGTGAGGGGCTATGGATAGTTTCCTTGGGGTGGTATTTGGCTTCATTGTGCCCTCCTCCATCCCTGGGAGCCTACTGAGAGGGACAGCTGTGTACAATTTCTCCATGGGCCTGATCTCTAAGCTATCCAGGCCTCAGATGCCTTCTCTTAGATAAGCCTCTTTTTTCTCAAGAGCCCAGGCCCTCCCCAAATCTTGATCCCTTTTACGAGGAGTCATAGGAATTGCTGAGGGTGACTTTTGCCTTCTCCAAGGCCACAGAACACTCTTATATGTGGACCCGCCCTGCTGGCTTCCCTAAGAGTTTGCACTTTGGGCTCTTTGAGCCTTACTATCTTGGCTACTCCAGTAGGCACTGCCTCCTTTAGAAGTCTCCCCATCAGACTCAGCACCATTTCCAGTGCCCGCTGTGTCTGGATCTTCACAGAGCACATGCTGACCCCTCCCACAGTTCTCCCTGGCTTCAGATGGAGGCTGTTGGCTACTTTAGATGGTTGGCTGTTGCAACCTTCCTGCAGGGGGGCAAGGTTCTCAATTCTCCTCCTTCAGGACATCCTGAAACCCTTACAAGTTTTCCTTTGGAGCTTCATCTCTTGGCTTTGGGCAGGAAGGAGCATCCCGCAGGAGGGGAGGAGACAGCACTTCAGCATGAACTCAGCACCTCACCCAAAGGCTCAGGATGGTCCCACCTTGCCAGCTGTCTTCATAGGAGCATTGGGAGGGAAAAGCTGGGAGGAGAAGGGCTGATTCTGCTGCCTCTGTGTAAACCAGATAAGACGACATCTGGCTTCTGACTTTGTGTGGCTGCTCTGTGGTCCGTTTAGAAAATCAGGGTGTATGGTACCTTGGTTTTCAGCTGTGGGCACAGTCACCAACTCGAGCTCTGGAAATAGTGTAAATCTGGCACGTAGGCATTAGTTTTTATCACTACAGATTCACTTATGTATATAGCCTAATTGACTGACTTTGGGCTCTCCAGACCTGAGACAAGGACTTGGGTGTGGCAGTATTCAGAGCTGATCCCAACAACCACAGTTGATAAAAGGGAAAAGTGAGGCAGGGAAGGGAGTACACTGATGAGAGGTTTATCACAGGGTCACCAGCGGGGGTTGGGGACAGGGCAGTCCTGCTGGAGATCCACAGAGACACCATGTGGAATGTCCGCGGTCTCTCACCACACACTCCTGGAAATGACCCTCTAGGAGTGTTGACTCCCTGGCCCTTCTTTGGTGCCAGAGAGAGCTGTCTGACAAAAAGCAAGAGAGACAGAGGCACCGGAGATAGGAAACTGCCAGGGGCTGAAAATTCTGTATCAACAGCTGGTGAACTTAGTGGGAAGGGCAGGCCTGGGCCTTGGAGCAGGACACTGGGATAGATAATCAGCCACACTAATTAAATGAATGGATAATATTGGACATTTAAGTTGTATCCTTTTGATTTTGCTATGATGAATCAGCTGTAATGAGTAGACCTATTTTTATGTACACCTTTATTTAGAATTCGTTTTTAGATGTTGAATTTCCTTTGTGGAAAGGCGTGGTATTTTGAATTTATGTCTTGGGGCAGCTTAGTGTACGGACTCAAACTTAATGTGAGTAACAGTGAAATTTTTTGATAAATATTCCTCAGGCAATCCTACTCTCTTAAGTATTGGGGAGATGGCTTCATCTTGCATCCATTACCTTCTGTCAGAGTAAGTAGTGGAGCTTTGACAAATGCCCCTGCCCAAGTGCAGAAGTTAAAGCTGTGTGTGTGGCATGTATTTCTCACCATTGGATTCTCTTTTAGCTCTTATCCAGTCTCCGGACAGAATTGGTGGAATATAATGCACATGGGTGACACAGAAGTATAGGAATGAGAGAAATTTTAAGAGGCGGCCCTTAGCCCTGTTTCTAAACAGAACAAAAGAAAATCCATTCAGCAACAATTAATTGAGCACTTATTGTATGTAAGGCTATAGGCTGTTGTAGCTGTTGGGGGGATGCCAAGGCTGGGCAGCGTGATCTTGACACTTGAAGAGCATCAAACCTCACTGAGGGAGTTTCTGGATTGTTCTGATATAGAAGGTCATCTGAGTCAGAGATCAGTTGACTCAAATGTCTTAAGGCTGCTTTGCATAATGTGGCACACAGTGTCTGCAGGTCTCTGGCGGGTTTCTTGTAACAGACTCAGAGGAAGGGAGGTCTTTAAGGAGAAAACACCATAGAAATGCTCAGGAAGATTCCTCAAAACCCGCCGAGCTTATCTTGGCAAGCCTCTTAGAAAGAGGTGGGGGGCTTTTTTTGCTGAGTCCCTTAATTGCAGTTCTACTTCATTATGGATATTAATGATCCAGCATTTCTAACTGTTAGGAAATGAACTGAGCTGGAATTATGGTCCATAAGCATGATACATTTTTAAATAGATTCAAATGATAATTAGGATATGCATGCATATCGGGGTCTAGGATGAAAGGCAAGCCTTTCGGTTTTACTGAATTAGCTGAAATTAAACCTGGAGTTTGCCAAGCAGCTTCTCTCATTCACTCTTCTAGGCTGTCATAGCCTCGCCAGTTGCACTAGGTGTCACTGTGTGAACTTCTACTGAATGAAAGATAAAATAGAAAAGGGAAAGAGAAAAAGGTGACACTGTTTTACATTCAGCATTCCTCTCCCCATTTATTTCTTCTTAGTGCTGGCTATTTTTGAGACTGTGGAACACATGCATATATACACTTTCAAATGACTAGGCTGTCAACTAAGAATTTTCTCTGACTTTGGGGATTATTGTCTCTTAAGGATAGCTGAAAAGAGCGCTGTTTGCTCATATGTTCAGGGGCCTCGTAGAAAAAGACATGAGATTTTATTTCTTAAAAAATTAAGCCTTGAATGGCTTGTCCTGAGATTTACTGTTATTTACACAAAGTTTTATCTTAAGGGTATTTTCTTCTTTTAAAGGAAAGAAAAAGGATAGGGATGAAAAGCACAGTTAAGCAGAGTAGCAACGATGCAATGAGTAAAAATATTTTGACTTTGAAATTCCCCAAATGAAAACTCATTTTCAAATATTTTATTTCGTTTCAGCTGCAATTTTCTTGCTTTCCAACCTATCCCATGCAAGCATAATTGAAAATTTTGTGCTCCTGTGGCTGTGGTCTGATATTTGTAACACAGAATGTTGTCTCGTACCCCTGTGTCTGACTTCAGATCGGAGAGGTCTTTAGTCTGTGTGATAATCCTGTAACTGGAGGCTGTGCTTAGGTCACTGTAAGGACCAGCACCGCACTTGCTTTGTACAAAGCCTGTGGGCAGTTCAGATGTGCTGCTGCTGAAGAGGAAACACAGATACACCTTCTAGACACACCATAAATCGTCATTGTCCTTCAAGACTATATGATTTTTCCTTTGCCTAAAAGCCTGGAGTCTCATTCTCTGTTAAGTAACTCAGTAGCATCTTCCCTTAAAAATATATGGCCTATAATCAATTAGGGCCTGGAGAGATTGTTACTTTATATTTTGTGCAGTGCCTGCAGCATTTTGTAGTGCCAATGAATATTTTATAATAATAGCTGCATGCCAGCTATATAGTATGTGTCATAGATAACCTTTATTTTTCAGGCAAATGGTGGAGCTACACCTCATTTTTTTGATACCTGTGGCTTGCATGTTCTTCATTCCTGTAAAATTGTGACAGCTGGGAGTCTGCAACCTTTTTCTCAGTCAAATGATGTCCTTTAGACCAAGCAGTACAAGTGTGATGCAAAACTATAGAGTTAGCAGACAGGTATTGGAAACAGAAGTCAAACTTTAATTTAGGATATACTCCTGATGGCTCTATGGTTACAATAGTGATTGCTGACACTTAACTACCATTACCTATATACTGTTCTATGGGGCTTCCCTGGTAGCTCAGCTGGTAAAGAATCCGTCTGCAATGCAAGAGACCTGGGTTCAATCCCTGGGTTGGGAAGATCCCCGGAGGAGGGCATGGGAACCCAATCCAGCATTCTTGCCTGAAGAATCCCCATGGACAGAGGAACAGACATGGACAGACAGTCCATGGGGTCACAAGGAGTTGGACACAACTGAGCAACTAAGCCCGTATATTGTTCTATGCATTTTCTATATGTTGACCCACTAATCCTCACAGGAAACTAGTAGGAATTACTATTATCTCCATTTTGCAATGGTGGCACAGAGAAGTTAGGTTGCTTTTCTGTGTCATATATCATGTACCTGGTAGGTGGCCGAGCTGGGGCTTTAAGTCCAAGCACTCTGGCTTTAGAGAGCATGCTCATTCAGAAAATCTGGGCTGTAGGATCTCTTTTATGAACCTATGACCCCAGGGGTATTTTCAGGTGCTTTGCAGCTTCTAATATAACCTCTCTGGGCTTCAAGGTCCTGACAGTTGGAAGCACTGGGATGGCTAGATTACTTCTCAGAGCTTCCTCTCTCTAGAATCCTATGATTCTGTAGTCTATGAGAGGTGTCCAGGGTGTTCAGTGTAATATTCTAGATGTGGATTGGAATCTGGGTACAGTGGGGCCAAGGAGAAAGTCAAAGACGTCCTCTTGGATGTCTGGAAGTATGGTAATGTCACTATGGGAAACAAAACAGGAAGGTCAATCTGGTGAGGTCATATTTGCTTTTTATGTAAGTTTAGTTTTTGGTGGTGAACAAACACCTCAGTGGGTTCATGAGGCAATAACAATATGGTTCCAGAACAGTGTTTCTTGAACATTGGCTTCCAGACCGCATGCATCAGAATCACTTGAGTGCATGTAAGATGGAATTTCTGAGTTCCTTTTCAGATCTATTGAGCTAGAAACTTGGATGGGATCCAGGAATATGCATTTTATCAGGCTTTCTGGGAGGCACTTGTGGGTTACCAGATGAGAACATGAGGGACAGCAGTTGGTGATATCAATTTGAGAGCCACAAAAGATTGAGTTCTGAGAGAGGCAAGAGGGTATGAGAGCAGTGTGAGGTCCAAGCTCCTGCTCAAAAGGAAGGCCAGTGAGAGGAGAGTGGGGAAATGGAAGAGGGGGAGGGTCAGGACTGGGTGAGGAAGACAGGGACCAGGATGGCCACTTGTCTTAGAGGACATAGAAGGAACTATTTCAGTTGAGGGATGAAGACAAATGGAAGACAATTTAGAGAATTAGGAGTGAGTGGGTGGTGATAAAATGTAGACATGAGAATGAGGATTTAAATAAGATGGCCGTGCGAAGAGGCATCATCACAAGAGATGGTCTGTCAAGATAAGGAAAACCTGTGCTTGTTAGAAACCCTTTAGAGTCACATTCTTAAGGAAGTAGATGCTGTTTTGGGCCACATAAGATGGCTGTGGGTACAAGGATCTGTGTTTGTACCCTTGCCCATGTTGTCCTTTCATTGGAATTGCTGGGGGGCAGAGATAAGGGAATTATTCTCTGTCATCTTTAGTATTTTGATGCTGGGTGTTGGAGACCACCCTCAAGGACTTGAGATACTACCATTCACCTCAGTGGTGTCTGTGTAGGCTATAAAAGGACTCCCTAAAGGTATCCACATTCTAATTTCTGGATCTTGTAAATGTGACCTTACATGACCAAAAAATCAACCAAGCAAAGGAAATCCCACAAAAACAAACAAAAAAAGAAAAGAAAAAGAAAAAAGCTTCCTGGTGACTCAGATGGTAAAGAATCTGTCTGCAATGCACGAGACCTGGGTTCGATCCCTGGGTCAGAAATATCTTCTGGAGAATGGCATGGGAACCCACTCTAGTCTTCTTGCCTGGAGAATCCCACGGACAGAAGAGTCTGGCAGGCTACAATAAATGGGGTTGCAAAGAGTCAGACATGACTGAGCGACTTTTACTTTCTTTCAGATGCAATTCACTAAGTATCTTGAGCTGGAAGAGTATTTTATATGTTCTAGGTGAGCCCTACATGCAAATAAACACGTGTTTAAATAAGAGAGAGGCCAAGGGTGATCTAACACACACACACACGCACGCATGCATGCACGTGCAGAATAGAGGCGTTTCCAGTGTGACCATGGTGGCAGAACCTCGAGTGATGTGAGCCTAGCCAGGGCATGCCATTAGCGTCCAGGAGCTGCAGAGGCAAGAAGCAGATTCTCCCTTAAAGTCTTTAGAGGGAGCGTGGCCCCACTGACACCTTGATTTTAAGTCTGTGAAAGTGACTTAGGACCTTCAGAATTGTGAGAGAATAAACGTATGCTGTTTCAAGCCACCAAGTTTGTGGTAATGTGTTAGAGCAGCCCCAGGAAACTAAGAGTGTCCCAGCTGAGAAAAGATAACATGATGTACAAAGAAAAGATTTTTTTTAATGTTTCCCCAGCCCAGCACCACCTTTATTTCTAGATGGGTTAGCAATAACATCCTTAACAAAGGCACTTTTAAGCGCTCCATCCCTCACTGTCTTCTTGACAGTTTGGAAGGAATTAAAGCACTTTGCTTTCCCCACAGTGACTAATGGGGCTTGCTGTGCTATTTTAAAGCTGTGTTTTACTGTACTTTTTTCTTGGGGTGGGGGGAGGTAAATTGTGGAACTCATTACTGTAATACTTGAACAAATTTAAACACCTAACTCACACTCCTCTTTTATTCTTTCTCCTGTGTGACTAACTGTAGATACTGTATAATGAAACCAAATAAACGCCGTGAAGTGTGTAATGCCTCCTTAATTCTGTCCCTGTTCTCTAAATTGAGAACTTCCCTTTTCTTTCTGACTAGAGTCAGTCATTTCACATGTACAATAATACCCATGTATCTACTGTTAGTTACCTGAACTTGATAAAGATGGAGCTCAAGTCTGGTTAGATTGTCTGGAGACTTAGAGATGAAGAGAAACTGTGTTAGTGTAAGGTGACTCAGCTGGTAAAGAATCTGCTGGCTGATGCAGGTTTGATCCCTGGGTAGAGAATATCTCTGGAGAACTCACTTCAGTATTCTTGTCTGGAGAATCCCGTGGACAGAGGGGCCTGGCCAGCTACAGTCCATGGGGTCACAAAGAGTCGGACGTGACTTAGCAACTGAGCACATATTGACATGTCAGTGTAAAGGTATGAAGTAGAACTTAAAATGATTACGTGGTGATCTGATTATGGTCTTTACCTTTATGCAGAGTTACTCTGAGGGAAACAAAGACACACAAAAGTGATTACAGAGACAAACACACACAAACGCACACAAACATATGCTGCCAGAAAATTTAAAAAGACAGGTAACAAATGATATTCAAGTTTTTTCCTTAGGCTGCCAATAAGCGATGAACTCATTGTCATTGGTAGGTAAACAATTTGGATTGAATGTCAGTCGGTTTAAAAATCTCAAGTTTGTGTTTAAAAAGGCTGGTGTCTCACTTATCTTGTACCTCTAATATATAATAGTACACTAACACTACTATACTGCAGTATATCAAGTATACTACAATACTTCATATGCAGTATTTTCTCTCATATATGAAACTTGAAGGAGAAAAGAAGTGATTGAAAATCAGAATAATATTTAGTTGTTACAAACTAGATATCATGCAGATCAAATTACTATTTCTTAGAGATTAACAGTCCTACTTTAAAATTTTTTAACCAATCATCTTAACTTTTAAACTTGGGATATTTTTGAGGTTCACTTTTGTCTTAATTCTTTCTTTTATAATTTTATGATATACCTGGTCTAAGCCAGATTGGACTGAAGTCCTGACCGTATTTTAAGCAAGCCTATTCTTACAAGCTTATCCATTTGATTTTAATGGTTGGGAAAGCTGGAATTATGAGTTAAGAAGAAGGAGCTGACTGAGTATTCATGCATTCAGCCCTGAACCCTTTTAAATTTACTCATCACTATTCAGAACGCATAATTCATGTCTCCATCAAGAAAGCAATTGCTAGGATAAATTTTCCAAAAATGTGGGAGGAGAAAAAAAAACCCCTAAAATGAATGTATGTGTGAGAACTCCATATGCTTAAATCACCAAGACTCCATCTTTTTTTGATTACCTTTGTATCCCTAAAGCCAAAGTAATTCACCAAATAAAAATGGTCTTTCAGCTTTCTCTGTCTGATTCAGATAGCTCTCTTTTTGCATCTCTTAAGTGGTTCCTACAGATTTGCCGCATAAATGTCTTACTTTTCTTCCCCTCTAGCTCCATTCTGAGTGGAGCTGTGCAGTCTATGGACTACTGTGATTGGACTCATGCAGACTTCGAGTAGCTCTTTGATTGTGATTTCAGGCTTTCAAACCAGGAATGCTCCCTGACTTGGTTCACCCTTTTCTGCATAAACTACACACTGACAGTGAAAGGAGAAGTACAGACACTGGTGCCCACGCTTCACTCGTGTGTTGAAGTTAGAACTAGCAGATCCAGGTGGGCAGCCTGTAATTGTAAGATGCCATAAGTGAAAGAAAGACCCTTCCATGAAGAAAAATATTACAGGAAGGTCTAATCCAGCATATTTTTCTCCCAATGAGAAATGTAGCAGTACTGCATGACTGGATCGACTGCCTTATGTGAAAAAGGTCACCAGGCCCTAACATTGTGGGTCCAGAGCATGAAGATTCCTTCCCTTCCCGCTTCTGAGTCCCTTCCAAATCCTGAGCTGTTTTGCGTGCTCACTGAGGGATGCCCCCACCTTGTCAAGCCCCCTTTCTTTCCTCCACCCAGACAGCTGCTCTGGCCACTGCTGAGCAGCCCCAGGGACCATCACCATCGTGCAGACAGAAGGAAAGGCCCTCACGAACGCTCCAGGCACCTGAGGGTCTTGTCGGCAGGGATTTCTAGGCTCCTGGATACACACAGCATTATCTGGAAGGAGGAAGGTGGATGGGTCTCAGTTGGGCTCTCCTTATGGGCTCACAGATATTTCCTATGAGGGATGTTACAGCCAAAAGCCTACAGATCAGGGGCCTCTAAGTACCAGGGCTTGGGGCGGGCCCCCTGAAACGCTGGGTGGCCAGTACTGCAAAGATAACTTTTTTTCTGGATTAGAGGTGTATTTTTTGCATAATTTGGCACTTCCCTATATACTTTCTTGTTATTTTCCCTCCTTTCTCTCTTTCTCATTCTTTCTCACTATTCTTTATCGCCCCTTCCTCTTCATTCCGTGATATTTAACAGTTTCTTGTTTGAGAATCCTGCAATTGGGATGAACGCAGAAGGTTTAGCCTGAGCTCTTTCTCACCAACGTGCAGCTCTCGAGTTTCACGTTCAGTCAGCAGCTCAGGTGAACCAGGGAACAGAAGGAAGTCAGCTGGCGTAGTTTGGAGACATTTTTCCAACATGCCCCATAAGACATTTCTTTTGGTCTTTAGTTTCCAAGTTGGATGAACCTAGATTCTCCCATCTGCCATGTTGCCCTTTGTTATTAATAAACTTCCTTTTTATTGGCTCAGGCTGTAATGGCACAGAGTCTGCTTGACAACATGCACACGCTGGGCCTGTACATTTTTAGGGGATAGAAGATTTAAGATGTGTGGTAGCAGGAATGGAAAGCCTTTTACTTTATTGCAGTAATGAAAGGGAAGCAAAACTTCTGTAGCACAAAAATAATAAAAGATTTCATTTCTAAATACTCTGAGTATGGTGTTAAACGATGAGGTGGCATAAGGCCAGGACATACTGGGATAAGCAGGGAAAAAAGAAAGGCACAGACATTGCATATTTTGACTTTTTTATGATTAGCTAAGAAATGTATCAGAAAGAAGCATTATAACTTTTGTACATTGTTATTCAAACTCTACAGAATTGTGCTTACATAGTAGCCACTACCCAAATATGGCTATTGAGTCCTTGAAATATTGCTAGTCTTAACTGGGGTACACCGTATTAATAAAAATTGTTATTCTCCTTGAATATAAATAGACTATCACTATGTCCTCAGTTCCTGACCTTGACAGTGACCTTGGATGCAAGCAGGTAGTGACATCACTCTAGAAGGGTCTGCCGGTTGATTTTTCCAGCTAAAGGTGCATAAAGGTGGTAGCTAGATGTACTGATGCACCAAACCCAGAGATCAGTTGAAATTTTTAATGCTTTACTCATTCCAGCACTTGTGAAATTTTGCATATTTAAGACCAGGGCTGGTAATATGTTTAATAACTAGACTTAAGTTCTAGGACAGTCTTGGCTCTTTCTATGGTGTTGGGCAAATCAATAAACATTTTGGGTTTTATTTCTGAGATGAGGGGTATGAATTAGATGATTGTTTGAATAGTCTTCAGCTCTGAAGTTCCACATGATGAATTTCCTTAGAAGGCTGCATTTCACTTCGGCTACAACCTGCCTGAATCTTTCTCATCCATTGTCACATGAGAAGGCAGAGCCCTAAGAGTGAGTGTTATGTGTTATGGGAGGGAAGAGTTTTGGCTCATGGGTTAATTGCGGGGATAACGGAAGGCCAGATCAGTGCATCACACAAATAAAGGGCTTAAAGCTTCAGGATGCTATGTATCAGCAGAGTTCTAAAGAGGAACTCTGCTATCTTCCAAATTATATCTATGAAGTAACTATGTGTGTATGTGGTTTCTCTCCTCTTGCTTCTATTATATATTGTGACATTTTTCCTTTGAATGCAGAGACAGGATAAGACAAATTAGGAATTACCCTTCACTTTGGACAGTGAACTAAACGGATCATGGCAGGAAATGCATGAAAGACATTTAGGGAGAGAAAAATAGAAAAGAGGTTCAAGGGTAAAGTGACAGGTCCTTGAGACTCACCAAGAAGTGCTGTTCAGTTTCAAAGATGACGGTATTACTGCAAAGGATGAGTACAAGAGTCTTTCGAAAAGGACAATTTCTCTCAAAATGTGTGGAGATAAATTTCTCAATAGGCCTGAATTTTTGGCACCAGGTGGCCTTCTCAGTATTTCAATTTATTTTTATAGACACTTCCTGATGAAGACCTATTCCCTTTTCTTTATTGTTTATAATGGGTTGTTCAAATATCCGAATGCACAGTGACCAGGCATCTGAATCAGCAATACTCTTAATAATTCTTAAACAAATTCTGCTGATAGGGGATGTAAGCCATTAGGAAAAAAAAAAAAAGGCTTCCTTGGTTTGGAGGAGATGGGATGAGGTGGGGAGAGTTGCTTCTATTTGGTAAATTGACAAAGAAGGACCGGTGGTTGGCTGAGCATCTATATAGCTAGGGAGGGAAGAGATAAAACTTTTCAAGACTTTCATTTATCTTGTTTTTCAGTGTTAGAGTTCTTGAAGAGTTCAGGTATAATCACAGCCTTCTGTTGCAACAGGAAGCACCATCTGCTGAAGCATTCTGTAAGCAATATAACATCTCTCCAGAGATAGTTTAGCATTCAATTCACAAAGAAGGATGGCAGAGACTTGTAAACAAAAGGAAACAACTGAAGCAGTGAAGAATGGGCTGTGCTCTAAACATTCAATATGTTTCTTTATAGCTGAGAAAACTTGTAATGCTACAAAACCCTGACTGAATTCTCTGATGTATTAATTGTTTTGTTTTGTGTGTGCGTTTTTTCTTTTTAAAACTCCAGGCTTTGAAACGGCCTTTTCTAAACCACCTTGGTTTTTGTTGTGATTTTTGTTGTTTCTTCCAGAATACGCCATTTTTTTTCATGGATCAGCTGGGTCATGAGTTACTGGTAAAATGAAAAAAATTTTTGAAAATTTTATAAAGGCTGTACTTTGTATACAGCTTTGTATTTGGGAAAGAAATGCTAATGGCACATCAAAGACTGGCAACATTCAGCACTATAGTGTGGAATGGGGTCTTAGCAGGAGAACTCTCCAATTTAAAGCTTTGTTATTTTGTCATAGGAAAAGCAACAAACAGTCCCCAAATTTCTGTAGATACCAAATTAATTAAAACACTGCATTGTACCCTAAAGGACAATCCTTTGGAAGCTAATTTGCACTGTTAAAAGATCAAATGACTAAGATGAGTGGCCTCAGTTTTTCTGTTCTCCAAATAGTCTCTGATACAAAGGCCCAGGGGTGGGTGGAATTGCTAATACTGTAAAGAGAGAAGATATCAACCTTTTGATTTAATTGGCTGATTCATGTTGATGTTTGGTAGAAACCAACATGATTCTGTAAAGCAATTACCTTCAACTAAAAATAAAAAAAATTACAAAAAATTCTATGCTCAAAGTCAGAGCTAAAAAATTGACTGTGAATGAATAAATGCTTTGGAGGTAAGTTTTGATTAATAAAAACCCTTCTCATTCGGCTTCTTTCATTAGGTACAGAGACTTGGAAGATTTTGCTCTTTAGTTGCAAATTTCCCCCAAATATTCAATATCTTAACTTATGGCATAAGTGGCTGAGAAAAATTTATAGTAGCATTGACCATTATTTAAAATTTTCACCTCAGAACCTAGACTGTTAATGTCCTAAATTGTAAAATTACAGGGAGAAAAAAACAACTTAAATGTCTCCTCCCTCAAAAACAAAATTCTCATTGCTGTATCATTATATGAATTAATGGTACTGGGTGTGTGCAGGCACGTGTCTGTGTGCACTACACTTCAATAATTGCTATGTCTATAGTCTTCACTGCCTTGTAAAAATTAAATTGTCATAATTAAAACAAGTTCTGTTACTTCCACTTCTACTCCCTTGATAGATGATAGATTACTACCATTTTTTTGGAGGGTCATTAGGTACTACAGATTGTTTTCCCCTAGATCTGTCGGTTTACTGCTTTAAAAAGAATTAATCACCTGTCTTACCGCTTCCCTTGTTACTCTGCTGGCTTTCACTTAGGGAAAACTCTTTTCTTTTTAGAATCACAGGATGTCTGGGGAGGACCCCAGACAATACCCCTGTCCTGGTCTGAGTCAAGGGACTATGCTATATTGTTTACAGAGTCCAGGGAGATGTTCTGTTGTCTATTTTAGTTGCTTAGCAAAGCATTTTATATGGTTCTGTATCCTTTTGACAACCTTGTGAAGTGATTGCTATTGGAGACCAGCTTGTCTGGTTGAGAAGTAAACACTTAGCAGCTTTGCTTTCTGTCCTGCCTGATTCCTGCCTTTGTTGCTTGTCTGCCCTCTGTAGGTGTGTGAACTTAAAACTCCTGGCCCATATGCAGGCATGTTAGTCATTTATTATAGAGCAGAGCAGGATTTAACTGTTCCTTAATGACATTATGAAATCTCACACACACACACACATCTAGACATGTATGCATTATCCCATGATGTAAACGTACAGCTTTATTAATGTATAGCATATGTTTCATCACAGTGGTTGTTGATCTTCAAATTGTGTGATTATAGAAATTAAAAAAAAACTTATATAAAACATTATCATTTGTGTAGCTATGAGAGAATAGGCCCCCAAATAGCATTCATCCATTCAGTACTTTTTGTAGGCTTGTTGAGCATCCATTCTATGTTGGATATTAAGTCATGGAACTATAATGATACTACATTGATTTCATATCAGTGATCACTTTATGGTTTTTGTTGACAAGGCAATGGGTGATGAAACTGACAGTGTGGTCAAGGGGTTAGCATTAATCTAGGACATTGTGGGGTGGTTTATATTCCCAGATTCTTTTGTCTAATGTCACTTCCTAGGAGATAGTCTTTAAGTTAGTTAGAACTTATGGATGCTTAGCTCAATATGTCTTCCTAAGTCTAGCTGCCTGACTTACTATCTGTGAGTCATTGATCTCTCCGAATTCTATTTTGGCTTGATATTCCTGGCTTTGAGTTCTGAGTGTCCTGATGATGGGAGTGGGAGAGACCCTTGGTATCTCCTTGCGGAGGAGAGGCGTTTAGTGCCAGTAGCCTGATTCGCAGAAAGACCTCCCTGAATGGTAGTCTGACACTTTTTGTGAAAGGTTGTTAAACATCCCCTCACCCTAACGTAGTACAGGTGTGGAAGAATCATAGCCCCACAACGATGTCCAGATCCTAATGCCCCACACATGTTAATGTGTCAGCCTGCGTTTTGTTTGCCCTGTCTCTGTGCTTCTCTCATCTTTGATTAAGAAATGAGAATAATGGTATCACGAAAAGTGAAAGTGAAAGTCGCTCAGTTCAGTTGCTCAGTCATGTCCAACTCTTTATGACCCCATGAACTGCAGCACACAGGCTTCCCTGTCCATCATCAACTCCTGGGGCTTGCTCAAACTCATGTCCATCGAGTCAGTGATGCCATCCAGCCATCTCATCCTCTGTCGTCCCCTTCTCCTCCTGCCCCCAATCCCTTCCAGCATCAGAGTCTTTTCCAATGAGTCAACTCCTCACATGAGGTGGCCAAAGTACTGGAGTTTCAGCTTTAGAATCATTCCTTCCAAAGTAACCCCAGGGCTGATCTCCTTCAGAATGGACTTGTTCGATCTCCTTGCAGTCCAAGGGATTCTCCAACACCACAGTTCAAAAGTATCAATTTGAACAGAAAGTTGCTCAGTTGTGTCCAACTCTTTGTGACCCCACGGACTATACAGTCCATAGGAATCTTCAGGCCAGAATACTGGAGTAGGTAGCCTCTCTCTTTTCCAGAGGATCTTTCCAACCTAGGGATTGAACCCAGGTCTCCTGCATTGCAGGTGGATTCTTTACCAGTGAAGCCCAATGATACCATAGATAGCTCTGAGTAAAGCTGAGTCAGCAGCAATCATCATAAAGCTGAGTCATCTGAGGGTCGTCACAGACCCTCAGATGCATAGCTTTTATGTCCAAGTCTGTCCATCCATTTTTTCTAAACTCCAAAGTTCTGAAAAATACTTTCTGTTGTGTGAACTTGTGAGACTGGCTTCAAATCTAGGTCTTTTGAGTCTTTGTCCAGTGTCCTTTCTATTCTATCACAGTTGCTTCTAGGTGGACTGGAGCTGCCCAGGAGCAGGAGAATGCGGTGAGAGTGCCTTAAGGGCTGCTGTCCTAAATGAGCCGATAACCTCAGGTTTGGGCTTTAACATCCTTCCACATTGGTGCTTCCATCATTAAGGGCAGTTGAGAGTTTTCTGGGTATCTTGTCTATCCTTTTAGGTTGCAGGGATACCCAGAGAGGGGTATCATGCTATGTGTTTCATAGTGAATGACTTCTCATTGCTTGTTGAAAAGCAGAGAAGAATGAGGGCCTTCAAATCAAATTGCTCTCATAGGCTATTTTCCTCACCCTTCTGTCCATCCCATATTACTCATCCTTTCTGAAATGTAAAAGCAAGAGAAGTTCCTGGGCCTAATAATGTTGAATTGGTGATTCTACCTAGCAGATTTAGGTAGTCTATTCAGAAATGTCTTCTTGTCTTTTTTTGGGGGGAGGGGAGGAGGGAAAATTATTTACTTATTGGAACATAGTTGATTTGCAATGTGATAGTTTCAGGTGTATAGCACAGCGATTCATACACATATGTATGATTGGATTGGCCAAAAAGTTTGTTCAGTTGGGGAATACGTTGTTTCAAGTATTGTTGTTTCAAGTTCTTGGTGAAAATGAAAAGTATGTCTTTTATTTTCACTTAAAACCAAACGAACATGTTAGCCAACCCTATGAATGTGTGTGTGTGTGTGTGTGTGTGTGTGTGTGTGTGTGTGTGTGTGTGTGTATTTGGGCTTCTCTGGTGGCTCACTGGTAAAGGATCTGCCTGCCAATGCAGGAGATGCAGGTTTGACCCTCGGGTCGGGGAGATCCCCTGGAGAAGGGAATGGCAACCCACTCTAGTGTTCTTGCCTAGGAAATTCCATGGACAGAGGAGCCTGGTGGGCTGTAGTCCAAGGAGTTGCAAAAGAATCATATATGACTTAGTGACTAAACAACTGTATATATATATATATATATGTATTCTTTTTCAGATTCTTTTACCTTAGAAGTTACTACAAAATATTACGTATAGTTCCTGTGCTATACAGTAGGTCCTTGTTGATCTTGCTGACTTTTCAATGAGGGAATCCAAAACCCATTGTCATCTCTGAACATTTCTGTTCATGTCTGAATCCCTAAAAGCACTCAAGTGTTTCCAAGTCCCAGTACCTCCTCTTTCAGTGTTGTTGAATTTAGGGACGTTCAAATGCAAAAAAGTTAAATGAATTTCTCACACATGCTAGTTAGTGACCCAATTCCCTATGGCAGAGATCTTGGCCTAGAGTCTAGGTCTTTTGACAGAGTTGTTGGTGGATTTGGTGAAAGAATTTTCCATGGTGGTCATTAAGGTCCATGAACAAATTTTTAGAAGCAAATTTTTTAGCAACATTAGAATTTGAAACCAACATACCTGGAGAACTATGCATTAAACCACTGATTTAGAAAGAAGGTCTCCAAGTTCTTATTTAGAAATGAAGGAATTGTTTACAGAGATTCAGAAAACTGTCAAAAATGTTTATTTTTTGAAATCATAAGAAGTTTTTAAATAAAAACTACTTGTAAAGCCATGTGCCAGGCACTGTACTACTTGTAAAGCCATGTGCCAGGCACTGTAACACCCTATGAAGTGGGTTCTCTTATTATTCCCATTTCACATTTGAGGAAATGAAGGCATAACCAGGTTATATAACTTTTTTCTGTGGTCATGTGACTTGTAATGGCAGAGACAGGATTTGAACCCAGGCCATATGGCTCCAGAGAGTGGTTTTTAAAACTACATTATTCTGCCTCATAAAGACAGATATCAAGATGAAAGCAAAATCAACAGATTTGGCCATTATTAAAGGCTGACTGCTATGGTCTCTGGGCTCGCACAGAGTTGGACACGACTGAAGTGACTTAGCAGCAGCAGCAGCAGCTATGGTCATAGTGGTGGAAGCATATGAGGGGGAGAGAATTTAAAACACTTCAGAGTATTTTTCCAAAGAAAACAGAAATAGTATCTCAGAAAGACATCTGTATCCCCATGCTCATCACAGCATTATTTATAGTAGAAAAGATATGGAAACAACAGAAGTATCCACTGATAGAAGAATGGATAAAGAAATTGTGTGTGTGTGTGTATTTCAGCCATAAAAAAGAATAAAATCTTGCCACCTGCAACAGTATGGATGGACTTTGAAAGCATTACATCAAGTGAAATGAATCAGATCAGAGAAAGACAAATCTTTATTATCTCACTTATATGTGGAATCTAGAAAACCAAACCAAGTTCTTAACTACAAAGATTAGTGGTTCCCAAAGGCTGGGATAGAGGATGGGTGAATGGGTGAAATGGGTGAAGGAGATCGAAAGGTACAAACTTTCAGTGATAAAATAAGTAAGTATAAATCAATCAACTAGTCCTGGGGATGTAATATACAGTGTGCTTATTTACTATAGTTGCTAATATGTGTTATATATTTGAAAGTTATTGGGAGTAGATCTTAAGAATTCTTATTGCAAGAAAAAAATTTGTTAATTGTAACAATTGTTAATTGTTAACTAGACTTATTGTGGTGATCATTTTGCAATATATACAAATATTGAGCCATTAAGTCATAAATCTGAAACGAATACAATGTCATATGTCAGCTGTATCTCAGTGAAAACAGAAACAAAAATAGCAGTTGACTGAACATTTCTGACAAAGAACTACCATTGCTTTAACACTCTGGTGCCCCTGATCATACAACATACTTGATGAAACTTCCCATCGTATAGTTATCTCCCACGCTATATTTTTATTGTCTATCATCTCCATCATTTGACTGCCTTGAGAATCCTAGTATAGGGTATTGAAGCATTCATTCATTCTGTGGGCATTCATGACGAATTAAAAGTGATAGCTAGCTATTCATTGCCCATGTGGATTTGATGGAAAATTTAGCAAAACTGACAGAGTAACCTGAATAAATCAAACAATAGACAACAGGCTTCATTTATAGGTAGAATAAATAAAATACAATTGAAAAGTCTGATTACTTTCTCTCCTATGTGCTGTAAAAGTCTTGAAAGAAATGTCCATGAAAAACTTGTTAACCCCCAGATTGTTTAGTTTTACCCTTTTACTTATTACTGGGGGAAGAGGAGTTGATAGGATGCCTCTGCAGAGGCTGAATAATTGTTGAATGCTAGGAAACAGTGGCCAGAATAATACCTTCTACTTGCATGCTGTGTGGCAGTTTATAAACCGCTTTCCTACATGGTATTTCATTTATGCTAGCTACAACCTTGGTTGTAGGAATTATCTTGACCTGACCTGTGAGCAGCTCCAGCTCAGTGAGGTTCAGAGAGTTGATGGTCATGTTAGTCATATACTGTGGCTCTGGGCCCCAAACTTGGGGCCGCTCATAACAAGCCCAAGGCTCTTTGTACTACAAGGCTGCTACCCTTATCCTTCCCTTTTCATCTCCAGGGAAAAGTGACCCTTGTCTCCCATTCTCTGCAGGCAGAGGGAGCCAGTGTAGTGTGCTTTCATCCTCTCTGTGGACCCAAACTGATGTTAAGCACAGCATACAATACAGAGTTTAACGATTAGGTGGCCTTATTGCCCAGTGACTTGCTTTTGGATTCCCTTTGCAATAGAAGATGCGTGGCCAGGGTAAAACTCTAGTCCATTCAGGATTTGGTCATATACTCAGGGCTGACCTAAAATTGTACGGCAAAAGTAGCATGCCATGAACTTTGACATCCATTTACTGTTGTTCTTGTTGAGGGGACTATTGTGAGTTTCCAGAGTCCATAAGCAAAAATTCTTTGTGGTATTTGAGGCTTGACAGTATCAGTCTTGTTTAACTGCTAGTCACTAATATTCTCACATTGCTACTTGTGCCTGCCTACATGAGATGCAGGGGATAAAACGATGATAAAGACACAGTGCTTTGCTTTTAAATAGCTCATAATCTAAAATGAGAATCTTAGAGTCCTACTCACATAGAATTAATACCAGAATTATAACCAAAGTGGTTAAACCCTGTCTAAATTTCTTATCATGGTAATTAGGCTTTGCTGGATATTTACCATGTGCCTCTCTAGACCAACTCACTATCCTTTTTTTTTCCCCCTGTGCTTTGTCGTTGAGACTGGCATTTATTGACTGAAACTGTGGGCTCCCTTGCCTTCTGGCTTCCCTTTGGGAGAGAGAGAGAGAGAGTCATCAAAGTATTTGTTCCTGTGCATTCCTCCTTGCTGGGATGTATCCCTCTAAGACAGCAGCGCTCTCTGGGACACTGAATCCTATAGCCACAGCTATAAATTTTTCTTTAGGTTTCTGAATGCTTCCATCTTCAGTATCCTCCAGGGTGATAAGGACTCCCTGTATTTGGTAGTTATAGACTATTTCACTTTCGCTTGTTACTTTCCCTTAATCCTGCCCACACTTCTGTAAATATCCCATTATTAACCTTTCCTTGATGAGCTCATCTGAATGTGCCATCTGGTTCCCAAAGAACCCTGAGTCATTCAAGGCTTTCCATGATCTGGCTCAGTCCTCAATCCAGCCACATCTGTCAGTGCATCTCATTAACCATCTCTACCCTCTTCTCAAAGGACTCCATGATAGCATCATTTTCTGGGATGGCCTGCTCATCAACAAATGCTGCCGTGGTCATGGAGACTCACAACCTTACCCCACAGTCAAAATTAAACCTGCACTCCTCTCTACCGCTGATACCAAATCAAAGTGCCGCTCATTTCATTCAACCTTCTCTTTATTTGCATGCTTGTCTTCCTTATCAGACCACTTGCTTCCTGAAGGCACAGCCTCCATCATTCTCGCATCTGGAAACACAGCAGTGACTATGTATTCAGTAGAGAAGGAGTGAGCTTCCTTGCAGGATGAGTATCTAATCATTTGGCTGTTAATTGCATAATCTGGAGATAATCTAGATTATTTGCTTTCATTTTTCTACTTCCCCACTCCTTTACTATGGAAATTTGAGAAGGAGATTTGAAGTGAATCAATTGTGTTTATCATAAACAATTTTGATGAAAGTACACATTGAAGAGAAGGCTGAAACTTTTCAAGGTAACCATGTTTTTGGGCTCTGTTTAGAAGATGAAGGGCTCTTTCTTCTATTGACAGTGATTTTCAAGTACCAGCTCTCCTGTGGGAACTCTATAATAGCATTTGCTTTGTGAGGGGGAAATTCAGCTTAGCTTGAATTGGTGCAAGTGAAGAGTCCAAATGGAATTCTTCTTAGCAAGGACTTCCTGTTTCCATCCACTATCCAGTGTCCAGAGAAGACCTCCAGTGTAAGAGATAATGGCTGTGGGGTCTACAACAAACTGAAGGGGTCATTTATCTCTCGGACGAATGCAACTGAGTTCGGTTGGGAATGTTACTTTCCTTCTCATTTCTTTTGATTGCTTAGCAAGCCTGTGCCTCTTCTTGGTAAGATCAGTGCCCTGTTTTGTTCTAAAGTCAGCCCCTTCTTCTCACCTATCTTCAGTAGTTTCTTTCCTTCCAGCTTAACACTGTGCATGAAGGTTAACATTTAACTGTGTTGTTGCCGGTGCAGATTTCTAACATGTGAGTTAGGGAGCAGCTGTTTGCCCCCAGAGCCCCTGGACCTGAAGGCTCTGCCACCGGCTTTCTTTATTATTGGATCAGCACTGTCACTGATGCAGATCTATTCCCCCACATGAGGAGTGACATTAATTTTATGTTGTTTACGTACTCTTGCCATAAGGTTAAGCAATTCCTACTATTAAGTTTGATGAAATTGCATTACCTTAATGAAATGCACTTTACTGATAAAGAAGAATGTCACTTTCACAAGTGGAAGCACTGTTAGCAAATTTTTACGAGAGAATTCCCAAAATCATATCTTAATTGCTTGGACAGCTGTGTAGTTTACATAACGAGCAAACAATGCCAAGGTTTTTTATTTCCTTTGTCAGCTATACTGGATGTTAGTATGCATGGTGGACCTTTTTTGGGCCTTTTATTACTTGATTGCAAATCATTCTTCATTGTTGCCCAAATTTATGGAAGGACATTGCTCCCTGAGGTGCCATTTCCTTTCAGGTCTGTAACTGAACATGACTGATGGCGCCAGAGTAACAGTTGCTTATTACTGCGTTCACTGAGCTGTGATTGCTCCAATACTTTATGTTGGCAGATGTGTTTCCCTAGGAACAGCATCTCTGAGACAGAGGTCATTGATCAAACCCCCTCTGGCTGTTCCATTATGTGCAAATTATTGCTAAAAGCAGAGAGGCTGCAAGGGAGGTGGTGTGTACTCATTGCAGATATAGCGGAGGGAAGTCCAAAAAAAAAAAAAAAAAAAAGGCAAGTGTAATGAAGCAGGAAAAAAATTCCACCTAAACTAGAACAATGTTTTTATAATGTCAACTAATGGGAAAAAGGGGGAAATTAAGTGACTTTGAGAGACACACAGTGGAAGAAGAGTCAGATTTTATTGTTGTGGGGTAACTCTGGAATTGGGCTTACTGACAGCATCCTTGGCAGCTGTCCAAGGCTAGAAAGGGGCGTGCGTGTGGGCTACACCCAGAGCACTGTTGTCCTAATAGGGTAGGGATGAAGTAGGTTAAGTGGCCAATACACAACACTCTCTTATGTCTATTTCTGGCCAAATGTTTAGGAAATGCTGGAGACAATCAGGGATCATATGCAGAGATCTCCCTTGTCCCCCAGCTTCTCAGGGAAGGGGTGGAAGTGATAATGAATTGACTGACTTTTGGGAAGCACTTAGATCTAGACTGTCCTTTGCTCAGACTCGAAAGAGTGAGACCTCTTAGTTTTATGCTCAGCTGTAGCAGCGGCTCTTCTCAGCAGATTTCTGGGAAGGATAAACGCACCCCTCCCCACCTCCAAGTAGGGGTCTGTCTTTTGCTGAATTCAGTGAGACCATGGGATGGCTCAGGTAGAGCATGTGCACTGGACACACGGCAGTACTCCAATGGTGCTGGGCCTTCTGGGCCACAGACTGCCACCCCACTTCTCACACTGACTTGCTTTTTGATTGGTATTGGCAAGACTCACCTTTCTAGGATTGCAATTCAGTTCTCTTTATCTGTAAAATCTTTCCTTATGATGAACTGGATTTTTCCTAGGGCTTAAGAGATTCCCTTGACACATATTAGAGGCTTTAGGAACAGTGTGTGCTAACTCATATAGCCTTTTAGGGTGCTGCTAGGGTCCTAAATATTATATTTGAGTGAATGAATTTGCTCAGTTGTGTCTGACTCTTTGCGACCCCATGGACTGTAGCCTACCAGGCTCCTCTGTCCATGGGATTTTCCAGGTAAGAGTCCTGGAGTGGGTTGCCATTACCTTCTTCAGGGGATCTTCCCAACCCAGGGATTGAACCCAGGTCTCCTGCATTGCAGGCAGACACTTTACCATCTGAGCCACCAGGGAAGCCCAAATATTATATTTACCCCCAAGCTAACTTGATGCCACCTCACCATAACCCCTGGGAAAAGATGAAGGTAGCTGTAGAAGCTCCTTTACTCAAAAACACCATGGGTGCCAGCAGGCTAAGTAAGGCTTTAGGTTTGTAGTATTGGAGTGACCGCTGGTGTGCTCTGTGAGTGGCTGGCAGATCTGACATCCTCAGTGGTAGCTGTAGTCAGAGTGATGAAGGTACATGACTCTCATACATGTATAAAATAAATGTATCTCAAAGACATTGTTTAACGCATTAATTAAATGAGGGAAAAAGATGTTACAATAAGTTTAAAGGAGAATCCAATGAACAGATGAATTTGTGGATTAGGAATGTTGGAAATGAATTTGAAATTTCAAAACTGGTTTGGGTGGACTTTAATTTGCTTGTCTATGGGCAAGAATTCATTGCATTGCTATAAGTTTGTAAGTATTAGGCTTCATCTCTACAGAGTTATGAAAAATGTAGTTTAGACTAAGTCATAGCCATAATAATAAATATCATTTATCTAGTGCTGGTGTTGTGTTAAACTTTTTTAAACTCAGTGTTCTAGCTCTATTTAGGAAAAAAGAGTGTTGGCTTAAAAAAATTTTTTTTAAGTTTATTTTATTTATTTGGTTGCTCCAGGTCTTAGTTGTGGCATGCAGGATCTTTAGTTGTAGCATGGAGACCTGGTTCCCCAACCAGGGATCCAACCTGGACACCCTGCATTGGGAGTGCAGAGTCTTAGCCATTGCACCACCAGGGAAGTCCTTAGTGTTGGCTCCTTGAGAAATATGTTTCTTTGTTGTTCTCCTTTATCCAGATCTACCCACAGAATGACAGAAGGTTAAAGATGAAAAGTTTACTAGAGTATGTGGACATTTAAGTAGATAATTTAAATGATGAATCTTCTTACAGAGGACATACAAAGTAAGGGGAAAAAGAAATTTTTTAGTTTTAACCCTTGTCAGTATTTTTCTTCAGTTTACTCAAATGATTAGAGCATGAGGATAAGTAGAATATATGACTGGAACACAGGCTGGGGCCATATTGTAGAAGTCCTCGAATGCCAGAATGGAGAATTTATCACTAACTAAGACGACAATGGGGTGCCATTGACTGTTTTGAGTAGGGGAAGTCGTATTGTTAAATCTATGCCTTCAAAAGATTAGTTCAACAGAAGTATCTGGGTTGTCTCAGAGAAGGAAGAAATGAGAGGGGACGCAATTTAGCTATTTCAGGAGTTTCAATGTGTGATACCAAGAGTTTAAACTAAAATATAAGGTGAGTCATCACAAATGCGACTTCAGATAGAGACAGAAAGTTTGGAAGATGCTGGCTATTAGACAAAGCCTGGATATGGAAGCAAAAGATGATATATGGCTTGGCAACTACTTTGAGGTTTAACTCTGTGTGACATAAAGGATGATAAAGAATGTTAACAAAATATGGAAAATTCTGGGAAAAGTGGTAGATGGGGGAAAGAAGATGCATTCAAATTTGCAATTTCTCACTTTGAGATCCAAATGGGGTGTTCAAATGAAGATGTCTGGGAGATGACTGAAAATGTTAGGAGGGAGATAGTCCCTGGAGAAAAGGGTATATATAGAGAAAGCTCCTGGCTGAGGATAGTCATGAAACTGCCTACACTTGGGGAAGCAGGAGGATAAAGCAGAGCTAAAAATGGGGCAGAGATTGATCAGAGGTAGGAGGAGGGCCAGTTTCAGCACATACAAGAGAGAAATTACAGTGAGGCTAGGGTTAGTAGTGGCGAAGGCAATGGCACCCCACCCCAGTACTCTTGCCTGGAAAATCTCATGGAAGGAGGAGCCTGGAAGGCTGCAGTCCATGGGGTCGCTGAGGGTCGGACATGACTGAGCGACTTCACTTTCACTTTTCACTTTTGTGCATTGGAGAAGGAAATGGCAGTCCACTCCAGTGTTCTTGCCTGGAGAATCCCAGAAACAGGGGAGCCTGGTGGGCTGCTGTCTATGGGGTCGCACAGAGTCGGACACGACTGAGGCGACGCAGCAGCAGCAGGGTTAGCAGTGTCAAAGATTTCAGAGAAAAGATGGAGGGTAGGCACTGAGATGTGGTCTCTGAGAAGGGAAGGCTAGTACTAAATGGTAAGAGGTGAGTGGGAAGCCAGAAGGGGGAATGGAATTAGAGTCCTTGTTCAATAAATTGTGATTAAAAAGATAAGAGACATGAAATGAGCATCTCATTCTAGTCAGAGCAGAGGGAAGTGTTTTAAGATGTGGGAAAATTTAGCATGATGCTTAACTTAGTTGAAGGAACTTGGAGGGGGAGAGATTGAAAATGCAAAACAGAGGGAGAAAAATTCTGGAGCCAATCAGGAAGAGATGGAATCAAGCAAAATAGAGAAATATTTTGAGATCAATAATCCATTGATTGATCTTGGTAAGGCTGAAGTTGGGGGATCCTGGATGGCATTGGAGGTAGGAGTTTAGATACCATGCTCAAGAAACATGAGAAAGATCCAACAGGGCACAAAAGGACAACTTGTTTCAGGTTAATAAACTTGTCTTTCTAGAAGTTTCTTTCATGGATGCTTGGCAGGGGGTAATGGGGCCATATTGAGGAGAGCAAAAAGTTGGAGTATCTTTGAAAGAAAGGTGGTAGAGTATTAGCAATCATGACTGCCATTGGGTCCAGGACAGTTAGAGAGTCAATGAGTCCAGAAAAAGGTCCTTGGACATCCAAGAGGCATGACAGAGTTCAAGGATCTAGAGATCATAATGATCATTAAAAACAGTCATTGGGAGTGTGGAATTTAGGAAAAAAATGGAAAGAGATGAGTCATGATCAGAGGAAAGAAATGTCTGTAAGTGGAGACCTTGGAGGAGAGCAATGTCTAGGGGTAATGGTGAACGAGATCTGGCCACATAGCAGGTGATTTATTTATGTGCAGTGGGCCCGTGCATGGGGCTGAGAGGAGGGAGGGCATTTGAGGGTTTTGCCTCAAATGCAAATCTTGCATCCAAGATCCACCATCATGTGCAAGGGCAATGGCAGAGGTCTGAGGCTGGTTCTCTGACTTGGGTGCTTGAAAAAGAAGAGGATGGCTAAATTGGATGGGAGATCCGTGAAGGACAAGAGGTTGTTGTGTGAAGGTACAGGGCTTGGAAGGTACAAGGCTTCCATATGTTGTGTTTATGAGAAGAATGTGGAGGCTTAGTTTAAGAGAGTTTTGGAGGCCAAGGACAATTTTTCTTTAAAAGGATCTCCCTCAGATTAAAGAAAAATACAAATGGACCAATGTAAATTAAAAAAAGTTAAAGTACAAATAATGGATTCCTATTTTAAAGATGTATTTGCTCTAGAAATATCAAGAACAATAGGTTTGTAGAGGATGAGTGTGTGTGCATGTGTGCATGCCTCTCTGTGTGCACATGTTGAAGCAAAGATACAGATGCAGAAGGTGGGCAGGTTACAGTGGTAAAGTTCTGTTATGAGACCACAACCAGATATTTTCCCCTCATTTTCTTGCTAGTCTTGGGCCATTTCACTGCTAATCTACACATCCATCAAACAAACAGGAAGGGGAAATGGAGAGTTGAATTACAAATCTGTCAATTTTGTTATTCTTGGCAGTTCAGGTTCAGGTTTTGGTGGGGGCAGAGTTTGAAACAAATGACAAAAATTACATTTCCTGATTGTGGGAACATTATGGATAATGAGTCCACTACTTGAAATGCCATGCAGAGGTCAGATTTATAGTTTCTTTGGGTGTTGTATCAACTTCAAATATATGTATTTTTGATGCAATCCAGTCACCAAATTTGCTTTTCCTTAAGATTTTTAGGCTTTTTATGCTACCAGGTGGAAAGCAATAACAAAAACCATAGAGTACCTGGGGAAATACAATAGAGTGGGTAAGAAATTCACAGGTCACAGACTCAGATGTGTAAAAACCAAAAATGTAGCTTTCATTTCGTACCCCTTTTTCACTTAAAGTTGAAAACGTAGTTATCCTGATTCCAGATAAACTCAACCAACTTCATTTTTCAGGCATTTCAACATAAACATGGTCAGAAACTAGGATTCTTACCCTCTTGGTCATTCTCCCCAGTGTAACAACTGAGCTTCCAAGGGCTTTTGGGCTTCATGGTACTGGGCAGGGCCACTTGCCTGTGGTTGTCCTCTGCACCCGCAAAGATGCGTCTCATCTTGGTCATTTGCTCTTTGTCCTCTGTCACTGACTGGTATCCTCTGTGATCACTCATCTGCCAAGGACTCTGGCTAACATGTCAGGCCATCTGTTTCCTTTTTGAACCACTCATGAAGGCTGGCTGGTCTACAACCCATTTCTCAGCCATATATGAGCCCCACATGTGGTGTCCTAAAGACTCTCTTGTTCTCTTTTATTTTTTAAGATACAGTGAACAATTTAATGTATCAATCTATAAGTAGAGAAAGGGAATTTAGGGCCTTCAATGTATTTTTCTATACAAGACCAACAATTGAAACATGATTCTAATTCTTTATAGTAATGCCTCCTAAGGCTTGGTGTTGGTGATGACCATATAAGATGTGTTGCAAAAACAATCACGTGTTAGAAAGGGTGATGCTTAGTAGTGTTTGCATTAGTTCTACTTTGAGAAATGATGTGACTTTTTTTTGTAATATAATGTCTTCAAATTAAAGAAATAAGTAACCAGTTTCTACCTTTGTGTAATGAATTCTGTGTTTCATACTACACACATCAATCACTTACTGCAAAATTAAAAAATAGTTACTTATTTTTTTCTTATGGAAAAAGTAATCAAATTCTTTGCAAAAAAATGTACATTTAATCTCAACATTCAGAGATGAACACTGGTTTTTGCATACTTTTTCTTTCTAGGCATGCAATTATATTGGCACATATACATATTTTCAAAAAAGCATTACATTTTACAACTGTTACAGAATTTGAAAGGTGAAGTTATCTAGTTTTTAGGCTTGCAATATCCAGTGTCATGACATTAACACATCTGATAAGTCTGAGAACTTGTGAGGTTGGTGGTCTACAAAAAGTTTTCCATGAATTAGTCTGCATGGAGAAAGTAGAAGGGAAAATGAGGTTCTAGAGATTTTCTGATGTTCTGTTCACACTAGCTGGATTGTCTGAGTCTTTATGGGTTGCCCTCATCTGCCTGCCTGTACCCCTTACTTAGCCTTTGACACCCTGCAGCTCTCACACCATGATGGTATGAGGTTTCTGTCTAAAGGCCTGTAGCTCCCCTTCAACTCTGCGCTGAGACAGGAGGCACAGGTACCCTCTGACCTGGTGACCCCCCTGAACACATGTAAAGTCTTCACTAACTTTAACCCACCGACTTCACTCAGGATCTTGACTTTTAAGGTGGGAAAAGATATGCTTTCTCAAGGACTCCATTTATGCCCTCTTTCTTTCATTCCTCCTCCTTCATTTTATCAATTCCATTTCCTTTGGTCAGAGATCTTGCTTTTACACCATCAAGTCTTCTTCCCAAATTTATTATTAAATCTATGTACTACAGTCGTATTAAAATCAAGGATTTAGGGACTCAGATAATCTTTTCATATAATGCTTAGTTTCAGCAAACCACATGTCCATTGACTTTCAATGCTTATTTTTTTATTATGAATTTTAAAATCATTTCAGAAATGAAGTGGAATTCTTTGTTATTTATAGGTTCTTTTGCTAGGAAATTGGCATGTAAAAGGTGAGCCATGGATAGGCAAGAAGAAACTTGCCCTCCCTCTTGGTTATAGGCTCAAAGTCTAGATATGATAGTTATTCCAGTTTTAAGGTGCCCTCTGACGAGGGGGACTGTAAAATTTGTCTTTCAAGCCAGGCCAACTCTGAGAGTTAAAGAGAAGCTATTAATAATTATGCCAACAAAATATGTATATACCAAGGATTATCCCAAGAAAAATGGGGTGTGAGATTAATCTACCTCTGATCCATGGATGCAGGCTAGTATTTAGTCAGAGATGCAGAGGTCTACAACTTCTCAGGTGAGGCAGGGGCAAAGAATCCGCTTGTCAATGCCATGGCATCATAAGGGAAAGATAACATAATAGATTGAGATAACTTAATCTCACAAATTAGATTATCTTTCTGTATGTTCTTTTTTCTTCAGAAACTTTATTGAAGCTGAGTTTAAGCTTTTAAGTCTAACATCAGCTTTTGAGGTGTGTGTGCGTGTGATATGGCATAGATTTCAACTGTGAATAGTGCCTCCTAGGGCTGGCATGGAGAGGTGACAAGGGACATTAGCAAGAAGGAGGAAAATACTGAAAGAGTTGGAAACGATGTTTCCCTCCATTACCATCCAGAAAGAACTTGGGTTTGATTGGATTAAGGAAGCATGTCTTGACATTTTAGTTTCTGAGCAATGATTATTTCTTCTTGCTTCCTTTTGATCTTAGAAAGCAATTCTGTAGTGAGAAAACTGGAATCTAGGTGGGGCTGAGAAGGCTAGGGTCATTTTATGTTGCTTAAAATTTATATCAAACACAATGTTTGTCTTGCTTGGTGTTTAGTTTTAAAACTAATTTTGCAAATATAAATTCTGGTATGTTTCATATATATATATATATATATATATTTCTGATTTCTTTTGAGAAACCAGGAAACACAGTAACTCTGGGCCAGCAAATCCAAGAAGCAAACATTGGCTGGAGCCATATCTGAAGGCTTCTAAAATGTAGCATTCTCTCTGCAGTTCACCATGGGCCAACTCCTTACTGCTTTATCCAGACCATTTTATTGATTTATGTTGGCCATTGTCTACTTCAGACTTTCAATTTTGTGATTCCTATATTTTATCATGCTATTTGTTAGAAGTTTCCAAAATAGGAACTAAACATAGCAGATGTATCAGGGCTAATGCATTTCTAAGAAATTCTAGCTGTCATTATTTAGATCAGGTTATTAAATAACTATTTTTAATATTTTGAGATATAGCAACATATAGTGAAATGCACAGATACTGATTGCAGTATGCAATGAATTTTGACAAATGCTTATTTCCTGCATTATTGATACACTAAGATGTTGAACATTCCCATTATTCTAGAAAATTCCCTTTTATCCGCTGCAGTCAAAACTTGCTGTGTCTACCCATAGGTCACAGTCGAAGGCTCTGTTGCCATAGATTAACTTTGCCTATTTTAGGACTTTATATAAATGGAATCGTATAGTATGAACTTTTGTGTTCAACTTCTTTTAGTAAAATGCTTTTCAGATTCAAGCATGTTGTTTGAAGAAGCAATTGCTTGTTCTTTTACATTGCTGAGTAGTTTTCCATTGTATAGGGTTGATATCTACTTTTCAGGTGTTTTGAATGAAGTAGGTGGAATATTTTTGTGTCTTTTTGTGAATATATATTTTAATTTCACTAAGGTAGTCACCTGAGAGTGAAATGTTCCAGTGATAGGGTAAATGAAAGTATAACTTTATCAGAAACTTCTTACATTTCCAGATCAGTTGTACAATTTTATACTCCTGAAGCAGTGGATGAAAATTTCAGTTGTTTCACATCCTTGACGGTAGTTAATATTGGTAATCTTTTTAATGTTATCTGTTCTAGTGGGTATGGTATGATCATGTTGTTTTAATTTACATTTCCCTGATAGCTAGTGATACTGAGCATTTTTCATGTACTTATTTGCTATTCATATATCTTCCTTGGAGGAGTGTGTAAGTCTTTTGTCCATATTTATTGTATTTAACACCCTTAATTTTTAAATATATTTCATATATAAATAATTTTTTATTTATATATTTGTGTGCTTTTTAATATATTCTGTATACAAATCTGTTGCTACATATAGTCATATATGTATATCTACATATATATGTATACACATTGTCTCATAGTATTAAATATTTAATTTTACATGGTTCTATCTGAGACATTGTAAAAGAACTTCATGTAGAAGGAATTTGTAAATAATGTCAGTCTTAAAGTACATGAAGTGACAACAATATGGCCACAAATTGTCTAGACTCGAGGAAATGGGCCCAACCACCTTTTGCTCTGATGAGCATAAAGCTTGGAATCTGTCCCTAAAAAACAAGATGAATCATAGTACAGGCTTATATTTTCTGTGTCTCTGTTTGTATGCATTTTCTTTTTCAGAGAGGGAACTTCTAAGGTTTTGCCACTAAATAAAAGGAACAACTTCAATTACACAGCTGTGTGATAGTACCTGCTCCTGGGGGCAGGCTGCTCTCCTCTGAGAGCCTTCGATCACCTTCCTGCCACATACAACTACAATTCACCTGAAGTGGTGTCAGCAGGACTCTTCACCCTGTGCCAGATAATAGCTTTTGCTTTTAGTGTTAAAAGATCATATCGTTCTGCGGTTCTTAGGAAGGAGAAGCTGGCCTGAGGAGGCATGCCCCAGGTTCTGCTTTGATGAGTGAGAAAAAAGCATGAACTATGTTGGTTTGAAACGATAATTGGAGAGCAGGTCTCAGAGTCTAGTAGCCCATGTCTTTTATGGGAATTCAGATTGCTGCTCAATCCATTATGGTGTCATGTTCTTGCTCAAAACCTTCACTGGTTCCGGATGTCCTAGAACATGGAGTTCAAAGTCCTTCAGCATTAAGTACAAGCTGACTTCATTAGCCTCATAAACTACAGACACCACCTCTAGACTAAATACCACAGTCATTAGTGCTGCCTACCAAGTATTTCTGTCTCCCCTGTTTTTGAACACAGGGTGGTTAAATGTGATTGTGTGACTTGCCTTGTTGAATAAAATGTGAGTGGGAGTGGCATCTTTCACTTCACCAGGTCCCTTTTCCAACTGTGTGTTAATTGTGGATTCTGACTGTGGAGTGCAGTTGGGACATGGTGTTTTCCTGTTCTCCTAATGGACTGTTTAAGTGTGTGTTCACAAAGGTGAGTAGAGAGATCAGGGGTTTGGGGTTAAGTCAGGCAGATAACAGAGTAGAGTCTGCACTCCATTACTCCTGTCTCCTGCCTCACCTCTTTGGTTACTGAATTCCACATCTGTAAAATGGGATAATTATATTTCGTTTGTGTTTGGGCTGCTATAACAAAAATATCATGGGGCTTCCCAGGTGGCGCTAGTGGTAAAGAGCTTGCTTGCCAAAGCAGCAGACATAAGAGACATAGCTTCAGTCCCTGAGTCAGGAAGATCCCCTGGAGGAGGAAATGGCAACCCACTCCAGTATTCTTGCCTGGAGAAACCCATGGACAGAGGAGCCTAGAGTGGGCTACAGTCCATTGGGTTGCAAGGAGCTGGATGTGACTGAAGTGACTTAGCGTGCACAAAAAAATACCATATACTTGGTAGTTTGAACAACAAACCCTTATTATAATTCTGGAGACTGGGAAGTTCAAAATCATGGTTCTGGCAGATTTAGTGTCTGTTAAGTGGTGGCTTCCTGGTTTAAAGACAGCCATCCTCTTGCTGTGTCCTTATGTGGAAGAAAAGAACAAGGGAACTCTCTGAGGTCTCTTTCATAAAGGCATAAAAGCACTCCATTCAGAAGTACTCCACCCTCCTGACCTAATACCATCACATTGGGGGTCAAGCTACCAACATGAATTTTGGGGGGGATACATTCAGTTCATACACCTTGAAAATACTAGAAACAATGTTGAGGAACGCTGAGAGAGTTTATGTTACACACCTGCTTTGTCAAGCGAATCAAACAGATTAAGTTGAGTTTGTAAAATGAACAGTAGGCAAGGCAAGCTGAGAAAGTCTGCATTTTTATTTTAGGTTAGGTTGTTTAGTCATGATAAGAATACTTATCAAGTATATTTTCATTTTAAAGTTTAAAACAAATCTATTTTTTGTAAGGAGAATCCAAGATAGCATTTTATTTATCAAAAACAAAAGTAAACAATCTAGTTAGTATCTAGTACCTGGGCATTAGTTATTCTGTCCTGTTTATATTTAGTTACCGATTTATTGAACACAAATATGATTGTTAGGAAATAAAAGATTAGAAGGCCACAGTAACTAATGCCCAAGGTGTAGATACTTACTAAATTGTCCCCTGGTGACTGGATTTAAACCACCTCCCCAGATCGCTATTTTACAGTGGAAGAGCATTTTGACTTAGAGCATTTACAACTGTCTTATCTTCACAGTTTTATAAATAAAGATGATTCTTTTTGCAGATATTAAAAACTTCAGTGTTTTGAAGTGAAGCATGCTCATTCTGTTTTCCTAATGTCAGTAAGCAAAAAAAGAAATGAAGAATTACTGTGAATTTTTAGACCTTTGCAATGTAAAATATAATTATTTTATTATAAACATTAATTATCATGCATCTCAATGACTTGGCTCTCTTTTAGTGGTTTATAGATTTCAGATTGTCAGGGAAATTACATATAATTTGTTTGCCAAATTAAATTATTAGACAGCAGCATGGCTTGTGCACTTGAAATTTAACTTGGAAAAGCATTTAATAATTAAAATGCCAAGTGTTGGGAAAAGGGAAAACATCTCCCCACACTTTTAAGTTATGTTTGTTGGAAAAGCCAAATTTAAAAAGTTTGAGCCTAGTAAGGATATGATGAAGATATGCTGGGATAGCTCCCTCCTGGAGGTGTCATGGCTGAGGACGTTTTCAGAAGTTTGACTCAGTGCAAATCATGTATTTTTAATATAAAATTTTATCTTTATAATATAGAATATATCCTGAAATCTGATATCATATATTTGTCCAAATATTTATTAAAAATTGCTGACCTTTCTTAAAAAGGAGGGTTAATTGTCATCCTTTCACCCAATTCAGTTGGAGAATTGGAGGCCCACACAGAAAATTGTCTTGCTTTACCTTGGACAGTGGCCAAGGAAATATTAAACACCACATCTTTTATATATGTTCCTGGCCTGCGGCTCTTTCAGCTGTACCAAACCCAGTGGTACCCTAGGCTGACACATTTCTGTAGTGACAGAGTTACAGAAATGAATAAAACAAGGTTGTATTCAGGCATCAAATGAGTAGCTGGTTTACATAATCAACATGGTCTGTCCTAACTGTAGATTGCATAATCTCTAGTGGAAGATTTCTAGGATGAACACTACACAGATAAGGCAATCTCCATCTTTTCCAGGAAACCAAACATAATCAATCAACAAAGAGACATAAAAACAAAAATACAAATGCCATTTTCTGAGAAACTGGAAAAGAGAATGTGAAATAATTTGTTAAAGGTGCCAAAATAAGTTTAGTTTCACACAAGAGACCCTGGGCATGAGCAAGAGAAGGAGGGGAAAGAGATGTTAGAAATAGAGATAGATAGAGATGAGAAAGAGAACACACCCTGGAGAAGCAATTAGGTTCAGAGGAGGGAAAGAGGGTCTATTACAAACAAAACCCCGCAGGCCAGTTACTTGCAAAAAGCTGCGTTACCTGTGTCAGCTAAAGAGAAGAGAGCCCTCTGTGATATGAAATCCTACATTGGTCCTCCCCACCTACAGAAATTCCTTGAAAATAGTTGGTCCATTAAAGAGCTTGCACAGCATCTATAACAATATATTACAAAATAGGAGGAATTAACAGTAAAATTTATTGACAAGTAATATTCACCAAAAAATTGTTTTCCTGGGACAGATGAAAATTATGAATACATAGTTCAACATGGACCAAAAACTTTATGATCCAGTTGCTTCTTTGAAGCAAAACCATGTACAAAAAATCGAACCAAAAACTCAGGGAAGAAATGATGAGACAATGAGAAGAAATAAAATATGAGCTGGTGGAACTCAGGAAGTAAGTAGAAGAAAGAAAAATTGTCATGGAGGAAGACAAAATTGGAGGAAGGCTTGTCTGTCATGCATTGTAGAAAACATGTACAGTAAGAAATAAAGAAGAGAGAACTGAAAAAAATTAAAATAATTGAAATATGAATTAAAGAGTATGCTGCTGCTGCTAAGTCACTTTAGTCATGTCCGACTCTGTGCGACCCCATAGACGGCAGCCCACCAGGCTCCCCTGTCCCTGGGATTCTCCAGGCAAGAACACTGGAGTGGGTTGCCATTTCCTTCTCCAGTGCATGAAAGTGAAAAGTGAAAGGGAAGTCGCTCAGTCGTGTCTGACTCTTCGCGACCCCATGGACTGCAGCATACCAGGCTCCTCCGTCCATGGGATTTTCCAGGCAAGAGTACTGGAGTGGGGTGCCATTGCCTTCTCCTATTAAAGAGTATACAAGGATTCAAAAGAGGATAGGAAAAGGAGACCCAGAACAAAAGCATTATCATTAAGAAAGAAATGATACAACAACCAAAAAACCCCAAGATGTAATTTAACAAGTCTTGTCTGAAATTAGGGAAGCTTGTACCTATGTATTTTTATCTGTTTTTCAATCACAAAATAGTCACCAATAACACAATCAATAGGATAGATTTTTGATTCCTGTATAGTGCAATCAACTAAATTCTCTTCCAAGTTCATATGTTGAAGCCATTAAACCCCAGCATGACTATATGTGGAGACAAGGCCTTTAGGAGGTTCAGTTCAGTTCAGTTGCTCAGTTGTCTCCTACTCTGTGATTCCATGGACTGCTGCATGCCAGGCCTTCCTGTCCATCACCAGCTCCTGGAGTTTACTCAAACTCGTGTCCATTGAGTTGGTGATGCCATCCAAGCATCTCATCCTCTGTTGTCCCCTTCTCCTACTGCCTTCAGTCTTTCCCAGCATCAGGGTCTTTTCAAATGAGTCAGCTCTTTGCATCAGGTGGCCGAAGTATTGGAGTTTCAGCTTTTGTCAGTAATGCCTAAAACGGCTCCTGCCACGTTAGGCATTACTGGCAAGCTTTAACATCAGTCCTTCCAATGAACACTCAGAACTGATCTCCTTTAGGATGGACTGGTTTGATCTCCTTGCAGTCCAAGGGTCTCTCAAGAGTCTTCTCCAATGCCACAGTTCAAAAGCATCAATTCTTCGGCGCTCAGTTTTCTTTACAGTCCAACTCTCACATCCATACATGACTACTGGAAAAACCATAGCCTTGACTAAATGGACCTTTGTTGGTAAAGTGATGTCTCTGCTTTTTAATACGCTGTCTAGGTTGGTAATAACTTTCCTTCCAAGGAGTAAGCATCTTTTAATTTCATGGCTGCAGTCACCAACTGCAGTGATTTTCGAGCCCCCCAAAATAAAGTCAGCCGCTGTTTCCACTGTTTCCCCATCTATTTCCCATGAAATGATGGGACCAGATGCCATGATCTTCGTTTTCTGAATGTTGAGCTTTAAGCCAACTTTTTCACTCTCCTCTTGCACTTTCATCAAGAAGCTCTTTTGTTATTCTTTTCTTTCTGCCACAAGGGTGGTGTCATCTGTATAGCTGACGTTATTGATATTTCTCCCGGCAATCTTGATTCCAGCTTGTGCTTCTTCCAGCCCAGCGTTTCTCATGATGTACTCTGCATAGAAGTAAAATAAGCAGAGTGACAATATACAGCCTTGACGGACTCCTTTTCCTATTTGGAACGTGTCTGTTGTTCCATATCCAGTTCTGTTGCTACCTGACCTACATATAGGTTTCTCAAGAGGCAAGGTCAGGTGGTCTGATATTCCCATTTCTTTCAGAATTTGCCACAGTTTATTGTGATCTACACAGTCAAAGGCTGTGTCATAGTCAATAAAGCAGAAATAGATGTTTTTCTGGAACTCTCTTGTTTTTTCAATGATCCAGTGGATGTTGGCAATTTGATCTCTGGTTCTTCTGCCTTTTCTAAAACCAGCTTGAACATCTGAAAGTTCACTGTTCATGTATTGTTGAAGCCTGGCTTGGAGAATTTAGGAGGTAATTAAAATTAAATGAGGTCATATGGGTGGGGCTCTAAAACAATAAGATGGGTGGCCTTATAAGAAGAGAAAGAGGAAAATCTTTCCCTCTTCTACACTCAAAGGCAAGACTCCCAGACAAGCCTCACTAGAAACTGAACTCTGCCAGAATCTTGATCTTGAACTTTTCCAAGCTCCAGAACTGTGAGAAAATGAATTTCTGTTGTTTAAGCCACCCAGTGTAAGGTGTTTTATTATGACAGTCTGAGTGGAATAGTACACATACCTAATATTTTAAAATTAGAGACTGCATGATTTTTTTTCCCCCCAAACGCCCCTGGGATTGGCAGAAAAGAATATGGGAGTGGCTCCATATTTTTGGCCACAAAGTAATTTTTATGACTTAAAAAAGTAGAGATAGCATGGACACTATGATCGTAACATATTAAAGTGGGAAAATAACAAAAAAAGAGAAGACAGCATTCCTACCTTTAGGGAAAACAGCAACAACAACGTGAAACCTTGAACAACTTTTCAGTTAAGGAGGAAAGTACAAACAAAAAGTTGTGAAGCAGATAAAAGATAATTATTAAAAATAAAAAAAACAGCAAGGGATACACCCATTGTTTATTGTAGCACTATTTACAATAGCTAGAACATGGAAGCAACCTAGATGTCCATCAACAGATGAATGGATAAAGAGTTGTGGTACATATACACAATGAAATATTATTCAGCTATAAAAAGGAATGCATTTGAGTCAGTTCTGATGAGGTGGATGAACCTAGAACCTATTATACAAAGTGAAGTGAGTCAGAGATAATTATAGTATTTTAGCACATACATATGGAATCTAGAAGAATGGTACTGAAGAACTTATTTACAGGGCAGCAATGGAGAAACAGACATATATAATAGACTTATGGACATGGGGAGAGGGGAGGAGAGGGTGAGATGTATGGAAAGAGTAACATGGAAACTTACATTACCATATGTAAAATAGATAGCCAATGGGAATTTGCTATATGGCTCAGCAAACTCAAACAGGGGCTCTGTATCAACCTAGAGGGGTGGGATGGGGAGGGAGATGGGAGGGAGGTTCAAAAGGAAGCAGATATAGGTATACTTATGGCTGATTCATGTTTAGGTTTGACAGAAAACACCAAAATTCTGTAAAGTAATTATCCTTTAATAAAAAATAGTTAAAAAAAATAACATGGGATACAGTTAAATTTTTACCAAGGAGTATACTGATTTAAATATTAATATCAATAAAAATAGTATTAATGAAAATAAAGTATGAAGTGTTTGATTTAAAAAAATCAGAAAAGAAATAGCAAAGTGAACCAAGGTACAAAGGAAAGAAAAAAATTTAAAAATTGAAGATAACAGCAAAATAAAACCCTCTAGAAAATAGACAAAATATATAACAGTCGAAAGTAAAAGCTGATTTTCTGAAAACAAAAACAAAAATATTGAACCTACCAGTCATGTTTTTCAAAAAATAAAGGGCAGAAAACACAGGCATAAATAACCCAGATCCCAAGGCAATTTAAAGGATCATAGGAAATGAATTTATTTGATTCTAAGAAGACAACTTTTAAATCGTAGACAAAATAGATGATTTTCAACTAGTATAATTTGTCAAAACATACATAGATGAGATTGTAAAATGTAAACAAACTGAACTTCATAGGAAAACATAAGGGAACTTGGTAAATGCTTCCTTTCCCAATTTACTGAACATGATAGTTTCATAGGTGAAATCTGTCATGGCTATTAATAAGTAGAGATTCCAACTAAAAAAAATTGAAAGGAAACTAAAAAAAAAAAAAAAACAAACAACTGAAAGTTTGAGGAAAGCTTCCAAATTCTCTTAATGAAGCAAACATTATGTCAATACCAACATTAGACAAAGAATGTTTAGAAATGAAAACTAAAGAACAGTCTCAGTTATAAATATTGATATAAAATGTTAAATAAAATATTAGCAAATAGAATCTAGCAGCATGCTAAAAAAATACTGAGTCCAAATGATATTTATTCTGAAAATGCAAGGATGATTCAACATTAGGAATTCTATAAATATAGTTTATTATATAAATATTAGAAAATATTAGATCATCAAATCTTTAGGTCTATAAAGTCATTTGACATCAAAAGCTTTCTTATTGAAAGCACTCAATATCATAATAATATTCCAGCCCAAATCCAGTATCAGGCTTAAGCAGGGACAAAATATCTCTAAGTGAGGAAGAAGACAAAGAATTTCACTACCATTAATTAATGCTGTAATTTGGTACTTTCTCATGTAACAGAAAAGAAAAAAAAATTATAAAAAGTGAACAAAAGAAAAATCTATGACAATATGTTTGTATATCTAGAAAAGGCTAGAGCAAAAAAATTCAGTGAGTTGGTGCTAACATACAGTTCTTTATTAAAATGGATAACCAACAAGGTCCTACTGTATAGCACAGGGAATCTTGCTAAATGTTATGTGTTAACCTGGATGGGAGAGGAGTCTGGGGGAGAATAGATACATGTGTATGTATGGCTGAGTCCCTTTGCTGTCCACCTGTAACTATCACAGCATTGTTAACTGGCTATACTCCAATACAAAATAAAAAGCTAGAAAGTGAATATGCACACATTAATAGCTTTCATATATACACAGAACATTGTCAGATGCTATTATAGAATAAAATATTACATTTTGTATTTGCAACAAAACGATTTGCAAATACCTAGTAAGATTCCTACTTTTTGGAAGATATTGTAGATGTGCTTTTCCCTCTTCCCATCATTGAGTCTAAGGAAGCACTCTGATTTTACATACAAAACACCAGAAAGCTCTAAAAAGTGGAGTGAAGAGGGTATCTGGCTAAAGATCTCTGACCCAGTGAATAGCCTAGTGGTAAGAGCTCTGGGTTTTCTTTTTTCTTCCAACTTAGAGCTAAGAACCTGGTAACCCCAAGATGTAAGATAAAGCCCTACAGAAGCCCACACTTTCCTGTTAAAGGATAAAGAAATGCATAACCAAGCAAGACAGAAAGCTTTTAGACAGTAACCTCTCTACTCCAGCCAGTTGTCATAGAGAAGAACTGTGTCCTTTTCCCACCTCTGCAATACCGGCAAACGCAGAGAGAAGACCCTAGATTTCCAAACTCGCCAGGCTAAAATGAACACCTCTCTTGGTTGGGGTAGGGGTAGGCATATGTGTTCAGTTGTTTAGTCAAGACCACATAGGGAGCTGGGACTTCCAGCACCCCTGGAGTTTATTCTTCCACCTCCCTGCTGGGATGAAATCAGAGGAAGGCTGGAGGAGAGTCAGGACTTTAATATCCATCTAGTGATAGTTTGGGTCAGGTGGGAAGCCTAATCCTAGTTTGCTGAAAATGCATGTTGAATTTTGTCAAATGCTTTTTCTGCACCTATTGATATGATATGATTTTTCTTCTTTAGCCTGTTGATGTGAGGGATTGCATAAACTGGTTTCTGAATGCTGAACCAACCTTGGCTACTTGGAATAAATCCCACTTAGTTATGGTGTATATATATATATACATTGTTGGATTCAATTTGCTAATATTTTGTTGAGGATTTTTATGTCTATGCTCAGAAGAGTTATTGATCAGTAGTTTTATTTTATTATAATGTTGTTGTTGTTCAGTTCTCAGTCATGTCTGACTCTTTGCCACCCCAGGGACTGCAGCATGCCAGGCCTCCCTGTCTTTCACTATCTGCCAGAGTTTGCTCAAACTCATGTCCATCAAGTTGGTGATGCCATCCAACCATCTCATCCTCTGTTGCCCTCTTCTCCTCCTGCCTTCAATCTTTCCCAGCATCAGGGTCTTTTCCAATGAGGTGGCTCTTTCTATCAGGTAGCCAAAGTATTGGAGCTTCAGCATCAGTCCTTCCAATGAACATTCAGGACTGATTTCCTTTAGGATTGACTGGTTTGATCTCCTTGCAGTCCAAGGGACTCTCAAGAATCTTCCCCAGCACCACAATCTGATATTGGTATTAGGATAATGTTGGCCTCATAAGACAGTCTCTTCTGCTTGTATTTTCTACAAAAGATGGTAGAGAATTGGTATAATTTTTTCCTTCAGTATTTGGTAGAATTTACCTGTGAAACCATCAAGATCTGGCACTTTCTGTTTTGGAAAGCAATTAATTATTGATTCAATTTATTTAAGATACATAGGTATGCCTGTTCAGAAAATCTGTTTCACCTCATGTGAGTTTTTGTAGATTGTGTCTTTCAAGAAATTGATCCATTTCAACTAAGAATAACCAAAGCTCAATAAAAGAAAAGCAAGAAGGGAGACCAGAGCTATCACCTAAAAAATAGACCATATTTCTCCAGGTGTTAAACATTATGACACTGGAAAATGAATAGGCAGATCAATGCTATGAAATCAAGAAATGGACTCCTTATGTATGATAAAGGTTTAATCTCAATCACTGTGGAAAAGATGGACTATAAGGGAAATAATATTGGGGTAGGTGGATATCCTAGTATATTTCACAACACTTATTATGAAAATTGGAAAATTGTTAAAGTCAGTCTCAAAAGTGAAACACATAGTAATAATAAAAAGAAAACATGGAGAATAGTATTTAGCCTTGAAGTAGAAAAGTCCTTTGTAGCTGACAAAAGATGAAAAAGCCATCAAATATTTATAAACAAATCTAATTTGTACACAGATTAAGATACAATATTTTGCATGGCAAAAATGCTGTAAGTAAATACAAATGACAAACTGAGAATAATATTTGCAAATGCCATCACTGATAAGTGGTTAACTTCTCAAACATAGAGTTTCTATAAACTCTAAGTAAGAAAAAGAGCAACAAACCGAAACAGGCAAAGAAGGAGAATGGAAGTTCACAGAAGATGACTGATGACTTTCAAATAACTCTTACACATAGGCAGTGATGTGCAATCTCATTTGTAAAAGGAAAAACAGAAATAAAACACAGAGATCCAATCTTATTCTATAATATTGGCAGAAATCTAAAAATTTGATAACACAAGATAGTGGTGAGGCAGTAGAGGAAACAGACATTCATGACTGGTGGGAATGCAAATTAGTGCAATTAGAGACTGGAAAGTATATATCAAATTTACAGATGTATTTATCCTGTCACCCAGAAATTCCATGTCTCAGCATGTATCCTGTAGATATGCTCAAGTACGTTTGAAATGACACATGTACAAGATTATTCACAACAGTTATTTACAATAGCAAAAACACAGAAACATCTTAATGCCATCAGCAAGGAACTGATTAGTCATGCTCTATATCTATAATAGAACATCATGTTATCTATCCCTAAGGTAGAGAGGCCACTGGTATACATTATCAGGGGAAAAATTTTGACAAATACAAATATATACACACATATACATATCATACATATACGTATGCATATACGTATACAGTATGCATATACGTATACAGTAAGCTACCATTTATCTAAAGCACTACAAAAATAAGATATATAGGTGTGTGTGAATATATGTAGCTGTGTAGTATATATAATTTTTATATTCATATTAATTTAAAGATTATCTGGAAATAGGAATATTAAACATAACACTGGCCAGACAGGGAACTGGGTAAATGTGGTATGGGGGATGTAGAGATATGTTTTACCAAATGACACTTCATATTTTTGGTGTTTGAACCAAATGAATATATTATGTATCTAAAAATAAATTTTAAAAATCTGCAAAGTGAAAGTGAAGTCGCTCAGTTGTGTCCAACTCTTTGCGACCCATGGACTGTAGTCCACCAAGCTCCTCTGTCCATGGGATTCTCCAGGCAAGAATACTGGAGTGGGTTGCCGTTTCCTTCTCCAGGGGATCTTCCCAACCTAGGGATCAAACCCAGGTCTCCCACATTGCAGACAGACGCTTTAACCTCTGCACCACAAAATAGAACTAAAACAAACTATAGCTAGCTAGCTAGCTAAGTCGCTTTAGTTGTGTCCGACTCTGTGCGACCCCATGGACTGCAGCCTACCAGGCTCCTCCGTCCATGGGATTTTCCAGGCAAGAGTACTGGAGTGGGGTGCCATTGCCTTCTCCAAAAGCAAACTATAGGGTGAACTTTACTCTTAGACTGTGGTGGTGGTGGAATTACAGCAGTGTTTCTCACCTGGTATTCTGTGGAACCTTACTGCTTTGGGGTCCACTGAGAAATATGAGCAATGTGGAGCTCTAGTATTTTCTTCACCTTTTTCTACAAAATAACTCTGTCTGTTTCCCTTTGAAAGAACAGCACCAATGAATTAAAAGGTATTTGAAAATACTGGACAATATAGAACACATTATAAAATAATTTTACTTGCTTCTTCCAACATAAATTAGAAAACCTAAATAGAATGGGTGGTTTCCTAGAACAATTGATCTATTGTTGGAAACATAGAAAATGTTTTTAAACGTCCACCACAAACAAAAGTATGAGAACATGGTGTCTTCTGCATCTCTTAGGACATTTTTGGCTCCAGTATCAGAAACCCTGATGTAAGCTTAAATGATCTGGATAGTTGTTATTTCATCGAACAGGGAATACAGAGGAATCACTGACTTCAAGATTGTTTCAGGCAGTGGTTTAATGCTGCCACACTTGGCTTCTGTCTGCCTGTTCTGCCATCCTCATGTTCAGCTACATCCTAAGACAGGTGACCCTCAGATCTCAAGGGAGCTGCCAACTTGTGGTCAGGATGACATACTTCCCTATTATGTCCAACTGAAGAGAGAGAGGCCTGCTCACCGATCGTGGGGACATTAGCCCTGTGGTTGCAGTGAAGCAAGTTGCTGGCACATGTGTTGGGTGTAATAATCCCAGATGGGTTGGTTCTGCATCACGGATTCGACAGCATTCTTTGATTCTTAACCCTGAGTCAGTTTCTCCACTGCTCCACCAAAATATAAAACAGCTAATGTCCCTTCTCTTAAAAAAAATTTTCTTTATTTTCTTAGCTGTGCCAGGACTTTAGTTGCGGCACTTGGATCTTTGATCTTTGTCATGGATCTTTAGTGGCGGCATATGAACTCTTAGCTGCAACACGTGGGACCTAGTTCCCGGACCAGGGATGGAACCCAGGCCTCCTGCATTAGGAGCATGGAGTCTTAGCTACTGGATGACCAGGGAGGTGCCTAACATTATGCTTAAATTCACCACAGTGGGCACACAAAGATAACATAAGCAGAATTAACAGAGGAATTTTATATGGAAGCAAATTTAAAATGTGTAACAGAGCTAATATCTATCATGTTTAATGGACTTTTACAAATTGGTAAAAACAAATAAACAAAAGAGACAATGTAATAGAAAAATAGATTAAAAATGAATAAGTAATTTACAGATGAACAAATACAAATTGCCAATAAATATATGAGAATATGCTCACATTGACTAGTAGTGAGTAAAATACAAATGAAAGCAGTTATTAACTTTCCCTTTATACCTATCTGATTGTCAAAAACTAGAATGAGGATAATAATTTTAGGTAGGATAGCAGGGAAAAGTGTATACTCATAAACTTCTGAAATGTGAATTGGTGTAGAGTTTTTTGGCAAGTAATCTAATAGTATCTCCTAAAATTAAAGCTACAGTCTTAGAGCCTACGGCAGCTCGCACAGTATATAACTTCTGCCAATCCATGCAGGCTCCTGGAAAAAGCCAAGCCCTCAGGGTATGTTTTAAGGCAGAGGGGCAGGAAACCCCAGGGAACGCCAAGATTAAGTGTCGGGGATATGATCCCACCATGTGGTTTCACATGTGGGTTGAATGGTTGCCATACTGATTCAGTCTGCACATTTATGAACCCCTCTGCTCTACGCCTGGTATCCCGCTCAGTTTTAGAGCTAGAATAACAGAGAGAATCTGTCTTCCCCGCCCTCGTCCCGGGGAAGCGAGAATTTGGACAAAGGATTCATTTGGAGCAGGACAGAGCAAGGTCTGCCCTCGGCTTAGCTCACTGTCCAGGCTCCTCAGTGGGGCTAGGGAAGCTACTTTCCAGTTTCTTTCTCCCTGAACGATCTCCATTTTATTTGCAGTTCTCTCCATGCCTTGGGTTTATGTACTTAGGCTGAAGAATCCCCAGGATCCTGTCCCTCTTCTTGTTCCTACTCTGCACACATCTGCATAGACGCCCCTTGGTTTCTGTGAAGCGTGGCCTAGCCTGACTCCTCCAGAACACAGCCCAGGTGGGCTTTCCAGTTTTGTTCACACTGGATTTGGCCTCAGGAGTTTAAATTTAGTAAATCCCTTTAAGAAGATTCCTTGCTGTCTTCTTATCTGCTTATCATTTCCACCAGCCCATCTTAAACATGCTTTTGAATTCCACCAGAAAAAAAAAAAATCTAAAAATTAGTTACTTTAAAAATGCTTACTTCCCAGTAGATTCTCATCCTCAGTTACTTCCAATGACAAGATATCTTTTTAAAAGCATATATTTATCTCTATAGTCAGGCTCTTCATTAATTGAACAGAGTAGGTGCTGACCCATGGGTTGGTACATTTGAGAAATAGCTTCTTGTTATGTTTATAGTTCCTCTTTACTCTGAAGGAATTTCAGAGAGGCATAGGGTCAAATCCCCTGTTTTCTAGATGCAGATGAAGAAAGGAGGCTAGAAATTCAGCAGCAACTGAGTAAGCTGTGCCAGAGTAACTTTTCCAGATGTCTTTGGGCTTTGCAGTTGGTACTGTCTTTAGGGAATGGCTTGGACTTGATTTAACACTTTCTAAATTGGTTCACCCACCTTTGAGTCTGGAGGATGTATTGCTGCATGCTCCCTCAGATTAATGTACTGCCAGCAGGTCTGACGCTCCCATCTCAGGAAATTCATTAACACGTTGGGAAATCCGGAGACCAGGTGTGGCACCGAAAGGTTAATCTATCCTACTTCCTCCTTCATAGCAACTTCAGTGTGAATTATACTCAGGTCGTTTAAAGTGAACAAATGAAGGCAATATACCTTCCCTGTGCTTAAAGTGGAATTCACACACTGCTGGAATTTTAAAAATGATTTTTACTTTTTTAGGTGGTGGTTTTTGGCTTCACCGAGTCTTCGTTGGTGCATGGGCTTTTCTCCAGTTGCAGTGAGCAGTGGCTGTTCTCTAGTTGCGGTGCTCAGGCCTCTCATCGCAGTGGCTTCTCTTACTGTGGAGCATGGGCTCTAGGCCCTGTGGTCTTCACTAGTTGTGGCGCACAGGCTCATTAGTTGTGGTGCACGGGCTTAGCTGCTCTGTGTCATGTGGGATCTTCTCGAAGCAGGGATCAAACCCATGTCTCCTGCTTCGGTAGGCAGGTTCTTCACCACTGAGTCACTAGGGAAGCCCATGCCACTGGATTTTAGTTAAGATGCAAAGGCACTGTGTGTGTCTCACACATCCCATGGTTCCTAAATACCTCAAAATGCTTGTATCATGGTTTCCTGAACCATTTCAAGTGTGTACTCTTTTGCTTCTGTTTCCAAGTAAAGAGAAGTCTGGAAGCATAACTCCAGAGTTAAATACTTTCCAGGCCATTTCGATGTGCACAGAGGAAATAACCCTCTGAACCTGAGAAGGAGAAATGGGCTCGCCTCGATGTATTTGTGTGCGGTAAATTTATTGCAGCACCCTGATTTTGTCTGGAGTTTTTGGCTGTCCTACTCCTCATTCCCTTAAGACTGTGACCACTTCCTTATTGCTTTATTTTATCACGTTTTTCATCTTCAACTGTCTCCTCCGACTCAAGAAATGATGGTGACTCTCTTGACCATGGGGTTCAGTTGTTTCTTGCTTTCCCCATCAAAGTGAACCCTGGTTCACTACAGCTTGGAGCCCCCACTAACTTTAGCACTCACAAACACAGACCTACTGCCGAACAAATGGGAATTTATTTTCTCTCCCAGTTATCTGTTTCCTCCCACATCTCTTTCTAGCACCCTCTCCCCATACCTACCCTCCCATCCCAACCTTATTTCAGAGATTATCAGGTTTACTTTTTGATTTTCCTGCTTCCCATTCAAATTTTGCCCATAAAACTACTTTACTATTACAGAATGAAATATTGTTTTCATTACTTTCCTACCCTAAATATGCATAGTAATAACACACTTGTGATGTATAGCAAGTCCTGTATTAAATACATAATAATACATAATAAGAATGTATCATTTTAATGAAATATCTTATTTCCTCTATTGTTACTTACTGTAATTTGGTTTAATTCAGCTCGAGTAACCTTTTTGCCCACATGTAACTCTTAAAACACGTTCTTATGAACACTGCATATTAAAAAAGAAAGAAAATAAGCCAGTCAGCATCAACTAAATATCAAGGTGAACATTAGGTCAGGTTCAAGTTTGGAGGGAAAAAAAAAGAAAAGTACAAAGAAATTTAATGAAAAAATCAAATTGAGGAAATGTGCACAGCATCTTTGGCAAAATGTTTTCAACCAAGACAAAGCATTATCGGTGATCTCTCTCTGTTACTCATATATCCAAATTCTGTTACTGCGGAGATTAGGAGGAATAAAGGAATATTCAATGACCCAATAACCAGGGCCCATTATTTTTCAGTGTGACGCTTTTGTCGTAGACATAGAAGGATCTAAGAAAAGACAGCTCAGCTCGACTATCTGGATAGGAGAGCTGGTTCCTTTTCTTCTCAACCTAATCATTAAAGTGAAAAATGCTCGTGTAGTGGAACAACTCCACAGGCCTGGCTTGTTTAACAGATTCTTTGTAAATTATACTAGCTCTTGAATACCATCCAGGTTCTTAATGATGATATTTCAAAGGTGACAAGCTTCAGTAGCAGGGAAAAGTTCATTGCAGCCTGGTGGTTGTGATTTCACCCTAATAACATCATTTGTACCCGGGCCTTTTAGCTATGGTCTAGTTTCTTTTAGATTCTGGAAACTGGGGCTCTAATCATGTGGCTTGGGGAGACCTGGGGACAAGACTTTGACAAATGCTGAGTCCTAAGTGCTGGATCTCAAACTTTTGAGTGGCCACACTTTCCAGCTGGCTACATATAGCTGCTGAAGATGTCTAAGCCCAGACAAAATTGCAGATGGAAGTAAGGTTACTAATTAGTTGAGCTTAAATTAGGGAGACTCTCCTGAATTATCTGAGTGGATCCAGTCAGCACCAGTCTCCTTAAAAGCAGAAGAGGGAGCCAGAAGAGGAGGTCAGAGTGATGTGATGTGAGAAGGACTTGACTCATGGCTGATGACTGTGAAGATGGAATAAAGAGCTATGAGCCAAGGAAAGCAGGTGGCTTCTAGAAGCTGGAAAAAGCAGGAAAATGAATTCTCTTCTAGCATCTCCAGAAAGAAGCTCAACCCTACTAACACCTTGACTTTAGTCAAGTGAGGTCTATTTAGGAATTCTAACCAACATAACTGCAAGATAAGAAATCTGTGTTGTTTTAGACCAAAAAACACAAAATTATATTAAAAATGCATTTGCTGAACCTCTCCACCAGAGTTTCTGCTCTGGGGATGGATCTGAGAATGTGCATTTCTAACAAGTTTCCAGATGGAGATGATACCTCTGCTGGTATCTGTAGCTACATTTTAAGATTCAAGAAAAAAGAGGCTTCAGCTAGTCTGAGGATTTCAGAGTGAAGGATCTCACAGAAGAGTGGTGACTGCTGGCTAATTAGCTAATTGCCACATCCAGGAAGAGTGAGGTTTCAGTGTTATCCTGGCCTAATACCATAGAAATTGTGTACCCTCCTCCTGCTGCACTCTCTGCTATGTGAGTTTGGATTCATTTCTCTTTCCTATTCTGTGACTTTCTCTTCTTTTTTTAAATTATGACTTCTAAGCTGTAGAAACTTGAATTTTAAATCTGACATCATGCAACATTAACTAGTTATATAGCCTCTAGTAATTTATTAGAATCCCCTGAACATCAATTTCATTATTGCTGAAATAATAATAATACCTGTTTCTAATGTGATTGGGAACCTCTAAGGGCTGCTATGCCCTAAGGCCTTGTAACAGTACCAGGTGCATTGTAGTACACAGTAAATATTTGTCACTCTTGGTTTTTATTGCTTGAGAATATCTTTCTTCCCTCTTTCTCTTAGCATTCTGGCACTTTGCTTCCAAAAGAAGGAGCTTCTGCTTCTCCCCCATTACTCATTCTTTTCTTTCAGGCTCACTGAACTAGGTTTGGTTTTCATGGAATTCAACACACTTTATCAGATCTAAGTTAAGCCCCTATCAGAGGCCCTATGAAGTTCAGAATGGTTGACTCTCTTCTCCTTTGTAACTTGGCTTGAGCGTCCCCAAAATCATCTTATCAGGCTTTGTAGAAATTTAGTTATTCACTGAAGGTACATAGAAGTTTGCCATGGGAATTATAATACAAGGGGGTCAAGTTTAAATTTCTTGCTAGATATGGTTTACCTAGGAGTCCAAAGGGAGTTGCCTAAGGATTCAAGCCATTTGTTAACCTGCTCCTCTGATCCAAGGTTTGTGCCTTTTTTTTTTTTTTTTTTTTTTTTGAGTTCCTTCTCATCTCTTGATAATCGTAACCCACCTGCCTGGGGTCTTCATGCCAAAACCCAAAGTAAATCAAGTACTTGAAAGTATTTCTTATCCCACATTCAAATAACCAAGATTCAGATCTAGGGTGTTTGGTCTGGACTCTGAGAGAAAGGATCAATGGTGTCTAAGATCTTTTGCTGTTCACAGAAGAGGGATGGAGTGTCCAGGGCTCTGCAGCTTGACTTGTGAGCATATCTGTTTCTTTAAAATTAAAGACATACATTTGCATCTCTCCCAAGAACAAACATTTATTCTACAGGACAATTCAATCTAACTCATATTGAAAACAGAAAATATATTCATATAGCCTCATAATTCTGAAGCAGGAAAGTTCTACTTCTATGAAACCAATGGGTTATATCAATGTTCTGAATAGTATATGCTTCTTCCCTGCTTCTGCTAGAGTGCCTCCTGGGATAAGACTCAGTCCCCATTACACTTTAATGTCCTTTCCCTTATTTCACATTAAAAATGCCTGTTCTACACAATACTGTAAAGCAATTATCTTTCAGTGAAAAAAAAAAAAAAAAAAAGAAAAGCCTGTTCTACCAAGGGCTGAATTGAGTTCTTTGAAACTGCTTTTATTCTCATTAGTCTTTATCTGGGAATAGAGAGTCATTATTGCAGTTACAAAAATGTCTTTCTATCCTCAAAGACGTAAACTTACTGTGCGTACCTCATGATATTTTTTCCTTCTATCCTTGCTCTGTGACTGTCTTCATTGTTCTTGTCAGAGTGATTCTTTTTAAAATAAACTTATTGAGCTATAATTTATAAACATATGTTTAAGCGAATAGTTTAACAAGTTTTGACAAACATGTGCACCCATGTTACCACCACCCCACTCATGACATAGATTTCTGTTGTTCCAGAATGTTTCCTTGTGTCCCTTTGCAGTCAGTCACTCCATCTTTCTCTTGGCACCTATCACTGATTTTCTTTGACTAGAAACTGTTTTGCTTGTACTAGGATTTGTCTGATCTTTTCCATTAGTCATATGTTTTAGAAAATCATCCATATTACTGCTTAAAACAGTAATTAACAAAAATTGTTGACTATGACATCACCTTATGATCATCCTATGGTGTTTTTATCTATTCCCTTCTTGATGGACATTGAGCTGAAAACATTGAGTTGTTTTTAATTTGGGTACAAACAAAACTAATAGCTTTTTTGAAAATTTTTTGGAGGTATACATATATATTCATTTCTCTTTGGGTAAATACCTAGAAGTGGAGCTGCCAAATCATGTGATAAATGTCTATATATATATTTAAAATGTATTTATTTTTACTTACTTGGCTGTACTGGGTCTTAGTCATGGCATGTGGGATCTTTGATCTTCACTGTGGCATGCAGGATCTTTTAGTTGCAGCATGTGAACTCTTTTAGTTGTGGCATATGAGATCTAATTTCCCCACCAGGGATCGAACTCGGACCCTCTGCATTGGGAACGTGGAGCCTTAGCCACTGGACTACCAGAGAAGTCCTGATAAATGTACATTTGACTTCCTAAAAACTACCAAACTCTTTCCCAAAATGGTCAAAGTAGTTGTACCCACTAGGGATGTATGAAAATCAATTTGTTCCACATCTTTGTCAACACTTAGAATTTTCATACTTTTAATTTTGGTAACCCTAGAGCTTTCCTGGTAACTCAACTGGGAAAGAATCTGCCTGTAATGCAGGAGACCCCAGTCCAATTCCTGGATCAGGAAGATCCCCTGGAGAAGGGATAGGCTACTTACTCCAGTATTTTTGGCCTTCCTGGTGGCTCAGATGGTAAAGAATCCACCTGCAATGTGGGACACCTGGGTTTGATTCCTGGGTTGGGAAGATCCCCTGGAGAAGGGCATGGCAACCCACTTTAATATTCTTGCCTGGAGAATCCCCATGGACAGAGGAGTCTGGTGGGCTATAGTCCATGGGGTCACAAAGAATTGGACATGACTGAGTGACTAAGCACAGCATGGCAGCACAGCACCCTAGTAGTATCTCATTTTGACTCTAATGTGGATTCCCATGATGACTAATGACTGTGCATCATTTCATGTGCTTATTATATATGTTATATCTTCCCTTGTGGAATATGTGCAAAAGACTCTTGTCCATATTTTATTTGTCTTTTATGCACATATATTTTGTGAATATTCTATTCCAGTAGGACATGGATTTTTAGTTTCTTAACAATTTCTCTTGAAGATAAGAGGTCTTAAATTTCAATGATAACCAATTTATATCTGATTTTCATATACTGATCTTGTATCTTGTGATCTTGTTGAATTCCTTCACTAATTTTAGTACTTTTTGGGGGTAGATTCCTTGGTATTTTTAACAAGATAAACATCATCTGACAATATAAACAGGTTTACTTGTTTTTAATCTTTATGACATTTATTTCCTTTTCTTATTGCACTGGCTGGACCTTCAGTATAATATTAAATAGAAACTCCAAGAGTGGATATTTTTCTTTTTAAAAATTTATTTTTATTTATTTATTTTAGGGATAGTTTAATTTAATTAATTAATTTATTTTTTACTTTACAATATTGTATTGGTTTTGCCATACATCAACACGAGCTTTTCAATATTGTGTTCTGCCATACAACAACATGAATAAGCCACAAATACAAATATGTCCCCTCCCTCCAGAACCTCCCCCTGACTTCCTACCCCATCCCACTCCTCTAGGTTGTCATAGAGCACTGGGTTGAGCTCCCTGTGTCTGTACAGCAGCTTTCCACTAGCTATCTATTTTACACATGGTAACGTATATATATCAATGTTACTTTTTCAATTTGTCCCACCCTCTCCTACCCATACTATATCCAAAGTCTGTTCTCTATGTTTGCATTGCTATTCCTGTCCTGCAAATATGTTCATTAGTATCATTTTTCTAGATTCTGTATATATATGTTAATATACAAAATTTGATTTTCTCTTTTTGACTTCACTCTGTATAACAGGCTCTAGGTTCATCCATCTCACTAGAACTGACTCAAATGCATTCCTTTTATGGATGAGTAATCTGTTGTGTACATCTACCACAACTTCTTTATACATTCATCTGCTGATGGACATCTAGGTTGTTTCCATGTCCTAGCTATTGTAAATTGTGCTGCTATGAATGTGGGGCTACATATGCCTTTTTTCAGTTATGGTTTTCTCAGGATATATTTGCCCAGGAGTGGGATTGCTGGATATTGTGGTAGTTTTACTCCTAGATTGTAAAAGAAATTTCCATACTGTTCTCCATAGTGGCTGTACCAATTTATATTCCTGCCAACAGTGCAAGAGGTTCCCTTTTCTCCACACTGTCTCCAGCATTTATTGTTTATAGATTTTTTTTATGAGCCTATCAGATTTTATTACATTTCCATATTACAGACAATTGTATTGTTTCCAAGGTTTTTTCTTTTTTTTTTATTTTTTTATTATTTATTTATTTATTTATTTATTTTTTAAAATTTTTTTATTTTTTTTTAAATTTTAAAATCTTTAATTCTTACATGCGTTCCCAAACATGAACACCCCTCCCACCTCCCTCCCCACAACATCTCTCTGGGTCATCCCCATGCATCTGCCCCAAGCAAGCTGCACCCTACGTCAGACATGGACTGGCGATTCAATTCTTACATGACAGTATACATGTTAGAATTCCCATTCTCCCAAATCATCCCACCCTCTCCCTCTCCCTTCTGATTGGTGTGAGGTGATAGTAGTTTTGATTTTGCATTTCTCTAATAAGCAGCAAGAAACACCTGGAGTAACAGGCAAATTTGGCCTTGGAATACAGAATGAAGCAGGGCAAAGGCTAACAGACTTCTGCCAAGAGAATGCACTGGTCATAGCAAACACCCTCTTCCAATAACACAAGAGAAGACTCTACACATGGACATCACCAGATCGTCAACACCGAAATCAGATTGATTATATCCTTTGCAGCCAAAGATGGAGAAGCTCTATACAGTCAGCAAAAACAAGACCAGGAGCTGACTGTGGCTCAGATCATGAACTCCTCATTGCCAAATTCAGACTTAAATTGAAGAAAGTGGGGAAAACCACTATTCAGGTATGACCTAAATCAAATCCCTTATGATTATACAGTGGAAGTGAGAAATAGATTTAAGGGATGAGATCTGATAGACAGAGTGCCTGATGAACCATGGACGGAGGTTCGTGACATTGTACAGGAGACAGGGATCAAGACCATCCCAAAGGAAAAAAAAAATGCAAAAAAGCAAAATGGCTGTCTGAGGAGGCCTTAACAAATAGCTGTGAAAAGAAGAGAAGTGAAAAGCAAAGGAGAAAAGGAAAGATATACCCATTTGAATGCAGAGTTCCAAAGAATAGCAAGGAGAGATAAGAAAGCCTTCCTCAGCGATCAATGGAAAGAACATTAGAAACAATAGAATGGGAAACAATAGAATGGGAAAGACTAGAGATCTCTTCAAGAAAATTAGAGATACCAAGGGACCGTTTCATGCAAAGATGGGCTTGATAAAGGACAGAAATGGTATGGACCTAACAGAAGCAGAAGATATTAAGAAGAGGTGGCAAGAATACACAGAAGAACTGTACAAAAAAGATCTTCATGACCCAGATAATCACGAAGGTGTGATCACTCACACTCACCTAGAGCCAGACATCCTGGAATGTGAAGTCAGGTGAGCTTTAGGAAGCACAACTGCACTCATCTCATCACTAGTAAAGTAGTGCTCAAAATTTCCAAGCCAGGCTTCAGCCATATGTGAACTGTGAACTTCCAGATGTTCAAGCTGGTTTTAGAAAAGGCAGAAGAACCAGAGACCAAATTGCCAACATCCACTGGATCATTGAAAAAGCAAGAGAGTTCCAAAAAACATCTATTTCTGCTTTATTGACTATGCCAGAGCCTTCGACTATGTGGATCACAATAAACTGGAAAATTCTGAAAGAGATGGGAATACCAGACCACCTGACCTGCCTCTTGAGAAATATATATGCAGGTCAGGAAGTGACAGTTAGGACTGGATATGGAACAACAGACTGGTTCCAAATAGGAAAAGGGGTATGTCAAGGCTGTATATTGTCACCCTACTTATTTAACTTCTATGCAGAGTACATCATGAGAAACACTGGGCTGGAAGAAGCACAAGTGGGAATCAAGATTGCCAGGAGAAATATCAATAACCTCAGATACGCAGATGACACCACCTTTATGGTAGAAAGTGAAGAAGAACTAAAGAGCCTCTTGATGAGAGTGAAAGTGGACAGTGAAAAAGTTGGCTTAAAGCTCAACATTCAGAAAACAAAAATCATGGCATCTGGTCCCATCACTTCATGGGAAATAGATGGGGAAACAGTGGAAATAGTGGCTGACTTTATTTTTCTGGGCTCCAAAATCACAGCAGATGGTGACTGCAGCCATGAAATTAAAAGACGCTTGCTCCTTGGAAGGAAAGTTATGACCAACCTAGATAGCATATTAAAAAGCAGAGGAATCATTTTGTCAACAAAGTCCGTCTAGTCAAGGCTATGGTTTTTCCAGTGGTCATGTATGGATTTGAGATTTGGACTTTATAGAAAGCTGAGCACCAAAGAATGGATGCTTTTGAACTGTGGTGTTGGAGAAGACTCTTTAAAAAAAAAAATCTTAATTAATTTATTAGTTTTTTTTTTTTTTTTTACTTTACAATACTGTATTTGTTTTGCCATACATTGACATGAATCCACCACGGGTGTACATGAGTTCCCAATCCTGAACCCCCACCCCCCCACCTCTCTCCCCATATCATCTCTCTGGGTCATCCCAGTGCACCATCCCCAAGCATCCTGTATCTGTATCAAACCTAGACTGGTGATACGTTTCTTACATGTTAGTATACATGTTTCAATGCCATTCTCCCAAATCATCCCACCCTTTCCCTCTCCCACAGAGTCCAAAAGTCTGTTCTATACATCTGTGTCTCTTTTGCTGTCTCGCTCTTGAGAGTCCCTTGGAGTGCAAGGAGATCCAACCAGTCCATCTTGAAGTAAATCAGTCCTGGGTGTTCATTGGAAGGACTGATGTTGAAGCTGAAACTCCAATACTTTGGCCACCTGATGCAGAGAGTTGACTCATTGGAAAAGGCCCTGATGTTGGGAAAGATTGAGGGCAGGAGGAGAAGGGGATGACAGATGAATAGATGGTTGGATGCTATCACTGACTCAATAGACATGGGTTTGGGTGGACTCCAGGAGTTGGTGATGGATGGAGAGGCTGGTGAGCTGTGGTCCATGGGGTCACAAAGAGTCAGACACAACTGAGCAACTGAACTGAAGTGAATAAGCAGCAGCGTTCAACATCTTTTTATATGTTTGTTGGGCATCTCTATGTCCTCTTTGGAGAAATGTTTGTTCAGGTCTTCCTCCCACTTTTTGATTGAGTTTTCCATTTTTCTGGTATTAAGCTGTATGAGCTGCTTTATATTTTGGAAATTAATCCTTTGTTAGTTGTTTCATTTGCAATTATTTCCCCCCATCCTGAGGGTTGTCTTTTCATCTTGTTTATCATTTCCTTTGAAGTAACAAGAACTTTTAAATTTAATTAAGTCCCACTTGTTTATTTTTGTTTCAAATCCATTACTCTAGAAGGTGGGTCAAAGAGGATTTGCTGTAACTTATGTATAAGAGTGTTTTGCCTATGTTTTCCTCTAAGAGTTTTATAGTTTCTGGCCTTACATTTCAGTCTTTAATCCATTTTGAGTTTATTTTGTGTAAGGTGTTATGAAGTGTTCTGATTTCATTCTTTTCCCAGCACCACTTATTGAAGAGGCTGTCTTTTCTCTATTGAATATTCTTGCCTCCTTTATCAAAGATAAGGTGCCCATAGGTGCATGGATTTTTCTCTGGGCTTTCTATCTTGTTTCATTGGTGTATATTTCTGTTTTTGTGCCAGTACAATACTGTGTTGATTACTGTAGCTTTGTAGTATAGTCTGAAGTCAATAAGGTTGATTCCTACATTTTTCTTTCTCACCATTGCTTTGGTTATTCAGGGTCTTTTGTGTTTCCATAAAAACTGAAATTTTTTGTTCTAATTCTGTGACAAGTGCAGTTGGTAATTTGATAGGGATTGCATTGAACCTATAGATTGCTTTGGGTAGTATATTCATTTTCACAATATTCTTCCAGTCCAAGAACATGAAGCATCATCTTTTTGCATCATCTTTAATTTCTTTCATCTGTGTCTTATAGTTTTCTTTATACAGATCTTTTGTCTCTTTAGGTAGATTTATTCCTGTTCTTCCCTGGTGGCTCAAATGGTAAAGTGTCTGCCTGCAATGTAGGAGACCCGGGTTCGATCCCTGGGCTGGGAAGATCGTCTGGAGAAGGAAATGGCAGCCCACTCCAGTATTCCTGCCTGGAAAATCCCATGAACAGATGAGCTAGTAGGCTACAGTCCATGGGGTTGCAAAGAGTTGGACACAACTTCATGACTTCACTTTCACTTTCACTTTGTCTCTTTAGGTAGGTTCGTTCCTAGTTATTTTATTCTTTTTGTTGCAATGGTAAATGGGATTCCCCCCCCCGCCCCCAATTTCTCTTTCTAATTTTTCACTGGTAGTGTATAGGAGTGCCATGGATTTCTGCATATTACTTTTACATCCTGCAACTATACTTGTTGGTTAGCTCTAATAATTTTCTGGTGGCATTTTTAGGGTTTTCTATGTACAGTATCATGTCATCTGCAAATAGTGAGAGTTTTACTTCTTCTTTTCCAATCTGATTTCCTTTTATTTCTTTTTCTTCTCTGATTGCTGTGGCTAAGACTTCCAAAACTGTATTGAATAATAGTGGTGAGAGTGGGCACCATTGCCTTGTTCCTGATCTGGAGGAAGAGTGGATATTCTTGCCTTATTTCTGCTCTTAGTGTTCAGTTTCTGATCTTTAAGTAGGTTAGCTGTAAGTATTTTATGTACACCTTTTATCAAGTTAAGAAAAGTCCCTTCTATTTCTGATTTTTATTATAAATAACTGAATTTTCCAGTGCTTTTTCTTAAAGCACTGAGATATTAATTTGACTTTTTCTTTTGTTCTGTCGATGTGATGAACTACGCTGATCAGTTTCTAAATGTTTAAATAACCTTGCATTCATGGGATAAACCCTACTTAGTCATGAAGTATTATCTTTGATACATAGTGCTGATTCTATTTGATATGAGTCTGTTGGGAATTTTTGCATTTTTATTCTAAATAGATAATAGTCTGTAATAATGTTTTCTTCTGATATCTTTGTCTGATTCTGTTATTGTTATGCTGCCTTCATAAAATGAATTGAGAAGCATTCTTTTCTTTAGTAAGTGAAAGATCTTGTGTAAACTTGTCACTATTTCCTTATTAAATATATGATAAAATTCACTAGTGAAACCATCTAACTCTGGAGTTTTATTTATTGAAAATTTTTTCTTTTCAACTTAATATCATTAATAAATATATTAAAGCTTTCTATTCTGCTTATTCTTGAGCTAACTTTGGTGGGATTTCCCTGGTGGCTCAGACAGTAAAGCGTCTGCCTACAATGCGGGAGACCTCGGTTTGATCCCTGGGTCAGGAAGATCCTCTGGAGAAGGAAATGGCAACCCACTCCAGTATTCTTACCTGGAAAATCCTATGGATGGAACTAACAGTAAATAATACTTTTCAAAGAATATATCCACTTCCTCTAAGTTATCAGGTTTACTGGCAAAAGTTGTTCATTTTGTTCATTTATTATCCTTTTATTTTCAGTTCAGTTGAGTTGTTCAATCTTGTCCAACTCTGTGACCCCATGAACTGCAGCACGCCAGGCCTCCCTGTCCATCACCAACTCCCAGAATCCACCCAAACCCATGTCCATTGAGTCAGTGATGCCATCCAACCATCTCATCCTCTGTCATCCCCTTCTCCTCCTGCCCCAAATCTTTCCCAGCATCAGGGTCTTTTCCAATGAGTCAGCTCTCCACATCAGGTGACTGAAGTATTGGAGTTTCAGCTTCAACATCTGTCCTTCCAATGAACACCCAGGTCTGATCTCCTTTAGGATGGACTGTTTGAACCTCCTTGCAGTCCAAGGGACTCTCAAGAGTCTTCTCCAACACCACAGTTCAAAAGCATCAATTCTTCGGCACTCAGCTTTCTTTATAGTCCAACTCTCACATCCGTATATGACCACTGGAAAAACCATAGCCTTGACTAGATGGACTTTTGTTGGCAAAGTGATGCCTCTGCTTTTTAATGTGCTATCTAGGTTGGTCATAACTTTCCTTTCAAGGAGTAAACGTTTTTCAATTTCATGGCTGCAGTCACATGGGGATCTATAGTAATATCTCATCTTTTATTATTGGCACTAAATTTTTTCTTTTCTTCTTGACTGGTACTTATGGGTTTTATTAATTTTCTTAACATTTTCAAAGACTCAAAAATGTTATTTTCTCTGTTGTTTATATGTTTTTATTTCATTGATTTCTATTGTTATATTTATTATGATCTTTCTAATTATTTGGTTTAATTTGCTTTTATTTTTCTAGTTTTCTAAAGCATAAATGTAAATCATTTATTTTAAACTTTGTATTTCTAATATAGTCTTTTAAAACTATCAAGATTCTCTTATACAACATTTTAGCTTTATCCCACAAATTTTGAAGTGTTGTGTTTTTAGTAATATTTTATATAAAATATTTACTTTTAAAAGTATTTTTTAAAAAAAGTTATTTATTTGGCTTTGCCAACTCTTGGTAGTGGCATGTGGAATCTTTGTGGCATGCAGTATCTTTTAGTTGTGGCATGGGGTAGTCTTTAGTTGCAGCATGTGAACTCTTAGCTGTGACATGTGAGATCTAGTTCCCTGACCAGGAATTGAACCTGGGCCTCTTGCATTGGGAGCATTGAGTCTTAGCCACTGGTTCACCAGGGAAATCCCTGTAATGATTTCCTGCTTGATCCATGGTTTATTTAGGGTTCTGTCACTTAATTTCAAAATACTTTGAATTTTATTATATACAACTTGTTGATTTTGAATTTAATTACAATGTAGTCAGAGGGCATACTTTCAAGATTTCCAGGCTTGGGATTTACTAAGAGTTATTTTATAGGTTAGCATATGGTCTATATCAGTGACCATTCCATGTGCACTTGAAAATAATTGTATACTTTGCAGGTGCTGGAGTTATGTTTTATAAATATCACTTAAGTCAAGTTATCTGATTCTGTTGTTTGGCTTGTTGACAGCTTTTCTGAGTTTTTATTTATTCTATTAATATCCATTACTAAGACAAGGGTGTTAAATATCTACAAGTATGAATTTGAATATTTTGATTTTTATCCGTTATTCCATCAATTTTTCCCCATATGTTTTGAAGCTGATTATTTAGGTGTTACACATGTTTAGGACTGATATTTCTTACCGATAAATTTCCCTTTTTGTCATTATGACATATTCTTCCTTACCCCTAGTAATTTCTTGAAGTCTTTGCCATTCTATAGGGACACAAACTTTTTTATACTTACTGGTTTCATGTTGTATATTTTTCTACCCTCTTACTTTCATCCTCTGAGTGTCTTTATATTTAAAAAATATTTTTTGTAGGGTGCATGTCATTTGATATTGCTCTTTCAGTCTGAAAATTTCTCTACCTCAGTGTATTTAGTGTATTTACATTTAATGTTATTTTTGATATAGATGAGTTTGAGACTTACTATTTGTTCTCCATTTTTGTTCTTCTGGCCATCCTTTCCTACCAAATTTTGGTTCATAAGATTTTCTTTTGTATTCCAATTTATAGAGTATAAATTTGGGAATGTAATTTTAGAATACAACTTTTTCAGTATTCTAACTTATGTGCTCTATTAGCTTTACAATTCCTTTACTATACCCAGTTGTGGATGTAACTGGTGATAGAAGCAAGATCCAATGCTGTAAAGAGCAATATTGCATAGGAACCTGGAATGTCAGGTCCATGAATTAAGGCAAATTGGAAGTGGTCAAACAAGAGATGGCAAGGGTGAACGTCGACATTCTAGGAATAAGTGAACTAAAATGGACTGGAAGGGGTGAATTTAACTCAGATGACCATTACATCTACTACTGCAGGCAGGAATCCCTCAGAAGAAATGGAGTAGCCATCATGGTCAACAAAAGAGTCCGAAATGCAGTACTTGGATGCAATCTCAAAAATGACAAAATGATCTCTGTTCGTCTCTAAGGCAAACCATTCAATATCACAGTTATCCAAGTCTATGCCCCAACCAGTAATGCTGTTGAAACTGAAGTTGAACAGTTTTATGAAGACCTACAAGATCTTTTAAAACTAATACCCAAAAAAGATGTCCTTTTCATTCTAGGGTACTGGAATGCAAAAGCAGGAAGTCAAGAAACACCTGGAGTAACAGGCAAATTTGGCCTTGGAATATGGAATGAAGCAGGGCAAAGGCTAATAGAGTTTTGCCAAGAAAATGCACTGGTCATAGCAAACACCCTCTTCCAACAACACAAGAGAAGACTCTACACATGGACATCAGCAGGTGGTCAACACTGAAATCAGATTGATTATATTCTTTGCAGCCAAAGATGGAGAAGCTCTATACAGTCAACAAAAACAAGACCAGGAGTTGACTGTGGCTCAGATCGTGAACTCCTTATTACCAAATTCAGACTTAAATTGAAGAAAGTAGGGAAAACCGCTAGACCATTCAGGTATGACCTAAATCAAATCTTTTATGATTATACAGAGGAAGTGAGAAATAGATTTAAGGGCCTAGATCTGATAGATAGAGTGCCTGATGAACTATGGAATGAGATTCGTGACATTGTACAGGAGACAGGGAACAAGACCATCCCGATGGAAAAGAAATGCAAAAAAGCAAAATGGCTGTCTGGGGAGGCCTTACAAATAGCTGTGAAAAGAAGAGAAGTGAAAAGCAAAGGAGAAAAGGAAAGATATAAGCATCTGAATGCAGAGTTCCAAAGAATAGCAAGAAGAGATAAGAAAGCCTTCTTCAGCGATCAATGCAAAGAAATAGAGGCAAACAACAGAATGGGAAAGACTAGAGATCTCTTCAAGAAAATTAGAGATAGCAAGGGAACATTTCATGCAAAGATGGGCTCAATAAAGGACAGAAATGGTCTGGACTTAACAGAAGCAGAAGATATTAAGAAGAGGTGGCAAGAAGACACAGAAGAACTGTACAAAGAAGATCTTCACAATCCAGATAATCATGATGATGTGATCACTCATCTAGAGCCAGACATCCTGGAATGTAAAGTCAAGTGGGCCTTAGAAAGTATCACTACGAACAAAGCTAGTGGAGGTGATGGAATTCCAGTGGAGCTATTTCAAATCCTGAAAGATGATGCTGTGAAAGTGGTGCACTCAATATGCCAGCAAGTTTGGAAAACTCAGCAGTGGCCACAGGACTGGAAAAGGTCAGTTTTCATTCCAATCCCAAAGAAAGGCAATGCCAAAGAATGCTCAAACTACCACACAATTGCACTCATCTCACATGCTAGTAAAGTAATGCTCAGAATTCTCCAAGCCAGACTTCAGCAATACGTGAACCATGAACTCCCTGATGTTCAAGCTGGTTTTAGAAAAGGCAGAGGAACCAGAGATCAAATTGCCAACATCCGCTGGATCATGGAAAAAGCAAGAGAGTTCCAGAAAAACATCTATTTCTGTTTTATTGACTATGCTAAAGCCTTTGACTGTGTGGATCACAATAAACTGTGGAAAATTCTGAAAGAGATGGGAATACCAGACCACCCAACCTGCCTCTTGAGAAATCTGTATGCAGGTCAGGAAGCAACAGTTAGAACTGGACATGGAACAACAGACTGGTTCCAAATAGGAAAAGGAGTATGTCAAGGCTGTATATTGTCACCCTGCTTATTTAGCTTATATGCAGAGTATATCATGAGAAACGCTGGACTGGAAGAAACAAGCTGGAATCAAGATTGCTGGGAGAAATATCAATAACCTCAGATATGCAGATGACACCACCTGCATATGGAAGAAAGTGAAGAGGAACTAAAAAGCCTCTTGATGAAAGTGAAAGTGGAGAGTGAAAAGTTGGCTTAAAGCTCAACATTCAGAAAACGAAGATCACGGCATCTGGTCCCATCACTTCATGGGAAATAGATGAGGAAACAGTCGGGACAGTGTCAGACTTTATTTTTCTGGGCTCCAAAATCACTGCAGATGGCGACTGTAGCCATGAAATTAAAAAAAAAACTCTTACTCCTTGGAAGAAAAGTTATGACCAACCTAGATAGTATATTCAAAAGCAGAGACATTACCTTGCTGACTAAGGTCCGTCTAGTCAAGGCTATGGTTTTTCCTGTGGTCATGTATGGATGTGAGAGTTGGACTGTGAAGAAGGCTGAACGCCGAAGAATTGAGGGTCCCTTGGACTGCAAGGAGATCAACCCTGGGATTTCTTTGTTTTTTTTTTTTTTTAATTTTTTTTTTTTTTAGTTTTTATTTTTAAAATTTTAAAATCTTTAATTCTTACATGTGTTCCCAAACATGAAACCCCCTCCCACCTCCCTCCCCATAACATCTCTCTGGGTCATCCCCATGCACCAGCCCCAAGCATGCTGTATCCTGCATCAGACATAGACTGGCGATTCAATTCTTACATGATAGTATACATGTTAGAATGCCATTCTCCCAAATCATCCCACCCTCTCCCTCTCCCTCTGGGTCCAAAAGTCCATTATACACATCTGTGTCTTTTTTCCTGTCTTGCATACAGGGTCATCATTGCCATCTTCCTAAATTCCATATATATGTGTTAGTATACTGTATTGGTGTTTTTCTTTCTGGCTTACTTCACTCTGTATAATTGGCTCCAGTTTCATCCATCTCATCAGAACTGATTCAAATGAATTCTTTTTAACGGCTGAGTAATACTCCATTGTGTATATGTACCACAGATTTCTTATCCATTCAATCCCACTGCTGGGCATACACACCGAGGAAACCAGAATTGAAAGAGACACATGTACCCCAATGTTCATCGCAGCACTGTTTATAATAGCCAGGACATGGAAACAACCTAGATGTCCATCCGCAGATGAATGGATAAGAAAGCTGGGATTTCTTTGGAAGGATTGATGTTAAAGCTGAAGCTCCAGTACTTTGGCCACCTCAAGCAAAGAGTTGACTCATTGGAGAAGACTCTGATGCTGGGAGCGATTGGGGGCAGGAGAAGAAGGGGACGACAGAGGATGAGATGGCTGGATGACATCACTGACTCGATGGATGTGAGTCTGAGTGAACTCCGCGAGATGGTGATGGACATGGAGGCCTGGCGTGCTGCGATTCATGGGGTCACAAAGAGTCGGACATGACTGAGTGACTGAACTGAACTATCTTCCGTAGTTTGCTCAAACTCAAGTGCATTGAGTCTGTGATGCCCTCCATCCTTCCCATCCTCTGTCACCCCTTCTCTTGCTCTCATCTTCCCCAGTATCAGGGTCTTTTCCAATGAGTTGGCTCTTCACATCGGGTTGCCAGAATATTGGAACTTCAGCATCAGTCCTTCCAATGAATATTAAAAACTGATTTCCTTTAGGATTGACTGATTTGATCTCTTTGCAGTTCAAGGGAGTTTCAACAGTCTTCTTCAGCACCACAGTTTGAAAGCATCAGTTCTTTGGTGCTCAACCTTCTTTATGGCCCAACTCTCCCTTCCATATATGACTAATGGAAAATCCATAGCTTTGACTAGACAAATCTTTGTTGGCAAAGTGATGTCTCTGCTTTTTAATATGCTGTCTAGGTTTGTCATAGCTTTTCTTCCAAGGAGCAAGTGTCTTTTAATTTCATGGCTACAGTCACGATCTGTGGCGATTTTGGAGCCCAAGGAAATGAAGTCTGTCACTGTTTCCTTTTTCCCCCCATCTACTCCAGTGTTCTTGCCTGTACAATCCCAGGGATGGTGGAGCCTGGTGGGCTGCCATCTATGGGCTCGCACAGAATTGGACATGACTGAAGCGACTTAGCAGCTTAGCAGCAGCATTGGGACCAGATGCAATGATCTTAGTTTTTTGAATAATAATGTCATATAACAAACCACCACACTCATTTCAGTGGCAAAAATATTAAACTCTATGGTACACATGTCTATTGTCAGCTGTGATTGGTTAGGCAATTAGAATAATCTTGGCTGAGTTCATTACCATGTCTAGGTGATTGAGCCCAGTGAAAAGAGATGTGGTAGATTACCCCCACATGGAGGTAAGGTATTGAAGTTACTTGGCAAAATGTAAGGGTACGCAGAGTACAATCTACCACTGTTCACTCCTATGATCACAAGTATTCTCAACTCATCAAATGCAAGATAGTCTCATCCCTATCTCAGATACCTCAAAACTTTCCATTCAAGGCATTGGGCTCAAAGTCTAGAGTGTAATGATTTTTGCAGGGTCCACATGTGGTTCCTTTTGATTAAAAAATTTTTGAACTATAATTCAAAGATAAGTTATTTACCACCACACATCCAACATATAATAATAAGACAGGTTAAAAATAACCAGATAAACCCTCACATTTGAAAAGGAGACCATGAGGCACTTTAACAGACATTGGTCCATAGAAAATTTGAAATTCTACTGGTCAGATATTGCCAGGTCTTTCTATTCTGGGATGGGAATCATTCATAGATTAGGCTGTGGTTGTCTTTCCTGATGTAGGTTCTCAGTCCAGTATTCTCCATTGTTCCTGTCTTTGCTTTCCGGGACTTCTTCCTTTTCCATAATTGTCCTTGGCCATTGTGAAGAGGGCACTAAAGAATATACCCTTTGCAATGTTTTCTTCAACCATCTTCCTGCCTGTAGGAAACTGAGAGTCCAGAGGCCTTTTCTACATTTTAAAAGCCTAAGCCTTTTAGCTTAAGTCACTTTTACCACACGATGGTAACTTTTGCCTAGAGGTGTCTCAACCAGTGGATTTTCAACATATTTGCATCTATTTCACTCTATGTGCCAAACCACATGTATAGTTCTTTCTGAGACATATCTCTTAATCTAGACTTAGTCTTGTTCTGGATATTTCATGTTGTTTTGAGACAATAAAATTGAGACTTCTAGAAGCCCTTTCATATGGCTGGAAGGATTTATTAAGCACCACATTAAACCTTTCAGAGATTTTAAGAACACTTCTTACAGTCACATATAAGATTTAATGAGTAAATTATAGTATTTTATTGAACACAAAGTAAAACCTGAATATATGGAGAGATATGCCATATTTAATGATAAAAATATTTAGTAGTTCAGTTCAGTCGCTCAGTCATGTCTTGACCCCATGGTCTGCAGCACGCCAGGCCTCCCTGTCCATCATCAACTCCCAGAGTTTACTCAAACTCATGTCCATTGAGTCAGTGATGCCATCCAACCATCTCATCCTCTGTCATCCCTTTCTCCTCCCACCTTCAATCTTTCCCAGCTTCCGGATCTTTTCCAAAGAGTCAGTTCTTCGCATCAGGTGGCCAGAGTATTGGAGTCTCAGCTTCAGCATCAGTCCTTCCAATGAATATTCAGGACTGATCTCCTTTAGGATGGACTGGTTGGATCTCCTTGTAGTCCAGGGGACTCTCAAGAGTCTTCTCTAACACCACAGTTCAAAAGCATCAATTCTTTGGTGCTCAGCTTTCTTTATAGTCCAATTCTCATATCCATACATGGCTACTGGAAAAACCATCGCTTTGACTAGACAGAACTTTGTTGGCAAAGTAACGTCTCTGCTTTTTAATATGCTGTCTAGGTTGGTCATAACTTTTTTCCAAGGAGTAAGTGTTTTAAATTTCATAGCTGTAGTCACCACCTGCAGTGATTTTAGTATTTAGTAGATGTCAATTCTATACAAATTATGTTATAAAGGCAGTGAAATTCTAATCAAAGTTCTCAAATTTTTTTGCACTCAAGTTGTGAAAAGAATTTTAAGATTCATATGAAAGGGTAAATGTTTAATAATACATAAAATAATTTGAATAGGAAGAAATGACAAAGAGGAGCCTGCTGTATGAAATCTCAAAATATTATTATAAAACTGTATTGAATTACATAACATGGTGTTGGTGTAAAGATATGGAAATAAGAGCAGACTAAATGATCTAAATCCATTCATTTGTAGATATGAGAAATCATTGAATGTAAGAAATGTAAAGGGTAATTGTGAGTTTAAACAGGAAAAACCATAGCTATCCTGAATGTTAAGAATGAGTTACTTCCCTAGGTAGTTTTGTATATCCAGTCTTCATATAATCTCCTTCATATATTCTACAATAATGAAGCTTATTGTTATATTAATTATGGATGGCATTTGATAAGTTGTTGAACTGAATTCAGTATACTTATCAAATGCCTCCATCTTACCACCCTTCCTTTCCCAAACTGTACCTACTACATCACTTGCACACAGGAGATAAAAAGAGAAAACATAAATGTCACAATTGTGTGGTCATTTTCTCTGACAAAGCTTTGCAATTGCCAAAGTATTAAAAATAAACTAATATTTTACTGCCAATAAATTAGTACAAGTATATTTGATTATTGTAAATACATTTATATTCATTTTGTATACATGTACATAGATAAGTATTAAAGTATTAACATCTATGTATGTTAATAAATGAGAGAAGAGAATCCTGCCACATTTTTTCTAAGTATAGATTGTTTCATAAGTTGTGTTCTCTCCAAATGGATTTCCTTATATTACTTGGAAATTAGGAAAATGAATTTTGTTAAATGTCCATATTCTGAGGAACACTGCCTCCCTTTTCATGATCAGAATATTGTATTCTTAATAAGCAGATCAATAACAATATTTGGTGGTAAACCTGTATAAGTCAGTCAAGTTAAAAAAGACTGGATCATAGGAAAGTAAAAAAACAGAAATAACATTATTTCTTAAAGAGTTGAGGCCAAAGAGTAAAACTTTCCAGGTTGGTATAAATCCTGTTTTGACCACACTGAGTTTTCTATAATAGCAAAAGTGTAGCTTTATTCCTTCCAGATCAGCCAAACTTGTTAAATCTCTAGAAGTAATCTCAAATTTCATGTGAAAGTTGGCTGTATGCTAGAGAGAATCTTGTCGGGTTAACTTCATTCAAGATGATCCAGTTCTTTGGACTTGGCTCTTTATGAAAGTATTCAAGATGCAAATTACTAAAATATGAATCAAGAAAAGAAATACATGACATTCAAATATTTAAAGGACAAACTTTTATATAAGATGTAAAATAGAGTGGTATATATAGCCCTTGTATTTCAATAGTTAATGTGTTCAGGAAACATAGCATTTAAGCTATTCATGGTATAAATATAGAGACACTGATTTTTTAATTGAATTATATGTATTTTCCCCTCCATCAAATATGCTGTGGACAAGGTCCATCAAAGTGCAATTTACAGAGAACCAATTATCAAGTACAATTTGCTAGTTAAACACTAGAGAATTTTATTTTATTAGTGAACCTCCAGATCTAGAGCAATTGTATTAGCTAATGAGTTTTTAAAACCTCATGAGATTCTATAAACTCAGGCAAAAATGGATACTATAATATTCTAGCAAAGAAACTGTTTTTAAGTATTGATGGAGTAAATTTAGAATAAGGAATGATCAGTTAAATATATTTCAGAGCTGCTTTTTGTTAATATCTTTAAGGAAAATAAATATAATTTCTCTCTCTGTTCCCACCTATTTTTCAAATCTCTCTCACCACCCCCTCCATATCTTTGTACATATGTACATGTGCATGCATGCATTAGTTCAGTTCAGTCACTCAGTGGTGTCCAACTCTTTGCGACCTCATGAATCGCAGCACGCCAGGCCTCCCTGTCCATCACCAACTCCTGGAGTTCACCCAAACTCATGTGCATCAAGTCGGTGATGCCATCCAGCCATCTCATCCTCTGTCGTCCCCTTCTCCTGCCCCCAATCCCTCCCAGCATCAGGGTCTATTCCCATGAGTTAACTCTTTGCATGTGGTGGCCAAAGTATTGGAGTTTCAGCTTCAGCATCAGTCCTTCCAATGAACACCCAGGACTGATTTTCTTTAGGATGGACTGGTTGGATCTCCTTGCAGTCCAAGGGACTCTCAAGACTCTTCTCCAACACCACAGTTCAAAAGCATCAATTCTTCAGTGCTCAGCTTTCTTCACAGTCCAACTCTCACATCCATACATGACCACAGGAGAAACCATAGCCTTGACTAGATGGACTTTTGTTGGCAAAGTAATGTCTCGGCTTTTGAATATGCTATCTAGTTTGGTCATAACTTTCCTTCCAAGGAGTAAGCATCTTTTAATTTCATGGCTGCAATCACAATCTGCAGTGATTTTGGAGCCCCCTAAAATAAAGTCTGACACTGTTTCCACTGTTTCCCCATCTATTTGCCATGAAGTGATGGGACCAGATGCCATGATCTTCGTTTTCTGAATGTTGAGCTTTAAGCCAACTTTTTCACTCCCCTCTTTCACTTTCATCAAGAGACTTTTTGCATGCACATACACAAAAAGTCTAATCATCTGAATCTCATTTTTCTTCAGAGAACTTTCCACTGTCTTTGTCTCAGATATCTAAAGTTAGATAATTAGTCACACCCTGAAGTGTCCATTAAACTGTAGTGTGTTCTTTATAAAAATTATTACATAATGTGCTTGATGTGCTTATGACAAGACCTAATAAATTTGATTTTCCTATCTTTAAGCATTACTAAAGTGTTTCTGGTTTCTAGGCACTTGCCCTGAACCCGAATGTATAGAGTTTTGGGAGTACATTTGGCAAAATTAAATTTGTAATTGGCTGCAGTTCAACTTCATAATTTCTGTGAAACAACAAGCGATTACCTAATAATTTAACAAATCCAAACTCTAAACTCTCTTTTCCCCCATGACTTAGTAAAAATATTGCCTTAACTTCATTCTACAAAAAAGTTCAACAAGGGATCTTTGAGGACCTATGATTTTTCTCTAGCTTACAAACTAGATTGATAACTTGGTGTTTGTCTCTAGAGAAGGAAATTCCATGGGATATAAGAATCTACTGTGTTGTTTTCCATGTCACTCCCTGCCCCCACATTTGTCACTAAAATTGATTTTGACCCTATCAAGTCATCAATGAGAAAGAAACTAGATGTGTTTGTTAGAACAGTGCTAACAAACAGTGCTAACAAATTATATGCTGTAATTAAAAAAAGTAAAATATATAAAGTGTTTTAACAAGTTGGGATAGTTCCAGAGCAGTCCTTTTAAGTGTGCCTTATGTTATTCAAGACACAACTAAGCGCATTTTAGAAATCAGTTGATTTTGATGTGATGGTTGCGCATATTTTCTCTGATTACTCCCATTGTGTGCCAAAGTCTCCTATATTTTTACACTGTTTTTGGACATTTTACACATGTAATACTGGTATTTCTCATCTTACAGTTATGACTTAAGTAATATTTATATTTGTTAGCATATCTGTTTGTATATTTATGTTATATGTTTATAATTGCTAGTATTTATTAATCACAGTTAGTAAATGCTTCCAGAACTTTGTGATTAAATTGTTGCCTTGTGGCCATGTGGTAGAGGCCTCTTTAGGAGTGTATTCATTATAGTCTTAACTTTAACAAACTTGTGAACGGAGGTTATCTGCTCCACTTTCTTCAATGGAGTTGTTACGTTTATTAATGAAATGACACATGTGGATAGTGCCATGCAGATAAAGATAGTGATGTGAAGAGAGCAGGTTGGAAAAGGGCATGAAGAACCACACGGGACTTCATCGCTGCTCCTTTTCACTTGGTCAGCAGCCAGAGAGCTGTCGACCTTCCCCTTTATCACTGTGTCTAATGAGGGATTGGAAAGTGTGGGTTAGACTAGGAGCTAAGTGCTTGCTTTTTCCAAGACTGACCCTCTTGACATCTTCTATTGTATCTTTTTCTTAAAAAAATAATTTTTATTGGAGTATAGTTGATTTACAATGTTGTGTTAGTTTCTGCTGTACAGCAAAGTAAATTAACTATACATATATCTACTCTTTAAGATTCTGTTTGCATACAGTTATTACAGAGTATTGAGTGGAGTTCCCTATGCTATACAATAGGTTATTATTATGTATTTTACATTTAGTAGTGTGTATATGTCAATCTCAATGTCCCAATTTATCTACATACAATAAATGCTGGAGAGGATGTGGAGAAAAGGGAACCCCCCTACACTGTTGTTGGGAATTAAGTTGGTGCAGTAACTATGGAGAACAATATGAAGTTTCCTTAAAAAACTAAAGATAGAGCTACCATATGATCCAGCAATCCCACTCTTGGGCATATATCGAGAAAACCACAATTTGAAAAGATACATGCACCCCAGTGTTCATTGCAGCACTATTTACAATAGTGGACATGGAAGCAACCTAAATGTCCATCAGTGGAGGAGTGGATCAAGAAGACGTGGTACATATATACAATGGAATACCATTCAACCATAGAAAAGAATGAAATAATGCCATTTGCAGCAACAATGATGGACCCAGAGATTGTTATACTGAGTGAGGTAAGTCAGAGAAAGACAAATGTCATGATATTGCTTATATGTGGACTCTAAAAAATATAGTACAAATGAACTTATTCCCATTGCATCTTATGCCATAAAGATTTCCCACCTTATTTCTTATGACAGACTCTTTGGGTCATTATGTTGCAGATGAGGTCAGCTCAGGCAGGATGAGTAAGGAGACAAAGTTTGTTTTCTGCCTTCTCTTTCATCCCTTAGTGTGTTCCTTTCCAACATTCTGCTTCTTGAGGTCCTAAAATAAGCCTCTCTGGAACATTTCACTGATGATTTCCCCACATGAACAGGACTCCCATACTCAGAACCATCTTTCCATTCCTTCTCTATCGAAGTCCATCTGCACTTGATGGCATTCTTCAGGCGGCACAGAGAAAGAGTGTTTTGATCCATATACAACTACTGAATTAAACAAAGTTAAATATGGTTTGTTTTTCTGTCTTAAAGGTACAATTTGGCAAGGCTTTTAATACACTAAAATCACACTGGGAATATCTACAGAGGGTAAAATGTGAAGCTCTTCCTTAACTTACTTGACTGCAGTTTTCTTCTTTTTCTTTCCGGGAGCATTATTAACCTTTTGCTTAGAACCTTCAGATTTAGAATAAAGTCCAAATTCTTATCCGGACCTTCAAACTCTTTCTGATCTGGATGTGGGAAACCCTTTCCTTATTTCATGCAACCTAAACTTAATGAGTTCTTCCCTAAACAAGCCTAAACATTTAGCCCATTTGCATTTCCCTTCCTTCTATTTTCTCTTGGAAGTGTCCTCCAAGTCCAAGCCTGACCAAATCCCACATATACTCTGGGGACCCTTACGTATGTAATAGCCTCCCTATCCCTCTGAAGCTAAATGAAAGTCACTCAGTAGTGTCCGACTTTTTGTGACCCCATTGACTATACAGTCCATGGAATTCTCCAGACCAGAATACTGGAGTGGGTAGTCGTTCCCTTCTCCAAGGGATCGTCCCAATCCATGGATCGAACCCAGATCTCCCGCATTGCAGGTGGATTCTTTACCAGCTGAGCCAAATCTCCCTGGCTGGAAGCAATCTCTTCCTCTCCTTACAGCAAGTTATTTTATTTTTTTTGTGGCAGTAGTCACCTTTCTATGTTTGCATAAACATGTTTATTCAGTTAAGCAGTGCATGCGTGCTAAGTCGCTTCAGTGGTGTCTGACTCTTTGCGACCCCATGGACTGTGTAGCCCACAAGGCTCCCCTGTCCATGGGATTCTCTAGGCAAGAATACTAGAGTGGATTGCCATGCCCTTCTCTAGGGGATCTTCCTGATCCAGGGATTGAACCTGTGTCTCCTGTAGCTCCTGCATTGCAGGCAGATTCTTCACTGCTGAGCCACAGGGGAAGCCCTCAGTTAAGCAGTACATAAACTAATTATGGAAGCAAAACACCTAAAAAATATAAAGCAAAATTCATCCATAATTCTAGCATTAAGAGTAAACACTATTAAAGTATGTTGTATCTTTTCTGCTATTTTATGTCCAAATGGATAATTGTGTAGGTTTTTTTAAAAAGATGTCATTTACTATACTCTATTTCATTAATATTTTTTTCTACTTTAACAATAAATTGTGAACATTTTCTTATAGGAAAATATTTTCTACAATATAACTTTAATACTTGTATCCTGTTTTATTTTTACAGCAATAAATATTAATTATATGATGAGTGCTTACTATATGCTAGACTCTGTGGTACATAGTGTACCTACCTTACATAATTTGACTCCCCCTAATTGTTTTTTTATAAAATGTTATCCCTATTTTACAGACAAGAAAATAGCTGTTAGAGAAGCCAAGTATCTTGCCCAAGATTGAATTGGTCAAGAGTGAAGCTGTCATTCCAAATCCTACTACACGTGACTGCAAAGACTTGCTCTTGTTGACTCCATTTGTTTTACATGAAAATTTACTTAAACAATTTTCTATTCTTGGACATTTACTTTATCACCATCTTTTCACTGATTTTATTAAAATAAAAAACTATGATTAACATCTTGATAGAAAAATATTTTTGTATATCAATAATTCATTTGAATAAATTTCTAGCAGTGAAATAGTGCAGTTCTGAATATTTCTGACTTTTGACACCTAATTAAAACTTGCCTTCTAAATATTTTTTGGCAATCTCTGTAACAACTAACTTAGGGTTGGGGAAGTAATAGGAGCTGATGTAACACATGAGAATTTGACTTAACTCTGTGGTGCAGATTTCAGGGGGGAGGAAGCTAGAAACAGCGCCCCCTACCCCAATCGCACAGTTCATTACTTTGTTTATACAAAGAACCCTCTTTCCCACATACCTGATCTTCCTGATCAAGCAGTTTGAAGCTGGAACTCTAATTCAAGGTAATAGCTTTTAAAAAGATGTAGTTAAATTTGAACAATGATCATGTTTCCTAATAAATAGATCTTGTACTAGCAATAAATTTTTGCATAGAGAATTTTCTTTGAATTCTTCTACTACTAAACAATTTCTATGCACTGTAAGGGGAGACAGGTAGTAGTTTTTTTCAAAATTTGTTGTTGCTCAGTCACTTAGTCATGTCTGACTCTTTGTGACCCCATGGACTGCAGCATGCCAGTCTTCCCTTTCCTTCACCAACTCCTGGAGCTTACTCAAACTCATGTCCATTGAGTCAGTGATGCCATCCAACCATCTCATCCTCTGTCATCCCTTCTCCTCCTGCCTTCAATCTTTCCCAGCATCAGGGTCTTTCTAATGAGTCAGCTCTTTGCATCAGGTGGCCAAAGTATTGGAGTTTTAGCTTCAGCTCTGTCCTTCCAATGAATATTCAGGATAGATTTTCTTTAGAATTGCCCGTTTGGATCTCCTTGCAGTCCAAGGGACTCTCAAGAGTCTTCTCCAACACCACAGTTCAAAAGCCTCAATTCTTTGGTTTTCAGCTGAAGTAATTTCTTCAAAATTACTGTACAACCTTGGCAGCTTACTGAAGTGAAAGTTATTAGGATTCAACCAAAGTGATGCTTGAGCTCCAAGGCTTCCCTTCTGTTACATCCCTTTGATTAGAAGCCACTGTAAAAGCTGAGGGCAGCCTCTGTCCTGGCAGTCGTCAAAGAACAGTGTCAGAGAAAACAGGGTTGCAAGGAACTGATGAGACTATAGGCTCACCCTTACTCTTTCCCAGTAATATACAATCTGGGAAATCCTCCTTGAAACTAACCGAAAATCATGTACTCTGTTAATTAAAAATATGTTGAATTAGGATATCTCAAATAACTCATTTTAAGGTTTATTTAATACATCTTTAATAAGTATAACTTACAGATATATTTAAACTTTATCCTGTTTAACATATACCATTTAATTTATATGGATTAATAGCATATGAAAAGGGACACCTTTCTGACAAATTAAGATTTTTGGATTGGGAGCCATATCAGCCAGGATGGGATCACAGAGTTAGACACAACTTAGTGACTGAACAACAAAGTCTCAGTGAACATGGTAAAGGTTTATTTACTGCTCTGGCTTCATTCAGACTCCAGGCTTCCCAGGTGGTGCTAGTGGTAAAGAACCCGCCCGCCAATGCAGGAGATGCAAGAGATGTGTGTTTCCTGGGTCAGGGAGATCCCTTGGAGAAGGAAATGGCAACCCACTCCAGTATTCTTGCCTGGAGAATACCATGGAGAGAGGAGCCTGGAGGACTACAGTCCATGGGGTTGCAAAGAGTCAGATACAACTGAGCACGCATGCACGCACAGGCTTCATTGCTGAAATAGGCCAACAGAAGCCTCTGCCTACCCCAAACTTTTGGTATTCATGATTTTTCCAATTTTAGACAGATAATTCACTATGGATTACTCAACACCTCCAAGGATATCTGGGGAAGCATCTGATTATCACTCACGCTGCTGTTTCTGCACAGAAAGAGAGAGTCACCAAAAAGCAGATGATCCAAAAGGAGGAACAGAACCTATGGAAGTGAAATTACAAAAAAGTGTTTAAACTTTGGAGGGGGAACAGGAGTTGTTTCTGGATCTATCTCATTTTTATAAAAAGTGAATTTTGATAAGGAAACAGTCTCTGTAAATGAAGTAAAGGCACAGACAAAATCAGAATGTGTTTAAAGGTGGTGGTGGTGGTGGGGTAATTTCCAGCCACCTACACCAGAGGCCCGGAGTAGCTTAGGGCCTGCAGTATATAGTTTTCAGCACCCATTGCCCTCAAAATTAAAGAAGTGATTTTTTTTCAAACAAGAGGACACATTTGTTTTTATAAACCACAAGTTTCAACTGAGAAAATCACTGCATGATCCAGTGATCCCACAACCCATGCAATGTTACCACATTTTTTTTGGTAGAAATGTTTGTTCCTTCTGTCCCAGTGGCCTTTTGGTGGCCCTGTGGGTGGAGATTGTACTCTCTGCTCCTGCCCTGCAGTACTTGTTTGCCCAGGAACAACCTGAAATGGAAATGCCTGTCCTGAGCATTTCTTCAACTCCTGGATGTCAGGGAAGCCCTCATCCTACAAAGGATGAAAAGGATAATTTTGTTACCTATTTCTATCATTGGCCACCAGTAGTATTCAGAGTTTGTGATTGCTTTCTACTAAATGCATTCACAAATAGAGGTCATTCATAAATAAAATGGGAAATATATGCCAAAGAGGGTTAATTGTTAGGATTCTGCAAATGGTGCTTTTTGAAACTGTAGATAAAATCAATACCACTTTTTCTCACACAGTGAAGATTAGCAGGCAAAAATAGGAATTAAAGGGAAAATGCCACACCAGTGTTAGGAAGGTACTCTTCTGTTTTGAAGAATGTTTTGAGATGATCTATAAATCAGATTTATTGATCCCAAGACTTTGGGGTCATTTTGGGAAGCAATTAAACATGACCTTCTTGAGAAAAAGGAAAAAAGCTAAATCATTTATTACTGTTATTATTTCTATTATTATTTTCAGATTCCAAGGACTTATTGAATGTCAGGTCTATAGTTTATACAGAAATTGGACTTAGTCTCACTGAGTTGAACTTATAAAATTATCATATATGTTATCAATGTGTCAAAATCCAAGCTTTATCAAGAATTAAGAAAGACTCTCAGAAATAATGAATGATATTAAGGTGGTAAGGTAAACATGTTATTGTAACACTTTAGTGTATATATATGTATATTTATTTATTTTAATTGGAGGATAATTACTTTACAGTATTGTGATGGTTTTTGCCATACATCGACTTGAATCAGCCATGGGTATACATGTGCCCCCATCCTGAACCCCCTCTCCCAACTCCCTCTCCTCCCTATCCCTTTGGGTTGTCCCAGAACACTGACTTTGGGTGCCCTGCTTCATGCATCAAACTTGCACTGGTCATCTATTTTACATACGGTAATATACACGTTTCAATGCTATTCTCTCAAACCATCCCACCCTCACTTTCTCCCACAGAGTCCAAAACTCTGTTCTTTACATCTGTGTCTCTTGTGATGCTCTCAATGTAGGATCATTGTTACCATCATTCTAAATGCCATATATATGTGTTAATATACAGTATTTGTGTTTCTCTTTCTGACTTACTTCACTCTGTATAATAGACTCCAGTTTCATGCACCTCATTAGAACTGAGTCAGATGAATTCCTTTTTATAGTTGAGTAATATTTCATTGTGTATATGTAGCACAACTTCTTTATCCATTCATCTGCTGATGGATATCTAGGTTGCTTCCATGTCCTGGCTATTGTAAATAATGCTGCCACGAACATTGGGGTACGTGTCTCTTTCCATTCTGGTTTCCTTGGGGAAATGCATGAGTTGTATGGCAGTTCTATTTTCATTTTTTAAAGGAATCTCCACTCTGTTCTCCATAGTGCCTGTACAAGTTCAGTTCAGTTCAGTTCAATTGCTCAGTCATGTCCAGCTCTTTGCGACCCCATGAATCGCAGCATGCCAGGCCTCCCTGTCCATCACCAACTCCCGGAGTTCACTCAGACTCACGTCCATCGAGTCAGTGATGCCATCCAGCCATCTCATCCTCGGTCGTCCCCTTCTCCTCTTGCCCCCAATCCCTCCCAGCATCAGAGTCTTCTCTGATGAGTCAACTCTTCGCATGAGGTGGCCAAAGTACTGGAGTTTCAGCTTTAGCATCATTCCTTCCAAAGAAATCCCAGGGCTGTTCTCATTAGCTAGTATATATTTTTATTTGAGCTACTAAAGATACTTCACATATAAAATACTACCTATAAGGCAATACACACATCATATGAAATCTATTTAAAGACTGGTTTGAATGTGTTGCTAGATGTTTGTGGTACAGCAAACCCAAAATGAGTGAATTGGCATGGGGGATGATAGATTATATACCTAAAAGCATATGAAAATAAAGAACGATTTATTCAGTGCAAGCTATGTGGAAATAAAATCTTGGAAGATATAATGATATATTTCAACTCTTACCTTTCTGGTTAAACTTCCATTGGAAGTACAAGACAGAGGAATAAGTAAGCACCAGGAACTTGAATTGTATATTTTTTTACCTAAATACTTTTTCAAGGGTGATCTTAATGCATTCAAGTTGTTTCCATTTTCCAAAACAGCTATTTGATTTTTTAGAAGACTCCTTAACCATTTTCTTGTCTGCTGAGTCCAATTTATTTAGAAATATTAAGTCCAGTGTCCCACCAGTTCAGTGGAACTTGTTACATAAATTCCAAAATCAAGGTTGGTTGGAAACCTAAGCACCCACATGCTTGAAGTGAGATCTAAATTTGGAGAGAACATTTAATGAAGCAAGGCTGGGTGAATATCTTCAGAGCTGTTTTCATGTTGCAGTTTGAGCTAAAGGAGAGCTGAGAAGCTCTTGAAAACCACTGCTCAGAGCGGGTTCATTGATTGGAAAGATCTCTTTTTGGTCCTTCAGACTTTGGTCAGTCAGTTGAGATCAGGTAAGCAAATATTTTCTGTCACCCTCTGATCTCAAGAACTGCTTGACAAGCTAGCACCTGACCCGACCGCTTTAATTCATGCCACTTCATGTTGAGTCTTGTCCGCAGAGCAGTCTTTTATATGAAGGCTTCTAGGTTGCCACGATCTTATGATGCTCTAGGATAACAGTAGCAACTTACCTTCACTTCAGCTTCATTCGATAGTTGTTCAGCTTACTTGTTTCATGTGTGAATCTTTGGTGTCAGTGAATCTCCTTTTATTATGTTGTGACCAAGACTTGAAAAAATTATTCTCCATTCTTCCCCTCTGAATTTTTCTCTAGTGAAAGTCACTCAGTTGTGTCCGACTCTTTGCGACCCCATTGGTGATACAGTTCATGGAATTCTCCAGGCCAGAACACTGGAATGGGTAGCCTCTCCCTTCTTCAGGGGATCTTCCCAACCGAGGGATCGAACCCAGGTTCCCTGCATTGCAGGCAGATTCTTTACCAGCTGAGCCCTTTTGCTCTAGAGACAATAGAAATATAACCCTCAACAACCGTGTACTTATTTCAGGGACAAAGATAAATAGGAGTTTTATATGAACTAATGGGCTTCCCTTGTAGCTCAGTTGGTAAAGAATCCACCTGCAATGCAGGGGTGGTGGTGGTGGTTTAGTCATTAAGTCATGTCCGACTCTTGCAACCCTATGGACTGTAGCCCTCCCAGCTCCTCTGTCCATGGGATTCTCCAGGCAAGCATACTGTAGTGGATGGCCATTTCCTTCTCCAGGGGATCTTCCTGACCAAGGGATTGAACCTGGGCCTCCTGCACTGCAGACAAACTCTACCGATTGAGCTACAAGGGAATCCCTGAAATGCAGGAGACCCAGGTTCAATTCCTGGGTCAGGAAGATCCCCTGGAAAAGGGAATGTCATCCCATTCCAGTATTCTTGCCTGGGAAATTCCATGGAATGAGGAGCCTGGTGGGGTACAGTCCATAGGGTCACAAGAGTAGGACACAACTGAGCAATTAAACCACCACTCTATGAACTAATATTAAAAGAGAAAGGTGCTGTTCCTCCTGAAAACATTCTGTGTATTCAGGAATTGTCTGTTGAGTGCCTGCTGTGACTTGAACCTTGCTCTAGATGTATGGGAGTTTCCCAGTTGGAGCTAGTGGTAAAGAACCTGCCTGCCAATGCAGGAGATGTGAGAGGCAAGGGTCTGATCCCTGGGTTGGGAAGCTCCCCTGGAGGCAGGATGGCAACCCACTCCAGTATTCTTGCCTGGAGAATCCCATGGGCAGAGGAGCCTGGTGGGCTACAGACCATGGGGTCACAAACAGTTGGACATGACTAGGTGACTTAGCACACTAGGTGTACAGAAAAAGCAATGAAGAAAATGCACAAGGTCCCTGTTCTGAGAGAGTCTGAAGGGGCATCAGGGCATGGGTGCAAAGGATCATCAGAGACAGAAAATAAAGAAGGAAATAAGTACCTCAACAAAATAATTCCCCGAAGTCAAAAATGATTAAAAACACTTAGAAAGGTAACATGTAGAGGTTTACTTCTGGGTAGGCTATTCTTTTCACTGCACCAACTAGAAAGATGTGGAAAAACTTTTACATCATTTTTTAGAAGACATTGTAGAGTTAAAGAAGTATAGAGAGGTATTCGAATTAAACTTCCCTAGAGGGAAGAACCCGTTCTTTTTTTAGTTGAAATTCACAAAACATAAAATTAAACATTTAAAAATGAATAGTCCACTGGCATTTAGTATGTTTGCAGTGTTGTGCCCCCTCTGCCTAGTTCCAACACATTTTCATCATCCCCAAAGAAAACCCTGTGTCCACCAAGGTGTTGCTCCTCATTCTTCTATTTGCCCCAGCCCCTGGAAGCAATCAGTCTATGTTCTATCACTGTGGATTTACTTCTTTAGGCTATCTCATATAAATGGAATTATATGATATTTGTCTTTTTGCACCCACTGTCTTTCACTTATCATAATAATCCAAAGTTCACTTACAGTATGTACCATTACTTCATACTAAAGACTGAATAATATTTTTCCATATATATACTATAATTTGTTTATCCATTCATTAGTTGATGGATATTTGTATTGTTTCCATATTTTGATGGTTGTGAATGTTGCTGCTATGAACACACATGTACATGTATTTGTTTGAGCACCTATTTTCAATTTCTTTGGCTATATACCTAGAAATGAAAATGGTGGTAATTCTATGTTAATTTTCTGAGGAATCACTAAACAGTTTTTTACAGGGGCCGAAACATTTTTGCATTCCTATCAGCCATGTCAGAGGGCTGCAGTTTCTCCACTTACTCATCAACATCTATTATATCTTGTATTTTTGATAATATACACCCTAACAGGTACAGGGCTTCCCTTGTGGCTCAACTGGTAAAGAATCCTCCTGCAATTCAGGAGACCTGGGTTTGATCCCTGGGTTGGGAAGATCCCCTGGAGAAAGGAAAGGCTACCAACTTCACTTCATGGCAAATAGATGGAGAAACAGTGGAAACAGTGGCTGACTTTATTTTGGGGGGCTCCAAAATCACTGCAGATGGTGACTGCAGCCATGAAATAAAAAGACGCTTACTCTTTGGGAGAAAAGTTATGACCAAACTAGACAGCTTATAAAAAGCAGAGACGTTACTTTGCCAATAAAGTTCTGTCTAGTCAAGGCTATGGTTTTTCCAGTAGTCATGTATGGAGGTGAGATTTGGACTATAAAGAAAGCTGAGTGCCAAAGAATTGATGCTTTTGAACTGTGGTGTTGGAGAAGACTCTTGAGAGTCCCTTGGACTGCAAGGAGATCCAACCAGTCCATCCTAAAGGAAATCGGTCCTGAATGTTCATTGGAGGGACTGATGTTGAAGCTGAAACTCCAAAACTTTGGCCACATGATGCAAAGAACTGACTAATTTGAAAAGACCTTGATGCTGGTAAAGATTGAAGGTAGGAGGAGAAGGGGATGACAGAGGATGAGATGGTTGGATGGCATCACCAACTCAATGGAGATGAGTTTGAGTGAAATCTGGGAGTTGGTGATGGACAGAGAGGCCAGGTGTGCTGCAGTCCATGGGGTCTCAAAGAGTCGGACACGACTGATGGCTGAACTGAACCCACTCCAGTGTTCTGGCCTGGAGAATTTCATGGACTATATAGTCCATGGGGTCTCAAAGAGTATGACATGAATGAGCAACTTTCACAACAGGTACAAGGTGATATCTTCTTGTAGTTTAGACTTGCATTTCTCTAATGACTAATGATGGAGCTTCCCTTATAGCTCAGTTGGTAAAAAATCTGCCTGCAATGCAGGAGACCTAGGTTAAATTCCTGGGTCAGGAAGATCCTCTGGAGAAGGAAATGGCAACCCACTCCAGTACTTTAGCCTGGAGAATCCCATGGACAGAGGAGCCTGGTGGGTTACAGTCCATGGGATTGCAAGGGTTGGACACAACTTAGTGACTAAACCACCAATGACTAATGATATTGAGAATATTTTCATGTGCTTTTGGCCATTTGTGTGTTTTGTGTGTGTGTATTGAAGAAATGTCTATTTAAGTCTTTTGCCCATTTTTAAAGTTGGGTTGTTTGAAGAGCTCTTTTTTTTTGATGTGCTGAGATATGCATGCCTAGGGGCATCTGCCAGGTCTGGGGACAGGCTGAGGATTGAGCTTGCCATAGGCATAGATGCTTTATTGGAAGGAGGAAAAACCAGCAAGTATTTTTGTGGACTGGCATTACAAACTAGAATCTAAAAAATCGCTAAGTATTTGTCCAATTTTCTCTGTGTAAAATTTGCTTAGTTCTAAGATCTGATAGAGTGCCTGATGAACTATGGAAGGAGGTTCGTGACATTGTACAGGAGACAGGGATCAAGACCATCCCCATGGAAAAGAAATGCAAAAAAGCAAAATGGCTGTCTGGGGAGGCCTTACAAATAGCTGTGAAAAGAAGAGAAGTGAAAAGCAAAGGAGGAAAGGAAAGATATAAGCATCTGAATGCAGAGTTCCAAAGAATAGCAAGGAGAGATAAGAAAGCCTTCCTCAGCAATCAATGCAAAGAAATAGAGGAAAACAACAGAATGGGAAAGACTAGAGATCTCTTCAAGAAAATTAGAGATAGCAAGGGAACATTTCATGCAAAGATGGGCTCAATAAAGGACAGAAATTGTGTTGACCTAACAGAAGCAGAAGGTATTAAGAAGAGGTGGCAAGAATACACAGAAGAACTATACGAAAAAGATCTTCACGACCCAGATAATCATGAAGGTGTGATCATTCACACTCACCTAGAATCAGACATCCTGGAATGTGAAGTCAGGTGGGCCTTAGGAAGCATCACTTCAAGCAAAGCTAGTGGAGGTGATGGAATTCCAGTTGAGCTATTTCAAATTCTGAAAGATGATGCTGTGAAAGTGCTGCACTCAATATGCCAGCAAATTTGGAAAACTCAGCAGTGGCCACAGGACTAGAAAAGGTCAGTTTTCATTCCAATCTCAAACAAAGGCAATGCCAAAGAATGTTCAAACTATTGCACAATTGCACTCATCTCACACGCTAGTAAAGTAATGCTCAAAATTTTCCAAGCCAGGCTTCAGCAATATGTGAACCGTGAACTTCCAGATGTTCAAGCTGGTTTTAGAAAAGGCAGAGGAACCAGAGATCAAATTGCCAACATCCACTGGATCATCGAAAAAGCAAGAGAGTTCCAGAAAAACATCTATTTCTGCTTACTAAAAAGCCTCTTGATGAAAGTGAAAGTGGAGAGTGAAAAGTTGGCTTAACGCTCAACATTCAGAAAACGTAGATCATGGCATCTGGTCCCATCACTTCATGGGAAATAGATGGGGAAACAGTGGAAACAGTGTCAGACTTTATCTTTTTGGGCTCCAAAATCACTGCAGATGGTGATTGCAGCCATGAAATTAAAAGACACTCCTTGGAAGAAAAGATATGACCAATCTAGATAGCAGATTGAAAAGCAGAGACATTACTTTGCCAACAAAGATCCATCTAGTCAAGGCTATGGTTTTTCCAGTAGTCATGTATGGATGTGAGAGTTGGGCTGTGAAGAAAGCTGAGTGCCGAAGAATTGATGCTTTTGAACTGTGGTGTTGGAGAAGGCTCTTGAGAGTCTCTTGGACTGCAAGGAGATCCAACCAATCCATCCTGAAGGAGATCAGTCCTGGATGTTCTTTGGCAGGACTGATGCTGAAGCTGAAACTCCAGTACTTTGGCCACCTCATGCAAAGAGTTGACTCATTGGAAAAGACTCTGATGCTGGGAGGGATTGAGGGCAGGAGGAGAAGGGGACGACAGAGGATGAGATGGCTGGATGGCAGCACCGACTCGATGGACGTGAATTTGAGTGAACTCCGGGAGTTGGTGATGGACAAGGAGGCCTGGCGTGCTGCAGTTCATGGGGTTGCAAAGAGTTCTACATGACTGAGTGACTGAACTGAACTGAACTGAAGGCCTGATGGGGTGTTTGATACAAGGCCAGCATCCCATGGTCTTCTGGTTTGGTAGATAGAACTGCAGCTAAGACTGATCTCATGCTCAGGGTGCTTGAGACCAGAAGTAGAGAGAGTATCTTATGCTTCAGTCTGTCCTCACTCAGATCAGCTCCTCACTCCATCTGCCTAACAGAGGAAAGAGTGAACCCTCTCTGGGGGAAAACAACATCGACTTCAGTCTCCATGATCCTTTTTTTTTTTTTTTTAAATTAATTTACTTGGCTCACTGGGCCTTCATTGCTGCATGTGAACTCTTAGTTGTGGGCATGTGGGATATAGCTCCCTGACCAGGGACTGAATCCCTGGCATCCTTCCATGATTGCGTTAGTCACACTTTCTTAGATACAATAAAACAGTGACCAGGTTTGAAAAAGGGAGAAAAATAAAACTGATAAAGGAAAAAACAAGCAATGGAAGATGATTGAAATCTTGGAGTTAGCAGTCAAGTATTTTAAAATAACTATTAAATATACATTAAAGAAGACAGAGAAAAACATGAACAGAATTGGTAAAAATTTGGAGAATTTTGAAAGAGAATTTAAGTCTAAATGAAAAAACTAACCGTATATTAAAACTGAAAAAGTAATTTGTGAAACTAAGAACTTATTGGATTGGTTTAAGAGTTGACTGGATAGAGCAGAAGATAGGCTTAGCAAATTAAAAAACTAGTCATCAGGAAATATCCAAACTGAACTGCACTGAGAAAAAAAATGGAAAGAGTAGAATATGACACTTGTGAAACACTCACACTAGCAGAATAATGTGGAGAAGGAAATGGCACCCCACTCCAGTGTTCTTGCCTGGAGAATCCCAGGGACGGGGGAGCCTGGTGGGCTGCCGTCTATGTGGTCACACAGAGTCGGACACGACTGAAGTGACTTAGCAGCAGCAGAATAATGAGAAAAATCATATCGTAGTATAAAAAGATGAATAAAAACATTTGATAAAACTTATAGCTAACATGCTGTGGTAAAATATAAGCATGTTCTCATGAGTTTATGAACAAGGCAAGGATCTGTCCTAATACAATTTCTAATCAGTATTTTACTGGCGATCTTAGCTAGTACAATGAATCAAGAAAAGGACTAAAAAAGTTATGGTATGCATATATATATAATGAAATATTACTTAGCTGTAAAAAATGAGGAAATCTTGCCATTTGTGAAAACATGGATGGACTTGGAGGATATTATGCTAAGTGAAATATGTCAGACAGTGAAAAATACTTTATGGTCTCACTTATACGTGGACTCAAAACCAAACACCAAATGCATAGAAAAAAACATAAGATTGTGGTTGCTGTTGGGGTGGAGGGATGAGGATATGGGAATTGGAGGAGGTCAAAAGCTACTCACTTCTAGTTATAAGATAAACAGTACTAGAGATGTATAATATGATAACTATAGTTAACAGCACTATATGATACATATGAAAATGTTAGAATAAATCCTGAGTTCTCACATGAAGAAAATTTTTTCTTGTATCTACGTGAGTTAGCATACGATAGATGCTAACTGAATATATTCTGGTAATCATTTCAGAATAAATGTTAGTCAAACCACTATATTTCACACCTTAAACTTATAGAATGATATATGTCAATTATATCCCAATAAAACTGAAAAAATTTAAAAAGGAAAGAAAAACTTATATGCTTTAAAAAAATAGAATTATATAATTCTAATGAATTATATAATTCATAGATAAATTATGCTTATTGAAGATATAAAATAATGTAAAAATAAACCATTACAATTAAACAAATTTAGCAAGATTACTGAATATACAAATAGACATACAAAATCAGTTGTATACACTTGCAGTGAACAATTAGAAAATAAATTTTTAAAAATGGTATCATTTACAGTATTGTTAAAACCTCAGCCACCTAGCAATCTAACCTTTACATAAAAAATATAACACATGTCTGAGAAAAAATTTTAAAGTTCTAAATAAATAGGGTGTTGTTTTATGTTCATTGGAAAACTTGTTTTCATTAAACTTTGTTTTAAGATAACTGTTGATTCAACTGCAACAATATGAAATAATATAATATTCCATGTAACTTTTACCCAGATTTCCCCAGTTTCATTCTCCTCTTTCACTTTCATCAAGAGGCTCTTTAGTTCTTCGCTTTCTGTCATAAGGGTGGAGTCATCTGCATATCTGAGGTATTGATATTTCTCCCAGCAATCTTGATTGCAGCTTGGGCTTCATCCAGCCTGGCATATTCGCATGATGTACTCTGCATATAAGTTAAACAAGCAGGAGACAATGAAAGACAATAAAATAAAATTTCCACAGTTTGTTGTGATCCACACAGTCAAACGCTTTAACACAGTCAATGAAGCAGATGCTTTTTGGAAAGACTAAATGCACATCAGGCCTCTAAATAATTTAAAATCAATATGAGTTTTGGTAGTTATCCTTCAATTTTGCTGTCTTAACATTTAGAGTCATTGTTTAAAGTGTTAGTCACTCTGTCATTTCTGACTCTTTGTGACCCCATGGACTGTAGCCTGGCTCCTCTGGCCATGGAATTCTCCAGGCAAGAATACTGGGAGTGGGTTGCTATTTCCTTCTCCAGGGGTTCTTCCTGACCCAGGGGTCAAATCCATGTCTCCTGCATTTCAGGTGGATTCTCTACCATTTGAGCCACCAGAGAAGCTCATTGTTTAAAATGTGGTATCAAATCATTCTTTTTGAATTTTGTTAGTCCATTTTGTATTGAAGTTTTTTTTTCTTTTTCATTATGGTTTATGGAAAGATATTGAATACAGTTCCCTGTGCTATATAATAAGACCTTGTTTAATCATTCTGTATATTTTGCATCTGCCAGTCCCAAACTCCCAATCCAACTCTCCCCTACCCCTGCCCTTGAAAACCACAAGTCTGTTCTCTATGTCTGTGAGTCTATTTCTGTTTTATAAGTTCATTTGTATCATGTTTTAGATTCCACAGTTAAATGATCTACAGTATTTGTCTTTCTCTTTCTGACTTACATTCACTTAGTATGATAATCCTAGGTCCATCTATGTAGTTGCAAATGGAATTATTTCATTCTGTTTTATGGCTAAGTGATATTCCATTGTATGTATGTAACATATCTTCTTTGTCCATTTATCTGTTGATGGACATTTAGGTTGTTTCCATGTCTTGGCTATTGTAAACAGTGCTGCTATGAACAGAGGGGAACATGTATCTTTTAGGACCATAGTTTTGTCTGGATATTTGCACAGGAGTGGGATTACTAAATCATATGCCAACTCTATTTTTAGTTTTTTGAGGAACCTCCATAATGTTTTCCATAGTGGCTGCACCAACTTACATTCCCACCAACAGTATAGAAAGGTTCCTTTTGCTCTACATCCTGTCTAGTATTTGTTATTTGTAGACTTTTCAAAGATGGCCATTCTGACCAATGTGAGGTAATACCTCATTGTAGTTTTGGATTGCATTTCTCTAATAATATGCAATGTCAAGTATCTTTTCATGTGCCTATTAGCCTTCTGTATGTGTATTAAACTTTTTATATGGGACTAGCCAGCTATGGTTAGGTTGATGCTGGCACCAATCACCACATGTCAATGCTCAGAAGAATCTTGTTTGCCTAGCTAAGTATCCTTGGACTCTCCCACTGCTCAGTTGCTGTCATATCCCACAAAGACACTTGCTTTGTCATAAAGCATGACTCTTTCTGACAGAAGAGAAATGAATTTTCAGCCAAGAACACAAAATCTCTGAAGAAGCTCTCATTCTTCATTTGTGAGAGTGATTACTGGAATGTACTGGGTACTAATATAAAAAGGTGCTTTGGTTCTTTAAAGTCAATGATAAGCAAATTGGTTACAGCCCATGGCATGTTTCTGCTATGTGATATGGTAGGAAAACCACTGAAATAGAAATTGCCCCAGTAAATAATCCATGATGAGCTTGTCTCTATAACTCTTATCAGATACCTCTGATCTTGGCTGAATTCTGGTTCAGATATAAAATAAATGGACGGAAGAGGATTGGGCAAGATGAAGCTGTTCTATAAGATGATTTAGAGCTAAACAAGAGGGAACCTGAGTCACAGAGGCTCAGTTCTGGCCCTTGTCCTGCTGTGACCCTCCCTGTGGGACAGAGAGTCAAAGGAACTGAGGATATATACCTACTAAGAGCTCATTCTCCTTCCTGATGAAGCAGTTTTCATATGAGAACTGATTGCTGAATTTTTAGGAATTTGTGAGTCACTTATTACATTTGTAGTTTGCAGCTGGCCATGGTGGAACATTTACACGATGGCATATGACAAATGCTACAATCCCAGGGCTCCCTACTCAAGAACTGGTTGTTGAAACATTTAAAAGCACACCACTAATTATGATGCTAATCTTAATCTAAATTTAGTTGTTTACTTTTTAAAGTGAAAGTTGCTCAGTTGTGTCTGACTCTTTGTGGCCCCATGGACTATAGTCCATGGAATTCTCCAGGCCAGAATACTGGAGTAGGTATCCTTTCCCTTCTCCAGCGGATCTTCCCAACCCAGGGACTGAATCCAGGTCTTTGGATCAAAAAGTGGTGGCAATGACAGCAAATTAATGCCTTGTTGTTTTAATAATTTCCATTTAGATCTTTTCCCATGATACTGATCTAGAATTCAAAATGTAGTAATGTGTCAGTTCACTGAGGCAGAATTATCTATGGAGATACTTCATAAAACAACAACAACAAAACTTATTTTGAAATAATTGTCTATTCACAGAAAGTTACAAAAACAGTACATAGAGTCCCATGTACCCTTTGACTACATTCTCTTAAATTGTGACATCTTATGTAACTGCATTACAACATAAAAATGAGGTAACTGACATTAATACAATGCGAGTAATTAGATTCCAGATCTTATTCCTTTCCCCAGTCTTTACATGCACTCATCTACCTGTGTCTGTGTATGCATGCGTGTATGTGTGTGTGTGTCTATATAGTTCTACACTATTTGATCCATGGGTTACTTTTAAAATGAAATCTCTAAATAGCCCCAGCGCAGCAGAGGATTGCTTAATTAGCCGATGCCTTTAGGACCTTCTACTCTGCTGACCCTATAATTTCAAGTTAAAAAAAGAAGCCTATATCTTTGTCTAAATTACCTGGGTTTTCTGGTGGATAGTCCCCATAGTACCAGGTAACTGTGTCATATGCTAGAGTTTGACTTCCTTAGGGTGACCTGAAATATTCCTATGTGGAGGAAACATATTTATTCCTCCTAAAGAAATGTAGGCATCCCTGTAGGTGGTTGAATATGAAAACAAGTTAAACAGTCAATACGTGGTATTCAAAATAACCCTGAATTGTTATTTTTATTACATAAGCACTTAACAGTCTATTACTTTAATTATTAATATGAGGCAAATGTTGAGCAATACATTTGAAAACCTATTCTGTTAATATTTTAAACTAATAATAAAATTATAAGTCAATTCATCGCAATCTGAATCTGACAGAAAAGTTCAATGTTGTAAATAAGTTTCTATCTAAGTAATTTAGGGCTCTCTTTTTGGATCTAGTTACTATATTACAAAATTATGCTTACTGAGACATAACATTGCATGGAATGTGTTATATTTAATCACAAAACATTCTGTTCTCAGTTATCTGCTGGAACATGGACTACATCATATCTCGATTCCAGCGTATTTACATGGGCTCTTAATTTGCTTTCTTTCTGTCTTTTTTGGACATGAGGATGATGATTACTTGAGGACAGACCAAAGGGAGGACCATTTAAATTAAGCTACCTAGTTTTATATTGACTTCTTCTAACTGAATGAGAAAGTAGTTAAGCAGTCAGGGGGAGAAAGCAGGTTAGTTTTAGGTTAGCGCTTTGGATTAATCATAACACGTTCTCTGTTCTGTCATGGAAGAGGAAGCTTAATGAGCTAGGAAAAACAATGTGAAATCGTACCAGTTTTACCAATTATTCTTTATTGGATATTTCCAGTTTATACCCATTATTTAGTTACTGTTGTTCAGTCCCTCACTTGAGTCTCACTCTTTGTGACTTCATGGACTGTAGCATGCCAGGCTTCCCTGTCTTTCACCATCTCCTGGAGCTTGCTCAAACTCATGTCCATTGAGTTCGTGATGCCATCCAACCATCTCATCCTCTGTCGCCCTCTTCTCCTCCTGTCTTCAGTCTTTCCCAAAGCATCAGGGTCTTTTCCAATGAGTCGTCTCTTCACATCACGTGGCCAAAATATTGGAGCTTCAGCATCAGTCTTTCCAATGAATATTCAGGGTTGATTTCCTTTAGAATTGACTGGTTTGATCTTCTTGCTCTCCAAGGAAATTTCAAGAGTCTTCTCCAATGCCACAGTTCAAAACCATCAATTCTTTGGCACTCAACCTTCTTTATGGTACAAATCTCATCCCATACATGACTATTGGGAAAACCATAGCTTTGACTATATGGATCTTTGTCGGCAAAGTAATGTCTCTGATTTTTCATATGCTGTCTAGGTTTGTCATAGTTTTTCTTCCAAGGAGTAAGCATCTTTTAATTTCATGGCTGCAGTCACCATCTGCAGTGATTTTAGAGTCCAAGAAAATAAAGTCTGTCACTGTTTCCACTGTTTCCCCATCTATTTGCCATGACATGATTGGACCAGATGCCATGATCTTTGTTTTTTGAATGTTCAATTTTAAGTCAGCTTTTGACTCTCCTCTTTCATCTTCATCAAGAGGCTCTTTAGTTCTTCTTCACTTTCTGCTATAAGGGTGGTATCTTCTGCATATCTGAGGTTATTGATGTTTCTCCTGGCAGTCTTGATTGCAGCTTGTGCTTCTTCCAGCCTGGCATATTTACATGATGTACTTTGCATATAGGTTAAATAAGCAGGATGAAAACATACAGCCTTGATGTACTCCTTTCCCAATTTGGAACTAGTTCATAGTTCCATGTCCAGTTCTAACTGTTGCTTCTGACCTGCATACAGGTTTCTCAGAAGGCAGGTAAGGTGATCTAGTATTCCCATATCTTAAAAGAATTTTCTGTTGTTTGTTGTGATCCACACAGTCAAAGGCTTTAGCATAGTCAGAGAAGCAGAAATAGATGTTTTTCTGGAATTCTCTTTCTTTTTTCATGATCCAACAGATGTTGGCAATTTGATCTCTGGTTCTTCTTCTTCTTCTTCTTCTTTTTTTTTTAATCCAGCTTGAACATTTGGAAATTCATGGTTCACATACTGTTGAAGCCTAGTTTGGAGAATTTTGAGCATTACTTTGATAGCATGTGAAATGAGTGCAATCGTGCAGTAGTTTGAACATTCTTTGACATTGCCTTTCTTTGGGATTGAAATGAAAACTGACCTTTTCCAGTCCTGTGGCCACTGCTGAGTTTTCCAAATTTGATGGCACATTGAGTGCAGCACACTCACAACATCATCTTTTAGGATTTAAAATAGCTCAACTGGAATTCCATCACCTCCACTGGCTTTGTTCATAGTGGTGTTTCCTAAGGCCTACTTGACTTCACACTGCAGAATTCTGGCTCTAGGTCAGGGATCACACCATCATGGTTATCTGAGTCATTAAGATCTTTTTGGTATAGTTCTTCTGTGTATTCTTGCCACCTTGTCTTACTATCTTCTGGTTCTGTTAGGTCCATACCATTTCTGTCCTTTATCGAGCCCATCTTTGCATGAAATGTTCTTTTGTCTCTCTAATTTTCTTGAAGAGATCTCTAGTCTTTTCCATTCCATTGTTTTCCTCTATTTCTTTGCACTCATCACTGAGGAAGGCTTTCTTATCTCTCCTTGCTATTCTTTGGAACTCTGCATTCAGATGAGTATATCTTTTCTTGTCTCCTTTGTCTTTCACCTCTCTTCTTTTCTGAGATTTTTGTAAGACCTCCACAGACAACCGTTTTGCCTAACATCACACAAAATTGGTTGTGCCCAAAGCTTACATCCAAATAGAGAGCAAAGAACTCATATATTTAGTATAAATTGTTTTGATGATATCCTCTTGTGGGTTATTCATGCCAATACATTCCTCCACTAAGACATGATAACTTTCACTTATTGAAATTATAAACATTGTTTATGATTAAAGAGTAAGTAAAAACATCTACTTATTCATTGATTTTAATCTTGCACTGTGCTTAGTCACTCAGCTGTGTCTAACTCTTTGCAACACCATGGACTGTACCCTCCAGGCTCCTCTGTCCATGGGATTCTCTAGGCAAGAATACTGGAGTGGGTTGCCATTCCCTTCTCCAGGGGATTTTCCCAACCCTGTCTGAGCCACCAGGGAAGCCCAACTTGTTTTAATTAATTAATTTATTTTAATTGGAGAAGAATGTCTTTGCAATATTGTGTGTTTTTTTTTTTTCATACACTGACATGAATCACCCATGGGTGCACATGTGTTTCCCCATCCTTGAACTCTCCTCCCACCTCCTTTTACACCCCATTTCTCTGGGTCGTCCCAGAGCACTGGCCTTGAGTACCCTGCCTCATGCTTTGAGCTTGCACTGGTCATCTATTTTACCTATGGTAATATAAATGTCTCAGTGTTAGTCTCTCAAGTCATTCCACCCTTGCCTTCTCTCACAGAGTCCAAAAGTCTGTTCTTTACATCTGTGTCTCTTTTGTTGCCTTGCATATAGGATCGTATTTACTGTCTTTCTAAATTCCATATATATGTGTTAATATACTATATTGTTGTTTCTCTTTCTGATTCACTTCACTCTGTATAATAGGCTTCAGTTTCATCCACTTCATTAGAACTGACTCAATTGCGTTCTTTTTTATAGCTGGGTAATATCCCATTGTGTATATATACCACAGCTTCCTTATCTATTTGTCTGCTGGTGGACATTGTTTCATGTCCTAGCTATGGTAAACGGCGCTTCAGTGAATACTGATGTACATGTCTCTTTCGCTTCTGATTTTCTTGGTGTGTATGCCCAGTAATGGGACTGCTAGGTCATATGGCAGTTCTAGTTCCAGTTTTTTAAGGAATCTCCATACTCTTCTCCATAGTGGCTGTACCAGTTCGCATTCCTACTTTTCCCCACACCTTCTCCAGCATTTATTGTTTGTAGACTTTTTGGTGGTAGCCATTCTGACTTGCATGAAATGATACCTCATTGTGGTTTTGATTTGCATTTCTCTAATAACAAGTGACGTTGAGCATCTTTCCATGTGTTTGTTAGCCATCTGGATGTCTTCCTTGGAGAAATGTCTGTTTAGTTCTTTGGCCCAATTTTTGATTGGGTTGTTTGTTTTTCTGGAATTGAGTTGCATGAGGTGCTTGTATATTTTGAGATTAATTCTTTGTCAGTTGTTTCATTTGCTATCATTTTCTCCCATTCTGAAGGCTGCCTTTTCACTTTGCTTATAGTTTTCTTCATTGTGCAGAAGCTTTTAAGTTTAATCAGGTCCCTTTTGTTTATTTTTGCTTTTATTTCCATTACTCTGGGAGGTGGGTCATAGAGGATTTTGCTGGGATTTATGTCAGAGAATGTTATGCCTCTGTTTTCCTCTAAGAGTTTTATAGCTCTGGTCTTAGATCTTTAATCCATTTTGAGTTTGTTTTTGTGTATGGTGTTAGAAAGTATTCTAGTTTTATTCTTTTACATGTGGTTGACCAGTTTTCTCAGCACCGCTTGTTAAAGAGATTGTCTTTTCTCCACTGTATATTTTTGCCTCCTTTGTCAAAAATAAGGTATCCAACTGTCTTGATGACTGTAGCTTTGTAGTATAGTCTGAAGTTAGGAAGGTTGATTCCTCCAGTTCCATTCTTTTTTCTCAAGATTGCTTTGGCTATTTGAGATTTTTTTGTGTTTGCATACAAACTGTGAAATTATTTGTTCTAGTTCTGTGAAAAATGCCATTGGTAGCTTGATAGGAATTGCATTGAATATATAGATTGCTTTGGGGGAGTAAACTCATTTTTGCTATATTGATTCTTCTAATCCATGAACATGGTATATTTCTCCATCTATATATGTCATTGTTGATTTCTTTCATCAGTGTTTTATAGTTTTCTATAATAGGTCTTTTGTTTCTTTAGGTAAATTTATTTCTAAGTATTTTATTGTTTTCATTGTAATGGTGAATGGGATTGTTCATTAACTTCTCTGTTTTTTCATTGTTAGTATATAGTAATGCAAGGGATTTCTGTGCATTAATTTTACACCCTGCAAATTTACTATATTCACTGATTAGTTTTGGTAATTTTCTGGTGTTATCTTTAGGGTTTCTATGTAGAGGATAATGTCATCTGCAAACAGTGAGAGTTTTCTTCTTTTCCAATCTGGATTTCTTTTATTTCTTTTTCCTCTCTGATTACTGTGGCTAGGACTTCCAGAACTATGGTGAATAGTAGTGGTGAGAGTGGGCACCCTTGTCACATTCCTGATTTTAGAGGAAATGATTTCCGTTTTTCACCATTGAGGATAATGTTTTCTGTGGGTTTGTCATATATCACTTTTATCATGTTGAGGTATGTTCCTGTCTGCTTTCTGGAGTTGTTTTTTTAACAAAATCCAGAGTACATTCTTTATTTCTGCTGCAATGCCAAAACTTTAAAATTGTTTTAAGAGAGCATTGGAAATTGTGAAATTAAAAAAAATTTTTTAAATCATTTCTATCTTGAAATTTATAAGTTCTTCATTATGATGCTTTTCTTCTGTTTTTCTTTTTATTTTAATAATCCAGTCCTCTTCTTTCTTATAAATATATCTTTTTTTAAAATTTTTATTTTTACTTTATTTTACTTTAAAATACTGTATTGGTTTTGCCATACATTGACATGAATCCACCACGGGTGTACATGTGTTCCCAAACATGAACCCCCCTCCCACCTCCCACCCCAGAGTTTTTTTTTTTTTAATCATAAGTAGGTATTGAATATTGTCAAAGGCTTTCTCTACACCTATTGAGATAATTATGTGGTTTTTTAAAAATTAGTTTATTTTTATTGAAGGATAATTGCTTTACAGAATTTTGCTGTTTTCTGTCAAACCTCAACATGAATCAGCCATACGTATACATATATCCCCCCATCCACCTCCCTCCCCATCCCTCCCTCTAGGTTGACACAGAGCCCCTGTTTGAGTTTCCTGAGCCATACAGAAAATTCCTATTGGCTATCTATTTTACATATGGTAATGTAAGTTTCCATGTTACTCTTTCCATACATCTCACCCTCTCCTACCCTCTCCCCACGTCCATAAGTCTATTCTCTGAGTCTGTTTCTCTATTGTTGCCCTATAAATAAATTCTTCAGTACCATTTTTCTAGATTCCATATATTGTTGTTAGAATATAGTATTTGTCTTTCTCTTTCTGACTCACTTCACTCTGTATAATAGGTTCTATGTTCATCCACCTCATCAGAACTGACTCAAATGCATTTTTATGGCTGAGTAATATTCCATTGTGTATGTGTATCACAAATTCTTTATCCATTCATCTGTCAATGGACATCTAGGTTGCTTCCATGTTCTAGCTATTGTAAATAGTGCTGCAGTGAACAATGGGATACATATGTCTTTTTCAATTTTGGTTTCCTCAGGGTATATGCCTAGGAGTGGGATTGCTGGGTTATATAGTGTTTTAAATTCCTAGTTTTTAAAGGAATCTCCATACCATCTTCCATAGTGGCTGTATCAATTTACATTCTCACCAGCAGTGCAAGAGCGTTTCCTTTTCTCCACACCCTCTCCAGCATTTATTGCTGTAGACTTTTTAATGAGGCCATTCTGACCATTGTGAGGTGATATATCATTGTAGTTTTGATTTGCATTTCTCCAATGATGAGCGATGTTGAGCATCTTTTCATGTGTTTGTTAGCCATCTGTATGTCTTCTTTGGAGAAATATCTGTTTAGGTCTTTTTCCCACTTTTTGATTCGGTTGTTTGTTTTTCTGGTATTGAGTTGTATGAGCTGCTTGTATATTTTGGAAATTAATCCTCTGTCAGTTGTTTCATTTGCTATTATTTTCTCCCATTCTGAGGGTTTTCTTTTCACCTTGCATATAGTTTCCTTTGCTGTGCAAAAGCTTTTAAGTTTAATCAGGTCCCACTTGTTTACTTTTGCTTTTATTTCTGTTACTTTAGGAGGTGGGTCATAGAAGATCTTGCTTTGATTTATGTCATCAATTGTTCTGCCTATGTTTTCCTTTAAGAGTTTTATAGTTTCTGGTCTTACATTTAGGTCTTTAATCCATTTTATTTTGTGTTTGGTGTTAGGAAGAATTCTAATTTAATTCTTTTACATGTAGCTGTCCAGTTTCCCCAGCACCATTTATTGAAGAGGCTGTTTATTCTTGCCTCCTTTGTCAAAAATAATGTACCCATAGGTGCGTGGGTTTATTTCTGGGCTTTCTATCTTGTTCCATTGGACTATACTTCTGTTTTTGTGCCAGTACCATACTGTCTTGATGACTGTAGCTTCATAGTATAACCTGAAGTCAGGAAGGTTGATTCCTCCAGCTCCATTCTTCTTTCTCAAGACTGCTTTGGCTAGTTGAGGTCTTTTGTGTTTCCATATGAATTGTGAAATTTTTTGTTCTAGTTCTGTGAAAACTGCCATTGGAAATATGATAGGGATTACACTGAATCTGTAGATTGAATTTGGTAGTATAGTCATTTTCACAGTATTGATTCTTCCTACCCAGGAACATGGAATATCTCTCCATCTGTTTATGTTATCTTTGATTTTTTTCATTCAGTTCAGTTCAGTCACTCAGTCATGTCTGACTCTTTGGGACCCCATGAATCACAGAACACCAGGCCTCCCTGTCCATCACTAACTCCCGGAGTTCGCTCAAACTCATGTCCATTGAGTCAGTGATGCGATCCAGCCATCTCTTCTCTTTCATTAGTGTCTTCCAATTTTCTGTGTACAGTTCTTTCATCTCCTTAGGTAAGTTTATTCCTGGATATTTAATTCTTTTTGTTGCAATAAGAGTGGGACTGATTCCTTAATTTCTCTTTCTGACTTTTCATTGTTAGTATATAAAAATGCAAGTGATTTCTGTGTATTGATTTTGTATCTTGCAACTTTGCTAAATTCACTAATAAGCTCTAGTAATTTTCTAATACTATTTTAGGGTTTTCTATGTACATTTGAGCTATTTCAAATCCTGAAAGATGATGCTGTGAAAGTGCTGCACTCAATATGCCAGCAAATTTGGAAAACTCAGCAGTGGCCAAAAGACTGGAAAAGGTCAGTTTTCATTCCAATCCCAAAGAAAGGCAATGCCAAAGAATGCTCAAACTACCACACAATTGCGCTCATCTCACACGCTAGTAAAGTAATGCTCAAAATTCTCCAAGCCAGGCTTTAGCAATATGTGAACCGTGAACTTCCAGATGTTCAAGCTGGTTTTAGAAAAGGCAGAGGAACCAGAGATCAAATTGCCAACATCCACTGGATCATGGAAAAATCAAGAGAGTTCAAGAAAAACACCGATTTCTGCTTTATTGACTGTGCCAAAGCCTTTGACTGTGCGGATCACAATAAACTGTGGAAAATTCTGAAAGAGAAAGGAATACCAGACCACCTGACCTGCCTCTTGAGAAACCTATATGCAGGTCAGGAAGCAACAGTTAGAACAGGACATGAAACAACAGACTGGTTTCAAATAGGAAAAGGAGTACGTCAAGGCTGTATATTATCACTCTGATTATTTAACTTCTATGCAGAGTACATCATGAGAAGTGCTGGGCTGGAGGAAGCACAAGCTGAAATCTAGATTGCTGGGAGAAATATCAATAACCTCAGATATGCAGATGACACCACCCTTATGGCAGAAAGTGAAGAGGAACTAAAAAGCCTCCTGATGAAAGTGAAAGTGGAGAGTGAAAAAGTTGGCTTAAAGCTCAACATTCAGAAAACAAAGATCATGGCATCCAGTCCCATCACTTCATGGAAATAGATGGGGAAACAGTGGAAACAGTATCAGGCTTTATTTTTGGGGGCTCTAAAATCACTGCAGATAGTGATTGCAGCCATGAAATTAAAAGACGCTTACTCCTTGGAAGGAAAGTTATGACCAACCTAGATAACATATTGAAAAGCAGAGATGTTACTTTGCCAACAAAGGTCCATCTAGTCAAGGCTATGGTTTTTCCTGTGTTCATATATGGATGTGAGAGTTGGACTGTGAAGAAAGCTGAGCACCGAAGAATTGATGCTTTTGAACTGTGGTGTTGGAGAAGAGTCTTGAGAGTCCCTTGGACTGCAAGGAGATCCAACCAGTCCATTCTGAAGGAGATCAGCCCTGTGATTTCTTTGGGAGGAATGATGCTGAAGCTGAAACTCCAGTACTTTGGCCACCTCATGTGAAGAGTTGACCCATTGGAAAAGACTCTGATGCTGGGAGGGATTGGGGGCAGGAGGAGAAGGGGACGACAGAGGATGAGATGGCTGGATGGCATCACCAACTCGATGGACATGAGTTTGGGTAAACTCTGGGAGTTGGTGATGGACAAGGAGGCCTGGCATGCTGTGATTCATGGGGTCCAAAGAGTTGGACATGACTGAATGATTGAACTAAACTGAACTGATATACAGTGTCAGTCATCTGCAAACAATGAGAGCTTTACTTCTTCTTTCTGATCTGGATTACTTTTATTTCTTTTTCTTCTCTGGTTGCTGCAGCTAGGACTTCCAGAAGTATGTTGAGTAATAGTGATGAAAATGGGCACCCTTGTCTTGTTCCTGATCTTAAGGAGAATGCTTTCAGTTTTTCACCATTGAGAATAATGTTTGCTGTAGGCTTATCATATATGGCCTTTCCTTGGTTGAGGTAGGTTCCTTCTATGCCCATTTTTTGAAGAGTTTTAATCATAAATAGGTGCTGAATTTTTTCAAAGGCTTTTACTGCATCTATTGAGATGATCATATGGTTTTTATGGTTCAATTTGTTAACATGGTGTATCACATTGATTGATTTCCATACATTGAAGAATCCTTGTATCCATGGAATAAACCAAACTTGATCATGGTATATGAGCTTTTTGATATGTTGCTGAACTCTGTTTGCTAAAATTTTGTTGAGGATTTTTGCAAATATGTTCATCAGTGATATTGGCCTAGAGTTTTCTTTTTTTGTGTTCTTCGGTTTTGGTAGCAGGGTGATAGTGCCCTCGTAGAATGAATTTGAAAGTGTTCCTTCCTCTGCAATTTTTTGAAAGAGTTTTAGAAGGATAGGCATTAGCTCTTCTCTAGATGTTTAATAGAATTCTCCTGTGAAGCCATCTGGTCCTGGGCTTTTGTTTTTTGGGATATTTTTGGTCACAGCTTCAATTTCAGTGCTTGTAACTGGGTTGTTCATAATTTCTATTTTTTCCTGGTTCAGTCTTGGAAGATTGAACTTTTCTAAGAATCTGTCCATTTCTTCCAGGTTATCTATTTTATTGCCATATAGTTGTTCATAATAGTTTCTTATAATCCTTTGTATTTCTGAATTGTCTGTTGTAACCTCTCCATTTTCATTTCTAATTTTGTTGATTTGATTCTTCTCTCTTTTTTTCTTGATGAGTCTGGCTAAGGGTTTGCCAATTTTGTTTATCTTCTCAAAGAACCAGCTGTTAGTTTTATGAAACTTTACTATTGTTTCTTTCATTTCTTTTTCATTTATTTCTGGAAATACAACAGATGAAAAAAGATCTACAAAATCAACCCCAAACAATTAGAAAATGGCAATGGGAACCTATATATCAATAATTACTTTAAATACAAATGGATTAAATGCTCCAACCAAAAGACACAGATTGGCTGAATGGATACAAAAATAGGACCCATATATATGCTGTTTATAATAAACCCACTTCAGACCTCAAGACACAAAGAGACTGAAAATAAGCGGATGGAAAAATATATTCCATGCAAATGGGAAGCAAAAGAAAGCTGGAGTAGCAATCCTCATATCAGACAAAATGGAGCTTAAAGAAGATTACAAGAGATAAGGAAGGACACTACATAATGATCAAGGGGTCAATCCAAGAAGTAGACATAAAAATTGTAAATATCTATGTACCCAACATAGGAGCACTTTAATACATAAAAGAAACACTAACAGATGTAAAAGGAGAAATTGGCAGTAACACAGTAACAGTAGGAGACTTTAACACCCCACTCACATCAATGGACAGATCATCAAATCAGTAAATTAATAAGGAAACACAAGTCTTAAATGATACATTAGATGAGATGGATCTCATTGATATCTTCAGGACATTCCATCCAAATTCAGAAGAATATACCTTCTTTTCAAGTGCACATGGAACATTCTCCAGGATAGACCACGTCTTGGGTCACAAAAAAAAACCTCAGTAAATTTAAGAAAATTGAAATCATATCAAGCATCTTCTCCAACCACAATGCTATGAGACTGGATATCAATTACAAGAAAAAAACGGTAAGAAACACAAACACATGGAGATTAAACAACATGTTTCTAAATAACAGGTTACTGAAGGAATCCAAAAATTTCTCAAAACAAATGGCAATGAGAACATGACAACTCAAAAACCTATGGGATGCAGCAAAAGCAGTTCTAAGAGGGAAGTTTATTGCAATACAATCCTACCTCAAGAAACAAGAAAAACATTGAATAGACAACCTAACTTTACACCTAAAGCAACTGAAGAAAGAGGAAGGAAAAAACACCCAAAATTAGTAGAAGGAAAGAAATCTTGTGGTTTTTTATCTTTCAACTTTTTAATGTGGTGTATCAGGAAGCCTGATTTTAACCTTACATTGTTCAAGTTGGTTAGACGTTATTTTATTACTTTATCTGTTCCTAGTGTAGCTTCTTAAGTCCAATATGTGTGACAATTCATATTATTAATCTGGTTTTCTTTTATTTTTATAACATACAATGAGAAAGATATTTTGTCACACTCCTTGGTGTGCTTCCAAGATTATACAAATGAGTGTCCAATATCTTTTTATGGAACTTAGATATACCCTGCTTTTTATACATTTGTGGCCTCTGATATTAACATTTTAAAAATGTGAAAATTAAATGAAGTGAAGCATTGGCTCCTCAAGAAAAGTTTTATGTTTACCTTGCTTGTGCTTACACCCCCGATAGCTCATATCTTCTTAAATTGTAAATTATATTTCACATGAAAAAAATTACTGCCTAGTATGTAGTGAAAACCAGTCAAAGTACAGTTATAGGAAGCAGTATAGCAAAAAATTAAAATGTCAAGCTTTTAAGTTGTTTTGTTAAAAGCCTTAAAATTACCTGTGATTTTTGGAATTGACAATGTCACTTTAGTACTCATTTTTAAAGATCATTTTGAAGCATGAGTTATTTGTCAGGTGTGATTTATTTAAGACAATAAACTTAGATTATTGAGTTGAACAAATAACTGTTTGGATGCCTGCCAAGCATTTAGAGAGAATGACTGCATATAATGAGACTGGATCACTCAGAGGGATGAATAATCAAAAGCTGTGGGATGAAATTAACATTGTTCAAAAGATATATCTCTTCCTTCTCTCTTTAGTATATACTGAGCAATGGGGGAGTGAAAAGCATCATGGGAAGTACTGTCCTCTCATTCCAAAACAGCAGCAGCAAATATACTATATATTTGCGTAATACATTCCTGCTCACATGTCTTATTTTATATCCTATAAGAAATACTTCAAAGTGGTTATAATTACAACATTACAGATGAGAAAAAGAAGAGTCCAGCAGGCTTGGTGATTTGCTCAGGTTGCACAGACCATGAAGGACAGGGCTAGAAGATAAACCTTGGTACTATGTCCAGACGAGCCAAAAGGGAGGAAAAGCAAAGGTGTGGAATCAGCCACATCTATTTTGATCCTGATTCTGCCACTGACTAGCTTCCTTGAATAAGTACTTAATGTTTCTGACTTCAGTTCCTTCACTTGTAAGTTCTGAATGATAGTATCTACTTTCCTGGACCCTATGGGACATCACAAGAGATAGAGTTTTAGACTAGTCGTTAGTTTTGGAAGTTGATTGCCTGTTTTCTGGTCTAATCTCCAATATTTAGTAAGTGTCTGATCCTGGGAAAATTCTGTAATCTCCTTGTGTCCTATTTGCATTGTCTGCAAAATAGTATCTCTTTGATAGGATTGTTGAATGAGTAGAAGAGCTGATGGGTGTGGGGTTGTGATCATGAGGGCTGGCACACAGTAAAGCTCTCATGATTATTAATGTGAGTCACTTGGGACTTTGGAATACCCATTACCTTTGCAACTAGAAAGTGTGGCTCTAGTTCTTTAATTTCATGGCCCATGGAAGTCCAAAATTCCCATTCTTCCTTATAGGAGTGACTAATGGCTGAAGTTTCTCTTGCTCTTAAGAGTCCTTAGTCATCCTTCTGTTTCTTTTGCATTAGTTGCCACTGTTCTGTGCCATAGAAACCCAGGGTAGCATTCTGCGTTTTCTTTCTTCTGAGTTTCAGAAATACCCAGTCACACACATCTTGTTGATAACCTTGGGGTTAAGAAAAAGAATCATAGAGCATATCACAAAGCTTGTTTCCTGCATCTTCTCCCCCTCTCTTCTCCTTGTTCTAGCCTTCCTAAATTACTCCTCAAACAGCAAATTCTTCTCCCACTTTTATGTAGAACAGTTGTGCCCATCTCAAATGTACCTTCATTCCTGCTTTCCCAAACCCACCAATTTGTCCATGAAAATGAAGGGCCATCCAGCTTTGTGACTGGCCCTGAAAAGTGAACCAACTGCTAGTTCTCATGACTGGTGTTTGAAAAGACCCACAAAGGCATTTTTTTTTTTTCTTTCTGTGCAAAACAGATATTTTGGATAAATTAAAGATAAAATGTCTAATTTGACAGTGGCTAAATGGGGATTGTGAAGGAGTTCACCCAAACACCTGATACAGAAATAAAAGAAATGAGATAGGGAAATAGTGTCATTGTGTCTGTTTCAGGGACAGGCCTAGTGAGGAGTGGTGAAAAGTATTTCACTGGGGATTTGTGGTAGTCTCTGACGTGTCCCCCATGTGAGAGGGTGACACATGAACATAGACAGGCACCCTTCAATTTCAGTTTGTACTAGGCCTGGCAGATTCCTTAGCTGATCCTGAATGTAGGTGTACTATACTTGAGCTTTATTTTTGTTGAGTAGTATTCATAACAACATAATAAGGCAAAAATGCTTTCTAATTCTTAGGAATTTTTTTGTGTGCTATGAGTGAATTACAGGAAGAAGGCATGGTTGTTGCTGGAATTAGCCTTTCCTCACTATTAGCACAAGGTGACTTGATAATTAACATTTTCTTTAGATAGACTCCTGGAGACATTTGGCCAGGAATTTTATAGTTTTTCCTTTCTAACTGCCTCATAGAGTTTATAAGATAGTAAACTTGTAAACATCACAATTTTGACTACCACTAAGAAGCCAAAACAGTATTTGTTTGCTGTGTGTGGCACAGGAGAATAGGATTTGAGACATAATGTCTGACCTACTGGAGATTACAAAATATGTGTTAGACTTTGAAGGCAGCAGATGGGGAACGAGTTTATTGTATTATGGAAACATATTGCATTCTGTAAAAAGAGATGAATTATTCCAATAATTGGAAAATAAAATTCTTTATCATTTGGGATTGATTGTTATGATATATACTTTGGTTTTGAACTAATAAATTATGCAGTTCTGAAACTGTTTAATTTAATTGCCCACCGTTTAGGAAAACAGTATTGTACAGCATGGGCACTTTTTTTTTCTTTATACATCTGGGACTAACAGACTCCCATGCTGGAAAAACTGCTCCCACAAGCATTTGTACTTGAGAAGGAAGTTAATTTCTTAGTTTGCCCATATGACAAATGTGTTTAAGATTGAGATAGAGAATTTAATAAAAACAAACAATGGGGATAATCTGTACAGTGCAATGTATTTAAAAAATATGCTTCTGGTGTGATACTTTTTTTGAGAAAATAATTATTTGTATAACAAGAAACAGCTGCTTAAAAACATGAAATTTTAAAGTTATTAATTGAAATACAATGGTCATCAACATCATATTTTAGAGATTTTATAACACTGAATTAGTGAGATATCACTGATGCCATTATAAATATAATGTTTGCTCAAGAGAACACAGATTCCTATTTTGTCCCCCTTGAGCGTAAGAGTCTCCATGAAGAGCTGACTGTCTATATATACATCTCATCATAGGCAACCAAAGTGACTCTTCTACTATTCTTCATGAGCTCAGAGTTGGCAGAATATTAGTACTTGAGAAAGATAACTGCTTCAGTATTGTTATAGTAGACTATACTACTATACTATAAATGCATTACTGTGTTAATCATGTTTTGTTTCTGCATTTTGATTCTCAAGTCCTGCTGACCCAGAAGGGACTGTCTCTCTCAGGGTTAGCTAATTCCTAAGTATTGCAAACAACTTACCTGTGAGTTTGTCTTTCATATGCAAGCTACAACACTTCCTTTATTTGGGCTCTCATAGGACTTCCCTGGTGGCTCAGATGGTTAAGCATCTGTCTACAATGTGGGAGACCTGGGTTCAATCCCTGGGTCGGGAAGATCCCCTGGAGAAGGAAATGGCAATCCACTCCAGTACTATTGCCTGGAAAATTCCATGGACAGAGGAGCCTGGTAGGCTACAGCCCATGGGGTCACAAAGAGTCGGAAACGACTGAGTGACTTTACCTTACCTTACCTTATTCTGGGGCCACTGTCCTTCTGCCCCAATCAGATCAGGGCCTAGTACCAGATAACTAAGGACAGCCCCTGTGTCCCAGACCCACTGGAATTATTCAAACTAGCCAATCCTAAGCCTGTGCTCCCTGCCTCAGATATCCCTTCCTATAGTAACCATAGTAAAGGCTTTTGCTCACAGTTTGCCTCCTGAAAATCCTGATGATTCTCCATGGGGCCCAGCATGGCATGCTGTGCCTTGTATTACTATTTCTAGAGAGGGATAGAACAGTCTTTTGGACTCTGTGGGAGAGGGAGAGGTTGGGATGATTTGGGAGAATAGCATTGAAACATATATAATATCATATAAGAAACGAATCGCCAGTCCAGGTTCGATGCAGGATACAGGATGCTTGGGGCTGGTGCACTGGGATGACCCAGAAGGATGGTATGGGGAGGAAGGTGGGAGGGGGATTCAGTATGAGGAACACGTGTACACCACGGAGGATTCATGTTGATGTATGGCAAGACCAATACAATATTGTAAAGCAATTAGCCTCCAATTAAATAAATTTAAATAAAAAAAATTCTTCCTTCATGAAGTCATTTCCATGTCTGTGTGTATTCAGTTCAGTTTACTTCAGTTGCTCAGTCATGTCCGACTCTTTGAGACCCCATGAATCGCAGCACGCCAGGCCTCCCTGTCCATCACCAACTCCCGCAGTTCACTCAGACTCATGGCAATCGAGTCAGTGATGCCATCCAGCCATCTCATCCTCTGTTGTCCCCTTCTCCTCCTGCTCCCAATCCTTCCCAGCATCAGAGTCTTTTCCAGTAAGTCAACTCTTCCCATGAGGTGGCCAAAGTACTGGAGTTTCAGCTTTAGCATCATTCCTTCCAAAGAAATCCCAGGGGTGCTCTTCTTCAGAATGGACTGGTTGGATCTCTTTGCAGTCCAAGGGACTCTCAAGAGTCTTCTCCAACACCACAGTTCAAAAGCATTAATTCTTCGGCACTGAGCTTTCTTTGCAGTCCAACTCTCACATCCATACATGACCACTGGAAAAACCATAGCCTTGGCTAGACGGACCTTTTCTGGCAAAGTAATGTCTCTGCTTTTGAATATGCTGTCTAGGTTGGTCATAACTTTCCTTCCAAGGAGTAAGCGTCTTTTAATTTCATGGCTGCAGCCACCATCTGTAGTGAATTTGGAGCCCCCCCAAAATAAAGTCTGACACTGTTTCCACTGTTTCCCCATCTATTTCCATGAAGTGATGGGACCAGATGCCATGATTTTCATTTTCTGAATGTTGAGCTTTAAGCCAACTTTTTCACTCTCCTCTTTCACTTTTATCAAGAGGCTTTTTAGTTTCTCTTCACTTTCTGCCATAAGGGTGGTGTCACCCGCATATCTGAGGTTATTAATATTTCTCCCAGCAATCTGGATTCCAGCTTGTGTTTCTTCCAGCCCAACATTTCTCGTGATGTACTCTGCATAGAAGTTAAATAAGCAGGGTGATAATATACAGCCTTGATGTACTCCTTTTCCTATTTGGAACTAGTCTGTTGTTCCATGTCCAACTTGAGCTGTTGCTTCCTGACCAGCATGTAAGTTTATCAAGAGGCAGGTCAGGTGGTCTGGTATTCCCATCTCTTGAAGAATTTTCCATAGTTTCTTGTGATCCACACAGTCAAAGGCTTTGGCATATCAATAAAGCAGAAATAGATATTTTCCTGGAACTCTTTTGCTTTTTTGATGATCTAGCGGATGTTGGCAATTTGATCTCTGGTTCCTCTGCCTTTTCGAAAACCAGCTTGAACATCTGGAAGTTCATGGTTCACGTATTGCTGAAGTCTGGCTTGGAGAATTTTGAGCATTACTTTACTAGTGTGTTAGATGAGTGCAATTGTGCGGTAGTTTGAGCATTCTTTTGCATTGCCTTTCTTTGGGATTGGAATGAAAACTGACCTTTTCCAGTCCTGTGGCCACTGCTGAGTTTTCCAAATTTGCTGGCATATTGAGTGCAGCACTTTCACAGCATCATCCTGTGTGTATTACCATGCCTGATTAAAGAAATCCCAATTAATCTTACAACATATACCTCTTTATAGTTTAATCATTGCTTTCATATGTTTTAGTCTCACTGGTCACAGTTGTACGAACTAGATATTCTCATTTGACAGATCAGACAACTGAGGCTCAGTGATGGCAGAGCTACTTTGGACTAAGGTCTACTATATGCTTGTATGCTTGTGCTCAGTTGCTCGGTTGTGTTCAGCTCTTTGCAAACCCATACTGTAGCCCAACAGGCTCCTCTGTCTATGAGATTTCCCAGACAAGAAACTGGAGTGGGTTGCCATTTCCTCCTCCAGGGAATTGTCCCAACCCAGGGATGAACATGCATCTCCTGCATTGGTAGGTGAATTCTTTACCACTCTATGCCATAGAGAAAATATATAGATTTGGGAGGTGGGAAAGACAATAATGCATATCTAAGTATTGATTCCTCTGTGAAGTGAGGCCATAGGTATCTACCTTGGAGATGTAACAAAGATTAGAAATTATGCCCTCAGTTTTCTAGTTTCCTTTTAATTCTGCCATTACCACCTTTTTCAAGGTCTGTTCTGTCTTTCTCAATTTGTCTCCTACTTTTTACCCTCTAACAAATAACACTTTCATTATATCAGTTTCTTGATTAAAGGCCTATAGGTTTGAGGTCACTCTGTCTAGGTAAGACTGGTTAGTTTTATGTGAAATAACAATCTTTTCAAAGATAAATAGACAAACCAAATAAAATGAACAAATCCTGAATTTAAAGACATCAGTGAGCTTCTGAAGAAGTCAGGATAGAGTATAAGATTCCAGAGAGGGGTTAACTGTGGAGAAGCGAGAAAAATAACCTATAACCAGTGTTTCCAGAATTTGCTGGTTTGGGGCATAGACAGAAGGCTGAGAACTGAAGAAATTTGACCAGGCAGAGGGCCACTCTGGAAGACAGAGGCGTCATACCATTTGGCAGTCTAAAATGACTCAGTTCAGTCCAGTCACTCAGGCATGCCCAACTCTGTGACCCCATGGACTGCAGCACGCCAGGCTTTCCTGTCTATCACCAACTCCCAGAGCTTGCTCAAACTCTTGTCCCTTGAGTCAGTGATGCCATCCAACCATCTCATCCTCTGTTGTCCCCTTCTCCTCCCACCTTCAATCTTTCCCAGCATCAGGGTCTTTTCCAATGAATCAGTTTGTTGCATCAGGTGGGCAAAGTTTTGGAGCTTTGGCTTCAGTGTTAGTCCTTCCGATGAACACCCAGGACTGATCTCCTTTAGAATGGACTGCTTGGATCTTCTTGCAGTCCAAGGGACTCTTCAAGAGTCTTCTCCAACACCACAGTTCAAAAGCATTAATTCTTTGGCGCTCAGCTTTCTTTATAGTCCAACTCTCACATCCATACATGACTACTGGAAAAACCATAGTGACTACATGGACCTTTGTCAGCAAAGTAATGCCTCTGCTTTTTAATACACTGTCTATATTTGTCATAGCTTTTATTCCAAGGAGCAAGGCTCTTTTAATTTCATGGCTGCAGTCACCACCTGCAGTGATTTTGGAGCCCCCTAAAATAAAATCTGTCACTCTTTCCATTGTTTCCCCATCTCTTTGCGATGAAGTGATGGAACCAGATGCCATGATCTTAGTTTTCTGAATGCTGAGTTTTAAGCCAGTTTTTTCACTCTCCTCTTTCACTTGCATCAAGAAGTTCTTTAGTTCTTTTTTTTTTGCTTTCTGCTGTAAGTGTGGTGTTATCTGCATATCTGAGGTTATTGATATTTCTCCCAGCAATCTTGATTCCAGCTTGTGCTTTATCCAGCCCGGCACTTCGCATGATGTACTCTGCATATAAGTTAAATAAGCAAGTGACAGCAGATTATGTTTTCAGCTGAAAGTCTTAGGGCACTAGACCTTGGAAATAACAGCAAGCCACAAATATGTGTATATTGAAAGAAAGAAAGTGAAAGTCACTCAGTCGTGTCTGACTCTTTGCAACCCCATGGACTTTCCAATCCATAGAATTTTCCAGGCCAGAGTACTGGAATGGGTAACCTTTCCCTTCTCTAGGGGATCTTCCTGTCCCAGGAATCAAACTGGGGTCTCCTGCATTGCAGGAGCTACCATACCAACTGAGCTGTCACACCTACAAGCAATCCAGCCTTCAGTTCAGTTCAGTTCAGTCGCTCAGTTGTGTCCGACTTTTTGCAACCCCATGAATCGCAGCATGCCAGGCCTCCCTGTCCATCACCATCTCTCGGAGTTCACTTAGACTCACGCCCATTGAGTCCATGATGCCATCCGGCCATCTCATCCTTGGTCATCTCCTTCTCCTCCTGCCTCCAATCCCTCTCAGCATCAGAGTCTTTTCCAATGAATCAACTCTTCGCATGAGGTGGCCAAAGTACTGGAGCTTCAGATTTAGCATCATTCCTTCCAAAGAAATCCCAGGGTTGATCTCCTTAATTTGGCTCAATTCCTGAATGAATTAAGAGGATTCACTCTCACTCTGTCCAGCAAAGGAAAGATTAACCCTATAAGAAAATGAAGAATCATCCACAACTTTTAATTAGTTATAAATGTCTAGCGTTTGGTCAAGCTACTAGGCTTGTCAAGTAATAGGACTGTACAACCAAATAACATCAATAATAACAAAAACACAGACAGTATAATCAGTCTTATAGGTGAACTAAATATTGGAATTATTACACAATGACTTTAGAATAATTATGATTAATATGTTCTGGAAAATAGAGCAGAAGATGAATAATTATATTGGAGAATTGGAATTTATACAAAGTGATCAGAGGGAAGTCATTAAATTGAAAAATACAATATCTATAATTAAGAACTTAATAAATAGATTTAACAGCAGGAGGCACAACTAGTGAACTAAAAGATAGCTCAAGACAGAAGATTTAAACTGAAGCCTACAGAAAAAAGAGGTAAAAATAAAACAGATGTGAAAAATCTATAATGCAGACTGTAAAATCTATTATAGATGTGATTAGAATCCCAGAAGCAAAGGAGAGAGAGATTTTGGCAGTATCAGAGGTAATGATCAATCATTTTCCAAAAATGACTAATGACTTCAAGTGACATTTTAAAAAGCCTGGAGATATCAAACAAGATACACACACACACACACACACACACACATATATATATATATGTATTTAAAACTACATTGCTTTCAATAAGAAGTCATTGATAACTTCCCAACAGAAACAATAGCAGTTGGAAGACAATGAAATAGTATTAAACTTTTAAAGGTTTGAAAGAAAAAAATTACTGATCTAGAATTCAAAACCTAATAAAATTTTCTTCTAAAATGAAGGAGAAATAAAGACCACATGACCCACATTAACTAGAGAATAGGACTCAGATTCCTCCCTCTGACCTACATAATTTTGAGGTATGTGAGGTCTGTGAGAATTCTCAGAACTTTATTTTTCTTTGCGGCTAAATCTGTGTCTTCACCTGCCCTGGGATAGACCAGACTTGATCTCATTGCAGATAATCTGCTTCTGATCTTGTCTTGCCCACAATACCTTTACCTTGACTCCAACTTTGTTTGTTTATTTCATATTTGTTGATTTATTCAATAAGGATTTTTTTAAAGCATTTAAATCTATTTGCTCACTTAATCTTTATAGCAGGACTATGAAATGGTCACAGTTATTATTGCCTTTTTACAGATGTGAACACTGAGGTCCCCAGAGAGTTTAAGACCAATTACCCCACAGCTAGTCAGTGGCAGAGGGAGGATTTGAACCCACAACTCCTGCTCTTGATGCGGTTATTCTAAATCACAATAACCATATCAGCCTTCTGTCTATACCTCAATGTCAGGCAGTGAACTTTATTGCAACTTTTAAAGTCCAGCTTGTCTTTACCAAAAGTTCAGCTCTTTCATTTCAGAGTCTTCCCAGGCCTTTATGAAAGTCCTGCACTATCCAAACCACTCATTTGATTTTGGTACAAATTGCCTTGCTTCACTTGTTATTAGTTTTGTAAGTACTGTATTTTGTCAGATTGAAGATGACAATGATTTCCAGGACATACCATTATTTTATACATCAGGAGGACAGAAAGAAGGAAATGCTGCCAATTGAACTATGCATACTGCAGTCCCTTAGCAATAATCATAGTAGCCTCCTGTTTTGAAATTTCTCGTCTATTTTAAAGGTTTGGCAATCTCCTGCTCTCACTTGCGTTGCTTAGTATATAATCGCAGTTATATATACACATAATAAAATGTCACACATCTTCAACTTTTTTGGAGTATCTTTGTTTTTTCAGGTGCCATGACATATCTGATTTTTCCTTTATAATAGAATATGGAACTATAAAAAATATGGAATTCTTCCAAAAACAACTACTTGCTTCATTTGTGTAAAATGTATGCCCAGTTTCAGTGAATTTTTCTAAATACACAGATTTTTCAGTTCCATTCTATGACATGGGATAATATTTTAAATTATTCCAAATGTAATTAAACTCACTTTATGTGGCACCAACTATGCACATAATTCAGCTGAAGTGATGGCTGTAAATAACTAGGACTGAGTCTCGAGCATGTTTGGGCAATGATAATTACAGCCTGAGTTTAGCCAGGTCAGTAGCTAACTGGATGACATATCTCAACTTGAAAGGTTGATATAGGGAAAAATTTAATCTTAGAATCAACAGAATATATTCTTTCTTTCTAAAATAGATCCTAAGGTCCCTGAGGTCCTAATGTACTCCTTCTATGTTGTTTGATATAATGGCATAGTTCCTAACACAATACTAAGCTCATAGAAGACACGAATATAAACAGTATGATGGGGAATAGAACTTAATAAAAGTAGGGAACAAAACGTTGAAGTGAAAAGAGGAATAATGCATCATTTTAGCAGCCAATATTTCCCTTTATCAACATTAGCCAAGATTTATTTTTAGGCATGTCATATGCAATATTCTTTGCTCCTTTGGGGTCTGTGAATATTCATGAGGGGTCCATGTGTATCTAATATACAGTATTCTGGAAGATAGTATGTTCAGTTTCTCTGGATGGTCGCTAATTTCAGTAGATTTTTGCAAATCATAGTATTGCAAATAATAGCATTTGCAAATTTTTCTAGCCAAGATTAGAGAAATATCAGAGAATTTTTTTAAAAAGATTTATCTATTTTATTTTTGGCTATGGTGGGTCTTCTTGCTGAATGCAGGCTTTTTCTAGTTGTGGCAAGTGGGTGCTACTCTGTTGTGGTGCGTGGGCTTCTCATTGTGGTGGCTTCTCTTGTAGATCACAGGCTCTAGGTGCACAGGCTTCAGTAGCTGCAGCACTTGCTTGGGCTCAGTAGTTGCGCACATAGCCTTAGTTGCTCTGCAACATGTGGAATCTTACCAGACCAGGGATTGAACTGGTGTCCCTTACACTGTAAGGCAGATTCTTAACTACTGGACTACCAAGGAAGCCCTCAAAGAATTCTGATTGTTGTTAAGTCCTCCTTTCATATATTTACAGCTGTTAAATTTTTTTTATGGGTCAGAAACACCCATTGCACTTACTCTGCATGGAATCATATGCCCTGAATAGATAGTATAAAGCATGTTGAAATATTTGTGGTTGATATGAGCAACCTCACTAATTTGGATTGGGTAATTCAGAGACTGTATTAATTTGAGCCTTGTCAAATAGGTTGAAGTATAACCCACATTTCAGGAAATAGGAGAAGGAGAATATTTGGAAAGACGACCAGAGTGTATTAAACTTCCAGTCAATATCTTATTTAAGAAACAAATGCTTCAAAAGCATTTGTTCATTACCAAAATTTAACATTTAAATCAAATCACTTATCTATTAATCAAAAAACACCAGTGGTCATTAGAAGCATTCCTGCATGTTCTTGCTGTTTTTAATTTTTTTGGCTGTGCCATGCAGCACATGGGACCCTAGTTTCCCAACCCAGGGGTATGATACAAGGAGAATCTTTCAGTTTTTGGAATCAGAGACATATCAATGTCAGCCATAGGACAATGTACTGAAGTAGTCCTGGGTCTGGTTCTTCATAAAAAAGTAGGAATCAGGAGTTCTGCCTCAGGCATTTGTGAGACACAAATAAGCTAATTGTGCGAACATTCCTTGGAATATGGTTGGGAAGGAATAAATGTTTATTGAATTAATTTATTATTTAATGACTAAATTTTAAATATCTTATTTTAAAATTTTCACTATATCTTATTTTGAATTAGGATGGTTTTATGTATGTGGGTTATACTAATAATTCCAGTTCAGGCTATCAACCAAATGAAAGATTGGCAAACTTTTTCTGTAAAACGTCCAATAGTAAATATTTTAGTCTTTGTGTGTTACATATGGTCCCTGTCTCATATTCTTTTTTATTTTTACCCGTAACTCTTTACAAACATAAAAACCATTCCTAGCTGTTGAACTGTGAAGAAAAGGGCAGGGCCAAATTTGGCCTGTGACTAGAGTTTACTAACTTTTGATCTAAACTTTCTGCATTTACTCTGCTTTATTGTGCACTTAAAATACAAATGACTAATGTGCTTAAACAATTCAGAAAGGTAAAAAACCCAAGTTTAGATTTCTTGGATAAAATTTGTCAATGTTTTGTTCAGTCTTTAAGCTGTGTCTAACTCTCTATGACCCCATGGACTGGCAGCATGCCAGTCTCCTCTGTCCTTCACTATCTCCCAGAATTTGCTCAAATTCATGCCTATTGAGTTGGTGATGCTATCTAACCATCTCATCTTCTGCCGCACCCTTCTCCTGTTGCCTTCAATCTTTCCCAGCATCAGGATCTTTTCTAAAGAGTAGGTTCTTTGTATCAGGCGGCCAAAGTATTGGAGCTTCAGCATCAGTACTTGAAATGAATATTCAGGGTTGATTTCCTTAAGGATTGACTGGTTTGATCTCCTTGCTGTCCAAAGGATTCTCAAGAGTCTTTTCTATCACCACAATTTGAAGCCATCAGTTCTTTGGCACTCAGCCTTCTTTATAGCCCAGCTCTCACATTTGTACTAACTACTGGAAAAACCATAGCTTTCACTATACAGATGTTTGTTGGCAAAGTGACATCTCTGCCTTTTAATACTTTTTAGTACTTTCAATTAATATATTAGAGAAAATAAACTTTGCTTCAGGGATATTCCAGTAATTTTCGGAAAAGTGCAAAGAGAATAATAGAGACCATTTTTCCTTCTGCCTGTGAAATAAATCAAGACTTATGTGCTTGTGCACATCTTAAAAACAAGGAAGTTTGTATTTTGTTTGATTAGAAAATGTGATTTCTTCAAAGGTACTTCTGTGAGTCTCATAGGTATACACATTGATTAAGATTTCTTATTAACATACAATCATCTCCAAATGTTTCCACTTAATTGCTTTTTATTTCAGTTAAGTACCAATGTTCTTTATTCTCACACGGAGTTTAATTAGCATGGAAGGTCACTGAGAGGTGTTAAGGCACAAACTTGCCCAGAGGAAGTAGTTGATGCCTGGCTGGCTTCTAATTATAGAGCATCCTAGAACTACAGAGGGAGAGAGAACTTAGAGGGGAAAATAATGAAAAATGGGCATGAGCTCTCTCTGTGCACATGAAGAACAAATGATCACCTCCTAGTCTTTTCTTAAGGTCACAGGCGCATATTGTTGTCAATAGGACACAAACTACAGTGTACAGTAGTTTATGGGCTTCCCTGGTGGCTCAGACAGTGAAGAATCTGCCTGCAATGAGAGAAACCTGGATCCAGTCCTCGGGTTGGGAAGATCCCCTGGAGGAGGGGAAATGGCAACCCACTCCAGTATTCTTGCCTGGAGAATCCCCATGGACAGAGGAGCCTGGTGGCTAGTCCATGGCGGTTGCAAAAAGTCAGACATGCCTGAGCAGTTAAGCACAGCACACAGCACAGTAGTTTATCGATTATTTAACAACATTCACTGAACACCTTCTGTGTACAAACATGGTAGTCAATGCTTGGAAGGGAATATCTATAAAAGTGTTGAGTAAAATGCTGTTGAGAAATATGTAATAATTAAATATCACAATCATATGTGAAAGATGAGAGTATACTATTGCTTATTATTTATTAAAATTATCATTTATAGTATAATAAAATAATTTTGATTTTACTAAATTGTCACCTAATTATATACAAATTGGACTATTTGACCAGATTATCCATAGTATTCACCTTTGAAGTATTGCTATGATGAATTACAAAGGTGCTCCTGTGTAGAGATGGGGTCTGTCTTAAAGCAATTACATCCAATAACAAAGGAGGCAACTATAAGTGCCACAAAATTATTTTTAATTTTATTAAGTAATTCTGTATAATTAAATGAGATGTATGTTAATAGCATTAAAATAAAATTCAATGTATAATACTTTAGCTATAATTTTATCCTAAGGGATAAATCCAAGTATCCCTATATTTTGTATTCATGCATTTCATGATAATTCCTCTATAAACACCTGTGCCTTAGACTAGCATGGGTGATGATAGCACCAAATACTTTTTATGTTCCAGGCATGGTTCCAAGAGCATAATAAGCATTATTCCATTTACCGCTATGCCAATTCTAAAATGAAAGTATGTACTATTGTTGTCCTCATTTTCTAGACAAGGAAACTGAGACTGAAAAAAGGTAGTTTGCCTGAGTCATATCCTTAGAAATAAGAGAGTTGGGAATTAAATCCTGTATGACTCCAGCTTCTTCTCCTAGTAATTCAGCCTCAGTGTTACCATAGATACACAAAGTATGGTGGTTTCCCAACAACAATCACTCTACAGCAACAGTGAGTTAACAGCATCGCATGTTCATTATGTTCATTTAATAAGGAGGATTTCTTTGGTGAGGAAAGTTTAGCTGATTTCTCTATGCCTTTCCCTCATATATGGAAAGAAGGGATTTGGGTTGGACTCAGTTTCAGTATTATCCTTTTTTGTTTTTTGGAAGTGTTTTCAGAAGTGTAAAACCATGAATTTCATACAAATATAACATGAATACATGCCCAAGAGTTTATTTAACTCATTAAGTAATGAGAAAGCCAGTAATGTGTTACAACTACTTCAATGAACTTTAAATACTACACTTTTAAAGCTGAATCAGAATTACAGAAATTAATTCATAAATAAATGCGGAATTGATATTTTTTGGGCAGGGAGAGTGGACCAATTCTCCCTCCTGCTGCTGCTGCTGCTGCTGCTAAGTCGCTTCAGTCGTGTCCGACTCTGTGCGACCCCATAAACGGCAGCCCACCAGGCTCCCCCATCCCTGGGATTCTCCAGGCAAGAACACTGGAGTGGGTTGCCATTTCCTTCTCCAATGCATGAAAGTGAAAAGGGAAAGTGAAGTTGCTCAGTCGTGCCCGACTCTTCGCGACCCCATGGACTGCAGCCCACCAGGCTCCTCTGTCGTGGGATTCTCCAGGCAGGAGCGCTGGAGTGGGCTGCCACTGCCTTCCACTGGACAGAGTTTCCATGTTTGTGGACAAGTGTTGCTTTGCTACCAGTTTGCCTATGTAACACAGTGATAAAATAACTCAAAGGTAAGGAAAGGCCCAAAGTCTCCACAGAATAGATGATTTAGAGGAGGTGTTAGATAATGCCTTGTTTTTCACTGAAAATGCACAGGAATCTTTTGGTCCAATTTAAAGTCTTTCACAGTTTTCCCCTGCACCTCAAACCAAGATCTATGGGAAGTCCAATGTGTGAAAATAGTACAGTATGGCCGCTTTAATGGAAGCAGTGGGAGAACAGAAAGTTCCTGCCAATCTGCCTCAATCACCTACCCAAAATTCCCAAATGTTCTCCTACAACTGCCCTTGAGGCAGCTTCCGGCACTGTGATAGCTGTATGGTCTCTCCTTGCTTCCATAGCTAACATTTTGTAGTTTCCTGATTCTTCCCTTTGGAGTCAAAAAGCTATTTCTTCTGACCACCTTTCTTTTTCATCAACCAGACCACCTTTCTTCTTTTACTGATTTTACCTGTTCTATTAAATACTTAAATTTCATAAAATGTTTATGGAACAAGTATGATAGTTGACAGTTTTTAAAGAAAAGAAAAATCAACTGTGTCAATTCAACAACATATCACTTACTTCCTTATTTTCTTACTCTTTCATGTTCCTTGTCAGTAAGCTCACCTATTTTGAAGATACAATCATAGTGTAGATGTAAATCTATCGTGATTTTTTTGTCATAAAATACCACAAACATTTCCTAGGTTGCTCTATAATATTTATAATTATCTTTGTTTTTATTTACTTGAGTGATTTTTATTATAGCAGACACACTGTAAATTTGAAAAAAAATCTAGAAAAGTACAAAGGAAATAGCAAAAATCATCTGAAATTCTACTAGCTAGAGATAATAATTACTCCTTTAAAAGTTTTTCGTTCTCTTTTTACACATACATACACACATTTGCTTTTACATAGATGGATTCACATATACATGCAGATAGATACCCAATTTATTTTTCTCAATAATATGTTCTGGACCTTTCCTCCCCCATGTAAATGAATACAGATATGCATCATCACTTTGTTGTTGTTGTTTAGTTGCTCAGTTGTGTCCGACTCTTTGGCGACCCCATGGACTGCAGCCCACCAGGCTCCTCTGCCCATGGAATTTTCCAAACAAGAGTACTGGAGTGGGTTGCCATTTCCTCTCCAGGGACTCTTTCCTACCCAGGGACTGAACCTGCATCTCCTGCATTGGCGCACAGATTCTTTACCACTGAGTCACCAGGGAAGCCCATCATCACTTTAGGTGCCTGAAAAATACTGCATTGTAGGTTTTTACCTCCAACTTTTAACCATCCTTCTCTTGCTGTATAGATGAAATAGTTTCAGATTTCTGCCAGTCAAAATAAGGCTTTTGCACACTTCTGGGATTACCTCCTTGCCGTAAATTTCAAGTTTTATGATTATTACAACAAATGGAAGTCTCTCTTAAACTTTAAAACATATTTTAAACACAGTTCTTTTCAAAGTTTTAAGATCTTACATTCCTGTCACTAATGTTACTGTCTTTTTCACTGCATCCTGCCCTAATCCTGAATTTTAGTAATTTGTTTAATATTCTAATATTTTTGGGGAAATTCAGCATTTTAAAATTTGCATATCTATGATTACCTGGGAGTTTGAATATCTTTTATGTATTTGTTTTCTTTTGTGTATCTTATTTTATGACTTGGCTCTTCATATCCTTGTCCAAATTTCTACTGAAGTTTTTCCTTTATTCTTTTTTCCTTTTGTTTTATTTTTCTTACAAAATATGTAAACTCTCATATATATTAAAGTTTCCTCATTTTTACTCATTATGATTTAACTTTTACATATAAAGCATTATGTAGTGTTTTTTTTTGGTTGCTATTTTTGGTGATGTTGTTAAACATATACAGATTTATCAATGTTTTTCTTTGCTGTCTTTATCATTTGGGTCACAGGCAGAAAAAACCTCTTGTTACATTATAAAAATATTATCTCATTTATTCTTCTAATAACTCTGGTGTTTATTTTTAATACTCAAATTGATAAATCTAGTACTTGTTTTTGTATACAGAATGCGAAAATCCAAATATTTATACCCAAAGCCTAACCATTTTGTCTGTCTCCATAGAACACTGGAAAAATGAAGATGGATGGACAGTCAGGTATTATTTGGACTGAAAAATATAAGTAAATTATAGAGGATGTCAGATTTGAATAGACTATGTCTGAGGAAATTGGGGACCAACATCATTACTGAGATTGTGGGTATAATTTTACTTGGCAATGGGGACTCTATTAGCATGTAATATTTATTTTATTAGGTATGTGTACTTATGAGTAAAGGATAGTTGGAGAGTTTAGATTTAGAAATCATAAAATGTTAATGAGATTAAAGAAATAAAGAGCCTGTTTTCTATAGGATATAACGATTTCTGCAAGGGAGAGAAGAAGTGAGCAACCACAGACAGAAGGATTCAGATTTAAGTGAGTAAAATATAAGTTTATAAGTTTCAAAAAGGATTGTGCTAAGTGAAGCACAAATTCCATCTTCATTCAAAATATATGAACTGTGAGGCCGATAAGAAAGGATTGGCCTTATGGGTAGGACTCTAAGGAATTGGAAATGCTAACAGACAATAAGTTAGTAGAATGCCTCGGGCAATTACAATTAACTAGAAAACAGGGTGGAGATAGACTTCATTGAGGATGGGACTGAGGGATTATGAAATCATAAAGGCACATTGTATTAGTGGACCCAGCTGCTAGATGGCTCTATCAGGGGCAAGTCTTCTGAGAAAAACAGAGAAACTACATCTCAAAGACTAAGACTCTGGTTAGCACTGCAGGGAGACAGAAATGAACACAGGTAATTAGAAATGAGACCTTTAGTTCACACTGAATTTTCATTTATTCTCACATCCATTCTCTTTCATTGATCTGTCTGCCTATTCCTACACTCTCTCAATTGTTGTAACTTATTATATATTTTAATATCTATAATATCAGAAGTTTTCATATCTATCAGAATGTTCCTGTGTTTTTTTTAACTGATTATTATTATATTTTCACTTTTGAATCAGTTTGCCAAGTTTTCATCTTTCTTAAAATATCTGTCACTACCACATGCCACCTAAGTTTTAGTCATAAATGGGTAAACTATGGTAGCAAACAACCTCCAAAGCTCAGTGGGTTAACACAAGAGTTCATCTCTTTTTCCGAGTGTGTCTACCACATGAGTTGGTGTGTGAGTGAGGCAGGGATGGCATTTGCTCCGCAACTTCTCAGGTACTGAGGCTGACAGAAGTGCCAACACTTTACAGCGACGCTTCTCAGCTCCTCAGTCACCAGAGGCAGGGGAAAGCAGCTGGAGAATTGTGCACAAGTTAAAAGGGCACGTATTTCCTCCTTTCACAACTCATTGTCTAGAATGGCACTTCCTACGGAATTTTCTACCATAATGGAAATGGTCTGTCATCTTCACTGTCCAATATAGTATCCACTCACCATTTGTAGTTACTGAAATGTGAGCACTTGACATGTGATTAATATGACTGAGAAATTAGATTTTAACTTTTGGGAAAATGATTAACTTACTTTTCAGTTAAGCTGTATGTGGCTAGTAGCTATGATATGGGACAGCACAGGTCTAAATTAGTCACCTAGTCCTGCATAAATGCAGGACAGTAGGTATCTAAGGTTATAAATGAAATATTCTGTGAGCTCTACTGTCTCTGTCTTCATTCCCCAAACAAAATACCACCGTACATATATACACACAAGCACACACATTCCTACTGGGAATTTCATTGATTGCCAAAAAGTCATGTTTTAATCTTTTCAATATAGAGTATTTCTCTGTAAGAACAAGGTAAAACTTTCCATTTCTTCAGACATTCTTTTGTTTCTAAGCCATGTTTCTTTCAATTTGGGGGTACATTTATTTATTTCATTCTTTTTAATATTGCCCTTTATTATGGTTTATCACAGGATATTGAACATATTTCCTTGTGCTATACAATAGGACCTTATTGTTTATCTGTTCTATATATACTAGTTTACATCTGCTGTCCCCAAACTCCCACTCCATCCCGCACACCCTCCTCCCCCTTGGTAACCACTAGTCTGTTCTCTATGTCTGTGAGTATTTTTTGTAGATAAGTTTGTTTGTGTCATATTTTAGATTCCACATATAAAGTAATATTGTATGGTATTTATCTTTCTGATGTACTTCACTTAGTATGATAATCTCTAAGGGCATACATGTTGCTGCAAATGGCATTATTTTGTTCTTTTTTATGGCTGAGTGGTACTCCATTGTATATATGCATCACATTTACTTTATCCTGTCATCAGTCAATGGATGTTTAGGTTGTTTCTATGTATTTCTAATACATTTGCTGTTGTTGAGTCATGTTGGACTCTTTGCAACCCCATGGACTGCAGCATGCCAGGCTTCCCTGTCCTTTACCATCTCCTGGAGTTTACTCAAACTCGTGTCCATCTAGTAGGTAACTCCAGCCAACCATCTCATCCTCTGTCATTCTCTTCTCCTCCTGACTTCAATCTTTCCCAGCAAGGGTCTTTTCCAGTGAGTCGACTCTTCACATCAGGTGGCCCAAGTATTGGAACTTCAGCTTCAGAGTCAGTCCTTCCAATGAATACCCAGAACTGATCTCCTTGAGGATGGACTGGTTGGATCTCCTTGCAGTCCAAGGGACTCTTAAGAGTCTTCTCCAACACCACAGTTCAAAAGCATCAATTCTCTGGTGCTCAGCTTTCTTTACAGTCCAAACATGACTCACATCCATACATGACTACTGGAAAAACTATAGCCTTGACTAGACAGAGCTTTGTTGGCAAAGTAATGTCTCTGCTTTTTAATATGCTGTCTAGGTTGGTCATAACTTTCCTTCCAAGGAATAAGCCTCTTTTAATTTCATGGCTGAAGTCATCATCTGCAGTGATTTTGGAGCCCCCCCAAATAAAGTCAGCAACTGTTTCCACTGTTGCTCCATCTATTTGCCATGAAGTGATGGGACCAGATGCCATGATCTTAGCCTTCTGAATGTTGAGCTTTAAGCCTACTTTTTAATTTTCCTCTTTCACTTTCATCCAGAGGCTTTTTAGTTCTTCTTCGCTTTCTGCCATAAGGGTGGTGTCATCTACATATCTGAGGTTATTGATATTTCTCCTGGCAATCTTGATTCCAGCTTGTGTAACCTCTACCTACCTTAAAATAGTTATGTACATTTTAAAATTATCAGTTACCTCATCTATAAAATTAGAAGAATAATACTACATATTTACCCAATACTTTTGAGTATCAGTGCTGCTAATGTTATTGTTGGGGCTTCCCTGATATCTCCGTGGTAAAGAATCTGCCTGCCAATGCAGGAGATGTGGGTTCAGTTCCTGGGTCGGGAAAATCCCCCGGGTAAGGAAATGGCAACCCATTCCAGTATTCTTGCCTGAGATATCCCATGGACAGAGGAGTCTGGTGGGCTATAGTCTAAGGGGTTACAGAAGAGTCAGTCATGATTTAGCAATTAAACAACAACAATATTATTGTCATTACTATTACTTCCCTTATTATGACTTATTATTACTATTTCTTTCATGATAATAATTATTATTTTCATTATTATTAGGTAATAAGCAATTTGTGTGAATAATATTACTTAGTTAACACAAGAACCAAATGAGGTTAATAAATTTAAATCTGATAAGAATGAGATTAGCACAATGATGGATCCATGTTAAAATGCAATCATTTTATCTGTTATTACTGTTGCTACCATCAGTGTCAGCATTATCATTATCATCATTATTATCAATTTTGGTTGCCTTCTCAATATCTCTTTCACTCTACTCCATTAAGAGTGAGCAGGTTTGTTTAGGCTTACTCTCATCCCAACTCCAAATATAGATTATTACACCTCATTGCTATATTGACAGGTTCAGGATAGCCACATTATTCAGTCCAAAGCCAATTAATACATGGAATTCCCTTACTCATAATGAGGAGTTGATAGGTTTATGATCTAAGGCGAGCCAGTTAAAAAGAAGCCCAGGACTTTTGTTTAGAAGGTGGAAGAAAGGTGATTTTTCCTAGAGGACATAAAAGAAAACAGAAGATCAACAGATAGAATCATGATATAGGTTAACACTGTGCCACAATATTGAACATCATTTTAAACCTGCTTTTACCTCTGGACATTTTGGATACATGAGTCAACAAATTCCTTTTATTAGTTAAAGTTTTCTTTTTATCCTTCACTTCAGTTCAGTCACTCAGTCATGTCTGACTCTTTGTGACCCCATGAATCACAGCACGCCAGGCCTCCCTCCCTGTCCATCACCAGCTCCCAGAGTTTACTCAAACTCATGTCCATTGAGTCGGTGATGCCATCCAACCATCTCATCCTCTGTCATCCCCTTCTCCTCCAGCCTTCAATCTTTCCCAGCATCAGGGTCTCTTCCAATGAGTCAGTTCTTCGCATCAGGTGGCCAAGGTATTGGAGTTTCAGCTTAAGCATCAGTTTTTCATCCTTCACTTACTATTAAATAAATTCTGATTGAAATGATTATGCCTCTCATAATTCCAATTGGATTTATATTTAGTAAATGTACCAACTGGATATATTTAGTATATTGGCAAGTTATATATAATGATTCTATAATCTCTTTGTAATTGGACATATCAAATTCTTACTGCTTGCATTAAATTTTTGGATGCTTCTTTTGGGGTTTTCTAGGCTTATAGTCATGTATTTTGAAAATGATACAACATTTGTGTTCTCTTTTCCAAAACTGAGGCTTTCCAGGTGGTATTAGTGGTAAAGAACCTGCTGGCCAATACAGGAGACATAAGAGACATGAGTTCAATCCCTGGGTTGGGAAGATACCCTGGAGGAGAGCATGGCAACCCACTCCAGTATTCTTGCCTGGAGAATCTCTATGGACAGAGGAGCCTGGCTGGCTACAGTCCATGGGGTCTCACAGAGTCAAACACGACTGAAGCGAATATTTTCTCTTTCTAAACTAATTGCATTGGCTAGCAGTTTCAGAAAAATGTGAAATAATAAATGGTAGCAAACATCTTTTGCCTTTTCCTACTCTTCATGGGGTTCTCAAGGTAAGAATACTGGAATGGTTTGCTACTAGACTCTAGAGATCTCTTTAAGAAAATTGGAGCTACCAAGGGAACATTTCATGCAAAAATGGGCATAATAAAGGTTAGTTATGACAAGGATGTAACAGAAGCAGAGGGAATTAAGAAGTGACAAGAATACACAGAAGTATACAAAAAAGGTCTTAATGACCCAGATTACCATGATGGTGTGATCACTCACCTAGTGTCACTCACATGATAGAGTGTGAAGTCAAGTGGGCTTAGGAAGCATTGCAAAGCTAGTGGAGGTGATGGAATTCCAGCTGAGCTATTTCAAATCCTAAAAGACAATGCTGTTAAAGTGCTGTACTCAGTATGCCAGCAAATTTGAAAAACTCAGCAGTGGCCACAGGACGGAAAAAGGTCAGTTTTCATTCCAATCCCAAAGAATAGCAATGCCAAAGAATGTTCAAACTACTGTGCAGTTGTGATCATTTCACATGCTTAGCAAGGTAATGCTCAAAATCTTTCAAGCTAGGCTTCAACAGTACGTGTACTGAGAACTTCCAGATGTACAAGCTGAATTTAGAAAAGGCAGAGGAACCAGAGATCAAATTGCCAACATCTGTTGGGTCATAGAAAAAGCAAGAGAACTCCAGAAAAACTTCTGCTTCATTGACTACACTAAAGTCTTTGAATGTGTGGATCAAAACAAACTGGAAAATTCTTCAAGCGATGGGAATACTAGACAACCTTAGTTATCTCCTGTGAAACCTGTGTGCAGGCCAAGAAGCAACAGTTAGAACCAGACATGGAACAACAGACTGGTTCCAAATTGGGAAAGGAGTACATCAAGGCTGTATATTGTCACCCTGCTTATTTAACTTCTATGCAGAGTACATCACGTGAAATGCTGGGCTGGATGACTCACAAGCTGGAATGGAGATTGCTGGGAGAAATATCGTCAACCTCAGGTATGCAGGTGATACCACTCTAATGCCAGAAAGTGAAGAGGAACTAAAGAGCCTCTTGTTGAATGTGAGAGGAGAGTGACAAAGTTGGCTTAAAACTCAACATTCAGAAAATTAAGATCATGGCATCTGGTCCCATCACTTCATGGAAAATAGATGGGGAAACAGTGGAAACAATGACAGATTTTATTTTCTTGGGCTCCAAAATCACTGTGGATGATGACTACAGCCATGAAATTAAAAGATGCTTGCTCCTTGGAAGAAAAGTTATGACAAACCTAGACAGAGTATTAAAAGCAGAGACATTGCTTTGCCAACAAATGTCCGTATAGTCAAAGCTATGTTTTTGAAGTAGTCATGTATGGATATGAGAGTTACTATAAAGAAAACTGAGCACTGAAGAATTGATGCTTTCAAACTGTGGTGTTGGAGAAAACTCTTGAGTTTCTTGGACAGCGAGGAGATCAAACCAGTCAGTCCCAAAGGAAATCAACCCTGAATATTTATTGAAAAGACTGATGCTGAAGTTCCAATATTTTGGCCACCTAATGTGAAGAGCCAACTCACTGGAAAAGACCCTGATGCTGGGAAAGATTGAGGGCAAGAGGGAAAGGGGGTGACAGAGAGTGAGATGGTTGGACTCAATGGACAAGAGTTTGAGCAAACTCCGGGGAAGGACTGGGAAGCCTGGTGTGCTGCACATGGGATCACAGAGTTGGACAGGACTTAGTGACTGAACAACAGCAACAAGCAAACAATATTCCCTTCCTTATTTTTGCTTTTAATGATTTTTTTTTGAGGTACATCATCTTAAATAGTCCTGTCTTCCTGTTTTGTTAGAATTTATGATAGAAAGGCCAGCAAAAATAAAAGTTTTTTCATAGATGACTAATCAGAAAATAATAACAAAGACACACAAAACTCCCTACAGGTGAAAGACAGCAAAATCAGTTCAGTAAAGAGAACTGAAAAGAGAGGGAGAGATAGAGAAAATTGTTAGTCATTACAGAACTTCTTAAAAATGAATTATAAGCAATAAAGGACTGGTAAAAGATAATAGACACATTGAAAATTTGAAGCGTTCATTTGAACATTTATCAATTTGAATTGGGCAGTGCTAAACTGGAAATGATTAGGAGCACTCTATGGACAGGAGATCCTGGAAAGACTTTCACAGAGAAAAGGTGGAAGTAAAGCAAAGAAATTATTGATTGGCTTAAATTATTGGCTTAAATTCTTGATTGGCTTAAAGCCTGTCTGTGATTAGTGGTCCTTAGGGTTCAGGTTTGTAGCCTCACTGCCTTTTCAAGCTCAGACTCTGGTTTGCTTATGTGGGCTGCCATGGCATTAAAGCCACCTCTGTCTGATGATCTCCTTGTTTTAAATTAAAATGAATTTAACAGGATCTATATGACCAAAGTGTAAACCTGTAAAGTGGGGACACACTTAAGAGAATCTGAAAGAAAAGCAGGGAAGTAGATAAGGAAATGTAAGAAATTTTGGAGGAAATTATAGATTATAACAACGCAGATGTCTCACATATGTCTATTTGGTGTGTCTGAAAAAGAAAGCAAGAACCAATTATGAACCAAAAATAATTTCAAAATAGAAAAGATTTTGCTTTATTGATGGGAGACTAACTCTTCAGATGAAAATGATTACAAGATGTAAAAAAATAAGGATAATATAATTATACAAAAAATAAAACACATGGAGTGGGATATTAAAGTTTTATTGAAAAGAAAAAATGTTCTGTCATTCTGATTGGCTTTGTTTGACTGTTCTTGAATTGTCTGGCAATTCTGGTAATAATTTAAGTTAAAATGAGGCCCCAAAGCTTTTGAGCTTTTCATTTTGTGCTTGAGCTTTTCAGTCACCTCTGGTATGCAGCTACAAATTACATTCTTTTCCAGACTCCGCCCTTCAGCTAAAAACTCAATTGTGAGGAATAAAACAGGGCACAGGGTGTCTGCTGTGGTTTTTTTTTCTCCTCTGTCTCAACTGCCAATTGAGACAGGGGCTGGCGGAAACTCCAGGTTGGTTTTTCTCCATCTATTATGCAGCCTCTATGCAGCAATATGTTCTGCCCCCATCCCACCCCTAGCTGAATCTCTGCCCTGGGGTTTGAAGGCAAGCAGGTAAATGCGAAACACATAAAGGACTTCCTTCCCGCCTCAGTCTGTGCTGTGCTCCACTGCACCGTGTAATGAAGCGAGAAAGCCCTGTGATGGTGCTGGAGTTCCTTCACCATTTGGTCCAATTTGTATCGTAATAAGTCAGTGTTCTCTAAAGTTGCACCAGAGGATGGGGTCATTCTGAGTTTCTGCACGAATATAGTTCTTTGTATTTTTTTCCCCTGCCTTTTTTCTCTGTCCCACTCTTACTTGTTGTCCTATAGGACATGGGAGGAGAAGGAAATGGCAACCCACTTCAGTATTCTTGCCTGAAGAATCCCATGGAAAAAGTAGCCTGGTGGGCTACAGTCCATGGGGTTGCGAAGAGTCGGACATGACGGAGCGACTAACACACATAGGACACAGGGGAGGATATTTTATAAATATGTATTTGTATTTATAAATGTGTGTGCTTGCATACTCAGTTGTGTCTGACTCTTTGCCACCCCATGGACTGTAGTCCACTAGGCTCCTCTGTCCATGGAGTTTTCCAGACAAGAGTACTGGAGTGGGTTGCCATTTCCTTCCCCAGGGGATCTTCCTGACCCAGGGATTGAACCTGTGTCTCTTGCATCTCCTGCATTGGCAGGAGGGTTCTTTACCAGTAATTTTCCTTTTGTTTTACTCCTTAATCCTATTGCAAATTACAGCTTTTAATTTTACCCCTTTGGTCTAGTGTCTCTACAGAATCCTCAGGGTGCTCTTCCCTCTGATACACCTCTCACTATGTTTCTGTAGTCCCATAAGTATGTTGCATATGGTGAATGGGGAATACTGCAGTGTGCTCCCATTCGATGTGAAGATGATATGTAACATTTCAAAACATACATGAACAGCTCTAGCACAGTGCATCCGTTGCAGGTCTATGGCAGGAAAATACAGTCTATACCAGGTGGTTTACTAGATGTACTTTAATACAGGGATCTTGTAACGAATGTCTTAGAATTGACAGAGCCAAGAGGAGGGATTAGCAACTTTGGGAATTGCTCTCACTGCTCGGGATGGGAAGACAAAGATGGAGGCAGTGCTGTTATCAGCATCTGGGAGCCAGGAAGAGCTCACCTGTGGAGAGCTGGAAATACCATGGGCACAGCTCAGAAGAAGTAGAGAGCATGCAGAAGGCTTAGCCACCTCTGGACACACTGCCCAAAGCAGAGAGAGAGAGAAATACCCTGGCATCTTCTTCTCATGCCATTGCCTCCCACTGACGGGACCCCGCTGGAAACGTGATCTGAGGCTTCAGCCCCTAGTGTTTAGGCCAGAGCAGGAATATGCAGAGAGTGGATCCGAGGACCGAGAGGCAAATGTGTCACACATACAGGACCTGGTGCAAACACAGAAAGCTCACCAAGAATTTGAGGAATATTGAAAATGCGAGTTTTGCTTTGATCAAGGGACTTGAGTGCTGTGCCAGGGTGGCTGTTGGGAGACTGAAGACGATGCTTCTTTCATGAAGCAAGTCCACCTTCTTTTTGAAGCTTGAAATCTCTTCCATAGGCAATGAAGCTTAAGTTCCTCAGACACCAGGCAAAGTGTCACATACTTCTGGAGAGAGAACTCCTCCGTCTTTTCCATTCTCTCTGTCTTTTATTCCTAGAAAAATTGGTGCCTGTTTTTGAGTGAACACCGTTATAGGCTCCAGAGATGAAAACTTGAATTAGGCAAAGTTAGTACCCTCAGCTAACACACAGCTGCTGCTGCTGTTGTTCAGTCATCCAGTCGTGTTTGACTCTTCACAACCCTATGGACTGCAGCACGCTGGGCCTCTCTGTCCCTCACCATCTTCCAGAGTTTGCTCAAGTTCATGTCTATTACACCAGTCATGCCATCCAGCCATCTTATCCTCTGTCACCCTTTTCTCCGTCTGCCTTCAATCTTAACACACAGATTAATAGAACCTAAGTGTTGATAGTCACACTTTATATATTTTGAACTAAAATAGACTTAAATGAACAATGTGCTGTGAGACCAAAATGGAAGGGATAAAAGTTGAGTCTTAAAGAGCAAACAGGAGTTAATTAGTTAAAGAAGGGAAGAGAGGATAAGAGGACACAGACCTCTGAGGTCATCAGAGAAATGGTGAGGACTTCCGGGGGCCTAACACATATTAAGGAGAGGAACAAGATCCAAACCTCACGAATGCTGCGCTGGCCCTTCCATGACCTATTCTACACAGCCACACACACACATGTCCTCAAGGGAGACATCATTTTTCAGTCCCAATACATTTGCCAAATGAGCCTACACATACCTCAGAATCCTTCTCAACACAGGGATACTGGCATCTGTTTCTAATTCACCAGTGCTATGAAATAAACCCCTCTGCTCTCCTTACAGCAGCTTGTCATTGATGGGTAGCATGTCTCACAGAGTGAGGGGAACAGGTTGAGGGAGGGAAGGGAGATTGTGAAGCAGGGAGGGGACACAGGACAGGAAAGATGACAACACTGAGACCTCACAGTTCACTGTGGTGACCTCAGAACAACCCTGTGATCAAAAAAAAGATGACATGCTCCTTGCAGTGGCTGTAATAAACTTCTGCTTGGCTGTACGCCCTCTTTGATGACCTTTTCAGCATCCTGTCTGAGTCTATGAGGGCTGGTCTAGGGCAGTGTGTCTTCCAGCGAAGACAGTATGAATTCTATCTGCAATTCTGGATCTTTGCATACTGGGGAATATCATTAAGTCAGCATATCTATAACAGAATAGGGTGAATAAAAAAATTCTGGATTTCCTCCTGCTCCTCCAACTGCCTCTTCTCTGGCTCTGTTGATGCCCCATTTTTCTTCCAGGCCTCCTAAATGTGGATATAGGCCAATAAAGCAAATAAAGGTCTCAACTTTGCCTGGTGAAGAGGACAGACTGGTTTTTAGGGCAAATTTCTTTCATTCTAAGCAGGTTTTCCCCTGGGATATCAGGGTACAGAAACTGCAGGCTGTGGCATAGCTACAAGTTTGTAAGGCTTTTGTTCTTATGTCCAGTCCTTCATCCAGAAGTCAGCATCTTGGCACTGATAATATTAAACAGATATAAGGAATGGAGTACCTCAAGGTACACATTTAGTACCATTTATCAAAAGCTGTAATATATTTTTTATATTAGAGGAAAATTAAGCTGAAAAATTCTTGTATCTATTATTATAAGAAAAATGATTTATTTTTAAATGACACCTTGTGCATTTCCTGCTGATTTCTAGTGGCCTCTAACGCTAAACAAAGATGGCTAAAGAACATTAATGAGAGAATGAAAATTCCAAATGTACATTTATAACCATTTCACGAACAAACCATTTGTTCCGATAGGGTTAGCATGTAGAATTTCCCCAGGCGTCCTAGAGGGTGAAATTTGTGTCAACTGTTTTTTTCCCACATGAGGGCATCAGTGCTCTAAGCAGCGTTAGAATTCCCCCTCTTCTAAGCCTGACTTTAAGAGCTCTATTTGGAGAAAATGAAAACACATTGTGAGCCTCATACATCTTCGACTATATAAAATTAACGCTTGGTTTATCTTCCCTGGAAAAACCATTCATTCTTTTCTTTGATTCATCTAGCAGTACCTTCTTACGGGAGGAGAAAAGATGACACACCTGTGATGTGGCCGCTCCCTGTGGAGCCCACCAGGGTCAATTCGATTCTGTTAGATTAAAAGGATTATAGAATTTAGATGAGCAGTAATACTATATAACATGTGTTCATTTGCAGTGAAAATTAATCCACTTAAAAACTCTATGTGTATGTCTGTTCATATTCCACAGATTTATTTTCACAGCCTGGGATATACTGCCATCACACATTACCCTCGGTTAATTCTAAATTTCACACTTTTAGTTGCGAGTAAATCCAGGTAATAATATAGATAGATCCCTGGAATATTACTCTCAGTCTAGTTATTGGCATAATGACTAAGAGTTTGTCAATGAGAACTTTCAATGACTTGACTTTTCCTTACCAATTAAGAATAAATTAATCACCTTAGCACTGATATCCTCCATAATAAGCCCTGACCTGCTTTTCTAGCCTTATCTCAACTAACTTTATTCTCAGATGGTGAATAAGTTGTAAAAGAACTGATAATTCACACACCACTTTTCAGCACAGGGCAGAGGTATCCTTAACTTTATTGCCTTTTTTCATTCTACCTAAAATATCATCCTTAGCCCCCATGTGAATCTATAGAATCCTAGCTCCCTTTTGCAGTCCATGATGCATCCCAGATCCTCTGATCCTCATTCTGGCTTCACCTTATCCACTGCCTGGGTGTGATCTCCCTCTAACCAGGGGCATGTACTGGCACTTTGTCTTTGATTCATTGCCACTAATTTGCCCCCATTTTATTATTCATGAATGTACCTGATGTCCCCCTAACATCTTATTGCCGAAGTGATTCTGCATCCATGTTTTTGTTCCTTTAAAGTAGCAGTACTTTGCTTGTCAAAGGGACAAGGAGCTCCCTTCTGGTATTTTTGTGAAGTCTTTCTTTTGCCTTTTCTATGAGTTTCCCCCCCTGCCCTACTCTGTCTAATATATTTATGAAGTGGCTTAACTTTGAGGGTGCAGTTTAACCAACAGAAATTTATTTTCTCATCACTCTGGAAGCTGAAGTCCAAGATCAAGGTGTCAGCAAGGTTGGTTTCTTCTGAGGACTCTCTCCTTGTAGACATCCACCTTCTTGCAGTGGTCACTTTTTGGCCTATGTACGTCCACGAGTGTGTCCAAGTTTGTTCCTCTTATACCGACAACAGTCATATTGGACTAGCCCCCTCCCTGCCCCCACAGTGACCTAATTTTAACTGAATTGCCCTTTCTAAAGACCCTAGTCTCCAGATACAGTCACAGTCTGAGGTACGAGGGGTCAGAGCTTCACTTTGTAGGTTTTGAGAAGGACATAACTCAGCTTATAAAACCGTATCATTCAATTTTGTTTCATTTTTGTTACATTTGAATACCTCTTTTATGGAAGTCTTTCTCAAACTGAAATCCTACTATATTAACACATATCTATCAGCTACCACTTCCCAGAGGGCTTCAGGGAGAACTGAAATGGTTTGTGAACCAAAATGAATAGAATACAATTCATTTAAAATGCTGTGATCCCTCCATCCAAGTCGCTCATTGGTGCCATCAGTGAACATGGGCTTGAGAGAAGAGAGACCAGGAGAGAGACCACCGCCTGTGCAGCCTGTGGAGAAAGGGAATGTGGGTATGAGGAGGAGCAGTGTTACAGAGGCATGCTCCAGCTGGTCTAGACACGTTGGTAAACAATGAGGAAGAAAGAGAAGAGTTCTGTTGTGACCCAGTACATCACACTGCTCAGCAGATTTATAATTAGAGATCTCAGAGAAAAATTATGCAATGTGTTTCCCACTCTACCTGTTGGTTCAGGAAATAGCCATTCTCCACAACCCCTGGGATCTTGTCAAAATATATCTTCACATATCATGAAACCCTGAAGTTGGCAGAAGCCTCAGCCTTGACAAGTAAGCGTACATCAATCTGTAACACTGTCACTGTCCTCCAAAGATCCTCATGGAACATCTTTCTTGAAGAGATGGTAGTGGGCAGATTTGACACAAGGCTCTGAAGAGTTCTCCTTCTGGTGCTTTTCATTCCGTTGTATAGATTCAGGTCTCCATCCAATAGAATTGTTATCCTTCAACCCAGAGGACTTTCTTTAACATTCCTCATAGTGCAGGTTTGCTGGTGATGAATTCCTGTATACTCCTGAGACAAAGCTAAAGGGTCCAACCAGCTCTTATCTGTTGCCTTTGTGGATTGCTCTATGGGGATACGTTTGTTCAATTTTTGTAGATCTGCAAAAATCTTTATTTCATGGTCACTTTTTAGAGCACATTTTGTTTGGGTATAGATGTTAGAGTTAATGCTTTTCCAGGGCTTTAAAAATTTTGCTTCACTTCTAATTTTTGCTGCTGCTGCTGCTGCTAAGTCGCTTCAGTTGTGTCCGACTCTGTACGAGCCCATAGACGGCAGCCCACCGGGCTCCCCCATCCCTGGGATTCTCCAGGCAAGAATACTGGAGTGGGTTGCCATTTCCTTCTCCAATGCATGAAAGTGAAAAGTGAAAGTGAAGTCGCTCAGTCATGTCCGACTCTTAGCGACCCCATGGACTGCAGCCCACCAGGCTCCTCCATCCATTGGATTTTCCAGGCAAGAGTACTGGGGTGGGGTGCCATTGCCTTCTAATTTCTATTGTTCCCAAAAAGGTTTCTGTACCTTTTAACATCCTGTCTGAAAGTCATAACTGGCAGATTTTGCTTGGAGTGAGTGGCATAGACTCAGGCTGCTCAGTTCCTGAGCTCTGTCCCCTCTAATTCCTTCTTTAACATTTCTATCCTGTGGCTGGAGTGAAGGTGAAGGAACTCATCAATTTTACTTTAGAGATAAGAAGTGAAGTTCAGGGAAGTTACATAACTAGTCTAGTGCCAATAGGAAGCAGAGGAGGAATGTAACAGAATATAATTGCAGGCACCAGGAAGTGCACCTCTGGACTTCATTCCTAGGACAGAATTTTGAACCATGATTTTCCTCTTCTCTTTGCTTTTGTAGGGTTTTCCTTTTTAATCTAGAAATTATGACAATTGATTTTTACCAAACGATAATAAAAATAGTAAATAAGGGCTTCTGGAGTCGCTGAAATCCTTTACTACATACACAGCCTGTAAGTATAATAATGACCTCTCTCTTTCATAACTGCAGTTGTTATTCAGTCAACAAATGATCACTGTGTGCCTATTGGGTGCCAGATCTCAAATGTTCTTACCTACAGGAAATTTACACCACCAAGTCTACTTTTATGAATTTTAAATTTAACCTTTTCCAGAATATTCCTTTCTGGTAAAATATTGTTCAGTCCTGGAAGAACAACTCTTTGAAATAGTTGCTCGATTGGAAAAAAAAAAAAACCAACCAAACCACACACACAAACATCACACATATATGTATCTGTACACACATAATATATACACACAAAGCATACACATATGCATGCATATTATATATATACCATTAATATCTGTTTATATGTGTATATATTTATTTATATGTACACACACATATATGTGTGTGAATTGTGTATGTATATATATTTGTGTATATGTATTATTTTGAAAAAGTAGAGTTGAAAATTTTGAAAAACTAGTTTTATTTTTTTTATAGTAACAAACATGGATGGCTGAGTCAACCTAATCTTACACTGCCTCTGCCATTCAGGTTCGGAGACTGGTTGTTCTGCTCAGTACTTTATTCTGAGCATCTTTGTGCGGCATCAAAGCCTGCCTTAGTTCCATTCCAGCTTTGCATATTTTCTGATTCAATGTGACTTGAGTTTTCGAAGAACTTTTCTTCCCTCCTTTTGAAGCTTTCAGAGATTTTGAAAAATGCTTTGGTCCATTTTCAGGGATAGTCATGCAGAACGATGAACTGTCTTTGTTTTATGGCTGAACAACTTCCCTTCCTGGAGCACCTCAAGGCGAACGTATTTAACTGATGCCATCATCGACTTGTGTCGTTTCTTTTCATCCTCCTCACTCTTCTGTGAATGTCATGAGTTTTAATATTTCCCAAATATCCTGGTGGTTTTATTTTTCTAAAAATGCTCATAGATTTTAAAAAACGTACATAAGAGTGAGAAACAAGATAAAGCAGCCAAACATTATGTGTGTGGTCTTTACTGTATCCTGCTATATTTTTCATTTTCCCAATTGATTTTTTTTTTAGTTCAGCTAGAATTTAGCTCTGTCAGAAAACAGTGAGCTTTAAGAATTCCAAGTTCATAGGCAAAGCACTCATCCACAGTAGAAAATAACAAAGATGTATTTATATGATGCCAGAACCCTGGTAGGTGGTGGTGGTTGTGAAAGAAGGATCCCTATAGCTGGGGTTAGGTTTATACTGGTAAAAACAAAAAAATTGAGCGAACTGTCAATACAACTCATACAAAATTCCTTCCACCTTTGCCTTAATTATCATTCTAACTAGGTCATTATTATGAGTTATTATTATACTCACCTTATTTTTCCTCTTTGCTCTGTCATTGGGACCTGGCCTTCAAGTTGTATGGTTTTCTTCTCTATACTTTGTCTGACCTGTTTGGTCACAATGATTGGTGTCTCCAACATAGTTCACTTTTAAGGGATGTGTCTCATTTCCTCCTCCATCTCGTTGCTCACTAGTTTAATAATTTTATTAACCAAATTTCCCACTGTCTTTTTTGGTTTCCAAAAGCTGTGTTTTCCTTTTTATATTATTTTCTCTATTCATTCGTTGGCCACACCACATGGCATGTGGGATCTTAGTTTCCCAGCCAGGGTTCAAACCTGTGCCCCTAAAGTGGAAGCCCAGAGTCTCACCACGGGACTGCCTAAGAATTCCCCTGTATCGTGTTCTCTTGATTCATTTTTTTCTGTCTCTTTCCTTTCTGAACTTTTGTTTTTCCTTTCATCCCTTCTCTTATTTTCTTCACTTTCTGCCCTTATCTGGTCATGTGTACAGGACCAAAGGTCAGAGGTCTCTTGCCTGGATATATTGCCCCATCGGAAGAAGAAGGAAAAAAAATTACTATTTCCATAATTTTCAAGATTTACTCTTCAAAAATCTCAAGTACTCAAGAACTTTAAAGACTCATGAGGGTCCTCAAATGAACAAACCAAAGAGAAAAAGGTTTATACCCATGATAGTTTGGGTTTTTGTAGAAAACGCCTTATTCAGTTCTTTCTAGTGACACAAGTGAATTTGTTTCTTTAACTTTGACCAAGAGAGCTCTATCCAATCCCCAAAGTTTAGAAAATATGTTTATTTTACCAGAGACAGTATGACGAACTTAGCACAAATTTTAACCCAATATGATTTGTTGCTGTAAGAGTGAAGGCAGGCCACACAAGACTTCTCTACAGATTATGATTACTGGAAGCCTGGCCATGGCTCAAATAGCGGAGGATAGGCCTTCCATTCTTCTAGCTACAAAAATCTGCCAAGTTCAAGAGAACTTAGAACACACGGAAAGCAAGACCGCTGTATCATGAACCATACTAATGAGTGTATATCCTTGTTAGTAGCACTGTTCAGTGAGGAAAAATATGTACTAAAAGTTTATGAAGTGTCTACTATGTTTACTTCCTGTATATAAAGGACTGGGGATACATCTGTGCATCAGTTGGGATGAGCTAATTGCTATTGTTCAGTTCTAGCTGACTCTTTGCAACCCCATGGATTGCAGCATGCTAGGCTTCCCTGTCCTTCCCCATCTCCTGGAGGCTGTTCCTGTCCATTGGCTCCCTAGATAAATCTGAGACTTGGAGTATGAGTCAGTCTGATGGCAAAGTATATTATCGTCAATCCTTTAATGTTTTAAATATTTAATTTTAAAATTTTTAATTGGAGTTTAATTGCTTTACAAGGTTGTGTTTGTTTTTGCCATACAACGTTAATTAGCCGTAAGTTTGTATATCCCCTCCCTCTTGACCCACCCTCCCACCCCCACACTGCCGCATCCTCACACCCCACCACTCTAGGTTGTCACAGAGTGCCGGGCTGAGCTCCCTGTGTTATATAGCAGCTTCACATTAGCTGTCTGCTTTACATATGGTCGTGTGCGTATATGCCAATGCTGCTCTCTCACTTTGTCCCACCCTCTCCTGCTGTGTCCACAAGCCCACTGCCTACATCCGCATCTCTATTTCTGCCCTGCAAATAGGTTCATCAGGATCATTTTTCCAGATTTCATATATATGTGTGTGAATATACAATATTTGTCTTTCTCTTTCTGTCTTATTTCACTCTGTGTAACAGGCTCTAGGTTCACCCACCTCAGTTCAAATCACTCAAATTTGTTCCTTTTTATGGCTGAATAATATTCCATTGTGTATATGTACCACAACTTCTTTATCCATTCATCTGTTGATGGATATTTAGGTTGTTTCCATGTCCTGGCTATTGGACATAGTGCTGCAATAAACATGGGGAACATGTATCCTTTGGAATTATGGTTTTCTCAGGGTATATGCCTACTAGTGGGATTGCTGGGTCATATGGTAGTTTTATTCTTAGTTTTTTTAAGGAATCTCCATACTGTTCTCCATGATGGCTGTATTAAATACTTTAAAATATAGGAAAAATATTCTCTATTAAAAACACTAAAATCAAGGTCCAAAGAGCCCATGTAGAATGAGTCAGGAGTAGAATTTAAGTCTGGCTCCCTCCAAAGCCCCTGCTTTTAAAATCCATGAGGTCTGAAGGAGGAGCCTCTCCTGGTAAGCTAGTCAAAGGGAAAGGAATAGCAGTTATGTTTAACTTTAAAGAAACCAGGTTAAAAATACCTCAAAAGGACGCCTGTGATCTCAATCTAGGTTAATTTTCTATTGCACAAATTATAATAAAATTTTAAAATACAGATCACTACATGAGACATCTATCTTGTGGGGGAAAATCCAGTGGTGCTAATTAAATAGTCTATTTCTTTAAAAGCAGTAATTGAGGCTTGTAATGCAGAAAGACAATTCTGGGATTCTACTGTTCATAAACCTAAGTGAATGAATACAACTATGGTTTATTTATGTAGTGTTGAAACTGTATGCTACACAGCACTGTACAACTGAGGAAAGAGACTGAATACAAATAAATGAACCTGACTGTTTATTTCCTCAGTTGGCTGTGGGTTACCAGTGTTTAGAAAAGGATGGTGTCACTGAAAAAATTTACAAAGGAAGGTTGATTCAAGTCCCCATATGCAGGAGTTTATGAACACAGAAAGCTCCACACATCAGTAAATGTGTTCATCCCCTAAACAGCACTAAAATAATGCTGGCTTGTGCAGGCAGGCCATAAAATCAAGGCAGCACACAATTAAGGGTAAAAGTGCTATATATCCTCCAACACCTAAGAGGGCAGCCATATAACAACTTCCTGTGTGAAGCAGGAGACAGTGCTTGAAGGAATGCATCGTTTGTAGTGGTTGCAGGGGAAAGGAGGAGAAAATAGTTTCTCTCCATTTTAATATTTTGAGAAATGTGTATAAATCTTTTGTTTCCTAAGCTTTCTGGAAGTATTAAAAGCAATCTTGTTGCCTTTACTTTGTTACCTACATTTTCTCAGATCAATTTCATCTTTTCACTTCTCTTTTCAAGTCTTCAGAGCCAGGCAGCCCAGAAGTGGGGCATCTGTTCAGTGCTTTGAGGCTTGAACAGGATGCCTGTGTAGCCACTTCAGATATTATAACTGGCAGCCCCAACTGACGACCCCAAATTCCCCTGAGTCCCTGCAGAGGCAACCACCTATTGATTTCCTAATTTTTCATCACCAGAAGGCATGGATTTCCTTTCCCACTAATTATATACTTAATTTGAAATCAGGAAAGGGCAATGGGTAATGCATACTGCGTGTGAGTTAACCTTCTTCAGTTAACCTTCTCAGGTCCCTCTTCATATTGAATATGAAGAGAGAAAATTAAAGAGTGCACAGAGGGAGGTAATTTATCTCTCTAAGATCAACCAAGAAAGGGCTCTGATGAGCTTCAGGAAGGAGTGCAGAGGCCCTTCCTTCCTCTTTTCTGTTTTGGGATTTGACATTGTTGAAAGTTTATGATATCAGGACCTTTGCTCTGATCTCTGCCCAAAGTCTCAGGGTGGAATGGAATTGTTCTCTCATGGAATCATGGAACAGTAGCACTAGGAATAAATGTTACTCTCTGGATTAGAAATTGATTTCACAGTTGAATGCTATGTCTTGAATCAGGGGAACACTTTTGCAATCTGAAAAATATTCTAATTTGAATAGGGTAGAAACAGTATTATTTCTCCTAAAACTTAGTGTGTTATATAATTTCTGGGCAAAAGTTCAGCTATATTAAAATTAAGGAGAAGGCTGTCCCTATGCCTGAACTCACACATTGTCTTTTGGGGTTTTATGAGTGAGAGAGAATGAGAGGAGTTTTAATATTGGGTAATTTGAGTATTTCCTATTTAAAGGGAAAGGAAATGGTGCAGGGGTCATGTTTTCTAAGTTTTGTGGTTTCCAGAACACTGCTTGAATATACTTAAGATTGTGGTAACAGTCATTTACATGACTGCCACCTTACCACCTTTTCTTACCATACTTTCAGGCTCATTTTGTACTTGTCATTATTTTTGTACATGCAAAGGTGAAACTAGAGTAAATTTTAAAAATATACTTATGCTCCAAGAATTACCCATCCCATTTTCCTTTCAATGTGGCTTTTGTGGTTTTGGAAAAGAATCTATTGAAAATCTTGTCTGACATTTGAGCTTTGAAATTCGAACAAAATTGGAGAGCACTACTGAACTGAACGTCATAAGATCTAAGTCTAAAACTTTTGAGACTTTCCCATTCATTTCTCTCTTACTGCCACTACTTTTTACAGCTATCTAGATTTATTGGCTTACTGTATAACACCTTGTTAAATTGGCCACTTGCCAGGGTTTGGGTAATCTGGGAACATGCTAGCTATTAATTCTCTTCTTTCCTGAGATCTGCTATCACTGGCCATAGATGAGATATATGAGAGGTTAACATCAGTGCTGGGTCTGTGTCCATACGCAATGTTATTCTGCTTCATTAGAGAAAATGATTTCTGTTCTGTAATTTTTCTGTTTCCTGAGGCTATCTTTAAGAAGATTCGGTTCAATTCTGATTTAATAGGTATTTAGAAACTGATGTTTTTCAGTGTATTAGTTTTCTATGGCTGCTGAAACAAATACCATAAACTTAGTGGTTTAAACAACACTAAATTTTTCATTTTCCAGTTCTGGAGGTCAGAAGTCTGGCATGGGTCTCCCTGGGCTAAAAATCAAGGCGTCTACCAGGCTGTGTTCCTTTCTGTGGGCTCTGAGTAGGCACATGCCCTTGCATTTTCCAGCTTCTAGAAGCTGCCATATTCTTTGACTTGTTGCTCTTTCCTCCATCTTCAAGTCAGCAGTGGCAAGCTGAACCTTTCTCAGGTCATATCACGTTACTTTGACCATTCTTCTGCCACCTGCTTCCGCATTTAAGAACCTTGATTTCATTGGGGCCACATAAATAATCCAGGATTATCTCCCTATTTTAAGATCAGTTTATTGACAGCCTTAATTCCATCTGCAACCCCCAATTCCCTTTAAGGTAACACATTCACTGTTTCCTATGGCTAGTTGGATATATGGGTAGTTTTGAAGAACATTTTCTTGTTTACCAGACCAAGTTACATTTTTTTCTAGATAAAAATTATTTCATGAAAACATAGACACTAAAATGTTAAAAAATGATCAACATACCACTCAATAAATTTTCATAACTTGTTCATAATATGTGTTCCTTTGTGACTGGCTTCTTTCATTTAGCACAATGTTTTTAAAATTCACCCATGTTGTAGCATGTACCAACACATTTCTTTTATTGCTGAATAACAGTGCATTGTATGGATACATCACATTTTTAAAATACATTAATTTGTGAATGAACATTTGGGTTGTTGCCACATTTTAGATTCTAAGACTAATGCTACTATGAATACTTATGTACAAGTTTTCGTGCAGACATGTGTTTTCATTTTTCTTGGATACATTGCTAGGCATGTAATCGCTGTAATTGATCACATGATAATTCTATGCTTAAATGTTTGAGTAACTACCGAATTGTTCTCCAAAGCAGGGGTGGCATTTTACATTCCCGCTAACAGTGTATGAGAATTCTGATTTCTCTGCATCCTGTGGTTGTCTGTCTTTTCAGTGAGAGCCATTTTCAGGGGTATAAAATGGCATCTCATTGTGGCATTGACTTGCATTTCCCTAAAGGCCCATAACGTTGCATCTTTTAATGTGCTTGGGGGTTTTATATCTTCCTTAGAAAACTGTTTAGATTCTTTGTCCACTTTTAGGTTCAGTTGCCTTTTTATCATTGAGTTGTAATACTTTGTTATGCATTCTAGATATAGATATCCTATCAAGTACATGATTTGCAAAATTTTCCTTTCATTTTGGGCTCTCTTTTCATTTTCTTAATGATATCCTTTTAAGGACAAAAGTTTTAAAATTTTGATCAAGTCCAATTTGTCTATTTTTATTGTGGTATTGTGCTTTTGATATTGTGTTAAAAATACTGCCTAATCCAAGATCGTACATACTTATGTCTATATTTTAGTCCTTGTTGGTATACTTTTTGTATACAATATGAGGTAAGATTCCAAATTTTTTGTTTTGTGTGTGGATATATAGTTGTCCTAGGACCATTTGTTGAAAAAAATAATTCCCATTTCACCTATTTTTAATGAACTCATCTACTAAGTACATTTTTAATGGCTTCTTTGACTCAGGGCTTCCCTTGTGGCTCAGATGGTAAAGAATCTGTCTGCAATGTGGGATACTGAGGTTTGATACCTTGGAGAAGGAAATGACAATCCACTCCAGTATTCTTACCTAGAGAATTCCATGGATAGAAGAGCCTGGTGGGCTACAGTCATGGGGTCACAAAGAATCAGACAAGACTGGTCGACTACACTTTTCACTTTTTTTTTTTTTGACTCAGAATTGGTTATATGATTTACTCATTAGCTTCTTTATTCTCATTGCCTTCTGGTATTCTGGTATGTAAATATATCATAACTTATTCATCCAGTCTACCTTTGCTGAGTGCTTGGGTAGTGTCTAGTTTGTGGCTATAATGAATAGTGCTGATATGAACATTCTAACACATGTCTTTTGGTGAAAAGAAAATCTTGGGGATTCAACTAGAAATTCTGCAGATTAGTTATTAATCTGAAAGAGGTACTTTAGGCCATCCAACTGTAGGGCTTTCTTGGTAAAAGTCCAAATTTGGTATGAAAGCAAGGAATGATAATAAATGTGGTGCTGGAGGCCTGCCTTGTTAGGATGGTTTTTCCTCCAACAAATACTCCTTAAGTCTCTACGTATTCAAGGTTTTGTACTGGGCACTGGAAGGAAGCTGATGTAGGGAACAGACATGTTAAAATGTAAATCGGAAATTACATGTATTGTATGACTTGCTGAGTTCTCTGATATTCAGCGTACAGCTGGTTTGCAAAATTTGGTATTCTTGCCCAGAATCCTGGGAGTCAGTGAAAATTCTCAGAAGTGGTATGTTATTCAAGTTGAGATCCAAATGATGGATAGATCCCCATATATGGAGGTGCTGGTTGGTAGAATAATGCTATGGTCAGAAAATAATGCCTACTGTCTATACTAGGAAGACACATTCCACATCAAGGATGAGGTGAGTCCATGGTTTACCTAGAACTGGATTAGGTGAAAGATTAGTATTTTCTTAGTTGGCTGGATTTTTAGCTTCCTCTGTTACTGGTAGGTACATGGAATCTTTAGAAATGCAGAGATTCTTAGCTTCTTTAAAAGTATGTTTTTTGTTTCCTCAATCTCTGTTTACTAAAAAACAAAGAGAAGGAATGGCAAAAAAGTGAAGTAGAGACAACAAAAAAAAAAAATGGAAAAGGCAGAAAAAAAGACGTTAAAAATCTTTGACAATCATACCTCAATAGATTTGGTTTCCTTTGTACTTACATGTACATGTTTACTTATGTAACTTAATTTATGAATTTAATAACCTTATTTCTGATAAGGGATCAAAGTCATGAGCAGATTGCTAAAGAGGTCCATAGCACAAAAAGGTTAAAATCCCCTAAACTAGACTATAAGTTAAAAAATTAAATATGCTAATAGAGTCAAATGCATTAGTTTTGTGTAAAGTAAGTTACCCCTGAAAACTGGTAATCAGTATGAGTTGATCTAAGAGATAAATTCTTCCTTACCACTGTCTGATGCCAATGAATTTCTTAAGTGAAAGCACCTGGCCTAGAGGAGCAGCTCAATGAGGGAAGGTATAAAGATTTGGGACTTACTTTGAGGTAACTGAATCTTCAAACACTTCATTTGCTGGTCTACAATCCTTTGGAAGTAACTTTTCCATGCACTCAAGTTCCTCTGACTCACAGTTTTTCTTTTCTTCAAGTAAAACTAAACCCTGGAAATAGAAGTGCTTATGCAACCTTATGAAAAATAATCTATCTTGAATTCTCTGAAAACCATAGCTTCTAATCAGTACAAATCCAGTTTCAGCAAGAAAAGGCCTGAAAAAGAGAATGTAGGAGTGGGCAGATACACAGCCTGCTGGTTGTCTTTTTCCAAGAGGATCATCTCCTTTTCCTTTAAGATGTCAAATTGGAGCCTTCCATCAGGATTTCCAGGGAGTCGCTGATACAGAAAGTGTGTTTTTGTGTATTACATTAGGAAATCAAATTAGCTTGTTACTTTTAAGCAAAATATACAGATTCTGATTATTTGAATGTAATTAGATTTCCTTATTTAGCATACACTTTACTGTGAGTTACTGGTTATTATTAAAAACTGAACAAAACCTTGAGCTCAGATCAGTAGGACTCTGAGGGAGTCAAGCTGCCTTAGTGCCAGATGTTGGAGAACACCTATCATAGAGCTCTGGGCCAGTTTGATACTTTGGCTTTAATAAAAGAAATAGCTGTGCTGTTGTCATCCTAGTAAACCTGGTAAATAAGAGTTTAATTATTGAGAGGGTTGTTTTCCCTTGAACTTTTTAGATTTTTGAGAATAATATTGATTTATCCAGACCAGGGAGTAGCAGCAGCCTATGGGCCAAGTTTGGCCTACCACCTGCTCTTTTGGATAAAGTTGTGTTGCAATACAGCCCCTCCCATTTGTTCACATAGTGTCTGTTGCAGCTTTTTTGCTTTACAACAGAGCTGAATAGATGAGATGAATCATATGGCCCAGAAAGTCTAAAATATTTATTGTCTGTCCTTTAACAGAAAAATATTGACTTCCTTGTCTCGACTACAAAATGTCTTTTGTATTGGTTTGTTTGTGAGAAAAGAATGTTTAATGACTTAATGAAGATTATTAGTATTGAGTGGTTCCAGTTTCTAATTTACTCAAGAACTCTGAGGCTGTTTGATTCTCCCAGATGCCCCACTGCGCAACAAGACTATAAGGTATCTGAGATTAGAGGGACAGCTATGCTAGGCATGCCTCTGTCTACATAGAAGTGTGGATTGACCAAAAGCACAACTGAAAATATGGCGCAATCAGGAACCTGTCACTATCTTGGAAAGGCTAGTGATTTGTTATCTGTTTAGTATTCTTTAACTACTTTCTCAGTATGTATTTAGCAGAGAACTTGGGTGCTATGTGGTAGAAATGAGGAACAGGAGGATACTGTTAAGAATTTTGACAGAGATACTTAAATTTTGTTGAGAATAGGGCTGAATAACTGTTGGTAAAAAAAAAATAGTATTTATTGCTTATATTTTTGTCTTTGTGCCATTGTACAAATTACATTTGAAAACTACCCCTTGGCATTTCTAGTGAGTAAAATAAAATGTAATATGTAAACCATATTGAGGAAAATAAAGTAAATCTTAGCCTTAGTTTTCAGAGTGGGGACTTTTAGAGACAGCCCCAGACTAGAAAAATAAAAGGATCCTGTAGAAGTCAGAATTGAGGATTTGGGGACCTCAAGGGACCGTTAACGATGAGGTCTGAAGCCAAGTCTGACTGAGGAAGCATATCCAGGTTGGCAGAGAGGACGTGTGAACAATTGTAAAGCTGGGAGGGGGCTGATTTGGCACAAATGTATTACTGTGATGTGCTACACTCTGTAAGTTCTCTATAGGGATTGGTTTATCTTCTTGGCACACAAATAACAGGCTTTCATATGGCTCTCCTTTCTGCAGGTTATCCGAGATTTCAGTGAGATGCGGTTTTGGAGTAGAGGTTGTTGAAACTTGGCTCAGGAGAATGACTCAGTTGGCTGCCTGAAGACAATATGGGATATAGGCGTAATGTTTATTATGCTTAGTTAAAATTGTATCACTACCTGCTGCACTCATTCAACTGACATATATGTATAAAGTGCCTACTATTGCCAGATCCAGTGCAGGTACAGAATACAGGCAGAAGCACAGAAATGGAAGGAAAATTCTGCCCCTGTGGCACCAGGAATAGGAGAAAAGGCTTACAAGTATAGACTGCATGATTACAGGATGCTATTTTAGTTGCAGGAGAGCTTTATGGTGACGGTACCTGGAGTAGGGGTGCGTAAGGGAGCTTTAGGAGTTTGGTATAGAAGGTGATCATGGGAATCTTTCCAAAGAAACTCCAAAATGAATTTTGAGTGGTCAACAGGAGTAAGTCAAGGGGAGTCAGGGAGAGGCAGGCATCCCTACTATGCATGCTTTTCAAACACGAAAGGGAGTTAATGCCCTTGTGGCAACTCTTAATCAACAGAAGATGGGACTTGATGGATAAATGCTTGTAAATCTTGCCCTTTGAGTGGAGAATATGGGACGACTTATGTAGGCTTCTCAAGAAAGACCAGTGAATTGAGTCTCTTTCCTTATAGCAATGGTGTGATGACGTACCCGTGAACTGGCTTTTCTCTCTCACCCCTTCTGCTCACTCACTCCTATTCTCTTCCAAGAACAAACAGCACTCTGAAGGCACTGAGACCAGAGGTAGCACTATGTGTTTCCCAAACTGCCAGGAAGTCACTCTGGCTGGAGAGCGGTGGCTATGGGCAGAATGAAAGGTCAGCTGTGGAAGCAGGCAAGGGCTGTCAGAGATGGTCTTAGGTACCACCCTAAAGGATTGGAGCTTTGCTCTGAAGGCGGTGGGTAGGGGGGACCAGGTAATTTTTAGTTCTGGAATAACATGATCACATTTCTATTTAAGCACTTTTGCCCTAATTAAATGCTGTAAATAATATGCCCTGTACAACTTTGTCCACTTGTTGCAAAGTTTGCTAGCAAAAGGCTTCATGGGTCTCAGGGAAACTCTTCCAACACACCTGGATTGTACATAAAACAGACTCATCATTATGTACACAAAATACATTTGGAAAAAGCAATTTAAGACATTTTAATAATTTTATAATAGTAAAGGAAATATATACTCATAATAGCAAATTTATTATAGGAAATAAAGCAAAGCAATAAAATTAAAATTAGCCATAATCCTATTGCTAGCAGGTATATTGTTACAATGTTGATATAGTATTAATGTTTTAATATATTTTCCTCCAGTTGTTAATTTATATATGTGTATTTTGGTTACATACTATACAGCATATTCAAATTTGTATCTTTTTTCATATAACTTTATGGATGAACACTTCCTAAGGACATTAAATATTTTTGAAGTCATGAATTATGAACACATAATAGCCCATTATATGAATATGCCATAACTTAATGAATCTCCAATTATTGGACATTTAGTTAACTTCCAATTATATGCTATGGAGTCCCTTGGACTGCAAGGACATCCAACCAGTCCATCCTTAAGGAGATCAGTCTTGGATGTTCACTGGAAGGACTGATGTTGAAGGTGAAACTCCAATATTTGGCCACCTGATGTGAAGAGCTGACTCATTGGAAAAGACTCTGATGCTGGGAAAGATTGAGGGCAGGAGGAGAAGGGGACGACAGAGGATGAGATGGTTGGATGGCATCACCAACTCAATGGATATGGGTTTGGGTGGACTCTGGGAGTTAGTGATGGACAGGGAGGCCTGGCATGCTGTGGTTCATGGGGTCACAATGAGTCAGACACGACTGAGTGACTGAACTGAACTGAAAAATAATGGGATTTTTTCCCACACCTTAAATTTTTGTGAATTTATGACTATTTTTTTAGGAAGCACTTCCTGAAGGAGTAATTTTGAATACTTTCTTGAGAAAGGCATGACATAAACAAATAGACTAATTAGATAGCTTCAGAATCTAAAAATACAAACTGAAGAATTTTTAGAAAATTCTTAGTGTGTATTGTTAATACATATTAACACAAACTAATGGAAAAGTTTATTAATTTATACTTCCCATAATATTTATTGTATACTTTACCACCCTTCTTTAATATTGTGAATATTAATGTTCTTTAAAAATTTTATTTAAAAAATGAAAATTTCAGTTTAAAACTTACATTGCATTTTAAATTTGTCACTGAGTCTCAGGAAAATAATCTTCACTTTGTCATGGCTTCCCACTAAGATATCTGAATATTGAACATCTAATTAATAATGGTGATTAAATGTACATCATGGTTTTAGAAAAAAACTGGAAACTTCATTGGTTCTGGATTGTCTACTCTCCCATTTGTATTTATCAGGGTAACCTAGACACTCCACCCAAATCAAACTGAACAAAAGCTGTAAAATTCAAGCTAGAAACAACAAAAGCTTCTTTTTCACTCTTGTCATGGTTCAGTGTGGGCTGGTTCAGTGTTGGAGAGGAAATGCTTTGCTCCACAGTCTTTCGGCAGACACATTATCGGCCTCAGCCCACATCTTTGATCCTTGTCTCTGATTGTCAAGTAGGACAGATATGAACAGTTCCTGCTGTCAGCATCTCACCTGCGGCATGCATCGTGGTTGGCATCCTTGTTCTTTCTTTGGAGAGCTTTGAATTCTCAGGGGTGGTGTTGGAGGAGTGCACTCAGTCCTGGCACTTGAGAGCTTAGAACAGCAGTGGGATTAATATCCCTGAGGGCAGCTCTTGGTTTGTGGAAGGATGACAGATGTGAGCTACTACACAGATACTCCCACCTCCCAACCTTTGGGCAGAAAAACCTGGGTGGGATTTTGCAGGCCTCTCAGGAGAACTCCTGGTCTATGCTCTCTTTCCTTACCCCAGTGACCTGAATACCTCACTCTTTTAATAGCTTCCTTCAGCCACTATCTCTGCCTTCTTATCCTGCTTCTGGGATCACTGTCCCAATAATCTGTTGGGTTGGCCACAAAGTCTATTCAGGTTTTTCTGTACTAAGATGTTATGGACTCTTATGAGTCCTAAATGAACTTTGTGGTCAATCCGATATTTATACCTGAGTCTCTTTCAGGGTAGCCCATGCTAAGATATTCAGGGATATATGTTCTCTGCATCTTAAAGTTCTCCTATCCTCTGCGTCTTCCAAAAGAAAGTACAAGAATGTGGAGGACTGTATACAAGGGATCCATGGGGCAGATGTCACTGCTGCCCACATTCTGTTGGCTAGAATTCATTCACGTGGGAGGCTAAGAAATACGGCCTCATTGTCCTCTCATGAGGAAAAGGAAGTAGCAACCCAGGAACACACAACATTCTGTGCCATGTTGCCTTAGTAAAACTCATTCTAGTATCCTAAGAAGAGGAACTGAACTTGTCCCTTTGTCAGTGATGTCAGAAGTGTCAGAAATTAGCGCTGCAGTTTTCTTTTTATTCTAGGAACGTCTAACTTGTTCTACTTCTTTCCCCAGAAATTATGGCTTCTAGTTTCTTTCAAAGGAGTTTGCATTTACCAAATAACTTGTCCCTTGTGATTGTAACTTGTATTATTTCCCTTAAGTATTCACCTAGTTACAGAAGTGATGATCTTGACTGCAATACGCTTGTGCATGTATAAGTTTATCAGTACTGAGTATAAATTTAGTCAGTTAATATTTTGAGTATCTCTAGGAAACTTTGTGCCTAGTCATTCTGGGATGGATGACAAAATGTATGTGGATGGAGCCCTTAGATAGTTCAACTTACTAATTGTATGAACATGGACAAATTAACATCTCAGAGATTAAGTTCATCTTATGTGAAAATGAGGATAGTAATATTACTTTGTTTTAATTTTTGGTTGTTCACTTACATGAAAACATCTAGATATATATAGCATGCAACCAAAAGATGTGGATGACCCTTCTGGAATGCTCAACATTGTCACTAACTTATACATGAGACAGAAAAAAACTCAAAATTTTTATTTATCAACAAATTCTTCTTTCCAATGAAATCTGTTTTAATTCCTATTTTTAAAATGGAAGTATACAACATTGTGTTAATTACTGCTGTACAGCACAGTGACTGAGATGTAAATATATATACTTTCTTTTTAAAGTGTATTATTTCCATTGTGGTTTATCCTAGGATATTGAATATAGTTCTCAGTGTTATACAGTAGGGCCTTGTTTATCCATACTATATGGAAAAGCTTACTTCTGTTACATCTGCTAACCCCAACCTCCTATTCCGTTGCTCCCAACCCTCTCCCGCTTGGCAACCACCTCTCTGTTCTCTGTGTCCATGATTCTGTTTCATATATAGGTTAATTTGTGTCATATTTGTGACTCCATAAATAAATAATACATATGGTATTTGTCTTTCTTATATTATTGAATTGGGGACTCAAACTGAGGGAAGAACTAAGTTAATAAAGGGCATTTGAAGAGATTGTAGAGAAAATGGGAGAAGGTAGTTATATACTGGATGATAAAGGGGAGGGAACGCTAGGGAAACAAAGATTTCTAGTAACATTGTTCTTTTAGGTTTTGGGCAATCTGATGTGTGGTGTTAATTCTCCATCACTATTAAAAAAATTAGTAACATTAACATCAGTTTGCCAAAGCTTTTGGAGTTGGGTTTGTTTGTTCTGGGATATTATGCATGGCTAAGTCTGGCCCCAAAGAGGTCTTGAGTAGTCCAAACAAAGGCTACTCAGATGGGCTGGCATGTGTGTGACATCCTCCGCTTCTCTGAAGAGTTTTCTTCACTTCGAGTTTGGAAGGTCTGTCACGTAGGCTTACTGACGGAAATTCAGATGAGAGGTGAAAGCCAGAACTTCTCTAGAGAAGGGGTGTGGAGTAATAGGAGTGAAGGGGATTCATTACTTCTTTCAGTCTGTGAAATTTACAAGTCTATAAAAAGCTTATCAGAAAAATGAACACTATTTTCTAGAAGCTGGGTTTTGGAGGAGCTGGATTTGAACCCCAGTTCCAGCGCTTATCTGAGTGGACATAGGACAAGCTAGGTGACCTCTCTAGCCTCAAATTCTTCATCTGTACAACTAGGATAGAGATACCTACCTTGCAAGGTTTACAGTGAGGGTTAAATAAAAATACATAGTGCACTCATCATGGATGGAGGAGCCTGGAAGGCTGCAGTCCATGGGGTCGCTGAGTCGAACACAACGGAGCGACTTCACTTTCACTTTTCACTTTCATGCGTTGGAGAAGGAAAGGCAACCCACTCCAGTGTTCTTGCCTGGAGAATCCCAGGGGTGGGGGAGCCTGGTGGGCTGCCGTCTATGGGGTCACACAGAGTCGGACACGACTGAAGCGACTTAGCAACAGCAGCAGTAGCAGTGCACTCATCATGGATCTCGGCATTCAGTAAATGACAGCTTATTAGTAATAATAAAAGTTAATAAGTATAACACTTTCAGGCCCTATCTTGCAACATTAATATGATGCTGGACAATGGATGTTCATTGGAGGGACTGATGTTGAAGCTGAAACTCCAATACTTTGGCCACCTGATGTGAAGAGCTGACTCATTTGAAAAGACCCTGATGCTGGGAAAGATTGAGGGCAGGAGGAGAAGGGGACAACAGAGGATGAGATGGTTGGATGGCATCACTGATTCAATGCACATGGGTTTGGGTGGACTCCGGGAGTTAGTGATGGACAGGGAGGCCTGGCCAGCTACAGTTCATGGGGTCGTAAAGAATTGGACATGACTGAGTGACTGAACTGAAAAAAGAATTCACATGAGTCAGTGAGGACTAAGGCATGTTTAACCAGCTTTAATAATTCCAGAGTCACTCACTGCCCAGGATTTCTGAGTTCTTAGAACCCTGTTATACAGTTTTCTATGAGCATGATCCCTGATATAATTTCCCACTTGAAACTACTGACTGAAACAGAGCACGAATGGGAAAGGACATGGAATGCCCCAGTCACTGTCATTTGCAGAGTCTTGCCATTCATCATCTCCACAGGCTTCTGCTTTTCCATCTACATAAGGAGGGGATGGGAGCTATTTCTAGTCTCATAACTGAATCAGCTACAGTAATAAGGTGAAGGCAAGCACAGTTGACTGAATGGTGCCCCTGAAGAAGATACAGCCATGTCCTAATCCTCAGAACTTATAAATGTCACCTTTTTTTCTTGGAATAGAGAGTCTTTGCAAATTAAGTTAGGATCTTGAGAGGAGGCCATCATCATCACAGATTATATGGTTAGACTCCAGATCCAGTGGAAGGTGTTCTTATAGGAGACAGAAAGGGAGGAGGCAATGTGACCAGGGATGCAGAGATTGGAGTGATGGGGTCACAAGTTAAGAAATACCTGGAGCCACCAGAAGCTAGAAGAGGTAAGGAAAGAATTCTTTCCAAGATACCCTGGAGGGAACAGGGCTCTAGATTTTGAACTTCGAGCCTCCCAGAATAGTGAGAGAATAAATTTACATTTTTGTGATCTGCTAGGTCATTTGTTACAGCAGCTTCAGGAAATTAATACAGCAAGGAAGTTCATTTCTGGTTAAGAGGGAAGCGGCATAAATAAGATCCTTCCCTGCACCCCACCATGATCCATACAGTATAGGATAGTTAGCTCTGGTCATGGCCACAAATGAGGATTGAGTACCTCAATTCTTCAATCCTGCCTGCTGCCAAGTTCTTTGAAGTGTGACATTGTAGCTCTTCCCATGAAGTGGTGGAAGCAGTTTCCTACCCTTTGATTCTACAGTAGTCCTTTGACTAATAAAATGGACCGAAGTGAGAGTGCACCAGTTCCAAGCCTATACTTCAACCTCTTGCATACTTCTATACACTCTCAGAACCCCCATCACCAGCCTGTGAACAAGCATACACTAACTTACTGGAGGATTAGAGACCCTCTGAAGAAGATCCCAAGGCCTTTCTAGGCCAATTTAGAGCCAATGAACACCTAAATATGTGAAGCCTACCCAATCATAGACTCACTAACCCTGCGTTCAGGTGGTGAAAACCCAGCACAAATATAGACCCTGAGTAATAATTAAACATCACAGTTTTGGGGTGGCTTGTTTAAACAGCAGGTACTAACTCATGCAGCATACAAGATGATTGTTCCTAAATGTTGTTGAGATATACTTTCATTTCCTTGTGATCAAATGAAAGTCTGCCTTGGAAACTCTAGGGTCAGGTGTGACTGCCATATCTCCATATTAGAAGGTTTTATATAAACATGTGCAAACTGGATAGAATAAGAAAGCAAGAGAACCTTCCCCGAAGCTGTATTTGGATGACAAGCACATTCTTCTTGCTTTGGCACACTCATCTGGGGTGGACATGGTAGAGATTGCACAGGAAATTGACACTATGAACTTCAAAAGATAAGAAATGAGTTAGCCAGAGTAACAAAATGTTGTAGGAGGAATGGAGAAAAGGCATTCCAGGCAGAGGTTTCAGCTTGAGCAAAGGCCCAGAGGCTTCTGTTGGTGGTCAGCGTATTTTTAATAAATAAGCAAGTGTCCACATACCTTCAAGTGCTTCATTACTGCCTTTAGAAAACACCCAAGATGCCTACTGTGCCAGCTGCCAGCCTCCACCTCAATTCCTCTCCCCTTCCTTTAACCTACAAAAACACTGCCTGTTGATGAGTTGTAAGTCATTTTGTAGAGGAAATTGGGTGTGCAAATCCTGTGATTAGACAAACATCCCTCATTAAAAGTTGTAATCCACTGGCCCTCTGTGTTGACACCTTAATTCTGAACTCTTAACAACCTAAGCAGACTCAATGGTCCCGAACAACCCCACCTTCTTCACTCCTTCCTAGCCCCCTCCCTTCCTTGCTTGAGTCTCCACCGGAAAATGACAGTCTTCCAGATGGGGTAAAACAGCCTTCTCTTACTTGCAGTGATAATAATGTTTTCTCAGTTTTATTACAGTCTCTTGAGAGTGGAACTGATTTGCATATTCCCTAACACTTAATTAACGATGTCACCTTCCCAGTGCCTTGAAAACTGTTTGCATTTTTTCTTCTTCCCTGGGCAGACCTCCAACAGTTACCTCCCACATTTTCTGCTGCAGTCCTTTTTATTACCTTAATGACAAATAATTGGACAGATTCTGAGTAATGAGGGTGAGAGGCAAAGGACTGTTGCAAGGGAGACGGCTGCGAGTTACAAGACACTTTTAGTGGTCTCTAAATCAGACAGACAAGTAGAGTAATGATCACCTTGCTGTAATGAGACACAATTAAGAATCACTGCAGCAAATGACAGAGCAGTTCATTGAACAGTAACCTCCTTCTTCACGTTCTCTCTCCCTCTATTTTTTCCCCAAAGGAGATCGAAGCTTAATTATAGCATCGCCATTTGCAATGCTATCATTAAGATTGTGTCAGCACTTCCAATATAAATTGCATATTTTCAAGGGTTTATTACTTAAACATAAAAACCAGCTCCATTTTGAAATTTAGGGTGTCAGATCTTAATCTAAGAGAACCAGAAAATATAGATTCTTAATGTTAGAAAAGGTCTTGTGCCAAGGCGTTTCAGTCATATACAACTCTGCAATCCTATGGACTGTAGCCTGCCAGGCTCCTCTGTCCATGGGATTCTCCAGGTATGCATATTGGAGTGGGTGGCCATGCCCTATTCCAGGGAATCTTCCCGACCCAGGGGTCAAACCCACGTCTCTTTCATCTCCCGCATTTGCAGGTGGGTTCTTTACTACTAACGCCACCTGGTGTCTTACAGGTACTCAATTTATATCTGATCTCTGAATACTAGTATACATTTAATGAATTAGGGTGTTTTTTGCATATTTCTAAGAAAAGACCCTTTTGTCCAATGTCTCTCCAACTTTAGCATGCACAGGCAAGACTTATTATAGCAGATGGCCTGGCCCCTCCCCAAGTTTTTGATTCAGTAGGTGCTGTGGGGCTGAGTTTCCATTTCTAAGAAGTCCCCAGATGCTGCTGCTTCTGCTAGTCCAGGTACCACACTTTGACAACCACTACGTTAGTCTTTCTACATTCTCATTCTATAAATGAGAATCAGAAACAAAACTCCAAACCACAAAACCACATATCTTAAAGGTTAGGGTCATTGATTTGCATTTAAAAGAGCAGATCCAAAGCCGCTTAGTAAACAAAGTGCCCCTTACAGAAACTCACCCCATAACCCCTCTTCTCTCTAAAAGGCAGTTACTCTTTTCCAGTCAGTTCTTTAAAATAAAAGAGAAATTAAAAACCAAATATATACTTGATAAAGCACTGCACTTTAAAATGAGATGTTCTTTTTTATTTTACTTTGCAAGTCTCTTTTCTAAAGAGCTGAGTGCCCTTTGGAACATTTTCTTATTCTCTATATAAGTTCCCCTTCCCCAGTACTACCTGTCTTTACTTATATGGTATATTTGAAATGACTAACACATTCCTGATTTTACAGATATAGAAATGGTTATAGAACATAAATAATTTGCCCACGGTCATGCAGATTTTGTGGTAATGATAGAGACATCTTTCTGGCTGCTCAGTTTTCTGATTTATAATCCACATTTTACAATATGTATAAATGGACATATCCTGTACATTATACTTAATTCCAGGTCTTTGCTTCATTGCAATGCGATTTACTATAGAATAAGACAAGTTAAGGAAATTGGAGAATAATTCATCATTTATATCCCAACTCCTTTTAGAAGAATATGGGATCATGAATAAACAATAACAAAATTATCCTCATCCTCTTAGAAACCACATTGCAATTAGCCAGGTGCATCATACTACATATTTAATAAATAAGATAAATTTGGGATAGTGGAAAAATTCAGCAGTGGCTCTGGGAGCACACTCGTGAGGGAGGGAAAGGAACTTTCCTTGAGCCTAATTCACCTTAGTGAATTAAAAGATTTGAAAAGTATTGATACAAAAAAGTTTTCTTGATTAGTAAGATATATGAGATCCAGATGCCTAAGGTTCAACATCTTCAGAGCTCTGTGTCTGTGTCATATGTAGAAACACAGAAATCCCTGACAAAAAAATAAAAAAAAGAAGTCCCTGACAATGACCTTACTGATTATACTAGTCAGATAGGCTGAATTATGCTTCAGTAACAAAATCAATAAATAAAACGAACTCAGTGTCACAGTGTTTCCTGCTGATGCAAAGCCTGTTGTGGGTCCAAGTGAACCTCCCGGGCAATGGTCCTTCACTTAGCAACTAATTTTCCAGGTTCAGTTAAGTTCAGTTCAGTCTCTCAGTCGTGTCCAACTCTTTGCGACCCCATGAATTGCAGCACGCCAGGCCTCCCTGTCCATCACCAACTCCCGGAGTTCACTCAAACTCACGTCCATCGAGTCGGTGATGCCATCCAGCCATCTCATCCTCTGTCGTCCCCTTTTCCTCCTGCCCCCCAACCCCTCCCAGCATCAGAGTCTTTTCCAATGAGTCAGCTCTTCCCATGAGGTGGCCAAAGTACTGGAGCTTCAGCTTTAGCATCATTCCTTCCAAAGAATTCAGAATGGACTGGTTGGATCTCCTTGCAGTCCAAGGGACTCTTAAGAGTCTTCTCCAACACCACACTTCAAAAGCATAAATTCTTCGGTGCTCAGCTTTCTTCACAGTCCAATTCTCACATCCATACATGACTACTGGAAAAACCATAGCCTTGACTAGATGGACCTTTGTTGGCAAAGAAATGTCTCTGCTTTTCAATATGCTGTCTAGGTTGGTTATAACTTTCTTTCCAAGGAGTAAGCGTCTTTTAATTTCATGGCTGCAGTCACCATCTGCAGTGATTTTGGAGCCCAGAAAAATAGTCTGACACTGTTTTCACTGTTTCCCCATCTATTTGCCATGAAGTGATGGGACCAGATGCCATGATCTTCGTTTTCTGAATGTTGAGCTTTAAGCCAACTTTTTCACTCTCCTCTTTCACTTTCATCAAGAGGCTTTTTAGTTCCTCTTCACTTCTTCCATAAGGATGGTGTCATCTGCATATCTGAGGTTTTTAATATTTCTCCTGGCAGTCTTGATTCCAGCTTGTGCTTCTTCCAGCCCAGTGTTTCTCATGATGTACTCTGCATATAAGTTAAATAAGCAGGGTGACAATATACAGCCTTGACGTACTCCTTTTCCTACTAGGAACCAGTCTGTTGTTCCATGCCCAGTTCTAACTGTTGCTTCCTGACCTGTATTTTCCAGGTAGCTTGGATCTTTTCGTTCCACTATCTCAGCTGAGGCTTCCTTAGTCACCTTTGTAGGGGAAGGGAGTGCTGGAAGAATTTGCTTTGGCAGCTAGATTCTTAGCCCAATAGTCAGCCATCACTTCTGCTAACAGACTATTATCTTAAAACTAGTCCTGTAGCTCTGTCCAGTTCCAAACGGGCAGGGAAAATAATATCCTCACATGTCCAGGAGAAGAGAGGACTGGATAGATGTAAGGAATAGAAGTCACTACCACAGTGATTCAACAATATTTCCTTTTTATCAGTGGTATACACAAAATTGCCTTTATTATGTACCATCCATCTTTGCTTTTTAATTACATGGTATAGGATTTTTATTTTTTGGATTTGGTTAACTCTGCTTTGCACTTTTATCGCTGTACTATGATCTAAGACCTTAACTATGTTGAACATACGTGGCTTATGAAGTATTTATATATATACATATATAAAATCTCAGTTAATATAACCGTGCAATAGTGTGTATAGAAAGGTACCATTGTTATCACTTTCAGGAAATAGGTTTGGTGAAGCTTAGAAACTCTGTTTTTCTAGTCATGTGTTAAAGATAAGACCAAAATCCAGATCTTCTGATTAAAGCCTTACATTCATTCTACTCTACCATACTATTGTCTTTGTTGAAGCTCTTTGTGCTTATTCCTCTCAAACAGGTAAATTAAAATTGTCATACCCTTAAACATGGAAGATTCTGTATCTGGCTTACTGTAGAGTTTCAGACCCAGTTCAGAGTGCGTATGAAGTCTGGGGTAGTTTTGTCCTAAGATTCCTGCAGAAATCATTAGTCCATAATTTCCTTAAAAGTCTAAATTGCACTCTGCTCTTATTCCATTTTATTTGATTCTCACAAGTGCTTTTAAAATTTCAGATTACTGGCTATTAAATTAATTTTAATAAATATCTGTAATTAGTCTTGGCTAATGCAGTTCTGATATGTGCTATTTGTACTTCTTTACCAGTAAATTGAGGTCTGTCAACTTTTATGGTGTCATTTTATAGTTCCTCTTACCCTAGAACCTTAATGCTTTTTACAGAAATGAAACTCCTTGGAATTAGGTGCCTGCCTTTTTACCAAGGGAGAAAATGAGGTCCACTAGGAGCCATACTGCAAATTCTTAGCTGTGGTCCAGTCATTCTTCTCATGGTTCTGATAGTGTACACAGCAACCTTCTGAACTGGTTTTCTTATATCAAAGTGAACTATGAATGCAATTGTAAGGTATGTAACCGTTCGTCCACAAAATCTAGTATATAACAAATGTAGCTTTCTTTCTCCTAAAGTAACTCAGGCTAAACATCTCTTGTAAATCCCTCTTTAATTGGGTGGTGGGAACTTCCTGCAGTAAATTCTGTCGGTGTCTTTACCATATGCCCTTGGCGTTCACCGTACTTGCCAGCAGTGTCTTACTGCTAACTTCTATCACGCTCAGTTAGAGGGCTCTCTCTAACCCACATAGAGGGCAAAATGAAGCATAGCCCTCAGCCAATTATGAATGGGAATTGGAGAATAAATATTCTAGCTTCTTAGCTCCTCGGGTGGAAAACTCTGAGGTGTGTTTCACAATCTCTCAAAAGGTTGCTATTGAGATTGATTCAGAGTTGTCAAGGGCAGTAACTAGTTCACTGATACATGTGTATTGTTTTCCTTCTCATTCCTATTTTATTTACCCACGCCTTTATGAAGGCTTCCTGTAATCATCACCCAAATGAGCCTCTTACTTTCAGATCCTTTACTCAGGTCTGTTTTGGAGGGACTAGTCTAAGACACTCACCCTGCCAACTTTCCCAGCACCACACCTAAATTCCATGGGCTCTCAGAACATTGAGACTCAAGCGGAGGGGTGGCTATTATGTGATACTGTTAACTGGCTAGAATACTGAGTCTAGGAAACAAAGGGTAAAGGTAAAGGGGCCTGCTCTTCATTACTCCTGGAGAGTTTATGGGAGAATCTGTGCTTCCCATCCTCACAACTTCATACTGTCAGTCTAATGGTTCCAGTTCCTAGATGGGGAGATACTTCTACCAAAGGACACAGTCAGTCTCACTCAATTTGAAGTGAAAGTTGCTGCATGATCACTCTGAGCTCCCTGAGTGAGTAGACCAATAGGCACAGAAGGCAGTTATCACACTGGTAGGGGTAATTGTTTCTGATCATTATAAGTGGTAGGAATGCTGCTATACAATGGAGCAGGGAAGAACATGTTTGGTATTAAGGTAATTTGCTTAGGTGTCTCTTGGTAAACCGATGCTCAAGCTGACCTGTAAATGGCCAAGTACAGAAATGATGGCCTCATAAGTGCCCGAGATCCAGGTCATCCCATCAGGTAAATGACATAGAGAATCAGAAATAAGTGCTAAAAATAAGAGAAGTACAACTGATGGTGAAGGATGGGAATAGTAATACCAATTATGATCAGAGTCTAACTGCAATGCAAAATACTGTAGTTTCACCCACAAATTCCCTCTTGTAAATTTCCCTAGGAATTATGACCACAGAATCCGGGAGCAACTCTGCTTGGGTTCTGGATAGACTGAATGAAATGTGAGAAACAAGTGGATTTGGGCAGTCCAAGGGGTAGATTATGGTAAACATTGTTTTGGTGTCCCACCAGTCTCTTTTAGCAGGCTGCTGTGAATGTTGGCAGTTACAGCTCACTGATGAACTTCCACACTGTAGAAACTGCTTTTACCTCGTGGGTTCTTAAGTATTAGCCTCCATCCCAAGGAATGGCCATAACCACACAATTTGGTGGTACAGTTTTGCTCCACATGCTTGCTCAGTTCTTATTCTTCCTTTTATCCTGTTTCATTCTTCCCTTATAGGATATTTCCTTAAGAGTACCCCCTCAATTTATGCATATTTAAACTTAAATCCTTGTCACAGAGTATGCCTCAAGGGAATTTGACCTAAGACACTTAATTACACAAGGTAGGTTATTTGCAGAGATTTACATAATTTTACAATGAAAACGGCTTTTTCTCATTTTCCTCAAAAGACAGGACAAGTCAAAGTTAGGATTTACAGGGATTTCTTTCATATAATATTTTATCAGCAGTCATACTCAAGGTCATATTTAAAAGGCCTTATGTTCTTGGCTAGCTGTAGCCCTGCTATATGAAACCTTTACCCAAAATAACTTACCAGAATAATTTCACATTTGACAGGTGGGTTTGAACCCATCTTGGTCGGAGATAAGATTTGGAAGTAGCCAAAAAGAGATGACAAGATGGTGGATTAGAAGACTTTGAGCTCACCTCCTCCCACGAAGAGACCTAGGTTTGATCCCTGGGTTGGGAAGATTCCTTGGAGAAGGGAAAGGCTACCCACTCCAGTATTCTGGCCTGGAGAATTCCAGGGACTGTATAGTCCATGGGGTTACAAAGAGTTGGACATGACTGAGAGACTTTCACTTCACTTCACTTCCTCCCATGAAAACACCAAAATCACAACTAACTCCTGAACAATTATCAATAGAAAGACTGGAACCTATAAAAAAAGATATTGTACATCTGAAGACAAAGAAGAAACCACAATGAAATGGTCAGAGCGGTGCACTTGTGATATAATAACCCCTGGGTGGGTGACTGGAAAGGCAAGTGAAAGCTGCTCAATTGTGTCCAACTCTTCATGACCCCATAGACTGTAGCCTGCCAGGCTCCTGAAGATAATTATATTACAGAAGTTCTCCCACAGGTGTGAGAGTTCTAAGACCCTATGTCAGGCTCTCAGTCAGGGAGGAGGAGCCCCGAGAGCATTTGGCTTTGACTGCTAGGAGGTCTTGATCACAGAAGTTCCGCAGTACTGAGGGAAACAGAGAGTCCACTCTTGCAGGATGCACATAAGGTCTTGTGTGTACCATGACCCATGGTGAGAGCAATGACTTTGTAGGAGCCTGGGCCACACCTACCTGCTAGTCTTAGGGGTCTTCTGGGGAGGTGGGAGGTAGCTGTGGGTCTTTCTTGGGACATTGGCACCAAGACCTGGCCTCACCGAATAGCCTTTAGGCTCCAAGGCTGGTATGCTTCAGGCCAAACAAGCAATAGTACAGTAATAAGACTCATTTATTGATAGACATGGTGCCTAAAGGCTTCCTGAACCCAGAGCCACTTCTAGATACATCCCTTGACCTGGCCATGCCCACCAAAGGGCCAAGACACAACCCCACCACCAGTGGGCAGGCACCAGCTCCTCACAGCAGGAAGCCTACATGAGCCTCTTGACCTACTTCATCCACCAGGGGGCAGACACCAGAAACATGAGATATACAGTCCCATAGCCTGTGGAATTGAGTCTGCAAACACAGGTCAGAACCTACCTGGGGACAAGTTGGTCCCTGGTCATTTGGTCTTAAGAGGGGAGTGTACTGCTAGGACACATAGGATATCGCCTACAGAGGGCCACTTCTCCAAGGCTGGGATCTGTAACTAATCTTCCATATACATAAAAATAAAATAGAAGTATAACTAAATGAGGAGAAAGAGGAATATATTCCAAATGAAGGAACAAGGTAAAACCTCAGAACAGCTGAAGTGATGTGTAGATATGCAATCTACCTGAGAGAGAGTTCAGACTAATAAAGATGATCCAAGAACTTGGGAAAAGCATGGATGCAGAGTGAAAAGTTACAAAAAGTTTGGAATTAGAAAAAATAAAGAACAACCAACCAGGGTTGAAGAAAATAATAACTGAAATGAAAAATACACTAGAAGGAATGAATAGCATAATAAATAGCAGAATAATGGATAAGTGAACTGGAAGAAAGTAAGTGAGCTGCCGGACAGAAGGGAGTGGCATCTAAAATGATGAAAGGGGAAAATCTACAATCAAGAATACTCTGCCCAGCAAGACTCTTATTCTGATTCAATGGAGAAATCAAAATCTTTAAAAACAAACAAAATAAAAAAATCAGCTTTAGAACATATTGTAAAGGTACTTTTTTTGGGTGGAAAAGAAAATGCCACAGCTAGAAACAAGAAAATTATGAAAGAAAAAGCTCACTGGTAATGGTGAACATACAGTAAAAGTATGTTCACCAGTAAAAGCAATCATCCACATACAAATATTATATCTAAACCAATAATTGTGACAGGAGGAGAGTACAAATGTGAGGTATTTGAAATGCATTTGAAATTAAGAGATCAGAGACTTAAATCATGTATATATGTATAGACTACTATATCAAAACCTCATGGTAACCACAAACCAAAAATCTATATAGATATACACATAAGTAATAAAAAGGAATCCAAACACACCACTAAAGAAAGTCATCAGATCATAAGAGAACGAAAGGATAAAACAGATCTACAAAAACAAATCCAAAACAATTAATAAAATGGCAATAAGAATATACATATCAATCATTACTTTAAATGTTGGATTAAATGTTCTAACCTAAAGACATAGACTTCAGAATGGATATAGAAATAAGACCTGTATATATGCTGTCTATAAGAGATTCAACTTTGGATCTAGAGATACATATGGACTGAAAGTGAAGGAATGGAAAAAGGTATTTTATGGAAATGAAAACCAAAATAAAGCTGGAGTAGCAAAACTCATATCAGACAAAATGGACTTTAAAATAGAAACAAAGAAGGGATCTACATAATGATCAAGGGTTCAATCCAAAAGAATATATGAGAGTTTTAAGTATATACACACCTGAAATAGCACCTCAATATATAAGGCAAATGACACTTAAAAAGGAGGAATTGACAGTAGCAGAATAGTAGTGGGAGAACTTCAGTTCAGTTCAGTTCATTTCAATCCCTCAGTCGTGTCCGACTCTTTGCGACCCCATGAATCGCAGCACGCCAGGTCTCCCTGTCCATCACCATCTCCCGGAGTTCACTCAGACTCATGCCCATCAAGTCCGTGATGCCATCCAGCCATCTCATCCTCGGTCGTCACCTTCTCCTCCTGCCCCCAATCCCTCCTAGCATCAAAGTCTTTTCCAATGAGTCAACTCTTCACATGAGGTGGCCAAAGTACTGGAGTTTCAGCTTTAGCATCATTCCTTCCAAAGAAATCCCAGGGTTGATCTCCTTCAGAATGGACTGGTTGGATCTCCTTGCAGTCCAAGGGACTCTTAAGAGTCTTCTCCAACACCACACTTAAAAAGCATCACTTCTTCGGTGCTCAGTCTTCTTCACAGTCCAACTCTCACATCCACACATGACCACAGGAAAAACCATAGCCTTGACTAGATGGACCTTAGTCGGCAAAGTAATGTCTCTGCTTTTGAATATACTATCTAGGTTGGTCATAACTTTTCTTCCGAGGAGTAAGCGTCTTTTAATTTCATGGTTGCAGTCACCATCTGCAGTGATTTTGGAGCCCAAAAGGATAAAGTCTGACACTGTTTCTACTGTTTCCCCATCTATTTGCCATGAAGTGATGGGACCAGATGCCATGGGAGAACTTAGCACCCTAATCATACCAATGGACAGATCATCCAGACAGAAAAATCAATAAGGAAACATAGGCTCTAAATGATGCATTATGCCAGATGAACTTAGTTGATATTTATAGAGCATTCTATCCCAAAGCAGCAGAGTACTCATTCTTATGAAGTGCACATGGACTATTCTCCAGGATTGAGCACATGATGGGCCACAAAGTTAGCCTCTGTAAATTTAAGAAAATTGAAATCATATCAAGCAGCTTTTCCAACCACAATGCTACGAGATCAAAAATCAACTATAAGGAATAAACTGGAAAAAAAACAACAACACACACACACACAGGGAGGCCAAACAATACACTACTGAACAATCAATGGTTCACTGAAGAAATCAAAGAGGAAATTCAAAATACTTAGAGATAAATGAAAATGAAAGCACAATGATCCAAAACCTATGGGACATGGTAAAAGCAGTTCTAAGAGGGAAGGTTATAACAATACAATCTTACCTTAGGAAACAAGAGAAGTCTCAACCTCACACCTAATGCAGCTTCCCTTGTGGAATGGGCTTCCCCTGTGGCTCAGCTGGTAAAGAATCCACCTGCAATATGGGAGACCTAGGTTCAGTCCCTGGGTTGGGAAGATCCCCTGGAGAAGGGAAAGGCTACCTGCTCCAGTATTCTGGCCTGGAGAATTCCATGGATTGTATAGTCCATGGGGTTACAAAGAGTCAGATACAACTGAACAGCTTTCACTTTCACAAGATAAATAGGCTTTTTTCCTATAATTTAAAGTTTCAGTTTTGAAGTGCTGCCCAATCAAAACACTTTTTTCACTCTTCACCATGTGATTTTGCTTCCTGTTTTAAGTGTATGTCCTCTAAGTGACCATCTTTTTTGGGGTATTGATTATCCTCATATATGGAGAACCTCATAATTTCAGAAACAAAACTAGAGCTAAATATTAGCAATTGTAGGAAGATGACCAGGAGACTTTTGAGAATGAAAGGGTACACACTTAATAGTCATATTAGGATGGTAGGTATAACCTATAATTGCTCTGGGCAAACCAAGACACATAGCCATTCTTATTTCAGGGAGTTATATATATTGAACAGTTTGAAGAAGAAATATTTTCTGGTAGTATGAGCAATCTCCTACTGACTTCCCTGCTATTGGAAGTATTTGATCAGACTGTCTGTCAGTAATGATAGTGATGACATCTGAGGCCCTCCTTTGTATCTCTAATAGCATTGCTCTTTGAAACTTACCCCAAACCATTACAGGATCTTGCTTGGCTGGAGAGAATCTTTTCATCTAAAAAAAGGTATTGCATCTTTGTCTTTTGCCTGCCCTGTGAACTTACCTGACAGATGAGGTCTCTGGTGTTTGATAACCTTGTTGCGGGCTTTTTTCAGGTTTTATTACATTCTTCACCTGAGTTCCTATTCTATCTTTGGCTAAACCTTGGATTGCCCTAGCTGTCTATTCCATGTATTACCCAGCCTATGGCACTAGATTCACAAAGGTGAGAGTAGAAGGGGAGGACTTTATGTCTGAGATTAAAGCTAAAATTTTAAACATCATGTTCTTTATAGACAAGAAGTGGAAGAGTTTACCAATTGGTTATTGCTTTAAAAATTAGAGGGATGTTTCTTATTCTTTATGAAAAGAGAAAAACGATGAAAATTCTACCATTGTCTTCTAGATTCATATTTCTTAAAATAAATTTTATAATACATTCTACTAGATTTTGATTCAAAATAACCTGAAAACATGAGTATATAATCTAAGACACAATCTTTTAATATCTAGATACCTATAAAATCTGTAATGAAGCAAGATTTTTTTCTTGAGCTTTGGCACTAAGATAGTTGCCCTAACTTCTACCAAACATAATTTCAACTTACTTAGAAAAGATCTTATCTGTCAATAAAACAGAAGACAATAAGGAAAGAGGTAGGAAAAATCAGACAGTTCCAAATATAGAACTTGAAATAATTCTGTTTTCATTACCACTTGTCACCCGTCCTTTCCATTTCATTTGCTATAGCTTATCTCCCAGGGTTTTTCCTGCTATCATCTTCCTTCTAATCAGCAAGCATATCTCCTTGTGTGTACTCTAGGGCAAACATCTCTGCTGTTTTATGTCTTTGAGTTTTTTAATAGCCTTCTGTCCTTGAGGAAGTTTTAAATAATATTTCATGTACTGATGACTTGCTCTCTGAAGTAGACAAGCCCCACCTACTTACATGGAACTTCTTATCAGTTTCCTAATACCCATACTTTCATGAATGGATAATTAAGAATCATGAGACATTTAAGAACCCCTAAAGCATGGAAAAGGAAAGACAAAAATAAATAAGTAGTTAGAAACAGAAAATTTGTAGGTAACAGAATAGAACTTAAAAAGTATGGGTGAAGACTTTCAGTCTGGAAAATGGTATAGAATCCCTTACCCTGATAGTAACACCAGACAGATAGCACAAAAAGTAAAACTATATATGAATATTTCTTCTGAACTGAGGTGTAAATATCCTCAACAACTTATAAGCAAGTTGAATCTAACAATATGTAAAAAGAATCATGTACTATGACCAAGCTGGGTATAGTCCAGGTATGTAAGGCTGGTTCAACATTCAAAAATTAGTCAGTGTATTCTACCATATCAACAAGCTAAATAAGAAAAAGCATATGGCTATCTCAATTTAGGCAGAAAAATATTTAACAAAATTCAAATCACATTGATGATATAAAAATTTCAGCAAGTTAGAAATAAAAGGAAATTACTTCTGCTTTATAAAGAGTGTCTACCAAAAAGTCTACCAAAAATTAATATTATGACAAGAGAGAATGATTGTCTTTTAAGATAAAGAATAAGGCAAGTACTATTCAACATAGTACTGGAAGTTCTAGCTCTTGAAGCAAGAAAATGAGGTAAAAGGCATATATGTTGAGAAGGAAGAGATAAAAAATTGTCTCTTTTTGCAGATGATATGATACTTTATATGTAAAATTTCAAAGAATATATAAAAGAACAGTAAGAAATAATAAGTTCAGCAAGGTCACAGTATATAAGATCAACACACATATGAAATCAATCCCATTTCTATATACTACAATAAGCCTGAAGAAACCTAAATAACAAGGACAATACCATTTATAACCACTTCAAAGAAATGACAATATTTAGGTATATACTTCACAAAACATATCTAGGCTCTGATGAGGTATCACCTTACACTGTCAGAATGCAGGTGTGTGTGCTTAGCCACTTCAGCCATGTTCGACTCTTTGTGACAGTATGGACTATAGCCTGACAGACTCCTCCATCCATGGGATTCTCCAGGCAAGAACACTGGAGTGGGTTACCAAGTCCTCCTCCAGGGGATCGTTCCAATCCAGGGATCGAACTGGTGTCTCTTATGTCTCCTGTATTGGCAAGGGGGTTCTTCACTACTAGCATCACCTGGGAAGCCCCCGATCAGAATGGCCATCATCAAAAAGTCTACAAACAATAAATGCTGGAGAGGGTATGGAGGAAAGGAAACGGTCTTGCACTGTTGGTGGGAATGTAAATTGATACAGCTACTATGGAGAACAGTATGGAGATTCCTTAAAATACTAGGAATAGAGCTACCATATGACTCAACAGTCCCACTACTGGGCATATATTCTGAGAAAATCATAATTGAAAGAGACTCATGTACTCTAATGTTCACTGCAGCACAATAGCTAGGACATGGAAACAACCTAGATGTCCACTGACAGATGAATGGACGAAGAAGTTGTGGTACACATAAACAATGGAATATTACTCAGCTGTAATAAAAGGACACATTAGAATCAGTCCTAATGAGGTGGAGGAACCTAGATCCTGTTATACAGAGTGAAGTCAGTCAGAAAGAGAAATATATCATATATTAATGCATAAATATGGAATCTAGAAAGATCGTACTGATGAACCTATTTGTAGGGCAGCAATGGAGATGCACACATGGAGAACAGACTTGTGGACACTTTGCGGGAAGTAGATGGTTGGACAAATTGAGACAATAGCATGGAAACATATACATTACCATATTTAAAACAAAGAGCCAGTGGAAATTTTCTCTATGATGTAGTGAGCTCAAATCAGGCGCTCTGTGACAACCTAGAGGGGTGGGATGGGGTGGAAAGAGGGAGGGAGGTTCTAGAGGGAGAGGACATATGTATACCTATGGCTGATTCATGCTGATGTATGGCAGAAACCAACACAATGCTATAAAGCAATTATCCTCCATTTAAAAATAAATAAACTTAAAAATCAAACAAACCTATATAGGATCTATATGCTGCAAATTAAAAAATGTTGATAAAAGAAATCAAGGAAGACTTAAATAAATGGGGAGACATGCAGTGTTCATGAAAGACTTGACATAGTAAAGATGTTAGTTTTCCCCAAACTGATTTGTCAGTTAGTGCAATTTTTATCAGAATCCCAGCTAGGGTTTCTATATACATGGACAAGCTTATTCTAAAATTTATATGGAAAGGCACAAGCCCCAGAATAGCTAAAACAACCTTGACAAAGAAGGAAAAAGTGGGAGGAGTCACTCTATCACATATTAAGGCCTATATAGCTACTATATAGCTACATTGGAGAAGGCAATGGCAACCCATTCCAGTATTCTTGCCTGGGAAATCCCATGGACGGAGGAGCCTGGTAGGCCACAGTCCATGGGGTCACGAAGAGTCGGACACGACTGAGTGACTTCACTTTCACTTTTCACTTTCATTCACGGGAGAAGGAAATGGCAACCCACTCCAGTGTTCTTGCCTGGAGAATCCCAGGGGTGGGGGAGCCTGGTGGGCTGCTGTCTATGGGGTCACACAGAGTCGGACATGACTGATGTGACTTAGCAGCAGCAGCAGCAGCATATAGCTACATAACCAAGGCACTACGGTATTGAAAAATGGATATACACACAGATCAATGGAACAGAAAAGAGCACCCTGAAATATACCCACACAAATATGCTCAATTGATTTTGGCAAAGAACCAATGCAATTCACAAAGGAAGGAGAGCCTTTTTAGTAAATGATACAGAAACAACTGGACATTCATAGACAAAAGATTAAACCTCAACTAAAACATCACATCTTTTACAAAAATTAACTCAAAATGAATCATACACTTAAATGTAAAAAAAAGTATATAAAACTTTTAGAAAATGAAAACATAGGTCATAATCTTTGGGATCCAGTCCAAATTGGATTTTGACTTCCTCAAAATTTAAAACTTGTACACTGCAAAATCCCATGTAAAGAGGCTGGAAAAGCAAGCTACAGACTGGGGGAAGTTTTTGCAAACCACATACCCAGTAAAGAACTAATATCGAGAATATACAAAGAACTCCCACCACTCCATCAAAGAATCCAATAAGAAAATGGGCAAAAGATACATAGAGACACTTCACTGACAAGAATATACAGATAGTAAAAAAGCACATTAAAAGATACTCATCATTAGCCATGAAGGAAATGCAGATTAAAAGTACAATGAGCTATCACGACATACCTATTAGAGTGGTTAAAATAAGAAAATAGTGATAACCTAGAATTCTGGTGAAGATGTGCAGAAACCAGATCACTTATACATTATCGGTGGTAATGTGCAGTGGCGCAGCTACTTTGCAATAGTGGCAACAGTCATTGTAAAACTAAACATGCATCTACCATATGACCCAGAATTTGCACTCTTGGGTATTTATACGTGTTCACACAAAAACTCTACATGAAAATTTCATAGCAGTTTTACTCATGATAGCAAAAAACTGGAAATAGCCCAGGTGTCCTTCAGCTGGTAAGTGGTTAAACTGTGTTACATACATATCATAAATACTACTGAAAAATAAAGAGCAAAATATCAATACATGTAACAACTTGGATGAATTTCTAGGTAATTTATGCTGAATAAAAAAAGCAAATCCCCCCAAATTGTATAATATATGATGTAATTTATATAACATTTAAAAATAACAAAATTATTGACATAGAGAACAGATTAATGGTTGTCAAGTAGAGATGAAGGGATCTGTGAGGGAGGTGGGAGGTTATAGAAAGGCAACATGAAAAATCCTTGTAGTAATAGAACTACTACCCTTGACTGTGTTAAAGAATACACAAACCTACACAAATAACAGAACTAAATATACAACCATACACATAAATGAATTCAAGCAAAACTGGAGAAATCTGAGTAAGATTCGTGTATGGTCAATATTGTGATTGTGATAGCATACTACAGTTTTGCAAATTCTGGGTGGGGGCAGAAATTGGGTAAAGATGCTTAGGATTTCTGTGTATTATATTTTACAACTGCATATGAATCCCAACTGGGTTTCATAGGTAAAGAATCTGCTTGTTAATGCAAGAGATGAAAGAGATGGGGATTCAACCCCCGGGGTTGGGAAGATCCCCTGGAGTAGGAAATGGCAACCCACTCCAGTATTCTTGCCTGAAAAATTCCATGGACAGAGGAGCCTAGCAGGCTACAGCCCGCGGGGTTGCAGAGTTAAGACATGACTGAGTGTGCGTGCATACATGCACATGTGCGTGCATGCACACACATACACACATCTCAATTATCTCAATAAACATTTTAATTTTAAAAACTTCTTGAAAAAATGTGATTGGGATCTTCAGAGAGTCAAAATGGGATGTCACAGATAAAACAAGGACAGGTTGTTAAAAAAAAGAACATTAAGAGAAGACACAATACTCTTGGAAACTGGAACATGATTGCCATAATAACATACTTAACATAAAATGTGAAGATTCCAGAATGCAGAGTAAAAAGACAAAAAACACATAGGAATAATGAAAGATATGGAGGATCAGTCCAGGAGTTCAAACCTTTATCTACCAGGATATCCAGAGAGAGAGAAAGCACAATGAATGTAGAGGAAGGTACTAAAGAAGAGAGAGGACAAAAAGTTCCAAAGCTATGGAGAATAAAGAATCTTTGCAATAAGAGTCTGGTATCCATAAAGCAGCATGAGTCAAAAAAACCCCCAACCAACACGGAGTCATATTCTACGTAAAACCAAATCATTCCAAACATGCAAAAACTCAGGAAGTTTACTTTGTATTCACCATACCTGAGAAAATTACTTGAGGATATACTCCCACACCCAAAAGAGAGAATTTATTGAAATCATGAATCCAGTGAAAAGAAATACTAAGACAGTAGATGAAGTTTTGGCATACAAAGCAGCAACTCCAAATTAGAATGTGGGGTTAGTGGGATCCATGTAAAGCATCTTCAAGAGACAGGGATGTATATCAAGTAAAAGAGACCCCACAAAACATTTAACATGATGAAGGGAATCATTTCTTTCAATAATATAAAAAAAGAAAGGCAATAAGAAATGACAGGAAAAAAGTGCAACTCATGGCCCAAATATAAAACAATCCAATATGTCATGGTTTTAAAGGGAAAGAGAGGAGACATTTCACCAGTAACTTTGATAGTAGGATTATTGTTATTCAAATGATGGAGGGAGGTGTGATGTTAGGAGTTGCAGACAATGAAATTTAACTGCAGCAGGCTCTGACTTCACGAGCAATATTTATATAGTTACAATCATGCTAGGATATTTAGCGGTTATAAACATTTGTAATCAACTTGTAGTCAAACAAGAACTGCAATTAAATGTTTAACATAGATTGGGAAGTGAGAGGATAGGGTGGGAGGTGGGAATGATATATGCACTAAAAAATTCTTACTTTACAAATCTGAGGACTCGATCTACATTTTCAAAAATGTATGGACAATGATAACCACTTGGGATGGTGATATCTCCTAGTTTTGATTTGCATTTTTCTAATAATTAGCGATGATAAACATCTTTTCATGTGCTTATTGGCCATCTGTATGTGTTCTTTAGAGAAATACCTACTTTTCTGTTCTAAGATTTGACTGGGTTATTTGTTTTGATGCAACGAAGCATCATGAGCTGTTTGTAAATTTTGGAGACTAATCCCTTACTGGTCATATCATTTGCAACTATTTTCTCCCGATCTGTGGGTTGTCTTTTTGTTTTGTTTGTTTCCTTTGCTGTGCAAAAACTTTTGAGTTTAAATAGGTCCCATTTATTTATTTTTGTTTTATTTCCATTATTTTGGGAGACAGATTGAAACTGATATTGCTGTGATTTATGTTAGAGAGTGTTCTGCCTATGTTTTCCTCTAGGAGTTTTACAGTGTCTGGTCTCACACAAAAAAAGATCTACAAATAATAAATTCTGGAGAGGGTGTGGAGATAATGGAACCCTCCTACTGCGCTGGTGGGAATTTAAAATTGGTACAGCCACTATGGAGAACAGTATGGTGGTTCCTTAAAAAACTAAAAATAGAGCTGCCGTAAGACCCTGCAATCCTACTCCTGGGCATATGTGCAGAGAAAAATATGATCTGAAAGGATACATACACTCCAATGTTCATTGCAGCAATGTTTACAATAGCCAAGACATGGAAGCAACCTAAATGTCCATCAGCAGAGGAATGGACAAAGAAGATGTGGTACATATATACAATATAATAAATTACTTGGCCATTAAAAAGAATGAAATAATGCTATTTGCAGCAACGTAGTTGGACCAGAGGGAGAAGGCAATGGCAACCCACTCCAGTACTCTTGCCTGGAAAATCCCATGGATGGAGGAGCCTGGTAGGCTGCAGTCCATGGGGTCGCTAAGAGTCGGACACGACTGAGTGACTTCACTTTCACTTTTCACTTTCATGCATTGGAGAAGGAAATGGCAACCCACTCCAGTGTTCTTGCCTGGAGAATCCCAGGGACGGGGGAGCTGGGTGGGCTGCTGTCTATGGGGTTGCACAGAGATGGACACGACTGAAGCGACTTAGCAGCAGTTGGACCAGAGAGTGTCGTATTGTGTGAACTAAGTCAGACAGGTAAGGAGAGATATTGTTTGACATCCCTTTTATGTGGAATCTAAAAAAGAAATGATACAAATGAACTCACAGAACAAATAGACTCACAGACTTGGAGAATGAGCTTACGGTTATCAAGGGGAAGGATGATGGGGAAGGGACAGTTAGGGAGTTTGGGATGGACATGGACACACTGCTGTATTTAAAATGGATAACCAACAAGGACCTATTGTATAACATGGAACTCGGCTCAGTGTTATGTGACAGCCTGGATGGAAGAGAAGTTTTGGGGAGAATGGATACATGTATATGTATGGCTGAATCCCTTTGCTGTTCACTTGAAACTACCACAACATTGCTTGGTAATTGGCTGTACATCAAAACAAAATAAAAAGTTTTAAACAAAAGGAAAAAGATATATGGAATGAAACCAGGGGCTACAAATTTCATTTGCAGTTTCAAAAGTAAGAATTAGCAGTACTAAAAACTGTCATAAAACTGTTATAAATTGAGAGAACAAAAAAAGGATATGGAAGATATTTAAGAGTATCCTTTTCAATCATATCAGGAAGTTAAACTGATATAAAGTTTGCACATCAAAAAATTAACCCTAAAAACAAATTGTTCAGATCCATGTCTAACTGTCAAAAACTCCTAGAAACAGAAATAGGATTGCCCTTGGAAAGTGCAGTGGGAAGTTTTGAGGTGATAAGACTCTTGCTGTATTTTATAAGGCTATCTCTTCTATTTGATTTTCTACTACATGCATAGGTTACATTGATCAAGGGAGATAAAATTATACAGGATTCACTGGCTGTAACCTCATGAGAGGCTCTGACCCACTACCATTCTGCCAAGGATGTAAAGCAATATGAGGGGCGCATACTCAGGAAGCATCTGCTGCAGTGGTGAAATGTTGAGAAGGGAACAATAAAAGCCACAGTTGAGAATCACAACCCAAACAACACATGTAGGAACATCTGTGTTAATTCTGACAAATTCTGCTGGTCACGGTTTGACCTCATCCATCACTGAAGAACACCTAACTCGATCAGGGGAAAAAACAGCCTTACCTTTGAGAGATTAGTTCCACCTTATCAACATAGGTCCCCACACATATTGACTGTATGATGGAGATTAGATATCACTGGAGTAATTTCAGGGTGATGGCTTTGACAATCCCAAAGCAGTCTACATCTATAATGGCTAGTTATTCTATTTATATGCTGTATCAACTCTCAGGAGAGACTAGCTTAAATGATTTCTGCTCTCATGCATCTACACGGTGAATTAGATTTCTAAAACATATTAATCTGTTTTCAGTCATTCTTTTAAATACATGCATCTTGTTACATTAGCAGCTCCTACCTCTGTCATGATTCCCTTCAGTTCTCACTGCCTGTGAGACACGGTGGGAGGATGCAGCCCGTCTGATCTTGGCAGCTTCTCTGATGGCTATTCAGGAAGTAGGGGCCTCAGAGCTGACTGTAGGCACCTGGGAGCCGAGTGGATCTGGGTTCTCGGCCAGCTGGGCTCTGGGGTTTAAAGCAACCTCAAGAAGCACAGTAGGTGGAGCTCAGGTGCCATGGTTCACCCTGACACCCTGCCTTTGGAGGGAGGGACTTGCTGCTTTTAACCAAACTGCCACCTCCATTGACCCTTTCCTTGCAGGGAACTTGTAAGCTGAAAGGCACCTAGACAGGAATAATTATGAGAAGAGAACAATTCTTGAGAGAAAGCTTTTGGTCCATCCTGTCAGAAGAGGGCTTCCCAGGTGGCTCAGAGAATTCACCAACTGACACAGGAGATACGGGTTCAATCTTTGTGTTGGGAAGATCCCTTAGAGGAGGGCATGGCATCCCACTCCAGTATTCTTACCTGGAGAATGCCATGGACAGAGGAGCCTGGCTGGCTATAGTCCATAGAGTCACAAAGGGTTGGACATGATTGAAGTGACGAAGCACACGCGGCACTGTTGAAAATGGGTTTCTGACAGCATTTATCATACCTTCCTCTCTCTCAGGATTACGAAGTTGATAGTGTATTTTAATTAATCTGTCAGGTTATAGATCTGCAAGCTTTGGTCATTAGAGGAGTGCTTTTTTTTTTACGTACCTGTGATCTGGAGTCAAATCGACCAGACTTAACCTCTGGCTCCACTATTTACGAGGTGGACAGCCTTGTACAGGTGAGTTAACTTATTTGTTTAATGGGATAATGATAATAACCACTTCCTTAGAGGATGTTGCAAGAGAAGTACCCTATGTGGTGGATGCTAGATACTCAATAATTAATAGGGATTTTTATTTTTCCATAAAACTTACACCAGGCACATAAGGTGTGACAAGAATATCTTGAGACTGCAAGTTGCAACTAGGAACTTAGAAGTGGGAGAATGGTGAGAAAATAACTTCTCATACAAACCCTTGGGGCTTCTTTTCTGGACCTCTCTGTATATGATGCTTTCAGTCATCAGCCATCTACATTGCCTCAAGGAGAATTAGAGTGGCAGGAATATAACAAGAAAGCAAAGCAGTTAATGTTCCCTTCTGAGCTAAAAAAAGCCAGCCTCAGAAACCTACTTGGACATCCAAACTTTTCATTTGCAAGAGCTGATTTTGTGGAGAGAGATTTTAAAAAGGCTCTTAAGAACCTGAGCATAATGCCCAGAAGGAGGCAAGGAAACAAGTCTGTGCTGTAACAACAGATTGCAAGAGAAGACTGGGGAACTCGATAGTGATCTCCCAGCAAGACTGGACAAGACTAGGGTGATCACATAACTTCATGTTCAATTAGGTCACTGTTGAGAATGAAAAGGCGCATTATTATTCATTATTCTGAGACCAAATGAACAAGTCAGGATGTGACCCAGACAAATCAGGGAATGTCTGATTTGCTGATTTGAACCTTAGCTGTGGTGCACTGGGCTGAGAAAGGGGAAGAGGAACTGGATGAGGGAGGCAAGTGACACCTGTGCATCACATGGAAGAAAGCAGGATCAGCGGAAAGAGCCCAACACCACCTTTTGCCAGTACCACCAGCTGGGACTGGCAGCTCATTCATCAACCTAAGAGTAAACCCCACTTATCACCTGCCTGATGAGCCACATGGCCCTCTGTGTGTGGGAGGGGTGGTTTCTGCCTATATCTGCCAGCATTTTGCCTGTACGTAATCCAGCAGAAGTGATACCCACGCCTCCCTCAGACTTTGCTGAGCCATATTCAAACGTCCTCACATGGATGCACTCTTTTTCAATAGCCCAGGACAACCAGAGGCCCAGAAGCAGAGAGAGGTAGATCAGGGAGTCCCCAGCATCCACAGTTGGGTAGAATTAGATAGTGTTGGAACCCACCTTCTGTTACAACAGATTCTAGCTGAATTTCTTCAGCAGTGGTGAACAGCATCTGGGCAGATGAGGGAGATGAAAAGATGCCAGCTTGAAGACTGGGAGGACTGAGATCTACCAGCAAAATCTTAATGCCAGTTTTCCCAGCTCAGCAGAGAAATAGAGCTGACTTCCCAGAGGTGAACATAAAAGTTACATGGTGGTGGTTTTATTCTGGTATCAACATTGTAGGAGTCTTAATTTGATCTAAAGGGTATTTCTTACTAGAATAGTAAGAATATTAATGTTCACAATCACCTACTCTTGTAACTACCAGGAACCTTTTAGAAAACATTTCTTAGGGTGAATTATGTATTTATATGTAAAATACCAGCAAACATCCTTATGGTCATAACTTTTGGGTGTTTCAAACTGGATTATAGTAAGACAATGTATTTTATTCAGCAGATTTGTTTTAATCTAATTATGTAGGTGAATAAAAATTACTGCATGCTGGTGCATCTAATGTAAGTTATCTATTATTCACACCACATTTACTTTTAATATTCATGCAGATTCCCTTTGACATAACCTACTGTGTCACAGTTAATCCAATAAAGATAAAATATAGCTCAGCAAAACACCAGTCGATTCCAGCTTTCTGGTAATTATTAAAGACTATTTCACACTGGTTCCTTCAATCAATGTATTTCCCCTTGGATATGATGGCTCTCCTCTTTGAAGCTTTCAATCCTCCCAGTGGATTCAGAGGAATACTCAGGCCCCTTTTCAGTCTCTGGTCTCAGAGGTAGTTCAAAGAGCACAACAAGGCTTCACAGGTTTATCCTCAAAGGCTGACACTGTCTGTTTGATGTATGGTGACTTAAAAAGTCATCTCTGGCAAAGCATGTGTTTGCTACCAGTCTATCGAATCAGCCATTTATCAACTTATCTGTATTCACCCGGCACACCTGCTAACAGCTCAAAGGAGAACACATACTGTCTCTCGCTGGACTGACTATTGATTTGATTCCCTCCTCTAATTTTATATTGTTTTGCTACCCTGTGGATGAAGCAGCTCCTTTACTGGATGAAATCAACATGGAGTCTGTGAACTGATGGCCTTTGGTGGTTTTATTCAAGAGCCCTGAGGGCGACAGACTCTTTACAGGTTGAGGACAGCTGGCCTGGGGGAGTGGATTTCCTGTCCCAGCATGCCTTGCTTTTCACTATTATCCGCATCTCAGGTATTTCACTGTAGGGGCCCTGCTAGGAATTTCAGGGAGATCACTAGGAACTCTCAACCTCGTCATCAGAAGCTGGACATATCCAATGTCTACCCAGTGCATGCTAATAGAACCCTGGATTGAAGATAGGGATACACCAAATTCCTCTCAGTTTAACCATCTCTATGCTCCAAGGAGAATTTCCTCTATTCTGTGAAAGCCTAAGCAGTCACTTCCAGCTGAGACTTTTCCCTTTCCACTTCTCTGCCATTACCTGTTGTTAAATAAAATGAGACCTTGCTGCATCATGAAAATTATAATTTATGACTGCCTTCCTCAGTTTAATCTCTGGTGTGATCATATAACTTGATTAACATTATAGGCAATGCTTCAATTGCAGAAAACACTATCTTGATGGACACTTACAGAAAAGGACAGATAAGATCAATATTTTTCTGTGTGATATTATATATTTTAAATAGAACAGTTATTATTTTGAAATGGCAATAATTCTGTGATTGAAGATTCAATTGTAATACGAGGTAGTCTCTCTCTTTTTAGTATGCCCTATAGGTGGTGAAATTCACCAACATTCTATCCATAATACTTTTTTATTCTTGTTTTGTACACATTCTCTAGATGGTCTGATTCAATCAAGGCTTCAGTTATCATCAAAATGCAAAACACTCCCCAGTATATATTTCCAGCTTTGACTTCTTGCCAAGAACTAGCCCCTATTTCCCTCTGATAAATATTTCCACTTAGATTGAAGGTAACTTAATCTCAACATGATCAGTGTTCAACCCATTATCCTTATCCATAATTTCTCCAGAATTCTTTGTCAGTAGCATTGTTAGGTATTATGTCCCTTATCAATGGAGTCAACACTCCAGATATAATTAATCTCCAAGTAGCACCCATTAAATCTTTCTCATATCCACCACTTTCTCTATATGACCATTGTCACAGCTTAGCCCAGGACCCTGTCATCTATAGCTTTGACCGCTTCAATAAACTCCAGGTTCATCACCTATCTTCTTTATGACTGTTATTATATTTGTTTAAAACAAAATTTAACCATGAAATTCATCTATTTAACCATGAAACTTATTGTCTCATCTAACTTTTTTATTAAAAAGCAATAAAAGCTAATTGCTTGCTTAAATTGTTTTACTGTCTCCTATTTGCCTTCGGGATAAAGAACAAAACTACCTAGCAATACATAGCAAACTGACCATAGCCAAATAATTCACACAGTGAGACCTAGTTCTTTACAGTAAGCACTGGTAGTTTCAGTGGTTAGAGGCAAATGGAGACCACCCCTACAAACTCCCTACCACATAGCACATGCCAGTCAAAATCAGTCTCAGGTCAAACTCTGTCAGACTCACGATCCTGAAGAACAAAATGCAAAGGCTTATACTATCATATCACTTATATTAAATAATAAAGCTATAGTCATTAGTAGTGTAAGGATAGAGCACCAGATCAATGGAGTAAGTAGTCCAGATGTAAACTCACATATTCCTGGCCACTGATTGATGACGATCTGATACCACAGAGCAGTAGAGAAAGGGCAGTATTATCAATAAATAGTGCTGGGTCAATTGGATAGCCACGTGGAAGAAAGAATGATTCTTCAGCACTCCCTGATACCATACCCTAAATCAACGGAGGAAGACTGTACATTTAAATGTGGAACATAAAACAATACAGTTTCTAGAAAAGATATTCCAAGTCTGAGAAGGGTTTGATGTTAAGTTGCTGGCTCTGAGATCAAGGGAACCATGTGCAAGGACTAAAAGCGACCTGGAAGAGCTAAAGACAACTTCAAGTTGACAGCTAGCAAGGAAACAGGGACCTCCATTCTACAAACACAAGGGGCCATCTTCTATCAACCACTAGGATGAGTAGGAAGCAATTTCTTTCCCAGAACCTCTGAATATGATCCCAGGTTTGCTGACACTTTGATATCAGCCTCATAGCACCTGGAAGAAAGGAATGAGTTGAGCCCGCCTGGACTTCCAGCCTAAAAGAACTGGGAGGAAATAAATGTGTGTTGTTTTAAGCTGCTAAAGTTGTGATAATTTCCTATAGCAGCAATAGAAAACTAATATACTCATGAAGAAGAAAATGGAGAGAGAAATTGTGATAAATCCTTACAATGCACTGCAATAGGGCAGGAGTCAGTAAACTATGACCCACAGGTAAAATCTGACCTATATTTGCTTCTGTAATAAAGTTTAATTGGAACGGAGACAGGTCTACTTGTCTATGTATCATGAGGCTGGTTTCACACCATAACAGCGGAGATTTACCAGAGCCCATATGGTGGCCAAAGCTGAAAATATTTACTATCTGGCTCTTTAGAGAAAAAGTTTGCTGACTGTAGTGGAGAGGACTGAGAAACAACTAACTATATGAAATAACTATATGAAATAATATAGATGAATATCTATAAAAATAATGATAAAATTAGAAACAAAAGAGTACTCACTGCATGGTTGTATTTCAAGTTCACAGCAGACAAAATTAACCTCTACTTGTAAAAGTCAAATTGGTTAAGAAGGATGAGGGCAAGAGTAGTGATTTAGACATGGGTGTGGGTAGGCATCTAGGATGCTAGTAATATTCTCTTTCTTGGTCAGGATGGTGGTTAAATGGTTTTGTAAAAGATTCATGAAGCATAATCCACTTACCTATTATGCATGCTGTTTACTTCCACAAAATAATTGAAAATAGTATGACTTTATTCAGACATTTAAAAAATATATACTTATAAGGTCCTTAGTATACCACTGAGATAAAATCCAAATCTTCTATTTAGAATGTCCTCTAGAGTTTGCGTGAAGACTTCACTTGTCTCTAACATCTTGCTACTTGGAACAGTAGCACTGACATTGTTGGGGAGCTGGTTTGAAAGGCAGAATGTCAGCTCCACTGTAGACCTGCTGAGTCAGAAACTGTATCTTAGTAAGATCCTACTGCTGCTGCTGCTGCTAAGTCGCTCCAGTTGTGTCCAACTCTGTGCGACCCCATAGATGGCAGCCCACCAGGCTCCTCCGTCCCTGGGATTCTCCAAGCAAGAACGCTGGAGTGGGTTGCCATTTCCTTCTCCAAGGCATGAAAGTAAAAAGTGAAAGTGAAGTTGCTCAGGTCTGTCCGACTCTTAGTGATCCCATGGACTGCAGCCTAACAGGCTCCTCTGTCCATGGGATTCTCCAGGCAAGAGTACTGGAGTGGGGTGCCATTGCCTTCTCCTAGTAAGATCCTAGGTAATTCTTTCCACTAAAGTTTGAGATGTCCGGCTCCTCTTGATTTGTTATTCACAGCTTTTTCCTTCACAGACTACATATTCCTACATTGCTGGGGTCCAGCCCCGGTGGATCCAGGGAATTCAAAGCGAGGACGGTGTTGGCGAGGAAAGACTTATTTGTTTATTAATATAAGATTAGATTAAGAAACAATAGTATAGTAGGAAAATAAAGTAGAGAAAGAAGGCTGAATAACTTGGCTTACGGGGAAGGCCAATAAAGTTCCAGACAAGGAGCTTGCACCATCTACGTTGGGCCACTGGCGCCCACTTGAATATCGGGGGGTGCCCCGCCTTGGGCTCCCCCTCGCGTGGATCTTAAAAGCCAAGACAAGTAAGTAGACATGGTGAGCTGCCCCACTCCAGATGGGAATTCAGCCTGAAATTAGAGTAAAGAGGAGACACGGGGGAAACCAGTCCAGCAACTTCCCCGTCCTCTATTGTTCAGAAGGCCTTTTATACTTTTGATAAAACATGGAGATCAATGGGTAACACAAAGTTATGCAGTGTTAGCAGCCCAGACTCTTATCAAAACCAGGCTTTTCTCTCTGCATACCTAATTGTATACACAAGTCTTAGGTAATTTACATCATCTTCCGGCCAAAAGGGCCAATTAACATTTAACAGCCTTTTTTCTGATAAGGGTTTGTCAACCAGAAGACTTATTTGTGTTGATCTTCCCAAAGTCTGATGCCATTCTCAGAAAGCACTCAATAAAGTTACATTCTTACATAGCAAGGACACAAGAGGAGTGCAGTGATATATAACAAAGAGAAAAGTAATTAACTCAAAAGTCTAGTGTTGCTAACATCAAAACTATTATATATGTTTTTCCATATCCTGTTTACATTGATTAACATCCTCCCAGGTGCCTAAAAGATAAAGAATATGGAGGCCTGGAAGCAGTCATTGAGTCAACGGTGAAAACCCTCTACCAATATGACTTTTAACTCTTTAGAAAAGTCTCTGTATCTTTAAGATGCTTCAACTTTGTGCCTCTCATGGTTGGGGGGCTGTGGAGCAATTCACAAGCTGTAAGAGTTCCGGGGGGAACCTGTTAGGAGAGCTAGAGAGCCATCAGAAGGGTTTTAACTGAAACATCCCTTTCAAATGCAGAAGACTAAAGCCCTGATTTGACTTTTTCCAGAGAATATTACAAGAGTGGAAAAGCAGGCAGATTCTTATTTTTTTGGGGGGGGGTGGATGCTCAGGAAATTCCAGGGGAAAAACCTGAGGTCTGATTAGCCTTGCCATCAGAGCTCTGCTGCATGACCTTGTCGCAGGTGGAATTCCTCATGCTGGCTCCCGGCACTACATAGACAAAAGTGCAGTTCTTGGCAGCCCACATGCTCCAGACTTCTTGCAGGCATCTGGACAGGACTGCTCTGGCAGCAAACTCACCTGCCCATTTAACCTAAATTCAAACTCTCTGACCTCTGATACTCAGGCATCAGAAGACACTAGGGCCCAGATTTCCCTAATTTTCATTTGAATAGGCAAACAGACACAGATTTATCTTTTTTTATAACAATAAAGGGGATTAACTTGAGAAGTTTCAATTCAGTTCAGTAGCTCAGTTGTATTCGATTCTTTGCAAACCCATGGACTACACTACTCCAGGCCTCCCTGTCTGTCACCAACTCACAGAGTTTACTCAAACTCATGTCCATTGAGTCAGTGATGTCATCCAACTATCATATCCTCTGTTGTCCACTTCTCCTTGTGCCTTCAGTCTTTCCCAGCATCATGGTCTTTCCAAATGAGTCAGATCTTCACATCACCTGGCCAAAGTATTGGAGTTTCAGCTTCAACATCAGTCCTTCCAACGAACACTTAGGACTGATCTCCTTTAGGATGGACTGGTTGGACCTCCTTGCAGTGTAAGGGACTCTCAAGAGTCTTCTCCACCACCACAGTCCAAAAGCATCAATTCTTCAATGCTCAGCTTTCATCATAGTCCAACTCTCACATCCATACATGACTACTGGAAAATCCACAGCCTTGACAGACAGACCTTTGCTGGCTAAGTAATGTCTCTACTCTTTAATATGTTGTCTAGGTTGGTCATAACTTTCTTTCCAAGGAGTAAGCGTCTTTTAATTTCATGGCTACAGTCACCATCTGTAGTGATTTTGGAGCCCCAAAAAATAAAGTCTGACACTGTTTCCACTGTTTCCCCATCTATTTCCCATGGAGTGATGGGACCAGATGCCATGATCTTCGTTTTCTGAATGTTGAGCTTTAAGCCAACTTTTTCACTCTCCTCTTTTACTTTCATCAAGAGGCTTTTTAGTTCCTCTTCACTTTCTGCTATAAGGGTGGTGTTATCTGCATATCTGAGGTTATTGATATTTCTCCCAGCAATCTTGATTCTAGCTTGTGTTTCTTCCAGCCCAGTGTTTCTCATGATGTACTCTGCATAGACTTTAAAGAAGCAGGGTGACAATATACAGCCTTGCCATACTCCTTTTCCTATTTGGAACCAGTCTGTTGTTCCATGTCCAGTTCTAACTGTTGCTTCCTGACCTGCATACAGATTTCTAAAGAGGCAGGTCAGGTGGTCTGGTATTCCAATCTCTTTCAGAATTTTCCACAGTTTATTGTGATCCACACAGTCAAAGGCTTTGACATAGTCAATAAAGCAGAAAAAGAAGTTTTTCTGGAACTCTCTTGCTATTTCCATGATCCAGCAGATGTTGGCAATTTGATCTCTGGTTCCTCTGACTTCTCTAAAACCAGATTGAACATCTGGAAGTTCGTGGTTCACGAGTTGCTGAAGCCTGGCTTGGAGAATTTTGAGCATTACTTTACTAGCATATGAGATGAGTGCAATTGTGCAGTAGTTTGAGCATTCTTTGCATTGCCTCTCTTTGGGATTGGAATGAAAACTGACCTTTTCCAGTCCTGTGGCCACTGCTGAATTTTCCAAATTTGCTGGCATATTGGGTGCAGCACTTTCACAGTATCATCTTTTAGGATTTGAAATAGCTCCACTGGAATTCCATCACCTCCACTATTTTTGTTCATAGTGATGCTTCCTAAGGCCCACTTGACTTCATGTGCCAGGATGTCTGGCTTTAGGTGAGTGGTCACCTCATCGTGATTATCTGGGTCATGAAGATCTTTTTTGTACAGTTCTTCTGTGTATTCTTGGCACCTCTTCTTAATATCTTCTGCTTCTGTTAGGTCCATATCATCTCTGTCCTTTATTGAGACCTTTGCATGAAATGTTCCCTCGGTATCTTTAATTTTCTTGAAGTGATCTCTAGTCTTTCCCCTTTTATTGTTTTTCTCTATTTCTTTGCACTGATCACTGAGGAAGGCTTTCTTATCTCTCCTTGCTATTCTTTGGAACTCTGCATTCAAATGGATATATCTTTCCTTTTCTCCTTTGCTTTTCACTTCTCTTCTTCTCACAGTTATTTGTAAGGTCTCCCCAGACAGCCATTTTGCTTTTTTTGCATTTCTTTTTCTTGGAGATGGTCTTGATCCCTGTCTCCTGTACAATGTCGCGAACCTCCGTCCATATTTCACTAGGCACTCTGTCTATCAATCTAGTCCCTTAAATCTATTTGTCACTTCCATTGTATAATCATAAGGGATTTGATTTGGGTCATACCTGAATGGTCTAGCGGTTTTCCCCACTTTCTTCAATTTAAGTCTGAATTTTACAATAAGGAGTTCATGATCTGAGCCACAGTCAGCTCCCAGTCTTGTTTTTGCTGACTATATAGAGTTTCTCCATCTTTGGCTGCAAAGAATATAATCAATCTGATTTTGGTGTTGACCATCTGGTGATGTCCATGTGTAGAGTCTTCTCTTGTGTTGTTGGAAGAGGGTGTTTGTTGTGGCCAGTGCATTCTCTTGGCAAAACTCTATTAGCCTTTGCCCTGCTTTATTCTGTACTCCAAGGCCAAGGTTGCCTGTTACTGCAGGTATCTCTTGACTTCCTACTTTTGCATTCCAGTCCCTTGGAATGAAAAGGACATCTTTTTTGGGTGTTAGTTCTAAAAGGTCTTATATGTCTTATAGGTTCAACTTCAGCTTCTTCAGTGTTACTTGTTGGGGCATAGACTTGGATTACCGTGATATTGAATGGTTTGCCTTGGAAACAAACAGAGATCATTCTGTTGTTTTTGAGAATGCATCCAAGTACTGCATCTCGAACTCTTTGTTGACTATGATGTCTACTCCATTTCTTCTAAGGGGTTCCTGCCCACAGTAGTAGATATAATGGTCATCTGAGTTAAATTCACCCATTCCAGTCCATTCTATCTCGCTGATTCCTAGAATATTGACGTTCACTCTTGCTATCTCCTGTTTGACTACTTCCAATTTGCCTTAATTCATGGACCTAACATGGACTTAAAGAGGCTTGATTCAAGCCTCTTTATCTCCTTACAATTCAGACCTTGGGAGCGTGGGGTATATAAATATATCTATGGATTATGTTTATAATCTCAAACTATCAGTCTTTCATCTGCAGAGAGTCAAATAGAATGTATGAAGTTGTCTCTGGGAGAATAAGATGTTATTCATGTAGGAAATAAAATGATGTTTGCTTTCCTAGAAAACTGAAAAAAGGTTATATATCATAAAACTAGAAGTGGGAAACATAATAATGTAATGTTTCATTAGAAGAGAAGAATGCAGAAATGATCCTTGCTGGATAATAGTTCCTATATAAATGACAGATTGAAAGTTAGAAAAGTTGTATTAGAAATCTAGATAATTGTCCTTGGATCTGAGTGATCCTTATATTTCTTTCTGGACAGAGGAGCCTGGTGGGCTACAGTCCATGGGGTTGTAAAGAAAGGATACAACCGAACGACTAATACTTTCACACTTTCACGCATATAATATGGCTTTAAAATGGCCACTGAGGTGACTATCTTTGTCATTTGTTATTCCTCCCAATTCTAGAATGTCTTGTATTACTGGAAAAATCAGATCACCAATGGTGCAAAATTTGATAGTACTGAGGGTGAGGGAAGAGAGACTTTGAAGGAAAGTAACTAACCCTGCTCTACCAAATAATGTAACTACTATGTCATGAAACCAATAACTCTACTGTGGCAGAGGATGAGTAAGCAACCAGATGTGGGCCCTCAGTCTGTGTAGAAGAATGGCCAGAATAAGCAGTTTACTGTTAAATCTTAAAATTTTGTGTTTTGGTGTATAAAGCCCTCAACTTTGTAAAAGCTTTAGTAAAGACATTGAATGAAGGAGTGAATGAATGAGGGATGGATGAATGAGGGAGTGCAGGTGTGCATATTCTGAAAATCAGTTCAAAGGAACTAACTTCCATATTAGGGTCAAGATAATGAGGAAAACATTTGGGGCACTTGGGAGCTGAACTACGCTGAGTCCAGGCATAGAGCTTCTTATACCTGCTGGAGCCTGAGGGACCTAAGACTAAAAGGTTCCCAGTATTTGGTGCAGTTTTACGAGGGATAACAGACTTGTCTTTGGAGTCAGCTGCTGTTTGCTGTTTAGTCTCTAAGTCATGTGATCCCATGAACTGCAGCCCACAGGCTCCTCTGTCCATGGCATTTTCCCACCAATTATTAAAATAATTATTTTTAAAGATAAAATGTTTTAATATGTTTTATAATTTACATTATGTTGCTTGTTATGTGGGCTTCCCTCATGGTTCAGACGGTAAAGAATCTGCCTGCAATGCAGGAGACCTGGTTTTGATCCCTGGGTTGGGAAGATCCTTTGGAGAAGGGAACAGCTGCCTACTCCAGTATTCTTACCTGGAGAGTTCCATGGACAGAGGAGCATGGCAGGCTATAGTCCATGGGGTCACAAAGAGTCGGAGATGACTGAACGACTAACACATTCACTTTCACTTTTTGCTTGTTATATACTTTAAAATACTCAACACAAACCTAGTATAATATAAAAATGTATGTGGTTTAATTTACTACCCAAGGGGCAGTTGGTATAAACAGGAATCCACACTTCAGGGGTGGTTGTCTAACATTAGATAACAAAGGCCACACTTCAGAGGTAACAATTGAAGGCATGTTTTTAAAATCCTCATTGCTTATTGCCACAGGTAGTTTTGTTAACCAGCATAATGAATATTTGAAATAAGTTCTTATTAGAGAAACTGGCAACTTCTAATCAGCATAATGAGTATTAGAAATGGGCTTTCATTGGTGAAATGAATGGTATTTAAGACATATAGACTGGCTAAGAGTCTGAGGAGCACTTGAAAGGACAAAGTTAGGATGTCTTCAATTTTTCTGAGCAGGTTTCATGAACTGCTTAGCATCAGCTTTCTACAGGGTGTTTGTTTACAAAGTCCTGGGCCACTTTGCTGAAGTACATTTTAAAAATGCTTATTTGTGTTTATCGCAGTGTGTTGCCTGAGATTCGGTTTGAGAAAGAGGAGGAACTGTCCTTCTCCTACCTTTAGCATTTTAACAGCTGTCATTTTTCAAAAGCAAATAATGAAGAGTTATACATGATCAACTTGCTAGAGCCAGTTTTTGAGAATTTGTTAAAACTTTCTTTATATACATGTTGCATTTGTTTAAGTGTATTTTCACCAGTCTGTTATTATCTATGGGGAATAAAGAATGTTCAGGCTCGGAGCTGGCGGCCATGAGTGACATCCACTTCTGGCCAATTCCCTGGGTGACAATAGCTATCATTTCCCAATTTGGTTTCCTGATGCACTTCTGCCTACTTAGGCCTATCCCATTAGTCTCCATCTGTGGGGATATGAAGATTAACCTTGCTCAGTGTTACAATGGAGATTTGAATTGGAGATCAATTTTCTTTAGGGAAGAGACCATCAATCAATGTCAACCTTTTATTTATTCAACACCCACTGTATGCACAGTATTGTTCTAAGTCCTTGGAGATTTATCAAGATTGCATCTGTATTATAGACCATGATCTCTAGAACTCATGATCTACAGGGGCATGGAAGATAAAAGGGTGCATTTAATTTCATTATCTGAAAGTAATCTTCAGTGACAGCTGTCTATGGATTCACTGCTGAGGGTTCTAATTTGTGATAGACTCATGTCTTTTAATATTCTCTTTTTTCATTTAATTCCTCTATTCCTCCGAACTTTATTTTCTCTCTCCGTCCACCTCTTCCTGTCTTCATTTTTCCCGTTTTCATACTCCCGTTCATCCCCTTACTTCTTTCTCTTCCACTCTCCCCTTTCATTCCTTCCTTTTCTGCACTCTCCTTTCCTTTCTTCCTTCTTTTCTTTGACTGAATGGTTTATTTGAGCATCTCCTCCAAGATAGTAAAGCTTTTAAACTACTGTTTTTTTCTCCTGTCTTCACATCAGAAGGTTTAAATGGCTTTATTTAAAGACAAGTGTTCTCTCTCAGAATAAGCCCATGGGACACTGGGTTTGAGCATTTCTGCTGCAGGCCATCTGAGGGCAGCTAGCCTTCTGCCTTCACTGAACCTTGGTATTTTTCCTAATAGCCCAGATGAACCTGCCCTCTCCTGTTCCTTAAAGCTCCTTGCCCTCATTTTGCTATTTGAGGATCTAGGCATGTAGGGCTTTGAATCTTGATCCAGCTACATTCTGCCTCTGGCACTGGGTGAGGTGTCTAAAATTTCTCAACCCCCATTTCTTCACCCACAGAGTATGAGGCACAATGTTTATAAAACAATATAGAGATAATTCTCTCCCACTTTGGTTACTGTCATCACTCTTGCTTTATTTCCACTCTTAATTCTTGGTTTCTGAATATACTGGATCCTGAACCCTCTACTCCATTGCACTGAGATGGCCTGCCTGTGTCCATTCACCAGATCTCAGACCCAGATGTGTCTCCTAACCATAGCATGCCTGTCTCCAACAGAATATCAGGTCTTCCCTGCCCCTACACAAGCCTGAAGTGATCACCAAGACTCCTGGTTCTCTCCTTAGGCTATACCTGCTTCCTGGGAACCATGTATGTCAACAGAGTTCATTTTCTTGGGAAGGTCACTAATTCTTCCTTTCTTTTCCTCAATAGTTATACATTTATTTAATCCCCTTCCCAGGATATATTTAAGCTCCAGTTGATACCTACCTACATGAGACGATTTAGAAATCCTAGTCATCCAAGTGCTTAGGAATTTAGGATCTGGGGTTGGAAAGACTGGTTTCAAATCTTAGCTTTGCTATTTAGTAGCTGTGTGAATTTTGGAAAGTATTTTAACAGTTTTAGGCCTTAGTTCCAACCCTACATATTTATCTAAAGACTGCTGTTTCATGTAGGGGTTCTAAAAAGCATGGTCAGGGGCAGCAGAGATATATTTTCAAATCTTGAACCTAATATTTATGGAACGAACACGTTTTTAAAAAAAATCTCTTTCTGCTTCTGTTTTTAATATATAAAATAGGATAATGGTGCATGGTAAAGCATTGTGTCTGTCGGCCACTGAGTAAGGGGCATTCCTGTTATAGACCAAGGGGAACTGGGGAGAGGAGCACATATCTGTTCAAGGTTGTGTTGCAGAGGCCAGGCTGAGTGTTCTCAACTTGGTATTACTTTTTTGAAAAAAGGGAGAAAGATATTCCTGGACTGATACTACTGTTCCTCGTCACTTGGGGCTCAAAAGAACTAGCAGAATTGCAACTTTTCAATCTCTTTCAAGATGATGCCCATTAGTGAATTTTGAGGAAGGTAAGAAACTGAGGACGAAGTGCTCAAGTTTCAGTGTCCTGTTCCTTCAAGTTTCCCGCAACAATAGTATCAGTGTATCGCTCTGAGGAAACTGTGCACTAAACAAACTAAGGACGAGTCTACAGAGTAGGATACAATTTTGGCCAAAAGACTGAAGGAGGCCAAAGGAAAATGCCAGGAACAGATTGCCAAGAGATAGAGGCTATACCTGTTGAGACCGTCTACCTCTGAATCCAATAAAAACAAGGTTTTCTAAGAGTAACAAATTAATAAGATCAAACATTACAAAAGATTAAATGAGATACAGATCTATGAATATATTTAACTACAAAAAGATTTTGAAAATGTTATTTCTAGGTCCTAGAAGGATACCTTCACATACGATTCATAGTACGGTTCAAATGGGTCAAGGAAAGAAAGAAAGATGGATTCTTTCTTCAGCCTGCTTTCCATGGTATTTGTGGCTGTCCTGAGTCTCTTTCACTTCTCTCTGCTCTCATGCCTTCTCTCATGTATCACTCCTGGGACCCTCTTCTTTCTCTCTGTTCTGGGACAGCTGCCCAGCCCAAACCAACAAACAATAATAACCAAATTACTTGCCTCTAAATCTCAATTCTTGCCACAGAGTGCACGCTCCATTCTGTCATTTCACTTCCAATATCTGATGTCTCTTTTCTGAGGGTCTCCTCTGTGAGGGACACACTGTGATGAAGGGTGGGGTTGCAGAGCATGCCTGAAGGCCCACTCATTGCTGCAGCTTGTCCAAAAGACAAACTGCTTTCAATGGTAGGGCAGTTGGTTGAATATGATTCTTTTGATCAGACTGCTGTGTTGAGGAAGTCATGTGGGAAGGGAAAAGCTCTGAAAAGACCTCTTCCTGTGTTTCTATTCAAGGTGAATGCCTAACCAGTCCCAGAAAAAGGTATTGGGTTGGCCAAAAAGTTCATTATGGTTTTTCTGTAAGATGGTATGGAAAACTCTGAATGAAAATTTTGGCCAACCCAATAACTTAAGTACCACATCATTTTCAAACCTTAAGACAACATCCCTACATGGAAACCTGAAACATTTGTGATGCCAAAGGTAATCCCTTCTGATTTATGAATGCAGAGTGTGAGGAACAGACTCTTATGTGCAAAGCAAAATTTATAGTTAGTTATGCAACAAAATGAATAAAATACCTAAGAATAAACCTACCTAAGGAGGTAAAATTACTGTTCATGGAAAACTATAAGACACTGATGAAAGAAATAAAAAACAACACAAACTGATGGAGAGATCTACCTTGTTTTGGATTGGAAGAATCAATATGGTAAAAATGACTATACTACCCAAAGCAATCTACAGATTCAATGCAATTCCTATCAAATTGCCAATGGCATTTTTCACAGACCTAGAAAAAAAATGTTTACAGTTTGTATGGAAACAGAAAACCCAGATAGCCAAAGCAATTTAGAGAAAGAAAAATGGAGCTGGAGTAATCAGGCTCTCTGACTTCAGACTATACTATAAAGCTATAATAATCAAGACAGCATGAAACTGACACAAAAACAGAAATATAGATCAATGGAACAGGATAGAAAGCCCAGAGATAAACCCATGCACCTATGGTCACCTAATCTTTGACAAAGGAGGCAAGAATATACAAGAGAAAGGCAGCCTCTTCAATAAGTGGTGCTGGGAAAATTGGATAGTGAAATATATATATTAAAAAAATGAAATTAGAACACTTCCAAACACTATAGACAAAAATAAACTCAAGATGGATAAAATACAAAATGTAAGGCCAAGACACTGTAAAACTGTTAGAGAAATACATAGGCAGAACATTCTTTGACATAAATCCCAGCAAGATCCTCTTTGATGCACTTCCTGGAGTAATGAAAATAAAAACAAAAATAAACAAATGGGACCTAATTAAACTTAAAAGCTTTTTTCACAGCAAAAGAAACCATGAATAAGAGGAAAAGACAACTCTCAGAATGGGAGAAAATATTTGCAAATGAAGCAACTGACAAAGGAGTTATCTCCAAAACTCCAACTCATGCAGCTCAATTAAAAAAAAAAAAAGATCAAAAAATGGGTGGAAGTCCTAAATAGACATTTCTCCAAAGAAGACAAACAGAGGGCCTACGAATACATGAAATGATACTCAACAATACTAACTGTTAGATAAATGCAAATCAAAACTACAATGAGATATCACCTCACATGGGTCAGAATGACCACCATCAAAAAATCTACAAACAATAAATGTTGGAGAGGGTATGAAGAAAAGGGAGCGAGCCCTCTTGCACTGTTGGTAGGAATTTAAGTTGATAGAATCACTGTGGAGAACAGTAGGGAGATTCCTTAGAAAACTGAAAATAGAACCACCATATGATCCATCCATCCCACTCATAGGCATATGCCTTGAGAAAACTATTCAAAATAGATGTATTACATAATTCAAAAAGACATATTACCCCAATGTTCACTGCAGCACTATTTACAGTAGCCAGCACATGGAAGCAATCTAGGTATCCATTGACAGATAAATGGATAAAGAAGTTGTGGTATGTGTATACAATGGAATATTACTCAGCCATAAAAAGGATGAAATTGAGTTATTTGTAGTGATGTTGCTGGGCCTAGAGTCTGTAATACAGAATGAAGAAAGAGAAAAATAAATATATATTAATGCACATATATGGAGTCTGGAAAAGTGGTACAGAGGGACCTATTTGCAGAGCAGGAATGGAGACACAGAAGTAGAGAATGGACATATGAATACAGTGGGGGGGGGGTGGGGAGAGTGTGCAACAAACTGGGAGAGTAGGATTGACATATATACACTACTATGTGTAAAATAGTGGGAAGCTGCTGAATAGCACAGGGAGCTCAGTCCATGCTCTGTGATGACCTAGAGGGGTGGGATAGAGGCTCAAGTGTAAGGGGATAGATGTATACATATAGCTGATCCATGTTGTACAGCAGAAACCAACACAACATTATAAAGCAATAATATTCCAATAAAAAGTAAAGGTAATCTATATCCTATAAACAATCTGAAAAACCCAAACAAACAAAAACCAAAATTGTCCCCAAACTTAAACACAGACAAACAGAGGCTATATGAACAGCATTATTGAGAATGAGTTTGTATTGGGAGTTATACACTCTAAATTTAGAACCTCAGAATGTTATAACTGGATACTCCAGAGTGAGGGTGGGAAGGGCGTCCAAAATTCAAATACCAATAGGAGAGGAGCACATTTTCTTAACAAGAGAAATTGCCTGGTGGCGACTGGCATTAGGAAAGCGCTGACATCTAAAGGGGCAGATGCAATTTCGCTTCTGCTGATTGTTGCTTTGATGTTCATTGTTGTTAGATTCTCTAATTTGTTAGGAAAATCTGGATCTTAACATAAAATCCTTTTAAATATGTACAGCTAATTAAAAAAACAAACAAGTAGATGCTGTGTTGTAATTGCCAATCTAGTTAATGGACTTCTATATTTTTTTTAAACTGAGGCTCAGCAGTGAGAAGTGACTGCTTTACAGAAAGTTGTCAGAGACAAGTATTCTAGATAAGATTGATGGCAAGATACCCTAGTCCAAAATTCATTTATTAAGACCAATTCCATGGTCACTTGAATGCTAAAAGTACACTGATGGAACCTAGTGTGGTAGGTCAAAAAATTAATCTAATTCTTCAAATAGAACTTGAAATAGAACTGTACATTCATGCCGTTACCATGTCTTTGCAGTAGGTCAGTATATATGCCAATCCTTGACTCTGAGCTTGACTTTGTGGACTGCTTTGACAAATGGGCTATGACTCAAGTGGAGCCTTAAAATGTGTTTTCATATGTCTTTCTTCTGTGCTCATACATTTCTTAATATTTCTTAGTGTGCCCAAACGCCCCCTTGGATAAGGCCACTCTAACAGACTCATTTGTAACTTAATCACCTTTGTAAAGGCCCTATCTCTTAATAGTCACATTTTGAGGCACTGGGGGGTGGGGGGTAAAGCCCTCAACACATGAATTCTGGGGGATACAGTTTAACACACAGGTTACCATTATCTAGAGTGACCTTTTCTTGTTCAAAACCAGACATATTGAGAGTGCTAAAATGTCAAACCACAGCAGATTCTGGGACAACTGGCGGAAACTAATTACTGGATATATGGTCATGCCATCCTGGTGGTGCTGGTGGTGGTGGGAGGGGAGACAGTATTAGGCTTTCCTCACTCTGGATCAGGGTCTGCTCCAACAACTCTGCTGTTACAAATGCTTGTTTCAGCTCTCAGGCTGAACTAAAAAAGACTTTGACATATATGAAAAGAGATTTAATTAACCTCTTTGAACATTATCCCTCAGAACTGGTCTTGTCTGTTTTCTCACTTCTGCCTGTTGATCCCCTATCACCTGTGCTTAAAAATCTGTGATGTACATACACCTGTTCCTCATGCAGCCTTTGTTTTGATGCTGCACAAACCCCAAAGTAAAATTCAGTAGCTGCCATGGAAGATGATGCCCCAGTATGGCCCACTTGCTTACACTATTAGATTTGCAGAAACAACTGGGACTGTTTCTGCCTTTTCTCAACAGGAGTGGTTCTCAACCTGGGCTGCACTTCAGAATCACATGCAGAGCTTTTAAAGCCCTGATGCTGTCAGCACTCCTGACCAATTCGATCAGAATCACACTGGAGGTAAAACCCAGGGGTCAGTATTTTTTTTAAAGCTCTGCTGGTTACTCCACTGTGCAGCCCCATTTGAGAATCAGCTCCTTAGATCCTGACTGTTCAAAGTGTGGTCAGTGGATCAAGAGCATTACCATCCCATGGGAGCCTGTTAGAAACACAGAATCTCAAGCCCCACCCCAGACCTGTGGAATCCGAATCTGCATTTTAACAATTCCTACATCAGTTAGTGTTTGAGGAGCACTGAGCTATATGATCTGTTCTCACCTTTGGCTGCACACACACTAGCAATGCATGGAAAGCTTTTAAAATGGTGGTGCTCTGGGTGCACCGAAACTTAATTCGGTTACAACCATAGGAGTGAGGACCAGCAATCAGGATTATTTTAGATTTCAGCAGGTGATTCAAATTGAGCTGCTGCTTTAGGCTTTAATATTTATCTGTTTGAAACAAATGTTCCAAATAAATGCAGAAGCCTTAATGGGTCTGTGAGCCACATTATCTCCCAGTGCCACAATGCCAGCCAGGAGTGATGCTTCATCATACGAGTTGTAGAGGAACTGCAGTTTGGACATCTCAGGTCCATTGGGGCTGGCTCATTTGTATTAATAGTATCACTTTGGCTATTGGGACTTGGAGGGCCTAGATATGAATTCAAATAGAGGTCAGAATGAGTGCCCAGATATTTTATTAGGAACCTTCAGGGAAAGTTCTGCCAGACAGAGATCCAGAGCTGCTTCTGTCATGCAGTTTGCCAGGGATGGGCTGGACCCAAGTTAAAATGAGGTTAGAATGAGATCATTAAGATGGGTCTAAATCTGATATGACCAATGTCTTTAAAAAAAGGGAAACTTGGGCACAGAGACAGATATGCACAGAGGGAAGACCATGTAAAGAAACACAGGGAGATGGCTAATAAACACAGGAAAATATGCTCAAAATTGTTCATTATTAGAGAAATGCAAGTCAAAATAAGAGAGAAGTCTCACCTCACACCAATTAGCATGGCCATCATTATTTAAAAAAATAACAAACTGCAAACAGTAAATGGTGGAGAGGATGTGGAGAAAATGGAACCCTACTGCACTGTTGGTGGGAATATAAACTGGTACAGTCATTATGGAGAATAGTATGGAGATTCCTTTTTAAAAAAAATTTATTTATTTTAATTGGAGGCTAATTACTTTACAATATTGTAGTGGTTGTGCCATACATTGACATGAATCAGCCATGGGTGTACATGTATTCCCCATCCTGAACCCCCCTCCCACGTCCCTTCCCATCCCACCCCTCTGTGTTATCCCAGTGCACCAGCCCTAAGCACCCTGTCTCATGCATCAAACCTGGACTGGAGATCTGTTTCGCATATGATAATATACGTTTCAATTCTATTCTCTCAAATCATCCCACCGTCACTTCTCCCACGGAGTCCAAAACTGTTCTATATATCTGTGTCTCTTTTGCTGTCTCACATATAGGGTTATCGTTACCATCTTTCTAAATTCCATATATATGCATTAGTATACTGTATTGGTGTTTTTCTTTCTGGCTTACTTCAACTGTATAATAGGCTCCAGTTTCATCCACCTCATTAGAACTGCTTCAAATGTATTCTTTTTAATGGCTGAGTAATATTCAGAGGAACCAGAGATCAAATTGCCAACACCCACTGGATCATGGAAAAAGCAAGAGCGTTCCAGAAAAACATCTACTTCTGCTTTATTGACTATGCCAAAGCCTTTGACTGTGTGGATCACAAGAAACTGTGGAAAATTCTGAAAGAGATGGGAATACCAGACCACCTGACCTGCCTCTTGAGAAATCTGTATGCAGGTTAGGAAGCAGGACATGGAACTGGACATGGAACAACAGACTGGTTTCAAATAGGAAAAGGAGTACGTCAAGGCTGTATATTGTCACCCTGCTTATTTAACTTATATGCAGAGTACATCATGAGAAACGCTGGACTGGAAGAAACACAAGCTGGAATCAAGATTGCTGGGAGAAATATCAATAACCTCAGATATGCAGTTGACATCACCCTTATGGCAGAAAGTGAAGAGGAGCTAAAAAGCCTCTTGATGAAAGTGAAAGAGGAGAGTGAAAAAGTTGGCATAAAGTTCAACATTCAGAAAATGAAGATCATGGCATCTGGCCCCATCACTTCATGGGAAATAGATGGGGAGACAGTGTCAGACTTTATTTTTTTGGGCTCCATAATCACTGCAGGTGGTGATTGCAGCCATGAAATTAAAAGACAGTTATTCCTTGGAAGAAAAGTTATGACCAACCTAGATAGCATATTCAAAAGCAGAGACATTACTTTGCTGACTAAGGTCCGTCTAGTCAAGGCTATGGTTTTTCCTGTGGTTAGGTATGGATGTGAGGATTGGACTGTGAAGAAGGCTGAGTGCCGAAGAATTGATGCTTTTGAACTGTGGTGTTGGAGAAGACTCTTGAGAGTCCTTTCGATTGCAAGGAGATCCAACCAGTCCATTCTGAATGAGATCAGTCCTGGGATTTCTTTGGAAGGAATGATGCTAAAGCTGGAAGTCCAGTACTTTGGCCATCTCATGTGAAGAGTTGACTCATTGGAAAAGACTTTGATGCTGGGAGGCATTTGGGACGACAGAGGATGAGATGGCTGGATGGTATCACTGACTCGATGGACGTGAGTCTGAGTGAACTCCGGGAGTTGGTGAAGGACAAGGAGGCCTGGCATGCTGTGATTCATGGGGTCACAGAGTCAGATACGACTGAGCGACTGAACTGAACTGAATATTCCATTGTGTATATGAACCACAACTTTCTTATCCATTTGTGTGCTGATGGACATCTAGGTTGCTTCCATGTCCTGGCTATTGTAAACTGTGCTGTGATGAACACTGGGGTACAGGTGTCTCTTTCAATTCTGGTTTCCTTGGTGTGTATGCCCAGAAGTGGGATTGCTGAGTCATATGGCAGTTCTATTTCCAGTTTTTAAAGTAATCTCCACACTGTTCTCCAAAATGGCCATACTAGTTTGCATTCCCATCAACAGTGTAAGAGGGTTCTGTTTTCTCTGCACCCTATTTAGCATTTATTGTTTGTAATGTTTTTGATAGCAGCCATTCTGACCAGCATGGGATGGTACCTCATCATGGTTTTGATTTGCATTTCTCTGATAATGAGTAATGTTTAGCATCTTTTCATGTGTTTGTTAGCCATCTGTGTGTCTTCTTTGGAGAAATGTCTGTTTAATTCTTTGGCACATTTTTTGATTGGATCATTTATTTTTCTGGAATTGAGCTGCATGAGTTGCTTGTATATTTTTGAGATTCTCAGTCACTTCGTTTGCTATTATTTTCTCCCATTCTGAAGGCTGTCTTTTCACCTTGCTTATAGTTTCCTTCATTGTGCAAAAGCTTTTAAATTTAATTAGGTCCCATTTGTTTATTTTTGCTTTTATTTCCATTACTCTAGGAGGTGGGTCATAGAGGATCCTGTTGTGATTTATGTCAGAGAGCGTTTGGCCTATGTTTTCCTGTAGTAGTTTTATAGTTTCTGGTCTTACATTTAGATCTTTAATCCACTTTGAGTTTATTTTTGTGTATGGACAGAGAGGCCTGGCATGCTGTGATTCATGGGGTCGCAAAGAGTCAGACACGACTGTAGGACTGAACAGAACTGATGGTGTTAAAAAGTGTTCTAGTTTCATTCTTTACAAGTGGTTGACCAGTTTTCCCAGCACCACTTGTTAAAGAGATTGTCTTTTCTCCATTGTATATTTTTGCCTCCTTTGTCAAAGATAAGGTGTCTGTAGGTGCTTGGATTTATCTCTGGGCTTTCTGTTTTGTTCCATTGATTTCTATTTCTGTCTTTGTGTCAGTACCATACTGTCTTGATGACTGTAGCTTTGTAGTATAGCCTGAAGTCAGGCAGTTTGATTCCTCCAGTTCCATTCTTCTTTCCTCAGGTTGCTTTGGCTATTCAAGGTGTTTTGTATTTCCATACAAATTGTGAAATTATTTGTTCTAGTTCTGTGAAATATACTGTTGATAGCTTGATAGGGATTGCATTGAATCTATAGATTGCTTTGGGTAGTATACTCATTTTCACTGTATCGATTCTTCCAATCCATGAACATGGTATATTTCTCCATCTATTTGTATCCTCTTTGATTTCCTTCATCAGTGTTTTATAGTTTTCTATATATAGGTCTTTTGTTTCTTTAGGTAGATATATTCCTAAGTATTTTATTCTTGTCATTGCAATGGTAAATGGAATGGTTTCCTTAATTTCTCTGTTTTCTCATTGTTAGTGTATAGGAATGCAAGGGATTTCTCTGTGTTAATTTTATATCCTGCAACTTTACTATATTCATTGATTAGCTCTAGTAATTTTCTGGTGGAGTCTTTAGGGTTTTCTATGTAGAGGGTTATGTCATCTGCAAACAATGAGAGATTTACTTCTTTTCCAATTTGGATTCCTTTTATTTCTTTTTCTGTTCCGATTGCTGTGGCCAAAACTTCCAAAACTATGTTGAATAGTAGTGGTGAAATTGGGCACCCTTGTCTTGTTCCTGACTTATGCTTTCAATTTTTCACCATTGAGTATAATGTTTGCTGTGGGTTTGTCATATATAGCTTTTATTATGTTGAGGTATGTATCTTCTAGTCCTGCTTTCTGGAGGGTTTTTTTTTTTTTTTTAATCATAAATGGATGTTGAATTTTGTCAAAGGCTTTCTCTGCATCTGTTGAGATAATCATACGGTTTTTAATCTTTCAAATTGTTAATGTGGTGTATCACATTGATTGATTTGTGGATATTGAAGAATCCTTGCATCCCTGGATAAAGCCCACTTGGTCATGATGTATGATCTTTTTAATATGCTGTTGGATTTTGTTTGCCAGAATTTGGTTAGGGATTTTTACATCTATGTTCATCAGTGATATTGGCCTGTAGTTTTCTTTTCTTGTGGCATCTTTGTCTGGTTTTGGTATTAGGTTGATGGTGTCCTCATAGAATGAGTTTGGAAGTTTACCTTTCTCTGAAATTTTCTGGAAGAGTTTGAGTAGGATAGGTGTTAGCTTTTTTTAAAATTTTTGGTAGAATTCAGTTGTGAAGCCGTCTGGACCTGGGCTTTTTTTTTTTTGCTGGGAGATTTATGATTACAGTTTTAATTTCCATGCTTGTGTTGGATCTATTAAGATTTTCTATTTCTTCCTGGTTCAGTTTTGGAAAGTTGTACATTTCTAGGAATTTGTCCATTTCTTCCAAGTTTTCCATTTTATTGGCATATAGTAGTCTCTTATGAGCCTTTGTATTTCTGTTGTTTGTTATGATTTCTCCATTTTCATTTCTAATTTTGTTGATTTGATTCTTCTCCCTTTGTTTCTTGATGACTCTGGCTAATGGTTTGTCAATTTTATTTATCTTCTCAAAGAACCAGCTTTTGGCTTTGTTGATTTTTGCTATGGTCCCTTTTGTTTCTTTTGCATTTATTTCTGCCCTAATTTTTAAGATTTCTTTCCTTCTGCTAACCCTGGGATTCTTCATTTCTTCCTTTTCTAGTTGCTTTAGGTGTAGAGTTAGGTTATTTGACTTTAATCTTGTTTCTTGAGGTAAGCCTGTATTGCTATAAAACTTCCCCTTAGCACTGCTTTTACAGTGCCCCATAGATTTTGAGTTGTTGTGTTTTTATTTTCAGTTGTTTCTATGCATATTTTGATTTCTTCTGTGATTTGTTGGTTATTCGGCAGCATGTTGTTCAGCCTCCATACTTTGGAATTTTTAGTAGTTTTTCTCCTGTAATTTACATCTAATCTTACTGCATTGTGGTCAGAAAAAATGCTAGGAATGATTTCAATTTTTTTGAATTTACTAAGGCTAGACTTATGGTCCAGGATGTGATCTATTCTGGAGAAGGTTCCATGAGCCCTTGAGAAAAAGCTGAAATTCATTGTTTTGGGGTGAAATGTCCTATAGATATCAATTAGGTCTAACTGGTCCATTGTATCACATAAAGTTTGTGTTTCCTTGTTAATTTTCTGTTTGGTTGATCTATCCATAGGTGTGAGTGGGATATTAAAGTCTCCCACTATTATTGTATTATTGTTAATTTCCCCTTTCATACTTGTTAGCATTTGTCTTACGTATTGCGGTGCTCCTATGTTGGGTGCATATATATTTATAATTGTTATATCTTCTTCTTGGATTGATCCTTTGATCATTATGTAGCATCCTTGTCTCTTTTCACAGCCTTATTTTAAAGTCTATTTTATCTGATATGAGTATTGCTACTCCTGCTTTCTTTTGGTCTCTGTTTGTGTGGAATATCTTTTACCAGCCCTTCACTTTCAGTCTGTATGTGTCCTTTGTTTTGAGGTGGGTCTTTTGTAGACAACATATATAGGGTCTTGTTTTTGTATCCATTCAGCCAGTCTTTGTCTTTTGGTTGGGGCATTCATTTACATTTAAGGTAATTATTTATAAATATGATCCCATTGCCATTTACTTTGTTGCTTAGGGTTCGAGTTTATACACTCTTTTTGTGTTTCCTGTCTAGAGAATATCCTTTAGCATTTGTTGGAGAGCTGGTTTGGTGGTGCTGAATTCTCTCAGCTTTTGCTTGTCTGTAAAGCTTTTGATTTCTCCTTCATATTTGAATGAGATCCTTGCTGGGTACAGTAATCTGGGCTGTAGGTTATTTTCTTTCATCACTTTAAGTATGTCTTGCCATTCCCTCCTGGCCTGAAGTGTTTCTATTGAAAGATGAGCTGTTATCCTTATGGGAATCCCCTTGTGTGTTATTTGTTGTTTTTCCCTTGCTGCTTTTAATATTTGTTCTTTGTGTTTGATCTTTGTTAATTTGATTAATATGTGTCTTGGGGTGTTTTGCCTTGGGTTTATCCTGTTTGGAACTCTCTGGGTTTCTTGGACTTGGGTGACTATTTCCTTCCCCATTTTAGGGAAGTTTTCAACTTTTATCTCAAGTGTATTTTCATGGTCTTTCTTTTTGTCTTCTTCTTCTGGGACTTTTATGATTTGAATGTTGGGGTGTTTAACATTGTCCCAGAGGTCTCTGAGGTTGTCCACATTTCTTTTAACTATTTTTTCTTTTTTCCTCTCTGCTTCATTTATTTCTACCATTTTATCTTCTACCTTATTTATCCTATCTTCTGCCTCCATTATTCTACTGTTGGTTCCCTTCAGAGTATTTTTGATCTCATTTATTGCATTATTCATTATATATTGACTCTTTTTTATGTCTTCTAGGTCCTTGTTAAACCGTTCTTGCATCTTCTCAATCTTTGTCTCCAGGCTATTTATCTATAACTCCATTTTGTTTTCAAGATTTTGGATCATTTTTCCTATCATTTTTCTGAATTCTTTTTCAGGTAGACTCCCCATCTCCTACTCTTTTGTTTGGTTTGGTGGGCATTTATCCTGTTCCTTTACCTGCTGAGTATTTCTCTGCTTTTTCATCTTCTTTAGATTGCTGTATTTGGGGTGGCCTTTCCATATTCTGGTAGTTTGTGGTTCTTTATTGTTGAGGTTCCTCACTGTGGGTGGGGTTGAATGGGTGGCTTGTCAGGGTTTCCTGGTTAGGGAAGCTTGTGTTGGTGTTTTGGTGGGTGGATCTGGATTTCTTCTCTCTGGAGTGCAATGAAGTGTCCAGTAGTGAGTTTTGAGATGTCTAAGGGTTTGGTGTGACTTTGGGTAGCCTGTATATTGATGCTGAGGGCTATGTTCCTGCACTGCTGGAGAATTTGTGTGGCATGTCTTGCTCTGGAACTTGTTGGCTCTTGGGTGGTGCTTGGTTTCAGTGTGGGTATGGAGGCTTTTGGATGAACTCTTATTGATTGATGTTCCCTGGAGTCAGGAGTTCTCTGGTGTTCTCAGGTTTTGGACTTAGCCTCCTGCCTCTAGTTTTCAGTCTTATTCTTACAGTAGCCTCAAGACTTCTCCATCTATACAGCACTGATGATAAAACATCTAGGTTAATGATGAAAAGCTTCTCCAAGTGAGGGACACCCAGAAAGGTTCACAGAGTTACATAGAGAAGAGAAGAGGGAGGAGGGAGAAAGAGGTGACCAGGAGGAGAAGAGGGGAAATCAAAAGAGGAGAGAGAAAGCTAGCCAGTAATCACTTCCTTATGTGCTCTCCACAGTCTGGACCCCTCAGAGATGTTCACAGAGTTAGACAGAGAAGAGAAGAGGGAGAAAGAAGACAGAGGTGACCAGGAGTGGAAAAGGGGGAATCAAAAGGAGAGAGACAGATCCAGCCAGTAATCAGTTTCCTAAGTGTTCTCCACAGCCTGGAGCACACAAAGAGATTCATAGAGCTGGGTAGAGAAGAGAAGAGGGACGGAGGAGATAGAAGTGACCTGGTGGAGAAAAAGGAGAGTCAAAAGGGGGAGAGAGCAGCCAAGCCAGTAATCACACTCCCAAGTAAAAATGGGTACTGAAGATTGGGTTCTTAAATGTACAAAATTTGATAACAAATACCAAAAAGCAAAGATTAAAAGTCTAGAGTAGAGGTTTAGTTCAGTTCAGTCACTCAGTCGTGTCTGACTCTTTGCGACCCCATGAATCACAGCATGCCAGGCCTCCCTGTCCATCACCATCTCCTGGAGTTCACTCAAACTCATGTCCATCGAGTCGGTGATGCCATCCAGCCATCTCATCTTCGGTCGTCCCCTTCTCCTCCTGCCCCCAATACCTCCCAGCATCAGAGTCTTTTCCAATGAGTCAACTCTTTGCATGAGGTGGCCAAAGTACTGGAGTTTCAGCTTTAGCATCATTCCTTCCAAAGAACACCTAGGGCTGATCTCCTTTAGAATAGACTGGTTGGATCTCCTTGCAGTCCAAGGGACTCTCAAGAGTCTTCTCCAACACCACAGTTCAAAAGCATCAATTCTTCAGTGCTCAGCTTTCTTCACAGTCCAACTCACATCCATACATGACCACAGGAAAAATAGCCTTGACTACAGTAGAGGTTAGACTCTCAAAAATACAATATTAAAAAAGCAAAACAAAGTCACAAAAATTATAAAATATATATATGAAGTTTGCTTTAAAAATAGGGTAAAGCTAGGGTACCTAGCTTTTGCAAGGTAATAGGTTATAAAAATGAAAATTAAAGGAGTAATAGAGAACTTAAAAATAAAAATTTTAATTTATAAAATGATAATAGTAAAAATATATCTAGGAATTTCTCTGGGGCTCTTGCGGACAGTGTGGGGTCAGTTCAGTTTCAGATAATTCCTTGATCCGGCTTATACTTCTCAAGATCTATAGACCCCTTCCAATGTAGTCAGTGCTAACTACAGGGTTTTCATCTATTGCACCTGGCACTTCCAAAGCGATTCCCTCTGTTCATTTTAGCTTTTTCTGTTTGCTGGTCTCTTCAGTGTCTAATTCCCGCCCTGACACAAGGAGGCGGTGGTAGACACTTATTTAGGCTCCCTTGTTCAGTCCTGCAGTGGGGAGGGAGGAACACTGCAAACAAATATTACTGGCGTGTGTGGGGAGTGCTAACAGTGTCTTGGCTGCACTGGGTTTGCCCCCGCTCATGGTGTGTGTGCTTTCATGTTTCTACACTTCTCAGGCTCTAGGTTGCTCTTCTGGGGAACTGTCTGAGGCGGGCCCTGGATTGTGTGCAGTTCCCAGGTCTAAGCCACTCAGGTTCAGGTTCTCTGGCACTCCACAAAGTGCAGACTCGGTTGGGCCTGCATTTTGGGCCCTTCCCAGGTCCACGCAGCTCAGGTGACCAGGTGCTTGGCAAGGACAGTCTTCCCTCAGGTTGGGGGTGCGTCTTATGGCCTCCTCCATCCCAGCTGCTCAGTTTTCTGGGTGCACAGTGAGAGCTCTGTCTCAGATGGGCTGTGTATCTCTTCTGGTGAGCTGATCTCTGGCTGCAACCCTCCTGGAGGGTGTCAGCCATCCAGAATCCCAAGAACTCTTGGTTAGCAATGAGGTCTGCTTGCAGTTTGGTAGAGGATCTCTCTCTGGGGCTGAGGTTGCCCCTTTCTGGCTCTGTCTGCCCCCTGCCTGCCTGTCTCCAGCGGGGGATGGGCTGGTCCGAAGCCTGCTAGCTCTCCTAAGGTATTCACTCAGTCCTTTGTTCTGTGACCAGGCCTGGCAGTGCCTTAGGTTAGGGCTTTTCATGGGATATTTCTCTCTCTCCCCACCCCCCACCTCCACTTCCCCCACCGCCCCCCTACCCCCGCCCCCCCACCCCAGCTATCCCACAGTTTTGGTTGCTATCTCACATTAGTTCGGTCGATCCTTACCTTACTAAGCAATGCAGCCTGCACCTTCCTTTTCAGCCCCCGCTTGCTCATGGTGGCTGCAAGCACTGGCAGTTGCCGTTAGGCATGTAATCTGTGAGTTTATTTATTTATTTATCCATCCATTCTCCTGGTTATGTTGCCCTCTGAGATTCCAAAACTCCCCACAGACCTGCCAGTGAGAGTGCTTCCTGGTGTTTGGAAACGTCTCTTCTTTTTTTATTTTTTTTTTTTTTTACACTTCACAAAGATTTGTATAAGTATTTGGAATTCGTTCTAGTATTTCTTTTTTTTTTTAATTTTAATTTTTGCTTTATTTTACTTTACAATACTGCATTGGTTTTGCCATACATTGACATGAATCCACCACGGGTGTACATGCGTTCCCAAACATGAACCCCCCTCCCACCTCCCTCCCCATAACATCTCTCTGAGTCATCCCCGTGCACCAGCCCCAAGCATGCTGTATCCTGCAGCAGACATAGACTGGTGATTCATTTCTTACATGATAGTATACATGGGAAACTTCTCTTTTAAGACTCCCTTCCTGGGATGGATTTCCATCCCTACCTCTTTCGTCTTTCTTTTTATCTTTTATATTTTGTCCTACCTCTTTTCGGAGACAATGGGCTGCCTTTCTGAGTGCCTGATGTCCTCTGCCAACACTCAGAAGTTGTTTTGTAGAATTTGCTCAGCGTCAAATGTTCTTTCGATGAATTTGTGGGGGAGAAAGTGGTCTCCCTGTCCTATTCCTCCACCATCTTAGGACCTCCTCCTGGAGATTGCTTAACAAACTACCATGTGACCCAACAATCCCACTTCTGGGCATATACTCTGAGAAAACCACAATTCAAAAAACAATGTGCCCCAGTGTTCATTGAAACACTGTTTACAGAAGCTAAGTCATGGAAGCAACGTAGATGTCCACTGACCGATGAATGGATAAAGAAGCTGTGATATATATATATATATACACAATGGAATATTCAGTTCAGTTCAGTCACTCCATTCTGTCTGACTCTTTGTGACCCCATGGGCTGCAGCAGGCCAGGCCTCCCTGTCCATCACCAACTCCTGGAGTTTACCCAAAATCATGTGCATTGATTCGGTGATGCCATCCAACCATCTCATCCTTTATTGTACACTTCTCCTCCTGCCTTCAATATTTCCCAACATCAGAGTCTTTTCCAATGAGTCAGCTCTTCACATCAGGTGGCCAAAGTATTGGGAGTTTCAGCTTTAACATCAGTCCTTCCAGTGAACACTCAGGACTGATCTCCTTTAGGATGGACTGGTTGGATCCAAGGGACTCTCAAGAGTCTTCTCCAACACCACAGTTCAAAAGCATTTAATTCTTCGGCACTCAGGTTTCTTCACAGTCCAACTCTCACATCCATACATGACTACTTGAAAAACCATAGCCTTGACTAGAAGGACCTTTGTTGGCAAAGCAATGTGTCTGCTCTTTAATATGCTGTATGAAAGTGAAAGTGAAAGTGAAAGTGAAGTCGCTCAGTCGTGTCCGACTCTTTGCGACCCCATGGACTGTAGCCTACCAGGCTCCTCCCTGCATGGGATTCTCCAGGCAAGAATACTGGAGTGGGTTGCCATTTCCTTCTCCAAATATGCTGTCTAGGTTGGTCATAACTTTCCTTCCAAGGAGTAAGCATCTTTTAATTTCATGGCTGCAATCACCATTTTGGAGCCCCCCAAAATAAAGTCAGCCATTGTTTCCACTATTTCCCATCTATTTGCCATGAAGTGATGGGACTGGATGCCATGATCTTAGTTTTCTGAATGTCGAGTTTTAAGCCAACTTTTTCACTCTCCTCTTTCACTTTCATCAAGAGGCTCTTTAGTTCTTCTTCACTTTCTGCTATAAGGGTGTTATCATCTGCATATCTGAGGTTATTGATATTTCTCCCAGCAATCTTGATTCTAGCTTGTGCTTCCTCCAGCCCAGCGTTTCTTGTGATGTACTCTGCATAGAAGTTAAATAAGCAGGGTAACAATAAACAGCCTTGACATACTCCTTTCCCAGTTTGGAACCAGTCTGTTGTTCCATGTCCAGTTCTAACTGTTGCTTCCCGACCTGCATACAGATTTCTAAAGAGGCAGGTCAGGTGGTCTGGTATTCCTATCTCTTGAATAATTTTCCACAGTTTGTTATGATGCACACAGTCGAAGGCTCTGGCACAGTCAATAAAGCAGAAATAGATGTTTTTCTGGAACTCTCTTGCTTTTTTGATGAACCAAAAGATGTTGGAAATTTTATCTGTAGTTCCTCTGCCTTTTCTAAAACCAGCTTGAACATCTGGAAGTTCATGGTTCATGTATTGCTGAAGCCTGGCTTGGAGAATTTTGAGCATTACTTTACTAGCATGTGAGATGAGCGGAATTGTGCAGTAGTTTGAGCATTCTTTGGCATTGCCTTTCTTTGGGATTGGAATGAAAACTGACATTTTCCAGTCCTGTGGCCACTGCTGAGTTTTCCAAATTTGCTGGCATATTGAGTGCAACACTTTCACAGCATCATCTTTTAGGATTTGAAATAGCTCCACTGGAATTCCATCACCTCCACTAGCTTTGTTGGTAGTGATGCTTTCTGAGGCCCACTTAACTTCACATTCCAGGATGTCTGGCTCTAGGTGAGTGATCACCTCATCGTGATTATCTGGGTCGTGAAGATCTTTTTTGTACAGTTATTCTGTGTGTTCTTGCCACCTCTTCTTAATATCTTCTGCTTCTGTTAGGTCCATACCATTTCTGTCCTTTATTGAGCCCATCTTTGCATGAAATGTTCCCTTGGTATCTCTAATTTTCTTGAAGAGATCTCTAGTCTTTCCCATTCTATTGTTTTCCTGTATTTCTTTGTACTGATCATTGAGGAAGGCTTTCTTATCTCTTCTTGCTATTCTTTGGAACTCTGCATTCAGATGGGTATATCCTTCCTTTATTTTTCACTTCTCTTATTTACACAGCTATTTGTAAGGTCTCCCCAGACAGCCATTTCGCTTTTTCACTTTTCTTTTTTCTTGGGGATGGTCTTGATCCCTATGTCCTGTACAATGTGTCATGAACCTCTGTCTATAGTTCATCAGTCACTGTGTCTATCAGATCTAGTCCCTTAAATCTATTTCTCACTTCCAATGGAATATTACTCAGCCATAAAAGAGAACACATTTGAATCAGTTGTATTGAGGTGGACGAACCTAGAGCCTGTTATACAGATTGAAGTAAGTCAGAAAGAGAAAAACAACTATTGTATATCTATATCTATATATATGTGTGTGTGTGTGTGTGTGTGAAATCTAGAAAAACAGTATGAGGAACTAATTTACAGAGAAGAATTGGAGATGCAAATGTAGAGAACAGACTTGTGGACACAGCATAGGAAAGAGAGCCTAGGGAGAACTGAGAAAGTAGCACCGACATATATACACTTTCATGTGTAAAACAGATAACTAGTGGGAAGGTGCTATATAACATAGGGAGCCCAGCCTGGTGCTCTGTGCCAAACTAGATGGGTGGAATAGGGTGGGGTGGTTCATGAGGGAGGGGAGATTCTACCCTAGAACCATCAGTGAGAGCTTGGCCCTATGGTTGGTTTGATTTCAGATTTCTAGCCTCTGAGACTGTGAAACTATAGATTTCTGTTGTTTTAAGACACTTTGGTTTTGGTACTTTGTTATAGCAGTCATAGGAAAGTAATATAAGTGGCCTAAAATGAATTAAGATGAAATTCTCCAAAATGAACCTAAAGAATGAAAAAAACTGGATAAGGAAATTACAGAATTGAATAGCTCTTTTGAAAGATTCTTTTTACTGATAAATGTAAGTACACAGATGCTTAAAATAAAAAGCTAATGAGCCTTTGTTTAAAGATGTCATATTTTCCAGCATTCAGTGAATGGAACTTAACATAGGGCCATTTGTGAAAATGTGTTTTCCCTTTTGAAATTATTAAAACATACATTGTTGCTCTTTATGTTAGTTTTATGATGCATAATGGAATTCCAAATTAAATATTGTTTAGATGCTTATGCACTAAGAATTCTTTCGCAAGGGGACATGAGACTGGATGGAAGAATATCTTTTCATATCAAGGCAGTGAATCCTTAGTCAATGGTCAAAATGTACTTTACAGTAGGATTTTATTATGATATAAAAATATTTTTATAGGCAAAAGACTGCGAATACAGAAAGACCTCTGTGTTCTATGAATCCTAATAGCAAGCACATTTGGCAAGAAGTCAGACACTGCCTTTTAAAACATGCTCATATCTTTTGTTTTATTCTTTGCTTCTGTGTCAGTATACCTGGCAGTGCTAAATCCAAGGGACCTGGAAACCTTTTCATATTTCCTCTGCTGATAGCCCCAGATGAAAGTACACATGCTAACTTGGCTGAGCTTTTTCATCAGTTCCTGAAGTTTCTACAAAAGCATGTTGCTGACCAGGAAACTGGGTCAGGCAACTGTTCGGCAATAAAGATGATCTTTTGAAGTGTCTCAGCAGCCGCCTACCTTGAACAGGAGTCCCGTGGATCATGCTCTTCACAAATTGTGCCTCAGGCCTCAGATATTATTTCTCCTGCTTTAATAACAATGAAAAAAAGCTCTGCCCCTTTCCCCACCCCCACCTTCCTTTGGGCTTTCCAGTTGATGAACCTGTTCATTTAAACAGTTTTAAAAATTACTTTAAAAAATACAACCACTTCCTGAAGTATATTTGTAAAAGAAAGCTGTCTCTTGAAACTCTGTGAAGCTAGTACATAAGAAATATTACCATGATGCCATAGGACAAGAAATATTACCATCACTGACTTGAGCAGAATTTTCTAAGAGGCAGTCTGATTTTAACTTGAACAGGAGTTGATCGTTCAGACTCAGAGGCATTTTCCAGGCCTTGGGATTTCCCATCTACCCCCAGCAGAGGCATTTTTTCCCTAAATTCCTCAGTAAAGAAAGAAAGAAGTTGTGGTTTTCTTTTTATGTAATCTGACAATATTAGCATATTCAGAATGAAATACATAAAAATCATTGGATCAGATACCCTTTAACAGGGACATGAATTATGAATCAATGAAAAAAGCTGTCACCAGCTATGTTACCTTGATATTAATAGCATGACTAGTCAATATTGGAAGTATTTGAGGCATATTTGCCATTAAACCCATCTTGTCTTTCATGAATGAGATAGAGACAGAGAAGGGAGAGAGGGGTGCAGAGTGTGAGAATGGGATGGAGATCAAGGGATGATATTATTTATGAGGACCTTTTGACATCCAATGGAATTCAAATAACTCACCTGTTAGGAGTCTCAGGCTTATGCAGGTTGACTCACATCATGCAATCTGAAAAAAGAGATATTATCACTAAATTAACCTTCATTGTCTACAAGGGCCAGAAGCCTACAGTTACTGCTTCTTTTTGCAGTCTGAGAGCAAATATGATTTTCACATTTTTAAATAGTTGAAAAAATAAAATGAAGAATATTATTTTGTGACATGAAAAATTCATAAAACTCAAATTTCAATGTCCATAAAGAAAGCTATATTTGAACACAGCCATGATCATTCCTTTATGTATTATGACTCATTTGAAAAGACCCTGATACTGGGAAAGATTGAGGGCAGGAGGAGGAGGGGACGACAGAGAATGAGATGGTTGGATGGCATCACCAACTCAGTGGACATGAGTTTGAGTAAACTCTGGGAGTTGGTGATGGACAGGGAGGCCTGGCGTGCTGCGATTCATGGGGTCACAAAGAGTCGGACATGACTGAGCAACTGAACTGAACTGATAGATGTTTTCCTATTGTAATGGCAGAGTTGAGTAACTGTGACAGAGACTATATGGCCTTTAAAGCTTAAAATATTTACTACTTATCCCTTTGCAGAAAAAAGTTCACGAATTCCCTATATATTCAAATACATGCTTTTATAGATGTGTATTGGCAACCCACTCCAGTGTTCTTGCCTGGAGAATCCTAGGGACGACGGAGCCGGTGGGCTGCTGTCTATGGTGTCACACAGAGTTGGACACGACTGAAGCGACTCAGCAGCAGCAGCAGCATGTGCTACACGCATGCTAAGTCGTGTCCGACTCTGTGAGACCCCATGAACTCTAGCCAGCCAGGCTCCTCTGCCCATGGGATTCTGCAGGTCAGAATACTGGAGTGGATTGCCATGTCTTCCTTCAGGGGATATTCCGAACCCATGGACTGAGCTCACATCTCCTGCATCTCCTATATCAGGAGGCAGCTTCTTTACCACTAGTGCCACCTGGGAAGCCCAATATATATGTATGTATAAATATAAATATCTACCTATCTAATCTACATAGCTAGTAGTTTTCTTCCATACCTAACCAAATCTTCCCTGTAGCATGTATTTCTTCTAATCAAAGTAATATAAGCTGTGAACCATAGCAACTATATATCTCTATCCTCATACTCCATTTTTATGGTTAAAAACAAAACTGGTTCAGTGCACAAAGAAATGCTTTATTCTACTGAGTGCGCACCTTGAAGAAGCTCAACGTACTTGATATTTACTCTGACAGGAAAGTATATTCACCCAGACACTGGGTCATAAAGGTATCTGATATCCCCACAATAGCAACTTCAAAGGTGATATAAAAATGTTAGTAGTTAATATATTAATGCCTCAAATGCCCATCTGGGGTGGCAGAATTCATTTCCTATCATCTGTAGTTAAAAAAAGACTTAAATTGAGGCTTTTAACTGGGGATTATTTAAACTGTGTTTTAAATTTTCAAGAAAGAGCTTAAAGATTATTACTTCCAGTGGGAGAATTTTGATCCAAGAATTGAAGATCCTTTCATTTAATTTTTACAAAATGACTAACAGGAAGCTGGAAGTGGCCAACTCAGCTCAGTTTGACAAATGTGTCTCAGATGGTGTGATATAATAAAGAATACGTCCAGTCTTTGTCTCTGGTTCCTAGCACAGAGCTTGAAGCACTTGGAATTTTCCTGGTATGAACATCCATTTTTATTCATTAGAAGCTCCTTACCACCATACCTGAGTTTAAACTAACAAAGTGATCATGGTGGGCCCCTAGATCATTTCCAGTGAGGGGCTGACCATGATAGAAATTAGAGAACTGGAACTTATAGTACTGCCCATCCCCACCCCGCCAAACTCCACGGAGAAAAGAGGGACTGAAGACTGAATTCCAACATGTGACCAGAGATTTAATCACTCATATCCACCTAGTGAAACCTTAATAAAAACTCTGAAAAATGAGGCTCAGGGAGCTTCCAAACTTATGAACATATCGATCAATGTACTGGGAGGGTGGCACACCTTTGAGTCCACAGAGATGGAAGCTCTGTAGCTCACTTCCCCAGAACTTTCGCCTCTTCCCTTTGACAGTTCTTAAGTTATAACTTTTATAATAAAAAGGTAATTGTATGTGGAGTGCTTTCAGTCAGTTTTGTAAGTCATTCTGGTGAATTATGAATCCTAAATGGTGTTGTGATAGCCCTCAAATTTGTAGTCAGCTGGGAAGAAATGCAAATAGCCTGGGGACACCAGAGGCCTGTGGCTGGCCTCTGAAGTAGGGACGGTCTTACAGGACTGAGCCCTTAACCTGTGGAGTTTGTACTAATTCTAATCAGTTAGTGTCAGAATGAAATTGAGTTATATCTACTACACTTCAATAAAAAGAGAATATAATAGAATTGAAAGACAGTTAGTGTCACAAAATGGTTGCTAGAATGCATGGCTACTTGGGCTAGGCCCAATGTAATACAAGGTGCTGAGGATGGAAAAATGGGTAAGGCAGTTCTTGATCTCAAAGTGCTTACAACCTGGTTGTGTAACTGTTTAATAAGATGAAAATATGATCTTAGCCTGAGAAGGTGAACCTAATTAAGAAGGGAGTGAGAGGAGTGGAACATAAACTTGTTTTTAGTGTTTATGAGTAAACACACTGTAAACTATGAAAGCTGGGGCTCTCTTCCTGGGTCCATCGTACAGTTTTATGTGTGTTAATTCTCATTATCTGTTACTGAGTTTGTGTTCTTAGGGTACCGTATGAGGGATTTGTAGTGTGTGGAACTATTTGACTCTGGGAAAAAAAGGAGATATTTTTCCCAAAGAGAATGGATGCAGAAGCTTTCCCTGGGGTAAATTATTCACTGGGGCTCAGTGAGTGTCTATAAATCATTTGTAAAGCGTCCTTCCTAATGAGAAATGGAAACTTTGGGGTGGTTTATAACCTTGTGGTAATTGAGAAGCAAGAGGTATAGCCCTGAACTCTAACTCTTGCCTTGAGAAAGGAAACATCATTAAATCATTTTCTAGTACAGAGTGGGTAGGGCTGGAGGGAGAAGGATGGGGAACCAGGAAAAGGGAAGATGTTGGCCAGAGAATAAGATGACCACAGTGACAACAAAGCTGCAAGAAAAGGGTGCCAAGGGGATTGTACCACTATTATTCTAGTTATTTTAAACAGAAAAGAATTTAATACTAGGACTTGGGCTTTCACAAAACTGCGGTTGGGCTAGAACAGTGGATTCTAGACTGGGCCTTTCGGTACTGATTTTAAGTATAATTTTGTAGAAGTAACACACACAAATAGTAGCTGCTTCTGCAGCATAGATGGAAATTAGAGCAGATACTGAACAAATGAACCAATTGACCATAGTTTCTATGGGATGGTGAAAGGGTACCAGGACATTAGGACTTCTTAATCTTGCCATCAGATACTTGTACTTGAGAAACTTTGTTAATTTTTATGTTCTCCACAGTTTTTGAAAGCCATTGTGAGAGTGTACAGGGAAGGAGATTTCAGTCCATATCTGAGGTAGGGTTTACAAAAGGAAGTAGGATTTTTTTGGAGGCCATACAATCTGGTTGGTGGCAGCAGAAACATTCTCACATGGAGTGGGAAAGAGGGTAAAAGAACTGAGGACCAGGTTTATAATGATTTCTTTTTACCTAGGAACTCTAATCCTTAAGTTGCTGTCTTCAGCTTCAGATCAATTTACACTGTTTTAATAGAGGTCACTTCCTCATACTTCCATGTATGGATATGCTCAGTGTCACAAGTCAAACTTCCAACAGGTGAATCCTCCTCTGAGCTCTAGACATGCTTAACACAATAATTAAATAATGGATATATTTAAGCATGAGCATGTTGTTCATTTATCCATCAGTTTTGTGACCTTTAATTTTCACTCTCATCTAACAGACATTAATGAAGCGCCTATTGTGTGCAAAGCTCAAGGAAGAATAGAGACAAAAGATTAGTTTCTGACCTCAAATTGCTCACAGTTTAGTAAGAGAGATGACAATAAATATGCCAAAACACTGGAGTGTTACTAATTAGTAGTTATTAGTTAACATTTATGAAGAACTTACAATGATTCAGGTACTGTGCTAAGATTTTTACTTATATTGTTGCATTTAATCTTGACAGTAATCTTTGAGTATGGTTCAATTAGTATCCATCTTATAGATGAGGAAACTGAGGTACAGGTAGGTCAATAAATACTTTAAGTGGGCTCAACTATTAAATAGCTAAAGGATAGTTTAAACCTTGCTGTGTAACTGCAGAATTGAGCTCTTGACCACCTGCTGGGCTACAGTCACTGGTGATAACACTAGCCCCTAATTTTCATTCAGTCTGGGTAAGATGATTTGGAGAATTGACCCATGATAAGCAGATACAACAGTTAAAACTGGACATGGAACAACAGACTGTTTCCAAATAGGAAAAGGAGTATGTCAAGGCTGTATATTGTTACCCTGCTTATTTAACTTATATGCAGAGGACATCATGAGAAATGCTGGGCTGGAAGAAGCACAAGCTGGAATCATGATTGCCGGGAGAGATATCAATAACCTCAGATATGCAGATAACACCACCCTTATGGCAGGAAGTGAAGAGGAACTAAAAAGCCTCTTGATGAAAGTGAAAGAGGAGAGTGAAAAAGTTGGCTTAAAGCTCAACATTCAGAAAACTAAGGTCATGGCATCTGGTCCCATCACTTCATGGAAAATAGATGGGGGAACAGTGGAAACAAGTGTCAGACTTAATTTTTTTGGGCTCCAAAATCACTGCAGATGGTGACTGCAGCCATGAAATTAAAAGATGCTTACTCCTTGGAAGGAAAGTTATGACCAACCTAGATAGCATATTCAAAAGCAGAGATATTACTTTGCCAAAGCAGAGATATTACTTTGCCAAAAAAGGTCCGTCTAGTCAAGGCTATGGTTTTTCCTGCAGTCATGTATGGATGTGAGAGTTGGACTGTAAAGAAAGCTGAACGCCGAAGATTTGATGCTTTTGAACTGTGGTGTTGGAGAAGACTCTTGAGAGTCCCTTGGACTGCAAGGAGATCCAACCAATCCATCCTAATGGAGATCAGTCCTGGGTGTTCATTGGAAGGACTGATGCTGAAGCTGAAATTCCAATACTTTGGCCACCTCATGCAAAGAGCTGACTCATTGGAAAAGACTCTGATGCTGGGAGGTATTGGGGGCAGGAGGAGAAGGGGATGACAGAGGATGAGATGGCTGGATGGCATCACCGACTCGATGGATGTGAATTTGGGTGAATTCCAGAGTTGGTGATGGACAGGGAGGCCTGGCATGCTGTGATACATGGGGTCACAAAGAGTTGGACACGACTCAGCCACTGAACTGAACTGAGGAGATACAAATTGATATTTCAGGTTGAGTTGAATGGAACTGGCCAGCTAAACAACTGAGGGACCATTTTGGGGGCAGAAGGCAAGCCCAAAAAAATGTGAGGGTAAGGCATATTTTAGAATTTGCAAGTAGTTTTACATGATACACAGAGTGGAGCTGTGTACAGGACTGGTGAGAATAATGCTCTGTGAGCCTTGGCAAAGAGTTTTAAAACTAAAATCAGAAGACATGGAAAACTTTTTAGCAAGTGAGAGCTAAGATCCTTCAGAAAAGGTTCTCTGGTAATATCTTATATTCAGGGCATGGATCTGGGAGCAAGAACTCCAAAACAAAAGTAAAATCATTACCTGCTATTTCTTGGAAAGGATTTAATATCATACAGATTGAATGTTAACACATAACATCTTGATTTTTAAATCTCATCAAAGAACTCAATCTCCCTTTGTTTTCTTTTAAACAATTTATATGTACTCTTTATTTTTATATTAATTTTTTATTGGAGTAGACTTGATTTATAGTGGTGTGTTGACTGTTTTCTAGGACTAAATAAAAACTATTTAGGGAAAGCTGATCCAGACCCAGGGAAAGTTGAGAAGGATAATATAACAAGCATGCTTCTTCAGTCTCCAATCTCTGTGTGAGTGTGCTCAGTTGCTCAGTTGTGTCTGGCTCATTGTGACCCCGTGGTTTGTAGCCTGCCAGGCTCTTCTCTCCATGGAATTTTCCAGGCAAGAATACTGGGGTGTGTTGCCATTTCCTACTCCAGGGGATCTCTCTGACCCAGGGATTGAACCTGCATTTCTTGCATCTCCTGCACTAGCAGACAGATTCTTTACCACTGTGCCACCTGTGAGTTTCCTCCAATCTCTACCCACCCCTTAGTGAGATGAGCTGGCTGTTAATTTCTCCTCATGTGTAGAAACTGATGTGCATTGATGAGATCTGGGATGGGCTACATTCCCCTCTTCTCAAAGTCTTCTGTGTCCATATCTACTAGTGGACTAGGTCCTCCCCTCTGAGATCTATAGATTGAGAGATACCCTCCTGCAGGACATATTGATCCCACATGGCTGCTAAGGCAATGTTAGAAGTTAACAGCCCATTCTAGCTCTTTCTGTTCCACTTCTGCAGATGAACCAAGCAGAGCACGAGACTTGGAATTCAAAATATGGAGGAGGAGGTTCTATTGAAAAGTGGTGCTGTGCGGGGATTAAGCATGTCACCTCTGGATTCAGCAGTACATGAATTCAAATATTAGCCTAAGCATGTAGCAGCTATGTTAACATGTGTAAAATATTTAACCTCCCTTTAAGACTTGATCTTCTTTGGCAGAAACCAACAAAATACTGTAAAGCAATTATCCTTCAATTAAAAAAAAAAAAAGACTTGATTTTCTTTGACCATATGGGGTAAAAATAGCATGTCCTTGACAATAATATGGGGGGGGGGTAAAAGAGATAATCCAGGTAAATATCATCACAGTCCCTATCACAAAGTATCTACTCAATAAAACAATTGTTTATTATTATTATTGTTGCTGTGGACAAAGAAGGACTTGGTACAACTGGCCAAATTTCACTTCTCTCACATTCTAAACCAGAAGAATTTTAAGCAGATGAGATAATCTCAGGATTCTGGCATTTTCTTCCCTAGAACAAATGTGGATAGCAGTGAAACTACTTTGGGAGATGTTGCCCCAAGCCATTTCTTGACTAGCTTTATCCAGCCCCACTGTTCATTCAAAGAAAAGTGGGATACAAAATGATCTATAGATTCAGTGCAATCCCTAGTAAAATTATGATGGCTTTTTTTCATAGAAATAGGAAAAACAATTCTAAAATCTGTATGGAACCACAAAAAATCCTGAGTATCCAAAGCAATCTTGAAGAAGAACAAAGCTTGAGACAGCACATATCCTCATTTCAAACTATATTACAAGGCTATAATTATCAAACCTGTGTGGTACTAGCATTAAAAAAAGGCATATCAATCAATTAAACAGAATAGAAAATCCAGAGATAAACACAAGAATATATGGTCAACTAATTTGTAACAAGAGAGCCAAGAACACACAATAGGGGAAAGGATAATCTCTTAAATGGTGCTGGTAAAACTGGATATGCACATACCAAAGAATGAAATTAGACCGCTACATTATACCAGACAGAAAAATAAACTCAAAACGGATTAAAGACTTAAGTGTAAGACCTGAAACTATAAAATTCCTAAAACAAAACATAGGGACATTGGTCTTGGCAGTGATTTTTTTGGATATGACACCCAAAGCATAGGTGACAAAAGCCAAAATAGACAAGTGGGACTGCATCAAACTAAAAAGCTTCTGCATAACAGAGGAAACAGATGCAGTGAACAGGTGACCTAGGGGAATGGGGGGAAACATTTGCCAAACACATATTCTGTAAGGGGTTAATAGCCAGAATATACAAGGAACTCACATAACTCAATAAAATAAAGACTAAATAATGAGTAAAGGACATGAATAAACATTTTTCTAAAGAAAACATACAATATTCAACAGGTAAATGAAAAGGTGCTTAATTTCACTAATCATCAGAGAAATGCAAATCAAAACTACAATGACATATCACCTACTTGTGTTTGTATATCTCTGATCAAAAAGATAAGAGATAAAAAATGTTGGTGAAGATATGGAGAAGAAGGAACTCTTATACAATATGGTGGGAATGTAAACTGGCATAGCCACTAGGAAAACAGTATGGCATTTTCCCAAGATATTAAAAATAGAACTACCTATTATTTAGCAGTGTACTTCTGGGAATATCTGCAAAAAAAAAAAAAAAAAACACACACACACACACAAACACAAATCATTATTTTAACTAACACCAGGAAAAAAAAAAGAAGTCTTTTTTACTATAGGGAACTGAAATGCAAAGTGGGAAGTCAAATGATAGCTGGAGTAACAGGCAAGTTTGGCCTTGGAGTACAAAATGAAGTGGTACAAAGGTTAACACTTTTGCCAAGAGAACACACTGGTCATAGCAAACACCCCAACAACACAAGAGGTGACTCTACACACGGACATCACCAGATGGTCAATACCGAAATCAGATTGATTATGTTCTTTGTAGCTGAAGATGGAGAAGCTTTGTGCAGTCAGTAAAAACAAGACTGGGAGCTGACTGTGGCTCAGAGCATGAATTCCTTATTGCAAAATTCAGACTTAAATTGAAGAATGTAGGGAAAACCACTAGGCCATTCAGGTTTGACTTAAATCAAAATCCCTTATGATTATACAGTGGAAGTCACAAATAGATTCAAGGGATTACATCTGATAGAGTGCCTGAAGAACTATGGATGGAGGTTCATAACACTGTGCAGGAGGCGGTGATCAAAAGCATTCCCAAGAAAAAGAAATGAAAAAGGCAAAATGGTTGTCTGAGGAGGGCTTACAAACAGCTGAGAAAAGAAGAGGAACAAAAGGAAAAAGAGAAAAGGAAAGTAATACCCAACTGAATGCAGAGTTCCAGAGAATAGCAAGGAGAAATAAGAAAGCCTTTTAAAGTGCACAATGCAATAAATAGAGGAAAACAATAGAATGGGAAAGACTAGAGATCTCTTCAAGAAAATGAGAGATACCAAGGGAACATTTCATGCAAAGATGGGCACAATAAAGGACAGAAATTATATGAACCTAACAGAAGCAGAAGATATTAAGAAGAGGTGGCAAGAATACACAGAACTATACAAAAAAAGATCTTAATGATCCAGATAGCCATGATGGTGTTATCACTCACCTAGAGGCAGACATCCTGGAGTGTGAAGTCAAGCGGGTCTTAGGAAGTATTACTGCAAATAAAGCTAGTGAACGTGATGGAATTCCAGCTGAGCTATTTCAAATCCCAGAAGATAATGCTGTTAAAGTGCTGCACTCCATATGCTAGCAAGTCTGGAATACTCAGCAGTGGCCACAGGACTGGAAAAGGTCAGTTTTCATTCCAATCCCAAAGTAGGGCAATTCCAAAAAATATTCAAACTACTGCACAGTTGCACTCATTTCACATGCTAGCAAGGTGATGCTCAAAATTCTCCAAGCTAGACTTCAACAGTATGTGAACCGAGAACTATCAAATGTTCAATTTGGATTTAGAAAAGACAAAGGAAGCAAGGATTAAATTGCCAACATACCTGGATCACAGAAAAAGCAAGAGAATTCTAGAAAAACATCTATTTCTGCTTCATTGACTCCACTAAAGCCTTTGGCTATGTGGATCACAACAAACTGGAAAATTCTTAAAGAGATGGGAATACCAGACCACCTTACCTGTCTTCTGTGAAACCTGTATGCAGACAAGGAGTAACAGTTAGAACCAGACATGGAACAATGGACTGGTTCTGAGTTGGGAAAAGAGTATGTCAAGGCTGTATATTGTCACCCTGCTTATTTAATTTATATGCAGAGTACATCATGCGAAATGCTGGGCTGGATGAAGCATAAGCTGGAATCAGATTGCTGGGAGAAATATCAATAACCTCAGATATGGAGATGATACCACCCTTCTGGCAGAAAGTGTAGAGGAACTAAAGATCCTCTTGATGAAGGTGAAAGAGCAGAGTGAAAAAGCTGGCTTAAAACTCAACATTCAAAAAAAGAAGGTCATGGCATCCAGTCCCAGGACTTCATGGCAAATAGATGGAAAAACAATGGAAACAGTGAGATTTTATTTTCTTGGGCTCCAAGGATGGTGACTGCAGCCATGATATCAAAAGATGCTTGCTCATTGAAGAAAAGCAATGACAAACCTAGACAGTGTATTAAAAAGCAGAGACATTACTTTGCGAACAAAGGTCTGTATTGTCAATGTTATGGTTCTCCATGTACAGATGTGAAAGCTTGACTATAAAACAGCCTGAGTGCCGAAGAATTGATGCCTTTGAACTGTGGTGGTGGAAAAGACTCTTGAGAGTTCCTTGGACAGCAAGAAGATCAAACCAGTCAATCCTAAAGGAAATCAACCCTAAATATTCATTGGAAGCACTGATGCTGAAGCTTCAATGGTTTGGGCACCTGATATGAAGAGCAGACTCATCAGAAAAGACCCTGATGCCAGAAAAGATGAAGTCAGGAGAAGAAGGGAATGACAGAGGATGAGATGGTTGGATGGCATCACTGACACAATGGACATGAGTTTGAGCAGAGTCTGGAAGACGATGAACAGGGAAGCCTGGCGTGCTGCAGTCCATGACGTCGCAAAGAGTCGGACATGGCTGAGCAGCTAAACAACAACAACAACATTATCTCAAAGAGGTATCTGCACTTTCATGTTCATTATAGCATTATTCACAGTAACCAATGTATAGAAATAACATAAGTTGCAATCATTGGATGAATGGATAAAGAAAATGTGATAGATAAGTCATTTAATTTCAAAAAGAAGGAAATACTGCCATTTGTGACACCATAGATAAATCTGTAGGGCTTAATGCTAAGGATATTAAGCCAGACAGATAAAAGCAAATGCTGCATTGCTTATATATGAAATCTAAAAAAGAAAAAAAATCAATTCATAGAAACAGACAGTAGCATGGAGGGTACTAGGGCTGATGAGGTGGGGGAAATGAGGAGAGATTGTTAAAAGGGTATAAACTTTCATTTATAAAATGAATAAGCTCTAAGGATCTAATATATTACAAAGTGACTCTAGTTGATAAGTCTTACTGCATAACTGAAATTTGCTGAGACAGTAACTCAAAACTGCTCTCATCACACCAAAAGAAAGGTAAATATGTGAGGTGATGGATGTATTAACTTGATTATAATCATTTCACAATATATGGGTCTATAAAACCATCCCATTGCACACCTTAAATATATAAATTTTTATTCATCAACTATATGTCAATAAACCTGGAAAGAAAGTAACAGCATTAAATAAAAACGAATTATTACAATGCTTGCAAAAAAAGACAAAACAAAACAACCAACCAAACAAAAATACAAACAAAATGGGTTAGTGGGGTCTCAGCATATCCTCTGAAAGGGACTTGCTGGTTGCAGCAGTTCCTCCCATCCCCTGATAGAAGGTGTAGTCTTTACTTAATATTAAATAATATCTTCCTCTTCTCTCTACTTTTGCCCCAACATCTTAACCCTCGAATCAAAACACAATCAGCTGCCTACTGCTACACTGAAAATGATGCTTCCTTTTTATTGGTTTATTTTCTCCTAAGGTCTCTGTAAAGACTTTGGCACCTCATCAATGAACCATCCGTTTTAACTTGATTAAATCATAGCAGATTGACTATTAAAAGATTAAGCAGTCAAGATTAAACAATATTATATTTTAAAAATAAATGTCAAATTGCAATGTGCTTATCAGAGTAGAATTATTTTAGCTTCTGTTAATACCATACACACTAAGTCAAAAACACTAAATATCTAAACCTAAACTTATTGGGAGAAATTTTTACTTCTTTTCTCAAGATGCTGCTGCTGCTAAGTCGCTTCAGTTGTGTCCAACTCTGTGCGACCCCATAGACGGCAGGCCGCCAGGCTCCCCGGCCCCTGGAATTCTCCAGGCAAGAACACTGGAGTGGGTTGTCATTTCCTTCTCCAGTGCATGAAAGTGAAAAGTGAAAGTGAAGTCGCTCAGTGTGTCCGACTCCTAGCGACTCCATGTACTGCAGCCTTCCAGGCTCCTCTATCCATGGGATTTTCCAGGCAAGAGTACTGGAGTGGGTTGCCATTGCCTTCTCCATTTCTCAAGATGAGATGGTCATAAATAATATTTCCAGAACTCCATATCACCACTGTCACAAACACAGATGCTAATATCTGCCTTTTCCTTATCTCCAGTATAAGATGGTCAAAAACAAAACTTTGGGAAATCTAAACTCACCCACATAGAACACAAGGAGGAAATGTCAAGACAATAACCAACACATCAATAGGCAGTAAGATAAGGTCAAAAGAAAAACTGGGCAGAGGAAGCCAAGGTAAGAAGAGCCTTTGGCAAACTCATTAAATAATTTCAGTTTGCTTCTTGTTTTCTGTACCAAGTATTTTTCAACAAATATGAAGACCAATTTTAGATGTGCTGGGAATTTCAAAGATAAATGTTTACTTCTTGAAAGAGTTTATAAACCACGTTCTGTCTTTGGCACCCTAAACTGACCAGTCCTCTGCCTCACTTCCTCTAGCTCAAGATGACAACCAGCTAATCCGATAACATACTAAACTAATATGTGACCTTCCTTTCTCTCTTTATTTGCAGTGTGAAAGGAACCTGAATAAATTGTGCTAAAGTCTTACTTTCAAGGAATGCCTCTAACGGGGTGTCAAGCTTATGGACAGATATTTTTGAGCAAGTACTGACTTCATTGCTTATATGCAGGGCAGATCAAGTTGCAGAGTAGGATGACTGTGACTCGAGAAAGTGGCGAGGTTTAGTTCTTTTTGATCAGTCTGCAAAAGGACAATTTCAGATACTGCACAGATCTACAGAAGTTAAGTTCTTCTGGGTATTTTATGACTTCCTGGGAACTCAAATGCTGAATTGTGCTAACTTAGAAAGGCAGAAGGAACTTTTAAGCAGTAGTGTTGAATCACAAGTCAGAATTAGAATGCCAATGGTAAAGATCAGTCAGAAAGTTTCTATTTTATGGGAGCTTTATTATTTCAATCAACAATCGTTCTTTTTATTTTCAAGAAACAGAAAGAAGCAAACAAGAAGAAGAAGCAATGGAAAGGGAGTGGATTGCAGATTGCAAAGTAGGTACAAAACACTTGAACATGCAAAATATGAGAGTAGGAAGGGATGCATCATAGATTTTGTGATGCTAATCTAGGTCACAAATTTACAGTATATGATCAGCATGAAATGAAATACTCTGTCTAAAATCCTGCCTTTTGATAGATTGCATTCTGATATCTCTTAAGGGAAGCCATAGACATCTGCATCGTTATCTCCATAGCAACCTGTGTGGGGACTTCAAAAGGTGTATGTGAGGGAAGTGGGGATAAATCATTTCCTGCAATATTGAAAATAAAACATAGAAAAGGAAAGATTTAGTAGATGACCAAGTCTATAAAGGGACTGGTAAGACTGGGATCTCATAGTGAAATTTTGTATGATGTTACCCAGTTTGGGGTTATTTTATCTGAATGGACCTAGGTATTTACATTTGTAAACAAACCTCCCCAGTGAAATGGGTGCAGACTTTTGGAGACACATTCTCAGAAGCAGATCTAAGATCTGTGATGACCTTCTTTGTGGTCAACACTGCTTGCTTTCACAATACTAAGCAAGGCAGTAGTGCAGAAGTGTTTCTAAGCCTTCCACACTTTTCTCTTTGTCACAGGTAAAGATAGCTCTGCCCTTCCCAAGTACCTGCTCCTAGGTTGAAATTTGAGATAGGTTCCCTGAAGCTTAGAAATTAAGCCAAATTGGAATTTGACAATTACCTAGAATGTGGCTGTACAAAAATGGATGTGAACATAGATGATGGCTTGAAAATAACAAAATTTTTAGAGTTTAATTTAGTCATAGCAAGAAAGACATCAATGTCACTTTTCAATTTGACTCTCACTTTTGATTTAGCTCAAAGTTTCCATGAGTGCTCACATCTTTCTTACCCATTTTAATGACCTGTATACTTTCAGTTCTGAGACCATAGCTGAATGATTCCAACAAAATAAATGAAAGCCCAAACAGCAATTGTATTTTCTGTATAATCTTTTGCATCCTCTAAAGCAATAGACTCTAAATCTGAATCTTTTGCTTTTAAATCTCCTGAATGGAAGATCATAATTTTGGAAGGCTAGAAGCTAGAAGTAAAGATTTTGACAGTTTTTATACTATACTTCAGAGTAAGCTGAGTTAAAAAAAATGTAATTATGTGCAACTCTTAAATTCAGTTTTCTAAGAGCACTCAAAATATTGTTTTTATTTCCATGAGAAATTCCTTTGCCTTGAAGTGAAAAGAGTGGTTTAATGAAATTCAGCTATTAATGAAATAATGGAAAGAAAAATTATTAATAAGACCCCTGGCCCAGTGCATTTGCAAAGGTGTCAATTAGAAAGGGGGCAAAGGTGATGTTTCTGACAAGGTCATTGGCTTTCAAAGTCTGGGGAACAGACATTGAAGCTCAATAATTTTATCCACACAGAATAAAAATGAGCAAGACTGTATGGTACTTTTGAAGTAAATCTTGTAATAGGAGAAACAACAATTAAGCTATTAAAATGGCAAAGACTGAAAAAAAAAGGTATAAATAGAGCCTGTTCATTCTGCCTCCTGCTGTTAGAGGTCCTGTATCCATAGTTCTGGAGGGTAATTCAGCGCTGCTAAGATATACTTAAAAATTAACTCCAACCTCTAAACAAATTAGGTGAAGAAGGGTAAAAGTTTTCTTGGATTCGTTTCAAATTCTTGACCTTGGAAATCATTGCCTCACATTGGGAATTCCTTCTAAGAACAAATGTTTAGATTTCTTCTAATATACTGCCTTCTATTACCAGGATCTTAATGTTTTTGGGTCTTCCCATGTTTCTAAAATTTAACCCAATGATAGAGATTCCTGAAGACAGAGATGCTGAGTAATTTAGGGAATACAGACAGGTGGATGTGGTTTCTCAGGTCAGGCTTCAGTACTCGGTGGGAATTCAAATTCTAGTTAATTGACAAGGAAAGAGAAGATTCAGAAGCACAAAAAAATCATTCTTCAAATGTCTAAAAGTGTCTAACAGGAAATGAGTGTTGGATTCATTCTGGATTACCTTAATGGGTCATACCAACCCATTAAAGTTATATACAGAGATTTATTTATTTTTTTGCCTCAGTTTAAGAGAAAAATTTCTAAAAGTTAGAGCGTTTTGGAATCAAAGTCTCTTTGGGAGAGAATGTTTAACCACGCAAGATGACTATTGGAAAGTTTTAGCAAAAAGTTATGATACATTGGATGATAAATTGGAAAAATGACCATTTCTGGTCTCTTTAACACTGGGATTATAAGATTACATGATACTACGATTCTAAAAGGCAACAAACAGCATGGCCATAGAGACATTTCTTTATACTTATGTATGATTAAAATGTTATTATCTTCCCCCAGGCTTCTGTGGCTTTTACTAGTTTTTAAAAATAAGAACCCTAGTCATTATTTTAATTTTGAACTTACACTATTCTGTAGTAAACCATTTCATGGATAATCATTGAGACATCCTCAAAAGTTCTATAGCATTATTATTATTATTGGCACTGGGTTATCATGTAGGATCATTAGACATTCACCTGGAAATGTCATCATGTTGCTGGCCTGGAACATGAATGTATTTATGTGTTCCTATGTGAAAAGTCATATATTAAAAAAAGAAGAGAGCTGAAGTGCCTATATTTAATAAATAATAGAAACACTTAATTTTAAAACTAAAAATAAATACAAATCTGCATTTATAAAAAGTCATATATTAGCCTCTTTATCTTCATGATATGCTCTTATAATATTCATTTAATGGGAAAATAGTTATAACTATAGCCAGTTGTGAGCTTGTTTACAAAAATGAGCTTCTTTAGGGAGTGTGAAAATAAATGAAAATTAAATTAGAAACATGACTCACTTGAGTTAAAAATGATAACCTCCAATCTTTAATAGTCAACAGATATTAATATATACTATGTATAACATGTTGCAGTATATATCATGAAGATTATAAAGAGGTATATGACATGAATGTGGTATCAAGAACCTTGTAATTTAGTGTAGAAAGTATGAAATTTAGTATCATAAAGCAAAGGATACATAGTGGGAAGTGAGTGACTGATTACTGAGGCTGAGTTACTATAAGATGGATAAGGATTTTTATCTTTTGTCATCAAATAAATACAAAATATGGTTTAAAATAATACAGAAAGACTTTCAAACAAAGGAAGTCACTTTGAAGTACCCTGAGATCTACTCTCCAGAGTCAACTGCTTTTAATCATTTCTCCTTCTTTTTCTCTTTTGATGTTAAGAGTATCTCCTAAACATATACACACATACTTAGACACACACATAAACACATGATTGATTTATTAACTACAGTTTTGTCTATTAAATCTTGCTATGTGGATGATGATCTAGCTCACTTACAACACCACATCTCAGCCACTGGGTAAAGACCACATTCAGACTTTTGATACTGAAGTGCTTTATATTGAAAAGTGAGTGAGATATTTTATTCATTGATTTCTATCATTCTATATGTATGGGCTTGTGGTCTAGTTCCCCAAATATCCTTACTGGTAAAGTATTACTTATGAACATGAAGTATAACCTCTTCATTCTTGCATTTATTTATTAATTCAGTCAATAAATCTTTATTCAGTGCCTACTGTATGCCAGGAACTAGGTTGGGTATCAGGAATAAAGTCCAGAGCAACATTTTCCCTCATGGAGCTTATTTTTATTCTGAGCTGACAGCCTCTTTGCTTTTATCTGTAGTCTAGACAGTGAGACAAGTAATGAACAGATAATTATAATTGTGCTGTGTGCTATGAAGAAGTGTAGGATAATTTGCAAGTGTAACAAAGGGGTACCTCCAAGTTACCCTGAAGGTCAGGGAATTTATTGATGATTAAACTTTTATCACTATCTCCTAGCATCTTACTGCTTTCACTGGTTTTAAAGAAATAAGAATTCCAAACTGGTCAACCACTTGTAAAAGAATGAAACTAGAACAGTTTCTAACACTATACACAAAAATAAACTCAAAATGGATTAAAGATCTAAATGTAAGACCAGAAACTATAAAACTACTACAGGAAAACATAGGCAAAACACTCTCTGACATAAATCACAGCAGGATCCTGTATGACCCACCTCCCAGAGTAATGGAAATAAAAGCAAAAATAAACAAATGGGACCTAATTAAACTTAAAAGCTTTTGCACAATAAAGGAAACTATAAGCAAGGTGAAAAGACAGCCTTCAGAATGGCAGAAAATAATAGCAAATGAAGCAACTGACAAAGAATTAATGTCAAAAATATACAAGCAGCTCCTGTAGCACAATTCCAGAAAAATAAACAACCCAATAAAAAAGTGGGCCAAAGAACTAAACAGACATTTCTCCAAAGAAGACATACAGATGGCTAACAAACACATGAAAAGATGCTCAACATCACTCATTATCAGAGAAATACAAATCAAAACCACAATAAGGTACAATCTCACACTGGTCAGAATGGCTGCTATCCAAAAGTCTACAAACAATAAATGCTGGAGAGGGTATGAAGAAAAGAGAACCCTCTTACACTGTTGGTGGGAATGAAAACTAGTACAGCCACTATGGAGAACAGAGTGGAGATTCCTTAAAAAAGTGGAAATAGAACTGTCATATGACCCAGCAATCCCACTGCTGGGCATACACACTGAGGAAACCAGAATTGAAAGAGACACGTGTACCCCAATGTTCATCACAGCACTGTTTACAATAGCCAGGACATGGAAGCAACCTAGATGTCCATTGGCAGACAAATAGATAAGAAAGCTGTGGTACATATACACAATGAAATATTACTCAGCCATTAAAAAGAATGCATTTGAAGCAGTTCTAATAAGGTGGATGAAACTGGAGCCAATTATACAGAGAAAAGTAAGTCAGAAAGAAAAACACCAATACAATATACTAACACATATATATAGAATTTGGAAAGATGGTAATTATGACCCTATATGTGAGACATATAAAGAGACACAGCGGTATAGAACAGTCTTTTGGACTCTGGGAGAAGGCGAGGGTGGGACGATTTGAGAGAATAGCATTGAAACATGTATATTATCATATGTGAAACAGATTGCCAGCCTAGGTTCAATGCGTGAGACAGGGTGCTCAGGGCTGGTGCACTGGGATGACCCCGAGGGATGGGATGGGGAGGGAGGTGGGAAGGGGCATCAGGATGGGGAACACATGTACACCCATGGCTGATTCATATCACTGTATGGTAAAAACCACTACAATACTGTAAAGTAATTAGCCTCCAATTAAAACAAATAAATTACTTTAAAAAAGGAAATAAGAATTCCAATAATTATTTTAATTTTGACTTTATACTATACTATCCCTGGCCTCCATGAGATAATGGCACTTCATTTGATATGTGAAGGATGAAGAGGAGGTGGATGACAAGTCACAAAGAGTAGGAAGAGGATTCCAGACAAAAGGAACCATTATGAAGTGAGAATGAACATGGTATGTGGATAAACAGGAAGTGACTTCTCAATTTGATAGAACTTTAAAATCAGAAATGCATTTACTTCATTCTTTAAGTGCTCTTTATAACTCTTTAAGTCTTTAATTTCTTTAAAATAGAATTTGCCAGTAAAGAATACAATGATATTCTTCTATTCAGATAAGAAAGGAGGTGAAGTTGCTCAGTCATGTCTGACTGTTTTGCAACCCAATGGGCTGTAGCCCACCAGGCTTCTCCATCCATGGAATTTTCCAGGCATGAGTACTGGAGTGGGGTGCCATTTCCTTCTCCAGGGGATCTTCCTGACCCAGGGATTGAACCTAGGTCTCCCGCATTGCAGGGAGATGCTTTACCATCTGAGCCACCAGGGACTCTCCTAGGAAAGGAGGTAATAGATATCAAATGATACTTGTCAGACATCCCTCTCAGATCTTTTAGAAACTGTGAGGCACATGTCCTAGCTCCCCTTTGATGGACAGCCAAACCCTGGCACCCATTTACAAATGGGTTTGTTGTATTATTGTAGATGAATCCAAATATCTAATAAACATTACCTAACTCAGAGGCTGAAAGAAAGGTGCTCTAAGAACATGTACTGAAGTAGAAACAAGGTGCCATTCAGAATTCAGTCAAAGATTTTCATGTCCTTCTGCATGTCACATGCAGGATCCAAGAACTGGGAGAGGATTGAGTGAACATGAAAAGAACACTTTTAAAGACTCTGTTCCTGCCTCTCCTTCAGCAACTCCCCACCGCCCCACCGCCGCCAGCCCCAGCACTGAAGAAGCACTGGTGACAAAGGAGACTCGTGGATTGAATGTGAGTACCAATACAGCACTTTTAAGTGCTATTTCCCCCTTTAAGCATCAGTGAATTTAAGAGCTAAGAAAAGGAGAGTGTGCAGGTGTGTAACCTCCCACTTGTTCTCTCTCTAAAAACCCTTTACAGCTCCATCTTCTCCCTCCTTCCTTCTGATTTAATATTTAATGTATGATGAGACAGAAAGAGAAAAAGCTCTTCGTGATAAAAAAAATAAATTATAATAGTTCTAGCTGCCTACTTCCATTTTCTTGGGAGAATTCTGGCATTTGTTATTAGATCAAAGGCCTACATGGAAAAAGTGTTCACTAAAGAGCTGAGAGGAAAATAAATGAATAAATAAAGAGCTGAGAGGAATGTAAGAGGTGATGTTTATGGGCAAAATGAGATCATGTGGTTATAAGACCCATGGATATCATATAAAATATGGACTTACGGTATATGTTCATGCTTGAAATGTTTAACTCTCCTATATTGTTTTGCTAAAGTCACATGTCAACCTACAATGATTTAATCTTCAGTGTTCTTGCCTGGAGAATCTCATGGACAGAGCAGCCTGGCTGGCTATGTACAAGTAAAGTAAATAGAACTTGCAAGTGAAGAATACTACGCCAACCTTCTACTCATACAGGAAAGAAGGTAAAAGATATTAAGTAATATTTGTCAGACATCCCTCTCAGGTCTTTTAAAAACTGTGAGGTATGTGTCCTAGCTCCCCTTTTATGGACAGTCAGACCCTGGCACTCACTTATTAATGGGTTTATTGTAGATGAACCCCAATATTGAGTGGGCTACAGTCCATGGAGTTACAAAGAGTTGGACATGACTGAGCAACTAACGCTGATAGGTAATCATATTTATTCAAGCAAATTTCTTAAATTTTTATCTAGTACTAATGAAATAGAATGAAAGGCAGTTTACTCATAATGTCTAGGAAATGCTTGATCTCCCAGTTAATGGTATTTCTAGAGTTCATTTATTTAGTTCTAAGTCTAAATGAGTGCTGTCTAGTAATATTTGGTTAGCCAAGAAGTTCACTCAAGTTCCATGACATCTTATGAAAAAACCTAAATGAACTTTTTCATGTTCAAAACCTAAGTGAATGACCCAATATAATTTATGGCACATATATTTTGAAAAGTGTTTGTAGTCATATTAAAAATGTAATAATAAATAGATAAAATTAACTTTTAGGATGTGTATTGTTTTATTCCATACAATTGAGCTGTTATTATTTCAACGTGTAATCAGTACGAAAAAGTGAGATGCTTTACTTTTTTCATACTAATCTTCAAAATCCAATTTGTATTTTACACTTAAAACATTGAGAACAAATTGAATGCTAAGTTTTTATTGAAATACGTGATCTGTAAACTCATAAAATTCAGAGTTGAAAAGTAGATTCATATATAGAGTAGAAACATCAGTGGTTACAAGGGGTTGAAGGGAAGGAAGAGAAAGCAAAAAGGGGGTTTAGGGCAGTGAAACTATTCCATATGATAATATAATGGTGTGTGTGTGTGCCAAGTTGCTTCAGCCGTGTCCAACTTTGCAATCCTATGGACTGTAGCCTGCTAGGCTCTTCTGTCCATGGGATTCTCCAGGCAAGAATATTGGGCTGATTTGCCATGCCCTCCTCCAGGGGATCTTCCTAACCCAGGGATTGAACCTGAGACTCTTAAGTCTCCTGCATAGGCAGGTGGGTTCTTTACCACTAGCACCACCTGGGAAGGCCTAATATGATGGAGACATGCCATTATGCATTTGTCAAAACCCACAGAATATACATCAGCAAGAGTGAACCTTAAAGTATGAACTTCGAGTGATAATTAGTTGTCAATGTAGGTTCATTTTGAACGGTAACAAATGTCCCACTCTGGTGCCAGATATTGATAGTGGGGGAGGTTGCATATGTGGAGAGAGAAGATGGGGTCTATGAAAACTCTGTACTTGCTGCTCAGTTCTACTGTGACCAACCAAAGCTGCTTTAAAAAATAAAGTCTATCAAAAATTATGAACTGACCAGTGAATTTTCTCATCAAACTTTCATTTGTATCTCTTCTGTGAAACTTATGTTTACATACTGCAGGATACAGTTGGGCACTTGCAGAATATCTTGTAATTAAAGACATTCTTCTTTTCCCTTTTAGTTATGTCAATTACTATGTAATAGAACTTTGTTAAGGCCAGACCCCTGTTTCATAAGCTTGTGTTCATATATTGGGCTTATTACATTGAATTTACCTTCCAATCTATTATTAGTAGAATAGAACATATATCTTTAAAACCATCAACACATCAAAGTAATAGACCTTGCAGTCCCCAGTAACTGAATCTAAGAGAGTAGTGGGGAAAGTTTTTTTTTTTTCTTCTTCTTCTTTTTTACTTGATTTTGTGATTATAAAGGCATGGACTTTAAAGTGGATCAATAAAAAAAATTGACTCTTAAAGTTTATGGTATTAAATTCCTAGGTAAAATCCTATTTCTGTAACATAAAATGGTGTTGTTCCTTCATCTGAGCTATCATCTCTCAGAATCTATGGGGAGTGTTAGAAGAAACAGATTCCTAGAGCATTCCTTTAAGAATTAACATTTGTAAATCCTCACAATTTTACTTGGGGAGGTAGGCAGGAAAATGTATATTTAAACAAAGTGTTTTCAAAATAAGTGATTATACACCTGCTTCAGGGATTAGCAATACCTGACTACAGACAAATTAGATATCTGGATCAATAGCATATACTGTGAAGTCAAGTGTTAAGTGAGGGCTACCTTCTGGATCCTTCTGTTATATTACAGTGATTTCAAATAACATGGTCCATTCTATCAGGGTTTTTCAGACACAGGTTGGCCAGAGCAATAAGTATCAAGCCATTCAGTTCACTTCAGAGAGCACTGATTGGAAACATGAGACATTGATTTGTGTGCCAAACAGAAGTAAAAGTGAGTGAGACAGAGTCCCTGACTTCAAAGAGCATTGCTTGTCTGAAAGTTGAGTTCTCTAAGGAAGACAGGAAATTGCCAGTATACTTTTACATTAATAGCGTCAAATTTTAGGCTCTGGGGGAAGCCCTTTTTTCTACTTTTCTTCCTTATAATGAGAAATGGGGATTAAAATGCTACCTGATGTTCAAGAACACTGTCTGCCATTCCTCATGTCTTAAAAAGTCTGGGCAGAATTGAATTGGAAAAGTCCTTTCAGCACCCATTATCTCTTGAGTTTAAATCCAAAATCTTTGCCAATCTCTTCTAGGGCACTAACTGGAAGATCTCTTATCTATCTCTCCAGCTTCATCTCTCTCTGGGTATTAATACATTTGTCTTCAGCCACACTAGTCTCTTGATCTTCCTCAAACATACCAAAGGGCTCATGACCTTTGGATTTGCTGCTTCCCTCTGCCTGGAAGTTTTCTTCATAGAACTGACTTCTTCATCAGTCAGTTTTGTTCTGACAGGACATTTCTTCAAGGAGTCTTTCTCTGACCGTTTTTTCTAAAATAACTTTCCTCAAGCCCTGTTTCTCTCTAACCTTTTAAATTTTCTTTATAAGACTTATTTCTTCCTTTTAAATCTTCTGCACAGAATTTATTACTACTTAACTCATTTGTTTCCTGTCCCCTCTACCGGAGTCCAAGGTTCATGATGAAAAGGGCTCTGTCTTATCCAGGCCACAAGAAAGCAGTAGTCATCTCATTAGGGTGCTCAGTAAGTGGTTGCTAAATTAATGAATGCTTTGCTCATCCATTCACTGGTTGTGGGGTTCTGGATAAGTCAGTTTACATCTTTTAATCACAGTTTCCTCTTTCATGAGATTTTTACCTAGATTTAATAACGCCTATGAGAAAATAATGAAAGTTGTTAAATATCACACAGATATTAAGGAAGTATTGTTATTTTTCCTTCTGAAGTTCTCCAAACAGCTATCAAAATTCCTTAGATTCAGAGTAGAAAACACCAGCATCTGCTCTGAACAGCAAAAATGAGTCTCTGCACTTCAGCCAGCAAATGGAGGTATTGTGGGAGGCACGCCATGAGGATTTTCCACCTCTGTACAACCACAGTGTTGAGTCCTTTAAAGAAAAAACAAACTAGAATGTTGTAAGACTCATCCCCAAGGATGCCATGGTCTTTTGTGACTGTGTCTGTTGGGAAGGCAAAATCTCTTACGGCATTCCCACATACCAGTCTCAATTACTTCTTGTCTACAAAAGTATTTTGTGTTTAGCTACTATTTTTGTCAGCTTAGGCATTATTCAGCTTCTGAAGGGTGCATGTAAGAAAACTGAAAATGAAAGGCAGTCAGCTCCCACTTTCTTAGATAATAATAATAATGTGGTAAATTGGTATATTCTTCAAGGAAATATGTAGGGAGGTTCATTTTAAGTAAGCTACCCATATTAAATAGGATCTACTTAAAATAATCATACAGCTCAGATGGTCATGATATAGTCATATTAAGAGTTACATATAAATACTTCAAAATAAGGGTAGCTGAATTCTGCTTTTGAATCTCCACAATGTTCATATAATAATAGGAAAGACAATAAGGGATTACATTATTAGCTGACAGTGCATATTAAATGCAAAGTCACTAAAACCTTTTCATTTACTTAAACTGATGGCATTACAAGCTACGTGCTAATAAACAGAGGAGAAGCAGCTTGCTGTGTACAGTCACTCCTTAGCGAGGTTAACAAACTGCATTAACCATTCACTCATCTGTAACTCATAATTAATCACTCCTTGAAAATTACATTGTATAATAAATGAGGACAGACATGATTCATTAAAACTTCTAATTAATTCTATTTAATACTATTTCATAGTTCATTGATAAGTGCTGAGAGAAAGATTACACTGTAGGATATTTGATGCATTACTGCTGAAGAAGTAAATAGGGGGAACATTATCTAAAATGAAACATGAATACTTGCAAATGAAAATGTCAGATGTTTATCACCACAGAGCCTAGTTCTGTACTCAAGGGTTTCTTGGCATCACCAGTGGAAAACTCCATTTTCAGAGCTGACTCAATTGGTTATAAAAGCTTTTCTGAGTTCAACCTTTATACTCAGCATCTCAGACTGGAAAAGAGGGCTGAGACCACCTGTTTTTCTAATAACTGTCCATGTGCCTGTTTGAGGGCTAATGGCAGGACTCTTGTTAAGCAAGTATTTCCACATTTAGAAAAAGATAATTTACATAAGATAAGTGCTTAACAGGCAATTATGGTTTAGGGTTGTTTAATTGCACTGTGTATTTGTGTTTATGCATGTGTGCGTCTGTGTGTGTTAAACTAGATATTAATATAGCAAGGATATTAGAGTCAAGAAAATCCCTGTGCATGAACTATAATGTACTATTTTCAGAGAAGAGAAGGCTGTAAAGTATATAGTTTATAGCCTAGGCTGAGGAGAAGATAATCACTGCTAATAAGTGAATAATGTATTGAGTTGGCCAAAAGTTCACTTGAGCTTTTCCATAAGATGCTACAGAAAAACCTGAACAAACTTTTTGGCCAACCCAATATATTATAAAATAGTGGAATAATGCATTATTAAGTTTTCTTTTGCTTTACCAATTATATAATATGCCTTAAAAATGGGTTATAGTGGCTTCATGGTGTCAGTAGAGAGAACTCTTAATGACAGACAATATTCACAAAGCAGATACCTAGTAAAAGCTGTATTCTGAATTCATAAATAACTTCTACAATTCAATAATAAGAAGACAATCAACTCAATAATTTGAACAGACACAAATAAAAGGAGATGCACAAATGGTGCATAAATATATAAAAATATATTCGATTATCAACCATTGAGGAAATGATATAACCATACTAGAGCAATATATACTCATTAAACTTGTGAATATTTAAAAGGCTGATAACACTGAGTGCTGTCAAAGATATGAAACAGCTGAAATGCTCATATACCACTGATGGAGTATAAAATGGAAAATCACTTTGGAAAAAATTCTGATGGTTTAAGAAAAACAAACATACATACATCTACCATACAACCCAGCTATTCTACTCCTAGGTATTTACAGAAGAGTAATAAAATTTTTGTTTACACAAATACTTGTATGTGAGTGTTCAGGGAAGCTTCATTAATAATGGCCCCAAATTATAAACAAACCAAATACCCATCAACAATCAAAATGATAAACTAAATGCAGTATATTCATACAATGGAATACCACTCAACAGGAAAAAACAAACAAACAAAAACAACAAAAAAACTGTCAACATGGGTGGAAAAAGTTGGAAACAAAATCCTCAGAGTATATGAAAATCTAGAAAATGTAAATTAATATAGCATGACAAATAGTAGACAAAATATTGCCTGGAGCTGCGAGCTAAGGGAAAAGTGAGCCTGAGGAATTTTCAGGAGGTAAAATAAGTGTTTTGTATTATGATAATGGTGATGGTTCATTGGTGTAACTGTCAAAACTCATGAAATTTTATTCTTTAAATGGATACAGTTTATTGTAAGTTAATTATGTTTTAAATAAAGTTGAATTTTTAAAGTGGGTTATAAAATTGGTTGATACATCTCCCACTCAAAATAACAGGACTTTTTAGTAAAAGAATTACTTTGAAGCCTCAACTAAATTCTATCTACATAAGTGGCAGGTAGGATGGAGAAGGATAGTGCTTTAGGAGGAATAGCCAGTTTTAAAGCATACATTGGTCATTTCTGGTCCTGAACAGATGGGCATCAGCATGTTTCATTCTGCAGGAAAGGTGATCTGCAACTTTTCCTCAAGGTAAGTGATTTGAAAATGCTTGAGTCAATGTGCCTCCAAATGTTATCCTTTCCTGAGTTTAAGGAGGAACTGGTTGAAGGAGCCACTGCATGTAATCCAAAGAATGGTAGTTTAGGTATTAGATCTGCATTTTTGTGCCTGCTTCTGCCTGTGAAAAGCTGTGTTATTTCAAGCTCTGACATCTTTGGACACATTTCCTCATCAGAAGAGAAAGGACTGAGCTAGTTATTTTTGGAGGCCCAAGGATTGTGTTATTTAACTTATATGCAAAGTACATCCTGAGAAATGCTGGGCTGGAGGAAGCACAACCTGGAATCAAGATTGCTGGGAGAAATATCAATAACCTCAGATATGGAGATGACAACACACTTATGGCAGAAAATGAAGAAGAACTAAAGAGCCTCTTGATGAAAATGAAAGAGGAGAGTGAAAAAATTGGCTCAACATTCAGAAAACTAAGATCATGGCATCCAGTCCCATCACTTCATGTCAAATAGATGTGGCAATAGCAGCTGACTTTATTTTTCTGGGCTCCAAAATCACTGCAGATGGTGATTGCAGCCATGAAATTAAAAGACCCTTACTCTTTGGAAGGAAGGTTATGACCAACCTAGATAGCATATTAAAAAGCAGAGACATTACTTTGTCAACAAAGGTCCGTCTAGTCAAGGCCATGGTTTTTCTAGTGGTCATGTATGGATATGACAGTTTGACTATAAAGAAAGCTGAGTGCGGAAGAATGGATGCTTTTGAACTGTGGTGTTGGAGAAGACTCTTGAGAGTCCCTTGGACTGCAAGGAGATCCAACCAGTCCATCCTAAGGGAACTCAGTCCTGGATGTTCATTGGAAGGACTGATGTTTAAGCTGAAACTCCAATACCTGGCCACCTGATGCAAAGAGCTGACTCTTTTGAAAAGACCCTGATGTTGGGAAAGATTGAAGGCAGGAGGAGAATGGGATGACAGAGGATGAGAAGGTTAGATACCATCACTGACTCAGTGGACATGAGTTTGGGTAAACTCTAGGAGTTGGTGATGGACAGGGAGGCCTGGCGTGCTGCAGTTCATGGGGTCGCAAAGAGTTGGACACAACTGAACTGAACTGATTGTTGCAAAAACATTAAAAAAAATTAATCACAGCACTAGATCCTTTTAGCCAATGTTATATACCTCAAAACAGGAACAAACTCATTAAAATATTTGTTTCATTAATATTTTTTATTGTTGGAATAATGCACTGTTTCAATGAATATCACTTATAATAACACTATCTATAATAATACTATCAAATTTATTTCATACTTTCCTAGAGGAAAAGCTGACAGCCTCAGAGTTCTTCAGTGGTTTACTCTAAAGAACACTTTAAAGGCAGATCTTTGCAATTCTCAAAACCAGAGTTAGTGCTTTTGAAAGACTAGTATAAACATGTAGAAAAAAGATGTAAATCTTATATGATGCTAAATTATTAAGTTGACCTATGTTTCTCTCCTTATAGAATTGACCTTTCAGTGGTCTGGATTATCCACTCATTTTTAATTAAGTTTCCATATGGCAAATTGAAGCTGACCCTGTTAAAATTAGAAAACTACACGGAAGAAGGAAGCCATAAATATTGTGAGATAAATTATATTTTGTTCATTATGTACTTAGACTTATAGAGCCAGTTTTTAAAAAAAGGAAGAAAGAAAAGGAAAAAAAAGAAATGAAGAGTTGTCACAATACACTGGATAAAACAGCCAATAAGTTAATTGATCATATAATTATATACTTCTCTCATATCAAAGTCTTATTTGTTCCAGTTTCATGGGCAATTGATGTAATTTCCCTATGTAGGTTGTGAAGATATTTTATTTAGGTGTTTAATAAGTATTTTAATAAGTTTAAATTGTTATTAAGAGGCAACAAAGTAGGAAAAAAACACGCCTAAAAGGAAGTCATTTGGCTTTTCAATTGGGTTCTGCAATTTACTAACCTGGGCAAGTCATTTATCCTTTCTGCACCTCAGTCTTATTATCTCTCAAGTAGGAGTGATACTACTTATGTTTCTGGGGAGTCATCAGGATTAAAGGATGCAATATATGTGATAGCCTGTAAAACTAATATATTGATATTAACTTTTGCATCTAATAAAATAATTTCTCACATTGCTTCATAGGTTTCTAGTCCTTTACAATGTTGAGATAACCTGGGGGATCCAGACCAGATGGTGACATAAGAGGCTTCTGAATTTCCCTCCCATTGATGGAAATTCAGCCACATGAAGAGAAATCCAGAAATGAGGCTAGTGACCCTTAAACATCAAGTGATTGAAAATACTTACATCAAAAAAGGTAGTCGCAGCTCTGTTTATAATAGCCAGGACATGGAAGCAACCTAGATGTCCATCAGCAGATGAATGGATAAGAAAGCTGTGGTGCATATACACAATGGAGTATTACTCAGCCATTAAAAAGAATACATTTGAATCAGTTCTAATGAGGTGGATGAAACTGGAGCTTATCATACAGAGTGAATTAAGCCAGAAAGAAAAACACCAATACAGTATACTAATGCATATATATGGAATTTAGAAAGATGGTAACGATAACCCTGTATGCGAGACAGCAAAAGAGACACAGATAGATAGAACAGTCTTTTGGACTCTGTGGGAGAGGGAGAGGGTAGGATGATTTGGGAGAATGGCATTGAAACATGTATAATATCATATAAGAAACAAATTGCCAGTCTAGGTTCGATGCAGGATACAGGATGCTTGGGGCTGGTGCACTGGGATGACCCAGGGGGATGGTACGGGGAGGGAGGTGGGAGGGGGGTTCAGGATTGGGAACACGTGTACAACCATGGTGAATTCATGTTGATGTATGGCAAAACCAATACAATATTGTAAAGTAATTAGCCTCCAATTAAAATATATAAAAATTTTTTTAAAAAAGGTAGTATATGCTGTGACACACTCTTACCATAAAACCCACCCCTGGCAGAGTGCCATATAATCAGCTGCCTCTCAGCTTCTCCCTGAAGAGTGAAGGATTTGGGCCACAGTCTTCTGTGTACCAACTTTTAAGGGTACCACCCAAGGTACAGGCACCTAAATACACAGCTTTGAAAGTGAATAAGGCTTGCATTCACAAGTCCCTCAGGACTACAGTAAATGAAGAACCAGTTAGTAAAGAGCATATAAGCACTTGCCACAGCTATGGTCCCAGGGTTTAGTGCAGTGATAGCAGGCAAAAACACTTATCTCCTAGTCTTTCCCTGGAAAGCATGTGACTGCATTCTTCACAAGCTGCTGGTTAAGGATACTGAAGCCCTAACAGATACACATATATGCAATTCTACACAATAGCAGCAACCCAAATTCTTCTAAGAATACTCATGGGACATCTTGCAGGATAGATCATATGTTAACCCAGAAAACATTTAATAAGACTGAAATCACATCAAGCATCTTTTCTGAACAGAAAAATAGAAATCAATTACAAGAGGAAAATTGGAAAATTCATAACATATCCCTAATCAATCAATGGGTCAAGGAAGAAATCAAAAGAGAAATTAGAAATGAATCTTGAGACAAAAATAGATATACAAAACACCAAAACTTACAAGATGCAGCAAGAGCAGTACCAAGATGAAATGTTATAGTGATAAACTCCTACATTATGAAAAAAGTTCAGTTCAGCTCAGTCACTCAGTCATGTCTGACTCTGAAACCCCATTGATTGCAGCATGCCAGGCCTCCCTGTCCATCACCAACTCTGGGAGCTTACTCAAACTCATGTCCATGAGTCAGTGTTGCCATCCAACCATCTCATCCTCTGTTGTCCACTTCTCCTCCCACCTTCAATCTTTCCCAGCATCAGGGTCTTTTCAAATGAGTCACTTCTTCACATCAGGTGGCCAGAGTTTTGGAGTTTCACCTCCAGCATCAGTCCTGATTTCCTTTAGGATGGATTGGTTGGTTCTCCTTGCTGTCCAAGGGACTCTCAAGAGTCTTCTCCAATACCACAGATCAAAAGCATCAATTCTTTGGTGCTCAGCTTTCTTTATAGTTCAACTCTCACATCCATATATAACTACTGGAAAATAAAGCATAGCTTTGACTAGATGGACCTTTTTTGGCAAAGTAATGTCTCTGCTTTTTAATATGCTGTCTAGGTTGGTCATAACTTTCCTTCCAAGGAGTAAGCATCTTCTAATTTCATGATTGCAGTCACCATCTGCAGTGATTTTGGAGCCCCCCAAAAAAGTCTGTCACTATTTCCATTGTTTCCCCATCTATTTGCCATGAAGTGATGGGACCAGATGTCATGATCTTAGTTTTCTGAATGTTGAGTTTTAAGCCAACTTTTTCACTCCCCTCTTTCACTTTCATCAGGAGGCTCTTTAGTTCTTCTTCACTTTCTGCCATAAGGGTGGCATCATCTGCATATCTGAGGATATTGATATTTCTCCCAGCAATATTGATTCCAGCCTGTGCATATTCCAGTCCAGCGTTTCTCATGATGTACACTACATATAAGTTAAATAAGCAGGGTGACAATATACAGCCTTGATGTACTCCTTTTCCTATTTGGAACCAGTCTGTTGTCCCATGTCCAGTTCTAACTGTTGCTTCCTGACCTGCATACAGATTTCTCAGGAGGCAGCTCAGGTAGTTTGGTATTCCCATCTCTTGAAGACTTTTACACAGTTTATTGTGATCCACACAGTCCAAAGCTTTGGTGTAGCCAATAAAGTAGAAATAGATGTTTTTCTGGAACTCTCTTGCTTTTTTGATGATCCAATGGATGTTGGCAATTTGATCTGTGATTCCTCTGCCTTTTCTAAAACCAGCTTGAACATCTGGAAGTTCATGGTTCACATATTGCTGAAGCCTGGGTTGGAAAATTTTGAGCACTACTTTGCTAGTGTGTGAGATTGAGTGCAATTGTGTGGTAGTTTGAGCATTCTTTTGCATTGCCTTTCTTTAGGATTGGACTGAAAACTGAACTTTTCCAGTCCTGTGGCCACTGCTGAGTTTTCCAAATTTGCTGGCATATTGAGTGCAGCACTTTCAGAGCATCATCTTTTAGGATTTGAAATAGCTCAATTGGAATTCCATCACCTCCACTAGCTTTGTTCATATTGATGCTTCCTAAGGCCCACTTGACTTTGCATACCAGGATGTCTGGTTCTAGGTAATTTCAAAGAAACAATCTAACTTCACATCTCAAAGAATTAGAGGTTGAAGAACAAACTAAGCCCAAAGTTATTGGAAAGAAGTAAATAAAATGAAATAAATGAGCAGAGACAAGATAGATGATGGAAAAAGTCAATAAAAGCAAGAGCTGTTTTTTGAAAAGATATATAAAATTGACAATCTTTTAGGTAGACTAACAAACACTGAAAAAATTCAGAAATGAAAGAGGAAACATGACAATACCACAGAAATATTAAGGATCATAAGAAACTACTATAAAAATTATATGCTAACAAAGTAGACAACCTCTAAGATATTGATTAATTCCTAGAAACATATAATCTACAAGGACTAACTCATGAAGAAATAGAAAATCTGAACAGAACAATTACCAGTAAGGAGATTGAATCAGAAATCAAAAACCTCCAAATAAAGAAAAGTCTAGGGATTTCACTGGTGATTTCAACTAAACATTTAATTAACAATTAATACCAATCTTCTCAAACTCTTCAAAAAAACACAACAGGAGGAAACACTTCCGTACTCATTTTACAAGGCCAGCATTGCCCTGATGCAAGCCAAACAAAGGACACTAGAAGTAAAGAAAACAATAGGCCAATATTCTTGACGAATTAGATGTAAAAACTCTCAACAAGGTGTTAACAAACCAAATTCAACAATACGTTCAAAGGAAAACACAACATGACTAAGTGAGAATTTATTATGCAAGAATGATTCAGTATATGCAAATCAATATTATACACCACATGAACAAAATGAACACAAAATAATCATATGATTATCCAAATAGATGCAGAAAAGCAGGTAACAAAATTCAGTATCCATCTATAATACAAAGCCCCAACATATTGTGTATAGGAGAAATGCTGTTGTTTAGTTGCTAAGTAATGTCCAACTCATTTGCAATCCCATGGACTTTTGCCTGCCAGACTCTTCTGTCCATGGGATTTCCTAGGCAAGAATACTGGAGTGGGTTGCCATTTCCTTTTCCAAAGGATCCTCCTGACCCAGGGATTGATTCTGTATCTCCCTCTTGGAGGCAGATACTTCATCAACTGAGCCATGAGGGAAGCCATGGAAGAAATGTGCCTCACTATAACAAAGGCCATATACGACAAGCCCACAGCCAAAATCATATTCAGTGAAAAGCTGGAAGCTTTTCCCTTATGATCAGGAATCAGGATACCCATTCTCATCACTTTTAGTCAATATAATGATGGAAGTCCTAGCCAGAGCAATTAGACAAGAAAAAGAAATAAAACATTTTTTGATACAGAAAGGAAGAAGCAACATTATCTCTGCTTGTTGATGATGTGTTGTATATAGAAAATCTTTGTTGAAATGATAAATGAATTAAGTATAGCTATGGCATACGAAATTAATATACAAAAACCAGTTGCATTTTGATACAGTAATGACAAACTATCAGAAAAAGAAATTAAGAAAACAATTCCACTTACAGTAGCATCAAAAATAATAAAATACTTAGAGGTAAATTTAACCAAGGAAGTGAAAGATCTGTACACTGAAAGTATAAAACATTGATAAAAGAAATTGAAGAAGACATAAGTAAATGGAATGCTATTCACATTCATAAATTAGAAAACTAATACTGTTAAAGTAGCTATACTACTCAAAGAAATCTACAGATTCATTACAATTCCTACCAAAATTCTAATGGAATATTTCATAGGTAGGAAAAATAACCCTAAAATTGCTATAAAATCACACAAAAAATAGCCCCAATAGAAAAAAAAAAAAAAAATTCCTGAGAAAGAACAAAGCTGTAGACATCACAGTTCCTTCCCTCAAATTATATTACAAAACTATGGTACACAAAATAGTATGGTGCTGACATAAAACCAGACACAAAGATCAATGAAACAGAATAGAGAGTCCAGAAATAAACCCATGCATGTATAGTCATTTAATTTTTAACAAAGTCACCAAGAATATACAATGTGGAAAGGATAGTTTCTTCAATAAATGATTCAATAAAATTGGATATTCATATGTAAAAGAAGTAAACTTCACCCTTATCTTATACAATAAACAAAAAACAATTCAAAATAAAGATTTGAACAAGGACCTGAACTTACAAAAGTTCTAGAAGAAAATATGGGGAGTAAACTCATTGACATTAGTCTTGGTAATAATTTATTGGATCTGGCAGCAAAAGCAAAAATATACCACTGGGGCTACATAAAACTAAAGAGCTTCAGTACAGAAAAGAAAACCATTAACAAAATGAAAAGGCAATCTGTAGAATGAGTAAAAATGTTTGCAAGACAAGTATCTAATATGGGGTAAATATCCAAACTATATAAGGAACTCATATAATCAAGAGCAAAAAAAGCAAATAACCCAATTAAAAAATAGACAAGGACTTAATATTTTTCCAAAAAAGACATAAGAATGGCCAAGCAGAAAAGTGCTCAAAATTAGTAATCGCCAGAGAAATATGATTCAAAACCACAAGAAGATATCACCTTATACTTGTTAGGGTATCTATCAGCAAAAATGCAACAGATAATACATGTTGCAAGAATACGGAGAAAAGGGAACCCTTGTATATTATTGTTAGGAAAGTAAATTGATACAGCCACTATGGAAAACAGTAGGGAGTTTCCTCAAAAAATTAAAAATAGAGCTACCAATATGATCCAGCAATGTCACTTCTGCATCCAAAGGAAACAAATTTATTATCTCAAAGAAATATCTGTATTTCCATGTTCAGTTCAGTTCAGTTCAGTTGCTCAGTCGTGTCTGACTGCAACCCCATGAATTGCAGCACGCCAGGTCTCCCTGTCCATCACCAACTCCCGGAGTTCACTCAGACTCACATCCATTGAGTCAGTGATGCTAGCCAGCCACCTCATCCTCTGTCGTCCCCTTCTCCTCCTGCCTCCAATCCCTCCCAGCTTCAGAGTCTTTTCCAATGAGTCAACTCTTCGCATGAGGTGGCCAAAGTACTGGAGTTTCAGCTTTAGCATCACTCCTTCCAAAGAACACCCAGGACTGATCTCCTTTAGTATGGACTGGTTGGATCTCCTTGCAGTCCAAGGGACCCTCAAGAGTCTTCTCCAACACCACACTTCAAAAGCATCAATTCTTCAGCACTCAGATTTCTTAACAGTCCAACTCTCACATCCATACATGACTACTTGAAAAACCATAGCCTTGACTAGATGGACCTTTGTAGGCCAAGTGATATCTCTGCTTTTAAATATGCTATCTAGGTTGGTCATAACTTTCCTTCCAAGGAATAAGTGTCTTTTAATTTCATGGTTGCAATCACCATCTGCAGTGATTTTGGAACCCCCAAAAATAAAGTCTGACACTGTTTCCACTGGTTCCCCATCTATTTGCCATGAAGTGATGGGACCAGATGCCATGAGCTTCATTTTCTGAATGTTGAGCTTTAAGCCAACTTTTTCACTCTCCTCTTTTACTTTCATCAAGAGGCTTTTTAGTTCCTCTTTACTTTCTGCCATAAGGGTGGTGTCATCTGCATATCTGAGGTTATTGATATTTCTCCTGGCAATCTTGATTCCAGCTTGTGCTTCTTCCAGCCCAGTGTTTCTCATGATGTACTCTGCATAGAAGTTAAAGAAGCAGGGTGACAATAGACAGCCTTGATGTACTCCTTTTCCTATTTGCAACCAGTCTGTTGTTCCATGTCCAGTTCTAACTGTTGCTTTCTGACCTGCATATAGGTTTATCAAGAGGCTGGTCAGGTGGTCTGATATTCCCATCTCTTTCAGAATTTTCCACAGTTTATTGTGATCCACACAGTCAAAGGCTTTGGCATAGTCAATAAAGCAGAAATAGATGTTTTTCTGGAACTCTCTTTCTTTTGTGATGATCCAACAGATGTTGGCAATTTGATCTCTAGTTCCTCTGCCTTCTCTAAAACCGGCTTGAACATCAGGAAGTTCATGGCTCATGTATTGCTGAAGCCTGGCTTGGAGAATTTTGAGCATTACTTTACTAGCGTGTGAGATGAGTGCAACTGTGCAGTAGTTTGAGCACATGTTCACTGCATCTTTATTCACACTAACCATGTATGGAAGCAACCTGTTTGTTAATGGATAAACGAATACAGAAACTGTGGTGTGTGTATGTATACAATGGAATTCAGCCTTAAGGAGAGAAAACTTTCCATTAGCTATGACATAGATGAAACTTGAGGGCATTATGCTAAAAGAATTAAGCCAGAGAGAGAAAGAAAAATACTGCATAGTACCACTTATATGTGAAATCTTAAAAAATGTTGAACTCAGAAGCAGAGTGTAGAGTGGTGGTTTCCATAGGTAGGGGGTGAGGGATATGGAGAGAATTTGTTAAAAGGATACAAACTTTCTGTTATAAGATGAATAAGGTCTGATTGCTAATATATAATATGGTGAATATAGTTGATAACACCATATTATATAATTGAGATTTGCTAAGAGAATAGAACTTAAGAGTTTCCAACACCACTAACAACAAAAGGTAAGAACAATAAAAAATAAAGTATTTGAAAAGTATCCCATAAAGACCAAGTGTGGATAGTAGGGTATTACCTAAGGGTGATGCCATGAACACATACCTGGGAAAATGGTATTATCTATTTAATTTTAGTCTAGTTACCCTTCCCAGCCTGCAGCAGGATCAGACCAAATCTATACTACTCTCAATTTCATCTTATCCTTTAGTACATTTGGGTAACAACCTCAGAGGAAAATTCTCCTCCTTTTCCCCATTTATCTCTCCTTCACCAGCTAGTCACAGAAATTTCATTACCTGTGATTGGCGAAATGCATTGTATACCACTACAAACATGAATTTGACAGGTAGGTGTCCTGGGATGAGAGAGGTGGGCAAATGACCAGACCATATTGATAATTATGCCATAATCAAAGGCTTCATTGTAATGAAGCCACTGCAATCAGGCACTCTTGCTTTCTCTGTGTAAAATTCATAGATTTATACAGTCATAAAAAATTTAGATTTTGCAATGTCACAACATGAGAATTAGGAGACTATTACAAGTGTTTTGAAACATAGACAATTTTCTCATAAATAAAAAGGAAATTTAACTCTCTATTTCATCAGCTGAATTTTTACAATTAGAATTTTGCAAGTAGTCTACTAGAAAATTTGGGGGGATTTTTGGTTTAACTTCTCTGGGTTAGGTTTCAAATATTTCCTTGAGCTAAAAATTATAATTATCATTCTTCTTTTCAGTAAATGATATAACTAGTTGGGCCACTTACTAATTTACTGCCTTTCAGCTTCAAATTCAGCCTTTGTTCCCTGCTGTGTGACAACGTTACTCCTTTGCAATGGGCACGACGATAAGGTTTGTCAGTAGACGGCAGAGGAGAGACAGTGAAAGAGGAAGTGACTCCTTGGTTTCACTGGTTTCTTAGTTTTCCTGTATGGCTTCCAGTGGCATATGTGATGGGGACAGCCAGCATGCGCTGCTCAACTGTGTACCTGAGGTGTGCAGGCCCTAGGAGAATTTGAGACCCTAGCCCTGGCCCAGTGATCTCTGTGCTGAGACTCTACCAAGATGGACACTGTGCTCCAGACTTCATGCCACCCAGACAATAGACAGGCTCCTGATGCCTCAGCTTGCTCTGTGGGCTCGCTCCTCAGTGTCAGTCAACCTGTACCCTAGAAGGTTGTTGCTCATGGCTCTTGCATACAATGTGTACAGAGTCTCACACAGTCTTGTAGGTAAGGAAGGCACCAATGCCTTAATTCCATCCACATAGCCATCTACCAGTCTTAGCCCATCTGTGCCCCAGACAAGTGTTTCCTGCTTGCCCAGTGATGCTGAACCAGCTTTGGCTTATGCATTCCAATGAAATTCTTCATTATCCATCAGTTGCAACCATTCCTTCACCAACAAGGTCTGAATGCCAGACTTGGAGAGGATTACCCATCCCCCACTTCTGAGTTTGTTCTTTCCTTGGGCACTTCTGCTCAGCCTAGGACATTTTTCAGTTTTCTTTAAACCTTTATAGTTACACCCCTGCTGCTGTTGTTCAGTCACACAGTTGTGTCCGCCCCTGTGACCCATGGACTGCAGCATGCCAGGCTTCCCTGTCCTTCACCACCTCCCAGAGCTTGCTCAAACTCATGTCCGTTGAGTTGGTGATGCCACCAAACCATCTAATCTTCTGTTGTCCACTTCTCCTGCCTTCAACCTTTCCTACCATCAGGGTCCTTTCTAATGAGTCAGTTCTTTGCACCAGGGGCCAAAGTATTGGAGCTTGAGCATCAGTCCTTCCAATGAATATTCAGGATTGACTTCCTTTAGGATTGACTACTTTGACTAGATGAACCTCTGTTGGTAAAGTAATGAAACAGAAGAGTTCAAAGTGAAGAACTTGGGTGCAATCTGAAAAATGACAGAATGATCTCTGTTCATTTCCAAGGCAAACCATTCAACATCACAGTAATCCAAGTCTATGCCGCAACCACTAATGCCAAAGTTGAAGCTGAATCGTTCTATGTAGACCTACAAGACCTTCAAGAACTAACACCAAAAACTAAGATGTCCTTTTCATCGTAGGGGACTGAATTCAAAAGTAAAAACTCAAGAGATATCTGGATTAACAGGAAAGTTTGGCTTTGGAGTACAAAATGAAGCAGGGCAAAGCTAACAGAGTTTTGCCAAGAGAATACACTGGTCATAGCAAACACCCTCTTCCAAAGACACAAGAGATGATTCTACGCATGAACATCACCATATAGTCAATATCAAAATCAGATTGATTATATTATTTGCAGCTGAGGATGGAGAAGCTCTAATAGTCAGCAAAACGAAACAAAACAAAACAAAACAAAAAACCGGTAGCTGACTGTGGCTCAGATCATGAATTCCTTATTGCAAAATTTGGACTTAAATTGAAGAAAGCAGGGAAAACCACTAGACCATGCAGGTATGACCCAAATCAAATCCCTTATGATTATACATTGTCAAAATGGAAGTGACAAATAGATTCCAGGGATTATTTCTGATAGACACAGTGCCTGAAGAACTATGGATAGAGATTTGTGACATTGTACAGGAGGCAGTGACCAAGACCATCTTCAAGAAAACGAGATGCAAAAAGGCAAAATGGTTGTCTGAGGAGGCCTTACAAATAGCTGAGAAAAGAAGAGAAGTGAAAAGCAAAGGAGAAAAGGAAAGATATACCCATCTGAATGCAGAGCTTCAGAGAATGGCAAGGAGAGATAAGAAAGCCTTAAGTGAACAATGCAAAGAAATAGAAGAAAACAATAGAATGGGAACAATAGAACATAACAGAATAGAATAGAGATCAACAATAGAATAGAGATCTCTTCAAGAAAATTAGAGATACCAAGGGAATAGTTCATGCAAAGATGAGCACAATAAAGGAGAGAAATGGTATGGACCTAACAGAAGCAGAAGATATTAAGAAGCTGCTGCTGGCATGCTTGGGGCTGCTGCATGGGGATGACCCAGAGAGATGTTATGGGGAGGGAGGTGGGAGGGGGGTTCATGTTTGGGAACGCATGTAAGAATTAAAGATTTTAAATTTAAAAAAATAAAATAAAATAAAAGTAGCCCCCCCCCCCAAAAAAAAGAAGCTGCTGCTGCTAAGTCACTTCAGTTGTGTCCGACTCTGTGACCCCATAGACAGCAGCCCACCAGGCTCCCCCGTCCCTGGGATTCTCCAGGCAAGAACAATGGAGTGGGTTGCCATTTCCTTCTCCAATGCATAAAAGTGAGAAGTGAAAGTGAAGTCGCTCAGTCATGTCCGACCCTCAGCAACCCCATGGACTGCAGCCTTCCAGGCTCCTCTGTCGATGGGATTTTCCAGGCAGGAGTACTGGAGTGGGGTGCCATTGCCTTCTCCAGATATTAAGAAGAGGTGGCAAGAATACACAGAAGAACTGAAAAAGATCTTAATGACTCAGATAACCTCAATGGCATGATCATTCACCTAGAGCCAGACATCCTGGAGTGTGAAGTCAAGTGGACCTTAGGAAGCATCATTACAAACAAAGCCAGTGGAGGTGATAGAATTCCAGCTGAGCTATTTCAAACCCTAAAAGATGATGCTGTGAAAGTGCTGCACTCAATATGTCAGCAATTTGGAAAACACAGCAGTGGCCAGAGGACTGGGAAAGGTCAGTTTTCATTCCAATCCCAAAGAATTGGTATGCAAAAGAATCCAATTTCATTCCAATGCCAAAGAATGTTCAAGTTATTACACAATTGCACTCATTTGACATGCTAGCAAAGTAACATTCAAAATTCTCCAAGCTAGGCTTCAACAATATGTGAAACAAGAAGTTCCAGATGTTCAAGCTGGATTTAGAAAAGGCAGAGGAACCAGAGATCAAATTGCTAACATCTATTGGCTCATAGAGAAAGCAAGAGAATTCCAGAAAAATATCTGCTTTTGCTTTATTGACTACACTAAAGCCTTTTGACTGTGTGATTCACAAAAAACTGTGGAAAATTCTTCAAGAGATGGAAATATTAGACCATCTTACCTGCCTCCTGAGAAACCTGTATGCAGGTCAAGAAGCAACAGTTAGAACTGGACATGGAACAATGGACTTGTTCCAAATTGGGAAAGGAGTACGCCAAGGCTGTATATTGTCACTCTACTTATTTAACTTATATGCAGAGTACATTATGTGAAATGCTGGGCTGGATGAAGCACAAGCTGGAATCAAGATTGCTGGGAAAAATATCAATAACCTCAGATATGCAGATGACACCACCCTTATGGCAGAAAGCGAAGAGAAACTAATGAGCCTCTTAATGAAGGTGAAAAAGGAGAGTGAAAAAGCTGATTTAAAACTCAATATTCCCAAAAGGAACATCATGGCATCTAGTCCCATTACTTCATGGCAAATGGATGGGGAAACAATGGAAACAGTGACAGATTATTTTCTTGGGCTCCAAAATCACTGCAGATGGTAACTGCAGCCATGAAATTAAAAGGCACTAGATCCTTGGAAGAAAAGTTATGACAAACCTAGACAGCATATTAAAAAAAAGAGACATTACTTTGCCAATGCCCCTGTTACCAGTAACAATTACTTGTATTAAAATTTTTCATGTTCAAATTACTGTGTGATTTCTGTCCTCTGTTTAGACTTTGAATGATATATAATTGGTAAGGAGAGTGGTCCCAGGATACAGACTTACAAAGATGTGATTTGATGTGATTTGGGGATTAGGGGTGTTTGTGCCCTTGGGCTTAAGTACTGTGCTGAACTCCTTGCCAACAGGAAATAGGATAACAGTGACCCAAGGTATGCAGGGATATTGTAATAAATCAAACCATCAGCAGTGTTAGATTGTGACGAAGCATGCATTGCAGCAAATACCTTGAGATCCCAAGGGGTTAGTCCATGTAACAATTACAACAGTGTAATGACAACTTCAAGAACTCTGGTGTGGGCACTTGTGTACACACAGAAAGAACATAAGAATCTTATTTCCCCTAGTATTCAACTCAAGTCATAGTTTGAGAAACAGAGTTTCTATGATAGCCTTAAATATTCTGTAACTTCTTGTAGCCTCAGAGTTATTATTGCTTAAAATCAAATACAAAATTTAGTTGCATAGATTGTTGAATTACAACAGTTTTATTCAGAATCTTGCAAGGCTTCATAGGTGAAAGATAGAATATAAACGTAAAATAATGAGACCCTGAATCTTGGAATGAGGCTATATTGTTGGATTCAGAAAAAAAAAACTTGTACTTTGGACCCTGGGTTGTCCTGAGCTTTTCTTACTAGTAGAAATAGCTTAATTCCTCAATGTCTGAGGAAACTAGCTTTACTTTGTGTGAAAAGCCTCTACAAATCTCATTGGGGAAATATGTCTTGTTCTCTTCAAGACACACCACAATCACCCACTGTGGCTACCTGGCCTATGTTGTTATTTTTGTTTAGTCACTAAGCCATGTCTGACTGTCTGACTCTTTTACAACGCCATGGACTGTAGCCCACCAGGCTTCTCTGTCCCCAGGATTTCCCAGGCAAGAATACCGGAGTGGGTTGCCATGCCCAACTCAGGGGATATTCCCAACCCAGGGATCGAACCTGAGTCTCCTGTGTTGCTGGGAAGATTCTTTACCACCAGGGAGGATCACCAGACATATAGCCAGAGTCAAATATGACCAGGATATAGGGGGCAGGAACTTACTATGACCTAGGAAGAGACATTTTACTTACCAAAAAGAATTTTAAGACTTTCCTAATATGTATTAGGAAATTAAAAGATGCTTGCTCTTTGGAAGGAAAGCTATGACAAACCTAGACAGCGTATTAAATAGCCGAGACCCCATTATGCCAACAAAGGTATATGTAGTTGAAGTTATGGTCTTTCCAGTAGTCATGTACAGATGTGAAAGTTGGGCCATAAAGAAGGCTGACTGTCTATGAATTAATGCTTTGGAACTGTGGTGCTGGAGAAGATTTTTGAGAGTCCCTGGGACTGCAAGATCAAACCAGTCAATCCCAAATGGAATCAACCCTGAATATTCATTGGAAGGACAGATGCTAAAGCTGAAGCTCCAATACTTTGGCCACCTGATGTAAAGAGCCGTCACTTTGGAAAAGACCCTGATGCTGGGAAAGGTTGAAGGCAAAAGGAGAAGTGGGTGGCAGAGGATGAGATGGTTAGATCTTAAATGGTTAGCATCACTGACTCAATGGACATGAGTTTGAGCAAACTCTGGGAGTTAGTGGACAGGGTAGCCTGGCATGCTGCAGTCCACAGGGTTGAAGAGCTGGACATGGCTTAGTTACGGGACAAAACAGCAAAATGTGTATCAGCAGAAAGCTGTAGAAAATGTGTGGAAATGGAGTCTAGGGGTCTCACACCAAAGATGGCAGAATATAACTCTAGATTGGTATGAACTTTTTTGGATATAGTATATTTACTAGAGATTTTGTGTTTAATGTATTAGTTCATGCAGCTATAAGGTAGCTCTAAAAGCTAATTAGTTGATAGGCAAAAAATTGGATTTCATGATAAACCTCTGGTTAAAGAAATTGAGATTCCAGAGCTTCCCTATCATGTTATACACGTTATAGAAGAGAAAATCCTAAAGGCTTTGGAGAGAATCCCAACAGTAGGTTGACTGTGTCATGTGTGAGCTGTACCTTACCCCCTCCCAAGTATCAACCCTGAGAAAGCCCAGAGGCACCTCCTTCACTATCTAAAGCATTTGGGGATATATTAGTGGAAGGAGCACTGGAAATGTTCCACGTCCACTTTCTTTGGCGACCAGTACACCTGTATAGGTAGGCTCCTGATTTCAATGGGGATAAGGAGGACCCAGAGTAGCAGAGGCCAAAGCAGTTCCTAATCGCCAGAGAGAAGGTGGTGCATCTACCATAAGGGGCAGCAAAAAATGTCAGTAATCAGAATTGTTTAGCCTGCAGAGATACTTGGCAGAGGATAACTGATAACAGTGTTTCTAGAAACAACACTAGATGAGCAGCCTGTTAGAGTATTGCTGGATACATAAAAGACGAAGACGATTTCTCAAAGCCAAAAACCTGATCTGTGGACAGATGAAACAGGCACAGATTGAGAAGATATTTGTGCTCCACATGAATATCCATTACAGTAGACAGGATTCCAAATAACCAGTGGATAAAATGATATTCTCAGTAGACATCAGTCAACCTTTGGTCATAGTCACCCAGTGCTTGCTCAGTGGACCCAAGTGGCCAAGGTGACAGGGATGTAAGCTATGCATAGGCTCACAAATAAATGGGTTTTCCTTTACCAAGGAAAGTCACTGCATGACATGGCTCGTGCAGTGCCGAGTGTCTAATTTATCAAAAGCAGTTCACATTCCATTCAAAAAAGACATGAGCGGAGGTCCCATCTAAACCTAGTCCCTCAGCTTAGATGTTGAGTGGAGTCAGTTATAGAAAATGCTTCTCTCTCTGAGGTTGAAGCAGTAGAAATTTTTAAGCTCTCTAAGTGATTCTACTTGGAAGCCAAGGATAAGAAAAACTATGTCAGTAAACTCCAGTACAAGCATATAATCCAGTCATTTTTTTTCTTCTGGCAAAATATGACTCTTAGCAATTGAAAAACTCTAATTATTGTTTCAAAGCAAATTTAAGTCAATATAGAGCAAGATTTAAATTAATACAGAGATTTAAATACACATTGATAGATTTTACTACTAATTCTGCCTTATCAATTACTGTTTAACTTGACTTCCTACTCTTAAGCAAATTTTTTCTATTTAGAATCTTTGCAGCGTTGGGGCATTCATAAAACCAACTGACTAACCTGAGAACCCCTTATCTGTGTTTGCTTTGTAATAAACAGGTTGAGCAAAGATTTAAAGCCTGGAGTGGGATACAAAGCAGCTGCTGGTGTGAATTTTTGATGACTTCCTCAAGCCAGTGCAAGGTGATTAAGCCACAGAGGCTGCCTGCCTGGGTGTGAATCAAAATTCTGGCCCGCTTATATAGGATCATCTCATAGCCTTGTGAGGAGGAATCAATGGCAACCCACTCCAGTATTCTTGCCTGGAGAGTACCAGGGATGGAGGAGCATGGTGGGCTGCTGTCTAGGGGGTCTCACAGAGTCGGACACAACTGACGTGACTTAGCAGCAGCAGCAGCATAGCCTTGTGACCCTATAGAAAACAGATTAACCTCTCAGCCCTTCAATTTCCTTATCAGTGGAATGGGGCATGCCCTGCAGTGTGAGTCTGGTTCTGTGTGAGGCCCTGCAGACAAGCAGCTGGATGGGGTAAATTTGAGCTGCCTCCCTGGACATCCACAGCCTGACTCACCACTTCCCACCCCTCCAATGTACTGGCTAGGGGCCAGGCTCAGCCCATACTCATCAGACTTGCTGGGCCCACCTCCAGGTCAGCCCTTCCTTGGCTTTGTCCAGCCATCTTCACCATGAAGCAGAGGCCAGGCTGGGCCCCTGGTTAAGTGTACAGGGTCTGGCCCTTGCTTGCTGCCCTGGGCCCTCAACTCTGGGCCTGTCACTCAGGACCACCATGCCCCATTCTCAGTACTGCAATCTCCTCCACTGGAAACCATTTCCTCTCCAAAACGCCCCCACGTCCTTTGAGAACCTTACTCAACCTTGAGGACCTTCTAGAACCTTACCCCCTTCGCCACAGTCTCTCAGTCAGTAGTACAGCCGTGCCCACCAGAGTGTCACCTGTGTATCCCCAGCATTCCCCATGGGTCTGGGTCTCACTGCGTCACCAGAACCCACTGTCTGGCCCACCGAAGGGACCAAGAGACTGACAATGGGTGGGTGGTCAGGTGGGTTCAGTGTCACATCTACACCTGCAAATAATAGTAATAATCTCAAAGATTTGGGGGGGGGGGCATAATAAATGGAATATTATAGGTAAAAAAGTTTAAAAAAGTACCTGGTACATATTAAGTGCTCACTGTTATTAGCTCATTAATTCTTAGAGAATTTCTTTTAAACACTGGTATACCTTTAAATCATTCCACTTCCCATCCCCTATTACTCTGTTAGGAATTGAGCAACCACTACTCATACACAGTAAGGTCAATTCCAATATAATGAGAATATGCACCTTAAAAACTAAGTTTTATGTTAGCTGCCTCATGGAGTATCAGCTGCAGCTTGAGTAGGGAAATCATGAAATGGAGCACAATCTAGAGGAAGGGGCAAGTAAGGAAAGATTTGGATGGGAAGGAGAAAGTAAGGAGAAAAGAAAGGAGAAAGTAGGGAGAAAACCAAAAAGGGATGCAGAAAGGCTAAACACTTAGTCTGCTTCAGTCTTTGTCCCGTCACATATGGAAGCTTTCCCTTGAAATAGTAAGTACAAAAGGAAGAAATATTAACCAAAACTGAAAAACCTGTGTTTCATTGATGCTCTAAGCTTTTGGGAAGAAACAAACATTGCAATCATGGCTAAAGCAAATCTAAGGAAGACACTTCATAGAAAATATGTCTAATCAGGTCAGAGCATTTTATGCTCCAAACAAGCACTATCCACTAGAACTTTGAGTGCTGACATAAATGTCTATAATCTGTGTTGTCCTATATGGTAGCATTAGTCATGCTTTGCTCTTGAGCACTGGAAATATGGCTAATGCTGCTGAGAAAGCAGTTTTAATTGCATTTAATTTCAATTAATTAAAATGCAAATGTGAATAGCTACACATGGATAATGGCTACTGTGTTGTACAGTGCAGTTCTAAACCTTGAAAGAACACTGAAGGAAAAAGCAAAATCTCTATAAAGCTTTAAAAGCTATGAAAGGACTTTCCTGGTTGTCCAGTGGTTAAGAATCTGCCTGTGAATGCAGGGGACATGGATTCAATCCCTGGTCTGGGAAGATTCCACATGCCACAGGGCAACTAAGTCAGAACACCACAACTACTGAACCTGAGAACTGCAAATATTGAAGCCCAAATGTCTAGAGCCCATGCTCCATAACAAGAAAAGCCACCACGCACTGCAACAAGAGTAGTCTCTACTTACTGCAACCAAAGAAAGCCTGAGGGCAACAGTAAAGACTCAGCACAGCCAAAAACATGTAAATAATTTAAAAACTTGAAAAGGTATGAAATTATTAATAATGTTTTCTTTGCCTCCTTCAAAATGGTTGAGGAGGCCTTACAAACAACTGAGAAAATAAGAGAAGCGAAAGACAAGGGAAAAAAGGAAAGATATACCCATCTGATTGCAGAGTTCCAAAGAAGAGCTAGGAGACATAAGAAAGCCTTCCTCAGCCTATCAATGCAAAGAAATAGAGGAAAACAATAGAATGGGAAAGACTAAGGATCTCTTCAAGAAAATTAGAGATACCAAGGGAACATTTCATGCAAAGATGGGCACAATAAAGGACAGTAATGGTATGCACCTAACAGAATCAGAAGATATAAGAAGAGGTGGCAAGAATACAAAGAAGAACTATACAAAAAAGATCTTCATGACCCAGATAATCACGATGGTGTGATTACTCATCTAGAGCCAGATGTCCTGGAATGTGAAGTCAAGTGGGCCTTAAGAAGCATCATTACGAACAAAGCTAGTGGAAGTGATGAAATTCCAGTTGAGCTATTTCAAATCCTAAAAGATGATGCTGTGAAAGTGCTGCACTCAATATGCCAGCAAATTTGGAAAGCTCAGCAGGGGCCAGAGGACTGGAAAAGGTCACTTTTCATTCCAGTACCAAAGAAAGGTAATGCCAAAGAATGTTCAAACTACTGCACAATTGCACTCATCTCACACACTAGCAAAGTAATGATCAAAATTCTCAAAACCAGGTTTCAATAGTACATGAACCATGAACTTCCAGATGTTCAAGGTGGATTTAGAAAAGTCAGAGGAACCAGAGATCAAATTGCCAACATCCGCTGGATCATCAAAAAAGCAAGAGAGTTCCAGAAAAACATCTACTTCTGCTTTATTGACTACACCAAGGCCTTTGACTGTGTGAATCACAACAAACTGTAGAAAATTCTTCAAGAGATGGGAATACCAGACCACCTGACCTGCCTCCTGAGAAACCTGTATGCAGGTCAGGAAGCAACAGTGAGAACTGGACGTGGACAACAGACTGGCTCCAAATAGGAAAAGGAGTACATCAATGCCGTATATTGTCACCCTGCTTATTTAATTTATATGCAGAGTACATCATGAGAAACACTGGGTTGGATGAAGCAGAAGCTGGAATTAAGATTGCTAGGAGAAATATCAATGACCTCAGATATGCAGATGACACCACCCTTATGGCAGAAAGTGATGAAGAACTAAAGAGCCTCTTGATGAAAGTGAAAGAGGAGAGTGAAAAAACTGGCTTAAAACTCAACATTCAGAAACCTAAGATCATGGCATCTGGTCCCATCACTTCATGGCAAATAGATGGGGAAACAATGGAAACAGTGACAGAGTTTATTTTGGGAGGCTCCAAAATCACTGCAGATGGTGACTGCTGCCATGTAATTAAAAGACTCTTGCTCCTTGGAAGAAAAGCTATAATCAACCCAGTTGGCATATTAAAAAGCAGAGACACACATGAAAAAATGCTCAACATCACTCACTAGCAGAGAAATGCAAATCAAAACCACTATGAGGTACCATCTCATGCCAGTCAGAATGGCTGCTATCCAAAAGTCCATAAGCAATAAATGCTGGAAAGGGTCCGGGGAAAAAGGAATCCTCTTACACTGTTGGTGGGAATGCAAACTAGTACATCCACTGTGGAGAACGGTGTGGAGATTCCTTAAAAAACTGGAAATAGAACTGACATACAACCCAGCAATCCCACTGCTGGGCATACACACTGAAGAAACCAGAAATGAAAGAAACACGTGTACCCCAATGTTTATAATAGCCAGGACATGGAAGCAACCTATATGTCCATTGGCAGATGAATGGATGAGAAAGTTGTGGTATATATACACAACGAAGTGTTACTCAGCTGTTAAAAAGAATACTTTGAATCAGTTCTAATGAGGTGGATGAAACTGGAACCTATTATACAGAGTGAAGTAAGCCAGAAAGGAAAACACCAATACAGTATACTAATGCATATATATGGAATTTAGAAAGATGATAATGATGACCCTACATGCGAGACAGCCAAAGAGACACAGATGTAAAGAACAGACTTTTGGACTCTGTGGGAGAAGGCGAGGGTGGGATGATTTGAGAGAATAGCATTGAAACATGTATATTATCATATGTGAGATAGATCGCCAGTCCATGTTAGATACATGAGGCAGGGTGCTCAGGACTGGTGTACTCGGATGACCCTGAGGGATGGGATGGGGAGTAAGGTGGTATGGGGGTTCAGGATGGGGAACACATGTACACCCATGGCTGATTCATGTGAATGTGCGGCAAAAACCATCACAGTACTGTAAAGTAATTAGCCTCCAATTAAAAAAAAAAAGCTGAGACATTACTTTGGCAACAAAGGTCTGTCTAGTCAAAGCTATAGATTTTCCGGTAGTCATGTATGGATGTGAGAGTTGTACTATAAATAAAGCTGAATGTCAAAGAATTGATGCTTTTGAACTATGTTGTTGGAGAAGACTCTTGAGAGTCCCTTGGATGTCAAGGAGATCCATCTAGTCCATCCTAAAGGAAATCAGTCCTGAATATTAACTGGAAGGACTGATGCTGAAGTTGAAACTCCAAAACTTTGGCCACCTGATGCGAAGTACTGACTCATTTGAAAAGACCCTTATGCTAGGAAAGATTGAGGGTGGGAGGAGAAGGGGATGACAGAGGATAAGATGGTTGGATGGCATCGTCGACACAATGGACATGAGTTTGAGTAGACTCCGGGAGTTGGTAATGGACAGAGAAGCCTGGCATACTGCAGTCCATAGGGTTGCAAAGAGTCAGACATGACTGAGCAACTGAACTGAACTGAACTTGTCTCCTTCAAACCCATTCTACCCCACTCTCATGGCACAGCAGCCAGGGGTTTGGATAGACTTGTCCTCACTCAAGTAACTTCTGTTCTATTGGGAAAATTTATACTCAGACCAACTAACACATGGCATCTGATCATGAGGATAGGTTCAGATTGTCCAGTGAGTGCAAAGTTCATTGACTGTAGGAAGCCCCTCTCACAAGGCTCCACTGATACAGGCAACCACCTTGCAGTTGGGGAGGAAACTAGTGTTAAAGTTCAGCTGACAGAGGAGGAAAAGTGGCAAGAATTACAGAAAGGTGGAGGCATGCCCTCCTCACGCTTGAAGTTCACCCTCTCTGCTTTTTGCATTTTCTCATGGTATGCTGTTTTAAAATGTCCTTTTCGAATGGTTCCCATGTCACCCCATCCCTCACCTCATACCAGTCAACCAAGAATGTTCTTTGTGTGAAGATCAAACGTATTTTCCTTTCCTTTTTTTCCTAACCATATACATTGTTCAAAACCATGCTGAATTTCAGATTCATACTGGCTCTACAGTTTTCTTGTATAGTCTTTTCCTCCCCTGGAGTTTGATTGCTGTTTTCCTTGGGAGATGATACATATACCTTTCTCATCATATACCCAAATAACCTTATTTCTTATTCATTTTGTATTTTCCTAAAATCTTTTTATTTTTCTTAAAGATATTTTACTTGAATCCTACTGATTTACTTATCTAATGTGATGGTCAAATTGCCAAATACTAATATTATCAAATAGTTGATTTCCAGGGAATTTTTCTTTCCCTGATGAAAGCTTAATATCTGCTTTTCCCCCCTGCCCATCCTGCCCCTGCTTTCACTCTTATCATTTTATAAAGAAACAAATAAATGGGCTTCCCATTAACCCTGTTTTCTGGCTTTTCTATTTGTGTGAATTCGTGTCCGTCCTTGCCCTGGCTATGGCAGAACTGGGATGACAAAGTATTTCAGAGCAAGACAGAAGAAGGAAAGAGCCTCAGTCAGTAGAACACCCCAGGGGATTGCATTTCAAGAACTCATACAATCAAATAAAGGGTCAGCAATTGGAGCAAAATAAACATTCCAAAAGAGGAAATCCTAACATTTGCAACAACATGAAGAGGTAGGGAAGATATTAGGAGGAGTTCAACAACTCAAAGTATTCTCTTCAAAAAGGGTTCCAGAGAAGTAATTTTTTAACATGATGCCTTATTGAAAATAACTTCTTTTTGCCCTCATTCTCCAAGCCAGGCTTCAACAATATGTGAACTGTGAACTTCCAGATGTTCAAGCTGGATTTAGAAAAGGCAGAGGAACCAGAGATCAAATTGCCAACGTCAGCTGCATCATCAAAAAAGCAAGGGAATTCCAGAAGAACATCTATTTCTGCCTTATTGACTATGCCAAATCCTTTGACTATGTGGATCACAACAAACTGTGGAAAATTCTGAGAGAGATGGGAATAACAGACCACCTGACCAGTCTCTTGAGAAACCTATATGCAGATCAGGAAATAATGGTGAGAACTGGACAGAGAACAACAGACTGGCTCCAAATAGGAAAAGAGTACATCAAAGCTGTATATTTCACTGTGCTTTTTAAACTTATATGTAGAGTACATCATGAGAAATGCTGTGCTGGAGGAAGCACAGGCTGGAATCAAGATTTATGGCAGAAAGTGAAGAGGAGCTAAAGAGCATCTTGTTGAAAGTGAAAGAGGAGAGTGAAAAAGTTGGCTTAAAGCTCAGCATTCAGGAAACTAAGATCATGGCATCTGGTCCCATCGCTTCATGGGAAATAGATGGGGGAACAGTGGAAACAGTGGCAGATTTTATTTTGGGGGGCTAGAAAATCACTGCAGATGGTGACTGCAGCCATGAAATTAAAAGACGCTTGCTCCTTAGAAGGAAAATTATGACCCACTTAGACAGCATATTAAAAAGCAGAGACATTACTTTGCCAACAAAGGTCTGTCTAGTCAAGGCTATGGTTTTTCCAGTAGTCATGTATGGATGTGAGAGTTGGACTATAAAGAAAGCTGAGCAGTGAAGAATTTATGCTTTTGAACTGTGGTGTTGGAGAAGACTCTTGAGAGTCCCTGGGACTTAAGGAGATAAGGGACTTCCCTGAGACTTGAAGGACTTCAACCAGTCCATCCTAAAGGGAATCAGTCCTGAATGTTCACTGGAAGGACTGATGTTGAGGCTGAAACTCCAATGCTTTGGCCACCTGATGTGAAGAGCTGATTCATTTGAAAAGACCCTGATGCTGGGAAATATTGAAGGTGGGAGGAGAAGGGGATGACAGAGGATGAGATGGTTGGATGGCATGGTCAACACGATGGACATGAGTTTGAGTAGGCTCTGGGAGTTGGTAATGGACAGAGAAGCCTGGCTTACTGCATCCCATGGGGTTGCAAAGAGTCAGACACAACTGAGCAATTGAACTGAGCTGAACTGATCCATCTAGAAATCAGTGAGATTTAGAATTATATGTTCTAAATAATTTTACTTTCAAAGTTTGAAGGACAGAATTGCTGTTTTTAGCTTGTATTTATTCTGATGAAAAATCTGATCCAATCTGATTAACATTTTTAGAGGTCCCATATGCCAAGAATTTCTTTATAGTCTTTTGTTGGCAGACATCTTCATGCTGGCTCCTGTCACTATTAGGAGTTACCATTATGGATTTAGAGAAGAGAGAGAAGACAAATGGTTATGCTCAGCCCACTTGTTGAAAACCTAGCTCCTCCTGATTTGCCTTAATAAAGTCAGCTCCTGTGGTTTACATAGTGTATAAGAGTGTATAAATGTCTACATTCAACAATAGATTATGTGACAATGGAGGGAAAATTAGGTCACTTTGGACCAATCCAGTTGGGTCAATTGTAAATTACACTGTCTTGAGAGAAAACCTGAAGCAAAAAGGTACTTAAGAAATGAGAGGAGAGTTCGTGTTTGCACAAGAAAAGTTACTAAGGAGAAGTTGAACTGAAGCCATGCCAAAGAGTAATTTTGTAGTGTTGCTGTTCTGATCAATATTTATGCCAGGCCCTGGCTAAGTGATAATTGCATCATGCCACGAGGGAAAGATAAATAGAAATAAGGAAGAAGCGAAGTTTGACTGTAAGTTATTTCTTGTTTCCTAAATTACTTCACCCAGATAATTTGCTTGATCAGAGCTCCCACCAGATTGAATGCAAATGAGTTGTAGTAAAAGTGAACTGGGAAACAAAAGTCCTGAGTTTACAAAAAAGCACCTGTTCTGCAATAATTTGTGAACTCTCTGTCAGTCCAGACCTAGTGTCTCTGAATTTAAAAAGAAAAATTCCACTTTAAAATAAAAAGAGGGCATGGTATTCCCTGATGTAACATTATATCCTGAGTTCTAGAAACACTTCCCTTCAATTTTCCAGTAAAAGCCCATTTACATTGATTAATTAAAAGAGACGTTTTCTTTTGGCAACAGTAACACTGATTGCCCCCTATTTAGTGCCTTATTAATAAAAAATACTGGGCAGGAGGTACACATTAGCAGAACAACATTTCAGTGCTAGGGCAAGGCTTTTGGCCTCATGCCTTTGAATGGCTGGCCTTCGAAGTTGTAACTGTGTTCCCTTCTGAGACTCAGGGAGACTCCTGAGATTCTGGTGGAGTCAGTAGCAAGGCAAAGACTTTCCTTCATAGTTAAACCATTAAAAAATTAACAAAAGGATCTGAGAAGAAAACACAACACCAGAAACTGTTGGTTGGGTGAAAATGACCCATCGACTAGAAAGTTATGTGGGAAAAAATAAGTGAGAAAGGAAAAATGACACCTGAAAAAAGATTTCTGTAGTCTATGAGAAAAACAACGTAACTACCGACTCCCACAGCTTCTGTAATACAACAGCTATGAGACCCACTGAGAGGCCGGAGAAGATGGCTGATGTCCCTTCTCAAAGAAATCAAAGAAGTGGCGGGGACCTTCTCACTAGAGCTGGGCAGGCCAAAAGGAACACAAATACGTGGGTCACAGTATAACTGCACTAGGAACTAGTTGGAAACGGTAATGCATAAAAGGGATACAACAGAAAAGAGCCTCTTCTCATCCCCGGTCATCTCCATTGTTACAACAGAAGGAATATGTTTTTTTGTTTTGTTTTGCTTGTTCTGATTAGGGTTATATGCAAAGCATAGACAGATATACATATTCAAAAGGTATGATTGTCATGCCTCAAAAGAACATCATGCCTCTCTGCTTTCCTCCCAATATTTTTATGAAAAGAGCACTATAACTCCATTAATTAATTTTCATCACTGTGTTCAAAAGAAACATTACACATTACACTTGATATTATTAAATGTCACCCCACGTGATGTTTTACTTAGTAAAAAAATAATAATTAAAATCATTTACTCATTGTAGACCATCCACATTAAACATGGTTTATCTACACAATAGGGAATTTATTTTGTCTCTTGAAATTACCTTTGGGGAGAATTTATAACATGATTCTTTTAAATGATATGTTAAAAAAAGGTAGATTTATTTGCATATAAAGCATGATTTCAAATACTGATATATAAAAAAGTACCAAAATGTTATTGTAAAAGATGGCTTTTTTAAAAACATTTTTCTTAAATTTTCTCTGCAAGCTTTTAATACTTTTAAGTTTAGAAAAAAAAAATCATTTTATCTATAACCCTAGGAGTCTAGCATAAATGAAACTGGTTTCATTTTGCCTATTTCTTTAATAAGAGTATGTATTTTTATTCATCAACTCTGTCTTCGAAAGCAGATAATTTGGTAGATTAGAATCATTAATGTTAAGTGCCAGTGTTGAGCTCATAATGGGGTGGTTAGTTTCATTCCTTGTCAATGACATGGAATTCCTCCTGAATTCTGACTAGATATTCCAAACAAAGAGAAAAAGCTTAAAAATGTATGAGGGCCAGAAAAACCTTGCCCCATTTTGTCAGCATTTTCACCCCTATATGCAATGAAGTGTATTATAAACAAAAGTTTCAATACTAGAATTGATGCTATACACAATCACCTTGAGGAACTAATTAGTAGGTTTGCTTTGATCCTCCGTATGAAATATAATACATCTAAAGGCACCAGGATGATATTTAGTACTGATGTCATGGGAGGGAAGATTTATCTGATAAGATCATGAATCCTCTGAAACTGTTAATTTACTTAAATTACTTGTAAAAATAACTTTGTACAAAAACAGAATAAGTAAAAGAGAATACTAAAGAAACATGAGGGGAGGTTTTCCTTTGAGTACTGCTTCTGTTTTATAATCAACCAAAAGTGCCCATGTCTCCAGATATTTGTGGGAACCCTGGCAGGACCAAAATATAGCCCATAGATATTCTGCACCCAGTTACCACAGATGGAATTGTGTTGCTCAGGTTAGAGAGTCATAGAAGTGAGAAACCCCTTAAAAATGGTCATCTGAAATTCTACTCTCTAATTCCCATCTAGGTAAAGACAGAGCATTCTTACTTGCTTCTATTACATTCAGTTCAGTTCAGTCACTCAGTCGTGTCTGACTCTTTGCGACCCCATGAATTGCAGCACACCAGGCCTCCTTGCCCATCACCAACTCCCAGAGTTCACTCAAACTCATGTCCATCGAGTCAGTGATGCCATCCAGCCATCTCATCCTCTGTCGTCCCCTTCTCCTCCTGCCCCTAATCCCTCCCAGCATCAGAGTCTTTTCCAATGAGTCAACTCTTCGCATGAGGTGACCAAAGTACTTCTATTAGACTCAATCAATTTGGGAAATTAATGGTGGGTACCGTCATTATGTCACCTCTCTCCCAAACAATAATCCTAGATGTCATTTAGTCAAGGTTGTGGCTTTTTGATTGACATGAAAAACAATCAAAAGCCCCCAAACCTCTTTTTTTTTTTCTTCAGGAAACACAGTGTTACACTCTTATTTGGACCATTATGGAATAGAAAGATATAAGACAGGGATGACAATACATCATTTATTGGATTGCTGTAAGATTTGGGGATAAAATATCTCCAGGTTTGAGATCTTCTTACACTTTTAGATTTAAAGACAAGTTCTAATGCTTCCATTCCTTGTTGTACATGAAGGGCAAAGCCATTTTTAAGTTCTTGGGAACTTCATGGAGTGCTACTGTCCTGTGTTAGTTCTGTGTCTGAGGTTCAGCTTTGGATAAATCCCCCTAATTCTTCATATCTGATAACTGTCCTCTACACTGACTCCATTCTGATGCTGCAGAACTTGAGCCCTTCAGCTCATAGGTTGGAAGGAGACCGGGGTTCGACCCCTGGGTTGGGAAGATCTTCTGGAGAAGGAAATGGCACCCCACTCCAGTACTATTGCCTGGAAAATCCCATGGACAGAGGAGCCTGGTAGGCTAGAGTCCATGGGGTCACAAAGAGTCGGACACAACTGAGCGATTTCACTCACTCACTCACTCATGGCCTGGAAAGTTCTTTGGCTCTATATGTTCTTTATATTGCCCTCATTCCATTTTTCTGACTCCTGCAAAACAGGATCATTTGGGAAGACACTTCTATTAGCTTATTATCCTTCCTTCCATTTGAAAGTAGACCTAACGAACTTTCTTAATGATGCATCGATACCTCTAAGCCAGCTGTATCTTTGCAACTCTGGAAGACACTTTCTGTCAGTCTTTCCAGGTCTTCTCCTCTATCGGCCTTTGAAAGAGAGAAAAAGAGTAGACTTATTCACCCACCTTTCCATGATATGGATTAAACCAGCCATCCGAAAGGGCAGAAATGGTGAAAGCCCATATGAGATTTAAATAATAGTCTATTGGCTCCATTATACCAATAAGCCCATTGAAACCTTGACAGAGGTCATCTCCCTTGAGAGGCGTTCAATAAATGGTGTTTATGATGACTATTTCTCTTTATCACACTTCATAATCAGCATTCTGTGGTTATTCTTTATAACGTTTTAAACAAAATCTCTTTCTACTATAGAGAACATTCTAGTTCATTACAGACTATGGTCAACAGTTGGAAAAGACCTTGATGCTGGGAAAGACTGAGGGCAGGAGGAGAAGGGGGTGACAGAGGATGAGATGGTTGGATAGCATCAATGACTCGATGGACATGAGTTTGAGCAAACTCTGGGAGATAGCGAAGGACAGGGAAGCCTGGTATGCTGCAGTCCATGGGGGCGCAAATAGTCAGACATGACTTAGCGAATGAACAACAACAATGTTCAACAAAAAATAGATGCTGCAACAAGAATAAATCCCTCTGGATTCTAGCCCCTACATTTTATAGATCAAGAAAACTGAAGACCAAAATACTTCCAACCTACCCAAATACACAAGTAGTTGGTAACAATCTGAATAAGAGATTAGGGCTCTTAGCCCACTCTACTTTGATCTGCCAATCAAAGACTAACACACAAAGGGTACTTTGAACCAAGACCCATGAGTTCTGTGGTTTCTTTTCCATAAATATGTTTATTATGTGCCAAAGTCTATCCTATTATCCTATCTACCTGCTATTTAAAAATAAATTAGGTTAATATAATTTGATAAAATCTATGAATTCTCTCATTTTTCCAGAATCATATTGTTTTGCACATAAATTAATTATATAGGAAAACTTTACAATCTGATATCTGTAAAATGCCAGTCAACTTTGTATGTGAGAAGGAAAAATAATGAGGAAAATACTGAAATTAAAAAAAACACAGCATATATAGAGGACAATGTAGCTTCAGCTCTGTTCAGTTTCTCAGTTGTGTCTGACTTTTTGCAACCCCATGGACCACAGCACACCAGGCTTCCCTATCCATTACCAGCTCCTAGAATTTACTCAAACTCATGTTTGTTGAGTCAGTGATGCCATCCAGCCATCTCATCCTCTGTCATCCCCTTCTCCTCCTGCCCTCAATCTTTCCCAGCATCAGGGTCTTTTCAAATAAGTCAGCTCCTTGCATCAGGTGGCCAAAGTATTGGAGTTTCAGCTTCAGCATCAGTCCTTCCAGTTAATATTCAGGACTGATTTCCTTTAGGATAGGCTAGTTGGATCTCCTTGCAGTCCAAGGGACTCTCAAGCGTCTTCTCCAACACCACAGTTCAAAAGCATCAATTCTTTGGTGCTCAAATTCTTTATAGTCCAACTCTCATATCCATACATGACTACCAGAAAAACCATGGCTTTGACTAGATGGACCTTTGTTGGCAAAGTAATGTCTCTGGTTTCAGTATGCTGTCTAGGTTGGTTATAGCTTTTCTTCCAAGGAGGAAGTGTCTTTTAATTTCATGTCTGCAGTCACCATCAGCAGTGATTTTGGAGACCCCAAAAAATAAAGTCAGTCACTGTTTCCATTGTTTCCCAGTCTATTTGCTATGAAGTGATGGGGCTGAATGCCATGATCTTAGTTTTCTGAATGTTGAGTTTTAATTCAGCTTTTTCACTCTCTTCTTTCACTTTCATCAAGAGGCTCTTTAGTTTTTCTTCACTTTCTGCCATAAGGGTGGTGTCATCTGCATATCTGAGGTTACTGACATTTCACTGAACAATCTTGATGCTTGTGCATCACGAGGTCTGGCATTTCACATGATATACTCTGCATATAAGTTAAATAAGCAGGGTGACAATATACAGCCTTCATGTATTCCTTTCCCTATTTGGACCAGTCTGTTCCATGTCCAGTTCTAACTGTTGTTTCCTGACCTGCATACAGATTTCTCAGGAGGCAGCTCAGGTGGTCTGGTATTTCCATCTCTTGAAGAATTTTCCAGAGTTTGTTGTGATCCACACAGTCAAAGGCTTTGGTGTAGTCAATAAAGCAGAAGTAGATGTTTTTCTGGAACTCTCTTGCTTATTCGATGATCTAGCAGATGTTGGCAATTTGATCTGTGGTTCCTCTGCCTTTTCTAAAACCAGCTTGAACATCTGGAATTTTATGGTTCACATATTGCTGAAGCCTGCGTTGGAGAATTTTGAGCATTAGTTTGGTAACGTGTGAGATTGAGTGCAATTGTGTGGTAGTTTGAACATTCTTTGGCATTCCCTTTCTTTGGGCTTCCCTGGTGGCTCAGATGGTAAAGCATCTGCCTGCAATGCAGGAGACCTGGGTTCGATCCCTGGGTCAGGAAGATCCCCTGGAGAAGGAAATGGCAACCCACTCCAGTACTCTTGCCTGGAAAATCCCATGGACAGAGAAGCCTGGTAGACTACAGTCCATGGGCTCACAAAGAGTTGGACACAACTGAGCGACTTCACTTTCTTTGGTACTAGAATGATAAGTGACTTTTTCTAGTACTGTGGTTGCTGCTGAGTTTTCCAAATTTTTCTGGCATATTGAGTGCAGCACTTTCACAGCATCATTTTTTAGGATTTGAAATAGCTCAACTGGAATTCTATGACTTCCACTAGCTTTGTTCGTAGTGATGCTTCCTAAGGCCCACTTGATTTCACATTCCAGGATGTCTGGCTCTAGGTGAGTGATCACACCATCATGGTTATCTGGGTCATGAAGATCCTTTTTGTATAGTTCTGTGTATTCTTGCCACTTCTTCTTACTATCTTCTGCTTCTGTTAGGTTCATACCATTTCTGTTCTTTATTGTGCCCATCTTTGCATGAAATGTTCCCTTCTAAGTTTCTTGAAGAGTTCTCTAGTCTTTCCCATTCTATTGTTTCCTGCATTGATCATTGAGGAAGACTTTCCTATCTCTCCTTGCTAGTCTTTGGAACTCTGCATTCAAATAGGTATATCTTTCCATTTTTCCTTTGCCTTTTGAGTCTCTTTTCTCAACTATTTGTGAGACCTCCTCAGACAACCATTTTGCCTTTTTGCACTTCTTTTTCTTGGGGATGGTTTTGATCCCTGTCTCCTATACAATGTCACGAACCACCATCAGGCACTAGATCTTCAGGCACTGTGTCTCTCAGATCTAGTCCCTTAAATCTATTTCTCACTTCCACTGTATAACCGTAAGGGATTTGATTTAGGTCATACTTGCATGGTCTAGTGGTTTTCCCTACTTTCTTCAGTTTAAGTCTGAATTTTGCAATAAGGAGTTCATGGTATGAGCTACAGTCAGCTCCCGGTCTTTTTTTTGCTGACTGTTAGAGCTTCTCCGTCTTTATCTGCAAAGAATATAATCAATCTGATTTCGGTGTTGACCATTGGTGATGTCCATGCATAGAGTCTTCTCTTGTGTCATTGGAAGAGGGTGTTTGCCATGAGCAGTGCGTTCTCTTGGGAAAACTCTATTAGCCTTTGGCCTGCTTCCTTTTGTATTCCAAGGCCAAATTTTCCTGTTACTCCCGGTATCTCTTGATTTCCTACTTTTGCATTCTATTCCCCTATAATGAAAAGGACATCTGTTTTTGTGTTAGTTCTTGAAGCTCCTGTAGGTCTCATAGAACCGTTCATCTTCAGCTTCTTCAGCATTACTGGTTGGGGCACAGACTTGGATTTCTCTAATATTGAATGGTTTGCCTTGGAAAAGAACAGAGATCTTTCTGTCACTTTTGAGATTGCATCCAAGTACTGCATTTCAGACTCTTTTGTTGACTATGAGGGCTACTCCTTTTCTTTAAAGGATTATTGCCCACAGTAGTAGATATAATGGTCATCTGAGTTAAAGTCTGGTGCTGTAAAGAACAATATTGCATAGGAACCTGGAATGTTAGGTCTATGAATCAAGATAAACTGAAAGTGATCAAACAGGAGATCGCAAGAGTGAACAATGACATTTTAGGAATCAGTGAAATAAAATGGACTAGAATGGGTGGATTTAACTCAGATGATAATGTAGCTTATGTAAGACAATTTAATAGGAGAGCAGGTCATCTGGTTTTTGGCTTCAGCAGGTCACAAACTTTAAGAAAAAGTCTGTCTAAGGTGTAGGTTATAACATCTTACTTCACAGTAAGCAAGCATTCACAGGATGGAAAAACTGCCTGGAATTTCTCCATCATAGGAGCGTGCATGAGCACTCATAGCCACTTCTGTACGGCATAAAGTCCCTGGGGCCAAAGGACCTTCTTGTTTCTCTGGCTATTTCCTACCAAATAGTGTTCCCAAGTCTGGTTGCCTGGCTACACAGCTCAATTGGTTTATCTTACATTCCTTGACTATTGTAAGTAGAGGCTCTTGGGATCCAATTATTACTGTTTCTTCCTCCCTGATAGAGTTATTAGACCTGTGAGCTGTGGGCAGCCTCTACAGGATTCTTGGGGGATGCTTCAATACAAAGATTGGAGTTCAGCTTCCTATCCTGGGATAAGGTAAAAGGATATCACCAGAAGAGAAAGGCTTGAACTGCCTATTAAAGTGTCAGAACCCCTAGTATCGGTGAAGTAAGATATTACTCTCCAGATTTTTACCTTAGATTATCCACTTAAATCAATCATTTTACCTTACTCATTTACTCCAGGGCTAATCTCTTTTAAAATAGTTTAGATGACTTTTTTTTTTTAAACCTTTGAGACATTCTTTTTCTTTTTTTCTTTTTTATGTATATGAAAAAATGAACATATCACGGAATTGTTGCTTATTAGTCTCTGCATGAAAGAACAATTAAGTATTTGACCAGTCAAAACACACGATGTAATCTCTGAAGCTCTTTCTGTATCTAAGGATGACTTGGAGCTTGCTGACTGGGCATTCTTAAGTTATTAGGCTACACTCGTTCTAAGATTTAGACTTGCATGGATGTGAGGAATTGGCCATACTTAAACATCACACCAAAGCATGAATTCCACTGTGTGAAGTGGGACCTGAGATACTGATTCATTTTATTGTTTTTAGTTAAGTTGTCCTCAATTTAAATTGACTAGCTGGTTATGTGAGCTTTGTGCAGTATCCTGGAACTTGAATTAGCTCTTAGGGGTTGCAAGTGGGAATTTAATGATATTCAGTAAAACAATGACAAAACGGTCCAATCAAGGACTTCTTGAGGCTTTTGCAGATGATTGTAATGCTTTTTCAGTAAGAAAGGCCCTGCCAGTTAGTCACCTAATTAAGCAAAATGACTTGTCTGATAAATTCAACCCTCTTAATGATGACCAGATGCCCACCAAAGCCACTTGAGATTTTATGAGTAATGATTATTAAAAACTGTTATTATCTATTTCACACTAGAATTTTCTCTTCCTTCAGAGAACTAGGATTACATTTTAAAATGAAAGGAGCAAATAGAAATATGATTTTAAAAAATACAGATTTGTATGATGTAGGAGATCAAAATCCCCAAACCAGAAACCTGGTGAGCACTGTATGGGATGTAGCTGCTTAGACGCAACACAAGGCGACATCTCCAACTATTCATTTTCAAAGTTAGCCTCCATGTAATAAGGTACTATTTCAAAGCATGAGTTGGTATAGCTCCTCTAATGGATTTGTCACTTAATCAGTGCCTCAGTTTCCTAGTGGATACAATGGAGTAATAATTCCTACACTATTTGCAAACATTTTTCAGAAGGAAAAAACATTTTTGAATTCTGCAGCACATTAGGCTTTCATGGAAATAATGCAGAAGTTTAAAGATATTTCCTAATGTGTCATGGGTTCCTGTGCCACTGAATGGATAGTTTTGCAGTACACTTAGCCTGAATGCCCATCCAGAAACCTGGCACAATCTCTGCTGAAAAAACTTAAAGAGTAGCATAAACATTCAAGTGAACTGGCCATGTACTCTTTGTTTTTACCTGGGGTGGGATAAGAGTGGGTGAAGAAAACGATCAACCATTAGTACCATTACATGTCATAACATGAAAAACTCCATATTAATATGGCTCACTGTTGTGGGGGACCCACTGCCTCTCTTCCCCAGATGACCATCCTCTCCTTTCAGAGCCAGTTCAGCATAGGCTCTGGTGAGCACTACGTGTGTTCTTTGTCTCTCTCTTTCTGAAATAGAGCTGGATCCCAAGCTTTATCCCAAGGGGCTATTTTCTTGACTTCCAGGGTATTCTGGTTCCCTAATATGCTCCCATTTGGCCATAAGGAAAACAGACAAATTGTCTTGGGCTTTCTGAGAAAAGCTGTATTACCCTTGGCCAGCTTGGATGAAGGAGGGTTTTTAGTAAAGCATGATTTGTGAAAGGATATAATTGACACGTTGGTGAATCTTTTTTCTCAGCTCTGCATACCCAGCTTCCCTCTTCTCCAGTCTTTGCTGCTTGTCACTTTCAGATGTTGGCACTGGAGCCAACCCCATATGTAGAGAGATCAAAATGTCTGGGAGTTTGTTAACACCCCTCCCACATAACCAGTGGCTGTGTGGGATGCTGGCAGCACAAAGATCCAGCTCCCTTAATTTGAGGCCAAACTGTGATGTAATGTATACTCCCGGGCTCCTACGAGATTTCTCCTGAAATCACATCTTTGCTTGGCTTCCACTCCATCCCTAGTCTGCTCCCTTTTGCTTCTTGGTTTGGTTTCTCAGGGAGCACTTTCATAAGAAATCACTTGCATGTGAATCCTTGATTCAGAGTCTGCTTCTAAGAGGACCTTACCAAAGAGCCCAGCTCAGTTCAGTTAAGTCGCTCAGTTGTGTCCAACTCTGTGACCCCATGAATCGTGGCACGCCAGGCCTCCCTGTCCATCACCAACTCCCAGAGTTCACTCAGACTCACATCCATCAAGTCAGTGATGCCATCCAGCCATCTCATCTCTGTCGTCCCATTCTCCTCCTGCCTTCAATCTTTCCCAGCATCAGGGTCTTTCCCGATAAGAAATCTCAGGGCTGATCATCAGAATGGATTGGTTGTATCTCCTTGCAGTCCAAGGGACCCTCAAGAGTTTTCTCCAACACCACAGTTCAAAAGCGTCAATTCTTCGGCACTCAGCCATCCTCACAGTCCAACTCTCACATCCATACATGAACACAGGAAAAACCATAGCCTTGACTAGACGGACCTTAGTCGGCAAAGTAATGTCTCTGCTTTTCAACATGCTGTCTAGGTTGGTCATAACTTTTCTTCCAAGGAGTAAGCGTCTATTAATTTGATGGCTGCAATCACCATCTGCAATGATTTTAGAGCCCCCCAAAATAAAGTTAGCTACCGTTTCCACTGTTTCCTCATCTATTTCCCATGAAGTGATGGGACCGGATGGCATGATCTTCGCTTTCTGAATGTTGAGCTTTAAGCCAACTTTTTCACTCTCCTCTCTCACTTTCATCAAGAGGCTTTTTAGTTCCTCTTCACTTTCTGCCATAAGGGTCGTGTCATCTGCATATCTGAGGTTATTGATATTTCTCCCAGCAATCTGGATTCCAGCTTGTGTTTCTTCCGGTCCAGTGTTTCTCATGATGTACTATGCATATAAGTTAAATAAGCAGGGTGGCAATATAGAGCCTTGGCGTACTCCTTTTCCTATTTGAAACCAGTCTATTGTCCCACGTCCAGTTCTAACTGTTGCTTCTTGACCTGCATACAGATTTCTCAAGAGGCAGGTCAGGTGGTCTGGTATTCCCATCTCTGTCAGAATTTTCCTCAGTTTACTGTGATCTACACAGTTGAAGGCTTTGGCATAGTCAATAAAGCAGAAATAGATGTTTTTCTGAAATTATCTTGCTTTTTCCATAATCCAGTGGCTGTTGGCAATTTGATCTCTGGTTCCTCTGCCTTTTCTAAAACCAGCTTGAACATTAGGAAGTTCATGGCTCATGTATTGCTGAAGCCTGGCTTGGAGAATTTTGAGCATTTCTTTACTAGCATTTGAGATGAGTGCAGTTGTGCGGTAGTTTGAGCATTCTTTGGTATTGTCTTTCTTTGGGATTGGAATGAAAACTGACCTTTTCCAGTCCTGTGGCCACTGCTGAGTTTTCCAAATTTGCTGGCATATTGAGTGCAGCACTTTCACAGCATCATCTTTTAGGATTTGAAATAGCTCAACTGGAATTCCATCACCTCTACTAGCTTTGTTCATAGTGATGCTTTCTAGGGCCCACTTGACTTCACATTCCAGGATGTCTGGCTCTAGATGAGTGATCACACCATCATGATTATCTGGGTCGTGAAGATCTTTTTTGTACAGTTCTTCTGTGTATTCTTGCCACCTCTTCTTCAGATCTTCTGCTTCTGTTAGGTCCATATAATTTCTGTCCTTTATTGAGCCCATCCTTGCATGAAATACTCCCTTGGTATCTCTAAATTTTTTGAAGAGATCTCTAGTCTTTCCCATTCTGTTGTTTTCCTCTATTTCTTTGCGTTGATCACTGAAGAAGGCTTTCTTATCTCTTCTTGCTATTCCATGGAACTCTGCATTCAGATGCTTATATCTTTCCTTTTCTCTTTTGTTTTTCACCTCTCTTCTTTTCACAGCTATTTTTAAGGCCTCCCCAGACACCCATTTTGCTTTTTTGCATTTCTTTTCCATGGGGATGGTCTTGATCCCTGTCTCCTGTACAATGCCATGAACCTCATTCCATAGTTCATGAGGCACTCTATCTATCAGATCTAGGTCCTTAAATCTATTTCTCACTTCCACTATATAATCATAAGGGATTTGATTTAGGTCATACCTGAATGGTCTAGCGGTTTTCCCTACTTTCTTCAATTTAAGTCTGAATTCAGTAATAAGGAGTTCATATTCTGAGCCACAGTCAGCTCCTGGTCTTGTTTTTGTTGACTGTATACAGCTTCGCCATTTTTGGGTGCAAAGAATATAATCAATCTGATTTTGGTGTTGCCCATCTGGTGATGTCCATGTGTAGAGTCTTCTCTTGTGTTGTTGGAAGAGGGTGTTTTCTATGACCAGTGCATTTTCTTGGCAAAACTCTATTAGCCTATGCCCTGCTTCATTCCGCATTCCAAGGCCATGTTTGCCTCTTACTCCATGTGTTTCTTGACTCCCTACTTTTGCATTCCAGTCCCCTATAAATAAAAGGACATCTTTTCTGGGTGTTAGTTCTAAAAGGTCTTGTAGGTCTTCATAGAACTGTTCAACTTCAGCTTCTTCAGCATTACTGGTTGGGGCATAGACTTGGATAACTGTGATATTGAATGGGTTGCGTTGGAAATGAACAGAAATCATTCTGTCATTTTCGAGACTGCATCCAAGTACTGCATTTCGGACTCTTTGGTTGACCATGATGGCTACTCCATTTCTTCTGAGGGATCCCTGACCGCAGTAGTAGATATAATGGTCATGTGAGTTAAATTCACCCATTCCATCCATTTTAGTTCGCTGATTCCTAGAATGTCGACGTTCACTCTTGCCATCTCTTGTTTGACCACTTCCAATTTGCCTTGATTCATGGACCTGACGTTTCAGGCTCTTATGCAATATTGCTCTTTACAGCCTCGGACCTTGCTTCTATTACTAGTCACATCCACAGCTGGGTATTGCTTTTGCTTTGGCTTCATCCCTTCATTCTTTCTGGAGTTATTTCTCCACTGATCTCCAGTAGCGTGTTGGGCACCTACTGACCTGGGGAGTTCCTCTTTCAGTGTCCTATCATTTGTTGGGGAAGGTGATTATCAAAGCTCAGAATTCTTGTTCTTAACAGATAAGAGTATGTGGAGAGTGTCCTTCAAGGATTCTTCATAGTTGTAGTCATTATCTAGATATTTAAGAGCTGGATGCTGCAGATGATAAAATGCAGGGTGGACACATGAAGGGAGTGGCTTAAGGACATAAAATTCCATGGCAAAGCTAGTACAAAAGTCTCCTGACTTATTAACCCATGGTTTCCCACCCAGCCTGGAGTCATACAGAACAGTTTAAATCTCAACTCAGCTGCTTACTAGTTTTGTAACTAGTAGTGTGCTTATTAATGTTTAGCAACCAGCTTTTAGGGGAGAGGGTACCCTGACTTGTAGTGTTTGCTAAATTGCATAGTGTAAATACTTTCATGGTGGCCAATTTTAAGCTACCATGTGAAGACACTGCATACAAAGGTGGGGGAGATGCACACAATTAGTTCTCAGAGGCCGGTGTCTGTCAGGTCCAACATGTCGCCGCCTGTAGCCTTTCAAATAGTTTTTTCTCTACGCTCTCTTCTACTACATAGATGTATTTATATCTGGTCAATGATGTTTTATGAGGATTAATGTTATGATACATAATTGCCTAAAACTAGTTACTACTATCATTAATACCAAGGAAAGCTAAAAATTAAAATGATATAAAACAGAAAAATTTACAGTTTATCATTGATATTTGTATTTGTTAGGGGTTTTTTTAGTCCATTTTCTTTCATTCATTTCTCTTTTAAATATCCAGGATTATATCTTAGTTTCTCATCTCACTTTTTTTTTTTTTTTTTTTTTTTTTTGGCTGCACTGCCTGTAGAGTGTGGGATCTTGGTTCCCCAACCAGGGATCGAACCCAGGCCCCTTGCACTTGAAGCACAGAGCACTAACCACTGGACTGCCAGGAAATTCCCTGTTAGATTGTGAAGTACAAATTATAGCTACTGTTACTTACTAAAATATTTGAGGAAAAAGTTTTGTGGGTGAGGGAAAAAAGCAATATAAATTATGCTAAACAACAACTCTGTGCTTCCCTGTACAGGAAATACACTTGAACTACTCTGTAGCTCAGATGGTGAAGAACTGCCTGCAATGCAGGAGACCAGCATTTGATTCCTGGGTCAGAAAGATCCTCTGGAGAAGGGAATAGCAATCCACTCCAGTATTCTTGCCTGGAGAATCCCATGGACAGAGAAAGCTGGCAGGCTACAGTCCATGGGGTCGCAAAGAGTAGACATTACTGAAAATGACTAACACTCACAAACAACAACAATGTCTATAATTTTCCATTCAACCAGCTGAGAGACGAGAGTGTGTTACCTAAACTGGCCATTCCTTTCAGGAGTTACACCCAGCTTAAGTCTACTTAAGCTTAAGTCTACTTCCTGGAGAAGGAAATGGCAACCCACTCCAGTATTCTTGCCTGGAAAATCCCATGGACGGAGGGGCCTGGTAGGCTACAGTCCATGGGGTCACAAAAATTCAGACACGACTGAGTGACTTCACTTTCACTTTAAGTCTTCTAGTCTCTGGAATACATAATTTAACAATTGTCAATGTCACTTTGTAGACTGTTCATTAACAGTTTAAATTTACGTTTCCATAAAGCATATAACTGGAGAAGGAAATGGCAACCCACTCCAGTGTTCTTGCCTGGAGAATCCCAGGGACAGAGGAGCCTGGTGGGCTGCCATCTGTGGGGTAGCACAGAGTCAGACACGACTGCAGTGACTTAGCAGCAGCAGTAAAGCGTAGAACAGTAGACTTATAACAGTATTCTTGTTTCTGAGATCAAGTGCTAGCAAATATCAGGTTGTCACTATTTGTGGGATTTCCACTGAAGCCATACCAGTTTGTATTATAGCAACTGGGAATAATTACCTCAAAATATCAAGAAAGATATGAGATTCTTTTTCATCACTGTCATGAGATGGAAATACCAAGAGGCATCAAACAAATGTAGGGCATGTTGCAAAACTTGTTGTTGTGTTAATAGAAGCTATTATGTGAACATTATATCAGTGATTAGAAAATTGTTAACATTCATAAAGAGCGTGAGAGTTCCCCTTAGGGATTTGCTTGTGTTTTATAAGCATGTTTTGCACAGAAGCAAGTAAGACACTGCAAAGAAGCAAGTACGACACTAGGTCTTTAACAGTTGGGCACACCCAATAAGAATCCTATTCATCTTCCCTTCCTCAAGAGCTGGATGAGAGGAACTGTTCACTAGCTCCTCTCACTAAGCATTACTTCTTTCTTCAGCACTGTGGAATTTGGCGTTATCCACATCCCAGGAAACTTCCTCCACCTTTGTTTATTGCACATAAACTTTGATTAGATTGCATTCAGGGAAGGCAGTAAAAAGGAGTCTAGCAGAGCTAAGAAGATGATACAAAGAATATGAGAGAGATGTTGGCCCAGGAAGGAATCTTCTTCATCAAAATGTTTTCTGAGAGGACAGAAGTGTTCATCCAGTTGCCTGAATTGTGTACATTGGCATTTCTTTTTAGGTGCAATGTTTGTTTCATGCCCACAGTCTTGCTTGCAACTTGTTATCCATGCTTTGGGCATGATTTCAACATGAGTTCAAAGAAGAAAATGCAGCCAAGGCAAAAAGAAGATATGGGGGAATGTGATGATTCAAAGGGAAAGTTTCTGTGCAGTAGAACGTAAGGTTGGCCTCTTCCTTTTGGGAAGAAAAATATTACGGAAATTCTACTCAAGAATTGGTTAGTAAGGAAAAGTGGCTTTTTTTCTTTAATAAAATATATATTTGAAGGTGTACAACATGCTATTTTGAAATACAAATATACATAGAAAAATGATTGCTACAGTCAAGTTAATTAACACATCCTTCTCATACAGTTACCATTTTGCATATGTGTGGTAAGAGCACCTGAGATGTAATTTCTTGGCAAATTTCCAGTATTCAATGCAATATTATTAGCAATAGTCATCATGCCATCCTCTAGATCTCTAGACTTACTCATTCTACATGACTGAAACTTTGTACCATTTGACCAACTTCTCCCCATTTTCTTCAACGCCGTAGACCTGCTAACCACTATTATACTCTCTGGTTCTATGAGTTTAGACTCTAAATATGAGAGAGATTATGTAGTCTTTTTCTTTTTGTGTCTGATTTTTTTTTTCACTTAAAATGATGTTCTCTAAATTTAAATATATTGCCACAAATGGCAGTATCTCCTTCTTTAATAAGACTGACTAATATTTCATTGTATTTGTGTGTTATGGTGTCTGTGTTTGTTTATATGTTTGTATTTCATCTCAATTTTTTATCTATTCATCCATCAATGGACATACACACAAAAAAAAACTCTGTTAGTGGGGATGTAAATTGGTAGAGCCATTATGGAAAATCATATGAGATTCCTCAAAAAATTAAAAATAAAATCACTATATGATCCAGCATTATCATTTCTGGGTATATATCCAAAGTAACTGAAGTAAGTACCTCAAGGAGATATAAGTGCTACCATGGTTCACAGCAGCATTATTCACAATAGCTAAGATATGGCAAAGTGGCCTTTTGACTGGTCTCTTCAAAATGCTTCGCAAATGAAAACAGCTATTTTTACCAACTTTTTGTGAGAATTGGAGGGAAGTATTATTACATGAGAAAAGAAAGAAGAAAAATAAAGGAGCCAGGTGCCGTGCCTCAGTCTGCATTTCCAGCCAGTGGGATCTACATACTCACAGAGGGATGCTTGCTGTCAGGTTCCTCAGGCATAGTCACTAAAACCAAAACCCCAAACCTCTACTTGCTTTCTTTTTTACCCTCTTGTTCTCTTCCTTTGGGGGCTGAACCCTGCCTTCTGCTTCCCACAGCGTGCAGAGGGACATCCCAGCCGCCTTGGGCATCCTCCAGTGAGCAGAGCAACAGGCCTGGCTCTCTGTCATGCCCCATCTCTCACAGCCTCAGAGGCCTGCAGAGAAACAGCCCAGCTGGCAGGAGCATGGGCTGCTGTCTGCCTCTCTGTGGTGCGTCTCCTCACAAACTGGCCAGAGGCTGTCATCTGCGAGGAGATGGAGCAGGGCCAACAATTTCAATTCACAGTCGACTCTTCTCTGCCCAGCAAGGTCGAGAAATCAAGAAACAGTTTTCCCTTAGTAGCTCTCATTTTTGGTAGAGGCACATCCCTTGTGTTTTCAGGTCAGGAAACTCAGAGCTGAACTCTATAATCGACTCTATGCACACCTGGAATCGTGTTACCACCACGCACTGATCATGGAGCACCTCCATGTGCTGGGTGTTAGGTGTGGGGATACAACTTATGGAAAATCCAGCCCTGGCTCTCAAGCTGCAGCTCACAGACTAGCATGGAAACAAGTCTATTGCTCATAGCTTGGTAGCTTGAATGCAGAGTGCATAAAAGGAGCAAGGAAGAGCATTTAGAAAAACCTCTGGCCTGCAAGAGGTCACAGAGCAAGTGTGGCCTGTAACCTGCTCCCTTGGCTCATGTTCCCATGTACCATTACTCTCTCCATGACTGCCTTCTTTTCTGATTAGCACTTTGTCTTGTTCTTCCCTGTGCTCGTTTCAATCTCAGGCAGGCACTCTCCACAGGAGAGCCCCATGAACTCTAGGCTGGCAACCTCAGCAGTACAAGAGCCAGTGTTTGCCCAAGTCCCAGAAAAGTCCCAAACTCTGACTAGACCCAGGGGTCACAGCCTGTCTAGAAAAGGCTTGAGGCCAGGGCATATGCTAATTGGTCAGGTCTGGGTCACTCTTACCTCAGTATAGAGGCGAGATGTTTCCCTAAAAGGGCTTCTGTTAACAAAATGAAGAGGAACAGATTGCAGGGTGGCAAATATAAAAACTGTACACTGCTTGTACTTAGCCCTGGGCTTCTATTTCTCTATGCATTAGATTGGGTAAATGCTCTTTAGGATAGTTTAGGCAGAGGAAAAGTCAGGGGCTAGAAAGAAAGGGTAAAGGAGGAAAGAAGAGAATTGTCCTGTTGATAAAGCAGTCAGGAGAGCAGCAACCTTGTAACATTTAAGATGTCTCACACTTATTTAAAACTTTCTTATTAATTTGACCCATAAGCCAAGACTCATTTATTTGGAGTACCTAATATGTGCTGGGCACAGTTCTACATGCTGTGGAGGATGCAAGTTGCATGCCCTCATAGAGTTTACATTCTAATGGAAAGATAGATAAACAGATGATAGAGACAGATGTAGAGATAGAGACAGATGATGCTAGATATCTGAGGAGGAAGAGGAAGACAAAACAAAGTAGAGATATTATTTTTGACTTTTGGGAATTTTTACTTTTAGGAAGAAACTAAACATAGGGAAAGAGCTAGATGATAGCCCAACACTATATGAAAGCATATGAAAGTACACTGCGGTTGGGGTTTAGTCTCTAAATCGTGTCCAACCCTTTGTGACCCCATGGACTGTAGCCTGCCAGGCTCCTCTGTTCATGGGACTTCTCAGGCAAGAATACTGGAGTAGGTTGCCGTTTTCTTCTCCAGGGGATCTTCCTGACCCAGGGATTGAACCTGGGCCTCCTGCGTTGGCAAGCAGATTCTTTACCACTGAGCCTCCTGAGAGGCTACATGAGAGTACACTAAACATGATATAACCAGAGGCTAGAAATGTGTATCATAGGAGAGAGCAGATGGATTGAGGTTATTTGAGAAAGGCTGGTGGTATCATTCTCCACTCTCGCAGAAAAAATGTCCAAGTATTGTAAGAGGAAGGGAATATACACTGGCCCGTGTTTCCAAAGTTTCCTGAAAATAAGACTTAAGTGTTCTAAAAATTGTTTTCCTGGCCCCTATCCAAAGCTTCTGATTCACATCTTCCCCAGGATAGGCTGGGCAGTCTATATTTTAACCAGTACCATTGTTACTTCTTATCATCAGGAAAGTGTGGGAACCCTTACCTAGAGGGCTGGCAGGTGCAAAGCAAGGGGGAACCCAGTGTGTGAGATGTCCTAAGGCCCTCATTCATTCTGAGCCCAACTGCTTTTCATTTATTTCTGGCAAGGACTGCAGAACTTGCCAAAAGACCATCTCTTCTTTGGTTTACAGAATGTGAGGATGCAAGAGAATAAGAGATGGCTACTGGATTTAATAGAAGGTGCAGAGAATAAACCCCAAGTGCTAGCAGATCATGTGAAAGGAGACAGATTTTCTCTGCCAAACAGAGAGGGGGCTGCAAAGATTGCAGACCAGAATATCCTGTGTATGTGCTTCTAATTCAATTAAATCCCTCTGCTTTCCATCTAGCCCGCTTCCCAAGTGCTCCCCTAGCACACGCTGCTGCACTAACAACGCCTTGTGGACACACAGTCATCCCCAAAGTAGGAGAGGACAGCTGCTTAATAGTCACTGCACAGCAGGGCTGAAGGTGAAGAACAAGCCCTGGATACAGCTTGGGAGGCTCTAGGTAGACCGCAGGGAAGATTCCTGACAAGACAGAAACCAGAACGGAAATTCTACTAAGGCTATTACTGTACTCCACATCCATAATCTGTCAGGAAGTGTTTTGGGTGTTTGCAACTATATAAATAGCTAAGACCTTAGGGCTTCCTAACTAAGCTTGTGGGAATTAATAGCGTCACTACTTGCTGCTGCAGGTGGAGTCTTAGAGTCTTTTTTCTGATCTCTAGGTAGTTGATGAGATTCAAGGCAGCCAAGATAACACTGCTAAAGAAGCCATAACCAAAGGGGTGAACATTAGAGCTGTTCACAGAAATATTTCTAGTTCTGACTGGACACACAGTAGGGCTGCAATTCCCTACTCCCTAAAAGGTGAGTGGGGCCATATGATTTACTTTGACCAGTGAAGTATACTGTTCTTCCCTAGACAGATGCTTTAAAAACTGGTATATGATTGGCTACTGACGTTTTCCTTTGACCACAGTGAAAGGCAAGTGTTGGCAGATGGCTGATCTTTCAGCCTGATCCTAGAGCCAGGCTGCTGCAGAACAGCTGACCGGTGGTGGACCTGTGTGTGAGGGAGAAACTGCTCTGTGGTTTGCAGCCACTGGGATTTGGGAGTTACTTGTTTCTGTAGCACAGCCTTGTCTATGGTTAGCCAGTGCTATGGTTAACTAGCCATTCAAATGCAGCAGTCTTATGATCAGGAATTATCTAGTTGCCTTATCAGACTGATAGGAAGAAATCTGTAATTAACAAATCAATAGGATTGAAAATCCCACAGAACGTCTGACTAAAAGCAAGGCCAACCTTTCTTTACTCTTTGAAAATAAAATGCAGCTTTTCATTAAGCAAATAGGCTTCTAATTAGGGTAATGCGATACTTTCATTATTAATAGTTTCTTCAGCATAACTTTTGGTTCTGTTTGCCAGTTTCTTGGGTTGGTTTACATTACTTTTTGGCCTAGTTTATTACACTAGGTGTCTAGGTGTCTCCTCTGCCTCTGTGACTTATCTCTTTTCACCCTGTTTCCAGGCTGTTTTATTATTAATCTCAATCTCAAACCTCAGTTTACTTTCCTGGTTGCTCTCTATTGCTCATATGATAAAATATTTTGTGATATAAAAAAATGAGATAGATTTTTCTTATAAATGATCTAATTTTCTTTAATAGTGAGTAAACACAAAGAAAGCTCAGAAAGAATGAATTATCTATTAGCAAAATGTTTATGAATAAAGACCCATAACTTTCTCCTAGGTTCCCAACAGTTGTTTCTGAGCCAAATGAACTTTAATTCAGGCCAAGGCTCCAAAGGGTCTCCTGCACTTTGTGCCACCATGAAATCTGGGACAATTAAGAATACCAGCAATTTTATTGTCTAATGTATTCTTATAATAAACCACCATACTTGCACCTTATAAAGTCTCCTCTTATAGTGGAAGGAGGCTTACTAACACATTCAGTTTGTCTTATATACTGTTTGAATTACAGAAAGCTGGGGTGTATTTTGAATTAGTTACTAACTGTTCTTGGTATACACTGGGTGCAAACTGATTAATTCAACTCTATTCAACAAATGGATTTTATATTATGCTGTAGTATATGTATATGTCACCCAGTAATCTGAATTTTTAAAATTCCCTGATTTTATTTGAAACAAAATTTGTTGTTTTTTGCTAATCAAGTAATAGATCAAATCTATTTCTTATGAAAAAATTATAGTAGCAGGAGAAAAAGATTAAAACATAAATCATATGTAGCCTCACCACCAAAGAAAGATTTTAACATTATTTTAGATTTGGAAAATTTCCTCTTAGGAAATAAGATTTCTGATATGTCTTCCTCCTCACTTTTTAGACTGTAGACAAGCCGCACATAAGAGTCATCCCTGAAAATGACTTGAAGGGCCTCACATGGATAAAACGTATGGTACACTCACTCATCCCAATTTCCATTTACCAGCCTGGGTTCAGTGAGGGAAGCAAAGCTCTCATGAGTGTTATGGGAATAGAGGATAAATAATGGAAATTAAACCTTAAAGAAATGTGGCCCCTTGCCCTGCTGGGAAGGTGAAAATCTGGAAGTGAAAGCTGAAGGAGTGAAAAAAGAATTGTTAATACATCCTTGTGAGGCCCACTAGCAATCTCCTGAAGTTAGAACCTAAAGACAAATATGAGAAACCAGCCTGTCTAACCACCGAATCGGAACGATGAAGGGGGAGCTTCAGGACGTATCCTTGGGGAACTTCCATCTCTGTGCAGCTATTGCTTCTGCAGATGTACTGGTGGTGTAGGCTTGACAAGTAGAAGTTCACATTGCTGAGTTCACACGTAACCTTCAGCCCTCCTGACATGGGCACTGTTTCTATTAGCCCAAGGAGCAAAGATAGGGACACAGAAAAGACGCTGACCGACATCCACAGAATAAGTCATGCTGCTCACTGGATCATTAAACTTCTCTGCTTTTTTTCTATTTCATCTTTTTGCATAATTTGTAGAGATCTACTTTCCTTTATTTGTTTGAACCTTTTATTTTACATTGTAGCATAGCTGATTAACAGTGTTGCGATAGTATCAGGTGTACAGAAAACTATGTATCTATTCTTTTTCTAAAGTTCTCTGTTGTGAGACATAAAGATCTTTTCATATTTTGTCTTTTCTGAGAGACCTATCCACTTATTTCTCCCCAAACCTTCTTCCACTAACATTTAATAGTATTTCTTCAAGTCCATAATCATCCAACCAAGCCATTAGATAGTGCCCTCGAATCCACATCGTTTCATGCTTTGCCTTCTCTCTTTCTAGGCAAAAAAGAATAACCAGGTACACTGCTCAAAAGTTCTGCCTACTTGCAGGAGGTTCCCTCACCGTGTCCTCTAGGCTGCTCAAGTCAGGCTGTGTCACCACCCCCTACTTTTAGGTGCTGCCAGCTTTTCATGCGAAATCGTCATAAAGCAAGCATGAAAATTTTGGCCTTGGTCAGCTGGTCTTAGGGGTAGGCTGAGAGAAAGGAGGGAGTACAGCAAAAGTAGGAATCATGAAAATTTGAGCCACATGTTCGTGGGGCCTGTCAAATAGAGCATTCCCACTTGATGGTGCAGCGCTACTGTGCCTGCCCGAGTTTCTGGCTTGGTGTATCAGACACTGGTAACGGATTCCCTGGTCAGAAGCACCTTATGTGGAATGCCATCATGGTAACAAGGGGTTCTGTAAGTCTACAGCTCCTCATCAGACATTCAGTCTCTATTAGGGCCAAGCAGCAGGCCAGCAGCCGTTTCTCAAATGAACTGGTAACTGTGGAGGATAGCCTAGTTCTGCTCTTAAAAGTCTGCACTGCGGTTCTCCAGAGGGGAGCAAAGGCTCCACGTAGGTTCTCCACCTGCCAGTGAAGCTCGCTCTTTTCAAACTACATGAAAGAATTCACCTTTCCAGGTCTCCTCCTTTATGCAATACTGTTCTATAGAACTTTATCGCTCTCATTTTGATCCCTAACTTCCAATGGGGCGTTGTTTCTCCTTCCTGTGCCATCACATAATGAGCAAACCACCTGGGAGACCTGCGCCTTAGAGCAAAACTGAAAGATCACACTTTTCTAAGATAGACACGGAAGGAGGAAACAGGGAAAGAGTTTTTCTTAAACTGAAGTCCTCTAGAATCCCTAAGGCCTCTATAAAGATCAGGTTTGACTCCTATGTTCTGGTCCTCTGAAGCAGGAGTTGGGGGCATCATGTCTATAAATCCTTCCATTAGACTGGCAGACAAAACTCAAAAGAAAACATGATTCAGAAGCCAAGGTTAGAGGGGACATCTAAAGATCATCAAACACTCAATAAATTAGAAAAAACGTTAACCCAGGGAGAAGAAAGCCGTATCTCTCTCAGCTCTGTCATTATCCAGGTGACAGAGGACCAGTGGATCTGGCTCCTAAGTGAGGAAGGCTGACTTCTCAAACATCCTTCTGGGGAAGACACAGTGATAGTCAGGGGAGGGTGGGCTCAGAGTTCCAGAGTCTGAGCTGTTACCTTCCCATCACCTATCTCAGTAAGGTGCAGCAATAATGTGCAATTTCTTTGCTTTGATTGAAGTTTCAACCTCGACTGAACCTAGTCAAAAGGATTGGAGGGACATCTGGGATTACAGGAGGTGGGATAAAGAGTGCTTTCTTTGCTAATGAAGTGATTTAATTTACTCTGTCAAAACTCTGGTTTAGATCAGATGTCAACCCTTCTGGGAAGCATCCCTATGTGCCCCAGGTGGGATGTTTTGTTCCTTTCTGAGACCTCCTGCCACAGTCTGTTGCTTATATTTTTGCTAAGCCCTTCTTTCAATATGCTTTGGATTGCAGTTAATACCCAGGATGTCAGCATTCTCCTTTCACTAGGCCACTTGTTCTCATTTGGGATATTAAAACCCAGGATGTAGCAATCAGCAATGAAGTGTGTTGTAAATTACAACTAAAGGTAGGTAAAATAACAACATACCAATGATTCAAGGTGACACTATGATATGTTTCGTCTTTTAGTGCTGCTTCAATTCGCCTTTTAAGTGCAATATCTTAGGAATAGGAGACATGGGTAGCTGCTGCAGCTGCTGCTGCTGCTGCTGCTGCTGCTGCTGAGTCACTTCAGTCGTGTCTGACTCTGTGCGACCCCATAGACAGCAGCTCACCAGGCTCCGCTGTCCCTGGGATTCTCCAGGCAAGAACACTGGAGTGGGTTGCCATTTCCTTCTCCAATGCATGAAAGTGAAAAGTGAAAGTGAAGTCGCTCAGTCGTGTCCGACTCATTGTGACCCCATGGGTAGAGAAAGAACAAATGTACCAGGAATTGTTCAGGAGTCCAAGTTTGCTTTTGAGAGTCTTGTACATATTAATGCTATCCACTAAGTAAGCTGAGATAAAAATTGGGAACTGCTGTATTAGAATGAGAGCTCCTTCAGCAAAAGTTCCCTGATTCCACCAGTGCCTATATTAACTGTGCTGTCCAGCATGATAATATGTACTTAATAATATGTGAAATAGAGTAAAGAAACTGAAGAAAATTGAAAGTCCAAAGTAAATAAAATATAACAGAGTGAGGTGTGGGAGAGGGGGGAAAAAGGAAATCATAATTTTCTGATGGGGCCCGAGTGAGTTATTTATGTAATTTGTATAACAGAGTCACCAGACTTTTTAATAATAAACAATAGACATGTATTTCTTGCATGTCTGGGGTCAGCTGGGGTTTTGGCTAGGTGGCTTTGCTGATCTTGGCTGGGCTTCTTCATGGGTCTCAGGTCAGACTAGCTGGCCATCAGCTAGTCTGTCTGACCTTCATTGAGACAACTAGGGCTAGAGCTGCTCTGTTTCTCTTCTTCCATCAGGCTAGAGCAGACACCACGTTTCCATGGTGATAGCAAGGGGTAAAAGAAGTCACGTGGCAACATACAAGGACTTTGGAGGCATAGACTCAAAATTGGCCTGCTATAACTTCTGCACAATTCCTGGCTAAGGAAGTCATAAGACCAGCTCGCCATTCAAGAAATGGAGAAAGGGACTATATCTTTTTAATAAGTAACCACAAATTCATGTGAGAAGGGGTGGATATGGGGACTGTGAAGTGCTGGGGTCATCACTGCAACAGGCTACAGAATCTGAGAAGACTACCCACCCAGGAGCATTGAAGCTTAGGATTGAGGAGTTTTTGCTTAGTGAAGTTTCACACTTCCAAAACTCTTCTGTTATTAAATCTGGTGTGGGAATGTTCCTTAGTTGTTCCAGGATACAAATGCTCTGCACAAATTCTATCACATAGCAGTAAAAGGCAGCCATTCTTTTACATTAGACTTTATATATGCAAGGGTTATACAAGCAAACATTGTGATGAGAAGGGAACATGGCTCCTGGAACCTGTCCGTTGTCTAAGCATGGGCCTCTGCACATGAATACTTGGGCCTCTGCACATGAATACTCCTCCCTCTGACAATGGACCTCAACCAGAGCTCTGTAACCATTTCTGGTTCATTGTTCCTCTTACGGGCTCCTGGGGGGAATCAGAGAAATACATGAGGACATATAAGTTAGTCCCTCCAGCAGCTCTTAGGTAGCAAATATGTGTAACAGTGGAAATGATCCTGATTGCTCTCCATTTATTTCTGCAGCTACCAGTTTCCTCTCTTGCTTGCTGTAAAGTTTAAAACAACATCAATTTTTAAGGACTTAAAGTGCTTTTCTATTTAAAATCAAACAAGACAAGCATCATTTTCATTCTGGGACCGTGCTTTGCTTCTTGAAGTGTAGTGAATATATAGACACCCACTGAAAAATAATAATAATAAAAAAGCTAAGTGATGGAAATGAGTAATTGCTTGGCAGCGAGTCTGCGGGGAGAGCACTGACACTGCACGGCACATATTTCATGAATAATGAGAGGAGTCTCAGAGCTGTGCAATCACTGCCTATTGGGTCAGAAATTTCACATTAGTGGATTCATCAGAGCAGATCAGTGTCATAAAGACACTCTTTCCTGAGGTAAACACACCTTTCCTTCACTGAACTGTCATCTCTCAGTTGCATAGTGGATACAGCTGAGACCTGAGAGGAGGGGCATAAGTGGATTAGGAGTAGTTTATATCCGTATCATTCTAAATTCTATCTGCTTATTTGGATAGAAAGGATGTTTTTTAACAGAGATGAGCTAGTAAGTCTGTGGATAACAAAGGGCTTAATAAAGCATAGAGAAATAGAGTAAACACTGCACACCTAGTTCTATGAAATGCTGCTTAGCAGTGATTGAAACTCAGAGAATTTTAAAGCTATGAGAGGGACTTTAGACCTTTTGTTCTAGGACGACCTTGGTGTGGTAGTCACCAAGTGCTTTTCCCATTATTTTTGGTCTATTGTAGGTTTTTACTTCCTGTCTTTCTGCAGTTAGGGGTAGTCCTCTGACTTGAGTTGATGAAATTTGCTCAATGAATTGTGAACAGAAGTGATGTGGTCTTTTCTGGATGAAGGTTTAAGAGCCAGTGTGCAATCTGCCACGCTGCCGTGTTTCTTCTACCAGTGCAAGGGGGCTACCATGCAGGTGGGGCTACAGTAGGAAATTGCTACTCAACGAGCTTAGGTCCTGGTGAAAGAGGAGCAGAAAGCACTGCCCCCAGATAACCTCTGATGAGTGTGTAACATGCTGCTACTGCTGCTAAGTTGCTTCAGTCATGTCCGACTCTGTGCGACCCCATAGACAGCAGCCCACCAGCTCCCCCGTCCCTGGGATTCTCCAGGCAAGAACACTGGAGTGGGTTGCCACTTCCTTCTCCAATGCATGAAAGTGAAAAGTGAAAGTGAAGTCGCTCAGTCATGCCTGACTCTTAGTGACCCCATGGACTGCAGCCGACCAGGCTCCTCCATCCGTGGGATTTTCCAGGCAAGAGTACTGGAGTGGGGTGCCATTGCCTTCTCTGGTGTGTAACATGATAGTGAAAGTGAAGTCGCTCAGTCGTGTCAGACTCTTTACAACCCCATGGACTATAGCCCACCAGGCTTCTCCATCCATGGAATTTTCCAGGGAGGAGTACTGGAGTGAGTTGCCATTTCCTTCTCCAGGGGATCTTCCCGACCCAGGGATTGAACCCTGCATTGCAGGCAGATGCTTTACCATCCGAGCCACCAGGGAATCTGCCTTCTCCGGTGTGTAACATGACTGGAAAATAAATGTTGTGAGCGGGAAAGATTGTGGATTTTTGTTACTACAGCACACCTTAGCCTATCCCAACTGATACGCTGAGTACTTTCTTTGCTTTTGCTCAAAGTATCCTAGATGTGGCATCATGGATAGAACACTATTTTACAGTCAGATACACGCAGATTTGAAAGATAGTTTGAAGTGACTATCAGTCCATATAAGATAGAAACCAAGGTAGTTTTGTTAGGATTAGATAAGATAATACATTTAAGATCTTAAGTGTAGTGCCAATCATCATCAACAAACGCTTGTTAGATAAGACAAAGGCAGTTGTACTAAACCAGGAAGCAAACTTTCCCCTTAGAAATAAATGATGTTCTTTACCTACAAGTACACACATTCCGTCATTTACAAAACTCTACATTTCCTTCTTTCATCCTTAATGGAACTCAGAATATTGGGATAAAGAGCACCTTAGTTACAATCTCATCCAAACTCTTGAGAAACCAAGTCCAGAGAGGTGAGGGATTTATCCAGAGCCATATACCTGCTTAGTGGAAGAGGCAGAATTAGGACTAGAGCCACCACATAACTGACCATCCAAATAGGACACTTTTGAAAGTGAAGGGAGAAAATTGTTAGCAACTGTGCCAGAAGAACAGGTGGAAACGTGGACTTTCCCAGGCAAACCAGAACATATGGTCATCCTCATTAGGGTTTACTTTCCCAGACTCTATGCCTGGTGTCACTTTCCTTCCCAGCAGATGTCTTAATCCTACTGGTGTAAGAGACTCTTCATCATTCTACATCTAAAGATGTAGGGAAGAAAGGGACAAAAAATGGTTTTCCATTTTGACATTCCCTATAAATCTTTACTCCCCCTCTCCACCCTGCTTTCTTTAGCTTAGTGTCTTTACTGTCAAGTTTAACTGCTTATGATAATACTTCGGTAACTGACTTGCTTTAAGCAGTAATGGCTACTGATTACACTAATGGGCCTGCATTTGAAAAAGTTTCCATTGCATGGCAGAGCCCAGAGGTGATTTACTGGAAAAGCAACAACAACAACAAATAGACACTTTGAGATAATGAGCAACATAGAGGAGAATACAGCCAAAATGGGAACAGAAATGATCAGTGGAACTTCTCCAGGAATAACATACTCACTTATACTCATTTTCAGACACATTTTGAAAGGGGATTGACTCTCCCCCTGTCAGTGTACAGAAGAGCAATTATATTTTTGAAGGTGTTTGAAATTAACTCACAAGAAAAATCAAAGGTCCAGAAAACATATCCTGGTGCTCTCTTCAAGTTCCAATCCAACAGTGAAAATAAGTCTTGTAGAAGAGAAAGGCCATGTGAGTAGTTGAGGTGCTGGGACCCTTCTCCATTCCTGAACAAGGGTGCTCCTCCAACTGGCTGATGTGTGGATAGGCCGGGTACTTCTGGCTAGGCAGTCTGTTGTGTCCCTTTCTAAAATCAGAGCTGCCTGTCCCATGAGGAAGCCTCAGGAGAAGGTGTTGGTAAAGCATGGCCTTTTGGACTGTTCCCTATCAAAACTATGAGTACAAATGCAAATATTGTAACAAAGTAAGGACAGCAGAGGAGATGTACCTTGGGCGCAACTCTGCTGCGGCTTACCCACACCCCTGAGGCACCTTCACATCACACTGGCTGCGCTTGCCCTGCTGTTTCCATCTGCTGAATCACGATGCAGGTTGCATGTGAAGACTTAAGGTGTTGGACTTCCTGCTGCAATGTGCTTTTTCTCTTTATCTGAAGTCTGGAGATGTGGTAGTGAGCACCCCCACCAAGCCCCATGGCCTGCTCTCTCCCTTCCTCGCCAGTCTTAGGCTTTGCAACCTGCGCTTACCACCCTCTAGCCACATTGCCCTCACACTCCTCACACAGACCAAGCTTGGTCAGACTTCCAGGGCCTTTGTATCCTTCTGTCTGCCTGGGATACTCTCTCTGCTGATCCTCTCATTGTTGGTTATACTTCATCAATTAAAATTCAGAGACTTCCCTTGACTCTGGTAGCAATGGCATTACTGGTAAAGAACTTGCCTGCCAATGCAGGAGACATAAGAGATGCGGGTTCGATCCCTGGATCAGGAAGATCCTCTGGAGGAGGGCAATGGCAGCCCACTCCAGTATTCTTGCCTGGAGAAACCCCTGGACGTAGGTGCCAGGCAGGCTACAGTCCATGGGGCTGCAGAGTCAGACAGTACTGAAGCAACTTACCACACAGGCACACATGGTATCAATATAAGTTAGACACATATTTCCAGAAGAGTTTCTGGAATCTAACTCATTGGAAAAGACTCTGATGCTGGGAGGGATTGGGGGCAGGAGATGAAGGGGACGACAGAGGATGAGATGGCTGGATGGCATCACTGACTCGATGGACGCGAGTCTGAGTGAACTCTGGGAGATGGTGATGGACAGGGAGGCCTGGCGTGCTGCGATTCATGGGGTCGCAAAGAGTCGGACACGACCGAGCGACTGAACTGAACTGAACTGAACTGAATAGGTCCTCAATAAATATTTCTTGAAAATATGAGTTAATGAATAAATGAATGAATGTATTCCATATTGATTTTGGAATCAAATGACCAATAAATGACCAATTTATTCTTTAAGACCATCTGAGACCTGATGGGAGACTTCTTCCTCTAGCATGCTATTTCTAAGGGTTCCATACAAGATACACTAGAACCAAAGGTATTACGAATGCTCAAGAAAGAGAATGACGCAGACGGATAGAAACTGAGATGATCCAGACTTTCTATTGTATCCAATTTAGGGTCATCCCTGCTGTGTTTGCATTGTTCTTCCCAGCTCTGCTCACCTCTCTATCTTCTCTAGTCTCATTCTCTGTCTGCTCTCACCGCCAGAATTCAAATATGCCCTAATGTTCACTCTACTTCTTGAAACCAAATGTTGTTGAAAATGCACTTTATCTCTAAGCCAATTAACAAAATTCTTTAAAATGATGTTTTATTACAGTTGATTGACTCTCAGAGAGATCTATACACAGTCATTCTATTTTTCTTCCCAGAGGCTTTTCTGCGCTTATCATTTAGGAACAAGACATCACATTTTCTCCTACCTCATGACTAAAGTCAAAAAGCCTCAGCCCAGTAAAACTCAAATTGGGTTGAATCAGAATGATTAAATAAGCTCTGAATGATGTGTTCATTTCAACAAAAGTGTTTTTTTCAGCACAATGAGCTCTAAATCAAGTTCAAATTCAGGAGATGTTGTGTGATTGCCTTCCAAGGAATGACAATCTTTGTCTCCCATGCCATTATTTATTTGAGAATGGGAAGAGAAAATCACTGATGGAGTTACCCAATTATCATGCTTCAGGTCATTCACTCCATCTTAGGAAAAGTCTGTGACATCAAGTTGTACCAAGTTTATGGGTGACAGAACCAGAGAGAGTAACTTTGTAAAGGATATGTGATGATTTATATGATGACCTAAATTTTGTTGACTCCATTATATTATTCCAATTCTCCTTCTTTTTATTCTCTTTTTTTCTTCTTCTCTCCCTCACCCCAACTAGTTTAGTCTATAAGGTCCTAGAATGCATAGACAAGCCCTTTATTTTGCCTTGCTTTTAATTCACACACATTGAAAGGAACCATAGATCAGATCAGTCAGGTGAATATATTGGATCTCTTCTGTTTGTTCCTACAGATCCAATCTATGCCCCAGGCAGCTGACCTTTAAGGACCTGTCAATAGACCTCTTGCCTGGCATCTAGTTGGGGTCTGTAAAAGGGACCCCCTGGCAGGGATTGGAGGCAGAAGCATGAGAATACTTGTTCTGTGCTCACAACATGCCAGGACACCTTGGTTGGCCAGGACCTTCCACAGAAGGCTTTGTCTGGCAGTAAATCTCTTGTCCTAAGCAGCTGGCTTTCTCCTCCTGCCCCTTAAGGTCTAGAGGGATCCCTGCTGAAACTGGTCTGGGGCATGTCACTATACCTAGGTGGTTTACTAACCCCTGCCTGCACCTATGGAAATGGCCTGTTTATCTAACTCTCCTTGAATTATTAAATTTGCCTGTACAACTTGTTTCCTGCCATGCCTCTGGTCAAAAAACAGATGGATAGTTGAAGGAAGCCAATATATGTCCCCAGTAGAAAGTGGCATTGGTTAGTACAAGCCTTTGCTAGGACCTCTCCATGCATGGTTGTTTTCCCAACCTCCCAGTAACTATCTGCATCAGATATTGTTGAGTCCATTTTACAGATGGGAACTGGGTCCCAGAGAGGTCATGTAGTATGGTCAGGATCACACAGCTGGCAGATAGAGATGGTCATGAGGTCCCCCCAAATCCTATCTGACCCCAAAGCTGTTACAGTGATTGCATATGGAGAGGAAATAATTCCTCACAGACACAGAGAAAGTAGGAATGGGGGCAAGAGTAAGTCCGCAAGGAATGGGACTTCCCTGGTGGTCCAGGGGCTAAGACTTTGCACTCCCAATGCAGGGGGCCTGGGTTTGATCCCTGGTCAGGGAACTAGATCCCCCATGCCACAACTAAAAGTTTGCATGCTGCAGCTAAGTCTAAGGATCCTGCATGCTGCAATTCAATTCAAATAAATAAATATTCTAGAAGTACCCAAGGAATGAGGGCTGCGTGGGAGAGATTGACCTATATGTTCTTCTGGAATCCACCAGCAAGGTAAAGAAATGAAGGCCAAGGCCCCTTTCACCAATAACAGTAATGGGCAGATTAGGGCCGGGCCATCCTGGCCACTAAACTTCTTATGACAGTGGGGTGGGTGTCTTTGAGAAGTTTCCCACCGGCTCTTGGCCTCAGCCCTACCAGTCACCTCCTGAGGAGGCAAATCTTTTTCTGCGTTTCCGCCCCCTTCTCCTCGATGCCTGCACAGTCTGGGATAGAAGTGTAGCACCTCAGCCTCCATTTAATGCTGGGGATCAGTGTCTCTGTGCCTCCCCCTCCCTGTGAGTATAGAGCTCCGCACAGCCTGAAATTCCCAGCTCTGATGGGGAGCTCTGAATTATTCATCAGCCCAATAATGGCAGGTGATGAGATCTTTTCCCGATATGTCCCTGTCAGTAGGTGTTTATTAATCTGTTTCACCAGCCGCCCTGCTCTGACTGCGGGGCCTGAAGAACCCCACGCGCTGCCTGACACGTATCGGCAGAGACAGCACTTTAAAGACTCCCTTTTGCCTGGGAGGTCATCTGAAGGTTATTAGGAACAAATTATTTCTTCATTTCCGCTGACTGAGTAGATAGCCTTAATGATCTGTCACCTAGCAATAGCCTGCCTGTTCAAACATAAAGAATGGCAGGCTGATGGGCTTATAACTAGAATCAGTTCATTTTAGCTCTTCTCTTGTCAAGCATGCTTCCAAGATACATATAGTATTTACATATTCATGAGCCTCAGCCGACACTGATGCCGTGAGGGGGCCTGTCTGATAATGTGATACAAGTTTGTACTGTGTCCTCAGGCTCTTAAAGTCTATTAAGTGAATAAAGTCTACCTAGGGCCTCTCTTCTTGGAGGTGTTCTCCATTTTAAACACTGGGATGCTATCCCAATTTCAAGCACTCATCTCCCTCTCCTTCTCCCTTTCCCTGCCCCCAACATCCATCACAATCTGCCCTCCCTACCTCTTACTGAGAGGAAGCTCTGCTTTAAAGAAAGCTAGCGGGCCACTGGGAGTTTTCCCTCCTCCCAGCAGGGCAAACCTATCCATGAGATCTTTGCTTTCCTTTCTTTTAGGCTTTGTGTAGGTAACTCAAATGACATTGCATAAAGCAAAGTGAAATGGCAGCTGGCTTTGCAAATTTTGGACTCTGACAGCACTTTCGAGTCTCCTTGGGCTACTTGTAGCTAATTATTATTTCATGCCTTTGACTTCAATGGCCTGTGGTCTTGTCTCTGTCTGTCTAGTTGAGGATGCTGCCTGAGGCATAAATCTTGCTCTGCAACTAAATCACCTGGGGAGGACCTGAAATTTGTCATCTGGAGAGAGAGATTCTTATTATCCCATCTCCAATCTCCCATTTTCTATGTTACTCAAAACAATCTTCCTATCCCTACTTTGATTCTTAAAAGAAAAAAATGTAAAAAAATATAATTAGTACATATGTTATTAGTATGTACATTGTTATGCCAGTTTGGACATCTCTCTGCTAAATAAATATTCTATGTATCTATTTATCTTTCATTCATTCACTTGGCAACCTGTTGCTGTGCTATGAAACTCTAGAAGGTCTAGAATATCTGAGTCCAGTTTGGGTTTGTACCATTTTTCTTAGGGGCCAGGTTCCAGCTTCATGAACAGTTACATGCCAAAGAAAGTAAATTGCTTTTTAAAGTACTACTGAGTTGTCCTTGAGTATAGGAACCTTAATTACTTACACAGAATAAGTACCAAAAAATAATAATAATAATAACATCTCATATAGGAATTGTTGGGAAGATTTCAGAGACTGCTCACTTCCTTTAAGAGTCAGTTTTTCTGCATGTGAAATGGGGATAATAACTTGAATCCTTTTTCCTACTTATAAAGTCGTTATGAGGATTAATGAGATAATAAGTTGGTGAATGTATTGGGAATCCCTTGAGGAGCATTAAAATTGACTCAAGGCATAATTGTTTGGCAGATAAATAATTATCCCATTAACCTAACTATGTGCCATTCATTCAAAAATTTTGTCAAGCACTTTGATTTATTTTTCACAGGAGCTTTAGGGCTGTCCCTGTATGGGCATGGACTCCAGTAGGTTGAGGGACCATGAAATCGAATGAAAGCCCAAGGTAACCAATGAGGGATTGCTCTAGCAGAAAAGAGTGGGATCCTAGGAACACCTGGGTCTCCCCTTCTGCCATGACAGAAACTCTAGTTTCAAGAAAGTAAGCTTAAAAAATCTAGGCCTTCGTAGTCTAAGATGGCAACCACTAGCCCCAAGTGGCAATTTACATGTACATTTAATTAAAAGAAAGTAAGATTAAAAAAATTTAATTTCTTAGAGTAGCCACACTTTGAGTGCTTGCTACCTATATGTGGTTAATGGCTACGGTGTTGGACAGAGCAAACATGTAACGTTTCCATCATCTCAGAGGCTTCTGACTAGATTAGGTCACTCTCAAACTTGAATGTGCATAAGAATGACTCAAGGAGCTTCTTTCCGTAGGTGTGAGGAGAATCATGGAAATCTGAATATTTAAAAAGTTCTCCAAAATAATTCTGAGTGATGGTTGGTGACAAAATCTGGATTTCCCAATGCTATTCAAAGTGTGTTCCATAGACTGGCAGCATTTGTATCACCTGAGAGTTTGTTTAGAAGGAAAATTCAAGAATTGAGTATAGGGCTCAGAAATCTATATACAAGTTTTCCGGGTGATTCTTACGGATGCTAAACTTTAACCACTAATCTAGACAGTAAAACAATGCAACTATAGCCTGAACATTGCTGAAATTTAGATAGAAAAGTTTACAGTCTAAGATGACTACATTGGGATTTACTTACAGTTACATCCTACAGATCAGTCCTGTGTGCTCATTGGAAGGACTGATGTTGAAGATGAAACTCCAATACTTTGGCCACCTAATGCGAAGAGCTGACTCATTTGAAAAGACCCTGATGCTGGAAAAGATAGAGGGCAGGGGGAGAGGGTGACGACAGAGGATGAGATTGTTGGATGGCATCACAGACTCAATGGACATGGGTTTGGGTAGATTCCGGCCGGCAGTTGGTGATGGACAGGGAGGCCTGGCGTGCTGTGGCTCATGGGTCGCAGAGTTGGACATGAGTGAGGGACTGAAGTGAACATGGAATCCACTTATATAAAATTCATCCATCCATCCTTCCATCCTTTCATTCACAGCTTTTAGGATATCTGTTATGTGCTAGTCATTTGTGATGAAAATTGGGAATTTTCAGCAAGGAACAAAATTTTCATAATCTGTCAGGTTAGTTTAATTGTTTCTAACTCAATTTTATTATTTTTCCTTCAATTTTTGGTGGGATGGAGTACAAATTTAGAGTACTTTTTAAACTAGAGGCTGGTTCACTGAACTGAGCACCCCTCCAATTGTTTGTATAGCACAGATCAACAGGTGATTTTGTTTAGGTTCACAAAGATATTAGAGGTTAAATAATGCTAGAAGTCAATTTTCCAAACCTAGGCCAGTACCAGCAGTGTTTAGGGGCAAAAATGAGTAATGAAATTTTCTAGCTAATTCACAGTTAAATGTTCTAGTGTTTACTTTAGTGGCTTTAACTACTGAATATTTTCAGTACCAATTTGTATAAAACAAAGTTTTATCACAGCATTGATAATAACCCTTATAAATATGAATTTCACATTCCATTTTTTCCTTAAAATACATTTTAAATAATTTTGTTTTTAATTTATCATGGAAAACTTCAAACAGAGAAGTAGGAGAAATATTATAATAAACTCCCATGTACCACCACCTAGATTTAATAATTCTTTCAATTTATGGCTAATCCTTTAACTTCTACTTCCATCCAATTCCCTTCTCCATATTATTTTGAAGAAAATTTCAGGTACTTTTCACCTTTTGACAGTTCCATATATCTCTAAAACATAAGGACTCATACATACACACACATACACACAACCATACACACAACCATAATACCATTATGATCACAGTAAAAAATAAAAAAATTTTGTAATGTTATCAGATATTCAGTTTTCCAATTTCTACATCCTTCAATAATGTAATTTTTCACTTGCTCTGAATTAATATAAAGTCAATATGTTACTATCAAGTGATATTTCTTAGTCTCTTTCAATAAACTGATAATCCATCTATTTTTGTCTTCATATTTATTTATCAAATAAATTGGTTTGGATGTCCTATAGCTTTTTACATTCTGAATTCTGCTGACTGCATATTGCTGGTATCATTTAGCATGTTCCTCTATCCTCTATATTTCCTGTAAATAGGTAGTTGGATCTAGAGGCAAAATCATATCCAGCTTTTTTTTTTCTTGCAAGACCACTTCATAGGTGATGTTGAATTATTTCATCAGAAAGTACATGATGTCACTTCATGATGTTCATAGTTATTGACACTTCATGCTGAGATCCATTAATTAATTTGGATTTTTAAGATGGTGATGCCCTAATTCTATTATTGCTTACCCATGTATTAGCTGGGATGCTTTTATACAGAGAAGTTTTCACTTATCTACTGTTTAACTGGTATAACTTCATTTAGGAAGGATAATAAAAATGCTTCATTTTCCTCTTTTATTTATCAGTTGGCAAATAATAAGTTGGTTCACTAGCAATTAGTCATTTTTCACTTCCTTCTTCCCTTTCCTCCTTCCTTCCCTCCTTCCTGTCTCTTTCTTTCAACTCACGGATTGCAACATTTTTAATACATTTCATTTCATTGCAGTTACTGTCTTTACTGATTTTCAAATTGCCCCATCTTTGCTCAGTAGGAGCTTCCTCAGGTTGGTTCCCATGTCCTTTTGACACAGTGGTCCTTGGGTATTTTGTATATTTCTAGGCTTATTTTGTATATTTCTTGCTCTGCACATGGAGTTAGAGGTTTCTACACATATCTCAGATGTAACTTTTTTCTTTTGTGAAAAATTTTATTTGGAGTAAAAAATTTGAGGAGGTCCATTGCAATAGAGTTGCTCAGTATTTATAGGTCTTTCCAGGAAGCAGAACTAGAAAGTATATTATCTAAAGCTAAAATATATCTTGAGATTATGCTGATTTTTTTTTCCAATTCCAATTCAATACTATCGGGTTTTTATGTTGTTAGCTTCCTTAATATTACATATACTATGAATTGTACCAAAATCCCTCCCACTTTCAACTGTTGGTATTAAATTAGTTAGCTGCAACTTCCAGGGGGACATCTGTGAGTTAGGTTGGGTTTTTGCATTCTTAAGTCTGTCAGCACTGTTAACTTTCTTCTTTTTCCTCCTAAACAGGTGCTGATGTTATGCTGATTTTGTAGATGATATGATGCTTCTTTTCCCCTACTTGCTCATATTAGGGGTTCAGGGGGATACTTTACCACCCAGCTTTGCTTTAATTGCAGTCAGGGTTTTTGTTTGACATCCTAATTCCTGCCTTTTTCAATGAGAACATTGATGAAATTCAAAATTGCGCTCTTATCTTCCTCTTGAAGTGTATTTCACGTTCTATGCTATGCTATAAAAGATGAATTATTTTCACAACATATTTTGATGGAATTTCTGTTTGTAGATTCAGGTTCCAAAGATTTAAAGGAAAAAGAGAACTAAGTTTCCTCAGGTGATAGTTCAGTTCAGTTCAGTTGCTCAGTCACGTCCGACTCTGCGATCTCAAGGACTGTAGCACACCAGGCTTCTTTGTCCATCGCCAACTCCTGGGGTTCACTCAAACTCATGTCCATTGAGTCAGTGATGCCATCCAACCATCTCATCCTCTGCTGTCCCCTTCATCTCCAGCCTTCAATATTTCCCAGCATCAGGGTCTTTTCAAATGAGTCACTACTTCACATTAGGTGGCCAAAGTATTGGAGTTTCAGCTTCAACATAAGTCCTTCCAATAAATATTCAAGACTGATTTCCTTGAGGATGGACAGCTTGGGTCTCCTTGCAGTCCAAGGGACTCTCAAGAGTCTTCTCCAGCAGTTCAGTTCAGTTCAGTCGCTCAGTCATGTCCAACTCTTTGTGACCCCATGAATCGCAGCACACCAGGCCTACCTGTCCGTCACCAAATCCCGGAGTTCACTCAGACTCACGTCCATCGAGTCAGTGATGCCATCCAGCCATCTCATCCTCTATTGTCCCCTTCTCCTCCTGCCACCAATCCCTCCCAGCATCAGAGTCTTTTCCGATGAGTCAACACTTCGCATGAGGTGGCCAAAGTATTGGAGTTCAGCTTTAGCATCATTCCTTCCAAAGAAATCCCACGGTTGACCTCCTTCAGAATGCATTGGTTGGATCTCCTTGCAGTCCAAGGGACTCTCAAGAGTCTTCTCCAACACCACACTTCAAAAGCATCAACTCTTTGGTGCTCAGCTTTCTTCAAAGTCCAACGCTCATATCCATACATGACCACTGGAAAAACCATAGCCTTGGCTAGACGGACCTTAGTCGGCAAAGTAATGTCTCTGCTTTTGAATATGCTATCTAGGTTGGTCATAACTTTTCTTCCAAGGAGTATGCGTCTTTTAATTTCATGGCTGCAGTCACCATCTGCAGTGATTTTGGAGCCCCAAAATAGCACCACAGTTCAAAAGCATCAATTCTTCAGCACTCAACTTTCTTTATAGTCCAACTCTCACATCCATACATGACCACTGGAAAAACCATAGCCTTGACTACATGGACCTTTGTTGACAAAGTAATGTCTCTGCTTTTCAATATGCTATCTAGGTTGGTCATAACTTTCTTCCAAGGAGTAAGTGTCTTTTAATTTCATGGCTGCAGTCACCATCTGCAGTGATTTTGGAGCCCCCCAAAATAAAGTCTGACACTTTCCACTGTTTCCCTATCTATTTCCCATGAAGTGATGGGACCAGATGCCATGATCTTCGTTTTCTGAATGTTGAGCTTTAAGCCAACTTTTTCACTCTCTTCGTTCACTTTCATCAAGAAGGTCTTTAGCTCTTCTTTGCTTTCTGCCATAAGGGTGGTGTCAACTGAATATCTGCGGTTATTGATATTTCTCTCTGCAATATTTATTCCAGCTTGTGTTTCATCCAGCCCAGTTTTCCTCATGATGTATTCTGCATGTAAGTTAAATAAGCAGGGTGACAATATACAGCCTTGATGGCCTCCTTTTCCTATTTGGAACCAGTCTGTTGTTCCATGTCCAGTTCTAACTATTGCTTCCTGACCTGCATACAGATTTCTCAAGAGGCAGGTCGGATGGTCTGGTATTCCCATCTCTTTCAGAATTTTCCACAATTTATTGTGATCCACACAGTCAAAGCTTTGGCATAGTCAACAAAGTAGAAATAGATGTTTTCCTGGAACTCTCTTGCTTTCTCTATGATCCCATGGATTTTTGTAGGGACGTTTAATAAACAGGTCACTCTCATCTTTGTAACTGGAGATTTCATAGAGAATCTCTGCTGAAATGACTGTGCTTAACACTATGTAGCAAAAATCCATTTTTAAAAATTTAATATTGCAATGAGAAGGTAAATGAAGGGAGATACCACAAAATACTTTTCTTTTCAAAAAAACAATTCTGAAATGTTGAAAGGCAGGATAACAGAAAAAAGATAAAGGGGAACCGACTAACATCTATCTTTGAAAAAATAACCAATTATGATAAAATATTTTGTGAACATTTTCTCCAAGTATCCATTTGTGAAGACCAGAAATAATTTAAAAGCCCAGGTCTAAAAATAGATAATATTATAGCAAATAATCCAAAGCTTGCTAAAACTCATTTGACTATTGGAGTGGTTTCCAGAGAATACTTTAGTCTTTAGTATTAACTTGGGTATTTTCACCTGTACAACATATAAACTATAAAATATTTTAGAATAAAATTAGAAAATTGCACTGTTTATTTACCATCTATTATCTCGTGCTTCAATAACTTTTGTTTCAAGATATATTCACATAGCATAAAATTCACCATTTTAAGTGTATAATTGAGTGTTATTCATATCGATATTCACAAGATAGCAAAACCATCACAAATGTCGAATTTCAGAACATTTTCATTATCCTCCCCCTCAAAAACCCCAGACCTGTTAATAGTCACTCCCCTTTCCCTATCCCCATGCCTTGACAGCTATGAATCTACTTTCTGTCTCTATGGATTCACCTATTGTGCGCTTTTCATGTAAACCCCAAACACAGTGCCTGTATATACAAAACTTTTAAATTCAAAAATATATTTTCCACCATTGGTATGGGAGTATTTCTTCCTGGTGAAAATCTCTATATGCATATTATTCTGCTGTACAAAGCACAACGCTCCATGTTATATCCTTTTGACTTTACCTTTTGAATCAATGCTGCTGCTGCTAAGCTGCTAAGTCACTTCAGTTGTGTCCGACTCTGTGCGACCCCATAGATGGCAGCCCAGCAGGCTCCCCTGTCCCTGGGATTCTCCAGGCAAGAACTCCGGAGTGGGTTGCATTTTCTTCTCCAATGTAGGAAAGTGAAAAGTGAAAGTGAAGTCGCTCAGTCGTGTCCAACTCTCAGTGACCCCATGGGCTGCAGCCTTCCAGGCTCCTCCGGCCATGGGGATTTCCAGGGAGGAGTGCTAAACTGGGGTACCATTGTCTTCTCCGTGAATCAATGCTCAGTTCAGTCACTCAGCCATGTCTGACTCTTTGCAACCCCATGAATTGCAGCACTCCAGGCCTCCCTGTCCATCACCAACTCCCGGAGTTCACTCGATGGACAAGTCAGTGATACCATCCAGCCATCTCATCCTCTGTCGTCCCCTTCTCCTCCTGCCCTCAATCCCTCCCAGCATCAGAGTCTTTTCCAATGAGTCAACTCTTCTCATGAGGTGGCCAAAGTACTGGAGTTTCAGCTTTAGCACCATTCCTTCCAAAGAAATCCCAGGGCTGATCTCCTTCAGAATGGATTGGTTGGATCTCCTTGCAGTCCAAGAGACTCTCAAGAGTCTTCTCCAACACCACAGTTCAAAACCATCAATTCTTTGGCATCAGCCTTCCTCACAGTCCAACTCTCACATCCATACATGACCACTGGAAAAACCATAGCCTTGACTAGACGGACCTTAGTCGGCAAAGTAACGTCTCTGCTTTTGAATATGCTATCTAGGTTGGTCATAACTTTTCTTCCAAGGAGTAAGTGTCTTTTAATTTCATGGCTGCAGTCACCATCTGCAGTGATTTTGGAGCCCCCCAAAATAAAGTTTGACACTGTTTCCACTGTTTCCCCATCTATTTCCCATGAAGTGATGGGACTGGATGCCATGATCTTCGTTTTTTGAATGTTGAGCTTTAAGCCAACTTTTTCACTCTCCTCTTTTACTTTCATCAAGAGGCTTTTTAGGTCCTCTTTACTTTCTGCCATAAGGGTGGTGTCATCTGCATATCTGAGGTTATTGATATTTCTCCTGGCAATCTTGATTCCAGCTTGTGTTTCTTCCAGTCCAGCGTTTCTCATGATGTACTCTGCATAGAAGTTAAATAAGCAGGGTGACAATATATAGCCTTGACGTACTCCTTTTCCTATTTGGAACCAGTCTGTTGTTCCATGTCCAGTTCTGCTTCGTGACCTGCATACAGATTTCTCCAATCTCTTTCCAAATTTTCCAGTTTATTGTGATCCACACAGTCAAAGGCTTTGGCATAGTCAATAAAGCAGAAATAGATGTTTTTCTGGAACTCTCTTGCTTTTTCCATGATCCAGTGGATGTTGGCAATTTGATCTCTGGTTCCTCTGCCTTTTCTAAAACCAGCTTGAACATCTAGAAGTTCACGGTTCATGTATTGCTGAAGCCTGGCTTGGAGAATTTTGAGCATTACTTTACTAGCATGTGAGAAGAGTGCAATTGTGTGGTAGTTTGAGCATTCTTTGGCACTGCCTTTCTTTGGAATTGGAATGAAAACTGACCTTTTCCAGTCCTGTGGCCACTGCTGAGTTTTCCAAACTTGCTGGCATATTAGTGCAACACTTTCACAGCATCATCTTTCAGGATTTGAAACAGCTCAACTGGAAATCCATGACCTCCACTAACTTTGTTCATAGTGATGCTTTCCAAGGCCCACTTGACTTCACATTCCAGGATGTCTGGCTCTAGATGAGTGATTACACCATCATGATTATCCAGGTCATGAAGATCTTTTTTGGACAGTTCTTCTGTGTATTCTTGCCACCTCTTTATATCTTCTGCTTCTATTAGGTCCATACCATTTCTGTCCTTTATTGAGCCCATCCTTGCATGAAATGTTCCATTGGTATCTCTAATTTTCTTGAAGAGATCTCTAGTCTTTCTTGTTTGGTTGTTTCCCTCTATTTTTTTGCATTGATTGCTGAAGAAGGCTTTCTTATCTCTTCTTGCTATTCCATGGAACTCTGCATTTAGATGCTTATATCTTTCCTTTTCTCCTTTGCTTTTCACCTCTCTTCTTTTAACAGCTATTTGTAAGGCCTCCCCAGACAGCCATTTTGCTTTTTTGCATTTCTTTTCCATGGGGATGGTCTTGATCCCTGTCTCCTGTACAATGTCATGAACCTCATTCCATAGTTCATCAGGCACTCTATCAGATCTAGGTCCTTAAATCTATTTCTCACTTCCACTGTATAATCATAAGGGATTTGATTTAGGTCATACTTGAATGGTCTAGCCATTTTTCCTACTTTCTTCAATTTACATCTGAATTTGGTAATAAGGAGTTCATCATCTGAGCCACAGTCAGCTCCTGGTCTTGTTTTTGTTGACTATATAGAGCTTCTCTATCTTTTGCTGCAGAGAATATAATCAATCTGATTTCAGTGTTGACCATCCGGTGATGTCCATGTGTAGAGTCTTCTCTTGTGTTGTTGGAAGAGGGTGTTTGCTATGACCAGTGCATTTTCTTGGCAAAACTCTATTAGTCTTTTCCCTGCTTCATTCCCCATTCCAAGGCCAAATTTGCCTGTTACTCCAGGTGTTTCTTGACTTCCTACTTTTGCATTCCAGTACCCTAGAATGAAAAGGACATCTTTTTTGGGTGTTAGTTCTAAAAGGTCTTGTAGGTCTTCATAAAACCGTTCAACTTCAGCTTCTTCAGCGTTCCTGGTTGGGGCATAGACTTGGATAACTGTGATATTGAATGGTTTGCCTTGGAGAAGAACAGAGATCATTCTGTTGTTTTTGAGATTGCATCCAAGTACTGCATTTCAGACTCTTTTGTTGACCATGATGGCTAGTCCATTTCTTATGAGGGATTCCTGCTCACAGTAGTAGATGAAATGGTCATCTGAGTAAATTCACCCATTCCATCCATTTTAGTTCGCTGATTCCTAGAATGTCGACGTTCACTCTTGCCATCTCTTATTTGACCACTTCCAATTTGCATTGATTCATGGACCTGACGTTCCAGGTTCCTATGCAATCTTGCTCTTTACAGCATCAGACCTTGCTTCTATTACTAGTCACATCCACAGCTGGGTATTGTTTTCGCTTTGGCTTCATCCCTTCTGTCTTTCTGGAGTTATTTCTCCACTGATCTCCAGTAGCATATTGGTCACCTACTGACCTGGGGAGTTCCTCTTTCAGTATCCTATAGTTTTGCCTTTTCATACTGTTCATGGGGTTCTCAAGGCAAGAATAATGAAGTGGTTTGCCATTCCCTTCTCCAGTGGACTACATTCTGTCAGACCTCTCCACCATGACCCGCCCGCCCTGGGTTGCCCCGCGGGCATGGCTTAGTTTCATTGAGTTAGACAAGGCTGTGGTCCTAGTGTGATTGGATTGACTAGTTTTCTGTGAGTATGGTTTCAGTGTGTCTGCCCTCTGATGCCCTCTTGCAACACCTACCATCTTACTTGGGTTTCTCTTACTTTGGGCGTGGGGTATCTGTTCATGGCTGCTCCAGCAAAGTGTAGCCTCTGCTCCTTACCTTGGACGAGGGGTAGCTCCTTACTGCCAACCTTCCTGACCTTCAACGTGGAATAGCTCCTCTAGGCCCTCCTGCACCAGTGCAGCCACCACTCTACTTGATAGCTTATATCTATCATTCTTCCCTCATTCAGCTGCCTCACTTATTGCTTCAGTTATAGAGATTTGAATCCCCTATCCTCAGCCTGACTGACAAGAAATGTCTCTTTCGCCTGGTCAAGTAAATCAAATTGTCAGGTTAGGGGTATTTCAATGTCCTCATTTCTTAAATACAAAAGATTTCCTGGAAGCTTTACTGTTTCTACTATTCATGTTATTGATTCATTTATTCTTCTATTAAATAATTTATTCTGCATCCCTACTATATGCTCTGCTCTATGTGCTATATATTAAGTGCTGGAAAAACAGGAATGCTTCCAAGTCACTAGTTTCCACTTTAGAGATGTCATAAGGGCAAATAGGTTATTGCCATGGAGTGTGATAAGAGCAGCAAGAGGAAACAGACAAAGGGGTTCTGGAAGCACACTTCAGTTTTGGCAGTCTGCAGAAATCTTCCTTGGAAAATTGTTATCTAAACTAAACCCCTAAGGATGAGCAGGAGGTAAGTGATAAGGGGAAATAAGGATGGGGCCAAAGATAACTCAAAATACTTCCTTGGATTCTAAGTACATTAATTTAATAAAGTTAATTTTCACCTATTCTGAACAAAGTCCTATACGGTATAGAAAGATAAAGGTAAAGTATATGAAAATGTATATCAGGTTAATATTTTTGAACAAATAGATGAATAAATATATCGCACCCAATGCCACGAACTTTCTAACAGAAGAAATATAACCTGTTGCCTGCTTTCCTCAGCACTTACAAAAAGACTAACACAGAACAAGAATACAATACTAGTTTTTACTAATCATGACAATGATCAAAATGGGAACAGGCTCTAGGGAAAAAACGTTTTGTAAAAAAGTAAATATACTTAGAGAACCAGGAAATTTAAACTGATGCATTAGTCCAGCTAACCCCACATAAAACTGCTGAAACAAATTCAAAATTTTCAGGTGCTCAGTGCAACAGTTTACTATGTACTTGCTCATATTACAATCAGATGTGGGGCAGAAAGGTTTCCATCACATTTTCCCAGTAGCAGAGAATTGAGAACCCAGACTGCTTCCATTTTTCCAGCTTTACTGAGGTATAGTTGATAAATAAAATTATAATATATTTAAAGCATATATGCGATGATTTGATGTACATATATATTATGAAAGATTCCAATCAGAGTTAATCAACTGATGGGATCAACAGTTCAGTCAGTTCAGTGGCTCAGTTGTGTCTGACTCTTTGCAACCCCATGAACTGCAGCACGCCAGGTCTCCCTGTCCATCACCAGCTCCCAGAGTCCCCCCAAACCCATGTCCATTGTGTTGGTGATGCCATCCAACCATCTCATCCTCTGTCATCCCCTTCTCCTGCCTTCAGTCTTTCCCAGGATCAGGGTCTTTTCAAATGATTCAGCTTTCTGCATAGGTAGCCAAAGTATTGAAGTTCAGCTTCAACATTAGTCCCTCCAATGAACACCCAGGACTGATCTCCTTTAGGATGGTCTGCTTGGATCTCCTTGAAGTTCAAGGGACTCTCAAGAGTCTTCTCCAACACCACAGTCCAAAAGCATCAATTCTTCAGCACTCAGCTATCTTTATAGTTCAACTCTCACATCCATACATGACTACTGGAAAAACCGTAGCCTTGACTAGATGGACCTTGGTTGGCATAGTAATGTCTCTGCTTTTTAATATGCTATCTAGGTTGGTCATAACTTTCCTTCCAAGGAGTAAATGTCTTTTAATTTCATGTCTGTAATCACCATCTGCAGTGATTTTGGAGCCTTCCAAAATAGTCAGCCACTTTTTCCACTATTTCCCCATCTATTTGCCATGAAGTGATGAGAGCGGATGCCATGATCTTCGTTTTCTGAATGTTGAGCTTTAAGCCAACTTTTTCACTCTCCTCTTTTACTTTCTCCCCACCCCCCATTTTATTTTATTTTTTAATATAAATTTATTTATTTTAATTGGAGGTTAATTACTTTACAATATTGTATTGGTTTTGCCATACATCAACATGAATCTGCCACAGGTATACACGTGTTCCCCATCCTGAACCCCCCTCTCTCCTCCCTCCCTGTACCATCCCTCTGGGTTGTCTCTGTGCACCAGCCCCAAGCATCCAGTATCATGCATCGAACCTGGACTGGCGATTCGTTTCATATGTGATAGTTTGCATGTTTCAATGCCATTGTCCCAAATCATCCCACCCTTGCCCTCTCCCACAGAGTCCAAAAGACTGTTCTATACATCTATGTCTCTTTTGCTGTCTCGCATACAGGGTTATCATTACCATCTTTTTAAATTCCATATATATGTGTTAGCATACTGTATTGGTGTTTTTCTTTCTGGCTTACTTCACTCTGTATAATCGGCTCCAGTTTCATCTACCTCATTAAAACTGATTCAAATGTATTCTTTTTAATGGCTGAGTAATACTCCATTGTGTATCCTCTTTCACTTTCATCAAGAAGCTCTTTAGTTCTTCTTCACTTTCTGCCATAAGAGTGATGTCATCTGCATATGTAAGGTTATTGATATTTCTCCTTGCAATCTTGATTCCAGCTTGTGGTTCCTCCAGTCCAGTGTTTCTCATGATGTACTCTGCATAGAAGTTAAATAAGCAGGGTGACAATATACAGCCTTGATGTACTCCTTTCCCTATTTGGAACCAGTGTGTTGTTCCATGTCCAGTTCTAACTGTTGCTTCCTGACCTGCAAACAGGTTTCTCAAGAGGCAGGTCAGGTGGTCTGGTATTCCCATCTCTTTCAGAATTTTCCACAGTTTATTGTGATCCACACAGTCAAAGACTTTGGCATAGTCAATAAAGCAGAAATAGATGTTTTTCTGGAATTCTCTTGCTTTTTCCATGATCCAGCAGATGTTGGCAATTTGATATCTGTTTTCTCTGCCTTTTCTAAAACCAGCTTGAATATCTGGAAGTTCATGGTTCACACATTGCTGAAGCCTGGCTTGAAGAATTTTGAGCATTACTTTACTAATGGTGTGATGAATGCAACTGTGCAGTAGTTTGAGCATTCTTTGGCATTACCTTTCTTTGGGATTGGAATGAAAACTGACCTTTTCCAGTCCTGTGGCCACTACTGAGTTTTCCAAATTTGCTGGCATATTGAGTTCAGCACTTTCACAGCATCATCTTTTAGGATTTGAAATAGCTCAACTGGAATTCCATCACCTCCACTAGCTTTGTTCATAGTGATGCTTCCTAAGGCCCACTTACTTCACATTCCAGGATGTCCGGCTCTAGGTGAGTGTGAGTGATCACACCTTCGTGATTATCTGGGTCGTGAAGATCTTTTTTGTACAGTTCTTCTGTGTATACTTGCCACCTCTTCTTAATATCTTCTGCTTCTGTTAGGTCCGTACCATTTCTGTTCTTTATTCAGCCCATCTTTGCATGGAATGTTCCCTTGATATCTCTAATTTTCTTGAAGAGATCTCTAGTCTTTCCCATTCTGTTGTTTTCCTCTATTTCTTTGCATTGATGGCTGAAGAAGGCTTTCTTATCTCTCCTTGCTATTCTTTGGAACTCTGCATTCAGATGCTTATATCTTCCCTTTTCTCCTTTGCTTTTCACTTCTTTTCTTTGCACAGCTATTTGTAAGCCCTCTTCAGACATCCATTTTGCTTTTTTGCATTGCTTCTTGGGGATGGTCTTGGTCCCTGTTTCCTATGCATTGTCATTAACCTCTGTCCATAGTTCATCAGGCACTCTGTCTATCAGATCTAGTCTCTTAAATCTATTTCTCACTTCCACTGTATAGTCATAAGGGATTTGATTTAGGCCATACCTGAATGGTCTAGTGGTTTTCCCCACTGAGATAGCGCACAAGTGTGGCCGAGAGGAGCTTCCCCATGTCCAAGGTAAGGAACGGCAGCTGTGCTTTGCTGGAGTGGCCATGAAGAGATACCCCATGTCCAAGGTAAGAGAAACCCAAGTAAGATGTTAGGCGCTGAGAGAGGGCATCAGAGGGCAGACACACTGAAACTACAATCACAGACACCTATCCAATCTTATCACAGCCTTGTTAACCAGTTAGCCTTTTCTAACTCAGTGAAACTAAGCCATGCCATGTGGGGCCACCCAAGATGGGTGCACCATGGTGGAGAGGTCTGACAGATTGTAGTCCACTGGAAAAAGGAATGGCAAACCACATCACTATTCTTGCCTCGAGAACCCCATGAAGAGTAAGAAAAGGCAAAAAGATAGGACACTGAAAGATGAACTCCCCAGGTCAGTAGGTGCCCAATATGCTACTGGAGATCAGTGGAGAAATAACTCCAGAAAGAATGAAGGGATGGAGCCAAAGCAAAAACAACACCCAGTTGTGGATGGGACTGGTGATAGAAGCAAGGTTAGATGCTGTAAAGAGCAATATTGCATAGGAATCTGGAATGTCAGGTCCATGAATCAAGGCAAATTGGAAGTGGTCAAACAGGAGATGTGTGAAGAACGATTTTCTAAGAATCAGCGAACTAAGATGGACTGGAATGGATACAATTAACTCAGGTGACCATTATATCTGCTGCTGTGGGCAGGAATCCCTCAGAAGAAATGGAGTAGCCATCGTAGTCAACAAAAGAGTCCGAAATGCCGTAGTTGGATGGGATCAACCATGGGTGTTCTTTAACATCCATCAGCTCACATATTTGCCAATTTGTGTGCTTGAAAACACTTAAAATCTAATCTCTTAGCAAATCTCAATTATACAGTAATGTTAGCAACTATAGTCACTATGTTATACATTAGATTCCCAGACCTTATTCTTCTAATAACTGAAATTTTGTATCCTTTTATCAGCTTCTTATTTGCCACACTTTCTAGCTCTTGGCAGCCACCCTTCTTTTCTGTTTCTTGAGTACATTTTTTTTTAAGATTCTACATCTAAATGATACCATGCAGTATTTAAGGCAATAATTTTCCTTTGCAAATGTCTTTGAGGAGGAATTCTAAGTGGTATGGGTTTACCCTATATCATGTTTGTTACCCTGTTATACGTCTCTAGCAAAACAAAAACAGGTATGTACAAAATTATTATTTGCAGCATTATTTATATTTGAAAATTAGTGGGAATGTCAAACACCTAACATTAATTGAATTGCCTATGGGTTATACCCAAACAGAATAATATGCAGCCATAAAAAAAGAAAAAAAAATCTATCTGAAGGGATATGAAGTACTTTCCAAGATATACTGGTAAGTAAAATGATTAAAGAGCAAAAGATAAATATGCTAAGTTTCCTTTTGTGTTGCTAAGCTGCTAAGTTGCTTCAGTCGTGTCCGACTCTGTGGGACCCCATAGACGGCAGCCCAGCAGGTTCTCCTGTCCCTAGGATTCTCCAGGCAAGAACACTGGAGTGGGTTGCCATTTCTATCTCCAATGCATGAAAGTGAAAAGTGAAAGTGAAGTCGCTCAGTCATGTCTGACTCTTTGCAACCCCATGGACTGCAGCCTCCCAGGCTCCTCCATCCATGGTATTTTCCAGGCAAGAGCAATAAACAAATAAGCATATATCTACTTGTTTTTGAAAAAATAAACAGACTGGAGCAAAACTATCATTGAACTCTGAACAACATGGTTTTCCCATCTAGCAGAGAATTGAGAATGTGTAAGCATGCACACACTTACAGGTGGATTTTATTTTCTATAGTAAGTACTTCTGTATCACAAAATTGGTGCTTGGTTCAATCAATGGTGCAGAGGAACCATGGACAAAAGGAACTCTGACTATAAGTTATATTCAGATTTTCAACTGTGCAGTAGGTCCATATACCTAACCCCCAATTCCTGTGTTGTTAAATGGTCAAGTGTAATGTGATTGCCAGAAGGAATAAGTAGGATTAGGGTGAAAGGGAAATAGGGTGACATTTCCTGAATATAATTTTAGGCACAGAATTAATGGAATCATGCTAATATTAAAGGGGGAAAAAACAAATAACTAAATCAAATGAATAAAGATGAGAGAAACATAAAATGGAACAGGAATATTAAAAAAAAAAACCCTAATTGTATTTTTTATGAACAACATACCCACACCAAAGGAGAAAAAAAGCAAGTGATTTTTTAGCACAATATTTTGACTTTAGATTCCCAGCCCCCCAAACAAAGAACTGTAAGAATGCAGGTTTATTTTCTTTTTTATAGTGGTATACGCTAGCAATTCTGAAACTACTTTCTGTGCATTATAGACTTAACTTCAGTGCTGAGAATAAGATAGTTCAGTATGTGTATACTGTTTAATCACTGAAAAGTGTGTTAGTTGCTCAGTCGTGTCTGACTCTTTGTGACCCCATGGACTATAGCCTACCAAGCTCCTCTGTCCATGGGATTCCCTAGGCAAGAACAGTGGAGTGGGTAGCCATTCCCTTCACCAGGAGATCTTCCCAACCCAGGGATCAAACCCTGGTCTACTGCATTGCATGTGGATTCTTTACTGTCTGAGCCACCAGGGGAGCCTCATTATTTTATTCTAATATTGATCATATAATTGTTCTGATTCTATTTAAATTTCATTTACAAATCTGAGATGATGAAAACATTTGAGAGCACATGTCCAATGTAGTCAGGCTAATGAAATAGCTGCAAAAAATCTGCTATATACAAAAAAATTTTCCACTTTTCTCTTTCTCGCCAGCATTATCACAGCTAAAATGAATTTAAATTTGTGATTTAATCACAGCATATCTATAGATTGGTTACCTTCTAGTACTCTCCTGAATGTCTGTGCTACTTTATCTGGAGATAGTTTTAAAAGATTTAAAATATGGGAAGAATCCAAAGTATTCTAAAAATGCTAATCAAATTCAAATCTCAATAGGACTGTTTTGTCAAAGTTGAAAAACCAGTGCCTAAATTCATGTAGAAGTGTGTAGGCTGGAGAATATCTAACAACAACAACAACAAAAATAGGAGAGAAGTGCTCTATCTGATTTCAAGATTTATAATAAGGGAATAACATTAAGGTAATATGAAAATGACTCAGTGTTTAAGTATTGATTTAAATCAACAAGAAAGATAGAAGAGCCAAGAAAGACCCATGGATATTTGGAAACTCTTAGGTGATGGAAATGGCATTCCAAATCAAAAAAAAAAAAACTATTTTGTAACTGGTATTAGGATATGTTGTTTACTATATGGAAGAAAAAAAAAGATTGCTATATCATCTCATAAATGAAAATCAGTTCATGGTACAATAAAAATCTAAATTGGAAAAATAAAATTGTTGGCAATTAAATTTTAGAGAACATCTTCATGACCAAAAGATAGATTAGGAAATAATTTAAGTAACACTTATAAACCATTAAACTTAAAAGTAAAGCTGATAGATATGACTGTGTAAAAATTTTAAACTTCTGTAAGATGAAAAAAACCCGAGTCAAGCCTAAAAGTTTACAGCAAGACATTTGTACTACAGATGATAGGCAAACAGATTAGTATCCAGAAAATCTGGAAAAGGCTTATGAATCAATTAGAAAAGGACAAGCATGAAAAGGCAATTCACAGAGGAAGAAACACATGGAAAATAAACTTGTGAAAGCATACTCAACTTCACTAGAAATCAGGAAACCATAAATTAAAACAGCCATGTGATTGTATTTCACACCAGTTAGCTTGGCAAAAATTTTAGGAGCTTTGCCATTTTAAAGGTTAGAGTGGTACCTCTGGACTTCTTATATTCTGGTGGAGGGCATGTTGATTAGCACAGCACTTTGTGGTGCAACCTGGTGGTTTCAAGCAAAACTGAAAATGTGCATAGGGTGGCTCAGCCATTCCTCATCGAGGTAAATACCCCAGAAAGACTCTTCCACCTGTGGACAGCTATATCCACATAGTTGTTCAGTGCAACAATAGGATGGTAAATAAATAAAACATGATGCAATCATCAGATGTACTAGAATTTAACAGTTAGAATGACTGAAAAAGTATATAAGGATCAACATCAGTAGTACTCAAGAGGATGCACAAAGAAATCTGCAGAAAAATATGTACAGTATATATTTTTAAAAAGAAAGCAGTATTTACTTTCAAGAAATGGCAATCCACTCCAGGACTATTGCCTGGAAAATCCCATGGACAGAGGAGCCTGGTGGGCTACAGTCCATGGGGTCGCAAAGAGTTGGACATGGCTGAGCGACTTCACTTTCACTTTCACTTTATGATTGCACAAAAGTTTAAAAACAAACAAACGACTCAGCAGACCAAGCATGAAGAAGGAAGGTAGACTTCATCTCAACAACTTTGCGGAGAAAGGAAGCTGAGTAGGAGTGGGGAGGGGATACCAGTGAATTTCATTTTGCCTATAATAGTTTATTTAAAAATAATTTAAGAAAATAGGATACAATGTCAGTGTATATAAAATTTCGGCAGTGATGATAGGGTAATTTTTATATTACATATTTCACTTTTAAGTACCTTGAAATGTCTCTGAAATATTAAAATATACATATGAACATGTAAGTAAAACTGAAAAAGTAGGGGGTTTGGAAAATATTATTTTTTACTTTAAGATTCATCAATTTGTCCTCATTACAGTATTTCTTCACAGAAATGTTCCATGGATCAATCCATATCTCATTACATACATTGAGTTTTATAATGAAAGTCTGTAGAATTATGGATAAGCTACAGAGGGGAAGACAACCTAAAGCATAGGTGGTGCTCTGGTCTTGACTACCATACTATGTCACTACATTTAAATAACATGGAGTTAAGGATCATAAATATCCTGGTTAAAAACATTTTGCTATGTTTCTTTGAAGTATTTCACATTAAAAAAAAATTTTATTTAAAAACTTGACTTGAAATATAAAACACCCATGTTCAAGATCATTCCTTGTGTTTATTTTCAAAGTACTTTTAACAATCGTTACTGTTGTTTTGCTCCTTCCATTTCAGACAACTGACTCTTCATCTGACATCAGCCTCAGCTTCTTTACCTGTACTTTAGCCTTGAAGAATCTTGCCACCCAGTTTGGTAGGTTCTCCCCTCTTTCGTTCAAAGGGCACGTCAGTTCTCTTTGAGGAAGCATCTGTTTCTTAGAAAAAAGGTGGTAATTATATTTGACAAGGAACTCCTTTTGCCCTAACAAGTGAGCTCATTAAATGACAGTAACTTTACTAGTATTTAATTGACAACTTATTAACTTATGTTTGCATGCTATATCTTCAGTTCCTAGAAGGCAAGAATCCTTCTGATTCATTTGCTTCATACAATGCCTAACAACCTCATCTGCATTGGAGTTCTGATGAATATAGAAGGTACTGCATTTAGAACACCAGCCAGGTACATGATCTGTTCCAGGGCCCTGTTGATGATGTTACAAGTCATTGATTAACCTTAGGATAGAGAAGATGTAATGGTAATGGCAGCTTAAGAATTTTTACATAGTAGCTTAAACTTGTTTGTCAGTTTAGAAGTTGAAAATAGGGTAGTGGTGTTTTGAGGGGATGTGTCTAGGTTGCTGTTGCTCAGTCGCTAAGTCATGTCTAATTCTTTGCAACCCCACAGATTGCAGCATGCCAGGCTTCTATGTCCTTCACTATCTCCTGGAGTTTGCTCAAATTCATGTCCACTGAGTTGGTGATGTTGTCTAACCATCTCATCCTCTGCTGCCCTCTTTACCTCCTGCCTTCAATCTTTCCCAGCATCAGGGTGTTTTCCAGCGAGTCAACTCTCATTTGAAAAGACCCTGATGCTTGCTCAAACTCATGTCCATCGAGTTGGTGATGCCATCCAACCATCTTGTCCTCTGTTGTCCCCTTCTCCTGCCTTCTATCTTTCCCAGCATCAGGGTCTTGTCTTAGGAGTCACCTCTTTACATCAGGTGGCCAAAGTATTGGAGCTTCAGCTTTAGCATCAGTCCTTCCAATGAATATTCAAGGTTGATTTCCTTTAGGATTAACTGGTTTGATCTACTTTCTGTACAAGCTACTCTCAAAAATCTTCTCCAGCACCACAATTTGAAAGCATCAATTCTTCAGTGCTCAGCCTTCTTAATGGTCCAATTCTCATATCTGTACATGACTACTGGAAAAATCATAGCTTTGACTATAAGTTGAGCCCATGTCAAATCTTTATGTCAAAGATGAATGGTGAGGTAGTTTATCAAAGAGGTTAATATCATCCTCCCACTCCCTGTAAAAACCATCTCATGGCACTTCTGCTATCAGCCTAATTGCAGAAAGAGGAGAGTTGGGGAGGGCTGCAGAGGGCTGCAGTTGGATGCTTGGGAAAATCTTCTTTGCATAAGTCTGATTAAATAATAGGAATGAAACCTAGAGCTGGAAAGGTGCCCAAGAAAACTACTAGTCTTTGAACGTGTCATAGGATCCAGGCTTTCACTCAGAAAAGGAAGAAGGCACCTTTCTTCATCTGTCTCTCCATCTTTGTTCTCTCAGGGAAATGTCCAGAATTGTGCTTTTAAAAGATGTTTAGTCACCAATTATATAAAACATGATTCAGAGAGGGAAAATAATTCACCCAGATAGCCCAAATAAAGAGATTTTAATGAGGTTCTAGTTATGGTGGCAGGGGGTAAAGGTGGGATTAAGGGAAAAAGCAAGGAATTAGGCACCCAGAGACAAGCGTTACAGGAAGCTATAACTACCTCTTTGAATCCTAAGGGTCAAAGGGAGAAACAGAGTTAATGAAGCCTAGGTCAGGCTGGGAGAGCAAAGGAGGGGCTTCAGGACAGGGACTTTAACTTGCCATTCAGGGAAGAAGCAGGAAAGATCCCTCTTCCTGCAACTTCCTCATTATTACTTCCTTTTATTTTATAACCTCAAGCTCTGCAAGAGTGCCTGAGAAACACTCTATGCAGCCTCCCCAGGACTCAAAGCTGGGCCGAAAAGTTTAAAGAATGGATCTAGAAAGGCAACCAAATAATAATTGGCACAATGATATAACAAAGCAGTTCTATATTCTAGTAAAATTTTATATTAAATTCAAATGACATATTATTACTATTACATTTGTATTCATTTTGTATCTTTTGTATTCATCTTGTGTATATATGTTTTGTGTGTGTGTGTGTGTGTATCACCTTTTAAGCAAATGTGATAAGCAAATATCACAGAGAAATTGAGTCAGAATTCAAACACATATCCACCTAACACAAAATCCATGCTGTTTCTATTTCCATAGTGATCACCATGGGAAATGACAAGAGTCACATGCTCTCATAGGCAGTATGGAGGAATTTATGAGGAACAAACCCAAGTGCAGAGAAGTGACTTCTCTAGTAAAGTTGGGCTTAGATCTCTTGCCTCCTAAACTCCCAATTAAATGTTGTTTGTTTTTCCAAACAACTTTTACAGATATCATTATCATCTAACACTCTTTTTTTGGTGAATATTTATACTTGTTGTGAAAACTTATGAGCAGATCAAGTTAGCATACTGAAAACTGCATCTATCCTCTACCTCACTTCTACCTCACTAAAATCCCAATACTGTACAATAAAACTAAAAAACAAAACAAAACAAAACAAAAAAAAACTGGTATAAATCCAAAATAATATGAAAAGGAGTGGAAAAAAAATGTCAGACAGGAAATTCCATCAAATTTCCAGAAGATGGAAAAAGGATGGAAATTTCAGCCACTGCAACTAAGTAGAAGCCAGAGCCTAAAATATACAGACAAAAGTCTCTAAAAATAAAGCAGCTGACTTCCCCTAGCAGAATGTTGATGAAATTCCCAACTGAAATTTGAAAGTACAATAGGGCATGCATGAAAGATGGATCTAAAACCATAGGGAATAATTAATCAGAAGTCTATATAGAACAATGCTGCTGCTGCTGCTGCTGCTAAGTCGCTTTAGTCATGTCTGACTCTGTGCGACCCCATAGACGGCAGCCCACCAGGCTCCCCTGTCCCTGGGATTCTCCAGGCAAGAACACTGGAGTGGGTTGCCATTTCCTTCTCCAATGCAGGAAAGTGAAAAGTGAAACAGAAGTCGCTCAGTCATGTCTAACTCTTAGCGACCCCATGGACTGCAGCCCACCAGGCTCCTCTGTCCATGGGATTTCCCAGGCAAGAGCGCTGGAGTGGGGTGCCATCGCCTTCTCCATATAGAACAATAAACCACCCCATATTGAGTTACAGAGGGATGACAGCAAGGATTTACATTTTAGACCAAATGAACCTCAGATAGTTTTCATCCCAAATAAGCTGAACAAATTGTCTTAGATGATTTTGAAGTAGCTAGTGTGACAACTGTGCCCCAGAGTAAAGGCCTTTATTTTCTACCACTTGCAGAGCCCATCTTACCTTACTTATCTTAAAACTAACCCTGGTAGTTATAAAACTTCTCTCAATAATACAGGACTCTCAGCCAGTCTTCCTATTGCCTTATTCTTATGTTTGACTAAATATTCAACGTTAATCAAACATTTGAGAACAGTCTAAAACAGAAAATTACAGCTCATAAACAAATAGAAAACTGATCCTTGACTTAGGACACAGAAATGAACTTAAATACATGAGTACCAAACAGCCAAGAACAACTAAAAATAAATGCCCCTCATAACTGTACTCAAGTAACTGAGAAGATATGAACCACCAAATCAAGGAAATACTATAAAACTGAAACAATTATATAATAAAAGATTTTTGAAACTAAAAATATGGTTGTTAAAATAAAATGCCATTAGAGATGGAGTAAGTAAATACCCTAAAGTATAGAACAAAAAAATTGATAAAATGTGGGAGAAAGCAAAATATATTTAAGGTCAGTTCAATTCAGATCAGTCACTCAGTCGTGTCCGACTCTTTGTGACCCCATGAATCGCAGCACGCCAGGCCTCCCTGTCCATCACCATCTCCCGGGGTTCACTCAGTCTCACGTCCATCAAGTCAGTGATGTCATCTAGCCATCTCATCCTCAGTCATCCCCTTCTCTGCCTGCCCCCAGTCCCTCCCAGCATCAAAGTCTTTTCCAATGAGTCAACTCTTCGCATGAGGTGGCCAAAGTATCAGAGTTTCAGCATTAGCATCATTCCTTCCAAAGAAATCCCAGGGTTGATCTTCAGAATGGACTGGTTGGATCTCCTTGCAGTCCAAGGGACTCTCAAGAGTCTTCTCCAATACCACAGTTCAAAAGCATCAATTCTTCAGCGCTCAGCCTTCTTCACAGTCCAACTCTCACATCCATACAACCACAGGAAAAACCACAGCCTTGACTAGACGGACATTAGTTGGCAAGTAATGTCTCTGCTTTTGAATATGCTATCTAGGTTGGTCATAACTTTTCTTCCAAGGAGTAAGCGTCTTTTAATTTCATGGCGCAGGCACCATCTGCAGTGATTTTGGAGCCCCCCAAAATAAAGTCTAACACTGTTTCCACTGCTTCCCCATCTATTTCCCATAAAGTGATGGGACCGGATGCCATGATCTTCGTTTTCTGAATGTTGAGCTTTAAGCCAACTTTTGCACTCTCCTCTTTCACTTTCATCAAGAGGCTTTTTAGCTCCTCTTCACTTTCTGCCATAAGGGTGGTGTCATCTGCATATCTGACGTTATTGATGTTTCTCCTGGCAATCTTGATTCCAGCTTGTGTTTCTTCCAGTCCAGCGTTTCTCATGATGTACTCTGCATAGAAGTTAAATAAGCAGGGTGACAATATACAGCCTTGACGTACTCCTTTTCCTATTTGGAACCAGTCTGTTGTTCCATGCCCAGTTCTCACTGTTGCTTCCTGATCTGCATACAGATTTCTCAAGAGGCAGGTCAGGTGGTCTGGTATTCCCAACTCTGTCAGAATTTTCCACAGTTTATTGTGATCTACACAGTCAAAGGCTTTGCCATAGTCAATAAAACAGAAATAGATGTTTTTCTGGAACTCTCTTGCTTTTTCCATGATCCAGTGGATGCTGGCAATTTGATCTCTGGTTCCTCTGTCTTTTCTAAAACCAGCTTGAACATTAGGAAGTTCACGGTTCACGTATCGCTGAAGCCTGGCTTGGAGAATTTTGAGCATTACTTTACTAGCGTGTGAGATGAGTGCAATTGTGCGGTAGTTTGAGCATTCTTTGGCATTGCCTTTCTTTGGAATTGGAATGAAAACTGACCTTCTCCAGTCCTGTGGCCACTGCTGAGTTTTCCAAATTTGCTGGCATATTGAGTGCAACACTTTCACAGCATCATCTTTCAGGCTTTGAAACAGCTCAACTGGAATTCCATCACCACCATTATCAAGTGGGCTTTCTAAGGCCCACTTGACTTCGCATTCCAAGATGTCTGGCTCTAGATTAGTGATCACATCATCATGATTATCTGGGTCTTGAAGATCTTTTTTATACAGTTCTTCCGTGTATTCTTGCCACCTCTTCTTAATATCTTCTGCTTCTGTTAGGTCCATACCATTTCTATCCTTTATTGAGCCCATCTTTGCATGAAATGTTCCCTTGATATCTCTAATTTTCTTGAAGAGATCTCTAGTCTTTCCCATTCTGTTGTTTTCCTCTAGTTCTTTGCATTGATTGCTGAAGAAGGCTTTCTTATCTCTTCTTGCTATTCTTTGGACATCTGCATTCAGACGCTTATATCTTTCCTTTTCTCCTTTGCTTTTCGCCTCTCTTCTTTTCACAGCTATTTATAAGGCCTCCCCAGACAGCCATTTTGCTTTTTTGCATTTCTTTTCCTGGGGATGGCCTTGATCCCTGTCTCCCATACAATGTCACGAACCTCATTCCATAGTTCATCAGGCACTCTAAGGTCTGTCTAATCAAGGCTATGTTTTTTCCAGTAGTCATGTATGGATGTGAGAGTTGGACTGTGAAGAAGGCTGAGCGCCAAAGAATTGATGCTTTTGAACTGTGGTGTTGGAGAAGACTCTTGAGGGTCCCTTGGACTGCAAGGAGATCCAACCAGTCCATTCTGAAGGAGATCAGCCCTGGGATTTCTTTGGAAGGAATGATGCTAAAGCTGAAACTCTGATACCTTGGCCACCTCATGTGAAGAGTTGACTCATTGGAAAAGACTTTGATGCTAGGAGGGATTGGGGGCAGGAGGAGAAGGGGATGACCGAGGATGAGATGGCTGGATGGCATCACTGACTCAGTGAATGTGAATCCGAGTGAACTCTGGGAATTGGTGATGGACAGGGAGGCCTGGCATGCTGCGATTCATGGGGTCGCAAAGAGTAGGACATGACTGAATGACTGAACTGAAAGCAACTTAGCTCACAGGGGTCCAGTGTTCTTTTTGCTACTTAGTCATTTTGCAGGTCTTTACCAACTTCATTCTGATTCTTGACATATGTAAATGGCTCTTGATGCACAAGCATAATTCTTGCGCTATTCCCCACAGGAGGAAAGAGAGACAGAACTCTGGGGTCTCTCTACTTGATGTTACCTGTTCTGTGTGGGAGGAAGATAACACTCTGCCTTGAAACCCAGGAATCAAAAAGGTAGATTTATGTCCACTGGGTCCTTCAAAGCCTCCAGTGCTTTAGGGAAGTGGGGGGCTCTGTGCCTTACCTGGATTCTAGTCCTAAAGGGATGCTTTCTGGGAGTCAGACAAAATCTATGACTTCAGCTGTTGTAAATTGCATGGTCCTGAATCAAGGCAGGTGGATTATGTATTCTCTTTGTTTTCACTCTGGATTTATGGGAAGGAAAGGTTATTTTTCCCCTTGTCCAAATATCTTAAATCATTCAAAGGCAGCATTAGATTTTAAGCAGAAAAATGCAAATGTAACTGGGACACTTACAATGACCTAAATACATGCTGATTACCTTTTCTGTTATTTTCTGGCCTTAAATAAAGAAAATAAAATAAATGTCAGCAGTAAGATAAATGAAAATAGGTCAGACTACAGAACCATTAGATCAAAAGCAGTTAGAGCCAAACACACCTTTCCCAAGTGGGAAGTGAGAAATCAACATGTAAATGAAAAGCACTGAAGAGTCCTGGAAGTTCCTCTGTTAGCCTTGGCAATTAGCAGGAGGGTATTAAATTATTCTGGAGACTGCATCTTGTAAAGGGAACAAAGTGGAAATGCTGGTAATGTTACTGAAAGAGATGAGTCACTCCAAAACAGAACTTGCACTGAGTGGGACTCACATTCTCTAGAAAATTAGAAGAATGAACTATGAAGGATATTCCCTGCTGAGACAGATCATGGAGAAGACAATCCAGTTTTATAGTCTGTGTGTGTGTGTGACTGTGTGACTGTGTGTGTGTGCGTGTGTGTGTGTAAAGGGCTGCTGATACTCTTCAATCAACTATAATTGAAAGCCCAATACACTACCATGTGATGATCAAACGCTTATAGCAGAACCATGGACTCCCATGGTTGAAGACATAGCAATTGTACTCATTCCTATTAATGATTGTTATGCCATGCTATTCCTTGTTGAAATTTTGCTTCTCATGTCCCATTATATAAAATCAAGTTCACATACAGATCTTTGTCCTACAAATTTAACAGAGTCAATACTATTTGCACATGCATGAAGGAAAGAGAATCAGCTGAACAAATAAGGAATATACCTGTTTAAAAAAAGCTGCTTAGATGAATGGATAAGAAAGCTGTGGTACATGTACACAATGGAGTATTACTCAGCCATTAAAAAGAACGCATTTGACTCAGTTCTAATGAGGTGGATGAAACTGGAGCCGATTATACAGAGTGAAGCAAACCAGAAAGAAAAACACCAATACAGTATACTAATGCATATACATGGAATTTAGAAAGATAGTAATGATAACCTTGTATGAGAGACAGCAAAAGAGACACAGATGTATAGAACAGTCTTTTGGACTCTGTGGGAGAGGGCGAGGGAGGGATGATTTGGGAGAATGGCATTGAAACATGTATACTATCATGTAAGAAATCAATCACCAGTCTAGGTTTGATACAGGATGCTTGGGGCTGGTGCACTGGGATGACCCAGAGAGATGATATGGGGAGGGTGGTGGGAGGGGGGTTCAGGATTCAGAACTCATGTACACCCTTGGCGGATTTATGTCAATGTATGGCAAAACCAATAAAGTATTGAAAAGAAAAAAAAAAAAGCACAGAAAAAAGAAAGAAAGAAAAAAAATATGCCAAGAACAAGGCTTTAAATGAATCTCACAATCCAAAAAAAATAAAAAAATAAAAAAAGCTGCTTAAAAAATGTTTTTAGAAAAAGACAAGATTTGTGAGATATCCTCTCAAAGAAGGAAAGGGAGCAGTTCTGGGAATTTAGCTAGGCAATGTGATAGTAAAGAAGGCTTTAAAAATTCATGGAGAATTTTAGAGACCAAATAATCAATGATTAAATTGATTATAGATATTAACTCTCAAAAATATAATACATTCTTGTTTCAATTACAGATAGTCCACATAATATCTGTTCTCTTATATTGCCCAAATTACTATGAATCTACAGAGAATCTTGAGTTTTTACCTAAAATGTCAAAAATATCACATGACAAAGACCCGAAAGAGTTTCAACTTTAGAGAAAGATGTATTTCAAATTCCCTTCGGTCTAATCTGTAGGAGAAATAAAGCCCTATCTTTACTACTAGTTGTTAGCCTTTGGAATGTACCATTTTCCACATCATTCAAGAAAAACGTAGGAAACATAACAGGGCCCACCACTTTATATTCAATACATTCTAAGTGTGTGTTTGAAATTCCTTTTATCTTCTTTGCCCTCTTGGACAAATGGAATTTTCAAATAGCAAAAAAGAAAAACTTACCATTCCTTAGCAATATAACTCATAAGATGGGCTCTTAAAAAGGTCGTTGAGTTTGTGACAGACAAATTATTTTATTTTTAAATGAGCATCATAATGCTTATTTACTCAATTAAATATAAAAGTGAAAGTATATGGTTTCATTTTTATTAGCAATATTTAGACTATATATCCTGAATTTACATTTAAAAACTCACCAACAAGCTTACATAGAAAGGGAAAAAAACCTAGAACTGCCAACTTTCTCTTCATCTACTGAAGACAAACAGTAGAGATGACACTATCTTACTTCAAGACAATATAAAGCTACAATAATCAAGTGCCAAAGTGATGCTTTTGAAGACTCTTGAGAGTCCCTTGGGCTGCAAGGAGATCACTCCAGTCTATCCTAAAGGAAATCAGTCCTGAATATTCATTAGAAGGACTGATGCTGAAGCTGAAACTCTAATACTTTGGCCACCTGATGCGAAGAACTGACTCACTAGAAAACACCCTGAGGCTGGGAAAGATTGAAGGTGGAAGGCAAAAGGGATGACAGAGGATGAGGTGGTTGGATGATATCACTGACTCAATGGACGTGAGTTTGAGTAAGCTCTGGGAGTTGGTGGTGATGGACAGGGAGGCTTGGCATGCTGCAGTCCATGGAGTTGCAAAGAGTTGGACATGACTGAGCGACTGAACTGAACTGAACTGAATCAAGACAGTGTGGTACTGGGACAAGAATAGACAAATAGATCAATGGAACAGAATAGAGAGCCAGAAATAGACCACACAAATATAGTCAACTAATTTCTGACAAATGAGCCAACCCAATCCAATAAAGAAACAATAGACTTTTTAACATATGGTGCTGGAACAGCTGAACATCCATAGGCAAAACCAAACCAAACCAAATGAAACAAAACCAGAAAACAAACAGAAAAGAACAAATTTTTTAAATGAATTTATTATAGATCTTATATCTTAAAAAAATGCTCAAAGTAAATCACAGACCTAAATGGAAAACATAAAACAGTAAAACTTCTAGAAGATTACCTAGGAGAAAATCTAGATGACCTTTGGCAATGAGTTGTTAGATATATCACCACCCCCTAAAATCCATCCATCAAATTTAACTTCATTAAAATAAAATTTAAAACTTCTGCTCTACAAAAGAAATTGTTAAGAAAATGAAAACAAGCTACACTGGAGAAAATATCTGCAAAACACATATCTGATAAAAAAGACTTGTATTTAAAATATACAAGGAATCCTTAAAACTCAACAATAAGGAAAAATCCAATTTAAAAAATAGATGAACAATCCTCACCAAAGAGGATATACAAATGGCAGGTAAAGATATGAACAGATGCTCAAGATCATATGCCATCAAAGACATGCAAACTAAGATGACAGGGAGAGACTGCTACATACCTATTAGAATGGCTAACATCAAATGCTGGCAAGGATATGGAGTAACAGGAACTTTTATTCATTGCTGGTAGCAATGCAAAAAGGAACAGTCATAAACAGTAAATAGTTACTATACAATACAGCTATCATACTCCTTGATAGTTATCTAAATGAATTAAACACATATAATTTGAAAATACAAACACACAGAACCCAAAACTTGGAAGCACGTAAGATGTCCTTCAATAGGTGAATGGATAAACTGTGGTCTATCCACAAAATGGAATGTTATTCAGTGATAAAAAGAAATGGACTATCAAGCCACACACACACACACACACACACACACACACACACACACACACACACACACAGGGAAATGGAAGAACCTTAAATGCATACACTAAGAGGAAGATGCCACTTTGAAAAGGCCACATACTATGTGATTCCAATTATATAATTTCTGTAAAAGACAAAACTAGGGAGACAGTATAAAGATCAATAATTGTCGGGGGTTAGAAAAGAGGGAGAGATGACTAGTCAGAGCACAGATGACTTTAGTGTCATGAAACCATTCTGTATGATACTGTGGTAGTGGATACATGACATTTTGTATTTGTCAAATAAACATGGACAGCCCATAGACATGTACAACACAGAGTGAACCCTGATGTAAACTATGTTCATTTCAGTTCAGTCGCTCAGTCATGTCTGACTCTCTGCGACCCCATGGATTGCAGCAGCCAGGCTTCCCTATCACCACCTCCCAGAGCTTGCTCAAACTCATGTCCATTGGGTCAGCGATGCCATCCAACCATCTCATCCTCTCTCATCCCCTTCTCCTCCTTCCTTCAATCTTTCCCAGCATCAGGGTGTTTTCTAGTGAGTCAGTTCTTCACATCAGGTGGCTAAAGTATTGGAGTTTCAGCCTCAGCATCAGTCCTTCCATGAATATTCGGGACTGATTTCCTTTAGGACTGACTGGTGTGATCTCCTTGCAGTCCATGGGACTCTCAAGAGTCTTCTCCAACACCACAGTTCAAAAGCATCAATTCTTTGGTGCTCAGCTTTCATTATAGTCCAACTCTCTTATCCATACGTGACTACTGAAAAATCATAGCCTTGACTAGATGGACCTTTGTTGGCAAAGTAATGTCTCTACTTTTTAATATGCTGTCTAGGTAGGTCATAGCTTTTCTTCCAAGGAACAAGCGTCTTTTAATTTCATGGCTGCAGTCACCATCTACAGTGATTTTTGGAGCCCAGGGAAATAAAGTCTCTCACTGGTTACATTTGTTTCCCCATTTATTTGCCATGAAGTGGTGGAACTGGAAGCCATGACTATGGCTTTCAGTTAATAATGCATTAATATTTGTTCATCAACTGTAACAAGTATACCACACTAATGAAGGATGTTAATATTAGGAGAAATTGTGGCAGGGGGTGGGTAGGCAATGGGGTGGGGGTGTATGGGGAGTCTCTGTATTCTCTACTGAATTTTCTCTGTAAACTGAAAGCTACTTTAAAAATAAAGTTTATTATATAAATAAATAAATAAACAAATGTTTTAAAAAGCATCACTTTTCTAAAGGAGGCATGTAGCCTCCTCAGTGAAAGTTAATGACCAGCCTCAGCAAGTTAGTTTTTCCCTCTGTTCCTTTGCTTCTCCCACTCCACTTCCACCATCAGCTCACTCTTATTAATTGGTGAGACCCAGTTAAGTGATATCCTGAGTCAGGTTCTTAGACAGGAACTGTATTGAGTATAATCATCCTATGATACCAACAATGCTATGATTATGAATGAAAGGGAAAAAATGTTAGCCAAAGAACATACTCTGTCAACAAGTCCCTGTTTCCAAAATATATGACTGAAGGTTGAGAGATGGGGTACGTAAGAACACTCTCCAGCCAACTGCACTGTTTCAACTTGAGAGGATGCTTCTCTGTCCTCTGCAGTATGGTGGGAGGAAAGCTTCCTTCCAGAGCTTTCTCTGGAAGCTGGTTTTCCAATATGGCAGAGTCATGGAGTAATTTATCAGTGGCTCTCAGGACTTCACCCCTGGCTTTATAGTGGCCAACATTCTTATATTCTGTTCAGAGCAAAATAAAAATAAAAATACCACATCAAAATGCTTGCCATCTATAACCCATGATAGAATAAGGAACACACAGTTGGAAGGTTGCAGCAGAAGGTGCCACTGACCATTCCATTTAACTTGTTAACTCTTTCCCTGAAAGAGATCTTGTGTGTGCTGTATCCATAAACTGAAAGGATATGTGCTCCTTAACCTCCACAGTTTGGAGAGATTCCCCCCAAGACTGCCCCGTCCCAGCCGTAAGTCAATTCAGTCCTCTCTCATCATCACTTTGCCATGGATAAACCTGGTAGGGCTTAAGCAGTGGAAACGAGAAGTCACATGGTCCAAGTCGTGCGCCACCACTTCAAGGCAAAGATATTGAGTCAATTTTATTTCATTCTAACCAGAATTGTCAGCCAAATAAATTGAATACAGAACTCCGTAAAACAAAAAACATAGCAGTCAAGGCAGTGTATTAACAGATCAGCTTCTGAGTTTGCTTTTATTAGGAAATGTTTACAGCCTTTGTGGTGGGCATCCTCTGGGATAAATAGAAACGGCAATCAGGGCTGCAGATTTTCAAATGACATACTGTTGTAGGTGATGACACATACAAACCCTAACTAATACATATTGGCCTCTAAAGAGCTTGGGTTCTAGCCAACATGTTTAGAACACTCATATAGAGTATCCTTGTATCCTGCCCTTGGACTTGACACCCCACTCAATATTAAATGAGGCAAAGAGTTAAGGAATTTCCACTTGTGGCTTGCCTGTGTTTCTATCTTGTCAGGAACAAGTAAACACATTATGTCCAACTTCTAAGATTGTAGACACACATATGGGACATTGAGTCAGCATCTTAGGGAAGTAAGCAATTCACAGCAGCTCCGTAATCAATCAGACACAGGAGACAATGGAGACAGTCCTATTCTTGCTCTCTGACTACCCGTGGAACCTAGAGCTCTTGGGATCAATGAATCTAGCCATTGGGGTCATAGAGTGTCAGTTTGCATTTATGTTTGAAATAATGAATATGTGTGTTTACACTCCACGTCTGTTTTCTTGCTAGGCTAAACTTGTAATAGTCCCTGTCACTGATGCTGTTTACTTCACATCTGTTTTCTTCATTAGGGAGCTCACTCAGTTATAACCAGTAAAATAACTTAGTTTCCCCAGCACATTTTGCAACTCAAATCAGTCCCCAGTGTGTTTCCGTAAGCTCCAATTTGGCAAAAATACAAAGCTTGACTTGCTTCTGGAATTTCAGAATGCTAAAAAAAAAAAGGAAACTTTTCCACAAGCACTGAGCTCAGTTACATTGTTGCCATATCCATCCAAGGAGTCAAAGCGCTCCCCAGTTAGTCTGGCTAGGCTTAATTTGCTGTATTATTTTAAAAGATGTGAGGACAGAAAATATTGTATATGAGCTGTTGGTGAAAGAAGACAGGAAAAAATATCATTCTAAAATGTTCATTGCAATGATGCTTTGAAAGCAGTTTTCAGAATGTCAAATTAGCAAGCATCATTTTTATTCCTGTCAGGATGAAACACCAACGATGATGCTTGGCCAAACTTTTCAAGTGCCTCCTAGTAAGCAGAGCGGGAACATAAGTAAGGAAGCCAAACATGGTACAGGCACCTGGCAAAATTCCTACTTCCAGTGGAAATCAATTTTTTAATCTTCCATTATATCCCTACTAAGTCCTCTAAAAGAACAAAACATGATGGCAGTTTCCAAAAAGCAACTTACCTTTGCCTCTGTTTCACACAACATGGGGTTCCCTTAACCAAGTTAGGAAAGCTGAATTTAGGTGTCATAGTGAATATTTATTTTTCTGAACTTCCTCCTCACAATCAGAAATTTAGAAAAATTGGATCTTCTCCCTACTGCTTTAAATAGTTTTGGTTCTTCTAGAGTCCCTTCTTTTTCACTTTATAAATTTTTTTTACTAAAGACCTCTAGCAAGGGATTTCTTAAATATTAATAGCATTGAGAAAATCTGTCTTGTCTATCTAAAGGAGATCATACCCTGGTGGCTCAGACAATAAAGAATCTGCCTGCAATACAGGAGACCTGGGTTTGATCCCTGGGTCAGGAAGATCCCCTGGAGAAGGGAATGTCAACCCACTTCAGTATTCTTACCTGGAGAATTCCATAGGAAGAGGAGCCTGGTGGGCTACAGTTCATAGGGTACCTAAGAGTCGGACATGACCAGGCAACTATTTACTTACTATACTTCATCTATGAAAAATTAATTCTGATTCTAAAATTGACAGAATCTATTTTTTCCCGTAGGTTTGAAAGGCTGCATGAAACTTTTCTTTATTTCTGTCTTTGAAGTTTAACTGTTTAGGAACCATGTAGGCAAACTGAGGCCCAGAAAAGGTACAAAATACAATGAGAAAATGGTATTCATCGATATTTTGGGGAGAAAAGATGGAGGGACAAGGAAAGAAAAGAGAAATGCTGCTGGTCCAGTACTCCCAGCCCTGTGCCAGGATTTCTGTCTTAGGCAACAAAGACAATCTGTGAACCTGTGGGCACATATCTAAAGTCGCTTAGACCTACACGTTTTCTGATTGTCTCTGTTTGATTAAATAAGCCTCAAAGACATAATGAATAATTTATGATAAATCAATGTCTACATGGAATAAAAGCACATTTTAAAAGGGTTGTTTTATGTCTAAATCCAAAGTAAATGCTAAGCTTGTCCCTTTTTGTGAGCTCTTTTATTACCATTGTTTTGGTTTTATTTTTAATTTGAAAAATAATTAAGAATAAGAAATAATATTCAATAGCACTTTTACAGGTGGCAAAGTAAGCTACATACATTATCCCCAGGACCTTCACAACCGAATGGTTAGGTTGGTTATCAGCATTAGTATGTGTTTGGGATATTAGCTCTATAGAGGAGCAAATGGAGACATGTGATGTGATTGCCCTAACCCTTAAGAAGCACTATCACATTTCAGCTCACGTATTTTACAGTCTAACTCTGGGTCCTTTCAATTATTTAAAGACTCATTTTTAAGAGAGGCTTCCCTGGTAGCTCAGCTAGTAAAGAATCCTCCTGCAAAGCAGAAGACCCTGATTCGATCCCTGGTTTGGGAAGATCCCCTGGAGAATGCAAAAGGCTACCCATTCCTGTATTCTAGCCTGGAGAATACCATGGACTGGTATTAGTCCATGGGGTCGCAAAGAGTCAGACACAACTGAGTAACTTTCACTTTCACTTTTACTTTTTAAAGAGAACTTTTCTCAAGCTGTGGGACAGACCCACTCATATGCTAAGGAAGCTCTACACAGTTTTCTAAGGCCAAGATGCAAGTCTCAGAAACCTTCCGCTATGTGTCAGTTCCAATGCTTGGTCATTCCCAAACCACAGTGTTCATGAATGGGAGAGTTATGGGGTGTACTGAGACTCTATAGCTCCCCAAACGTGCATTCTCCTGATCTGATATAGCTGAGTCCTCCCCATCATCCCCTTAATTCACTCCTAGATATAAATACTCAGGGAAGGAGCAGGTCCTAACCTAAACATCAAAAGAGTATTATAGAAATATTTTATTGCCTTCTCTTTCTTCCTATATCCCAACAATTTCAAATGATTATTGGTGAAGTTAATGTTACCTGTATCTTATCTGAAAGGAAGGGTAGGAAGACATACAGCAGAAAGGTTCGGCTATCTGGAGCCTTCTCTGAGTATGCTAAAGTATGAGGCTGACAAGTTCCAGGCATGAACTTCTGAATGTATCTTTCATTTCAGTTTGTCTTGCATCTTAACTTCAGGCTTCCTTTTGTAGAGTTAAAAACACTATGTGTCCTTCACCTTTTACCTTTGAGATTTTCAAGAGTTTATGTAAATATTAAGGAGCAACTGTAGCTCCAACATCTCTTGGGCACCTATCTTGTACAAAGAACTTGTGAGATATAACACAAGGTTAGACCACTTTGAGATGAGTCCTCATCCCTACCCTATACCATCTCTACTGCTTCCTCTGTATGCTAAAGAAAAGCGATGTGGTCTCACAACCAAGACTATTGTGCAGAACAGATCTAGTCATCTTGAGTAGTTTTGGTCTTATCAGAATTTACCTGGTTGCTATTATTAAGTGGTAATGGTGATAATACCCAACTTACGGGATGTTTTTAAAAGGAAAAGTGATATAATGTAAAAACTAAATGCTAGGTGAACATAGTAAACTGCCGGGGTCCAGCCCCGGTGGATCCAGGGTGATTCGAAGGTGGGGACGGAGTCGGCATCTTTGGAAAAATACATATTTAATCACAGATATAGAGAGATTGGAAATGGATAGTGCAGTAGGAAGATTAGTGGAGAAAAAGAGGCTGAATAACTTGGATTACGTGGAATAGTATCCATGCTCCAGATGGGAATTCAGCCAGAAAAATGGGAGCAAGAAAGAAGCGACATGGGGGAATCAGTCTTTCCGGAAACTGATCCGATTTCTTTATTTTTGGGTTTGCTTATATACCTTTTGTTACACATAGGGATGAATACAGAGTCACGTGGGGGTCAGCAGTCCTGACCTTTATCAAAATCAGGTGCTTCACATAAATGTATATAAAAAAAATGTCTTAGGGATATTACATCATCTTCTGGCCATGAGTGAGACCTGCTGACATTTTATGATCCTTTCTCTCTGATAACCAAAAAAACTTATTTCTTCCAAGGGTGTTTTTTCTTAAACCAGGCACCACCCTCCAAATAAAGTTACATTCCTATAGGGTGAGGGTGTAGTGAGTTACAATCAAGAAAGGAATTTATTTAACCCAAGGTTAACATGATTAATCTTAAAGGTTAATACTTATTTCTCCTATATGCTTAAAGGTTAATACTTATTTCCTCCTATATGCTAGTTATATTCATTATAAGTGTAGGGAACATGGAGATTTAGCAGCAAACATCAGCCTAACAAATGAAAATCCTTTCATCAATGCTCCCCTTAAGATCTATTTAGTCTTAAGATATGATAAAGTTACATTTTTAGATAGCAAGGACACAGTGATATATAACAAAGTACAGTGATCTATTACAAAAGAGAAAATCCATTAACTCAAAAAGTCTAGTATTGCTAACATTAAAAACTACTGTATTTCCTTTGCTATATTCCAGATACATTGATTAATATATTCCCAAGTGCCTAAGGATATGGAGGCCTGGCGGCAATCATTGACTCAACAAGAAGAAAAAGTCCTATGCTAATTAAGACTCTCAAAATACTCCAAAACTCTCTGTGCTGTTTACAGTTGAGAGGTAGTAAACAATCTCGTGCCTAGTGGCAGCAGTATGGATAATCCTGTCACACAAGCTAGTCTGTCAGCAGAGAGGTTTGACCTGAGACATCCTTGTCCCACCCAGAGCAGGGAATTAGCAGCAATTATTGACACAACAAATGAAGAACCCTTCACCAATATAATTCCTAACCAACTATACTAATAATTTCTAACTCCCCAAAATAATTTGCCTTTAGTAAGTCTAAAACATCTCATGCCTCTCAGGTTGGGAGGCTGTAAACAATCACATGTGGCCGGACAAACCTATACAGGTGGGCTAGATAACCTTCAGAGGAGTCCGTAAGCTGAAACACTCTTGTCACGCCCAAGAATTTTTATTGCCTTGGAGCTGCACGTTTACTCCTCCTCCGAGAGAAATGGTTATGGGGGAGAGCCCCCCGTAAAGTCAGAGGTGTAGGTGAGAGCATAAAACAGACTCTGGCTTTGGGGTTAGATGCTCGGGAACAGGGGGTTTCCTGAGGCTTGATCACGCCTTTGCGTATGCCAAGCCTCCTTCCTCATGACCTTTGCCATGGGCGGAATTCCTCACGCTGGCCCCCGGCAGTAAACATTTGAGAAACAGTAGTTATTATAGTTTTGAATATTAAATCCTGAAGGAAGTTGGAGGGATGAAGTGGTGGGAAGTAGGGGCTGTAAGAATACTCCCATTGAGAATTTAGGCTTGGGAAAGTATAAGGCATTTCTTCCTAAGCACACTGGCAGCTACTGAGGACTTGTGATCAAAGGTAACCTGGGATCTTGCTTTTAGGTGTCACTGGTAGTTTCTAACGAACTACTTGATCTAATACATAGGGACTTAACTCAGCGGCTGCTTCCTGAATCCTTAACAGGTTCTTTGAAGTACAACATTTCAGAGAAATTGAGGATTGTCTGAAGTGCTTGGCAACATGTATTAGCTTTTCAGATGTCTAATGCTTGCATATTTCACATCTTTCAAATCAAGAAACCTGGGAGAGTCAATGGAAAAGATTACAGCAATGATGAATCTAAGGAAAGAACTTTGATTCAATCTAAAAATTCAACAACTGCTTTTGAATACCTTCTAAGGCAGAACGGATGATAGAAAAATGGAAAATCCTCTCTTCTTGGACTTGAGGAAAGATACATCACAATTAACTAAGATACATGTTTTACAGTAGAGGCAGAGACATCTAGAATTTCCTTGGAAGGAAAAGAGATGTTAATTCTGAGGGCATGTTCAGAAGTAGTAGAATAGGTGGCTTTAGAGCCAAGGTCTAGCAGGTTGGCCAGGGAAGAGGGAAAAGAGTACATAAAATAGAACACAAAGAAAAATGGTACACAGAGGGCAACAGAGGAAATGACCAGAGAGAGCTGAAGAATACATAAATTCATGTAATATTTGAGAGGTATGACCAAAGGTCCTCGTAACATTTCCCAATCAGAGGGGGAAACTATAGGGCTTCTTGATAAACAGTAGAAATGTGTGCAAGTGGAACACATTTCTATGAGTGAAGCACATCAGTTTCGTTCTGCCCTGTAAGGGATGCAAGTAATAATATGCCCACGCAGCTACTGGCTGACTGCTGCAGCTTTGGGAACTCGGTACAGCAGCTGCAGCAACACCGAAAGGAAGTTGTGTAATTGACTGACAGTTTCCCAAAAACCTAGCATCTGCTGCCTTCATTATTTATGCTCTCCTCACCATCACTTGGCAATTTATAGTATTTGGGTGTAGATGAAGGGATTTACTTTGAGTTCCTTCATTGAAAAACAATTTGAAGATCCATAGATTTAAATGCATTTGCTTAGTGATGTGGGAAGTAGGTGTCACCTCTCTTCCTGAAGGTCATCTTTAAGCAGACTGGAGTCAGAAGTATAATTTTTGTCATGCTACTATCATGCCCTCCCTCTAAGAAACTTCAAGAATTTTCCCAATGTTTCAGTTGTTTTGCAGGGACAATCTATACATTAAGCATGATAGGCAGATTGCCAAGAGTGCCTGATACATTTAGGGGGTTACAAAAATATTTTAATTTCTTTTAAAATAAGGAGAAAAAAAACTTTTAGAGTCAAAGAAAAAGTTTAATCTTCTTCAAATGATAATTTAAGAAAATGAGAATTTTAAAGCCCTTGAAAATCTATTATTACATTGCTTAAAATAGGAAAAAAGTTGAAATATTTAAAGTCATATCAAAATTAATGTTTAATGTTATTATGGAAGAAGGGGTTTGTGAATGTAAGAGTGCTCAAAACCCACAAAAGTAAAAATGTGGGCCCCCCCTGCTCTTTTTACCCCAACAAAAGATTGTTTCTTTCTCTGAAAAAACTTATCTCACTAAAATATTACAAGGGGGAAGTTACAGAATTTAAAATAAATGACTCAAATTTGAATATACTTTTGCCATTTGGTGCTGCATGTAAGCACTCTTTACCTACCTCCAGATTATGCTTTTTTCTAGAAGAGGCTTAATTTTATATCTACAATACTTTTTGGAGCTAACTTTTTATAAAAACTTAAAGATCAAGAATCCTTTTTCTTCTTGCATGTGAATATCCAACTGTTCTAATACCATTTGTTTAACACTGAATTGCTCTTACATCTCTGTTGAAAATCAAAGGCCTGTACTTGCATGGGCATATTTTTGAATTCTTTACTCTGTTCCAATGACTTATGGGTTTCTCTCTTGGCTAATATTACAATGATTACTGCAGTTTCTCAGAAATTTGTAAAATAGGGTAGTGTGATTCCTCCAACTTTTCTTTTTCAAAATGTTTAGCTAGTCTACTTCCTTCGTCTTTGTATATAAATTTTAAAATAAGTTTGTCTACGTCTACCAAGAATTCTGTTGGGATTTTGATTGAAATTTTGTTCATTAACTTTAGATCTACTCAGGTAGAATGGAGATCTTCACCATGTTGAGCTATCCAATCCAAGAACATGCTATAACTCCATTTATTTAAGTTATTGGCATTCTTTCATTAGCACCTCATGTTTTTCAGCATATAGAACCTAAACATGTCTTGCTTGTTTTATAACTATGCATTTCATTTTTCAGAGATATTATAAATGTCTAGATTTCAGTTTGCAATTGTAAATTGTTAGTATATAGAAATTTTGTGTCTGTATTTACTGTGTCCAATGACCTTTCTAAATCTCAGTTTTGGAGAGCTTGTTTTTTTATGTGGAAAACAATCACGTCATCTTTGAATAGGGGAGATTTAATTTTTCCCTTCTGATAGGTGTGCCTTTTATTTATTCTTATTGTGTCATTACAATAGAAAGGCCTTCGGTATGATGTTAAGTAGGGGTAGTGAGAGTGAATACCCTTACTTTATTCCTGATCTTGGGAGAAAGCCGTCTCTCACCCTTAGGTGTGATCTTGGCTGTAAGGTTTTGTAGATGCCTTTTATCAGGGTACAAAAGTCCCTTTCTATTATTCCTAGTTGGTGAGAGCCTTTATACTGGATGAACATTGAATTAGGTCAAATGTTTGTTATGTCTATTAATAGGATCATGTGAATTTTCTCCTTTACAATGTGATTTTGTGGATTACCTTAAGTGATTTTTAAATATTGAACCAGTCTTGCATTCCTGGAATAACTCCTACTTTAAAAAATAGATTATCCTCATTTTAACATGTATTCCTGAATTCAATTTAGTAATATTTTTTTTGAGGACTTTTGAATCTATGATCATGAGGGACATTGGTCTACATAGTTCTTTTCTTGAACAATATTGTCTGAGTTTGGTGTCAAATTAATGCTGGCCTAGGAAAGACTGTTTGCAAGGTGTTTCTGATTCTTCTGTTTTCCATAAATGATACTGCTTAGAATTTTAAATGTTTTAGCAGGATTCACTAGTGCAGTAATCTAGGCCTCTAGATTTCTTTTTGATATATTTTAATTAAAAATTCAGATTCTTTAAGAGTTAAGCACCCTTGTCTACTTCATCCTCAGAGAGATTTACTCCTTTATGGTTTTTGAGGAATTGGTCCATTTCATTTAAGTTGTTGAATTATGTCTGTAGAGTTGTTTGTAGTCCTCAATTATTACCTTTTATTAATTAATTAATTTTTTGAGGGTCAACATTTAATTTTTTAAATATATATTTATTTATTTTAATTGGAGGCTAATTACTTTCCAATATTGTATTGGTTTTGCCATACATCAGCATGAATCTGCCATGGGTGTACATGTGTTCCCCTTTAAAAGACATCATGATCTATAGAAATATCTTCTGTATCATTTCTGTTACTGGTAATTTGTGCCTTCTTTCTTTTTTCTTTGATTGTGCTGCTAGAAGTTAATCACTTGTATTTTTTAAAACAAGATTTTAGTTTCTTTGATCTCTAATATTTTACTGTTGTTTTAAATTTTACTGATTTCTGTTGCTAACTTTATTGTTTCTTTTCTGGTATTTTGGGTTTAATTTGCTTTTTTGTGTCTAGTTTATTAATGTAGATGTTTAGATTGTTGATTTGAGATTGGGGCTTTTTTGTTATATAAGGAATTAATGCTATTTAAAAACATCTTCAAAGCACTGATTTACTGTATTCTACAAATTTTGAGACACTATATTTTTATTTCTATTTAGTTAAAAATATTTTTCAGCTTCCTTTGATACTTCTTCTCTGACCCATGGACTGTTTAGGAGTATATTGTTTAATCACTAGTTTGAAGACTTAGTTATCTTTGTTATTGATTTCTAGTTTAATTCCATTATGATCAGAAAGCATACTCTCTGATTTCAGCTCTTTGAAGTGTATTAATGTTTATATAAACATAAATATAAATGGTTGTCTTGTGGCCTACACTATGAAACAAACAAAAAGTCTATGATGGTGAATATTCCATGTGCACTTAAAAAGTATACTTTGCTACTGTTTGGTATAAATTTATATGTCAATTTATTATCACAATGTCAAATTATAATAAATGTCAATTATATCTGGTTGGTTGATAATGCTGTACAGTTCTTCAGTTTTTCTTTCCTAGGGATTGATGTCACATTCTCTTCTCAGATGTGACTCAAACTTTAGTGCCCCACCTCTTATCTTCATGTGCTATTCTAGTAGATTTCTGCCCTCTATTCACCGACCCCTTAGCCCCCAATTCCCATTTGGTTCTGAGGTTAAATTCATTCTCTGGTTTTCAAATGAGACCATGGTACTAAGAAAAAGGATGGTGTTGTACATTTCACCTCTGTCCTGGGACAGCCCTGCCTTGGCCTTGTGATAAACACATATTATCTGTCCCAAAAGGCTGAACAGTTGCTGTGGTGTTACATGACAACAGGAAGGAAAGAAGAGTAAACAAATAAGGTAGATGTCAGGAGAGGATGAGAGGTCAGGAGAAAGCCACCGATGGGTTTGATACCTTGTCTTCAGTTTTCTTTCTCCAAACTAGAGGATAAAAGAATCTAACAGGATCAGAAAGGCATACCATCAGCCAGTAATCCTGGGCATCTAAAAACACTTAAGAGATTCCACAAAAGTAAGATATAACAGTTTGTTGATAATCTTGTAATATGATTCTCATGATAAACAGTATAAAATTCAGTTATGATTTTGTATACTGTGGGTAGGAATCCCTTAGAAGAAATGGAGTAGCCATCATGGTCAACAAAAGGGTCCAAAATGCAGTACTTGGATGCAATCTCAAAAACAACAGAATGATCTCTGTTTGTTTCCAAGGCAAACCATTCAATATAACAGTAATCTAAGTCTATGCCCCAACCAGTAATGCTGAAGAAGCTGAAGTTGAATGGTTCTATGAAGACCTAAAAGACCTTCTAGAACTAACACTCAAAAAAGAGGTCCTTTTCATTACAGGGGACTGGGATGCAAAAGTAGGAAGTCAAGAAACACCTGGAGTAACAGGAAAATTTGGCCTTGGAATATGGAATGAAGTGGGGCAAAGGCTAGTAGAGTTTTGCCAAGAAAATGCACTGGTCATAGCAAACACCCTCTTCCAACAACACAAGAGAAGACTCGACACATGGACATCACAAGATGGTCAACACCGAAGTCAGATTGATTATATTCTTTGCAGCCAAAGATGGAGAAGCTCTAGACAGTCAGCAAAAACAAGACCGGGAGCTGACTGTGGCTCAGATCATGAGCTCCTTATTGCCAAATAAGACTTAAATTGAAGAAAGTAGGGAAAACCACTAGACCATTCAGGTATGACCTAAATAAAATTCCTTATGATTATACAGTGAAGGGGAGAAACAGATTTAAGGGACTAGATCTGATACACACAGTGCCTGATGAACAATGGACGGAGGTTCTGACATTGTACAGGAGACAAGGATCAAGACCATCCTCATGGAAAAGATATGCAAAAGAGCAAAATGGCTGTCTGGGGAGACCTTACAAATAGCTGTGAAAAGAAGAGAAGTGACAAGGAAAGGAGAAAAGGAAAGATATAAGCATCTGAATGCAGAGTTCCAAAGAATAGCAAGGAAAGATAAGAAAGCCTTTCTCAGCAATCAATGCAAAGAAATAGAGGCAAACAACAGAATGGGAAAGACTAGAGATCTCTTCAAGAAAATTAGAGATACCAAGGGAACATTTCATGCAAGGATGGGCTCGATAAAGGACAGAAATGGTTTGGAACTAACAGAAGCAGAAGATATTAAGAAGAGGTGGCAAGAATACACAGAAGAACTGTACAAAAAAGATCTTCACAACCTAGATAATCATGATGGTATGATCACTCACCTAGAGCCAGACATCCTGGAATGCGAAGTCAAGTGGGCCTTAGAAAGCATCACTATGAACAAAGTTAGTGGAGGTGATGGAATTCCAGTTGAGGTATTTCAAATCCTGAAAGATGATGCTGTGAAAGTGCTGAACTCAATATGCCAGCAAATTTGGAAAACTCAGTAGTGGCCACAGGACTGGAAAAGGTCAGTTTTCATTCCAATTCCAAAGAAAGGCAATGCCAAAGAATGCTCAAACTACCGCACAATTGCACTCATCTCACACGCTAGTAAAGTAATGCTCAAAATTCTCCAAGCCAGGCTTCAGCAATACATGAACCATGAACTTCTAGATGTTCAAGCTGGTTTTAGAAAAGGCAGAGGAACCAGAGACCAAACTGCCAACATCCACTGGATCATGGCAAAAGAAAGAGAGTTCCAGAAAAACATCTATTTCTGCTTTATTGACTATGCCAAAGCCTTTGACTGTGTGGATCACAAGAAACTGTGGAAAATTCAGAAAGAGATAGGCATACCAGACCACCTGACCAGCCTCTTTAGAAACCTATGTGCAGGTCAGGAAGCAATAGTTAGAACTGGACATGGAACAACAGACTGGTTCCAAATAGGAAAAGGAGTACGTCAAGGCTGTATATTGTCACCCTGCTTATTTAATTTATATGCAGAGTACATCATGTGACATGCTGGGCTGGAAGAAGCACAGACTGGTATCCAGATTGCTGGAAGAAATATCAATAACCTCAGATATGCAGAAGACACCACCCTTCTGGCAGAAAGTGAAGAGGAACTAAAAAGCCTCTTGATGAAGATGAAAGAAGAGAGTGAAAAAGTTGGCCTAAAACTCAACATTCAGAAAACGAAGATCATGGCATCTGGTCCCATCACTTCATGGGAAATAGATGGGGAAACAGTGGAAACAGTGTCATCTTTATTTTTTGGGCTCCAAAATCACTGCAGATGGTGACTGCAGCCATGAAATTAAAAGATGCTTACTCCTTGAAAGAAAAGTTATGACCAACCTAGATAGCATATTCCAAAGCTGAGACTTTACTTTGCTAACAAATGTCCATCTAGTAAGGCTATGGTTTTTCCAGTGGTCATGTATGGATGTAAGAGTTGGACCGTGAAGAAAGCTGAGTGCCAAAGAATTGATGGTTTTGAACTGTGGTGCTGGAGAAGACTCTTGAGAGTCCTTTGGACTGCAAGGAGATCCAACCAGATCAGTCCTGGGTGTTCATTGGAAGGACTGATGCTAAAGCTGAAACTCCAGTACTTTGGCCACTTCATGTGAACGGTTGGCTCATTGGAAAAGACTCTGATGCTGGGAGGGACTGGGGGCAGGAGAAGGGGACGATAGAGAATGAGATGGCTGGATGGCATCATAGACTCAATGGACATGAGTTTGACTGAACTCCAGGAGTTGGTGATGGACAGGGAGGCCTGGGGTGCTGTAATTCATGGGATTGCAAAGAGTCGGACATGACTGAGTGACTGAACTGAACTGATAACTATAATACTTATTTATTTGTTATACTCATTAATAAAATATTATTTGGCACCATTTGCTTAGCAAATTCTACAAGCAATAAATGTAATTTCTCTAATTAGGAAATAATTAAAACCACTGAATGATGTTAAGTCTGCTGAAGTCAAGTGATCCATTAATTAATTAATTATAAACCTCAAAAGGTATCTTCTGTGTTATGGCTTACAGAAGTTTAGTCAGTCATCAAAGGTTTCAACTAATTGATTTGATAATTTGGAAATTGTAAGGTCATATGAGAATTTTAGCTATATTTACACTTCAAGCCCAAGCCAGGTAGGCTTTCTGGCATAGAGTCTAGTGACTCTTCAGAGAGTTGGCAAAGGTGTGGGTGAGTTAAAGAGATGAATGGGGGAAGATTAGAAATAAACCTAGCTCTTAGTAGCTCAGATGGTAAAGAATCCGCCTGCAATGCAGGATAACCGGGTTTGATCCCTGGGTCAGGAAGATCCCCTGGAGAATGAAATGGTAACCCACTCGAGTACTCTTGCCTGGAGAATTCTATGGATGGCGGAGCCTGGTGGGCTACAGTCCATGGAATCGCAAAGAGTCGGACACGACTGTGTGACTAAATTTCACTTCAGGTTGACTATGGCAAATCAATCAACAAACCACATTAAAGAGGTCTTAAAAGGTGAGAATTGGACCTCCAGACAGATTTAGGTTGGAATTTTTGAGAATTTTTTTTTTCCCTCCTCTGTAAGCTTTACCATGTATAGAATGCAGTCTTGGTTACACTTTATGCAGCTAATAAACTTAGTTGGACAAACACTCATTTGTTTACCCTCCGACAGGCTTCCTTATCTTGTGTCTGGGTTGGAATGTACCAGGCTAAGAGCCTGTGGTCTTGCCCCAAGAAGTAGTGTGAAGAGGAAGATCAAAGTTGGAAGAGTAAATGAAATGCCTGCAAACCTGGACAGAGAAGAGACAATCTCTTCTAATGGGTCATTATTTTGAAAAGAATGCAAGGCTGGATGAATTCCAACCTGGAATCAAGATTGCCAGGAGATATATTAGCAACCTCAGATACGCAGATGATACTATTCTAATGGCATAAAGTGAAGAAGAACCTCTTGATGAGGGTGAGAGAGGAAAGTGAAAAGGCTGGCTTGAAACTCAACATTCAGAAAACTAAGATCCAATCTTAGTTTAGAACAACGGGCATCCAGTCCCATTGTTCGATGGCAAATAGAAGGGGAAAAAAGTGGAAGCAGTGACAGACTTTAATTGCTTGGACTCCAAAATCACTGTGGACAGTGATTGCAGCTTTGAAAGTAAAGGACACTTGCTCCCTGGAAAGAAAGCTATGACAAACCTAGACAGCATATTAAAAAGCAGAGACATCACTTTTCCATTAAAGGTCTATATAGTTAAAACTACGGCTTTTCCAGTAGTCATGTATGGATGTGAGAGTTGGACCATAAAGGAGGCCGAATGCTGAAGAATTGATGTTTTCAAACTGTGGTGCTGGAGAAGACTTGTGAGAGAGTCCATTGGACTGCAAGGAGATGACTCAATCCTAAAGGAAATCAGTCATGAATATTCACTGGGAGGACTGATGCTGAAGCTCCAATATTTTGGCCACTTGATGTGGCCAAAGAGCTAACTCACTGGAAAAGACCCTGATGTTGGGAAAGATTAAAGGGAAAGGAGAAGAGGGTGGCAGAGGATGAGATGGTTAGATAGCATCACTGACTCAATGGACATGAATTTGAGTAAACTCTGGGAGATAGTGAAGGACAGAGGAACCTGGTGTGCTAGAGTCCATGGGGTTGCAAAGAGTCAGACGTGACTTAGCCACTGAAGAATACGAATTTTGAAAAGAAGTAGCAGCTGTACTTGATAGTATTTCCTTAACAGACAGACTGAGGTTGGTGAGTACACAGACAAGATTATAAAGGTGCAGTTTTGTGCAAATGTGAAGTGAGGCAGAAGAAGACACCTCTGGATTTTCAAGGTGCTGAAATGAAAATCACTTCTTAAAAGTCAATCACTTTAGGGTTATATAACATCTCTATTGAATTATGATTAAACATACAATAAAGGGTACAGTTTGATAAGTTTGGACATGTTTATACCTGCAAAACTATCACCACAATCAAAACAATGAAACGAGATATCACTCAACAAATGTTTCCTCATGACCCTTTGCAACCTCTCAGTTCAGTTCAGTTCAGTCGCTCAGTTGTGTCCAACTCTTTGCGACCCCATGAATCGCAGCATGCCAGGCCTCCCTGTCCATCACCATCTCCCAGAGTTAACTCAGACTCACGTCCGTCGAGTCCGTGATGCCATCCAGCCATCTCATCCTCGGTTGTCCCCTTCTCCTCCTGCCCCCAATCTCTCCCAGCATCGGAGTCTTTTCCAATGAGTCAACTCTTCGCATGAGGTGGCCAAAGTACTGGAGCTTCAGCTTTAGCATCATTCCTTCCAAAGAAATCCCAGGGTTGATCTCGGGATTTCTTTGCAGTCCAAGGGACCCTCAAGAGTCTTCTCCAACACCACAGTTCAAAAGCATCAATTCTTCTGCGCTCAGCCTTCTTCACAGTCCAACTCTCACATCCATACATGACCACAGGAAAAACCATAGCCTTGACTAGACTGACCTTAGTCGGTAAAGTAATGTCTCTGCTTTTGAATACACTATCGAGGTTGGTCAGAGCTTTTCTTCCAAGGAGTAAGCGTCTTTTAATTTCATGGCTGCAGTCACCATCTGCAGCGATTTTGGAGCCCCCCAAAATAAAGTCTGATGCTGTTTCCACTGTTTCCCCATCTTTTTTCCATGAAGTGATGGGACCGGATGCCATGATCTTTGTTTTCTGAATGTTGAGCTTTAACCCTTCCTCATTCCTTCATGTCCAACCTTATCCCCCAATTCCCAAGCAGCCACTGATCTGCTTTCTTTTACTATAGATTTGTTTGCCTTTTCTAGACTTCATACAGTGGAATCTTTGTCCCAGATGGTAAGGAAAGCTCATTCTACCTATTAAAGACTTTATACTCATTTTTGGCTCATTTTCATTTTCCCCCAGGCCTCCAGTTAGCTTTTGTGTCTGGGGACAGAGAGTGAGTCTGGAATCTACGCCCACTGTTCATGATCTTCTGTTCTCTCAGTTTTCTGGGGTGACACCTGGTGGCAATCCTAGCTCTGCTGCCTTTGCCTTTGTGCCACTCCAGGTAGAGTTGTGGGTTCCCACATGCTATTTCTTAAAGATGTACCCTGGGCAAGCAGCCCACCAAAAAGCTCAGCCAGTGGACTCACTTCAAAGTGAGTCCTTTCTCCTCCCAGAGGATTAAATGCTCTTTCGACTGTCACTGGTTTCCATCCCTTTTTTTTCTGCAACAGTGCCCCCTTCCATGAAGAGGTCTCACTCATTACTACTCCATAAGGCACCAGCATGGAGCCCCTCCTTTCAGCCTTTCAGTTTTCCTTCTTCAAAGACTGATCCCATCCTCTTCCCAAATATATCCTTGCCTATCCCATGTATAACACACACACACACACATGCAACCCTCATCCTTCCTTAGAGCTAAGTCTTATGCTTCACTTTAAAGTTCTCATTACAGGAATATGTTCATGCTGGGTCACATTTGTATCAAGATGGACAGATGTCTAAGCTCTGGAACAGCATTGCTGATCGTCTCTTCAGGCTCTCCTTTGCTCTTTCTCCTCCTCTTCCCAACTCCTCACCTACCATGACCTTCTTCCCTTCTTCTCCTGGTCTATTAAGTAATATTTTATTGCCATAAGCCCATTAATGACAGTCATGGTTATTCAGTGTTTCTAAAGCTTTCCATCATGTATCACTTTGCAGTCCTCATTTTCATAATTCTCAAAAATCGGGTCAGTGAATTTCCCATGCTATCACGTAACGCACAAAAGGGATGGTGACTCAATCTAGGGTCACTCACAGAGTCAGGTGCATCTATGAGATGTGAAATTTTGACAGCCTGCTCTTTGTTTACTGGGTTGACTGAATATAGTGCAGAGATTGTCTCTCTCGCTTCATTGAGCTATTTGTAATCACTCAACAAGATGGTATCGCTCTAGCAGCAGCAACAGCACACAGCAATACAGCTCGGAGATAATTACACGCAAATGGAAACCTGAAGAATGCGTGGTGAATGTAATAAGACTTCATCACTAGGAGCCAATTTCCTCAGAATCCTCTGAGAAAAGGGTTAATGTGAAAACCTTGCCAGTCAAGGACAACTTAGGATGGCAGGCAGAGAAATAAATACCCACTTACAGTCTCTCATTGCCCAAGTGAGCGCTGCTTTATCAAAACCTGGATGTGTGGTTCATGTTTCATTACCTGGGTCAGGAAGAGTATAAATTTAGAGGCCATATATTACAATTTTCCCCTGTCTTGAACTGTTAACAGCCTACCTCTGGCTTGGGTTGCAGCCTTGAAAATCTATGAGCTCTTTTCTACTTCGTTGGAGCATCAGAAATGTGCTGGCCCAAGAGCTGGAGCAAATACAATTATGGAAATAGCCATGCTTTGTTATATCATCCTACAGAGACGCTCCTAAGTTTATACTGGAGGAGGAATTTTGCATACCCTGCCCAACTCACCATAACTTAATCTGTGTTCTGAGACTCTTCCTTATAGTTGATGAATTGCCCTATAATTGAAATTGCCTTGGGTTTTCACTTTGTTCACTTTAAATTATGTAATTCAGGCATTTAAAACTTTGCTGACAGATTCACCATTAAACAAAATGGCCCACTCTTTAAAGCTAAGGCTGCAGTATAGGATCAGGGATTCTAGAGTATTTGAATGTTTAGGATGTCAGCCAATTTGAGAAGTAACCATTTTTAAGACTTATTAATGCTTTCATCCTAATATTGTACCATCTTTCCCTCAAAGCTATCTGTTATGGGGTGAATTGAGTCTCCCCAAAATTCATATGTTGAAGCCCTTACCCTAAGTACCTCAGAATGTGATTGCATTTAGAGACAGAGCCTTTGGAAAGGTGATTAAATGAAAATGAGGCTGTTATGGTGAACCCTAATCAAATCTGACTGTTATGGTGAACCCTCATCAAATCTGACTTGTGACTTTATAAGAGGAGGATATTTGGATACACAGAAAGACACTAGGGATGCTCAGAAAAAAGAATATATGAGGACACAGAGAAAAAGCAACCATCTATAAGCAAAGAACAGAGGCCTCAGAAGAAACCAAACTTGCCAACACTTGAACTTGGACTTAAAGCTTCTAGAATGAAAAGAAAATAGCTTTTATTATTTAACCTTCTCAGTCTGTGTATTTTGTTATGGCAGCCTTAGCAAGCTAACATACTATCCAAAGACTAAGATCAGATTAAAACTTAATTAAATTAAAAACCTAAAGTTACATTAAGGGAATGATTTGCTCATCTAGAAATGGTTTAAATGGACTTTCTCAATAGAGCAGTGGTTATTCTTGGCAGACTGTCATTGCTATATGCTTTTTGTTCATTCATTGAGCAAACTTTAATTCAGAATTTGACTCTTGCATGGTGCTGGCCACCAACAGTAATGCAAGGATACAATAAAATACATAACACATTTAAGTGACTATAATATGAGGAAACATAACATATTCTGTGCACAGTACAAAACAAATGCAGCAGGAGTTTAGAGTAGTGAGCAAGAACTTCTAGCAGGGTCAATTTGGGATGTGGTATTTGTAATAATAGAAGTAAAGCTGGAAAGCAAGAAAGATAATAGGCATAAGTAGATCAAATAGCAAGGAGAGTATTTTGGTGGAAAGGCAAGATTCACAAAGCATTGGCTACCGAACATAATATTGGAAGCATGGTTCACTGGGAATGTTAGGGAAGACCTTCGATTCTA